>NC_083886.1:16867500-18117500 GCF_032452875.1 Bos javanicus | reverse complement strand
TAGAGTCAGGGCATATGACCTCAGGTTTTGCATGTTGGTAGGATCTGGGGAAGCCCCAAAATGGAAGCAGAATGGAAAAATCCTGAGGATGATATTTGAGATCCTCAACCAGGAAAAAAGCTCTCAAACAGCAACTGATCTTTCACAAGTCATTCCTAGGGTTTCCACTGTGTTGACTGGTCTACTATTTAAACATGCAAACGAAAGAAAGATGAATCTGTGGCTAACTTTAAGGCCCTCTTGAAAAGCTTCTTCCTATAGCATTCTGAGTTCCATATAGTAAATAGGGTCACCCAACCTGCTCACTGCTTTATTTGAAAATAGATTATCACCTGAGATTAGTAGATTGATAAAAAGACAGAAAATAGGATGGGAGGCTTATGGCCATAGCCAAGCGTTTTGAAAGGACCTTATAGCAAGATCGCAAATAACAATTCACTAAGGTGTTTGCCTTATAGCTACATCAGCTCCAAGGTCAGAAACCTAAAATAACACGATGAGGGAGGTGGGATCAAGATGATGGAAGAGGGAAATGCTGTGCTCACCTCCCCTCAGCAACACATCAAAATTACAACTATTTATGGAACAACTCTCACTGAAATGGACCTAAAGACTAGCAGAAGGGCTAGTCTACAAACAAGGCAATAAAGAAAGATCCACATGGAGTCTGGTAGGGGGAGTGGAGATTGGACCTAGTTGGGAACCATACTACTAGCAGGGGACCCAGAAGAGGAGGGGGGATATCACAGGCTCAGGGATCCTCCTTGAGGAGCCAGAGGTTTGAGCCACATATTAGACATCCTAGCCCCAAGGTCTAACACTGGGAAGATGGGCTCCTTAGCTGGTCTGAAAACCAGTGGGGGTTATATTAAGCCTGTGAGAAACCAAGACTCCACTCTTAAAATGCTTGTGCATAGACTTGCTTGTTCCTAGTCACACCGTGGAGGTAAGCAGATTGAAAACTGACTGGTGCTCTAGCCAGCTTGCCAGAACTGCCTCAGGGCATCTCCAACCCTGCACAGGCCTCCTGCTCTAGCCCCTTTTGCTCCTGTGCTGCTGCCCGTTAAGGCTGCCTTAGCCAGTGAAAGTGCAGACACTTAGAGGGAACAGAGTTGGCTCGGGTCCCGGCCCTGCCTCTGATCAGAACACTTGGAAGGAAGTAAAACCAGCTCCAGGGTGGTGACACATTAGACCAGTTGCATATCATAGATATCTATAGGATACTCCATTCAAAGCCAGAAGAATACACATTCTCTTCATGTGCACAAGAAATGTTCTCTAGGATAGGTTGCATGCTAGGCCACAAAACAAGTCTCAACAAATTTAGAAAGATATAAATTATATCAAGCATCCTTTCCAACCACAATGATATAAAACCAGAAATCAATTACAGGAATAAAAATGGAAAACACACAAACACATGGAAACTAAACATGCAACTAAAAAACCATTGGGTCAACAAAGAAATCAAAGAGGATGTCAGAAAATGTCTTGAGACTAATGAAAATAAAAACACAACCTTCCAAAATTTATGGAATGCAGCAAAAGTAGTTCTGTTTAAAGTGACACAATCCTACCTCAAGAAACAGAAAAATTCCAAATAAACAACCTAACCTACCATCTAAAGGAATTAGAAAAAAGAACAAAGTTCCAAGTCAGCAGAAAGAAGGAAATAATAAAGATCAGAGTGGAAATAAGTAGGGACCCCACTCCCCGCAAAAAACAGTAGAAATAAATCAGTGAAACCATGGGCTGGTTTTTGTTTTTTAAAAAATAAACAGAATTGATAAGCTGTTAGCCATGATCATTAAGAAAAGAGGCAGAACACAAATAAACAAAAAATAAAAGATGATATAATCATCAAAGACATCAAATGCTGGTCCCAGGGGCTGATGCTGAAAGGTCATCTGCAAAGTCTGCAATGTGAGTGTCCTCATATCTAACCCCAAGGGAGGGCCTCCGTACGGCTCCCTGTCAGAGTTGATGGGACCTCAAGGGATCCTCTGACAAACTATTACCAGTAATTCCTGATCAGGGGGAAACTAAAATTACAGTTAATGGAAACTTTGCCAAATTTTAATTGATACTGGAGCTATGCTTTCTACCTTAAACCCACTCTTATAAGACAGTAAATCCTTAGGAGTGAAAAAATGGTTTCCATAGTTGGGATGTCTACTAAAATTTAGAGTGAATTTCTATTTCAACCAGTACAAATGACTCTGAGACTTTTTACTGAGATGTATTCTTTTTTTTTTTTTTTTGGTGTATGACACAGCCCCAGTCAATGTATTAGGTAGAGATCTCATTTCTAAACAAAAAGAGCTGATACATTTTGCTTCCAATGGAGACTTCGCCTTAGAATTTTTTGACCAACTTGAACTTTATCTTTTATGTTCTTTACAATTTGTCCCTGATTTAGAACAGGAATTCCAATAAAAGTCCCCTAATTTAATCAAAGGGCTCAAAAATCTAATATTGACATTGGGAAAATAAAAAGTGCAAAGCTTTTTATTCAGATAGATATGAATCTTATCTGAATTTTTATCTGAACAAAGAAATCTTTATTCAGATCAAGATTCAGATATGACTAAAATTTCCTAAATTGCCTCATATCCACTGAAGCCTGAGGCTGTACAAGGCCTCTCACCTTGTCACATAGCAGAACACAATCACTCTGAGGCTAATCTTTCCTGTACTGGCCCCTGAAACATGCAGATCCTCCCAGTCCTTAAACCTAATGGCAGGATGATGATTTGTCCAGGATTTAAGAACTATCAACAAGATAGTTGTTCCCTGTTTCCCAGTTGTTCCAATCCTGAGCATCCTTTTATCACAAGTTTCACCAGACTTAAAAGAGGTTAATGCTGTGGACCTTAGCTCAGCCTTGGTCAGCATCCCTGTTGACCCCATGGCTAATATCTATTACCCCATGGCTAATAGATGGCTAATATCTACTCACTTTGACTTGGAACAATCAACAAGGTACCTGGACAATCACACCTCAAGGCTTCACTGAGGCCTCTTCTTGTTCCTCCCAAGTGCTCCCTCAAGATGTGTTCATGCTCAGTTGCTCAGTCAGGTCTGACTCTTTGTGACTCCATGGAATATAACCCACCAGGCTCCTCTGTCCATGGGATTATCCAGGCAAGAATAGCGGAGTGGGTTGCCACTTCCTACACCCAGAAGGTGAACCCGCCTTTCTTACATCTCCTGCTTTGGCAGGTGGACTGTACCACTGGATCTCCTGGGAAACCCTCCACCAAGATTTAAGGCCCTCCAATCCCAGGAAATCGACCTTCTACGGTAAATAGATGACCTCTTGTTGTGCTCAGTTGCCAAAGAGGCATCCATAAAATATCCATATTTGCCATAAGTAAAGTTACAATTATCTCTAGACACTGCTTATTACCACATCAACCACATCATAATGTAAGTGCTGGAGGAATTCAGCAATCTCCAGAAAGGATGAAACTAATCCGAGGATTTCCTAGGCCCACAACTAAGTAATAGCTTTGTGGATTTCTAGGCCTAGCTGGCTATTGCCTTATGGGTTCCTAACTTGTCCCTATTAACTTCCTAATTCTATGAATTTACTCAAATTTCTGCCCCTGAACCTTTTCCATGGGGAGATAAACATGGGCAAGGCTTTTTAAGACTGAAACAAAAACTTCCTGCCCTGGGGCTACCTTACCTTGCAGGAGAGAGAGAACCAGATCCTGGGAACATTGAGAGCTTGGTAATAAACACAGGCCTGTTATGGCATCAGATTGATTCCATTATTCCTGCCACCCCAGCTGTCCTAAGGCTACAACCACAGCTGCAAAGTTAGTGGCAGCTTCACCAGATCTAGCCCCAGGAAATGGCATTTGTTTACAAATTTCCTCACTCTGTCTAAAGTTTTCTTAATTCTGAAATGACCCAACATTTCTCTGCAAGCAGACTAACTTCCTATGAGATCCTTCTGCTCTTGCCACCTAATCTGCATCTTGAATATTAACAACATCCTTAATCCTGCTATGTTACTATCTCTGCCCGACCAAGGTGAGCTCTGCAACTATGAGATGTTAATGTCCCAGTTTGTAATCTGACCCAGTAATTTATGAGACACCTTCTCAACTAATCCTGATCTAATTTTGTTTGTGGATGGTTCAGATTGTAAAAAATGAGAAAGGGGAGTAAAGGAAGAGAAATGAGAAAGGGGAGAAAGTAAAGCAAGTAGAGGACTTACTTACTGCTGTTATCTTAGCTTCTGAAATTGCCCTCATCAAAATTGAGGCTCATACAGAAAGGATGGGACCTGAGGATCTGGGAGATGCACTGGCTGGCTTTCATGCAAAGGGTATGAAAGACTCTCTAATCAACAGAGATTATAAAGATGGTGGCACACATGGATAAAGTCCATTCTACTTCTACAAAAGTGACCCCTCTGTTGCCAGACTTTTGCCATCCCAATGTCCTTGTAACATGACAATAGTCTGTTCCTGAATCAGATTTATTAAGATGGGCAAACAATGGTTTTAAATTAAATAAACAGTAAGAGGGCCATGGGAAAATTAAAATGGCTATTTGGTTCTTCATGTCTTCCTGGCAAATCTCAGCTTTCAGTTTTTCCATTGATTCACACACCATAGTGGAATCATCACAGTCCTCATCACCCTCAATCACCAGGCAAGACGGAGAGAACTAATGGGATCCTCAAAGTTAAAATCTCTGAACTTGCTGAAACTGTCTGAATTCCTGTGGTGTTGGAGAAGACTCTCGAGAGTCCCTTGGACTGCAAGGAGATCCAACCAGTCCATTCTGAAGGAGATCAGCCCTGGGATTTCTTTGGAAGGAATGATGCTAAAGCTGAAACTCCAGTACTTTGGCAACCTCATGCGAAGAGTTGACTCATTGGAAAAGACTCTGATGCTGGAAGGGATTGGGGCCAGGAGGAGAAGGGGACGCCAGAGGATGAGATGGCTGGATGGCATCACTGACTCGATGGACGTGAGTTTGGGTGAACTCTGGGAGTTGGTGATGGACAGGGAGGCCTGGCGTGCTGCGATTCATGGTGTCGCAGAGTTGGACATGACTGAGTGACTGAACTGAACTGAACTGAAGGTGCTGCCTCTGACCTTGCTGAATATATCGTAATGCTCCCTTTGGGAAACATAAACTCACTCCACATGAGACAGTCACTGGTAGACCAAGGTCTCTTGGTATACAACTTTCTGCTCATCTTTTGTTTCACGCTAATGTAATCAGCTACTGTAAGACTTTAATATCTTAGGCTAAAGCTATCATCTACAGATTAAAGACGTTTTCCTGGTTCTCAATTCAAAGGATCCTGTTGGTCATGGTGTGGAGCCTGGTGATTAAGAATTCTGGAAACGCCAAAAGAGGAAGACAGTCCTAGAGCCCCATTGGAAGAGAATGAATAGATGAAGAATAAATCTATGAATGCCTAAGAAAATGGAAGTATGAGTAACCATTAGAATGGGTGAAAAATAAGTGAGTCAATGAATGCTGTGTGAATGGTCACAGTCAAATGGATGTCACAGACCATAATGAACACCAGGTGCTTTTCCAGAGTGGCCAACCCAGCCTGGGTGAATGTGTATGGTCCTGGCGGCAATCCACTACAGGATCTTCATTAGAATAGCAATTTTCCACCCTATTATTTTGAGTTTGGATTGTATGATTATTACCATTTGTCCTCAAATGATTAGAAAAATTTTGAGCTGGTAAAGATGAGCTTCTCCAATTGTGAGCCCCCAAATGAATATCGGTGCAGTTCAGCCTAGACTTCCGGAGCTGGTCTGTCATTATGTCAATCTGATGTTAATTAAAATGGTAATTGGATGAGAGCTTTCAAAGGCCCTCTTTGCTGGCCTCGTGAGGCTTCCCACTGGGCTGATTTTGGAGGGACAGAAGTCAAAGCTGGGAGGGGAAGGAGAGGAAGGAAACCCTGGGTTCTTGTGGGCCTGGAGCTAACACAGACATCTATCTGTTTGGCTGGACTTCAGAGAGCATTTTGATACTCTGGTTTCATTCTGAGTTAGTGGTTTAAGAACCAGGGAAGTAGCAAGAAGAAAAAAGAAAAATGCTAAGATTGATATTTACAGCCCCAGTTTGAGGACTGACTTCACTACAGACTGTGTGATTTTGAGCAAGTCTCTTGTCCAGAGTGAGTCTCAGTTTCTTCATCTGTGAAATGGGATGATTCCTACCCTAATTGCAGCATCACTAAGTGGGTCAAATGAGATACAAGTGAAAGGCTTGAGTAACTCTAGTGCGGCACATGATGAAGATCACTATCCTGAGGAACTGTCCAAAGAGGGTTTTGGCTAGTGTTGGAACAAGCCTGTGAGTACTATGATTCGACTTGAAGTTCAACAAATACAAACAAAATTCTAAGTGGCATTTAGGCACTGGTGTCTCTTGCTTGTTGCTTTGGATTTGTTTAGCCCAAACTCTGGTTGGGCTGTTTTTCAGCTCTCACCGGTCCTATTGCTTCTTACTGTGCTGAAAAGAAAGGGGTTGGGAGGTCAGCTCTGCCCAACTGTCCAGCAGAACAGACCAGATGGCCTTTGCAGTTCTTGGAATGCTGCTGATGACCTGGGTGCCAGGGGTAATGATCCTGACCTGCCTTCCCATGGCTCATGGTAACTGCAGAGAGGAAGGGAAAGGGGGGCTCTTCCTTCATGAGAGCCGTCTATGGACCAGGCACTGTGCTAGGCATTTCCCCACCATGAAGATGGTCCCTGAGGTCAGCATTGATCTTCCTTCCCAGAGAGGCAGGACCAGGGAGGTCAGATCATTTGTCTGAAGTCAGACAGTGAGGAAGAGGTAGAGTTGGCATTAAAATCCTGGTCTTGGTGAGGCCAAAGCCATGAACTATCCATTAGATGGGTTCCAGGTTCTATTTCTCCTGAAGTCTCTGGGCTGGATATGGGTGGTTTCTCCAGGTTGGGAGTGATTTAGTACAGACTAGGGAAAGGCTTCTCCATCTTTGGCTGCAAAGAATATAATCAGTCTGATTTCGGTGTTGACCATCTGGTGATGTCCATGTGTAGAGTCTTCTCTTGTGTTGTTGGAAGAGGGTGTTTGTTATGACCAGCGCATTCTTTTGGCAAAATTCTATTAGCCTTTGCCCTGCTTCATTCCGTATTCCAAGGCCAAATTTGCCTGTTACTTCAGGTGTTTCTTGACTTCCTACTTTTGCATTCCAGTCCCCTATAATAAAAAGGACGTCTTTTTTGGGTGTTAGTTCTAAAAGGTCTTATAGGTCTTCATAGAACTGTTCAACTTCAGCTTCTTCAGCATTACTGGTTGGGGCATAGACTTGGATTACTGTGATATTGAATGGTTTGCCTTGGAAACGAACAGAAATCATTCTGTCATTTTTGAGATTACATCAAAGTACTGCATTTCGGACTCTTTTGTTGACCATGATGGCCACTCCATCTCTTTAAGGGATTCCTGCCCACAGTAGTAGATATAATGGTCATCTGAATTAAATTCACCCATTCCAGTCCATTTTAGTTTGCTGATTCCTAGAATGTCGATGTTCACTCTTGCCATCTCCTGTTTGTTTAACCTCTATGCAGAGTACATCATGAGAAACGCTGGGCTGGAAGAAGCACAAGCTGGAATCAAGATTTCCGGGAGAATTATCAATAACCTTAGATATGCAGATGACACCACCCTTATGGCAGAAGGTGAAGAGGAACTAAAAAGCCTCTTGATGGAAGTGAAAGAGGAGAGTGAAAAGGTTGGCTTAAAGCTCAACATTCAGAAAACAAAGATCATGGCATCTGGTCCCATTACTTCATGGGAAATAGATGGGAAAACAGTGGAAACAGTGTCAGACTTTAATTTTTTTGGTTCCAAAATCACTGCAGATGGTGATTGCAGCCATGAAATTAAAAGACACTTACTCCTTGGAAGGAAAGTTATGACCAACCTAGATAGCATATTCAAAAGCAGAGACATTACTGTGCCAACAAAGGTCTGTCTAGTCAAGGCTATGGTTTTTCCTGTGGTCATGTATGGATGTGAGAGTTGGACTGTGAAGAAAGCTGAGTGCCAAAGAATTGATGCTTTTGAATTGTGGTGTTGGAGAAGACTCTTGAGAGTCCCTTGGATGGCAAGGAGATCCAACCAGTCCGTTCTTAAGGAGATCAGCCCTGGGTGTTCTTTGGGAGGAATGATGCTAAAGCTGAAACTCCAGTACTTTGGCCACCTCATGCGGAGAGTTGACTCATTGGAAAAGATTCTGATGCTGGGAGGGATTGGGGGCAAGAGGAGAAGGGGATGACAGAGGATGAGATGGCTGGATGGCATCACTGACTCGATGGACGTGAGTTTGAGTGAACTCCAGGAGTTGGTGATGGACAGGGAGGCCTGGTGTGCTGCGATTCATGGGGTCACAAAGAGTCGGACACGACTGAGCGACTGAACTGAACTGAACTGAGGGGAAGGCTGCCAGGCTCATCTTTACTGCCATTGGGAGTGTGAAAGGAGGAATGGGCAGAGGGAGAGAACGTGGTGCCCTGTGACAGGTCCAAGGCCAGAGGGATGAAAAGATCATGAATTTGGATTCAAAGAATGAACTCTGTGTGGCTAGCAGTAGGTCAAGGACTGGGCTGTGAGAGTTACTGGAGATGGAGAAGCAGCTAAGGGCTAATGGAGGTGGAGTGTGTCAAGGCTCGTCCACCTCTGCTACTTTCTGCACAGCATCAGATAAGGTGCTGTGAGCAAGCTGCTTTTTATTCCTTCTCATTCTCAATGAGGTGTTTCTGCCCCTATACCTTAAAGGCACTTGGCTTCTGAGAGTCTGGGGTTGATGACCAGACCGTCTCCAGGGGTTGTTTCTATCTCCAGGGGTTCTTTGTGTGTGCTAAGTTGCTTCAGTTGTGTCCCACTCTTTGTGGCCCTATGGACTTTAGCCTGCCAGACTCCTTTGTTGATGGGATTCTCCAGGCAAGAAATCCTGGAGTGGGTTGCCATGCCCTCCTCCAGGGGATTTTCCTGACCCAGGGATTGAACCTGTGTCTCTTATGTCCCTGCACTGGCAGGAGAGCTCTTTACCACTAGAGCTATCTGGGAACATAGGAGGGATGCAACTGGCGACCACCATGATATCTTCTGGGGTGTATTTTTCCAAAGTTCTCAAAATCAAGTGAAGTGGAACACAACTGGCAAATCAGGGGTTCTGACTTTGGGGTTAAGAGCCTCGATATTCCCACCCAAGACTAAATGCCTCAGCAGGAACAGAAATTAGCAAATTCATTCATTAAGGGCTCATTGACACTTCTATTATAAAGACTAATCATTTGTTTTTATTGAGATCTTTTCCCTTAATTAAAGCCATTAGCACCAATGAGTAACCATCGATCAATCAACAAGCTTTCTTAAATGCTCCGACTTGTCCTGATTGCCACTGAATAGAGTCCGATTTTACCTCTTAAGTATCTCTCCAAGTTGTCCACTTGTCTGCCCCCTCCAGAGAGACCAGTCTAGTCCAAGCCCACATCCTTTCTCACCAGGACCACTCTGATAGCCTCCGGGCTGAACTCCGCATCACTTCTTGCCTGGAGCCGTGTCTCTGCCCCGTCACCTCCTGCGGCACTCACTCTTCCAACAGCCTCGTGTGGTCCTTCGTCCGTGTCTACTCCCTTCTGCTGCAGAATTTTATCTGCTCTTCCTCCTTCTCTCAGTCTTTATCCACCCACCCCACCTCCAGGCTCATCAGATCACACTTACTAGTCAGCTGTCAGCCCACATGTCAATCCTCAGCGAGGACTTCCACGTTCCCCCAGCTGGACCAGACCCCACCAGTTGTACTGTCTCCTGGCACTGGCCCAGTTTCTTTAACGTGCTTGCTTAGTTGATGTTTATCTTCTCTCCCTTAGCTGGTGAGCTCTACAGAGGCAGAAACTAATATCTTATTCACACTTGGTTTTGGGATGGGGATCAGGGTGACACATCCTTTAAGGAGGCCTTCACTCTCAGGTGCTAACTCTGAGCTTTTATGAGTCAAAGCTTTTGGGCCTCCTTAAATCTTGCTTCTGGGCCATCACTCACCTACCACAGTCCTACTGCTGCTTGGTTCGCCAACACTTAGCCTGAGACCCCCATGGGGAAGATACACTCACTGATACTTGTAGAGTAAATGCATGGGAGACAGAAAGACTCAGGAAATGGAGCTAGTTAGCAGGTTGTGCCCAAGGTAGAGAAGAAAATAGAAGAGCTTAAACCATGTAGTGGCAGGCAGGGGACGGGGGACAGTGGATGTGAGACAATCTGGAGGATGGAGGAGAGGGGATGGGGTGGCAGTTTGGGTGCTCATGCTGGGAAGGGAATGTTTCTAGGTTGGTAACTGACAGTGCCCATGGAGAGGGGTGAAGACGAGCTGACTGTCCCCTGAGAGGACCCCTTCCTGCTCCCACCTCAGAGGCTGCAGTTGGGGCTTGATTAGGACCTCTCTGGGGAGGGGCATCTTTCACAGGGGATGGGGGGGCTCTCTTCTTTCTCAGTTACCCACCTGGGGCTCTCATGTACCCAGAGGTCACTGCAAATGGCCAAGCCTTCTAAGGTTTCCCCAGGACTCTTAGGGAGCTACCTCATCTTTAACAAGGTCTGTTTTAACAGAGAATGCCAAACATGTTTCTTTTTTAAATTTTAATTTTGTTCTGTCACTGATATCACCGTAGACACCATGCTACCCCTCAAAATGACATCTTTTAAGGTCCCTGGATATGCAGATATGCCATGAGAGCAAACAGGTTCCAAAGAGTTTCTCTCTTTCCTCTGGCCCCTCTTTCTCCCTCTCCATTCTAAAGAGGACAGGCAGTTAGGGTTTCTCAACCAGGACACCTCTGGACCAGATGAAGGGATCGACCACCTGATGCTAATACTCTGATTTTCGTTCCCAAGCATCCCTCACCCCCTACAGCTAGGGGCAGGAGGTCAGACCACCCTCTGGGGACTTTCTCCTTAACTGCACTGATTTACTGATTTGGAAGTCTTTTACCCTCTCTGGAGCTCAGTTAACACAAGATGGACTTGAACTAGAAAATATGACATATTTTCATTTGAAGTGCTTCAATTCTTCTGAAAGAGACAGAGAGACACGGGAGGCGGAGTGGACAAAGAGACATAGATAGATGGCGGAATGGATGCATAAATGATGGATGGATGGATGGATGAACAGATATATAGATAGACAGATGTTTAGTCAATAAGTCGTGTCCGACTTTTTGTGATCCTATGGACTGTAGCCCGCCAGGCTGCTCTGTTCGTGGGATTTCCCAGGCAAGAATACTGGAGTGGGTTGCCATTTCCTACTCCAAGATAGATACATAGATGAAAGAATTCATTCAGTTCAAGGTGGTCCAAGTCTCCTCCACTGACCACTGATCTCACCCCTGCAGTGGTCAGTCAGTGTTGTGGGAGCTTCAAGGGCCTCATATAACATCCTGCAGGGAAATATAGAGACAGGAATCAAGGGAGACAGAGGAAGAACAGGCAGAAAGAGATACATAGGTAAGGAATGACAGAGGAGAGAGAGGGAAGAGGGGGAAAAGAGAAGGAGGGTTCTGATGACATTTTGTCCCTGTGACACCAAGGCTAAACATCATTTGGGGAATTGTCTGAAAGCCCAGGACTTTTTAGGGGAAGCCTGTGCTCCTTCCTGTTCTAGCTGGAACCTGTGTGGGCTCTGGGGGTGAGATACGTTAGAGAAGGAAAATGAGCTCCACGGTGGCGTGAGTCCACTTCTAACTGATGCGCAAAGCAGGAAGCTGCAGTCCCCACTATTCTGTCAGGCAGAACCCCTGGGGCTCACTGTTCACTTGGGAACTGATGCCTTCTGCCTGCTACCTGCTCGTTGCACAGGAGTCTGCTGAGCCCAGCTCTCTGGTCTGACTCATCCATGCATGATACCATTGCCCTGGAGGCAACTCACATACCCATTTCACAAGGCCAAAATCAAGGCAGACTTGATTTTGGAAGTCTTAACAGAAGCACGATTCATTAATTTTCTCATTGTCCTCCCCTCAATGAACAAATCGACCAAGCTTGGATCATTCATCATAGCAGTCGACATTCTCACTTCTTCTTTTTTCCATTTGCACTCTGGGCCCTTGCCAGTGAATAACTACTTCTTGGCATCACCAATCTTCTCTGCCTTCTCTCATGGGCCTTCCTCTTTGCTATTTGATCATTCTGTTTTAATTTGGAGGGCCTGGGGACTCCTGGAGGACAGTCTCCCAGGGGGTGACTGGGTTGGGCAGTAAGCCAGACTCTGGCACCTGGGATCAGCTGCTAATTACTGCAGGTGCCTGTCTGCACCCCACTGGGTGTCTTGCCCACACAGGCAGCTGAGGATGGCACAGCTCTGTGGTTGCAGGAAGATGCCAATGGCTTTTTAATAGCCGGGGGCTCCTCCTCATTCATCTGTGCGTGCTGAGTTTATTTTGCCATTTGTCAATTTCTGACTCTAGGGGACCTGGGTTCAGAATGGTTTCGGCTTCAAGATTGATGATCCAAGTGAATGACAGGTCCCCCCTCTCCCCTAAACAGTTGGCGCTGCCAATAGGAAGCCCACAGCCCGCTCATCTCTGAAAGGCCCATTTCTCCACCTCTGCTGAGGCTGGAGATAAAATATTTATTTGGGATTCAACCAATACGCCCCAGCTGCCTTGCTAGACAGTGAGCAAGCTTCAAAACGAGCAAGAGCAAGCAGCTTAATGGCTCAACCCAGGTTTTGCTTTGCCAAAGGGAGGAAAGAGAGAAAGAAAGAAAAAGATTCCAGTCCTCTGTTTGGAGAACTAATATTCCTTGGATGGAAAGGAGCTCTTCGTGGGGGTACAGTCCATAACTGCCGTTGGTAGAATTAAAACGCAGGCTGGTGTCGGGTGCTGAAGTAATAGGGTGTTTGAGAGCAGAAAACACAATTTTTCTCAAGCGGAAATGGACATTTCATAGAATCTTTCATTCCCAGCGGTTGCAAAATCTTACAATTCACCCAGTGCAAATGTGTCAGTCTTGAATCCCATCGAGATCATTACTCCTATATTTGAAAGCTTCCAGTGATGGGGAATCATGACTAACTTCTCCAAGCAGATGCTTCCCTGCTTGGAATAATCTGTCTGCTGAAAGCATTTTTTAAAAATTGAGTTGACATCTGTCTCTCTGTAGCTTCTACCCACTGGATCCAGATTGGCCTCAGAAGCACAGAACACACACATTCCATTCAGCTCAGTGGCCTTCAGTTGAAAAAGAGTAATTTCATCCTCTTCAAGACTTCATTCCTCCAGGCTGTCTCCCTAGTGGGTTCTTGTTCAGTGCTGGGGATTCAAAGGTAAATAAATCCAGGGAGATCAGGGGCACGTGTCTGATGTGACATGCTTTCAAATCCCTTCACTATGCAGGTTGTGGAGGAGAGACTCCCATGTCCATGCTGACATTCCCACTCCTCTGCTCAATCCCTTCCTAACTCACACCCAAGAGGGTAGGGCTGACAGTTCAGGGTCCAAGACACTCGCTGAGCCGTGTTTGACGATGGGCAGAACCACTGTGCCTGAAGTGTTGATACCACCCTGTGGTCTTCCCTTTGCAGTCTGGCCACTTGGAAGTAAGCAGGGCAGGCAGGGCTGGAGGCTCAGGACAGGCTCATTGCACTCTACTTCTTCTGAGCCTACAGCCAGGCCAAACCTATTGCGTTGACTAAGCCATCTGAGAAGCAGAAGTCATTGGCATGCAAACGTCTGTGTGAATATGTGTGTGTGTGTAGGTATGGCGAATGAGTGAAATCCTATGTCAGGGGAAATCAGGACTTGTCCAGCTAGGAAGAGTGATTCTAGGAATTCCCTGGTGGCCCTGTGGGTAGGGCTCTGTGCTTCCTCTGCAGGGGGCACAGGTCCAAACCCTGGTCAGGGAACTAAGATTCAGCAAGCAGTAGTAGATCACGGCCAAATTTTTTTTTTTTAATTTTAATTTAAAAAAAAGAATGCTCCTTGTCTATCTTGTTCTTCTCTGGGAATAACTCCCTAGTTTGAAAGCCCACACTGCAGAGGAACTATCAGAAGGGCAGCATTCACAAATTCCCTAGCTTCTGGCTTAGCATCACCCGGACAGCACCAAACGTCATTCTAATCTTCAGTTTCCCTAAGCCTTAGAGTGCAACGCCCAGCACTAAAATGAATACTTGCCTTTGAAAATAATGATGTTAAAAAAAAAAAAAAAAAAGCAGGAATATCAAACATGGAGCAGGTCCATATGCCTTGCCTGCCAGAGAAAGGTGGGGAAGCATCACTGGTACCCACTGGTCTCTCTCCTCCTTGTCCTGGAGGAAGTGGCTACGCTGAGTGATGAATGTGTGAGTAGTCTCCTCCTTATCTTGGCTACTGATCTATGGGCAATGATGGGAAGCTGCTCAGAGAGATTGAAGCGGGTGTGATCACCGAAATCACGGCAAGAGGTATGCCCTGTGAGGCTGAGGCACTTTTTCATCCATGATGAGTGCTCTGTGTAACCCCGTGTCATGGCAGCACAAAGCTGGTCGGCTCTGACTGCCTGGTGGAATGATCATTAAAGAAATGCAGAGGTCTCTAACGCCAGCAAAGGCAGACGTGAGCAATGAGTAAGAATGAAGAAGCAGATAAAGACTGCATGAGAGGAAGATGACAGCATTCAAGTCTCCATGTGTTTGGAAGACAATGCAGCAATATCTATCAAAATTAAAAAGACATCTCCTCTTTGACCAAGAAATTCCATTTTTAGGCTTTTTCTCTTATTTTCCTACAGATAGACTTGTACAGGTCAGTAAAGATGGATGTACATGGATATTAATTGCAGCATTCTTGGCAATACAAAGACAGGAAGACAAATATAGTCAACACAAATACAAATACATTTCCATCAGCAGGGGACTGGTGACATAAAATATGATCTATGTATATGGTGAACTACCATACAGCCTTGAAAAAGAATGAGGTCACTCTAGTGGAGCTGAAGCACAACTATCTTGGAGACACATTAAGGAAAAAACCCTACACAACAGCATGCTTCTATCTGTGCAAAATATGAAGGTCTATTCAAAGACATGGGGGATTCCCTGGTAGCTCAGCTGGTAAAGAATCCGCCTCCAATGCAGGAAATACCAGTTCTATTCCTGGATCAGGAAGATCTGTTAAAGAAGGGATAGGCTACCTACTCCAGTATTCTTGGGCTTCCCTGGTGGCTAAGCTGATAAAGAATCCACCTGCAATGCAGGAGACCTAGGTTCAATCCCTGGGTTGGTAAGGTCTGCTGGAGAAGGGAATGGTTACCCACTCCAGTATTCTGGCCTGGAGAATTCCATGGACTGTATAGTCCACAGGGATGCAAAGAGTTGGACACAACTGAGCAACTTTCACATCACTTCACTTCATTCAAAGACATAAGGGCTTATATGTGTGTAGGCTATTTCTGGAAGGATACACAGATAACTGGTAATTCTGTTTATTTTGGGTTGGGAGTTATTGTTGTTCAGTCACTCAGTGTGGTCCGACTCTTTGCAACCCCATGAACTGTAGGATGTCACGCTTCCCTGTCCTTCACCATCTTCTGGAGTTTGCTCAAACTCATGCCCATTGAATCAGTGATGCCATCCAGCCATTTCATCCTCTATTGCCCTCTTCTCTGCTTGTCCTCAATCTTTCCCAGTATCAGGGTCTTTTGAGGAAATAAGCAACAGGAATGAAGTTGGCTTGTTTTTCCTTCTATACAGTTTTACATCACAGAAATTCATTAGCATAATCCTGTACTCTATTCCTGCAAAACTAGTTCATAATGAAAAGAAAGCATATGCTTTCTGCACACCTGCCAAGGCTGCACTTCTCACTGACCTAGATATTCACTGAACGCCCACTGTTCGTAGGAGACTGAGCTAGTCCCATTGGGAGAGAAAGTGAAAAAGATATAGTTCATGCTTTCGGGGCACCTACTCTCTATATGGTGAGAAATAAATGTGTTCACTCAGTTATTCTAGAAGTCAGAGAGAACATTTAATCTTGACTAGGGAACTGGAGAAGATTTCATAGAGCTCGACTGTAAATTATTGGTAGTAGAATTTTGAGACCTGAGGATGGACAAATGGAGTGCAGAATTTCCAATGGAGAAAACCACATGAAGGAGAAATGTAGAATGGGAAATGAAAAATGATGTTGGGGGACTTCCTAGGCAGTCCAGTGGTTAAGACTCCACACTTCCAATGCAGAGGTGCTGGTTCGGTCCCTGGTTGTGGATCTAAGATGCCACGTGCCACAATGTGCAGAAAAAGCCACACCAACGACAACAAAACCAAATCTTGCCGTGTCACCTGTACCTCCTCATCTGTTGGCTGTACCATCAGAAATACTTGCTTTGGGGTTAAGACATGGTTTACCTTCTGAAGTCTTTATGAGAATGCACACACTTGCTTTAGATCGAGGTTTTCAAGAGGCCAGATTCCATGGGAAAGAATGCTATAAACCAGCTCTTCTACTGTCCCCCACTTGACCCCCCAAATAAATGGATTTGTAGCATTTGCCAATTCCCATGGTGTAAATATCCCCACTGTGGCTGACTTCAGGCTGCCGATACAGAATGGGAGTTGGGAAGAGACATGCATAGTCAACTCTCCTAGGCCTCAAAGAGCTCGCTTGGACATGCCACTGAATAAATGAGAATCCCAGAGCATCAGAGCCAAAAGGAACATTAAAGAAATTTAAACTGAGCCTTAGCTATACATGAGGAAATGAAGGTGTTTGCACAATGTCAGAGGAAATGGCAGAGTTTGGGACCTCATCTTCTAGGTCTTAGTTTAGTGAGATTTCTCCTTTTCTTTGGATATCACCAATATAATAGAGGGCACAAAAAAAGGGAGAGTGTAGTTTTGAAAGAAGAAGACAATTATAAAGAAAAGTAGAGAGGTTTCTCTGGCAGAGCAGCAGTGGATAGGGTACCAGAATGGTCAACAGGAAGGATCTGTGCCCTGGGAGTTATATGAAAGGACCATAGCAGGGAGAAAAGGGAAGAGTCAGGAGAGATTTTAGGGGGAGGCCTTAAAAGACGAAATCCCCAATTGCAGTTCTGCTCAGGACTGACTTTTCTTCCTGGAAATATAATGAACTGATCTGATACTTGGAAGAGAGAGCTTGGGCTAGTTCCTTCCATGTCTTTGATGACCGGTGTACACTTGGGTAAGTCATTTCCTCTCTGCAGAAGTCAGAGCCTTTGTCCTTCACATGAAGCCAGGGGTGGGGTTTAGTAGATGATTTCTTGAGACCTTTCCAGTGTGACAGTCTCTGTGCCTGTGAATCAGTGGCTCAGAGAAGAAAGCCCAAGAAACATCCATGTTAGACTACAGGGAAAAAATGCAGTAAGATGGATTTATTTATTCATACCCAATGTGAGGTAGACAGAGAAATCAAAGCCACAGGAAGGCAAACGTGAGGTTTGTTTTTGTGATTCTATGGTAGGGCCAAGGAGTGGAAAATGCATTAGGGGGAAACAGGACAGAGAATCTTCTTTATTGTGTCATACATTAAAAAAATGTGACAACCCATGCAGAAAGCTCTTCAGTAGGGAGCCATTACCTCCCAGGCAAGGTCCAAGTTCCTTTGCATGGGTACAGAGACCTCCATTTTCTGTCCTTGGTTTATCTTTCAAATCTCCTCTCCTGAGTCCCCCAACCTAGGTAACTCTCTCGTCATTCAGATAGGGCTCTCAGAACAGACACCGCATGCTATGATTCTGCAGGTTTGAGGCCTCAGTCTTGGCACAGATCTCTGCCTGGAAAGTTCTTTCCCACCCTATCTGCTGGGCGAACTTCTACTCTATCTTCGAAATCCTGCTGCAGCTCCTCACTGTCTTTCCTAATCCTTTCTTACACAGCAGCCTTCCCCTGCTCTGCCTGCAGATAAAGATAATCACTTCCTCCCCTGACAGGCACTGCTTCTGTGTGCATGTCATTTGAATGGCAATATGGCAATTTTATTGAAAGTTTCTGTTTTTATCCCCCTTACTTCATGTGAGCTCAGCCAGGTCAGGAAATTCCTATCTTGGTTCATGAAGTGGAATTGATAAAAACATGTTGGAGCTGGTGATGCTGGTAAAGTCAGATAGAGAGAAGGGGGAAAATGCTGCTTCAGTACCTCCCTGCCCCCATCTTTAGAGCTCCACCCTGAGAGAGGAAGAGTAAGGTCTGCTGCTGCTGCTAAGTCGCTTCAGTCATGTCCGACTCTGTGCGACCCCATAGACGGCAGCCCACCAGGCTCCCTCGTCCCTGGGATTCTCCAGGCAAGGACACTGGAGTGGGTTGCCATTTCCTTTTCCAATGCATGAAAGTGAAAGGTGAAAATGAAGTCGCTCAGTCTTGTCTTGACTCTTAGCAACACCATGGACTGCAGCCTACCAGGCTCCTCTGTCCATGGGATTTTCCAGGCAAGAGTACTGGAGTGGGTTGCCATTGCCTTCTCCAAGGTGTGCTAACCAGATGCAAAGACTTTTGCTGAAGGCCATTGGGTGTGCTGATCTGCCAAGCCCCTCAAATTGTTTTTAGCAGAGCCCCTGAGGGAAATTGTGTGAATCTCCCAGGGTGGGAGGAGGGTTGTAAGGCTGTTGTAAATAATGTAATGAAAGTCTTGACCAAGGTGGCTCCATGCTGGGCTCCAGCAGAGTCATTCTAACTCTCTGGAGGGGAAGATCTTTCTAGCTCCCACACAAATCCATCCCACTGCCAAAGACTGAAATGGACGCTATATCGTGCCACCCAGATCCCCCTTCAGCACTGAAAGACTTACTTCCCTACTGTCTTTTCCTTTCAACAGGTGCTGCCCTCCAGAGCAGGCCCTGATCAACTTCCTGCAAGCTAGTCTCCATGCCGGAGTTTGCTTCCAGGAGGAAGGAACTCAACCTAAAAGGATAATGTCACCCTACTATTAAGGGCTGTTAATTATTAGCAGACTGGTCAGAGTTGGTAGGCTTGGGTGGTGAGCTTCTGGGACAGCAGTAGGAACTGAGACTATAGGGAGGAGGGTGATGGCAACAGGGCAACCAGGAGAAGAAGCACAGAGAAGACTGGGATCTACCGATGTCATCGGTGTAGTGTTTAGCCCTGGCAGTTGAGCAGCAGCCTGCCATGGCTCAGTTCAGTTCAGTCACTCAGTCGTGTCCGACTCTGTGATCCCATGGACCACAGCACACCAGGCTTCCCTGTCCATCACCAACTCCCAGAGCTTGCCCAAACTCATGTCCATCAAGCTGGTGATGCCATGACTATCAGGGATAATTTTAGCAGCAGTGGGGAGGTGGCAGTGGGAGTGGGTGGCACTTTGGATAGCACATTAATAGGGGCTTTCACCAGCTTGGTGCTGTCCATCCTGTAATGTTACACATTAGATTTACTTTAAAAATGCTAATTATAGGTCTCAGCCTTAAAGAGATTCTGATTTAACTAGTCCTCAGTAAGGCCTGAGGCTTTGTATTTTTGTTGCTGTTGTTTGTTTGTTTTGTGGGGTGGGGTGAGGCAGGGGGAAGGCTTTATTTGTTTTAAATGCTCACTGGAGATGTCTAATGTGCAGTTAGGGTTGACTGAGAACTACCAATATAAGGAGTTATTATCATGACTGTTGTTACTACTATTTGACTCATAATTGGCCTTTTGCCCCTTCTTCCCCAGAGTATAGTACCTTATAGTAGACTTCCCAACCTTAACCTCTGTCCCATTATGGGGGAGACATCGTTATCCCAGTTGAGCCCAGCAAACTATGGCTGTGGCAGCTAGATGTAAAACCAATGACTCTCCTGGGGTTGACCAGATGACCAAACATTGGCATTCACAATTATACTCCTGTTCACCCCTAGTGTAATGCATGTAGCAGTTCAGCCCTTCAAGATGACACTGGCAGGTATGTGGCTGCTGTGTGGAAAACTAAGCAGGACAGGTTTTGCTCATAGACACGGGCAGCAAAAAGGCCCAGGAAACATAAATGACATCCCAGCAACTGCACTCCTTACAGTGCGGTTCAGCACAAATCCTTTCTCCTCTCTATGCCTCAGTTTACTGCTCTGTAGAATATGGGTGGTTTATCTGGATGAATGACAATTCTGTTCAGTATGGTGCTGCCCCCTGCCCCCTCTAGAATATGCTTTAGAGGGCTGACTTCATCTCCACCTTTTGTCATAGAGACACCAATGTCAAAGGCCAGGGTTCTGAGCGATGCCACTTTAGAGCGAGGGACCTGAGAGTCTGTCCTGGCCACTGCCCACCCTGGGTTTTAAGTTTCCCCATTTCTCCTCCTGCCACCCAGAACTTTAAATAGCCTCCAGCACACTACGTGGCTGCCAGAAGTTGTAATTAAATAATGTCCAGCTGTCAAAAGGCTGTTATAAATGGTCTTTTTGTCTGCACCACTGTCTGGGAAGATAGGAAAGAGAAACTGGAGGGTTATAAATATGAAGGGCAGAAGTTCAGTGGGGAACCTGGGGGACAACAGCTTTTAGGGACCCTGAAAACTACTGAAGGTTTTCTTTTTAATGTTTACACACTGGTCCTTGGAGGAACTCCGTGTCTTGGCTCTATGACTGGATTTGTGCATGGGATAACCTGACAAGGGCTGGGGGAATCTGGTTCTTATCTAGAACTGGTTCTTCTAGAATGCAATCACTACCCCCTTTCAACATCCAATCAGGAAAGTAAAAAGGACAAGGCAAATGCTGGCAATCCAAACAGTTCTCAGATGAACCACTGTGATTTCCCCCTTCTTCCCTTCCTCCTTTTCATCTGTCCTCTTTCCCTTCCGACAAATACTCTTTTTTTTCCAACAAATACTCTTAAAAAAATTATTTATTTGTCTGTTTTGGGTCTTGTTGCAGCACACAGGATCTTTCATTGTGGCATGAGAGCTCAGTAACTCTGTGATTGACATGTCAGATCTTAGCTCCTCAACCAGGGATCAAACACACGTCCCCAGCATTGCAAGGTGGATTCTTAACAACTGGACCACCAGGAAAGTCCCCCAACCAATACTCTTGAATCATTATTATGTTTCAAGTTCTCACTAAATGAAGAATATGGAGAAGAAACGTGCATTTATTGAACACATCAGTAGTGTTAGATATTGTATGTACATCCCTCCAGTTAATTATTACTGTACAACTAGGAGTTAATTATTATACAACTCAATACTGTAGAGGAAGAAACTGAGGCCCTTTGAGATTGAATGACCTTCCCAAATCCCAAGTGAAAGTGAAAGTTGCTCAGTCGTGTCCAGCTCTTTGCAACCCCATGGACTATACAGTCCATGGAATTCTCCAGGCCAGAATACTGGAGTGGCTAGCCTTTCCCTTCTCCAGGGGATCTTCCCAACCCAAGGATCAAACCCAGGTCTCCTGGTTTGCAGGCGGACTCTTTACCAGCTGAGCCACAAAGGAAGCCCATCAATGATTAAAGGGCTGGGGATGTGAACTCCATGAGACTGTGTGCATCATGGAGGCAGGGACTGCGTATCTTCTGTGTACTGTCTTGCTAGGGTGCCGCATGGTACCGGGCACATAGAGGACTTAAGGAATATTTATGGAAGGAGGAACAGAAGGAAGAGAGAAATCAACTCAGTTCTGTCAGACACCAAAGTCAGCGGTCTTTCTATCAATGCACGTTATCTCTGGAGCACACAGCAGGCAGATAGATATAGATACATAGATACAGATCTAGATCTAGACAGACCCTGATGGTTCAGTGTTTAAGAATTTATCTGAACACAGGAGATGCAGGAGATGCGGGTTCGATCCCTGGATCAAGAAGATCCCTTGGAAAGGGCAACCCATTGCAGTATTCTTTCCTGGGAAATCCCATGGACAGAGGAGCTGTCCTCTGTCCACCATGGACTGGTGGGCTACAGTCCATGGGGTCACAAAGAGTTAGACATGATTGAGGGATTGAGCACTGAACTGAGATAGATAGATAGATACAGAGAAACATATGAAATAGTTGGGGTAAAGAGGTGTTTAAGCATGTGCAAAAACAACTTGATTAGAAAGTAGAAAGTTGGTTTCAAGAGTCTCAGTGGAGGTGGAGCAGAGGTGTCGTGAATGTTCGGAGGGGAGAGGAAACACCTCCAGCTGCAGGAATGAGGGGCTTCATGGAGGAGGCAGAATTTGAGTCTTAAAGGATGAGTAGGAGTTGGACACGCAGAGCTGTAGGGTAGGGAAGGATGTTCAGACAGAAAGAAATGGAGAGAATCAAAAATGACCTACCAGAGAGAGGATGGACCAACGGTCAGGGTAATTGGTAGCCGCTTGGATTGGAACCCCAGCCTACGTGTTATTCTGGCAGGGTCCTGGGGATTCATCTGACGGAGCAGCCCCCTGTCTCATGAATGAGTGAGAGGTGTTCAGGGTAAAGGCAGTCCAGTTTGTGTGTTTGTGTGAGTGAGTGGGTACGTGTTTTGTGTGTGTGTGTGTATGCGTGTGCTAATGGGAGTTTGATACTTCCTTCTGAACCTAATTGGGAGCCAAGAAGCCCAAGTGGAAATTCATGTTTCTGAGGTAGGGCTGTCCGGTATGGGTGGGTCCACCATGAACCTCTATCAGAGCCCGTGGACATATATGCTGGCAGGTGCTGCAGCAAAAACATGTGGTGTGGCTACCAGGCTGGGCATATTCTGGTGGGTAGGGGACTGAGACTTTGGCCTGTCCCTAGGAGGTGGGGTCAGATGTGGCACCAACAAAACTGATTTTGGGGATAGAAAGCACAACACAGGGGCTTGGGAGCCGGCGGGAGCCAGTCAAGGATAAGCGCTCTGATTTCACTTCTCTTTATTTGTCCCCTAGCAAACTCCTACCTGCCACCCCCAGCGGCACAGAGCACCTGGCCAGTGCCTGGGAGCTTGTCAAGGCTGTCGCTGAGCTGTCCCTCACTTCTCAGGTGAAACACCCCCTGAGAGTGGCAGGAACACAGGCCACAGACACAAACAGCACAGTGGTTGGGGATCATTGAATAATTACAGCCAATGCACATCGCATTCATAGACAGGCTGCCTGGTGGCATCGCCAACGGCCAAATAGAAATTCACAGGGCTGTTGCAAGAGCCGTGGGTGCCCAGAAAGAGAAGGCCTGTGGTAGAAAGATTCAGGGTTATTTTGATAAGAGCCTTCCGCCACAACATAAGAGTCCAGCCAAAGGCAACCATCACTTTCTGGTGAGGGGGTGACCATTTGACCTCCTCAAAAACCTGGCTGTTCCACTGATGCGAAGCCCTTGAGGTCAACGTTAGAGCAGGTAGTGTAGACAGCAGTCCACAGGATGGGATTCCAGGCACAGGGGGACCCTGGGGATGGAGTGGAGATTCTGAATTTAGCATCTCTGCCAGCACGGTCCTAGAAGGTTTCCTGTTGCCTGCCTAAGCGGTCTTGGTCATGTCTTTCAATGTCTCTGGACCTTGGTTTTCTACTCAAAAACATTCATTCAGCAAGCGCCCATTGAGCACTTACTATATGTCAGGTGCTGAGTTAGGTACAAGGGCGTGGAAAGCAGAGAAAAATAAATGGTCTCTGCCCTCATGGAGCTTCCAGTCTAGTGGAAGTAAACAAATAATTGCACAAATAAGTGCATTGTTACACATGATAATAAATGCTATGAGGGCAAGAGCAGAGTGCTATGAGAGAACCCTTTAGGCTCAAGGATCAAGGAAGATCTCTTTGAGGAAGTGGCTGGGAGCAATACCTGAAGGATAAGTTACCAATCAGACTTGGAGGAAGAGCTTGTGCAAAGAACCTGAGGAGAAGAACAGAGTAATATGTTTTAGGAACTGATGTTAAGCCTGTATGGCCAGAATGCAGTAGCAAGGGGCCAGATGGAGTGACATGAGGCTGGGGTTGGGGGACAGGAGAGGGGTTAGTGATGCCCATTGGCCATGAGAAGGATTTGGGACTTTACCTGGTGACTGTTGGGAGGCCATTGTTCCATTTTGAACAGGAGTGTGGCCACTGGATTCACATGCTAAACATCAACAATAAGAGATGGAAAAAAAGATGACAGAAACCACAAAAATACTTGGAGCTATACATAGTCAGTTGCATTATCGAATCTATCTCATGGGAATAATCTGCTAGCAGAACAAAGGATTATGCATAAAAGATCAACACCACTCTGGCTGTGGTACGAAGAGAGTAAACACTAATAAGTCTTGCCTGCTTCCAAATCGAATGAAAGGAGGATATAAAAGAGCTCTGTAGGTGATAAGGGGGACCTGAAAGTCTCCCATCATCCCACTCTCCATCACCCCCAACACCTAAATAAAGTTTATCCCAGGAGCCTAAAAGCTTTATATCTATTAAGAAGGAAATCATCAAGGAGGGTCATGCCTTGAATTAAGCAAGACAAAGGCTGAGTCTCACCCCAAAGGGACCGGAAGAAATGCTTCTCAACCCTGGCTATAATTTAGAGATAGCTGGTGTGGCATATACATATGTATATATTTATATGTTAAAACAGCAATATATGTTTGTTGCTTTAAGTCAAATGTTTTCCACAAAGCCTTATCTCCTGGCATACAAGCCCATATGCAGCCCCTCCCACAATGAATAGGACTATAGGGAGCTTTAAAAAATATTTACGCTCAAGTCCCATCCCCAAAGATTCTAATTCATTTGGTCTGGGGTAAAGTCCAAGCACTGGTACATTTAAAAGTCCTTGGATGACTGGGAGAAGGTGAAAACCCAGTTTAAGGACCAGAACCCTGGGTGGATAATTTATCCTAGTGTTCACAGCTTTCAACCATGGAATTCCTTAATTTCCCTGAGGACACAAGCCCACAAAAAGGAAATCCAAAGCCCTTAGTTTAGGGGAAAAGAGATGTCTAGAGCCAGGTAGATAGATCCACTTTCTACAGACATTAACTTTGTCTCATGAATCCTCCCTTTGAATGAACGTGTGCCTGACACCCAGTTCTCCACTGGCAAATAGTCCTTCTGCTTCCACCCACTCGCCTGTTACGTTTTCACGTTCCTGCCTCTGCATGTGCTCTTTGAAACTTACGAGCAATAAGGAAGACTGATTCTGAGAACCTTTGTGTGTCCTCGAATTTCCATGGCTCATGGGATACTGTTCCTGTCTCTCAACAATAGCTCAAGAGGCCCTACCCTCTCTTGGCTCTCTCTCATGCTATCTCCCTGATGAAATCTTCCATAAAATAATTACAACTATTGTAAAGGGAGTCTCAGCAGATAGAAGATCCTGGTGGGATTATCAGATACCATGAGCTTGCCCCACCTCTCTTGGTGTTGCGTGTTGGGGTGGGTTGGCTGGTCTCTCTGACTGTCCTATGAATGGGCACTGGTACAAACTGGCATCTGTCTGTCATGGCACAAGTGTTGATAGGCATTGAGCTCCTGTAATGTTCTACATGTAGGAGATATTGAATTTCACAAGACTCTCTTCTTGTTCTCAAGGAGCTTTGAGCTTAGACAAATAAGGAAATGGATGATAGAGTGTGATGAGTGACTCCCTGGGGGCCTGTGTGAGCACTTATGAGACATCATACTTGGCCTGTGATATCTTTGGAGAGAGGAGATGCGATATTTCTGTTGCCTGGGCGAAGATGGAGGGACGTCAACACAAGAGGAACAGCGGGTACGATGCACAGGTGCAGAAGCTTGAGGATTTTCAGGGAGTTATAAGTAGCTCCTTGTGGGTGGAGAGATTTTCCTGAGATCTATGGCTCACAGAAGTGGCCCGTATGCATCTGGTGAGTAGCACCTCTTTAAATGACTGTATACAAAAGGGACACAGTGAACAGAATTCATCATCAGCCAAATACATCCCTGACCCAACTCCACTCTGTACACAGATCCTACTCTTTTTTTCACAGCCCAAGTATCAGCCTCGCCTTCAGTGCCCCAGCCTCATGTTTCCTCCAGCCCGCGTTTCCGGAACAAGGACTTGAATTTGCTTTCTCCTGTGCTGCCTGGCCTACTGACATCCTGTCTCCTGCTCTCTTCCTCCTGTTTCCTGCCTACATCTTGTTCAAACTGGCCTCTGTGTGATCACCCTTTCTGACTCTCAGACAGGTTTCAGGGCATTCTCTTATGAACTGAATACACAGGCAGCCTTAGCATCCACAGGTGCCTTTTGGGACCAGATGCTTTGCAGAGGAAGTCTGCAAATCTAGAAGGGGCATAGGTATTAAGAGTAGGGCACCTGGGATTTAGAATGGAGGAAATGTGGTGGGGCCACATTTGCACAAAATCCTGTGTGAGGAGGCAAGGGGCTCCTGATACTCCCTACTTCCCGTCACTATGCATGCATCCATGCTAAGTCATTTCACTCATGTCCAACTCTTTGAGACCTTATGGCCAGGTTCCTTTGTCCATGGGGTTCTCCAGGCAAGGATACTGGAGGGAGTGGGTTGCCATGCTCTCTTCCAGGGGATCTTCCCCACCTAGGGATCAAATCCACATTTCCTGCAGCTTCTGCATTGCAGGCAGATTCTTTACCACTGAGCCACCGGGGAAGCCCTCCTGTTACTGACCAAAACAAAAGTCATAATTCGGATGTCTCCTTGTAGATGTAGGGCCAGGAAGATGGTGTGACTAAGCCAAGGGGGTCAGTGAAACAGTGGGGAAGGAAGGGCCACAGCAAAGGGGAGCTCATGGTTCTTCTAGTGAAGGATGCTGCCACCTCACTCCAGCCACATGAGAATGTGGTGATGCAGGAATAACCAGACACGAGACTTCCCTGGCCACCCAGTGGTTAAAGCTTCCGGTGCAGGGGGTGTGGGTCTGATCCCCGGTTGGGGAGCTAGGATCCCACATGCCTTGTGGCCAAAACACCAAAACATAAAACAGAAGCAATATTGTAACAAATTCAATAAAGACTTGAAAAATAGTCCATATCAAAAAAAAAAGAGAAAAGAATAACCAGACATTGGAACTTTTCAAGATAAGTTTCATATCTGGATTTTAATGGAAAAGAGTTGGCAGTTCAAATAAAAACAAACAAAAACTACCTAAACATAGAAAAGAGGGCAGTATGGTGTTTGAATTTCACTGATTTTCCATAAAAAACATGAATGGAATGACTAAGACCGACACCCTCCCCCTTGCAAGCCGTCGACAACTAGTGACAAAATATCCCTTGAACGTGAAAAACGCAAGTGGCTGGGGACAGACCACCACCAAGCCCAAGCCCTGCATAGTCCGGGCATCCATGTGGGGGGAGCCGAGGGGAACAGTGAGGTAGCTAATGGACCCGAGAAAAGAAGAACCCACACAGAGCTGATGGATACTCACCGGGGAGCACAGGAGTGGGGGAGGAGTTTGAAAAGAGCAGGTGAAACTGGAAACTGTTCTGCGCAATCCACGAATGGGTAATCACGTGCAAGGCGGTCTGTGCATGGTCTAAAGGAAGAAGCAGTTCAGATCACGTGAGTACTCAAAGCTGATCAGCCAGGATCCTTAATCCAGGTCCACACACTGACGAGAGAGTGCTGGGTGTGGGAACGAAATTGAATACAATGGGGACAACAGAATTAAAAGAAAAAAGAAGGTCCGTGTGAAAATGGGTAGGGAAAGAAGAGTAAATCTCAGAAAGCAAGCTGCCATATTTTTAAATACTACACAAAACAGCCAAAGAGGGAGTTCTGTAAAGTTCAAAAACTACCCTGAACCAGGACTCTCATAAAGATCAGGAAAACTGTGTTCACATAAAAATAAACCTCATAAAAACATCCAGGACAAAACCCACACAAATTTATAAGAACAAAGAGAATAAGGTACAGAATAACTTCTTTAAGACAGTGAAAGAATGCCAGAAAAACAAATCAGAAGTGTACTATTTCAAAATGAGCTAAAAGACATGAGTAGTGGTGGTTTAGTCTCTAAGTCACATCCGACTCTGGCAACCCCATGGACTGTAGCTGGCCAGGCTCCTCTGTCCGTGGGATTTTCCAGGCAAGAATACTGGAGTGGATTGCCATTTCCTTCTCCAGGGGATCTTCCCGGGTCTCCTGCATTGCAAGCAGATTCTTTACTGACTGAGCTATGAGGGAAGTCCAAAAGACACTAAGAAAATGATACAAGCATCAAAAATTGAGACTAATAATAATAAAATCCTCAAAGATTATTTGACAATCACAGGAACAATTTGGAAAGAAAGCTGCCCTTTCAGAAATGAAGATCAAAACTAGAAGGAACACAGGAGTAAATGAATATAATAAACAATGCCTTAATAATGAAAGAAGGTAAAAAGGAAGAAATTTTTAAGAACTGAAAGGAAGCGAAAAAAAGAGATCAAAGGAATTGAGAGAAAATTAAAATAACGAACAAAGAGATAAACTATCTCGTATATAATGATAAAGGTCCCTGAAATAAAAAATAGCCAAAGAAGAAAACTTTCTAGAAACAGCATTACTACTACAAATAGTAATAATTAACAATGAAAGATCTGAAATTACAAATGAAAGAACACAGGCACACAGTGTATCTGAAAAATTAAAGTGAAAGTGAAGTCGCTCAGTTGTGTCCGACTCTGTGCAACCCCATAGACGGCAGCCGACCAGGCTACCCCGTCCCTGGGATTCTCCAGGCAAGAACACTGGAGTGGGTTGCCATTTCCTTCTCCAATGCGTAAAAGTGAAAAGTCAAAGTGTCTGACTCTTTGCAACCCCATGGACTGCAGCCCACCAGGCTCCTCCGTCCATGGGATTTTCCAGGCAAGAGTACTGGAGTGGGGTATCATAGCCTTCTCTGAAAAAAAAAAAAACAAAACTAAAAATTAAAAATTAAAACTCCATGACAAATAGCAAGACATAGTCTGGTAAAATTGCTATACTTTAAGAAGAAATGAATTTTTTTTTTCCCCCAAAAGCAGAAACCTACTTAGCCATCTAGCCAAAAAGAAGTAGCAGCTTTTATGGAAAAGAAAAATTAGGTTATCATCAGACTTTCTTACAACAGTGGTCTATGATAGAAGGAACTAAAGTAACATTTTTAAGATATTAAAGGAAAGAAAATATAATCCAAGAGGTTTATGTCCAGAAAATCTGACTTTCATGTAGAAAGAGCACAGGTAACTATTATAAGTATGCAATAATTTAAGGAATATTATCCTTATAAGCTTTTCTTTTGAGATTTACTAGATAATAAGCTCCAGATAAGCAAAATTACTATAAAGACTTTGATGTTAAGGGTCAGTGGTGATCATTAGATACATAGCTACTTATAAAATTAAGAATGAATGAGGGTTAAAGGAAGCGAGTACAGTATGCAATGACTGTGGGATCTGAAAATATCAATATAGCACAACTACAACGACAACGAGAGGAACACGGGCAGATTTCTTTCTAATTATTGTCACTAATCATGTTTCCATTGGTAGTATTTATATTACTTTTCTGAGACAGCTGTGTGGGTAATCTGAGATAAAGTAAGTAATTGATCATGAGAAATTCCAATCATATCATCTCCTGCATCTTCAAGGAACCAGGACACTCAGTTTGGAAGAAAGTAGACACAAATGTTGGGCTTCCCAGGTGGCACTAGTTGTAAACAATCCGGCTGCCAACGCAGGAGACGTGGGTTCGATCCCTGGTGTGGGAAGATCCCCTGGAGGAGGGCAGGGCAACCCACTCCAGTATTCTTGCCTGGAGAATCCCATGGACAGAGGAGCCTGGCAGGCTACAATCCATAGGGTCGCAAAGGGTCGGACACGACTGAAGCTACTTAGCACGCAGGCAGACATAAATGCAACAGGGAAGAGATTAGGTAAAACCCGTTATTTCTGTATTTGAATGGAAAGTATCAATATCTGTACAGTATATATATTTTCTAGCTTTGTCCACTGAAAAGAACTAGAAATAATGACCAACCCAGAAGCAATGAGCATTCCTAGTACTGAGACCATGGTCTTGAAAAGTCATTTCCCACTAGAAGAAATCTGGGACTCCTGAGAAATGGCAGATTTCAGATCTGAGGCTGGAAATGTCCAAGATAAATCTGGAATATTTTTCATCCTAGATGGTAGCTGCTGCTGCTGCTGCTGCTAAGTCACTTCAGTTGTGTCTGACTCTGTGCGACCCCATAGATGGCAGCTCACCAGGCTCCTCTGTCCCTGGGATTCTCCAGGCAAGAACACTGGAGTGGGTTGCCATTTCCTTCTCCAGTGCATGAAAGTGAAGTCGCTCAGTCATGTCTGACCTTAGCGACCCCATGGACTGCAGCCTACCAGGCTCCTCCGTCCATGGGATTTTCCAGGCAAGAGTACTGGAGTGGGTAGATGGTAGAGAAGTTATCAAAGATCACTCAGTCAGTCAGTTCAGTCACTCAGTTGGGTCCGACTCTTTGAGACCCCATGAATTGCAGCACGCCAGGCCTCCCTGTCCATCACCAACTCCCGGAGTTCGCTCAAATTCATGTCCACCGAGTTGGTGATGCCATCCAGCCATCTCATCTTCTGTTGTCCCCTTTTCCTCCTGCCCCTCGAATTGTGTTAAAGGATGTAGGTGCTAACTTAAAGATCTTCCACTCCCAAAGATGAGTCTATTTAACTTCAAATAAGAATAATCATTGAAATGGATTAAACCTATCAGTTTATTTAAACACTTGTGTTCACAATCATTTACATAGCTATGTATTTAAAATATATGACCATAGAATATATATTTAATAAATGCGTGTGTGCTCAGTCGCGTCCAACTCTTTGCGACCCCATGGACAGTAGCCCACCAGACTCCTCTATCCATGGGATTTCTCAGGCAAGAATACTGGAGTGGGTTGCCATTTCCTATTCTAGAAGATCCTGCCCATCTAGGGATCAAACCCTCGTCTCCTACATCTCTTACATTGGCAGACAGATTCTTTACCACTGAGCCACCTGGGAAGCCCATATTAGATAAATACTATAAAGAATTAGTAGGAGAAGGCAATGGCACCCTACTCCAGTACTCTTGCCTGGAAAATCCCATGGATGAAGGAGTCTGGTAGGCTGCAGTCCATTGGGTCGCTAAGAGTCGGACATGAATGAGTGACTTCACTTTCACTTTTCACTTTCATGCATTGGAGAAGGAAATGGCAACCCACTCCAGTGTTCTTGCCTGGAGAATCCCAGGGACCAGGGTGCCTGGTGGGCTGCCGTCTATGGGGTCGCACAGAGTCGGACACGACTGAAGTGACTTAGCAGCAGCAGCAGCAGCAGCATAAAGAATTGGTCAGTTTGGGGAAATGATAGGAAACCAGTTTATTATCTTGAATCTGATAAAGAAAGAGGATGGATCAGGCATTTATCCTGCCTTTCCTATCTGAACTATAGGGAAAGTATCTCTTTATAACAGTATTCCAACTAACAAATGGAAAAGAAATGATGGCATTGGAGTATTACCATTTATTGTTTATATCCTCTAACAAGTGGTTGAATCTAGACAATGGGCACCAGTGGCTGCTAGCATCATAAAAAGGAAACAGGGCATGAGTTGCCTTCTGATGTACCCCTTGTCATCTGGCCAAAGGGGTCAAACCTGAGTGCAATCGGGCTTCCAGGTCCAGTTGCCCATTTGTGGAAAATTTAGGGGACATGAAAGAGCAGTCAGCAAAGCCAAGACAGAAGGGAATTCAGAACAAGTCATGCAGATTCTTCAACAGATAAATTGTTAGAAAAAGAAAGGGATGAAGGGTAACCTGCAATGCTTTAAAATACCTGCCAACTTTTAAAAACTATAGTCACTACAGATGTACCCTTGGGTGACCAAGCTGTAAAGAAAGCACAAAGAATTATGTACTATAAATATCAGAATAGAATTAGTTTGGGAGGAGGGAAGAGGCTGCAATTGGAAAGGGGCACAGGGAAGGAGCTTCTGGGGATGTTGGCAAAGCTCTATTTCTTGACCTGGGTGGTGGTTAAGGGGGTCATATAATAACACTGGATTGGCCAAAAAGATCACTTGGGTTTTTCCATCTTGTAGAACTTTTTGACCAACCCAATAATATAATAATAATTTCTTCAAGCTATACATTTATTTTGTGTGATTTCCTGTATTTTGTTTATATTAATATAATAATATATGATATATTATAATATAGAATAATTATATATTATAATATATAATATAAATAAAACAGTTTTTTTTTAATTCATATATATATGTAAAAAAGATGGGAATACCAGACCACCTTACCTTCCTCCTGAGAAATCTGTATGCAGGTCAGGAAGCAACAGTTAGAACTGGACATGGAACAACAGACTGGCTTCAAATCATGAAAGGATTACATCAGGCTGTATATTGTCACCCTGCTTATTTAACTTATATGCAGAGTACATCATGAGAAACACTGGGCTGGATGAAGCACAAGCTGGAATCAAGATTGCCGGGAGAAATATCAATAACCTCAGATATGCAGAGGACACCACTCTTATGGTAGAAAGCAAAGAAGAACTAAAGAGCCTCTTGATGAAAGTGAAAGAGGAGAGTGAAAAAGTTGGCTTAAAACTTAACATTCAGAAAACTAAGATCATGGCATCTGGTCCCATCACTTCATGGCAAATAGATGGGGAAACAATGGAAATGGTGAGAGACTTAATTTTTTGGGCTCCAAAATCACTGCAGATAGTAACTGCAGCCAAGAAATTAAAAGATGCTTGCTCCTTGAAAGAAAAGCTATGACTTACCTAGACAGCATATTCAAAAGCAGAGACGTTACTTTGCTAACAAAGTTCTGTTTAGTCAAAGCCATGGTTTTTCCAGTAGTCATGTATGGGTGTGAGAGTTGGACTGTAAAGAAAGCTGAGCACCGAAGAATTGAGGCTTTTGAACTGTGGTGTTGGAGAAGACTGCTGAGAGTGCCTTGGACTGCAAGGAGATCCAACCAGTCCATCCTAAAGGAAATCAGTCCTGAATATTCATTGGAAGGACTGATGCTGAAGCTGAAATTCCAATCCTTTGGCCACGTGATGCGAAGAACTGACTCACTGGAAAAGACTCTGAGGCTGGGAATGATTGAAGGCAGGAGGAGAAGGGGACGACAGAGGATGAGATGGTTGGATGGCATCGCTGACTCGGTGGACATGAGTTTGAGGAAGTCCCGGAAGTTGGTAAAGGACAGGGAAGCCTGGCGTGCTGCAGTCCATGGGGTCGCAAAGAGTTGGATACGACTGATTGACTGAATTGATTTGTATACATGGGCTTCCCTGGTGACTCAGATGGTAAAGAATCCGCCAGCAATGTGGGAGACCTGGGTTCAGTCCTTGGGTTGGGAAGATCCCCCCCAGTATTCTTGCCTGGAGAATCCCCATGGACAGAAGAGCGTAGCAGGCTATAGTCCATGGGGTCGCAAAGAGTCAGACATGACTGAGTGACTAAGTGCAGATGATATGTATGCATATATGGAGGCTAAAGATAACACATCTACCAGGCAAGCTTGGTCATGAAAACTTCCAAGTTCAATTCTGCCTTGGAGGACAGGGTGTTGGTTATAACGTGGACTTTTAACTGCATGACCTCTCTGGCTTCTAGACATTTAAAAGAGAGTATCTAATGAACAGGCAGAGGTCATAAGAGTAAGCCACAGGCTTTTATTATTAGGAGCCAAGAATGAGCTGAGTAATAAAATATAACTTGGCCTAGAGTAGAGGGCTCCCTGCGTTTGACATTTCTACCTGATTCTAACCAGAAACCCTCTGGGAGCCCAGAAAATGTCATGAAAAATGTATATTTACAACCGTGGCTCAGTATTGTTGTGTGAATTCTACCTTAATAACATCCAGCATGCAAATTTTCAGATTAATTGTGATATTTCCATCACAATTAGATTCTACCTGTGAAAGAAGTGTTTGGCTTCAAGGCCAAACAATAGTAGCTTGCAGGGTAAAGGTAAGCATTTGTTTACAAAACTGTAATTGCCTCAGAGAGTGGAGAGAGGTGTGGGCTCTTCATTGATTGTGCCAGGGGGGTTCCTGGTTGAGAAGACCATTATAATGTGCGTGCATGCTCAGTCACTTCAGTTGTGTCTGACTCTTTGCGACCCTATGGACCATAGCCCGCCAGGCTTCTCTGACCACAGAATTCTCCAGGCAAGAATACTGGAGTGGGTTGCTGTGCCCTCCTCCAAGGTATGTTCCTGATTCAACTCAAAGAACTGGGCAATGTCAGTCATTTTCTACTCTGCAGGCCAAACTCCCAACTTCTTTTTTTAAGCTTGTATTTTCACACTGTGTGTGTGTGTTTACGTGTGTGTTAGCCACTCAGTTGTGTCCGACTCTTTGCAACGCCTTGGACAGTCGTTCTCCAGGCCCCTATGTCCTGGGAATTCTCTCGGCAAGAATACTGGAGTGGGTAGCCAGTACCTTCTCCAGGGGATCTTCCTGACCCTGGGATCTAACCAGGTCTCCTGTACTGCAGGCAGATTCCTTATTGTCTGAGCCACCAGGAAAGCCCCTTCACACTGTAAGACATTTCTATGCTAAGAAAAAAACAATGAGCTCAGTATTTCTGAATCATTTTGCTGAGCACATTGGGCTACTCATTTATCTAAGTAGTTAGCATTCAAATTAGCCATAAAGGCTGTTGTGGTTATCCTGAGGCTTTTTAGATCTGAGTTCCCTTCCTCTCTTTGGAGACTTCCTTGTGGCATAAATTTTGGTGAGAAGAAGAGACTATCTTTCACTGTGAAAGCTGAAAAGGCCAATTACAGCTTTTGTTATCTGTTATACAGCTCTCTGTTATCTGTGGTTTTCACACTTGGGAATCAACCAACCACAAATAGAAAATATTTGGAAAAAGAGATTCCAGAAATTTCCAAAAAGAAAAATTTGAAATTGCTGAGTGCAGCAACTGTTCACATAGTATTTACATTATATTCACCACTATTTACATAGTGTTTACATTGTATTAGGGAGTATAAATAATCTAGAAATTGAAACCAATAGATCTATGTAGCTGCCTTCCTGGTGACAAGACCCCTAGTGTGTTCCCTGATTACTGATGATTAGAGAAAAAAAATGTAGGAATACACTCTGGCCTCCTAGGTCCTCCATGAGTAGAGAAAGAAAGGAACAAAACTTAATGGCTGTGATTGGAAAAGCTAAGGAATGCAGAACCAGAGGCAGGGCTGTACAGCAGAGAAATAACTATAATTTCAACAGTAAATCAGCCCCAAGAACTTCCAGTTGTGTCTCAAAGGGAAAGACCAAGTCGAACGCACATTTCTCAGTTGGTTTGCAGAAACCAGAGCCCAGTCAGACAGAGAACAGCGTGTAGACCTCAGGCCGGCTGGGGCCTGAAGATTAGAATGTTAACCCCCTGTGACCTCACCTGGCTACCTCACCACCCACCGGTCAAAAACCTGCGCACACTGATCACATTCGTCACACACCTCTCCCTCACCTTGCCTTTAACACCCCTTCCCTGAAAGCCGCGGGGGAGTCTGAGCACGAAATGCCCACACTCCTCGCTTGGTTGTTATTGTTGTTCAGTCACTCGGTTGTGTCTGACTCTTTGCGAGTCTGTAGCCCACCAGGCTCCTCAGTCTGTGGGATTTCCCAGGCAAGAATACTGGAGTGGGTTGTCATTTCCTACCCCAGGGGATCTTCCTGACCCAGGGATCAAAGCCGCCTCTTGGCAGGTGAGTTCTCTACACTGTGCCACCAGGGAAGCCCCTCTCGCTTGGTACCTTGCAATAAGAGCTATGCTTGCCGTTACCACAACCAGTGTCAGTAGATCGGCTTTGCTGTGCATCATGCGGGCAGACCCAGGTTTGCTTCAGTAACCAGAAGATTGAAAGGAAGTGGGAGCCAGAGACAAACCATAATTCGAAAAGATACATGCACCCCAATGTATACTGCAGTGCTATTTACAGCCAGGGCATGGAAGCAACCTAAATGTCCATCAACAGAAGAATGGATAAAGAAGATGTGGGACATATATACGATGGAATACTACTCAGCCATAAAAAGGAATGAAACTGTGCCATCTGCAGAGATGTGGATGGACCTAGAGACTGTCACACAGAGGAGGAGTCTGAAACAGAAAAGACAAATATTGTCTATTAACACCTGTATGTGGGCTCTAGAGAAGTGGGGCAGAGCAACCTATTTGCAGGGCAGGAACTGAGACACAGAATAGAGAACGCCAGCAAGGGGGAAAGGGGGTGGGATGAATTGAGTGATTGGGATTGACATATGTATACTACTACATGTAAAATAGATAACTAATGAGAACCTACTGTATAGGACAGAGTACTCTACTCAGTGCTCTGTGGTGACCTAAATGGGAAGGAAATCCAAAAAAGAGGGGATATGTGTACTCGTATAGCTGATCCACTTTGCTGTACAGTAGAAGCTAACATGACATTGTAAAGCAACACTACTCCAATAAAAATTAAAAAAAAAAAATAAACAGGAGGCTATGTGTAGGTTATATGGAAATTTGTACCATTTTATAGAAGGGGGTTGGGCTTCGGAGGATTTTGCTATCGGATCCTGTGGGGATCCTGGAATCAATCTCCCATGGTTACAGAGGAACAACTCTACTCAGTTTCATTTGTGGCTGGATTGCAAGCCCACGACCCGACTCAACCAGTCAGGGACACTCACTCCAGGCTGTATGGCCAAGAAACATGATGGTGGAGGATTCTTGACAGTAGTGGAGAGGAGCAGGGACATCTTGTTTCTGGGGATGACTCTGACAGAATCAACAGTGTGAACATCAGTCTCCCGGGGCATCCGTGGTGGCAGAAGCAGTCTTCACTAGTCTAGTTCTAGAGTGTAGACTATACTATGTGTGCTCACTCGCTCAGTCGTACCCGACTCTGGGACCCCATGGACTGTAGCCCGCCAGGCTCCTCTGTCCATGGGGATTCTCCAGGCAAGAATACTGGAGCAGGTTGTCATGCCCTCCTCTAGGGGATCTTCCCAACCTAGGGATGGAACCCAGGCCTCCCACATTGCAGGTGGATTCTTTATCATCTGAGCCACCAGGGAAGCCCATACTATACCATCTACCTAAGTTCCTGCTTATCTTCTGATGATTCTATTCTATAGTCTTCTTGGCAATTCTTGCAACTACCCAATATCTTTCAACAAATGTCTCTGCTTAAATCACCTGGAATCGTTATTTTGGGGGTTACTTTCAATTTAGAAACCTAGATGATATCATGATCTGAGCAATGTCATGATAAGCCACTTGAAGTGAAAGGAGACAAGACCCTGAAGAAAATAGATATACTGATCTTTATAAGAAGAATTTTTTTTCCAGAAATCAGATTCTTTTTTTTTGATGCTGACCATCTTTAAAGTCTTTCTTGAATTTGTTACAATGCTGCTTCTATTTTATGTTTTGGTTTTTTGGTCATAAGGCATGTGGGATCTTAGCTTCCCAATCAGGGATGGAACTGTCACCCCCTGCTTTGAAAGGTGAAGTCTTAACCATTGGACCTCCAGGGAAGTTCTGAATTTCTCTTTTTTAGGTTGAAGGAATGGAGATAAGGGTGGGGACAAGAAAGAAGAGAGGGCATGGAGTTAAAACAAAGTAGGGTGGAGGATCTACGAACATTCCCTGAGATGGCTTAAGAGCATGTTAAGAATATATAATATTCTATGTACAGTTGTGTTATGTGCTGTAATGTAAATGACACTATCCCTGGCTTCCTCTTCCTCACGGTCTAGAATGCAGTGTATTCCATACTCATTGAAGCTTCATGTGAGTGAGATTTTGGGAATGTTGAAAGCAAGGAGCAACTGAGTTTAAGGAATAGGTGATATGGTATCAGACCCAGGACCTATGAGAAAAATCAGGTGCCTGGAGACAGAGGAGCACAAATGCAATGAAGTCCTCCATATACTTGTGAACATCTTCAAGAAGAGATGCTATAGAATAGTGAACAAGGCCAAGAGGTTACAAGACCTTGGCTGGCCTCTGGATCACTTAGGAGCAGTGGAGGAAGCATGGCCTCCTGTCTGAGAGGCAAGGACAGGCAGAACTCCAGCAATGGGAGTGCGGATAAGTGTCAATGGTAAGAACTGGTGAAGGTAGATGAGGCATCACACAATTGGAAAAAGGAGACACAGAGAGGATAGCTGAATTCTGGTGGGCTTTACCATAATTTTTTTAATTAAAAATTTAAAATATATATTTATTTATATATTTGGCTACAATAGGTCTTAGCTGCACATGCAGAATCTTTCAACTGAGGCATGCAAACTCTTAGTTGTGGCTTGTGGACACTAGTTCCCAGACCAGGGATCAAACAAGGCCCCCCTGGATTGGGAGTGTGGAGTCTTAGCCACTGGATTACCAGGGAAGTCCCTAGTCCTTTTATTTGTAATCAGGTATTTTTCAGGTATAATTTTTATACCATATTATTCACCACTTGTAAATGTACAAGTCAATGATTTTTGATTTGTGCAACCATCATCATAATCCAGTTTTAGATAATTTCTTTCATCTCAAAAACTTCTCTTGTGCCCACTGGCCATCAGTCCATATTCCTGTTCCCAGTTCAAGGCACACTGGCCTACTTTCAGATCAGATCAGATCAGTCGCTCAGTCATGTCCGACTCTTTGCAACCCCATGAATCACAGCATGCCAGGCCTCCCTGTCCATCACCAACTCTCGGAGTTCACCCAGACTCACGTCCATCGAGTCAGTGATGCCATCCAGCCATCTCATCCTCTGTCGTCCCCTTCTCCTCTTGCCCTCAATCCCTCCCAGCATCAGAGTCTTTTCCAGTGAGTCAACTCTTCTCATGAGGTGGCCAAAGTACTGGAGTTTCAGCTTTAGCATCATTCCTTCCAAAGAAATCCCAGGGCTTATCTCCTTCAGAATGGACTGGTTGGATCTCCTTGCAGTCCAAGGGACTCTCAAGAGTCTTCTCCAACACCACAGTTCAAAAGCATCAATTCTTTGGCGCTCAGCCCTCTTCACAGTCCAACTCTCACATCCATACATGACCACAGGAAAAACCATAGCCTTGACTAGACGAACTTTTGTTGGCAAAGTAATGTCTCTGCTTTTGAATATGCTATCTAGGTTGGTCATAACTTTCCTTCCAAGGAGTAAGCGTCTTTTAATTTCATGGCTGCAGTCACCATCTGTAGTGATTTTGGAGCCCAGAAAAATAAAGTCTGACCCTGTTTCCACTGTTTCCCCATCTATTTCCCATGAAGTGATGGGACTGGATGCCATGATCTTCGTTTTCTGAATGTTGAGCTTTAAGCCAACTTTTTCACTCTCCACTTTTACATCTCCTTAAATTTGCCTTTTGTAGAGATGCTGTACAAATGGATCTGGCTTCTTTCACTGAGCATAATGTTTCTGAGATTCTTCCATGATGTTGTATGTATCAACTGTTTACTCTTTTATTGCTGGTTAGTACTGCTGGGAGGGATTGGGGGCAGGAGGAGAAGGGGATGACAGAGGATGAGATGGCTGGATGGCATCACCGACTTGATTCACATGAGTTTGGGTGAACTCCGGGAGTTGGTGATGGACAGGGAGGCCTGGCGTGCTGCGATTCATGGGGACACAAAGAGTCAGACACGACTGAGTGACTGAACTGAACTGAACTGACTTCAAGTAAATATCACATTTTGTTGATTCATTCCACAGAGGGCTTCTCTGATAGCTTAGCTGGTAAAGAATCCCCCTGCAATTCAGGAGACCCCAGTTCTTTCCCTGGGTTGGGAAGATCCCTTGGAGGAGGAAATGGCAACCCACTCCAGTATTCTTGTCTGGAGAATCCCATGGACAGAGGAGCCTGGCAAGTGATAATCCATAGGGTCGCAAAGAGTCAGACACAACTGAAGTGACTTAACACACATTATGTTTTGTTTTTTTTTTACTTTATGGGCTATACTTTTGTTTCACATCTACAATGTCTTTGCCTCACACAAAGTCATAAAGACTTTCTCTTCTAAAGAAGTTCTATAGATTTAGGTCTTACAATTAGGTCTATGATCCCCTTTGAGCTAATTTTTGTTTTGATATGATATAAGGGTATAAGGTTTGCTTAGTTTTGGCTTGGTTTATGTATTGATATCCCATTGTTCCGGGACCGTTGGCTGAAGTGACCATCCTCCCACTGAGTTGACTTGGCACCTATGTCAAAAATTAATTAATATAAATACAAGGATTTATTCCCAGGCTCTCAGTTCTGTTTCACTGATCTATAAGTCTATTCCTGGTTTCTGTACATTTATAGTAAGTTTTGAAATTGGATAGTTTAACCCCTCTAAATTTATTCTCTCACTATCAAATAAGGGATCTCCTTTCTTGTGATACTTTTGTCTTTGGTATCAGGATAAAACTGATTTTATTAAATAAGTTGGGAATTGTTCCTTCCTCCTCTATTTCTTGAATGAGTTTTTGAAGTATTGGTATTATTGCTTCTTTAAAAAAATGTGTTAGAATTCACCAGGGAAGCCCTTTGGGCCTGAGCTTTTTGTGGTGTGTGGGGAATATTTTAAATTATTCATTCAGCTCCTCTACTTGTTAGGAGCCTATTCAGATTTTCCATTCCTTTTTGAGTAGGTTTTGATAACCTGTTCCCATTTGCCTGGACTTAATCTGCAGAATGCCACTCTATGCTGTGCAGTTGCTCTGTCTCTGCTCAGTTTCATAAACATTTCTTATTTTTATATTTTAGTCTAGCTTCCTAGGCATGCAAGTGGCTTGCTTGCATGATCAGTCATGTCCAACTCTTTGGGACGCCATGGACCACAGTCCTCCAGACTCCTCTGTCCATGGAATTTTCCAGGCAAGACTACTGGAGTAGGTTGCAATTTCCTTCTCCGGGAGATCTTCCCGACCCAGGGATTGAACCCGCATGTCCAGCACTGCAGGCAGATTCTTTACCTGCTGAGCCACCAGCGAAGGTGGCTTCCTAGGACCTGCCACTATTTCTACAGAGCTAAGTGGTCAGCCAGGCTCAGGCAGTTTTCAAAATTCTGCCATGGGTTTTGCTTTCCACTGGGCACTCTCAGGCCTCCCTGTGGTTGGAGCAGCCTCCCAACCAGGCAGGACTGTGTGGAGAGCTTATTGAGGCCCTTGTAGTCTCTCATTTCCAGGATGTCTCTATTAAATTTCTGGCTGATCCTCTGGCTGTGGCTCATCTCTCATGAGTGCTCAGTCACTCAGTCGTGTCTGACTCTTTGCAACCCCATGGACTGTAACCCGCCAGGCTTCTCTGTCCATGGGATTCTCCAAGCAAGAGTACTGGAGTGGGGTGCCATTGCCTTCTCCAGGGGATCTTCCCGACTCAGGAATCAAACTTGTGTCTCTCATGTCTCCTGCATTGGCAGGGGGATTCTTTACCACTAGTGCCCCCTGGCATCAACCTGAGGTTAGGAGAGCTGCAGATTCATATTCGACAGCTGGCATAGGCTCTGCCTTCCAGTCTTAATCAAATCAGCCCCCTCTGGCAGAGAAGCTGCTGGTTTTCGTGAGCAGAAAGAATGCCCTAGACTCCTGGTGTTCTTACCTGAAGTTCCATAACATCTCACAAATAATTCTCAATTTGCTATTTGTTTTTGGCTAATTTCCAGGGGCTAGACATGGTTGTTTTCGACAATTTTGTCTGGTGTGCTTTAGTTGTTTTCTGAAGAGAAGATTTGTTAACTTCTTCATTCCTCTACAACCTGAAGTCCCCTTAGGCTTTTTAAAATGCTGAGATGCTGGGTGGGCATGTGATCTGTCAACTAGGCTTCTCTTTGGATTTTTTTTTGTTTGTTTGTTTGTTTTGTTTTGGCTGGGCAAGGTCTTCATTGTGGCGCGCGGACTTCTCTCTAGTTGCAACACACAGGTTTAGTTGCCCCTCAGCATGTGGGCAACTCGGGCAAACCCTGGGAGGTAATGAGGGACAGGAGGCCTAGCGTGCTGCCATCCACAGGGTTTCAAAGTGTCGGACATGACTTAGTGATGACTGAGCAATAAGAACAACAACAACGGCATATGGCATCTTAGTTTTCCTGACTAGGGATCGAACCCGTGTCCCCCTGCACTGAAAGGCAGATTCTTAACCACTGGACCACCAGGGAAGTCCCTTCTCTCTGGTTTAAAGGTGCCATCGGGCATCTGGCAGTCAAGGAATATAAGCTTTTTCTTGTAAAAAGTCAACATGTTCTAGCATGATGCAAGGAAAGTTGTGAGTTGGGACACTGACAAGTCTGAGAGGTGTTGAGCACAAGAGATGATGGAGATAGAACAGGGCAGGCACACTGAGGTGGAGGCAAGAACCAAATGCATCGTCCATTGGAGAATATAAAACTACCAAAAATTAAAAACCTACTTTCCATCCTGTAAGGCTACCAACCTAATAGCCACTGTTTCCACGAATGTTTCCTCCCAGGTACCCGCCTTGAACTTCCAGTCCCCTGGGAAGTGAGCAGGTGTTAGGAAAAGGATGGGGATGCACTGGCCACGCCATGAGGCAGGTGGGGTAGTAGAGGATCATGTACCGTTGGGAACTGGAAATGGCTGGCATGTCAGTATCACCTTGGGTGTCTGGAGTTGCTGACCTCAAGCTCAGCTCTGACCTTCACATAAAGACTTGGTCCTAATACCTTAAACCAGGGATGGGGAAATTATAGCATACAGGCCAAATCTGGCTTGTCATCCATGATGGCAAATAAAGTTTAAATGGTACTCAGACACACCCATTTGTTTCCATATTGTCTGTAGCTGCTTTGGTACTACATGGACAGAGATGAATAGTTGTGACAGAGACCTGTAGCCTATAGGGTTAACATATATACTATCTGCCCCTTTATAGAAGCTTCCCTGGTGGCCCAGACGGTAAAGAATCACCTGCAGTGCAGGAGGCCCGGGTTTGATTCCTGGGTTGGTAAGATCCCCTGGAGAAGGGAATGGCAACTCATTCCAGTATTCTTGCCTGGAGAATTCCATGGACAGAGGAGCCTGGTGGGCTCCATTATACAAAAGTTTTCCAATTCTCACTTAAAATTAAAACTATAATAGATAAACCCCTTGTAGATAGGGCATCCCATATAAAATCAGAATATGGAGTCAAGTTTGAGGCATGATATTATGGCTACAACATCCCACATGTAATCAGACAGAGCGTCACACATACAATGGAGAGATATGGGATCACACCTGGTCTCTGCTACATAATACTAACGGCATCTAGGGCAAGCACCGGCCATCTCCGGGCACAAGTCCACTGGCAAATAGGAACTGGATGACCTATTCTGTCATTCGGGGTTGTTGTTCAAACAGAATTACTATATGAGAAGGCATACTGCAAGCCATGTAGCACCACACAAAGCCTGTTCTTTCTGACATTTACGGAACACCCACTTTGACCTTCTAAATCCCCTGTCTGGATCCATTTTTCTTGTGGAGTGAATGCTACCTTATGTACCTTTCATGTGACACCTATGATTGAGCATTTTCTTAGGCACTTTTCCCTGATTTGAAGTGGGAGCTGGGACCATTTCTATCACAGAGCAGAGAAATAGGGGATGGGGGAGCCGCAAGGAAACACTCACTCCTTGCGCCTGCCCCCCACCCCATGCAATAAATATGCTGGTCAGCAGCAAAGAAATGGTTTGAGGGTCACTTTTCTTCTCAAGGACATCCCTGCTGAAGACGATGATCATTTAAGGCTTAATCTTGTGAATGATTTCTCTTCCCTTGAAGAGTCTGAACATGGTAAAATCTAATATAACAACAAGGATAACTCAACCGTTGACAGGAATCTGAAATTTGGGTGAGAGTTTATCAGTAATTGTAAGACTGAGTTATAGCTCAGAGCCTGGAATCCCCAGCCACTGTGGCTAATTTCACCAGCAAGGAAACATACATCCTCACACAGTGGGTAAAATTTGAGAAAGGCTCCAGTTAGCACATGAGAATTCTCAGTGTGGCTTCCGGATTGCAATGCTGAAGTTATCTGTAGTCTCCTGGCAAGCTTTCTCAGTGGGGGAGGTGGAGGTCTCCAGGTTCAGGAGACAAAGGCCACATCTTCTTCCCCACCTCGGTGTCCACAGTTGAATCACCTACAGAACAAGCCATGATTCCCGCTCATTTTCTGCCTGCCCTTGCGAGGTCAGGTCCTGGTGTTCATGCACAGGAGCCAGGAAGTTGTTGATTACATGTAATTGTCTACAATCAAATGGCAGGGGAGGATGTCTGAGAGCCGGATGGGGCCAGAGAGGTTAAGACTAAATGCATCTGAAGAAAAGCAGAGTCAGAGTTGGTCCTGGTGGCAGATGCGTTCCAGGTGGCCTGCCAACAATGCCATTAAATCAGAAAAGTCAAGGAGGCCTGTCAAAGGAGGATGTGTTTATCGGTATAATTATTTGTTGAAATGGATAAGGCAGGAGATTGGAGCAAAATGGCCAGAGGCATGAGTAAGTGGTCAGATCTTGTCACTGAGGGGCTAGACAAAGAGATGAGTGAGGTTCATTAAGGCAGAGGAAAGCAACGGAAGCAGTTGGGAATCGGCAAGTCAAGGTTGTTCAGATCTAGTCTTGTAAATACCATGTATCTCTAGCTAGTTCCCTTTTGGATGAAAATAACAGAAATTGATTTTGGCTAGCTTCAAGAGAGGGGAAAGGGGTGGGGGGGCCAATTATTGAAGGGATAATGAGGTATCTCGTAGAATTGAAGGACTGAGATGCCCAACAAGAACAAATTAGAATTAGGAGTTCAATTACTATGGAGAAACCTGGCATTTTCTTCTGACTCTTGCCTCCTACTTCTCTTTGTGTCTTCTTTATTTTCACTTTTCACCGCCAAGTGACATGCGTTGCTAATCAGGCTGTGGCTGCCTGTAGCTTGCGAGTTAATGTGTCCTCAGTCCTGGCTACCTGGAGAGACTGAGTTCCATTTCTCAGAGCCAGACTTTCTTGGAAGGATTCTGACTGGCTTAGTTCTGGTCAGGTGACCCTCGCTGGACCAATTGCCTGTGGTTAAGGTCGCAGATAAGAAGCAGGACTGCTTCCAAAGTAAAAGGGATAGATGGAAAGTGACAGTTCCCCAAAGAAGGAAAGTTTCTAGAAAAGAGGAAAATGCTGCAGAGAAATAACAATAGTTGTCAAAGACACCAGGTGTCCTGCAGGGTGGTTTTTTTCTATCTGTACCCTGCTGGGCTTCAGGAAGATGAGGGCAGAATCTTAAAAATGTTGGGAAACTCTTATGTGGTGGGTTTTTTGCTTGACTCTGCCTTGTGATCCGAGAAGGCAATGGCACCCCACTCCAGCACTCTTGCCTGGAGAATCCCATGGACGGAGGAGCCTGGTAGGCTGCAGTCCATGGGGTGGCTAAGAGTCGGACACGACTGAGTGACTTCACTTTCACTTTTCACTTTCATGCATTGGAGAAGGAAAAGGCAACCCACTCCAGTGTTCTTGCCTGGAGAATCCCAGGGACGGGGAGCCTGGTGGGCTGCCGTCTATGGGGTTGCACAGAGTCGGACACGACTGAAGCGACTTAGCAGCAGCAGCAGCAACCTTGTGATCACAGCATGATCTTGAACAAGTCACTTCACAGCCCGGCATCTCAGCTGCCACACCTGTAAAGTAAAGCAATAATATCTGCCTGATAGTATGGTTGGGTGGATTATGTATGGCATGGTGAAGAAGAAAGTGTTTTATCAACATCTCTGTTTTTCTCCTTTCTCCTGCCTTATCCTTTCTGTTCCAGGTCCTTTGAGGCTGAGAACAATACAACTAAACTATCACTGTGTTAGGGCATGTCTGTGTCCAAATTGTGGTGTATCTGGATGAGGTAGGATTAAATGGTGCCTTCACGATCTTATCTTCCCTGGTGGCTCAGATGGTAAAGTGTCTGCCTGCAATGCAGGAGACCCGGGTTCAATCCCTGAGTCGGGAAGATCTCCTGGAGAAAGAAATGGCAACCCACTCCAGTATTCTTGCCTAGAGAATCCCATGGACAGAGGAGCCTGGTGGGCTGCAGTCCACGGGGTTGCAAAGAGTCGGACATGACTGAGGGACTTTACTTTCACCATCTTAGTCAGTTCAACTCATCACCATCTCATCAGAACCAACTGTCTCCCGCATCTCTTTTCTCTTTAGAGATTCTTGCTGGCCAGTGGTAAAGATCTACTCTAAGGCAGTCACCATCTGCAGCCTTATGGGCTATCATGCTGCTCCAGTGTTTTCAATGACTCTCCAGTCTCTCTTCTAGGCAGCTTCCAGACCATGGCATCGTTATCACCTATTTGCTTCTTGTCTTCTGGGTAGCACACTCCCCTCCTAGCCCAGATGCCTCCAGAGACCTCAAGCCTGTTCAGCATCTCCTTGCAGTGACCCGGACACAAGTGTGTTTGCAAAGCTACTTTAACCTTCTCAGGAACATATAGTTCTCCACGTGCGTAAATGGTTTAGGTAACTGAAAACCAATTTTTTAGTATGAAAAAAAACCAACCCTTCTGGTGGCTGATTCCAATGGAAAGTTTCCCTTTCATATACAGACCTTCTTATCTTTGACTCAGGAAATTTCACACCTGGGTTTCAAAGCTATACAAAAGGATTTACAAAATAACTTATTGCAGCATTTTCTGAACAAGCTCAAACTTAAAAACAGCTGAGCTACCCAAACTAAGGGGCTGCTAGTTTAATAAATTGTGGTAAGTAAGTAGATAACTATTTTGAAGATACTAGAAATTGTATTTAAATTATACAGAGAATGTTTATGGCATTAAGAGAGGAAACAGCTCTTTAAAAAATGGTGGTATACAGTCAGTATCATTTTCTTATCCAGAAGGTACCCCCCTCTCATCCTTGCTAATGATCTCTGACTTTATTCAGGTATAACCTTCATCATGAGATCCTGCCTCCAGAATAAAGGCTGCTGGTCTAAATCGGTCACAGGTATCATGTTTCTAGTTTTCACTGATTGGTTTAGGAGTAGTCATGTGACTTAGACATGGCCAATGGATACATGAGGGGAAGTCTACGCTGGTGGATTCTGGGAGCGTTTTCTCTGATTCTAAAACAAATTGCACAAGAAGTTAAAGAGAGCTCTGGAAATGGATGATACCAGTGGTTGCACAACAACATGAATATACATAATACCACTGAACTTTACACTGAAACTTGATGAAGATAGTAATTAAAAAAAAATTTTTTTTTCCCCCGTGCTGCACAACATGTAGGATCTTAGTTCCTTGACCAGGGTTCAAACTCACGCTCCCTACATTGAAAGCATGGCGTCTTAACCACTGGACCACCAGAGAAGTTTCAATAAATTCTTTGTGTATTTCACCATGATAAAAAATAATTGAGCAAAAAAAGAGAGAGATGTACGGAAAGAGATTGCCTCAGCTAGCTTTTCTTCAGGAAATGGAGGTGGAAGAATACTATATCTGGGTATGGAAATACTTGCTAGAGTAACGCCCCTCCATTCGGGTCTCCCCCGGGTCCTCTCCTCGGTTTTCACAGTTCGTATGCCTCTGAACACAGGTGACATCCGCAAGGAGCGCTCATCTGAGCTCCAGCTACACACCCAACTGCGACTCGACATGCTCATGTTCACTGTCCGTTGTGCTCTTCCGGGTGGTGACCAGCAGCGCAGGGAACCGAAGCAGAGAGCAGAATTGAAAATAATCCAGAGAAGCGCCCATGCCACGGACTTGACTCAGAAACAGCCGTGAGGCAGAACTTCCCCACGCCAGGGGAGAGGCTGGCAGCTGAGACGCCTGTCAAAGATGTTAAACCTATTGCAGGCACCCAGCACATCTAAATGTCCTTCTGCTATATTTGTTCACATGATTGCTTTGCTTGCAGGTTCTGGCTTATTTTCTAGATAATTGGGGCTTGTAGATAAATAACTTTTGGGTAAAGGAGGCATCACTCTGCTATTCTTATAAAATCTTAGGCCATACATCAGTATTGCAATATATACCAATCTTGCGCCTGAGAGGCCTTAGGGTACCCTTCTAACTCATAAACCCTCTTTGGGGAGAGGGCTTTTGCTGTATTTAGGTATCCTAATGTGTCTTATGGGCTTCCCCAGTGGCTGAGCAGTAAAGAATCCTCCTGCCAATGCAGGAGATGTGGGTTTGATCCCTGAGTCGGAAAGAACCCCCAGAGAAGGAATGACAACCCACTCCAGTATTCTTGACTGGAGAATTCCATGGACAGAGGAGCATGGTACGCTACAGTCCATGGGGTCACAAAGAGTCACACACAACTTGGCAACTAGACAACAACACAACATGTCTTACAGGATGACCACTGGGTCTCCTGTCATTTTTTTTTCTCTTCCTTTTTCACTTTCCAGCTTTATTAAATATATTATTGACATATAGCATATGTAAGTTAAAGGTTTACATACATGTGTATATTGCAAAATGATCACAGCAATACGTTTGGTTTTGCTAACACCTCCATCTTCTCACATAATTACCATTTTTTTGTGTGTGTGCAGGTGGTGCTAAATTTAAATGTGTTATCAGCACTCTTTTCACATAATCTCTTTGATGGTGGCTAACTTAGCCTATGAATGGCACCCCACTCCAGTACTCTTGCCTGGCAAATCCCATGGATGGAGGAGCTTGGTAGGCTGAGGTCCATGGGGTCGTGAAGAGTCGGACATGACTGAGCGACTTCCCTTTCACTTTTCACTTTCATGCATTGGAGAAGGAAATGGCAACCCACTCCAGTGTTCTTGCCTGGAGAATCCCAGGGACGGGGGAGCCTGGTGGGCTGCCGTCTATGGGTCGCACAGAGTCAGGCACGACTGAAGTGACTTAGCAGCAGCAGCAGCAGCAGCAGCAGCAGCAGCAGCAGCAGCAACTTAGCCTATAAGCTTCCCTCCTTGCCAATTTCAGAAACAGACCTCCACAAAAGGCTAAGGGACAGTGAAACTTAAGCCAGAAGGTTTCATTTACATCTCACAAGCAACTGGATATTTGGAAATATCTGGAAACCTGACTAGATGTGTTCACTTTCATCTAATTGCTTGGGCCTGTCAACATGAAGCTAAGTTTTTATACAACCCTTTATCGAAGACTGCCAGAATTGCAGGGGGCTTTGCAGCCCGTGTTGTCCAACTGTGTCGTTTTTAACAGGAGCCGGCAGCAGCTCAGAGACATGAAGCCTCCCACCCAGAGTCACAGAGCTCAGTAGTGGCGGGGCTGGACAAGGAACCCAGCCTCCAGGCTCCCAGTCCATGGCTCTCTCCATCTCCACCCCAAGCCCCTCAGCTCTCATCTAGTTTTTCTGTGCTTAATATGTTTTCCTTGAATTGATTTTTCTCCTCTGCCTCATCCATTACCTTGAAGGTTATTTTTGGTGCTCTCCTCTGCCTCTTTCATTTTGCAGACTGATTTCCCAGGCTTTGCTGAGGTTAGCGGTACTTCCCACCCCAGGGTCTTTGGCTTTCATTAACGTTCTACTGTCTTTCCCTCCCCACCCGTTTATTGTCTTCCTGGGGCTGACAAAACAGACTGGTCCCCAAGACCCTTACTCCTTCCCCACCTCTCCTCCCAGCTTCCAGCCCCGCAAGATGCTACTAATTCCCATCATGCTCTATTTCCACCCCCTTCACTCTCTTCTCTGCTTGCAAAGTCTGCTCATAATGACGACCCTTGGAGCCCATCCTTCATTGATAGTTCAAGGCTGCGCCAGCCACTGGGTAGTGACGACCTATGCATCTTTCTGATGGCATTTCTTCCCCCATCTCCCCCAGGTTTTCTCTGTGTGGAGATGTGTCTATCTGGGGTGATTCCTTCTCTCTTATCTATGAGGTGGGTGGGGTATCTGCCAGGTGCTTGCAGGTAATGACTGCTTAGAGCATGGCTGGTTGGATGGTTTGGGAGTTGTGTGTACAGATGGAAAGAGTTGGATGGAGCATCATTCCATACACCAGTGTTCTAGTTCTGTGGCCGGAACTAGAAATATTGGCTTTCTTTGCCCGCCGGAGCTGAATAAAGAATACAGAGGCAGAGTTTGGAGGAAATAAAAAGGTGGCTTTAATTCTCACCCGGTGGAGAGTACACAGTAGGCTTATGCCTCAAGAACTGTGCCCCTCCTCCATGAGCAGTCTAGGGGCTCAAAGTCAGGAGTCAGTGATGAGGAACAAAGGGAATAGGATCTTGATTTCTTCCTCTTGGTTTGTTTCAAAGACAGTCATAGGCTGATGTCAGTAACCTGGTAATTGAGTCTGGCAATTCCCGTGGCTCCACAGCCTTCTCTCTGATATGTAACTACACTGGAAAGGGTGTTGTAAGGGAAACACCAGATACAGGATGCATTTAGCATAGAGTCAAAGGAAAATAGGAGTGAAATGTAGCTCCTGCAGAGTTAGGGGGCAGAAAAGCAAACTTAGTTACAGGCATGCGGAGTTAGGAGCAGTTAAAGTAAAACAAAATCTAGGAATGTCCAGGCCTGCCCATTGTTCTCTCTATATTCTTTGTTCTCAGGAAAAGTGTTAGTTTCAATTGTGTCTGACTCTTTGTGACCCCATGAACTGTAACCCGCCAGGCTCTTCAGTCTATGGAATTCTCCAGATAAGAATACTGGAGTGGGTTGCCACTCCCTTCTCCAGGGGATCTTCCTGACCTAGGGATCAAATCCAGTCTCCTGCATGGCAGTCAAATTCTTTACTGTTTGAGTCACCAGGAAAGCCAAGAAAAAAACACTCATTGCTGTTTTTCCCTTATCACTGCAACAGCTCCAGGCCCTAGATCATCATAGGAAAAAGAAGGGAGCTTTAGATGGGGTCAGACAACCCTTCTTTCAAAGTCCAGCTCTATCGTTGATTAACTTTGTGATATAGGCAAAGCTGAGTTTCCTCATCTGTAAAATGGGAACAATGGTCAAGCGCTTTCATTTGTGAAGGATGTGGTAAACGTGGCAAAGGATCTGAACTGCTTAGCCTAGTTTCTGAGACTTTCTACTGAAGTCAGAAGGGGATAGACTCAAATGCTGGACTCCCTGTGCAGTAGCTGGAAACCTGGGCAAGTTCATTAATCTCCTTAAGCTTCTGTTTACCTAACTGTAGTGTGGGAATAATAAATACCAATCTAACAAATTGTTTCTGAGAATTAGTAACCAAAATATGTAAGCATTTAGCACAGTATCTGGCATGAAGTAAGTGCCCAAAAGATGTCAGCCATTTTTTTGTCTTTAAATCAGTTGAATTAAAATATCATTTTTTTTAATTGTGTGTAGTTTTTTACAATATCATGAGCTTCAGGTATACAGCACAGCAATTCAGATATATATATATATATATATATATATATATATATATATATATATATATATATTCTTTTTCCAGAGAAGGTGATGGCACCCCACTTCAGTACTCTTGCCTGGAAACTCCCATGGACGGAGGAGCCTGATAGGCTGCAGTCCATGGGGTTGCTAGGAGTCAGACACGACTGAGTGACTTCACTTTCACTTTTCACTTTCATGCATTGGAGAAGGAAATGGCAACCCACTCCAGTGTTCTTGCCTGGAGAATCCCAGGGACGGGGGAGCCTGGTGGGCTGCCATCTATGGCGTCGCACAGAGTCGGACACGACTGAAGCGACTTAGCAGCATATTCTTTTTCAGACTCTTTTCCATTCTAGGTTATTACATAACACTGAGTATAGTTCCCTCTGCTATACAGTATAGGTCCTTGTTGGTTATCTATTTTGTATATTGTAGTGTGTATAGGTTAATCCCAGCCTCCTAATTTATCCCTCCCCTTACCTACTCTTTCCTGTTTGGTAACCATAGGTTTGTTTTCTGTGTCTGTGACTCTCTTTCTGTTTTGGAAATAAGTGCATTTGTGTTTTATACTTTAGATTCCAAAAATAAGCGATACCATATGATATTTGTCTTTGTCTGAAATGTCAGCCATTTAAAGAGATCAATAAACACTATTCGTTATGCCATTGTCATTTGTCCCATAGCCTTTTGAAAAAATAAGTGGGTGTACATCCTGAGCATCTTATGAACTTTGAGAAGTCTGTGAATTAAGCATTCATTAAATACTTTTACATATACTGAGTGTATGTATACCGACTATATACGCTACAGGGAGAAATAACAAACTCTACGGAGCTCAAAACCCAATTGGGTTGCAAGCAAGTGGCAAATGATTTCGAAACACTTTATCACCAGAGCCAACATAACAAACTGCAAATTGAACAGCTGCTTCAACAATTCAATTCTGCATCCATTTATTACACACTTATTAAAGGCCAGGCATAAAGATGAACAAGACCTGACTTCTAGGAGTTTACAAGGCTATAGAGATACACGACTGAAGTGACTGAGCCTGCAAGCATGCACATTACCAATACATTGATGATGATGGTTTTGATGGTGATGTTGGTTTTAATGGTGATGTTGTTGGCGCTGACAAACCTCAACAACAATAAGAGCTAAGATGTATAAAGAGCTGACTTCTAGACAGATGGTGGCTAAAGGGCTTTGCATACATTATCTCATTTAATACCCATAAGAACCCTTTAAGGTAAACAATGTTATTTTTTTATGGGTGAAGAAAAGGAAGATCAGAGAGTTCAGTAATTTGCCCAAGGCCACACAGCTCCTGAGTAGCAGAGTCAGATTTCAAACTCAAGCAGTATTGGTGTTAAGACCCTGTACCCAACCACTCACCCACTACTCACTGCTCTTCCACAGCCAATCATAACAGAGGAAAGAGTCGCATACATGCTGTGACAGAGGACAAAGTGCTTTGTGGGAAGGAAGGGGAGCAATCTAATCCTGATGGAGAGATGACTGAAATCTTCATAGCTGAGCTGTCCCTGGGGCTGGGGTTTCAGGGATAAGTAGGAAGTCAATGGCAGGGGATGGAGTAGGAGAGATTCCAGATGGAGGGACCAGCCTGGACCCTGCAAAGAGGCTTCACAATTCTGGATCTGGTTGGGAAACAAGAGGCTGGGTGGTTTGCTGGGAGGGAGGGCTCTTGGAGAAAGCGTTGGAGTAAAGGAGAGATGAGAGTATCTTGAGGGTCTTTGGAGGATGAGCTTTGGATATGTAGTACAAAGGCTGGTATGTCACATGCTCCTTTTTTTATCAGCTAACAGAACTTATTTCAGGATCCATAGGGAAAGATATTTTTTTTCATTTTGATTCTTGGAGCTTTTTCACCATGTTTGACCTGGAAGCCAGAAGAAATGAATTTTATTGAAAGGCCAAAACCATAATGGAGACATGAGGTCGAGCCCAGGGATTTTTTTGCTTTCTGTTTATAATATTTATCTATTTATTTATTTGGCTGCACCAGGTCTTAGTTGCAGCATGTGGAAATCTAGTTCCCTGACCAGGGATTGAACCTGAACCCCCTGCACTGGGAGCACAGAGTCTTAGCCACTGGACCACCAGGGAAGTCCCTGGCTCAGGGTTTGAATCCAATATCTATCACTCTCTGGCTATAGGACTTCAGACAGGTTAGTTAACACTCCTGAGCCTCAGTCTCCTCCTCTACAAAATGGGTTCGTTAGGAGACTTGAACTGTTGAATATACATAAAGCATTTAAAACAGTGTGTGGTACACAACCAGCTCTCATAGCATTATTATTACTGATCTTGGGTTAACTACCAATTGGCCACATAACTTTTTCTATCTGAGCTTGGAAATCTTTATCCATTAAGGAAGGGGTCAGTCCCAATATTTCTGTGACCCTTTCCAGTATAAAATGGTTTCATCCCAAATGGCTCCTTTGGTGAAGAAGCTGAAGAATATAACAACTTTAGAACTTCCTTTTCTAATAACAAAGAAAAGGTTATTATCCTAACAAAGAGTTAGGATAACTAAAGGAAGTCAGTCCTGAATATTCATTGGAAGGACTGATGCTGAAGCTGAAGCTCCAATAGTTTGGCCACCTGATGCAAAGAACTCACTCATTGGAAAAGACCCTGATGCTGGGAAAGATTGAAGGCAGGAGGAGAAGGGGATGACAGAGGATGAGATGGTTGGATGGCATCGCTGACTCAATCAATGGACATGAGTTTGAGCAAGCTCTGGAAGATGTTGAAGGACAGAGAGGCCTGGCGTGCTGCAGTCCATGGGGTCACAAAGAGTGGGACACGACTGAGCGACTGAACAACAATGGAATGGGATAACTCAGGAGCTTGAACCTATGCAAAACCAAGAGTTTGTCCAAACAAGCCTTCTGGGAGCTGATGTACCAATATTAGCAAGACCCGTGGCCTCCTCCTCAGACAGCTTCTGGGTTGTCAATGGAGACAGATAAAGCCTCTTCTGATTGGATTTCCAAAGCAGCCTGTCCATTCCAGGGACCTCATTAGTTTATTCATCAGTTTGGGATTTTTTTTGTGTGTGTGATGACCCAGGGACTTCCATTATGCAAGCGTTTTGATCAAGATACTATTTTGCCTTCACCAAGTTTCTTGCCTGCTCAGTGGCTGCAGGGTCAGCCGTGAGAGTGATTCTTCACCTGCTATCTGTCCACATCCTCAGCAGTCCCTGCCCTCCTCCCATACCCTGCGTGTTTGCTGGAAGGTTGAGTGGTTCCCATATGCTGGCTGGGTCAGAGGCCGCCTCCTGGGAGACGCACACAGGATCAGTGCCTCTCATTCAGCCCGCGGATATTTAGCTCATTAAACAGCAATAGATTCAAACAGAAAAATGAAACGGCGCACATCCATAGAGCTAAATACGTTTCCTCCCTTTGTCTTAGTTCGATTTTTCTGAAGGGAAATGTGAGGAGCTCCGCATACCGAGAGGCTGAAGGTGTCCAGGCAGAGAGATGAGAGGAGATTGGCTCCAAGCAATATCCCGCCTAGCAGGAAGTGAGTGATGATGAATCCATATTTCTCCATAATAAGCTGAGCCGTGGGGGCAGAGCACCCCTTCCCCAGTGCAGGGAGAGAGTGTCAGGCAGGGCTGGCTGTGCCTGTGGGGATGTGGTCACAGTCCCTGCTCGTCTCAGGGGCAGCAGCTGTCCCGCCAGCTTGGTTCCTCGAAGCTGTTTCCCTTCATGTCTTCCAGCCTTGGGAGGGCACCTGTGGGTTGCCACCTCAAAGTGGCCTAAGAGCTGGGAAGTGACCTTCCCATGGCGAATGGAGCTTCTCATCTTTTTTTTAAAGATTTTTTTTTTTTGATGTGGACCATGTTTTAAAGTCTTTATTGAATTTGTTACAATATTGCTTCTGTTTTATGTTCTCGTTTTTTCACCTCCTGGCATGTGGGGTCTTAGCTCCTCCACCAGGGATGAAACCTGCACCCCCCGCGGTGGAAGGTGAGTCTTAATCCCTCGGCTGCCAGGGAAGTATCAAGCCTCTGTTCTCTAGAGCAGTAAGGATATTAGATGGCACCGAGTTCATTTAGGCCTTGGTTTGTGGTTAGATTCCTTTTTGGATTAATTTTTATTGGTGCAGAGTTGCTTTCCAATGTTACATTCGTTTCTTGCTGTATAGCAAAGTGAATCATCCATGCATAGACATATGTCCACTCTTTCTAACATTTCTCTTCCATTTAGGTCACCACAGAACACTGAGTGGAGTTCCCTGTACTATACGGTAGGTTCTCATCAGCTACCGATTTTATACATAGCAGTGTGAATGTGTCAGTCGCAACCTCCCAATTCATCCCACCACCCCCCTTCCTCCCTTGGTAACCCTACGTTTATTCTCTACATCTGTGACTCTAATTTGCTTTGCAAATAAGTTCATCTGTACCTTTTTCTAGATTTGTGGTTAGATTCTTTACAACTCTCATATCCGGGGACTGTGAAATGATTTTTTTTTTTTTTTTAATTAGAAGCTTTTTGCTACCTTTCAGAGTCTTATTCAGATTTCTGTGGCTGGGGGTCCACATAATAGCTTACACACTCTAGTAGGCTTTTTTTTTTTTTTTGCTTACCTCCAACATACCTATTTCCCACTTATTAGTAACTGTCTGAAATGTCCAGATTTGCTTTGGGGGAACCATTGCCCCCTAGTGTTAGCCTTGGGTATGGCTCCCACTCTCAACTCAACAGTGAGCGCAGATTGTCTTGAGCCAATCAGCATGTCCTATCCCTGGGCGTGTGACACAGCTTGGGCCAATGATACACAAGGCACCCGTGAGGGGAATGGGGATGGGGCATCCACCATTCTCCCCATCAGGAACTGGTGGAAGAGGAACCTTCATCTTTCTCCTGCGTGTTGTACTCTGAGGTCAGCTGACTGGCACTGGTTCAGTCCTTTTGGCTTCCTTGATGGCTGGCATCCTGGGGGTGCCACATTGGCATGCAGAGGACACCGAATAGAGACAAGCAGGGCTGGCTCTGATGGTAGTATGATTCTCTGGAAAAAACTGCAAGTGAAGCCAGAACCAACTCAGAATACTTCACTTACCTAAGTAGATTCATTTATTTGGGGCCAGTTTTACTCTTAGTTGCAAAGAGGGGAAATTTTGGAATAAATGGTCCTCTTAACCACAGAAGTGGGGAAAACTAATGACCAAGGGTGTTTTATTTGGTCTTCTTTATTCCTTTTTGTTTCAACATTGCAGATTCTGGAAGAGCTAATGTTTATGGAGGGAAAGTGGAAGTTGCTCAGTCCTGTCCGACTCTTTGCGACCCCACGGACTATACAGTCCATGGAATTCTCTAGGCAGAAATACTGGAGCGGGTAGCCTTTCCCTTCTCCAGGGGATCTTCCCAACCCAGGAATCGAACCCAAGTCTCACACTTTGCAGGCAGATTCTTTACCAGCTGAGCCACAAGGGAAGCCCGATGTTTATGGAGAATATGTGCTAAGCATTAACTTACAGGTTATGACTTGTTGAGAGCCCCCAAACAACCCAATGAGGAGTGTACTGTCATCAATTCCATTTACAGATGAGAAGACTGAGGCACTCTGAGGTTAAGTAATTTGCCCAAGGTCACAGAACGATAAGTGGCAGAGCCTCAGTTTAATCCGACAGGAAGCTTCTCACATCTCCCACAACCCTCGTATTCCATGACTACAATTTCCAGAAGCAGAGCCAATGACTGTTTCCCACTGGGAACTATCAAGCATCCAGCCAATTTCATTGCCCAGAGCTTTCTCAGCTTTTCTCAGTTCCATCTCCTTTGCCCAAACGATAATTGTCTGTTGTATTCTTCAATCATCTTACCTTCTCCTCCCAGTCTGACACTCTGGTTTCTGTAACATACATCTCCATAGCTCCATATTAGAATGTCATCAGCCCACTTCCACCACCCTCAGCACTTGGTTTTTTAGAAGAGTCCCAAATGTAAAGTTTACAGCATCAAGCAGCAATGAGTGGGATTAGATTCCTTGGCAATGAACACTTAACACTCCTCCAGGTTTAGATCCACGTATTGAAATCTTCTTCAGTTTGCAACACGCTGGTTTTGCCCAGGTCCCAGGGGAGAGTGAAGAATTATGAAGTGTTCCCTCCTTGCTCCTCTCTGTATTCTGCCAATTGCATCCTCCAGGCTCAATCTTAACCATATGAATAACCAGTCTCCCAATTCCCCAGTCAGGGAGTCCTCCAGATCCTCATATTTACTCTTCCCACACTTTGATAGTCCCCAGGAGCAGCTTCCTGGTGTTGCTATGGCCCACGCCTTTGTGCCATGCAGAGAAAAGAATTTGAGTTGGATTCTGCCCGGCACAATTAGGGGTAGTAAGAGAGTAGTGAAAAGGGGCACATGTTGGCAAGAGAAAGGAAATTGTCCAGAGTATCAAACCTCTGAGTTGACTGATACCCAGGCTTTCCAAATGCTCACCATCCTCTAGAATCTACTGCCAAGCATATGAGAAGAATGTGCTATTTCTATCACATACCCCAGTCATCCTGTCTCTTATGTATTCCATCTGTATCAAGCAGTCATTGGCTTCTCTGTTCAAATAAACACATACATATGATTTTACATTAGAAGGCACCTTTTGTAAATCACATAAGAAAACCTTCAGATCTTGACTGAACCAGATATATCCTAGTTCTATTCACTCATCAACTGAAATGTGTATTGATCCATCCATCTATCGATTCACCCAACAAAACTTGATTGAACACTTCTATGTGCCACTGTATTGAGGAAACAAAGATGAAAAAATATAAATATATTTTTCCCTTGGAGCTCACGCTTTAGTAGAAGAGAGACAAATAAACAGAGTATTTCAGTCCATTTAAGGAAACATTTTAACAGAGTTAATTGCAGGGTGTCATAGGAGCAGCTGAACCTCCAATACTTTGGCCACCTGTGCGAAGAACTGACTCATTAGAAAAGATCCTGATGCTGGGAAAGATTGAAGGCAAGAGAAGGGGCCAACAGAGGATGAGGTGGCTGGATGGCATCACCGACTCAATGGACATGAGTTTGAGCAGGCTCCGGGAGTTGGTGATGGACAGGGAAGCCTGGCGTGCTGCAGTCCATGGAGTTGCAAAGAGTCAGACATGACTGAGCTACTGAAGTGAAGTGAACTGAAAGGAGCAGAAAAGAAGGGCTATGCTTTGGGGGTCAAGAAGGGCTTCTTAGAAAAGGTGAGAGTTCAAATTAACAACTGAGAATCACTGTAGCAAACAGCATGGCTCTCCAACATCTGTCCTCTCCTTTGTCCTTCTGGCAATAGAACCTACAAGGTTTTAGCTGGCCACAATGGCCAAAGACTCACTTCCAGACTCTCTTATATCTTTGTGAGCCGTGAGACTAAATTGTAGTCAATAGGGCATGAGTGAAAGAGATGGCATACAGTTTGATTATGACTTTTTTTTTTTTTAATGTCTCTTGCTCTCTCCTTTCTCTTTCTCATTCTCCTTGGGTTGGAATGTAGATGGGGTGGAAATGATCTAATTTTGACCATATGGATAATGCTGTAGTGAATGACAGAGCCATTAAGACGGAAGGAAACAGAATCCTTGGATGACTATGGAGCAAAGGCACCATCAACCCTGGGCCTATTATATGCAGGCACCCCTTTATAAGAGCAGCTTCACCTGTTCATATGTGCGTGCTCAGTTGCTTCAGTCGTGTCTGACTCTTTGTGACCCTATAGACCAAAGCCCACCAGGCTCCTCTGTCCATGGGACTCTCCAGGCAAGAATACTGGAGTGGGTTGCCGTGTCCTCCTCTAGGGGATCTTCCCAACCCAGGGATCGAACCCATGCCTCTTATGTCTACCTGCACTGGCAGGCAGGTTCTTTACCATTAGCACCACCTGGGAAGCCCTACCTTTACAAAATAATGCTTACCCCCCCCCACCCCCCACCCCCCCACAACAGGCTTAGCTCTGCACAAGAAATCCAGCATGATTAGATATTACAATGTCCCCTTCCCTTTGGTAAGGATGATCTAGAAATATTTGGTGGTTATTGTACACTGATATTTCTGGAGTATCTGAGAATGACAGAAACACTGGATTCTGGTGAGAGTAGTAAGTCATAGCCACAGTGAGCTCCCCCGATCACACAGCCAGGGTTCCCTACTAGTCCTTCTACTGGGGCTCCATCCTGCAGGTTGCTGGGAGGTGGAGTGGTCCTAAGGGACAGAACAGGTGAACCTCACTCTGCTTCTCAGCTTGTGATTTGAGCTGTCTCTGCCTCCCACCTACTTCCTGGCACCTTCTTCCCCTTGGACCTGGTGCTGATCTTGGAGATGTTATATATCATCTTCAACTTCTGCAATTCAAAGGTAGATTCCTGGTCTTATTTCTGAGCCTTCCTATGGCACGGTAGTCTTGACACTGTATCCCACTCAGTTCTCTTGAATTAAATCCCTGGATCCTAGGTCTTTCCTAATTGCATGTACATTTCATTCATGTCCCCAGAACCTGGTCTTCACTATGACCCTCAGTTCCTCCTGCTCAAATGAAACCAACTCTTTTGATTCCTATCTGTCTATCTGTACTGATTTCTGTCCAGCACCCCATTCAAATCATCTTGGGGGAGTTTCTGAGCCGCTTTATAATTGGAGCCACAGAACAATCTTAATACACAATGACCATTCTTTCTTCTTCTATATAGCCACATGACAGAGACCACCTCCCACCTTCACTCTTCAGGCTAAATATTGGCAAGTGAAGAATGCCAAAGGCAAAGAGATTCTTTCACCATCCTCTAACATTTTCCAATGACTATCAGGCAGTAAACTAGAATGCGGTCAGCTGACTCAGTCTCAGAAAATATTACAGGCACTGGGGCAGGTAGCTGAGAGTCTCCAGGGGGTCTTTACTCCATGAAATTTGTCTCTATGAGCTCCAGCCTTTATGGACCAAAGAAAGGGACAACCGCAGGATTTGTGATGAATCTGTGGACCCAGAATAGACTCAGAGCCCTGCCCTGCCGTGACTCTTGTCTCCAAGCCCTGGGTGGCCTGGAGCCCCACCCTCTCATTCTTTGTTTCCATAGTGTTCTCCCAGCCCTGGTGCATGTCGCTAAGATACCATTGCTCACACATGATGTGCTGAACAGTCATGACTTGTGAATGTGTCTCTCTCCCCTGCAGGGTGAATCATACATCTTCCTGTCTCCAGAAACTAGCACAGCACCTGGCACACGGGAAGGGTTTACAAAAGGAACGAAACCTCAGAAAACACCATTGGCGTGCTGGCTACAGGCCCTTCTGAGAGGCCTCTGAGCACAAATTGTCAGCTACAAATTGGTGCTCGTCATGGGTACTTGCCATCCACCTCTACAAGGATTAAATCCTGTGCTGCTGCAGCTGCTGATTTTTAACACCCCCTGAAAGGAGTTCATGGTGGAGACCAGGAATGAGGCACTCTGTGCTGGAGGGGGCGGGGGCAGGAGGGACTAGCAGGGCAGGTCTTCAGATAGTTAGATATTTTCAGCAGCCAATTTTATGAGCCCAATTCCCGTATCTCTTCATATCTAGAAAAGCACTAAAATCCTTCATGGTGACTACCACTCCTGTGACTAGCAGAAGTCTTCTGTGAAAAAATACGTGTTTGTATGTATTCCCGTTTCATGAAAATCACATGCATATATACTGACCTTCCCCCCTACCCCTTTGGAGCAGTTTCTCAGAGCTTTCTGAGGTGCTGTCTCCCAGGCTATAGTCCTCATTCTTCCCCCAATAAAACTTAACTGGTGTGAAATGAAAATATCTCCTGCCATATCAATAAACAAGAAAAGTCACAGCCATCAGCGATTTCTGGCCTCCAGATGTGAATGAGAGCTGCCGAAACGGAACTCAGTGCCTGTGATCCAGATGCTGCCACCTCTACTGTGATTGCTGAGGAGCTGGGAGATGGGGGAATGAGGGGTGGGGTATGCAAGAAGCAGCCATCTGCCGCCTTTGCCCCTCCTCCTTAAGGTGAACCAGGAAACAGGATTTGGTCCCAGACAGCTGAGGTGCATGTGAAAGGAATGAATTCGGTGAGCCCAGAGGCTTGCATCTTCCCATATATAGAATGCTACATTCCTTAATTTGATATCTGATTTTTCTTACCTCACAATAATCTTTGATGTTCAGACTGCCTGCTCCCTTTATTGCAAACTTGTATATAACCTGACTCCCCCCTCCAGCCTCCTGGAACAGTTTTCTCAGAACTACAGAGATGCTGTCTCCTGGGCTCAGGTCCTAAACATTCCCATCAAATAAAATAACTCTGTACTTTCCGGTTGTGACTATATTTTTTAGTCGACACTGGCAACTCTCATGTTGTGCTTTTTTTTTTTCTTTAAGCCAACAAAATCATAAAACAGTCTAGTTGTGAAATTCAGGATACCCCTGGCATTCCATCCTTGGTCTTCACATGCCACATCCCAGCATGTGCCAGCAAATGCCCCAAAACCTGCTGATGCTCATTATCCCCATCCCAAGACACCTCACTCTGAAGCCTGCTTCCCATTCAGGGAGACCTGCCTTTCCTCTCTGTGTCTTTGGAACTTTAGACAGGTCCTGGGACCATTGGTGCTTACTCAACGACCCTGGTACCTTAGGTGATTTGCACCCCATTTCTAGCCAGATCCTATGAAGCCTCTGGCTCACTCCAGGCACCCTTGTGTGATGGGGTAAGGGTCTAGATAATAAAGTATTTAAACCCAAATTGGGGGCCGCTACTTGCTGTCAACAACTGGGAAAGATATTTGAATAGGAGATTTCAATTAAAAAATACTCATCCAGGGACTTCCCTGGTGGTCCAGTGGCTAAGGCTCCTTGCTCCCAAGGCAGAGAGCCTGAGTTCAGTCCCAGATCAGGGAACTAGATCCCACATGCTGCAACTAAAGAGTTAACATGCCTCAATTAAAGACCCTGCATGTCGCAATGAAGATCAAAGTTACCACATTTGCCGCTGAGAACCTGCGAAGCCAAATAAATAATACATTAATAAATATTAAAAAAAAAAACCCTCATCCAGATTCCTTGATGACACTACCCATGCTTTTTCTTTCATTCTTTTTTCCCCCTCTTTAAATGTTTTTATGACACTGGTAAAGACTTCCCTGTGGCTCAGACAGTAAAGAATCTGCCTGCAATGCAGGAGACCTGGGTTTGATCCCTGGTTTGGGAAGTTCCCTTGGAGAAGGAAATGGCCACCCACTCCAGTATTCTTGTCTGGAGAATTCCATGGACAGAGAGCCTGGTGGGTTATAGTCCATGGGTTTGCAAAGAGTTGGACACAACTGAGTGACTAACACAATACACACTATACTGTAACACTGGTGAGTGAGTGCCTGGAAACCAAACTCTCCTATTGGGCCCACCACCTGGAACTTGACACTGAACCCTCAGATAACCCCCTACCATCTAAGCACTTGGATGAAGCTCAAGGTAGCAACCCCAGATCCTCCTGAGTCACCAGAGTCCCTGACTCATGATTTCCTACAGTTCACAAGTACCAAGACACTTTGCTAAGAAAGATCTGTATAGTCAAATCTATGGTTTTTCCAGTAGTCCTGTATGGATATGAGAGTTGGACCACAAAGGAGGCTGAGCACCAAAGAATTGACGCTTTCGAACTGTGGTGCTGGAAAAGACTCTTGAGAATCCCTTGGACAGCAAGGAGATCAAAACCAGCCCATCCTAAAGGACATCCAGCCTGAATATTCATTGGAAGGACTGATGCTGAAGCTGAAGCTCCAATCCTTTGGCCACCTGATGCAAAGAGCTGACTCGTTAGAAAAAACCTTGATGCTAGGAAAGATTGAAGGCAGGAGAAGAAGGGGGTGACAGAGGATGAGATGGTTGGATGGCATCATTGACTCAATGGACATGAGTTTTAGCAAACTCTGGGAGTTGTGATGGACAGGGAAGCTGGTATGCTGCAGTCCATGGGGTCACAAAGAATCCAACACAACTTGGAACAGCAATAACAACAAGGAGACACTTCTTTTCTGCTTAGGAAGATACGTCTCCCTTTAAGTGTTTTGTTTGCCTTCAAGTCCATTTGAATACAAAAATACAATGGAATTCCATTAAAAGAATGTCTGGGGCCTGAGACACCAGGATAAAAGACAGGAAATTGCCCTATTCTTTATGCAGCGGCTCCACTTGGAGCTGACAGTTCCTGGATAACTTCAGGGAGCAGGCTGTTAAAAAAACAAGTGGGCCATATTTCATGCTGGCTTCCACTCTCCCCTGGCTGTTTTTACTAGGAGCACAGGGGACCGTTAGAGCAATAATACACCAGGCTGCTTTATAGTGCTTTCCCCCAAAAGCTGAATTTTCATAATTGTTCAACAGGAAAATTGTTCCTTGGGCTGAAAATGTAAATGCCTCAGCCACTGTGGGAAAGGTGCTTTGAGGGTGGGCTTGGATGACAAGAAAGCTTAGAAATTCCGGAGTTGGAAAGGGCTGACCCCTCACTTGAAATATGAGTGTTCTGGGACCCAGAGAGGAGAAGGGATGGATGCCCAGCCGTACAAGAAGTGGCAGCAGAGGCAGGACCGTAAGCTGGACCCCTGACTCTCTGGTCCTGAGCTATCCCCCTTCCCTCCTGCCTGGCTTATGAGGGGATGCATAGGAAGGTTCTATAGCTGACTATTCTTCTTGTTATGCTGAAGTCAAATCTCTCTTTAAAAAAAAAAATTATTTTATGTATTTATCTGGCTGCCTCAGGTCTTAGTTGTAGCAGCAGAATCTTCATTGCTGTGCACAGGCTCTAGCCTGGGCTCCAGAGCTAATGGGCTCAGTAGTTGTGGTGCAAGGGTTCTGTTGCCCCGTGACATATGGGGTCTTAGCTCCCCGACCGGGGATCAAATGCACATCTTCTGTATTGCAAGGCAGATTCCCAACCACTGGGTCACCAGAGAAATCCCAAAGTCAAATCTGTAAGGACCAGCCAGAGAAAGTGTGCTCCGGCTGAAGCTAGTGACGATATAGACAGATTTATGGAAGAGCTTCTTGAGCATCAGGGCATTGGGATCTAGGGTTGAGAGACTTCAGGCAAACACAGATTCTTTCCTTGAATGGGATCATATTTTTAAAAGAATGTTGGGGAAAAAAAAAGTGTGAATTTGGAAAGGATGATCGAAGTGATGAAACAGAAGGAGAATGGGTGACATGACGGACATTTCCACCAAAACACTTAAAGGTGGGAAAACAATGAACTCCCAAAGTGGGTAAGGGGTATTGTACTAGAGAGCTGGGCAGGTCTTGTCCAGGACTAGGATTCTAGGCTTAATTCTTACCTCTTCCTCAGTTCTCAGGACTGATAACTCAAAGGTATAGCTTTTTTTTTTTTTTCTCTTGTTTGGGATACAGAGCCTGTGTTTTTGAGAACCAGAGAAACGAATTAGTAGCTATGGTCTGCATTCCCTACTTTCCCTATCACTGCCCAGCCAGGGTGAATTCTGAACTTCCAGAATATTACTGAATGAATGAATGAATAAATAAATAAGTGATGAAAGAAGAGCTGAAGAGAGAGATGATGGTGGTGATTTCAAAGGCAAAGACCTTTATTCTCTCCTCTGCGTCCCACATGGAAAAATATAATACCAACTAATTTATGCATAAATTAAGAGTCCCCACCAAATTAATCTTCCAAGTATTGAGGTTAGATCCTTTAAACAGAAAAACCTTTTGTTTCCGTTCTTTTGATTTGAAAACACTTTAACCGTATTACATACTTCTAAAACAAGGCTTATGATATAGAAATATTATTTTTACTCTGTTTCAGAACATTAATAAAATACAAATAATAATAAGATACCATCATATATTTTTCTATGGTGCTTTATAAAGATGATATAACTTAAATATGCAATCTTATTTATTCTTCACATTATTAAAATTATGTATTTATGTGTATATATATGGGCTTTCTCCTGCCAGTGCAGGAGATGGGGTTTGATCTCTGGGTCAGGAAGATTTCCTGGAGCAGGAAATAGCAACCCACTCCAGTATTCTTTCCTGGGAAATCCGTACTACGGACCGGGGAGCCTGGTGGGCTACAGTCTGTGGGGACACAAAAGAGTCGGCCATGACTTAGGGGCTAAAAACCAACAACAACAAAAGCATATATATTCTCCTCATTTAAGTAGATAAAGAGACTGTGGATCAAAAAAAAAACGACAACAATTTTTCAGTGTCATGAAAAGCCGGTAAGAGTCAAAGTCAGGTCTCAGATACACATTTTCTGATTGCATGGCTATTGTCTAAGCTGAGAATAAATCCCTCTTTATTCCTTCTCAGGGCGTGGCCTGATCAGGAGTCAGCTAGAAGCATACTGGAGAATGAGGGATATTGGGCTTAACCAACAAGTTGGTGAATAAAGGAAGATGGCCAGGGCAGTGGGGGGAAAGATCCTGGTGGGAGGCCTGGACCGCAGAAAAGAGAGGTGGCCAAGACTTAATGTTGGTATCAAATGGTGTGAAAGTTTAGCTGGACATGTGATACTGCATCCTGAGTGGAGGGCAGGGCCTGGCAGAAGGAAGCTCTTGGCAGGGGTGATGCTCAGAGATGGGGGCTTATGGATGCCCTGAGGGGCTTAGAGCCAGACCCCAGAGCAGGGTCTAGCCTCGGGGGCTCCAGATCAGGGTAGACAAGACCACAGTGTGTGGGTCTCAGCCAGGTGGGCTGGGGTTCAGGGCAGGGAGACAGGCCAAGCAAAAGGCAGAGATCATTAGGAACTGGGGCAGCAGGCAGGGGTGCCAACGTGGCCTGTGCACCTGGGCCTCAGGCTCTGAAGATTCCCCAGCTCACCAGTGCCTGGACACACACCATTCTGAGATTCTTCCCAGCCCCACCTCTGAGCGGCCAGTCACCCCAGAGCTGCAAGAAGGGGACATCTGTGTACAGGCAAGGACTACAGCAGGAACCCTGTCACCAGTCATTTTTGCCCCCTCTGGGGGCAGCAGAGTGACCAGTGGACTTGAGGAGCATGGTTTGGAGATGGAGAGGTGGAGAGTCTTGGCTGTAGACTCTAGATTCTCACTAGCTATGACCTTGAACCAAGCACACGATCTAACCAAACAATTGTTGCTGTTGTTCAGTTGCCAAGCTGTGTCTGACCCTTTGTGACCCCATGCACTGCAGCATGCCAGGCCTCTCTGTCCCTCACCATCTCCCAAAGTTTGCCCAAATTTAGGTTTATTGAATAGGGGATGCCATCCAACCATCTCATCCTCTGTTGCCCTCTTCCTCTCTTCCTTCAATCTTTTGCATCATCAGGATCTTTTCCAATGAGTCGGCTGTTCTGAACAATATGGTGAAAATAATAACAGCCATTCTTTCTTTGGGGGTTAGCATCTGACCTGATACCACAATAGAAATATATAAGGAAGCCCTCCCTTCCTTTGAAAATATGGTTAGTTCTTCTTGTCTGCTTAACTTTGAGGATGGAGAATGGGCAATTTGGACTTTTTCATACTTTTAATGCAGGAGCAAAAGTACTACCTCTCTGTGATGAGCCAGGGCTGTGCTAAGTGTCCCAGGAAAGCAGGTATGACTACAAGCTGGGGCTTTGAAGGCCAGGTTGGGGAGCTAACATCAGTCAGGGAGACAAATGCCCAACCACTTATAAGCAAACTGCAAGGTGGAATGATGTAAGAGCTGAAAGGCAGTGCTTGTGTGGAGTGGTTGTCTGGACTCAGTTATTGAGTTGCTAAGTTGTGGCCAACTCTTTGTGACCCCATGGACTGCAGCACACCAGGCTTCCCTGTCCTTCACTATCTCCCAGAGCTTACTCAAACTCATGTCCATTGAGTCGGTGATACCATCAAACCATCTCATCCTCTGTTGCTCCCCTCTCCTCCTGCCTTCAATCTTTCCCAGCACCAGGGTCTTTTCCAGTGAGTCAGCTCTTTGTTTCACATAGCCAAATTACTGGAGATTCAGCATCAGTCCTTCCAATGAATATTTATGGAAGTATGGACTCAGAGCCAGGAAAAATTTATTTCGACCAAGGAGATTCAGGAAGGGGCTCACGGAGCAGCTGGTGTCTGAGCTAGACCACGGAGAAGAGCTGGAACTGAGGATCATAGTAGAATCCAGCTCAGAAACTGTCAACTGTGGGTTTGGGTCTTAACTAGTTTATAAGGCTCTAAACTAATGCATCTAAATGAAGACTGTACATCCGAAGTACCCAGGGATCATATAGATAATTTGCAAACAGCCAGATCCCTTTCAGATCCCCAGCTTCTGGTGCCTAGGGGTGGAGCCTGGGTGTTTGCATATTGAAGAGGCCCCCCATTTCCTCCTCTACCCCACCAACCCAGGTGATTCTGATGAGGGTTTTTGGTGAAGAGCCAAGTCCTAAGCCATTTCCAAGCTTTAGCATGGTTAACCATCTCCTGGAGATCTTATTCAGAGGCAGATTCCTGGGCCATTCCATCAAAGATTCTGATTAGGAGTCTGAAATGAGGCTTGAGACCCTGCATTTCTAACACATTCTCTGTGGATGCTGATGCTGCAGATCTGGGACCACACTTTGAGCTGTCGTTGTCATGTCTGACTCTTTGCGACCCCATGGACTATAGCACGCCAGGCTTCCCTGTCCTTTACTGTCTCCCCAGAGTTGCTCTAACTCATTCCATTGAGTCGATGATGCCATCCAACCATCTCATCCTCTGCCACCTCCTTCTCTTCTTGCCCTCCCTCTTTCCCAGCATCATTTTGAGTAGCAGGGCTTTAAACCATCACCTGGCTCTGGTGGTTCTGGCTAGGATGCTAAGACCCAGAGGGAACAGGTCCCCTTAATGAGGAAATGCTTTGGAAAGCAGACGCATGCTTCTGCATCGTGGACCTTTATGAAGTCACATTCAATCACCTGGAAACCTATGGGCAGTCCACCAGACAAACAGCAAAGCGATGGTTTAGTGGCAGCAAACATTTTGGCTCAGAAAACAGGTGATCTGTCCATCTTCTTTTTGACACTCAGAAAAGACTGGCCCAATGACTTCGGGTCCTGTTTGTTCTCCACATGTTTTTGATCAGCTTCATTTTTTGAAAAATATTGTTCATGGGAGCAATTTAGTTAGAGTGAAGGAACTCTTCCAAGCCTTTTTGTGTTAGGAAAAATTACCTGGAAAGAATTGGTGAGCTAGCTGACCGACCCTGGGATTTGGTCATTGGAACAAGTTAGCTGTTGACAGATGATGCCTACCTTTTAGAATCTAACACCATAGGCCTTGCATTGTGGGTTTTCACTAATTCAGTGGATCTTGGCCGGCTCCCTGCTTTCAGCCCTGGGGAAAAGTCTTAATCTCACCAGAGGTGCTTTTCAGAAGCAACATTTTCATGCATTTCAATTAAATTATACAGAGATTTTTTTTTTTCTTTTAAAGATTTTCTCTCCTTTTTTCTCCTTCCTTTTTGTGGAATCAAGTCTTTTGTGCTGGAAACAATACTAGATGAGATGCTGGAAATGAAGAGATAAATTAGATTTGATCAGCTCTCCTCAAACCACTCGGTGGAAGAGGCATAGCTCTAACTATGATATTACGTGCTGTCACAGGGGTCCTGAGTACAGTATATAGAAAAGGGACTATTCATTTTTGGCTTAAGGAAGTTTTATGGAGAAAGAGATATTGCTTTTTTGCACAAGAATAGTCAGGCTTTAAAGGAATTAATCTCCAAATTATACAAATAGCTCATATAGCTCAACATAAAAAAAAATTAAAAAATGAGCAGGAGCTCTAAATAGACATTTCTCCAAAGAAGACATACAGATGGTCAAAAGGCACATAAAAGATGCTCAACATCACTAATTATCAGAGACATACAACTCAAAACTACAAGGATCGCACTTCAGTCAGAATGGCCATCTTTAAAAAGTCCTAAATTAACACACGTTGGAGAGGATTTTGAAAAAAAGGAACTCTTCTACACCTTTGGTGGGAATGTGAAATGATACAGCCAATATGGAGAACAGCACAGAAGTTCCTTTAAAAACTGAAAATAGAGCTAATATGATCCTGCAATCCAACTCCTGGGCATGTATCTGGAGAAAAATCATAATTCAAAAGGATACATGAACCTTGATGTTCACTGAAGCACTATTTGCAATAGCCAAGACAGGGAAATAACTTAAATGTTTACTGACAGACGAATGTATGAAGAAGATGTGATGTATGTATATATATATAAACAGAATATTACTCAGTCATAAAAAAGAATGAAAGGATGTACCTAGAAATTACTATACTAAGTGAAGTAAGCCAAAGACAAATATCATACGATATCACTTATACATAGAATCTAAAAAAAGTGATACAAATAAACTTATATACAAAGCATAAATAGATTCACAGACAGAAAACAAACTTATGGCTACCAAGGGGAAAGGGTGGGAGGAATAAATTAGGAATTTGGGATTAACATATACACATGACTATGTATAAAATAGATAACCAACAAGGACCTACTATAGCACAGAGAACGATACTCAATATTTTATAACAACCTATAAGAGAAAAGAATCTGAAAAAGAACACACACATATATGTATGTGTGTGTGTGTGTGTGTGTGTATATATATATATATATATATATAATATATCTGGATCATTTGCTGTATACCTGAAACTAACACCACACTGTAAATCAAATATACTTCAATTTAAAAAAAGAAGAAAAAGAATGGTCAGGCTTTGAGAGGATAACAACATCTGAAAAACACAAGAAATATATGGTAATTAGAGGGTGAATATGTATCACACCTTTTAGATAACCACAATGGAGGTTTTGATAACACTAATGATAGTAACAACAAATGTCTTTTGAATACTTTCTATATGCCAAGTACTGTGTTAAATAATTTATATGCATTATCTAATTTAATGAAATCCTCCTCACAAGCCTACAAAGTGACAATATTGCCCCATTTTATATATGAGTATACTGTGGCATTCAGATGCTTATATCTTTCCTTTTCTCCTTTGCTTTTCACTTCTCTTCTTTTCACAGCTATTTGTAAGGCCTCTTCAGATAGTCATTTTGCTTTTTTGCATTTCTTTTCCATGGGGATGGTCTTGATCCCTGTCTCCTGTACAATGTCACAAACCTCTGTCCATAGTTCATCAGGCACTCTATCAGATCTTCTGCTAACAGAAGCAGAAGATATTAAGAAGAGTTGGCAAGAATACACAGAAGAACTGTACAAAAAAGATCTTCACGACCCAGATAATCACGATGGTGTGATCACTCACCTAGAGCCAGACATCCTGGAATGTGAAGTCAAGTGGGCCTTAGAAAGCATCACTATGAACAAAGCCAGTGGAGGTGATGGAATTCCACTTGAGCTATTTCAAATTCTGAAAGATGATGCTGTAAAAGTGCTGCACTCAATATGCCAGCAAATTTGGAAAACTCAGCAGTGGCCACAGGACTGGAAAAGGTCAGTTTTCATTCTAATCCCAAAAAAGGCAATGCCAAAGAATACTCAAACTACCGCACAATTGCACTCATCTCACACGCCAGTAAAGTAATGCTTAAAATTCTCCAAGCCAGGCTTCAGCACTACGTGAACCGTGAACTTTCAGATGTTCAAGCTGGTTTTAGAAAAGGCAGAGGAACCAGAGATCAAATTGCCAACATCCACTGGATCATGGAAAAAGCAAGAGAGTTCTAGAAAAACATCTATTTCTGCTTTATTGACTATGCCAAAGCCTTTGACTGTGTGGATCACAATAAACTGTGGAAAATTCTGAAAGAGATGGGAATACCAGACCACCCGACCTGCCTCTTGAGAAACCTATATGCAGGTCAGGAAGCAACAGTTAGAACTAGACATGGAACAACAGACTGGTTCCAAATAGGAAAAGGAGTACATCAAGGCTGTATATTGTCACCCTCTTTATTTAACTTCTATGCAGAGTACATCATGAGAAACTCTGGACTGGAAGAAGCACAAGCTGGAATCAAGATTGCCAGGAGAAATATCAATAACCTCAGATATGCAGATGATACCACCCTTATGGCAGAAAGTGAAGAGGAACTAAAGAGCCTCTTGATGAAAGTGAAAGTGGAGAGTGAAAAAGTTGGCTTAAAGCTCAACATTCAGAAAACTAAGATCATGGCACCTGGTCCCATCACTTCATGGGAAATAGGTGGGGAAACAGTGGACACAGTGTCAGACTTTATTTTTCTGTGCTCCAAAATCACTGTAGATGGTGATTGCAGCCATGAAATTAAAAGACGCTTACTCCTTGGAAGGAAAGTTATGACCAACCTAGAGAAGGCAATGGCACCCCACTCCAGTACTCTTGCCTGGAAAATCCCATGGACGGAGAAGCCTGGTGGACTGCAGTCCATGGGATCGCTAAGAGTTGGACACAACTGAGCAACTTCACTTTCACTTCTCACTTTGTTGCACTGGAGAAGGCAATGGCAACCCACTCCAGTGTTCTTGCCTGGAGAATCCCAGGGACGGGGGAGCCTGGTGGGCTGCCGTCTCTGGGGTCGCACAGAGTCGGACACGACTGAAGAGACTTAGCAGCAGCAGCAGCAGATAGCATATTAAAAAGCAGAAACATTATTTTGCCAACAAAGGTCCATCTAGTCAAGGCTATGGTTTTTCCAGTGGTCATGTATGGATGTGAGAGTTGGACTGTGAAGAAAGCTGAGCGCCAAAGAATTGATGCTTTTGAACTGTGGTGTTGGAGAAGACTCTTGAGAGTCCCTTGGACTGCAAGGAGGTCCAACCAGTCCATCCTAAAGGAGATCAGTCTTGGGTGTTCATTGGAAGGACTGGTGCTGAAGCTGAAACTCCAATACTTTGGCCACCTGATGCGAAGAGTTGACTCATTGGAAAAGACCCTGATGCTGGGAGGGATTGGGAGCAGGAGGGCACGACAGAGGATGAGATGGCTGGATGGCATCGCTGACTCGATGGACATGAGTTTGGGTAAACTTTGGGAGTTGGTGATGGACAGGGAGGCCTGGTGTGCTGCTATTCATGGGGTCGCAAAGAGTCGGACATGACTGAGCGACTGGACTGATCTGAACTGAACTGATACTGGGACAAGGTTGGTGGGAGAAATATCTACAACCTCAGATACGCAGATGATACCACCCTAATGGCAGAAAGCGAAGAACTAAAGAGTCTATCGATGAAGGTGAAAGAGGAGAGTGAAAAAGATGGCTTAAAACTCAGCATTCAAAAAACTAAGATCATGGTATCCAGACTCAACACTTCACAGAAAATAGATGGGGAAAAAATGGAAACAGTGGCAAATTTTATTTTCTTGGGCTCCAAAATCATTGTGGATGGTGACTGCAGCCATGAAATTAAAAGATGCTTCCTCCTTGGAAGAAAAGCTATGACAAACCTAGACAGCATATTTAAAAAACAGAGACATCACTTTGCTGACAAAGGTCTGTATAGTCAAAGATATAGTTTTTCCAGTAGTCATGTACAGACATGAGAATTGGACCATAATGAAGGCCAAGCACCAAAGAACTTATGCTTTTGAACTGTGGTGCTGGAGAAGACTCGAGAATCCCTTGGACAGCAAGGAGATCAAACCAGTCAAACCTAAAGGAAATCAAGCCTGAATATTCAATGGAAGAACTGATGCTGAAGCTGAAGCTCCAATCCTTTGGCCACCTGATGCCAAGAGTTGACTCACTGGAAAAGACCCTAATGCTGGGAAAGATTGAAGACAGAAGGATAAGGGGGTGACCAAGGATGAGATGGTTGGATGGCATCACCGAATCAATGGACATGAGTTTGAGCAAACTCTGGGAGACAGTGAAGGACAGGCAAGCTTGGCAGTCCGTGGGATCACAAAGAATCGGCCACAACTGAGCAACTGAACAAGACTGAGGTTAAGAGATTCCTTAGGTCACTTACTCAAGGTCATATGGTTCTGAAGTCAGGAATTTACACCAGTTGACTATTAACTGGTATTACTTGCTAAACACTCACTGTGCATCAGGCACTTTGCATGGTCATTTTTTCATCTTTAAAGCAACCTTATAAAGCAGATATTACAGTACCATTTTATAGAGGAAGATGCATGTGCTGAGAAGTGAGTTTTACACATTTATACAGTCATTAAATGGAAGGACTGGGATTAGAATCTAGGTCTGTCTGAGCTCCAAAGCTTACCTTCTTTTAACCTTGCTAGATTTTTGCCCTTTCACTGGATCCTGCAATGTCTTAACCCAAAGAGGTGAAGGTAAACATGATTGTTCCCAAAGGGCTGCCTGGGGAAAGCCTGTGCACTTTTGCAATGGAATGACTGTTCGGCATTTGCTTAAGGCTGGAGGTGCAACTGGCATGAACAATTGCCTGGAGGGGGAAAGAAATAAGAAAGCCTGGGGCTCAGAGGGGTGAGAAAGGAGGTGAGAAACTGAGGCAAGCTGCTAAATGACAGGGGATGATGGTTTGGGTGAGAGGATGGGGTGGGGTACAGGCAGCCTGGGGCTCTGGAGTCCTGCAGTCCTGGGTTCTAATCCAGGGTGACTTTAACCTAGGTACTTCACCTTTCTGAGCCTCCGTTTTCTCAACCATAGAATGGGAATACTAACACCTTTCTTGTCACATTGTGGTGAAAAATAAATGAGCCAGTGGAGCTGGCCCATGGGCATGCAATAATCAGTAAGTACCTTCTTGCTGCCCTGTTTACTTCGACTCCTGCTGACTCTGATTAGGCTCTAAGAGAAAAAAGCCTAATTTCTTGAACAGGAAGGATTTGATTCCAGCAGGAGGCCCTGGGGCACGGACTGGCATGGGGGACCCAGGAATAATATCCATTTGTCTGGGTCTTCCTTCAGGCCAGAATGCTGATTTCTGGAGCCTTCATCCAAGCACTAAATCCATCTAATTGGTTTGAAAAGCACTGGGCGGATAAACATGCCGTCAGCCCACCACTGTAATAATGTCAATGACATTTATGCCTGAGATGAAGGATGCAGAATGAATGGAGATTAGACCCCAGGTACCCTGCTATGAATGACAGCCCAGACAAGACACTTCTCAGTCAGGAAATGCCAGCCTCTGGGAGGTGGGGGTTTAGGGGTGTAGCAGGCAAGGATGAGCCCTACATGGGTCTTACAGGCTCAATTAGGAAGTAGATAAGATTTCAGATGCTAAAGAATCTGCCTGCAGTTTAGGAGACCAGGTTTGATCCAGGGGTCAGGAAGATCCCCTGGAGAAGGAAATGGCAACCCACTCCAGTATTCTTGTCTGGAGAATTCCATGGATAGAAGAGCCAAGCAGGCTACAGTCTATGGGGTTGCAAAGAGTCAGACATGATTGAGCAACTTCACTTTCTTTACTTTCAGATTTGCCTATGACACAGAGACATGGACAGAAGACTAGAATACTGTGCTGGGTGAGTTCCTTAACCTCTCTGAGCCTCTGGTTCCTGCCTGTGAGAGTAGCACCATGATGTCGGTGAGCATTATGGACCTAAAAAATACTCATAATCTAAAAGTTGAGATCCATCCACTGGATCATCGAAAAAGCAAGAGAGTTCTAGAAAAACATCTATTTCTGCTTTATTGACTATGCCAAAGCCTTTGACTGTGTGGATCACAAGAAACTGTGGAAAATTCTGAATGAGAACAGGAATACCAAACCATCTGACCTGCCTCTTGAGAAATCTGTATGCAGGTCAGGAAGCAACAGTTAGAACTGGACATGGAACAACAGACTGGTTCCAAATAGGAAAAGGAGTATGTCGAGGCTGTATATTGTCACCCTGCTTATTTAACTTATATGCAGAGTACATCATGAGAAACGCTGGGCTGGAAGAAACACAAGCTGGAATCAAGATTGCCGGGAGAAATATCAATAACCTCAGATATGCAGATGACACCACCCTTATGGCAGAAAGTGAAGAGGAACTAAAAGGCCTCTTGATGAAAGTGAAAGAGGAGCGTGAAAAAGTTGGCTTAAAGCTCAACATTCAGAAAACGAAGATCATGGCATCCGGTCCCATCATTTCATGGGAAATAGATGGGGAAACAGTGGAAATAGTGTCAGACTTTATTTCTGGGGGCTCCAAAATCACTGCAGATGGTGATTGCAGCCATGAAATTAAAAGACGCTTACTCCTTGGAAGGAAAGTTGTGACCAACCTAGATAGCATATTCAAAAGCAGAGACATTACTTTGCCAACAAAGGTCCATCTAGTCAAGGCTATGGCTTTTCCTGTGGTCATGTATGGATGAGAGAGTTGAACTGTGAAGAAAGCTGAGTGCCAAAGAATTGATGCTTTTGAACTGTGGTGTTGGAGAAGACGGTTGAGAGTCCCTTGGACTGCAAGGAGATCCAACCAGTTCATTTTAAAGGAGATCAGCCCTGGGTGTTCTTTGGAAGGAATGATCTAAAGCTGAAACTCCAGTACTTTGGCCACCTCATGTGAAGAGTTGACTCATTGGAAAAGACTCTGATGCTGGGAGAGATTGAGGGCAGGAGGAGAAGGGGACAACAGAGGAAGAGATGGCTGTATGGCATCACTGACTCGATGGACATGAGTTTGGGTAAACTTTGGGAGTTGGTGATGGACAGGGAGGCCTGGCGTGCTGCGATTCATGGGGTCACAAAGAGTTGGACACGACTGAGCGACTGAACTGAACTGAAAAGTTGAGAGTTAGGTTTTACTTGGTGGAAATTGTTAGGACTTAAACCCTGCATGCAGCATCTCTAATAACCCTGAGAAAACTGCTACGAGGAGGTAATGCGGAGGGGAGCCAAGTTATATAGAAGATTTTGCAACAAAAGGCAGGTAGTCTAAACATCAGAAGATCATTATAAATTAAAGAAAACCACAGGGCTTCCCTGGTGGCCCAGTGGCAAAGAGTCCACCTGCCAATGCAGGGGACATGGGCTTGATCCCTGGTGCAGGAAGATGGAAGATGCCCTCATGCAACAGGGCAACTCAGCCCAGGTGCCACAACTACTGAGCCAGCCTAGAGCCCCTGCTTTACAAGAATCCACTGCAATGAGAAGCCCACGTACTGCAACTAGCGAGTAGCCCCCAATCACCGCAACTAGAGAAAGCTTAGGCAAAGCAACAAAGACCCAGCATAGCCAAAAGATAAAATAAATAAATTAAAAAAAAAAAAAAGAAAACCAGATATCCCAAGTTAAGAAATTTAAGACTTTCTAAGTATGGGAGGATGCAAGAGTCTGGACAGGCTGGAATCTTTGATGTGTACCTCAGCTATCTGGGGCCACTACCCTGTGTTGTCACATCTTGAGTTTCCTCAGGGCTCACAGTGGAGAGTGGCTGCAGTCTGATGGCTGCTAGATGGCAGGTATTCTTTCTTTCCTAAGTTCCCTCAGGGCTCACCAGCTCTCCATCCGTAGTGGCTGCAGCCACTATGGATCACCATCACCAGCTCACCATCCATCAGTGGCTGCTGATGGCTGTGACATCCTTTGTTTACTGGTATGGCAGGAAATATTCCATTTTTCAGGATAAAAAGAGAGGAATAAGTGGAGAATGTAGCACTGTTCCTGTGGAGTTACAGGAAATCCAGAAACGTTGAATTCCTCCTCCTTTCCTATTTTTCCTTTCTTCTGGAATCACCACTTTCTTTGTTCCAAAGAGTCCAAGACCTATATACTCTCCATTCATAATCCCAGGAGAACAGCTCATTCATCCACTCATTCATGAACACCATATTTTTTTCATTCATTCATCACTTCTGTTTTGGTCATGCAAAATTCTTCCAGGTCCTAGCCAGAGAGCCACATAAAAAAGAATCATTGGACTTCTCCCCTGCCATTGAGTTGATGGGGGACAGTGGTACTGTATCAGATAGAGTCCCTTACGCAGTGCAAGATAATTCAAGGAGGGCGTATTTGAAAAAGGAATAATTATTAAGGAGTGGTGGAGCCACCAGTAGCATGGCTGTCACCACCCCCAGGACCAAGGAGGAAAAGTGGAGCTGACCCTGGGACCTGCCAGAAGAGGATTGTGCACAGTAGGCCACCTTGAGAGAAGTAGTGACCTGTCAAGCAGGCGGGCCGAGGTAACCTCTCAGGGAGGAGTCCAGCTGTTCCTCCCTCCTCCCCCTGACCCTCTCTAATGCTCCCCGTCAGCTGACATGATCAGAAGCTCAAGGCTAATGAGTTTCTGGTTTTGGTCCGCCATGGCCAGTGCAGGGAGCTAGGTGGAGGACTGGAAAGTGACTCTGTGGTGGGGAGGGGTGGCAAATGCAAGGCATCCAGCACAAACATTTAAAATTGATGACGGGGTGGGGGTGGGGGGTTGATGTTAATGGAGGGAGGGGTGGATTCCCACCATTCCTTTCAATTTCACTCCCCCCTTTCCCCACTTCAATCTCAAATTCAGGGGGATGGAGTTGATCTCCCTGCCTCCGTCCATGACCTGCGGCAGCAAGCATCTCCTGAAGACTCACATGTCTCATGCCCCAGCTTAATAACTTTCAGAGGCTTTCTACTGCTTTTTAGTGAAAAGCTCAAATTCTTTGGGATGGCTTGCAAAGCCCTCAGGACCTGCCCTTTCTTGCCTCTCCAGCATCATTTCTTGTTATACTTCTCCCCACTCTTTCCACCTCCATCTCCCACCTCCATCAATGCTACAGAGTTGACCTTTCCCTGTACCTAACATCATCTTCTTCTCAGTCTTTGAACCTGCCTGTCTCACCTCTGCTGGACCCCAACCTGAGACGCTTTCCCTCCTCCGCGTTGCCTGGCTAATTCTGAAGAAATCATGACCTACTTAAGCAAACAGAAAGGTATAGAGAATAAAAATTAGACACCCACATATCCATCCTATTTAATAAATGTTGAAATTTTGCCACTTTGCTTCAGATCTTTTTTTTTTAAAAAAAAAGAACTAAAACATCACAGTTACAATGGCTGCTGCTGCTGCTAAGTCACTTCAGTTGTGTCCAACTCTATGCGACCCCATAGACGGCAGCCCACCAGGCTCCGCCGTCCCCGGGATTCTCCAGGCAAGAACAATGGAATGGGTTGCCATTTCCTTCTCCAATCAGTTACAATGGACGCATCTATTATACTTCTTTTCCTCCTGTAATACTATTTCCATGCTTTTACATGCTGGCTAGATATCTCTGTTATAAAAAGGAAAATAATTACCATTATTTTATAGTGTTTTTTTTTTTAATACTTTTTCCACTTAACATTATGTGAGTATTTGTTGTTTTGGCTTTGTTGATTGGACACAGTCTTGAGAGACTTTATTGGCAGATGGCTTCCTTCTAGTGATGAGAGTTAAGTAATGATGTCTGGTCCACACTTGACTTCAAAAGAGTGGCTTTGACAGATTTCATAAGCACCAAATGATTTAAAAGAAATTTTATTGAGGCATAGTTGATTCACAATGTACTAATTCCTGCTGTATGGCAAAGTGATTCAGTTATACATATAAACGTTTGTGCTCATGTGCTCAGTAGCTCAGTGGTGTCTGACTCTTTGTGACCCCATGGGCTGTAGCCTGTCAGGCTCTGCTGTCCATGGAATTTCCCAGGCAAGAATACTGGAGTAGTTTGCCATTTCCTACACCAGGGGATCTTCCCGACCCAGGGATCGAACCCACGCATCTCCTACATCTCCTGCATTGTCAGGTGGATTCTTTACCTCTGAGCCACCTGGGAAGCCATATATAATATATTCTTGTTCATATTCTTTTCCATTATGGTTTATCACGGTATACTGAATATAGTTCCTGGTGCTGTCCAATAGGATCTTATTGTTTATCCACATCCCCCTCTCTGGAACTCAGAGTCTTAATTTATAAATCGAAGGCATGGGGTTAATATGGCTCTTAAATTCTTCCAATCTTAATCTTCTGCAATATATACTTTAAATAACATCTGACTTATGAGAGTCTTCACTCGTTCATGCCCTGGCTTCTTCCCTCAGGTCCTTATCACGTCCTACTGTATCCTAGGCACTGGGTATCCACATAAACACAACCGTGACCTTGTCCTCAAGTACTTCCCACTTGATTGGAAAAGACAGGCAAGCAAGTGGAGAAGCCTTGGCCATGGCATTCCAGACTAGGGCTTGTCAGGGAGGGCTTCCGGCTTGAAGTTAGGCTTTGTCTTAAGGATGAGTTGGAGACAGCCAGGCAAAAGGTAAAGGTCATTCCAGGCAGAGAAAGGCATGGAGGCTAGCAGGAACTTGAGGCATTTGAGGATGTGTTAAATGATACAGATTAATTGTTCCATTAGGACGTGGTTGCCATCTTCCCATTTCATTTTGAATTCATTCAGCAATATTTATTGGGTGCCATCTTATGCCAGGCGCTCTGGTAGGAGCTGGGAATGCAATATGAACAAAAATGTCATGGTTTCTGCCCAGGTGGAGTTCTCTGTCTAGCAGAGGAGGCAGTATAAAAGAAAAGGAACAGGGTGCTATGAATGATAATAACACCTTAAACTAATTTGAAGGGGGTGGGGCTAAGTCTTCCCTGAGGAAGTGACAATTCCATTTGGGACCTGAAGGACGGGAGGGAGCCAGACATGAAAAGATAGTGGGATGGAGCCTGTAGAAGCCTGCAGGATAAGGAAACTTCCTAAATATGGGTCTGAAAAAGGGCCGTGAGACAGTGGAGCATAGCAACAGGGAAGTAAGAAAGCAAAGGATGTGTTTGTTGTGGGAGGTTGGGTGCAGGTCATGCCTTTTAAAACCAGGGCTTTTCATAAGGGCAACAGGAAGTGGCCACTGACCACTTCCTTCCTTCTTAGAAATGCCTCCTGGTCATGTAGTAATGAGAGTTTAGGCATCTGAGTCATCCTGCCTCCCCACCCCAAACCCGGCCATCTTCCTGAAAGATTGTAGGGTCCCTCAGTTCCAAAGACTTCCCTCAACTTCACTGCATCACCAGTTCCCAGGCCACACCTTGCAACTGACCATCACCAGGGAAAGCTCCGCCCCTAGGGTCTGACAGCCACACTTCCCCCTCTCCGGCCGCCTTTGCTTCCTGTTCTTTGCCCTCGTGGTTCTTCACTTGGTTCTCCTTCCAGGGCTGCCCTCAGTCCTTGACTTGTCAACTGTGCTGTCATCCAGTCTTCCATTCCTCCTCCCCGGCCTGGACTCATCCATCTCATCAGCTGTCCACCTTTGCTCACTGCCTTCACTGCCTGTGTCTGTTCTGCAAAACTCCAGCTGCATGTCAACTAAACTCTTTTTATCTCCTCTCCTGCCTGGACTGCTGAAGGCTGATACTGCACATGTGTCCCTTTGGGAACTCCTGGTATCTGCTCCCTGCCAGGCCTGGGATGGTGTTCACTCTGAGCCACCCTGGGCTGTTCCCTTCTGCCATGCATGTTCATTCCTCATAGTGGTTATTTCAGATCTTCATTCCTCTCCATGTGAACTTCCCCTTCCTGTCCTCCCTACTAAGTCCCAACAGATGACCTTGCTTCTGCTTCAAAGTGAAAATGAAAGCCATCGAGTAAGAACTGCCTCAGTTGCCTGGCACAACACTTACCAATCAACCCATATTTGTGCTCTTTTCCGCCTTCCCCTTTGCCCATGGCTGAGCCTCAACCTGTGTTCTGAATCCCCAGATTTTCTCCCTTGGTGAGTTGGGGTGGCTTCATTGACAAGCCTTTCGCAAGAAGAAAGAGTGCAACCATCTTCATCCTTGCTGTGCCTACATCAGGCCTGGGCCCAGAACAAGTGTCTGAGAAACACTATTTGTCCAGTGATCCCTCTCTTCTGCCTTCAGCCTCTGCCTCTCTATTGGTTCACTGCACCAGCATTTAAATCTACTCAAAGTGTGTTCACCATTCAAAAGACACCACCTGGGACCTCTCTGGTGATCTAGTGGCTAAGACTCTGCTCTTCCAATGCAACGGGTCCAGGTTCAATCCTTAGGGAACTAGATTCTGGATACCACAACTTAGAGTTCCCAGGCCACAACTAAAGATCCTGAGTGCTGAAGCGATCCTGCACGTCACAACTAAGACTCGGTGCAGCCAAATAAATAAATATATATATATATTTAATAAAGAAAGACACATCACAACCACAACAAACAGCTCCTGACCCAGTGCACGTTTCCCTCTGGCTGTGGGTCCAGGTTCATCTCCATGCCTTTCTGAAGCCTCCTCCTTTAGCTCCTAAGTCCCCCCACCCCCAGTTGGCTTCATCCTTCCAAGGAAATCAGCCTCCCCTACAAGCTCATTTTTGCCACGCACAAGGCACACTAGTCCTGTCTCAGACTACTGCCCTCCCGACAGTGGATGATTCTGCTGCTCCCTCCTTTCTTTGGAAACCCTCTCTTCTTCAGACTTCTGCAACGCTGACTGTGCTCTCTCAACCCTCCTCCGCTCTAATCTCCCTACTTCTGGGCCCTTTCCTCTTCCAACCCACTCTGCTCCAGCCCGCCAGATCTCTCCAACACCACTGGGCTCATGGTCCATCCCTTGAGCCCTCCCTGGTGCTTGGCTGTCCTCTGGATAACATCCAGATTCTTTCTATGCAGTTGTTAGACTCAGGCTGCTGGTCTCTCTGGGTTGATTCTGCAGCCTCACCTCTGGCTCCATCTTGTTGGTGGCTCCAGGCTACCAGAGGCCTCCAGCCCTTCACCCATTTAGTTCCTCCTGATGATTCGACCCTCCATCACTTTCTTCCAGCAGCTTACGTTTTGGGACCATAACTCTAATGTGACCCCAACTCTTCAGACCTTCTGCTATCCAGGCACCATCTTGAGTCTGGATCGGTTTTGCGTTCCCAATCTTGTGCTGGTTCTGAGTAAGAGCCTTCATTCTTGAGATGTGTTTCACAGTTTGTTCATTCACGTTGTATGTTCACATTCATGCTCTCATCTGATTCTCTCAAGAGCCCTGTGAAGCGGGAATATCCACTGTTACCTCCATTTTACAGAGAAGACTGAGTGTCGGGGAGTTTCAGTGACCTGCCCAATGTCACACAGTGAGTACATATTGAATCTAGGCCTTGAATCCAGATCTTTTTTTAAAATTTATTTTTATACAATTTTTATTTTATTTTTTAATTTTTAAAATGCATTTATTTATTTGCCACGTTGGGTGGCATGTGAGATCTTAGTTCTTGGATCAGGAATGTTCCATTCCCTCTCCCCTGTAGTGGAAGTGCATTCTTAACCCCTGAAAGGCCAGGGAAGTCCCCTATTTTTGATACAATTTTTAATGCTATTTTCCATTTACAAAACATTGACTATATTACCCATCGGACTTCCCTGGTAGCTCAGTCAGTAAAGAATCTGCCTGCAGTAGAGGAGACCTGGGCTCGATCCCTGGGTCAGGAAGATCTCCTGGGGAAGGAAATGGCAACCCACTCCAGTATTCTTGCCTGGAAAATCCTATGGACAGAGGAGCCTCGTGGGCTCCAGTCCACAGGGTTACAACAGTCAGACACGACTGAGCGACTAAACCACCACCATGCTCTCCATTAGGCACAATACCTCCCTGACTCACACCCATAGCTTGTACTTCCAACTCCACACCCCAGTATTCCACGCCCTCTCCCCCTACCGGCAGCCGCAGCTTTGTTCTCTGTATCTGTGAGTCTGCTGCTTTTCTGTTATGGAACCCAGATCTTATTACTCCTCACTCTGGCTGCATGCTTCTCTTTCTCTCTGATTTCCACACTCTCTCCCCAAGTCGGATCCTAACCACGTCCGGTCCTAACCTCACAGAGCAGTACCCTGATTCCAAGCCCAGCTGAGAGTGGCCGACCTCCACAGCTGAGCCCATGGGCTCGGAACCCCCTAGTCGTGATGGGCCTGGAGGTGAGATCTGAGAGTGACTAGACTGGGGGTGGTGGGGATGGTGGAAACACGCCACCACATGCCTCCTTGTGCCTGAGGAGGGAATGTCTTCCTTTCCTCGACTTCACTTCCCCAGTGAATGGTGGATCACCTGCCAACACAGCTGGAAATAAGTGACTGGAAGGAAGGAGACGGGTGGAGGGGAGTCCGTGGAGAGATGGGAAGAGGCGGAAGTGGGTGGTGAGTCTTTAGGCTGAAGGAGGAGCTGTCAGGGAGGAGAAATGATTTCTGAGCTGGCCGTCCCATGTCCCTTAGTCACTCAGATCCTCCCTCTGCCTCCAGCCCATGTTCCTCCCTTCCGTCCCTGATTAATAAAACCGGCAGCAGCGGCCCTGGCACGTGGCGAGGGCTGAGTGCGCTCCATCAAGCCCACCATCTGCTTGGAACCGGCGTTCTGCTGCCCCTTTGATTGCAGTTTTGCCCGAGTCTTGTCAGTACGGGTCCCCTGACAAACAGTCACACATCTGGGCTGCTTCCAAAGGGGCTGGAGGGCCATCAAGCCGAGGATGGTCTGCCAGAGCATAAGGTCAGACAAGGTCACAGGGTATTACTGTGTTTGCAGAAGCAGGATCTGGGCAGAGCTGCCTGGCCTGACCCAGCGGGACTCCGCATTGGCCAAGAGATGGGGCTTCTCCCCAGCAAGGGCTCTTCTGAACTGGGTGAGCTCACCCAAGTCACTAAACCCCTCTGGGTCTTTGTTTTCTCATCTGCATGAAGATTGGGATTATAGAACTTTGCGTTGTAATGTCAGGAGACAGACTGGTTATCTTTTCAGTTCCTTTTCTGGGGCTGTGACTCTCGGTGCTCTGGTTCAGTGATTATTTGTGCTCCAACTTATGACCTACAAACCGGAGGTTGGATAAAATAAGCAGGCATGCTAGGCTGAACAACGGCTCCCCTGAGATGCCCACATCTTAATCACCAGAACTTGTGACTATTACTTTATATGACAAAGGGGCTTTACAAGTGTGATTAAGTTAAGACTCAAGCTAGGGAGAACATCTTGGATTATCCAGCTGGGCCTGATGTCATCACAGAATTTCTTACAAGAAGGAAGCAGAAAATCAGAGAGGAGAAGGTGATATAATGACAAAAACAAAAGCTGGAAAAATAGGGTTTGAAATTGGAGGAAGGGGTGACAGGCCAAAGAAAGAAGGCAGCCACTAGAAGCTGAAAGAAGCAAGAAATCAGATTCTCTTCTCAGAGCTTCCAGAAAGAGCCAGATCCACCCACATCTTTCTTTAGCCTGAAGTGAAAGTGTTAATTGCTCAGTCGTGACTGACTCTGCGACCCCATGGACTGTGGCCTGCCAGGCTTCTCTACTCATTGGAGTCTGCAGGCAAGGATATTGGAGAGAGTAGCCAATCCCCTCTCCAGGGGATCTCTCCAACCCAGGGATCGAACCCAAGTCTCCTGTATTGCAGGTGGATTCTTTACCATCTGAGCCACCAAGGAAGCCCTTCTTTAGCCTAGTAAATCTGATTTCAGACGTCTGACCTCCGGAACTGTAAGAGAATACATTTGGGTTGTTTCAAGCCACTAAGTTGGTGCTAACTTAAGCTTGGCAAGAGGGAACCAAGCTAACACGGCTAATCTTAACCATGGGCAAAACAAGCAATGGGTAATATGGCCTAATACAAGTATTGCAGGGAGGCACCCTGTCTGAAAGCCACACCCTAGGAGATGTCCCCACTGGAGACATCCCTCTGGGCCAAGGGGGAGACAGCCCTTCCACAGCAGTGATGACCAACTGAAATTTAGCACAAGCTATGCAGGTCATCTAAATTTTTCCTGTAGCCTCACTAAACAGACTAAAAGCTGATGAAATTAATTTTAATAACATGTTTTATTCAACCCAGCATATCCAAAATATTATTGTTTTCACCTGTAATCCATATAAACCACTTTATGGGAACATTTTACTTTGGACTGATTCTTTGGAATTGAGTGTCTATTTCACGTTTACATGCCTCTTAGTTTGGCCCAGCCACACAGGGCTATGATTTGATCTTGAGTCCAATCAGCACAGCTCTAAAAGGTTAAGACTGTCAACTCCTAAGAGCCACTCAGTTCATCAGGCTCCTTCTAACTGACCTTGAGTGGATGAAGGTCCTTGGGAACATAATAGCTCTGAAAGGCCAGCATAAAATGTATGAGAGATGCTATTATGGACGGTCATCCGGGGTCAAGCCAGTGGCTGTTAAGAAGCGAGCCTAGAACGCAAGCACACGGCCTCCCTGACCAGGGGTGGGAAGGGGGATGTGAGGCGAAGCAGATCAGTTAAGCTCCCTCTGTGTACACTCCGTTCTATAGTTTGACTTTATGTACTCAGTAATGTATCCAGTTGTTCTGCTTCATACCCTGCAATATTCTTCAACTGCCTAAATTGAAATGACATCAAGCCAATCAAGTTACAGGATATTTACAGTCCTTTGCTTTAGGTTATTTCATATTTCTTTAGAGCCAGCAAGATATCTGAGTTTAAGTAAAATATTCAATGGAGACTGCCTGACCCAGAGCCTGGCATACAGTGGATGCTATACATGGAGGACCTGCTAATTCGTGGCTGCTAAATAAATGGCTGAGGTGGCCTGAGTCGGGGGCTCCATGGTTCTACTCCAGAGCTGGCCCTGCTCAATCTGGTCTGCTGGGCCCAGGTGCGCCTTCCCTGGCCACCTCGTCCTTGCCACTGCCCTCATCCCGTTGCTCATCCTTTACCTGCCAGCCCACAGCTCATCTCCCTTCTCCCTTTCTTGCTGTAGCTCCCACTGACTCAGACTGACAACTGGTCCACTGGCCCCTGGAACCTCTCTCATTGTCTTCACTCCTCACTCTGATCCAGATGGAATAAAGATGACGGCAGACGCCTGCCCAGGGCTTACACAAGCCGAGTAGTGTTCTGATGGCTTTGCCTGTATTTACTCTATGTCGTGGGCACTCGTAGGACCCCCGTTTTACCGTAGGTGCTGCTGAAGTACAGAGAAGTTGAGTAACTTTTGAGAGGTCACACAGCTGTCATGGAAGAGTGGGTTTTGAAGCCAGGCAATCTGACTTCAGAGGCCATGAGTTTCCTCACGTGCTGCTTCTGTGCACGTCCCTGGAATCTGGCCCGGTGCCTGGCACAGAGTCAAGGTCAACAGAAGCTGGGTAAGTGAAAGAATAGAGGTGTTGCTTTTATGGTTCTGACTTCAAGTGTCAGGAGGCTCCGTCAGTCTCTGCTGATAATCTAAGGAGACAGGACTGGAGGGTGTATACCTGCCCCCACCTCAAGGTGACACCCGAGGGATGTCTTGATACGCCAGAGGACCAGCGTATGTGACACACAGCCGGAAAGCTCCCTGGTTGACATGCGGGCCTCTTGGACAGCAAATCCTTAGCATCCTGAGCAGTGACCCAGCAGACGGGGAGGTCCCTGCCACCCCACCCCATCGCCCTTGTACTTCTCGCCTGCCAGCTATGCCCCCGAGCCTCGATCTGAAGTCAGGAAGGAGAAGCTCCAATGGATGAGGACTCAGCCTGTGTTTTGTTTCTCTCCTGCTGTCAGGGTGGAGGTAGGGTGGCCCCCAGGCTAACATTTCAGTTCTAGGCAGAGGTGTGACGGAGAGACAGAGATAGGTGCAGAAAGACTGGCTTTTGAAACCAGCTCTTACTAGTGAAAGGGCTTCTTCTGACTTCCTGTAAGATTTTTACAGAAACCACCTGATGTGATTTATGAGGGGTTCTTTGAAAGCCACTTAGAAATGAGCATTCCAGGCAAACAGAATTCATTTCTACCTGTGGTTGGACAAAAAGATCTAAAAATCGAAATGTCAGATCCTGAAGTGGTTTCCTTGGACTGCTTATGTTGAATTCAGAGCCCTCTGCTAGGCATTCCAAGTTCTCCAGGAGTTATTCCTCCATCATCACCTCCTGTTACACCCCAGCAAGGCAAGTGGGAAGGCCAGGACCAGAGAGGTTAAGAAAGCTGTCCACGGATGCTCAGCCAAGAGCACTGGCTTGAGAGTCAGAGGGCCTGAGTCCCAGTCCAGGCTCTTCTGCTTACAAGCCACGTGACCTAGTGCAAGTAACAACCTCTAAGCTGTGGCCTCCTCAGTTGTAAAGTAGGGACAATAACAGGGCTCTACAGGGGATGGCTGTAAATAATAAATGAGAAAATGTATGGTAAGTGCTTAGACCATGCCTGACACCAAGAAATTTCTCCATGGAGTTGAGCTATCAGTGACAGTGGTGGTGGTGGTGGTCTAGTTGCTAAGTTGTGTCTGACTCTTGTGACCCCATGGACTGTAGGTCGCCAGGCCCCTCTGTCCATGGGATTCTCCAGGCAAGAATACTGGAGTGGGTTTCGATTTCCTCCTCCAGGGGATCTTCCCAACCCAGGGATCAAACTCAGGTCCCCTGCATTGCGACTGGGTTCCTAAGGGACTGAGCCACAAGGGAAGCCCTAGCTATCAGTTATAACATGTATCAATTTACAGAGTCAGAGGCAGTACTGGTAGCTTGTAAAAACTTGGTCACTAACCACTCACCCTGTTTGCCTCTCGATATGCCAGCTTGCCTCCCTGTGACACCTCTGATCTAGAGAGACTGGTCTCCTAATTATGCACTCTGTCACCTCCACAGCTTTCCACATGTCATCACCTAGTCGTGGGAAACCCGTTTCTTTTCTCCCAGCAGATAAGCATACTCAAAAACATTTGCAAAGTACAATGTGCATATCCTTTATCATCAGTATTAGCATCTGGGCCACCTCTGCTAAGTTTGGTAAAGGATTTTTTCTTTTGAAGTTCAGAAATGTATTTATTTATAATGCATTTTACTTGCAAGCCGTAAAATGGATTTATATTGATACTTGGATTCTTTGGCTACATGTGCTGAATGTGCAGTTGTACATTTTGTTTTTATGTGTGTTGTTGTTAGTTGCTAAGTTGTGTCCGACTCTTTTGCAAGCCCATGGACTATAGCCCACCAGGCTTCTCTGTCTATGGGATTTCCCAAGCAAGAATACTAGAATGGGTTGCCATTCTCTTCTCCACGGGCTCTTCCTGACCCAGGGATTGAACCTGAGTCTCCTGTTTGGCAGGTGGATATTTTACCACTGAGCCACCATAGAAGCCATTTTTGTGTTCAGTCATGGTAAAATACACATAACATAAAATTCACCTTCTTAACTATAAAGAATTCTTCTGTAACCCCACCATACCTCTGAAACTCACACCCAAGCTCTCCCCACCCACCCTCGTAGGGTCAGCGCCTTGTGAAGGACTCTGGGACCCCAGCCCTCTTTAGCATGAATGTCCCAGGCCCTTCACCCTTGTTCTTTCTCAGCCCTGGTCTCTGCTTAGTCCCTACGATGGGGTGACCTTGACACAGGCAAGCCTGGCATCTGATATAGGTTCTTTCTTAGATCTGACACTAAGCCCTCCTGAGGCTCTTCACTTCCGATTGGTCTGAAGATTCCTTCATCTGGTCTGACCCAGATGCCTGGTATCATAACTCCATCCCCTGACTGGTTAAATGATGCCTTTGACTGCTGTGCCCTCAGCCTTCCAGCTTCTGCAGCAAAAGACCACATACTCTTCTGATGGTTCAGAGTTCCAGAGCGGGATGCTACACAGAAGCCTTCTCGGACCCCATCTGAACCTTGGGCACAGGCATCCATTCGGCTTGGCTCACTCCATCTCTGCCCTCATCCCCTAAGAGCCATCATTAGCTAAAAGCTATCATTAGGTAAAAGCTGTCATTACTAAGGACTTCCTCTGAGCCATCACTGTGCTCAGAGCCTCACACACATGCTCTCATTTAATAGCCTCAATAACCCAGTGTGCGTGCATGCTCAGCTGCTTAGGTGTGTCCAGCTCTTTGCCAACCCGTGGAGTGTATAGCCCACCAGGCTCCTCTGTCCATGGGATTTCCAGATCCTCTACCACGGAGCCACCCAGGAAGGCCTAATAACCCTTCAGGCTGGTATTATTATCACATGATATAATACTGGAGACAGAGGCCCAGAGAAGTGAAAGGACATATCCAAAACCACAGAGCTGGGCGTCACAGGAGCCAGCATCAAGCCCAGATTTTTCTGACTCCAGAGCTATTGCTCCAAAGCAGGATGGAGCTGTCCCTGCTCTGACCTCTTCAGCCTTCCCACCCCTGTCATCTCTCGGGAAATCTATTGAAGTCTATGACTTCAGAGCCTGGGGTCTCCATCCCCAGCTTCCACTTGAGTCAGCTCATTGGCCCCAGATACTAGAGTTGCCATGGTTTCCCACCACTCCATCTCCAGGACATGGGAAACCAGTGCAGGGCACCCTCTTCAGTGAAACTGGACAAGGTCAGACTCCAGTTGAAACAAGGTTTGCTCCACCAGCAGACAAAAGTGGGGTCCCAGGTCAAAGACAGAACACTGTGAAGGCCAGTTTCCCTGAGTATTCACTGACTCGCCCGGCATTAATTGACTGAGGACTGCATCATGTTTGGGAATTGGGAATCTGGGCCTCTCCATGCTCAGTCCTTGAAGGGTCTGTGTGAGTCCTGAGTACTCAGGTAACCAGAGTGTCCTCCCTTTACATCCAAATCAGAAAGAGAACTCACTCTAATTCCATTCTCCTAACTCAACTACCCATTCCAGGTTTGCATATTTCCTTCCAGCCCATTCAAATTTGTATTTTATTTATTTGCAATCATAATGAATACATCAACTTTTTGTTTGACTTTCATCATTTATAAAAGGCCCAGGGGCCACATCCGGCCCCCTATTTGTTTTTGTAAATAAAGTTTTATTGGAACACAGTCATTCCCATTCATTTACACATTTTCGGTGGGTGCTTTCACATGACATGGCAGAACTGGGTAAATTGCAGCAAAAACTATATATCCTACAAAGCAAAAATATTTACTTCCTGGCTACTTAAAGACAAAATTTGCCAACCTTTGACTTAGAATATTGCATTAATAAAAAGGTTATTATATTATTGGACAGTCTTGCTGGTTATAAAATTAATGGCTACACAACTGTCCATTGGGTGGCCCATAATTTTTAACTTTACACTTCCCTAATGGGTCAGATAAATTTGCTAGTCTGGGTAATCTGCAATGAAGATCTTTGCTTCTGTTGGCTGACTGCCTTAGGGAAAATTCCCACATGGCTGCTTTGGTCAAATCATCTGACATTATCATCAGAGGTGATTGAAATTCTGTCCCTATTGTATTCATTTGTTTTAACCCTGGTTTAGGAATTGACTTTCCTGACCCTTGATCAATTTGGTAATCCCAGATGGATCCAGAACCTCTTTTCAAAATTTCTGCTCAATTGAACCCTCCTCTTTAGTTCACCAGAAGCTGTTCTGCACTTAAACAGTGAGCAAACTTGCATCCCCTCCCAAGCTTCTCCCTTCACTTCCATTGCTCCAGCCCGCCTCTGCCAGCCCCTCCCCCACCATAGTTCTTCTTCCTCTTCTCCAGGGCCCCCACCTCTCATTTGCAATTTCCACACCTGCAAAGGCATCAAGCACCCAGAATAGATCACATTGTGAACCACAAAGAAGGGCTCAGGCTGGAACACCCACCCAGATCTCAGGGAGGGGCACTCCATCACTGGACTCCCCACCTCTGGTCTAACACAGTGCTCGGCACCCTGGCCCAAGGGCTCCTTGTCAAGAGGATTTATGAGTCTCTGCCATCAGGCTCGCTGATGTGTCTGCCTGCAATTCATCTCCATGTTTTCTACATCCTCCGGCTCCTCGGAAACTTTCCACATATTGGCTTCTGATTTACTGCATGCACAGACTATTTCGATGGGAGAGCGGATAATAAAAAAGGAAAAACTCTAAAAATGGATTTTTGCCTAACGCTGCTTGCCAATGAGTTTCTTTAATTGTGGCATTAGGAATATATGCAATTACTTGCATTGAGCCACCCCGACACAGTGATTTGGACCCTAGAGGAAGCTGAATCGTTTGGGGATGTCAGGCCCCAGCAGTTTGGCGACTGGCTGACAGATCTCATCCCCCTAGTGACTATGGGCAAGTTCCTCTTGGCAGCCTGGCCTGAACCTAGAGGCTGCAGGGTCCCTTCTGATGCTTCACTCTTGAGAGCATCCCTGATCATGATCCTCACGCTCTGCTTAAAAGGCAGAGGGAAGTGGGGACACAAACCCATTCTTAGGGAGTCCATGCATCAGAAACGTCTTCCTTCTGAGAAGCTCAAACCTCATCCCCTATATTTTTTCCACATTGACCCTAATTTTGCCTTCTGGTAAGACCTGAGCAAGTCTGATCTGTCTTTTTCATAGCAGCTTTTCGGATTTTTAAGGATTAAGAGTCTGTCTCCCTGTAATCTTCTGTTAGTGGAAACATTTCCAGTTCCTTTAACCACTTTTCATTTGCTTTTTATTCTAGGTCCCTTGCCAAGATGGGGCCTTGCTGGAAGTTGCAGTATCAGACATGTAATAATAAGAGCCAGTGTGTATCAAGTGTGCATTATGCCGAGGCTCGAAGTATCCTGTAATGTGTTCAATCTTCATGGCAGTTCTATGGGGTAAATGACATTATTGTTCCCATTTAGCAGATGGGGAGACTGAGCCAGGACTTTGATAGTTAAACCATGAGTTGAGTCCTGGACTGCTGCTTGTGTTCATCAGGTTATTTAGCCTTGTTATCTTTTTTTTTTTTCTTTTAAATTTTATTTTATTTTTAAACTTTACATAATTGTATTAGTTTTGCCAAATATCAAAATGAATCCGCCACAGGCATACATGTGTTCCCCATCCTGAACCCTCCTCCCTCCTCCCTCCCCACACCATCCCTCTGGGTCGTCCCAGTGCACCAGCCCCAAGCATCCAGTATCGCGCATCGAACCTGGACTGGCAACTCGTTTCTTACATGATATTCTACATGTTTCAATGTCACTCTCCCAAATCTTCCCACCCTCTCCCTCTCCCACAGAGTCCATAAGACTGTTCTATACATCAGTGTCTCTTTTGCTATCTCGTATACCAGGTTATTGTTACCATCTTTCTAAATTCCATATATATGCGTTAGTATACTGTATTTATGTTTTTCCTTCTGGCTTACTTCACTCTGTATAATAGGCTCCAGTTTCATCCACCTCATTAGAACTGATTCAAATGTATTCTTTTTAATGGCTGAGTAATACTCCATTGTGTATATGTACCACAGCTTTCTTATCCATTCATCTGCTGATGGACATCTAGGTTGCTTCCATGTCCTGGCTATTATAAACAGTGCTGCACAGCAGGATCCTCTATGACCCACCTCCCAGAATATTGGAAATAAAAGCAAAAATAAACAAATGGGACCTAATTAAACTTAAAAGCTTCTGTACATCAAAGGAAACTATTAGCAAGGTGAAAAGACAGCCTTCAGAATGGGAGAAAATAATTGCAAATGAAGCAACTGACAAACAACTAATCTCAAAAATATACAAGCAACTCCTACAGCTCAACTCCAGAAAAATAAATGACCCAATCAAAAAATGGGCCAAAGAACTAAATAGACATTTCTCCAAAGAAGACATACAGATGGCTAACAAACACATGAAAAGATGCTCAACATCACTCATTATCAGAGAAATGCAAATCAAAACCACTCTGAGGTACCATTTCACACCAGTCAGAATGGCTGCGATCCAAAAGTCTACAAATAATAAATGCTGGAGAGGGTGTGGAGAAAAGGGAACCCTCTTACACTGTTGGTGGGAATGCAAACTAGTACAGCCACTATGGAGAACAGTGTGGAGATTCCTTAAAAAAACTGGAAATAGAACTGCCTTATGATCCAGCAATCCCACTGCTGGGCATACACACTAGGAAACCAGAAGGGAAAGAGACACGTGTACCCCAATGTTCATCGCAGCCTTGTTATCTTTATCTATAAAACCAGATAACGAGTCCTATATCCTAGAGATGCCTTGAGGGTTCTAAGAGAAATTGTGCCTACAGTGTGGTTAAGGTCAGTGTGAACTTTCCCTCAGTCCTTTGACGGAGGGGCTGCCCTTCGGTTTGACGTTATCCTCCCCACATAGAAACTCTGCAAACCAAGTTCTCAATCTCCTTTGACCTTCTCTCACCCGAGGTCATGCTCCCCTCATTAAGCAAGCACACCCTTCCTCTCTTTGCTCCATTCCAAACTTTTGGCCCTAATTGGAATCCGGTGCCAGCCCGAGTAAGGAGTCTGGGGAATGACCTTGACCTCGGGCTTGCTTCTAGCATTGGCACAGCGGGTGGTGGGGCGGAGGGTCACTGAGCATGTGTGTGTGCACTGCCTGTGCTCCACCTTACACATGTGACAGGGAGGTGCCCAGCCTCTGCTGTGATTGTCAGCTCTTTCAGGGAGGGAAGCTGGTTTGTGGGATGTAGGAAAGCTTCCTGGGTAATGGCTTGATGCACTTCTCCCGGACTCGGGGCCTGGATGGATGTAGGTTAGGGGTCTCCCTGCAGCTCTTCCCATGGAGCAGCTGAGGTTTCCAACCAAATTCTCTGCAGCATTAGCTTTTTTATGTCAGATCTGCCGTCGACCCAGTTTTCCAAATGAGCAGTTACGGAAACACAAAATGAGCTGCTAATTTAGTAGCTACTGATTTCTTTAAACAAACACTTCAGAAGCATAAATACAGAGTAGAGCATTTGGGGAAACACATGAAGTCACTGGGCCCAGGAGAAGAAGGCCAGTGCTAGCATCTCCCAGTCCCGGGGTGGGGGTGGGGGTACCGGGCCCGGCCACACCACAGCGAGGCTGTACCTTCACCCCAATTCCCTGTGAATACTGGGCTGTGAGTTCTCAAAGGACAGCACAACCTTCCTTAGGTTTCTTTACTTTTTAAAATTTGTATTGGAGTGTAGTTGATGGACAATGCTGTGTTAGTTTCCGGTGAGCAGCAAAATGGATCAGTTATACATATACATACACGTATATCCCCTCTTTTTTTTTTTTTTTAGGTTCTTTTCCCATATAGGTCATTACAGAGTACTAAGAGTTTATGTCCTTATTAATCCCTTCCTTGGGTTTTGTCATATGTCCCTGATACAGCTCCCGGGTGAATTTCATTTTGAACATTTTACTTCAAGATAATTACAGATTGGCGTGCAGTTGTAAGAGATAACACAGAGAGGCCCCATGGTCTCCCGGTGTCACCCAGTTTCTCCCAGTTCGCATCCAGTTTCCCCAGCGCATCCATATTCCACATAGAAATAATAAAGCACACATAACTCTGCAAAGAAGAATTTCCTTCTGCCCAATCATGGATTTTTTTTTAAAAGAGCTGTTGCATAGCTACATTTTAAAAATCTAGGTATAAAACCTCAAAAAGCATAACATACACTAAGGAAGATACTTGAGACCTACAAGAATGGATTGTTATCTTTTTTTTTTTTTTAGAATTAAAAAGTCTTTAAAATCAGTAAGATAGAGATTAACACAGGAATAGGAGAATAAGTAAAAGATATTAAGAAACATGGTCTTGCAGAACCGCAAGGCAGTCTCACAATAGGAGACTGACTGGGTCACTGATACTTTTTGACCCTCATCAGCCACCATAGTTTTCTTCTCCACCTCCCTCTCCTTTCTTTCTCTCCTTTTCTCTTGCCCCCTTTTGGTTTGTCCACTTTCTTTTGCCAGCTCCTTTCATTTTCCATCTTCTCTTCTCTTTTATTGTTTTTTCCCTAAGTTTTACCAAACACAGTGCTCTGGTGAAGCTCCCATTCTAGCTCTGTCCCTGGGAGAGTTTGGACTGGCGTGCACCCTACCCTGTAACCCCACCCTGTAACCCCATCCTTCCTCTGGAATAACATTCTCCCACCCTCCACCCTGGGGTGGGGTCTTAGCTTGAGAAATGCTTCCAGGTCAGCTGTTTTCAGAACCCACTGAACTCAAGCTGGACCAGCAGCTCCAAGACAGGAGCTGATTAGCACCCACAGCATTGACTGCCCCAAACACAACCACACATTGCTGCTCTCTCACTCACTGACAGTCGACTTAGAAGTTACCACAATCAAGATTCTACTCTTTATAAGTGGGAGGACTCTTGTGGGATACCTGATTCAATTTTCTCTGGGATGATCTGTAGCTTTTATAGGTTTTATAGTTTGGGAAACTGAGATGCTGAAGGGAAAGGTCTACTAAGTCCCTTTGAAACAGGAAGGAAGGGGGCAACCTTCGAAAGAATAGCACAGACCTTGAGGATACAACTTAACTCAGTAGAACCAACTACTGAAGGCTGCATGCTCTGGAGCCCAAGCTCTGCAACAAGAGAAGCCACCTCAATGAGAAGCCTGTGAACCATAACTAGAGAAAGCCCGAGTGAAGCAATGAAGACCCAGCACAGCCAAAAATAAATACATAAAAACAAAAAGAACAAAAAAGCGTCACTCAGAAAATCCTGGAGGTTGAGAAGGAGCATGGAAGCCGCACCCAGTCCTGGGGGTGGAAAAGCACTGGATGAAGGGCAGATCACACCCAGACGAGAGCAAGAGGGAAGGGCGTCCTGGACTGATTCTCCTGAAATCTGAGCTCTATGAAAATGGAATGTAGCAGGCAGCCCCGATGGCCCACTTTTGAGCATCCTGAACACAGTTTTCTTTGAATTGAACTTTCTTCCCCTTTGGACTCATTATTTGCTCACCTCAGCTCTGCAGATTAGACCTGAAGACAGAAAACGGATGATGTTTTTGGCTGGTGCCTGGGGCCTCTGACCTGCTCTGTTCCTGACTCCCTCTGTAGTCGTATCCTCTCAGGAGTTTTCTAGCTGAGTGCTCCCCCAGCCTGACTGTACATCAGAAGCACCAGGAAAGAAGGATGGGATTCAAGGCTTCTTGGGAGTGATGCTGTGGTCTCTAGGTATGGCTGGGACTAAGTGAGGTGTCCAGGGCACAACATTTTAAGGAGGCATCTGCTCTCAGGGTTGTGCAAGCATGGGACCTACCTACACCTGGGACTCCGCTCTTTCTTAAATGCTGTGCCCTGGGTGCCTTGTTTGCTTACCCCCTTGCTCCAGCCCTGTCTCTAGATCCAAACTTTTACAACTTGGCCATTGACTCTGGTAGGTACCCAGGGGGACCACAGATGTCCTCTTGTCTTGGTCCCTGATCTGAGCAGCTCTGTCTACCAGCATCCTTGGTCCTGGTTCTGAGCCACAGGAGATCTCTACTTCCTCCCAGTGCCATGGCCAACTCCCATCAATGTTCTCATTTCCTGGGAAAGCAAGAGGGAAAATATCCCCAATCTGGAGTCTTTTCTTCTTTGACTTTATCTTTTCTTAGTCACTCACTTCAGTTCAGTTGCTCAGTCATATCTGACTCTTTGCGACCCCATGAACCACACGCAGCATGCCAGGCCTCCCTGTCCATCACCAACTGCTGGAGTCTACCCAAACCCATGTCCATCGAGTCGGTGATGCCATTCAACTATCTCCTCCTCTGTCGTCCCCTTCTCCTCCTGCCTTCAATCTTTCCCAGCATCAGGGTCTTTTCAAATGAATCAGCTCTTTGCATCAGGTAGCCAAAGTATTGGAGTTTCAGCTTCGGCATCAGTCCTTCCAATGGACACCCAGGGCTGATCTCCTTTAAAATGGACTGGTTGGATCTCCTTGTAGTCCAAGGGACTCTCAACGGTCTTCTCCAACACCACAGTTCAAAAGCATCAATTCTTCGGTGCTCAGCTTTCTTTATAGTCCAACTCTCACATCCATACATGACTACTGGAGAAACCATAGCCTTGACTAGATGGACCTTTGTTGACAAAGTAATGTCTCTTCTTTTTAATATGCTGTCTAGGTTGGTCATAACTTTCCTTCCAAGGAGTAAGTGTCTTTTAATTTCATGGCTGCAGTCACCATCTGCAGTGATTTTGGAGCCCAGAAAAATAAAGTCTGACACTGTTTCCACTGTTTCCCCATCTATTTGCCATGAATTGATGGGACCAGAAGCCATGATCTTCGTTTTCTGAATGTTGAGCTTCAAGCCAACTTTTTCACTCTCCTCTTCCACTTTCATCATGAGGCTCTTCAGTTCCTCTTCACTTTCTGCCATAAGGGTGGTGTCACCTGCATATCTGAGGTTATTGATATTTCTCCCAGCAATCCTGATTCCAGCTTGTGCTTCCTCCAGCCCAGCGTTTCTCATGATGTACTCTGCATATAAGTCACTACACTGAATCCACCCCTCACACCCCAGAGGAAGTGATAGCTCTTGGGAAATTCATGTTGATTTTTTGTCATGTTTCCTGTGTTCTTTGGGAAATCTGGGCCGTTGGAAGCAGTGTTCTAGGGCCCTCCAGTAACTTCAGGAGATAGGTATGGAGCATTTCCTGGATGCCAGGCACTCTGCTGCTACGGAGCTGGTCTCCACCCTCACCAAGCTAATGCTATTGGGAGTAGATGTGGCTGAGGGCACAGTACAGTCCCTGAACGGTGGCCAGTGCTGTGATGGAGACGCACCGGGAGGGGGGGTGGTGAAGGCAAGGCCATGATGACCAGAGACCAAAGCCATTCCTGAGAGAGTGACCCTGCAGAGTTCTAAGGATGAACTAACTGGACTAGATGGGAGGAAAGAACATTCCAGATACAAAGAACCATGTGTGAAAAAAGCTCTTTAAGGAAGGAAACATTTAAGGAGCTGAATGTGACTGGTTGAGGGCACAGGGTGGAAACAGTGAGACCATAAATGGAACAAGAGTGGGCTCAGAATCCGTGAACATCACAGTCTTTTCCTCCAAGCCCTGGTTGAGTCTTGCAGAGCTTTGAGCTAGTAACTGAGTTCATCTGGTTGGCTCTACAAAGTCATCACTAGTAGCATCGTGGTTACTAGAACAAAAGGCAGTAAATGTGGAAGCAGATAAAACTATGGACATAGTCTAGGAAAAACAAGATAGTGGCTTGGACCAGAGTGTTAACGGGAGATGTGAAGTGAAGAGCGTAGAAAGGGTCTTCTCAGAGCCACGTTCTCCAAGAAGCCTTTCCCTCACTCCCTGCAAGGCTGCGATGGCTGCTCATCTCTGTGGTTCCAGAGTACTTTGTGTTTAGTTCAGTCAGAGCTCTTCTCTCCCTGCAGTCTGTCTCCCTCAGTGAACTATGGGAATGGGAACTCTTGAGGATGGGAATCACATCTTATCTTTAATTCTTGCTCCTGGTGGCTGGTATATAGTAGTGCTTTGTTCACATCTAGTGAATAACTGGCACAAGACAGCAAGACTGAGTGTGACATGACTCAGTTCAGTTCAGTCGCTCAGTTGTATCCAACTCTTTGCAACCCCATGGACTGCAGCACGCTAGGCTTCCCTGTCCATCACCAACTTGTGGAGCTTGCTAAAACTCAAGTCCATTGAGTTGGTGATGCCATCCAACTATCTCCTCCTCTGTCGTCCCCTTCTCCTCCTGCCTTCAATCTTTCCCAGCATCACGGTCTTTTCCAGTGAGTCAGCTCTTCACATCAGGTGGCCAAAGTATTGGAGTTTCAGCTTCAACATCAGTCCTTCCAATGAACACCCAGGACTGATCTCCTTTAGGATTGACTAGTTGGATCTCCTTGCAGTCCAAGGGACTTTCAAGAGTCTTCTCCAACACCACAGTTCAAAAGCATCAATTCTTTGGTGCTCAGCTTTCTTCACAGTCCAACTCTCACATCCATACATGACTACTGGAAAAACCATAGATTTGATTAGATGGACCTTTGTTGGCAAAGTAATGCCTCTGTTTTTTAATATGCTGTCTAGGCTGGTTATAGCTTTTCTTCTAAGGAGCAAGCGTCTTTTAATTTCATGACATGACTACTAATTCCCAATCATAACCTGAACATTTGAATACCCTCACCTTCTAAGAAGCGTCTAGTGCGTGAGTTTAGGATTGGAGGTGAGGATAGCTGGCTCTGGCACAAATGGATGTGTAAGGCAGAGGGTCTGCCTTCAAGGGGATCATGGTCTACAGAAATGGAGAAGGATAAGACAGTGTGGAGGGTGCTTTCATGGAGGCTATTATAGCTGTAGTGGAAGCAAAGAGAAAGGAGTGGATGTAGATGCCATGGGCAAGGGGAGGGCTTGAGGAGGAAGCACTGTTGGATTAGTTGAGAGTTGGAGATGTGCATGGGGTTTCTTAGAACAGTAGGGCCAGGCATTCCTGGTAGAAATGCCATGATGACTAAAGCAAGTGCACTGAGTGTGGGAAACCCAAGTGAAAACAGCATGTGGTTTGTCTCCCCAGCATCCAGACCTGCTTCTTTGGGTCACAGCCCAGTTTTGCAGGGAGGATAGAGGCTGTGTCAGTCCCTTTGGTCTTGGCGAGACTTCACAGGGAGCTCCAAGCTGAAGTACAGGGTTTGGAACTGAGCCATTTAGTAACACGTACTATCCTGGTGTTAAGGGTTGACTACACTGTCATCTCAAATTTCGTATGTTGAGATTCTAACGCCGTATGCCTCAAAATGTGACCTCATTTAGAAATAGGTTCATATCTATTCAGCTAGTCTGAGTCTTTTGGTGGGCACATTTAATCATCTTACATTTAAAGTAATTACCCATATGCATGTTCCCTGCCATATGACCCAGCAGTCCCACTCCTGGACATATACCATGAGAAAATCATAATTCAAAAAGAATTATGTACCCCAATGTTCACTGTAGTACTATTTACAATAGCCAGGGCATGGAAGCACCCTAAATGCCCACTGGAAAATGAATGGATAAAGAAGGTTTGGTATACATATACAATGGAATATTACTCAGCCATAAAAAGTAATGCAATTGGGTCATTTGCAGTGATGTGGATGGACCTAGAGTCTGTCATACAGAGTGAAGCAAGTCAGAAAGAGAAAAACAAGTATTGTATATTAACGCATACATGTGGAATCTAGAAAAAATGGTACAGAATAACCTATTTGCAGGACAAGAACAGAGATGTAGACACAGAGGATGGATATGTGGATATAGCAGGGGAAAGGGAGAGTGGCATGGACTGGGAAAGTATTACTGACATATACACCACCATATGTTAAATAGAGAGCTAGTGGGAAGCTGCTGTACAGCACAGGGAGCTCAGCTTGGTGCTCTGTGATGAACCGGATGGCTGGGATTCGTAGTGGGGGAGTGCTCAAGAGGGAGGGGATATATGCATACACATAGCTGCTTTTTGTACAACAGAAACTAACACAATATTGTAAAACAATTATACTCCAATAATAAAATTTAAAAAATAGATAACCAACCCTCCCCCCAAAAAAAGTCCTCCATCCATGGGATTTTCCAGGCAAGAGTACTGGAGTGGGTTGCCATTGCCTTCTCCCAATCAAGAAGCTAAAGCTAACATACTTCACAGTATGCCCAGTGAAGGCATACTGGAGTAACGTGGGGCTCTAAAATTTAATAGGACTGGCTCCCTTCCAAAAGGATGCCGTGTGAAGACACAGGTGCTCAGAGGGAGAGCTCTAGGTAAACTGGAAGGCACGGGCCAGAGTGATGGGTCTACAGGCCAGGGAGAGAGGCATAAAAGAGATTCTTCTGCTCAGCTCTCAGAAGGGGCTGCTGACACCTGGATTTTGGACTTCCAGCCTCCAGGATTGTGACAGTGCACTGCCGTCGTTTAAGCCACCTAGTCCATGATACCTTGTGGTGGTGACCTTTGGAAATGAACACACCTGGAGATGCTTGCTCTGGGGTGGGTACCAGACTTCCGCTGGTTCAACTCAAGCGACAACTTGCAGGCGCCACCTTCAATGCAGGTGGCTGCTCTCTATCGGGTGGTGCCTGAAGCTGGAGCAGTGGTCACCATTTTTGTCACCATGAAGGAGAGTCTTTGCGAGAGCAGAAACCACAGAGAGAAAGCATTGCTGAGAGATGTGGGGAGAGAAACTGGGCCCTGGGGAGGTGTCTGGGGACCTGAATCCAGCCACGTCTGAAGCTATCCCTACTTCTAGACTACATAAACCAACAAATTCATTTTGAGCTGAAGCCAGTTTGAGTCAAGTTTTCTTCAACTTGTAACAGAGTTTTGACTTATACAGATTAATTTGTTAAAAAAGGAAAGAAAAAGAGATTCCTGGAAAGAGCCTGGGAGAGACTGCATACAAATAAATGGAAGGAAATGCTATAAGAATCACACAGCAGCTCCAGGAATCTGGGGAACTATAACTAGGAATATACTCTGCTGACATATTCTCTTTTTTCTCTCATCCTTTTTTGGGAGTTTTCCTCGAGTAATAGTCACACGGCAACACAGTAATGTCATGCCAACCTACAGCATGACCAACATGGCAGCTACCAACTCTAGAATCACATTCTTAGAGTCCCAATCAAGAAGCTGCTGCTACTGCTGCTGCTAAGTCGCTTCAGTCGTGTCCGACTCTGTGCGACCCCATAGACGGCAGCCCACTAGGCTCCCCTGTCCCTGGGATTCTCCAGACAAGAATACTGGAGTGGGTTTCCATTTCCTTCTCCAATGCATGAAAGTAAAAAGCGAAAGTGAAGTTGCTCAGTCGTGTCCGACTCTTCACGACCCCATGGACTGCCACCTAAAAAAATCCCAGGTCATTACAATAGCCTACAGAATGGCTCCTCCTTATCTGTAAAGCATGGGACCTGACCCAAGAGTGAGTCCCCTTTATGTCCATTTTGGGTCTGATATGCTGTGATTCCTCTTTCGAGCAGCAGTGGTCCTGTGAGCTGTTAGGTGTTCAGACAAGAGAGATCCATGGCCAAATACATGTGAAAAATCTTGTTTAACCAGGAGGCAGGTTTCCTGCCGGACTTCTCAGAGTCTTTATCAAGTTGATACAGATTGAGAGTTACAGGGCGTAGGGGATATGTGTGCTATATTTTTGTAGCTCATTTGATGATAATGTGTGCTCAGTCCCTCAGTCATGCCCAACTCTTTGCAACCCCTGACTCTAGCCGCCAGGCTCCTCTGTCCATGGGATTCTCCAGGCAAGAATACTGGAGTGGGTTGCCATTTCCTCCTCCAGGGGATCTTCTCTACCCAGAGACTTAACCCACATCTCTTAGGCCTCCTGCATTGGGAGGCAGATTCTTTACCACTGAGCTACTTGGGAAGCCCATTTGATGAAAATAAAACAACTCTTATGTCAGAACATCTAAAGGAAAGATATTCCTTGGGATATAATTTGAGAAATATTATATACACTCCATAATGGTAGGGGTTGTGTTTTCTTCATTTTTCATTTTCTCCTCTGTGTCTAGAATAGCACACTGTACCCAGAAGGCACTCAAAGGAATCTCTGAAGCTCAGGGCTGGAAGGGACCTCAAAATCCAATTGGTCCCGTGTTCCATGTGGTACACGAATGTGTTTGACAGCTTCTCTCCACAGCACTCTCTGAGACTGCCCTAATTCAGTCGTAATATCGGCCCTAATTCACTTGTTTCAGTGTCAGTGTGGTGTTGCATGAGCTGGAAGAGACCGGGAGTCTTGACACCTCAGTGCTTCTGCAAGTCCACCTGATCTGCATGAACCGCTGCAGGCACCCGAGTCCCCAGTGGAATTCCCTCCGCCTCATCTGTCACTGAGCTACGCGTTTCTCTCAGTCCCTGGGGATTCTCAGTGCTATTAATCGCCATGTGATGCCAGCTAAATAAAACCTACTTTCACCATTTATAAATCACCCCCGCCACTCACAAAGCCATCCATTGTGTCTCGTGTTCGCGTCTTGTTAGCCCTGCCTTGTTCTCAATCTGGAGCATTCCCGCTGACCTAATGCCAGGTTGCGGATGTGCCAGAAAATAGAGGAGGGAATTGGAAAATGACCCTCTCAACCAAACCCCACCTTGCTTTTATTTGTTTGCTTTTACAGATGACGAAACTGAAGCCCAGAGAGGGAAAGTGACTTGCCTGAAACCACACAGCAGGTAAGTGGCAGTGTCAAAACTCATCAGGGTTATTACATGGCAGCCTGGATGGGAGGGGAGTTTGGAGGAGAATGGATACATGTATACATATGGGGGAGTCCCTTTGCTGTCCTCCTGAAACTATCACCACATTGTTAATCGGCAATACCCCAATATAAGGTAAAAAGTTAAAAATCATCAGTGTTAGTGCCCAGGAAGAAGTTAAACAAATGCTCCCTCAAATGTATTTCTAGGAGACATTGGTCTTTCGGGATGGTCAAATTTGTGTTACAAACATTGTACTCGATATTATTTGCTTGGAGAACACGTTTAAATTCTGCAGTAAAGAATCTTGCTGACCTTCTGTTTAATCTAGTGTTTTTCAAATTCATCTGACCTGGGAACTTCACCTCCTTTTTTGTCATAGGACAGGCTGAAGAATTACCTCCTCAGAGCTTGTATTTTAAAGGCTGGGCTTTGGGTTCTTCTGCGTAGTTGTGGCACTGGGTGGAGGGGTGGGGCAAGCAGGTGAGGGGTGGTGAGGGGGCTGCGAGGGTCAATGACAGGAACATTGACACTGGGAAAGACTGGGCTTGAGTGTCCTTGACCAATGGCTTTGCCTGTTTGCTGACTGAATGGTGAGAGTGAGGGGAGAAGGGGAGTCCTTACAGGTGAAGGCGGATGCCAAGAGATGATACCCCAGTGGGGGATGGCCAATCCAGTGAGTTCCAGCTATTGTCTAAATCTAGGGCGGGGAGGGGCATGCAAAGGGGATGGAGAAGACAGGACTGGAATGGCAGGGTCAGAGATGACATTATGTGGACACAGATACCCTACAAATGGTGTCCTAGAACAAGCATAGAGGACCCAGTTCCTGAAAAATGGGTTGGCAAGAGTGAGGTGGGGTGCCATCCTAGAAAGGTGCAGTGGGGACCTTAGGTAGGTGTTCCTTTTCTGCCCTCGTGGTGGGAGGGGACATAGAGACAGCCCAGGTACCCTGGAGGCCTGGAAAGATGTTGCCCACCTTCTCCAGGTGTGTGGAAATGTGAAGGTACAGCACAGCTCAGCATAAAGGGGGCTTCCAAACCAGGCTTGCCTGGATGGCACCACTGACTCAATGGACATGGGTCTGAGCAAACTCTGGGAGATGGTGAAGGACAGGGAAGCCTGGTGTGCTGCAGTCCAGGGGGTCGAAAAGAGTCAGACACGACTGAGTGACTGAACAACAACAAAGCTCCAGGCAGAAGACAAGGGCAATTTACCAGTCCCGAACACTCCCAGGAGAGCGGCAGACTATAGCCGATAGATTCCAGAGCACCGGAGTGGGCCAATTCCAGGCTCATGGAACAGCGGCAACCCAGAGATGCAAGTTATAATCCCAACCATGCCACTAAACAGCTCTATGACTCTGTGGAATAAGCCTTTTTCCTCTGGCTCCTGGTGCTGACATCTTCAAAATGGGTTAGCCTCAATTATTTCTTTGTTTTCTTCTGTGACCTTTTGATTCTCTGGTCATTCAAGCAGAGTAACCCCTGATTAGCCTCCGGTCTGTGTGTGTTCCAATACCCCATGTCCCTCCTCCTTGTTTTTTTTTTTTTTTTTTTGGTAGATCTGAGGTGAGCCTTTTATCCTAGAACTGCAAAAATGGGAAATTGCAGTTCTTTCATGAACGTACTTTGTAACTCAGGGAAGGCGCACTTGAGAAATACAGTTTTCCCGAGGAAGCAAAACCAATAACACCTTGTGAGTCAGCCAGACCCGGCTTGAGCCCCGCCAGACCCGAAGCCTCTCCGGGCCTCAGCATCCCCATGGGCCACCGGACGGGGTGACTGTGAGGGTCAGAGGAGATGATGGACATACATGTGATTTATAAAGTGTGCTCCTTGTGGTGCTGTGCCCATGGCAGGGGTGGGGGATGGGAAAATGATGGTGATGATGGTAAAATTGCTGGATTATTGAAGCTAAAACTTGTGATGAGAAAAGAAGCAAGGTCATTAAAGGCAGCACTTTGCTTCCTCCATCTCATACCTGGTCTGGGGCTGCTGTTGCTGGAGACCAAAGCAGGGATGCCCCTGAGGGAGCCAGGTGGGGGAGGCTCAGCTTATACTGAGCTTTGGGAGCACATCCTATCTGCTTCTGCAGGCAGCGGTGAGGGGGTGGATCAAGGTTTTTCCGGGGAGTCGGAGCACCCCAGGAAAATCGGCCAAGATGTTGACTCGCTTCGCCCCCCGTAGTAACAGCGGTGACTGTGCTGATGAAAGAGGGCCTTTGGGTTCAGTCTTATCTTGTGTGCTCTGCTGCTGGCCCCCATAGCCTATACAAGCTGCTTCTTTTTTTTTTTTTTTGATTGCAACCCCTTGGAGGTCAGTGAGTGGTTGCGGTAGGAGGAAAGAGGTCAGGAAGCACTTTGGACTGACCTCAACTCTAATCCCCGCTCTGCTGCAAGATAGTTGGATGGCAGAATCAAAATGAGTGACCCTGAGGGACTTCCCTGGTGGTCCAGTGGCTGAGTCTCCAGGCTCCCAATGCAGCAGGCCTGGGTTCAATTACTGGTCAGGGAACTGGATCTCCCATGCTGCAACTAAGAGTTCCCAGGCTGCAAATAAAAAGGGATCCCACGTGTCACAACTAAAAGTCTACATGCCACCTGCCACCACGAAGGTCAAAGATACCGAGTGCCACAGCCAAGACCCAGCACAACCAAATAATGAATTTACTTTTAAAAATCAGTGACCTTCAGATAGCCACAGTCCTCTCCTGAATCAGTTCCTTCCTTCATTTGTGATTCAGCTCTAAGGACACTCCCAGCTCCACATTCCAGGATCAGGATGCTCCACAAGAGACCCATTATATTGACTGCCCCCTCCCCGCCCCACCCCCCAGCCTTTCAGGAACCTGAGACTAAAGGACCACAGTTCAGACGCACTGGCACCAGCTCCCATCTCCCATTCCCATCAGGAGGAAGAGAAACGGACCATTAAGGAAGGTGGTGGAGCTTTGGCCTTTCCAAGGGGCAGACCCTCAACTGCAGAAAAATCCCCTAGGAACTAGACCACTGGGAAAGGGGACAAAATAATGGCTGTTGTTGTTTAGATGCTAAGTTGTGTCCAACTCTTTGCATTCCCCATGAACCAGGCTCCTCTGTCCACGGGATTTCCCAGGCAAGAATACTGGAGCGGGTTGCCATTTCCTTCCCAGGATATTTTCCCCATGCAGGGATTGAACCTGCATTTCCTGCATTGACAGGAAGTTCTTTACCACTGTGTCCCCAGTTCAGTTCAGTTCAGTTCAGTCGCTCAGTCGTGTCCGACTCTTTGCGACCCCATGAATCGCAGCACACCAGGCCTCCCTGTCCATCACCAACTCCCGGAGTTCACTCAGACTCACGTCCATCGAGTCAGTGATGCCATCCAGCCATCTCATCCTCTGTCGTCCCCTTCTCCTCCTGCCCCCAATCCCTCCCAGCATCAGAGTCTTTTCCAGTGAGTCAACTCTTCACATGAGGTGGCCAAAGTACTAGAGTTTCAGCTTTAGCATCATTCCTTCCAAAGAAATCCCAGGGCTGATCTCCTTCAGAATGGACTGGTTGGATCTCCTTGCAGTCCAAGGGACTCCACCACAGTTCAAAAGCATCAATTCTTCGGTGCTCAGCTTTCTTCACAGTCCAACTCGCACATCCATACATGACCACCGGAAAAACCATAGCCTTGACTAGACAGACTTTTTTTGGCAAAGTAATGTCTCTGCTTTTGAATATGCTATCTAGGTTGGTCATAACTTCCCTTCCAAGGAGTAAGCATCTTTTAATTTCATGGCTGCAGTCACCATCTGCAGTGATTTTGGAGCTTGATAAAGGACAGAAAAATATTTATTTCTGCTTGAGTCACCAGGGAAGCCCGATAATGCGCAGTAGTTAGCATTAATTGAGCACCAGGGTCTGACAACCATCTTTCCATCCCTTCTCTTGTATATTGCTTGAATTTGTTTGCAGATATTCACCACCTCATTTCTGCTACTCTTCTGAACATGCTTGTATGGTCGTGCAATAGCTGAATGCTTTATTTTATTTTTATTTGCCTGTGCCAGGTCTTATTTGTGGCATGTGGGATCTGGTTCCTCAATCAAGGATTGAATCTGGGCCCCCTCTATTGGGAGCTTAGAGTCATAGCCACTGGACCACCAGGAAGGTCTATGAACACTGTGTTTTATTTGGGATTTAGAAACATCCTGGCTGTCGGAGCTACCTTTCTTAACCTGGATACTCTACTCCTGCTGATTTGGCCTCAGATTGTGTTCCGACTATGTTTCTTTCTTAATGCAGCTTCTGTCTCACACTCTCGGTAACTCCTTGGCTTTTGGCCAGCTAATCAGCCACTCCCCTAGATGTTGCCTTTATCATTACGGCAAATCAGCCCTTCCCATCCTGTCTTGTGATTGATTCCTGGGCTCAGTATGTAGACTTGACATTTATCTCTGCTAAATTTCATCTTGTTGGTTCAGGTCCATTGTTCCTAGCCGTCAAGAGCCTCTGAACCTACCACATTAGCCCTCTTTTCCAGCTTTCAAGTGGTGGTGTGGGAGGTGGAGGGCGGACCTGGCCGCCTGGGAGCTGGGATGGGTGATTGCATATGCAAAGCCTGGCTCAGTGGAGAAGGTGAGGAGAGCTGGACTGGGAAGGATGGGATTGAGGAAATAGCCTGACTCATGGCTGGTCCAGGAAGTGGTAAGGAGTTTAACAGAGGACATTGAACATGAGTTGGTAACTTTGAGTTTGGTGATAGTTGGCAAGGCAGTTCAATATGGCGGGCAGGGCATGTCAGCTCTAGTGCTAGGAAGGTATAATACTAAGGTCAGGGTGCTAATTGTGAGGCCCAATCAGTGGCTGGGGATGTAGAGGCAAGTTCAGTGCTCTGGAGGAGAAGGAGAGCTGCCAAGGACCAGGCACGGTGCTGACTTAGGTTCCTCTCCCTCCTTCACCTCTCACATCCAATAAACAGCCTATTGATTCTATCACCAGCTGTCATTTTTCCTTGGGCTGCACTGCACAGCAAATGGGATCTTAGTTTCCGAACCAAGGATCGAACCTGCATCCCTTGCACTGGAAGGGTGGAGTCTTAACTACTGGACCTCCAAGGAAGTTCTCATCCAACTATCTTGCAATTAGCCTTCTTTCCATGCTTCTGTTTCTTCGCCAGTTTAAATATCTTCATCTGTGACTAACCGATCTCCTTTTATTCCCAATCCATTCCCCATATGATGCCATGCGTGTGTGCTCAGTTGCTATGCTGTGTCCAACTCTTTGTGAAACCATGGACTGTAGCCAACCAGGCTCCTCTGTCTATGGAATTTTCCAGGCAAGAATGCTGGAGTGGGTTGCCATTTCCTCCTCCAGTCCCAACCCAGGGACTGAACCCATGTCTGTTACATATCTTGCATTGACAGGTGTATTCTTTACCTCTGGGCTACCTGGGAAGCCGATATACGATGCCATAGGTTCTTGTAAACTTACAACTCTGGTTGTATCACTTCTTAGTTAAACCGTTTAGTGGTGTCTGATTGTCATTAACTCCCTCAGCATGCTGCAAAGACCCTCTGTGACCTGGCTTCCACTACTTCCTCATGTTCAACTTAAGCTCTGTCTGATCGAAATGAATTTTAGACATCAAATCTTGCTAGCCTTCCAGCCTTAGCACATCCTGATCCATCTGGCTGGTCTGCCTACTAACCCTTTTCTCCCTAGTCTGTGAACTCTTTCTAGCTGGTGTGACTTTCTCAGGGAAGCCTACTTGGAGCTCAAGGTCCAAGGCCTAGGCTACGTCAGCACCAGGGCAAGTAACAGTCCTGACTCATGATAGCAACTCACCACTCTGCGTCTTAGTAGATAGTTTATTTGTCTACCGTCCTCACTAGACCTTAAGCTCCTTGAGAAAGGGATTGAATTCTGTTTTATCTCTGCATTTATCATGTGACCAATAGATTTTGACAAAATGGATACAGGTATTAAAGTTTCCAGTTACACTATCTGGGGTTAGGGCAGGATCCCAGGATGTTGGGGGCTAGGAGTAGAAGACAGACTTCTACTTTGAGATGGACAAAGAACTGAGATATTGGTGTGTGTGTGTGTGTGTGTGTGGGTGGGTGGGTATGTGTGTGATTATGAAAAGAATCAGGCATCAGAGCCAATAAACCACAGATTTTGGGATTGGAACCAACCTTGATTCTTTATATCTGCTACTTTATAGCTGTGTGCCCCTGGGTAGACTCACTGGTCTCTCTGAGCCTCAGGGGTCTCCGATGTACCATGGGGATAATGCCCAGCTCTGAGATAATGTAAGTCAAACATGTTTGACCCAGCACCTGGTATGCAGCGGGTACTGAACAAACAGCTTGTGCCTGGTCATCTTGGTTGTTATGTTGGGGAAATAGAAGTCAACACACCAGCTGGACGGGACATATCAGCTTCCCTGTAGGGGTCCAATTGTCCTCAAATGCCCCTTTAGGAAACAGTATATTGAAACAAAGGGGGAGACAGGACCTTTTGTCTTTTAAGTTGAATTGGATTTTTAGATCCAATTTAAACTGAACTGGTATGTTAGTTCTCTGACCAGGGATCGAACCTGCAGCCCCTGCAGTTGAAGTGTGGAGTTTTCACCACCATACCTCCAGGAAGGTCCCAGAGACAGGATCTTCATAGCCAGACTAGGAAGGACTCATCCCAAAGTCCTCACTGAGAAGGCTGCTCAAGGGACCTGGGTCACTTGGGCAAGCTCTTCAGGATCCCTTCTGCCTTCACAGGCTGCAGTCTCACTCCTAATTTCCCCTCTGCCATAGTGATTCCGTTAGTCTCTATAAACAGTTGTGTTTATAATTCTGCCTCTTGACAGGCAGGTGGCAGCTTCCAAGATTTCAGTGTATGTTCCTGTAGCTGCGTTGGAGATGGATGCCTTCTTCCCCAGAGACCCTCTGCAGAGACAGAGGGACAGCCCCGGCCCAGCCTTCTAGGCAGCACACTGATAAACCATCCCTCTCCTGGTCTGTATCCTGGGCAGGTGACTCAATCTCATCTCACTGATTTAAGTTTCCGAGGTTGATATTTTCTGATCTTCTACCCAGATTCTGAAGTTCACTCTCTTTGGAGAGTGAGCATCCCCTTTTGCTCCTTGTTTTTATTTATTTGTATTTTTGGCTGCTCTGGGTCTTCGCTGCTGTGAGTGGGCATTCTCCTGTTGAGGTGTGCAAGCTTCTCATTGAGGTGGCTTCTCTCCTTGTGCAGCAGGGGTTCTAGGGTGCACGGTCTCAGTAGTTATGGCACATGGGCTTAGTTGACCCATGGCAGGTGGGGTCCTCCCAGACCACAGATCAAACCCTGTATTGCAAGACCGATTCCTAACCACTGGACTGCTGGGGGAGCATCTGTTCCTTGTTTATTATGTTCTTACGTTCCTTATAAGATGTTCTTATGTTCACCCTCTTGGATCAGGGGTCAGCAAGCTTTTTCTGTAAAAGGTGAGATAGTAAATATCTTAGCTTTGGGGACATGTATGATTTCTGTCATATATTCCTTGTTAGCTTTGGGGGTCAGCCTTTTAAAATGTAAAGCCCATTCTTAGCTTGTGATTTGCACAAAAACAGGCTATGGTCTGCGTATGGTGCCAAACCAGACAGTCATAATTTGCTGACCTTTGCCTCACACTATTCACTGAACAAATGCATCCCTAAGTCGATTTCTCCCTCCCCTGGCTCCCTTCCTCCCTCTCCCCGCAAGCCCATCACAGGATTCATAAAGCATTTACTAGGTTTGCGGCTGTGCTGTGGCCAGAGATATAAAGATGGGTAAAACAAGAGTTTCCAATATCTGAGGCGATCATGCCTGTCATAGTAGCCGGCAGAGTGCACTGACTTGAACGGTAACCAGGCTGTGTTGACAGCATGAGTTACCACTTGGTGCGATAAGAATTATCTCAGGCTACCACACCTTAGGCTCTGAAGCCAAGAGAAGGGAGGCAAGAGAGGACCCACCTGTGTGATCCCAGGGAGGAGGGACGGGGAACTGGATCTCGAAGCAGGAGTCTGCCTAGCACTGCTTTCCAAGCAGGAGAAACATTTCAGCAAAGAGATGCGGGCAGAGAAGTAAGCGACTTGTTTGACAAGAATTCACAGGGAGTGAGGTGGGGTCCAGAATATTCTTGGATGATGGGATGATGTCATAGGTAAGGATATCTGGTTCATATCTCAATTCTCTCACTCACTTGTGGAACCTCCAGGCCAGCTCTTTAAGCTCCCTGAGCCCCCAAGCTTGCTTTTGTTTTTCTTTCTGATTTGTCAAGTCAGAAATAATATGAGTGTTGGGAGGAATACATAAGTTAATGAATGTAAAGAGCTTAGCACACAGTGTTGCATAAATGTCAGCTGCTCTTACCAAGAGAGGAGACAGGTAAAACAAAGGGACACTAGTAGAGACTTCTTGAGCCAGATCACACCTGCCTGCACTGACTTCGGACTGTACCATGCAGACAATGGGCACCATTTATGATTTTGAGCCAGGTCATCGGATGGGGTCTGTTTTAGGCTCTAATCTCCATTCTGACCTTTGACTTTGGCAAAACCTATGGGGCAGGTTTGATGGTTCCCACTTCACAGATGAGAAAAGCGAAGTTTGGGGAACTTGAACGACCTCCTCTTCAAGGTCAATCGACTCATAAGCAGCAGATCTGAGCCTGGTCTCCTGAACTCACAGCTCTGTCCTTCCCCACCCTGCCTCGCCCCACTGCTTGCTAACCGACAGACGGCATCATGCCAGTCTCACTCCGGCTCCAATTAGCAGACAAATCAGAAGCGGCTGGCGGGGCTTCGTGCCTGCTGCAGTCATGTTTATCATCTATCAGAGGAGAGAAGTGATGTGCCAGGCTGGTGAGTCAGACCCCCTCAGAGAGAAGATTTAAGGTGATGCGACTTATGGGGCTGGTCCTAGGGACCACAATTCCAATGGTCAGATATGCTTGGGAACAGGATATTTCAACAATTCACTATAAGCTGAACACAACCCTCAGCCAGGGAGAGCTTTGAGTGCTTCAGAAATCGGTGAGATCAAGGCGAGACTGGAAGTTAGGAGGCCTGGGTTCTGTTCCTAGCCTTGCTTGCCATTGCATGGGAGGAAAGCATATCTTGTTTTTATTTCTGGGTTTTAGTCTCCTTCTGTAGAAATGAGAAGTTTGGGAAAATTCAGTTTAGTAGTAGGTAGTGTGAGAGTGAGCGTATGGAAAAATTCAGATCTCTTCTCTTTAAACAGACCTCCAGCTGGAAGAACAGTGCAGTCAAGAGTAGTGTGGAGTCTGTATTTGAGCCTGGGCTCTACCCATCAGTCTCTGGTGTGAACTCCAACTTTTCTAGTCAAGTCTTTGAGCAGGAGTTTTTGCACCAAATGGGCTAAACCAGAGCAGAGATCTCTAACTGATCTTTAGCTGTGGGCTAAATCTGACTTGCGGATGAGATTTACTTGGTTCCCAGACAGATCTATCTTTCTAATTATTCTCCACCTCTTTAGGGAGCCAACATTGAAAAAGTGGGAGATTTCACATCCAATTCTAGATTCTTAAGTTCTCTTTAAAAAACAGGGACTTCACTGATGGTCTAGTGGTTAAGAATCCGCCTTCTAATGCATGAGACATGGGTTCAATTCCTGGTCAGGGAACTAAGATCCCACAAGCCACGAGGAAGCTAAGCCCACTTGCTCTGAAGCCCGTGACCCACAGTGCAGATCTGGAGAGCCACAATTAAGATGGGGTGCAGCCAAAAAAAGAAAGTAATGGCAAAAAACAACCGTATCCTTTTTCACTATGGAGTTCAGCTGGCCACTGCCAATGCCAGCAGGTAGCCCGGGTTCTTCCTGCACAGGTAGGAAAGCTGAGGTCCGGGGAGGGGAATTGAATGAAGGGGACAATGGTGGGCTTGGGTCTCCACGCCTCCTGTCGTCCAGTCCAGTGCTTATTGCATTTTATCAAAGTCTTATCAGTCAATCCTGCAAAGTAAGAAAACGCATCTCATCGATGTTCGTTTTTAGCTAACCTTTAACACGAGAGTCTTGGGAGTTGGGTATAAGAGAGCAGGGTGCTGACATTGCGGGTCTGATGCCAGAAGATGAGAAACTGATTGGGGTGGAGGTAGAATACTTTTGTTGCTTTCTATTGCATTAATTTTATGTTCATTATATCGTGCCTTCTGTATTGTTTTTCATATATTTGATGGCTCTTTATCTAATTTCTTAGGATGAATACTTAGGGCAATTATTTTCAACTTTTCACACACACAGAAATCATAAAAGCATCGAAAGCTATTAAATGTCCTCTGAGCATATCTTTAGCTAGGTCCCGTAGGCCTTGATAGAGAGTGTTCTCCTTTTTATTACTTTCTAGATAATGTATAATTTGTTTTTATTTTCTTTTTGAGCCAAGGATTATTTAGAAAACATTTCTTCATTTCAGAACAGTGAAGGTTCTTTTGTTCATATTTTAAAATACAAATTCTAAAATGAGTTGTCCGTCAATATCGATGCTGAGAATGAAGAATGAGGAGGAGCTCCTAGGAGCAGATGAGCAGTTAAGGTCAACTTCACAACTTTTGATGGGTACTCATTGTGTGGGGCATTCTTATCCTACCTCCCCTGGTCTAGGTGGGGAGGAAGCAAGAGGAAACTGGGGAGCAGAACTCCACGATGTTCTCCGTTTAGTGTCTGTTCTCCTGCTTCTCAGGCAGTGACCTAGAGGGTTGCGGCCCCCCTCTGCCCCTGTGTTAGGCATCAGTCCCTGTCCAAGCTCTAGGAGGTGTCTCCCTACGGGGCTGGGTGCTTGACACATAGGATCTCACATACCCCACAGGCAGGCATCATTCCCATTTGGCGGAGGTGGAAACTGAGTCCCAAAAGGCCACAGACAACTTTCTCAGGTTACACGGCTGAGAACTGGATGCAAACCAAGCTTTCTCTGGCTCCTGAAGCCTGGCCTTCATGCTATACTACTCTAGTCCCATCTCGACACTCCTCTGTACCTGCGACTGCTCAGAATTTTCAGATGAATACTGAGACTCCCAGCTTCAAAGGCCTTGGTAATAATTACACAGTGAGTGAATGACACAGCAGAGCCCCAGTGAAGCTTTAATTAAAACCATCAGAGAATACGTGGTTCATGGCCCTGTGTCCCTAAGCTCTCTCCTCCATCTCCCCAGCTTCCCTTCACATCTTCCGCTTCCTCAGTCCAGTCCCTGAATTCCTAACTGGGAAAGTTGAGAAGTGTGGAGGAGTGTGGTAGGGATTAAGGGCAGCAGAGGGCAAGCTTTGTTTGGGGACAGGAGGCTGATAAGACCAAGCGATCTTCCACACCGAGTCTTTCCCTGTCAACCCCTTGGACCTTTATACTGCCCATATCAATCTTTCCAGGACATTGGCTTAATGACCAAGAATTATGGATTTTTTTTTTTTGAATGGGATCCCATATCATTTACAAAAGACCATTTAAGGAGTTTTATGATCTTGCTGCTGGGAACTGGAATTTTCAAGCCAAGAGAGGTCACGTGGTCTTAGAAAGGCTGCCTTGTGTTTCTCGTATCTCACGGACTGCTCTCTCCTCCCCGCTGAGTCGCAACGTCACTTTTCCCCAAATTCACTGACTCGGTCATCTATCTGATGCTGTGACTGTGTGGCCGTGGAGAAGCCCTTTACTCCCTTGGGGTCTTACTCTCTGTTCCCCCAGGAACAAGTCCTTGGTCTGTTCTCCAAGCCTTCCTTCTTGCTTCCTTCCAACCTCTGTGCCCAGCCCTGGCATCACCCGTACGCTAAGTCACTTCACTTGTGTCCGACTCTGTGTGACCTTATGCACTAGAGCTCACCAGGCTCCCCTGTCCATGGGGTTCTCCAGGCAAGAATACTGGAGTGGGCTGCCGTACCCTCCTCCAGGGGATCTTCCCGACCCAGGGATCGAACCCAGGCCTCATTATGTTTCCTGCATTGACAAGAGGGCTCTTTACCACTACCACCATCTGGGAAGCCCATCACCACCGTAGGTGCCATGCTTTCTTCTCTCCCAGGTCAGTGGATTCGGGTCCAGGGTGCCATGGGTGTTCATAAACACTGAATACAAGGGTGAACCAATGATGAACAGACAAATCAAGGGACCGTGGCTGCCTAAACGGCATGGGTGGGGAGGGAGGGTGGTGAGAAGGGACGCTCACAGGGCAGAGAAATTGCTCTGGAGCTGTGCCCTAGCTCAAGTAGCGGCATGGATGGCAGAGGAGAGAATGCCCTGCTGCCAGGAAAGACCCAGAAGCACCGGTCATGCCCGGTTTCCCAACCAGCCCTTGGCTGCTTCTAGGCCTTCCTCTGGGGAACTGCAGGCTGTCTCGAGGCCTCAGCAGCAGATCCCGAGGCAGCCAGAGATGTCCCCAGCCAGGTTTGTTGAGCACAGCTCTGGCACCAACCCTATTCCATGGGTCCTGGGCTTTTTCAGGCCCATGGGTTTAACCTCTTTCAACCCCATTTCCGCACCTGCAAGTGGAGATAAGAACACCCATGGGTTTCCATGGAATAAGTCCAGACAAAGAATGTAAAATGCTAGGTGAGTCTCAGTGCCCGGAGAGTTTGCTCCCCTCTTCCACCATCTATTTTCAATGAAACCTCTCCTGTTTCAGGCCTTACCTGACCGTTGGCTTCTGTTTCCCTTCCCCACAGCTGGGGCTTTGGGGTTCTCCACTGCAGGCTTAGTTTGCCCTTGGTTCCCAAGACCAACCCTGAGGTTTAAACAGCCCCCCGACTGTCACTCTGAGACTCACTTGTTGATGCTGCCTGGACCTCTGCCCCCATTCTGAATCCTGCCAAGGGCAGTGTCCAGCTGGGTCCAATCGAGGGGAGCCCGGAGCTACGTTGGGAGCTGCCCCCTGAGCCCCCTCCCCCTTTAATGTCGGCTGCTCTAAGCACACCTAGCACTTGCCTTTGTGTCACTCACTTGGAAATGACCCAAGTTCCTCGTCACAGGATGGGTGTGTGCATGTGTGCGTGTGTGTCTGCGAGTGTGCTGCTGTGCTGGTTTCTTCAGTCAGACTAGTCATTCTCAACCCAACTCTACAGCAGAATATCCTAGAATGACTTCATAAAATGCCAATATTCAGACTCATCCCCAGATACTCTGATTTAATTGGTCTGGAGGGGACCCTGGACGCAGGGACTTTTGAATAGCACTTTCGGGTCCAGCTGGTACTGAGAGACACTGAATAAGGTGTGGGTTCCTCAGAGACAGGGATGCAGCTCTGTCCATTCTTGTTACCTCCAAGGGGCCTGGGTTGGTCCCAAGACCACATCCATCGAGCAGGGGTCATCCTCTTTGGGACCCTTTGCCTGATATCCTCCCTTCCCCTGACTGGACCAGGTCTGCATGTCCTTCTTCTTTTTAAAGTCTTTATTGAATTTGTTACAATGATTGCTTCTGTTTTATCTTGTGGTTTTTTGGCCTTGCATTGGAAGGTGGAGTCTTAACCACTGGACCACCAGGGAAGTCCCTGTGTTTGATTTCCTGTTCACCCCTCTACTGCTCTCAATAGACAGAAGGCTGCCTGCCCTAGGGTGGGGAGGGATCCAGGCTTTCAGCTTTGGCATCTTCATCAAAGCCTTCACATATCAGCACGTACCAGCACCCCAGGGATCTGGGGACCTCTAATCCCTTCCTCCCAGTCTCCCTGGTTGTTGATGAAGCCCCTCGTCCCTTCTTGATGGCATCTCCTGGCTTTTATAAACAGTCTGGTCCTCCAGCCCTCATAGCTCCTGTATTAACTATTTCCTCCTATGGAACACAGTACTCCACAATTTAGCAGCTGAAACAATAAATATTTATTATCCCACACTGTCTCCATGGGTCAGGAATTGGGGACAGCTAAGCTGGGTGGTTCCAGTTCAGAGGCCCTCGTGAGCATGCAGGCAGGGGGTCAGCAGGTGCTGCTGTATTTGGAGACCTGATTGGGGCTGGAGCTACTACTCCTAAGCTCCTCACATGGCTGTGGATGGGAAGCCTCAGTTTCTCATAACGGTAGCCTCTCCCTAAGGCTGCCCATGACATGGCCTCTCCAAGAGCCACTCACTGATCCAAGGGACAAAGGAAACAAGCAAGAGAGGGACCAACCATGCTGGAACCAGTCTCTTTATATTCACAGCATCACTTCTTCATAAGTGGTAGGTAGCACAGCACAACTTGGGCGCAATGTGGGTGGAATGACACAGGAATCTGGCTTATTACAGGTCATTCTCAAGGATGCCCATCACGGCCTCCATGCAGAAAACTGGCCTGAAACTCCAGACAGTGTGTGTGCAGGGAACAGTTTTGAAGATCATTTTGGCTTTTGGGGATCTTTTTAGAGAAGGGCTAATAAAATAAGGCTCTCTTCCTTTTCTATCCTAAACTTCTTATTAACACCTGAGCTCAGAAAACTTGTCAGTGGAGGCTCAAGAGTAAACCAGAAGTTCCTCATATCTCCAGAGCGGGAGCTTATTTTTTTAGTTATAATATTTCAAGATTGAATGTGGGAGTGAAGGGGAGACAGAGGGAATCTGTCCACAGGGGCTTTGAGGGGAAGGGGGTGGGTTGGTGGTGGCCGACCTCCTGTGAGGCCCCCCAAAATATCTCAGAGAAGTAAGATGGAGCCAAGGCCAACCCCGTGACTTCTCCAGGAGGGGAGGAGCATGCCAAGCTCAGCCCCATCTGGGTCAGTTCTGTTTTTGTGTGATTCCAGCAGCTGTTCTTTCCCCTGGGCCTTAGTTTCTCCACTTATAAAATGGGTCCATTGGACTAATATTTAGACTATTTTTAAAAACAGTGGTACCTTTAAGCCACTGTGGAAAACAGTATGAGGTTTCCTCAAAAAACTGAAAACAGAGTTGCTATATGATCCAGCAATCCCACTCCTGGGCATACATCTGGACAAAACTATAATTCAAAAAGACACACGCGCCGCTATGTTCATAGCAGCAGCATTCACAATAGCCAAGACATGGAAGAAACTTAAACGTTCATCGAGAGATGAATAGATAAAGAAGATGTGGCATACACACACACACACACACACACACACACACACACACACACACAATGGAATACTATTTAGCCACGAAAAAGAATAAAATAATGCCATTCACAGTAGCATTGATGACCTGGAGATTATCATACTAAGTGAAGTAAGTCAGACTAAGACAAATATCTTACAATATCACTTATACCTGGAATCTAAACACTGACAGAAATGAACTTCTTTAGGAAACAGAAACAGTCTAACAGACACAGAGGAACAGACTTGTGGTTGCCAAGGGGAAGGAGGGTTGGGGAGGTACCGGTTGGGAGTTTGGGATTAGTTTATGCAAACTATTATATATATATAGAATCACAATAAGGCCCTGCTATATAGTAAAGGGGATTCTATCCTGTAATAAACCATAATGGAAAATAATATGAAAAATATATGTATATAAAATCACTTTCCCATACCCCAGAAACTAACCATTGTAAATCAACTATATTTCAACAAAAAAATTAATAAAATAGTGGCACCTTCATTTTCTAAATTAAAGCTTATAACTACTGAGGTGAATAGAGCGTAACTGTCTCATTACCATATAAAATAGACAATGTTATAACAGCTACCGTGCACTCCACGCTTAGTATGCTCTTGATGCTGTTCTTATATGCTTTGCACTCATTAACTTGTGGAATCTCCACAGACATCCTATGAGTTAGCAACTATTGTTTTTCTTGTCATCATCCCATTTTACAGAAGAGGAAGCTGAGGGCCAGAGAGGTGAAGTACCTGCCTGAGGTCACACGCTTGTAAGTGGATTGAACTCACGTAGGGAGGTCCCAGGACCGTGCCCTGGGTCCCCAGGCTGTACAGACAGAAACAACATTGTTCCAGTGGCAGAGAGGGAGGAGGCTGGCGGCAGCCCCACTTGGGCCCTTCCAGTGGCAGAGAGGGAGGAGACTGGCGGCGGCCCCACTTGGGCCCTTCTCGCTCCCTCTTCTCCCACTGGGCATCCTGTGAGCAGGGTTACAAACCCCCTGTGTTTGGGGAGCTTTCCCTTGGTGTCTGAGCCCCAGTGAGCTATGACTGCATTTCTCTAAGGACGCTCTGCAGACACTTGCATCCGCACCATCTGGGAGGCTTATGAAAATACAGATTTTAAGGCCAGGTTGGGGTCCCCAGGGTCTGACTCTCTAGGTGGAACCCAGGAATTCCAAGTTAATAAGCACTCAGTTAGGTCTCAGGCTTACTGACATGTAAGAATTGCTGTATCACGAGTGCCGCTGGGCGGCTTGATCAGAGCCATTCGGCTTAGAAAGGCCTGGATTTAAAATTTTCCCTTAAGGAGGGGGAAGGCCAGGGTCTGACAGTCCAGCCAGGGGTCTTGCGTGATTAGGTCTCTGGGCACACGCACTGATGAACCATCTGTCAGACATGACCCCACCTCAGGCCCACAGCCCGGGTCGTGGTCACCCAGAGTGAGCAAGGAACTCGTCTTGCCCAAGAGCCAAGCTGGGGGCTTGGTCGCTGTGACATAATTCTAGGTTACAATTAATCAGCACATCTGTGAACACACCAGGTGACACAAGATCTTTTTTTTATGCTTTGGAGAGAAAACAATTTTCATTACAGCTCAGCACAGCCGGGGAATCAGAGAAACAAACGGTATTCAACGTTCATGTGTTAATGATTGTTATTCCTTGAGATTGTTACCACCCAAGCACTGATTACAAGCTAGACTGCAGAGACTATCTTGGCGATGGGAAATCTGGCTTCTTATGGCCTCTCCTGGGGGCCTTCTTGGCTGTTAGAACTGGGGGAGGTCATTAATAAATGTGTTGCAGACACAGGGTAATCATGTCGGGCTTATGAGCGTAGCTGATCCACACAGAAGAGACACTGCCCCAGCAGAAAGGAATGAACAGAGATACGAGCCAGAACGGGAGAATGGGGAGGCATTAAAGTCACTCCTGGGTTCATCCTGGTGTTGGGACCAGGAGAATGTCCGACCGACATGGGACCGACATCATTTAAGTCATAGATATGTTATGCTCTAGCATTTTCTCAGAAGGTGACCCTCCAGCAGTTTTTGGATTACCTGAGCACTTCAATTAATTAGTGGGCCCGACTAAGTTCCCCTGTACAAGCCAAACCACTCTCCGCGGGCGGGGGTTGGGGGTTGGGGTAGGGGTGGGGTGGCTGGGGGAGGCAGGGGTGGGGGCATTTTGTCAGTGGCCACTAGAGGGTATCAGTGAGTCCACAGTCTGTCTATTTCCACTCCAGCACCTTCTCCACCTGCACACACACGGATAGATGGATGGATGGATGGGGGCTCTTTCTTGACTTTGAAAGATACAGGAGCAAGGGAGGGGCCTTGAAGCTTGAGCTTTATTTGTTTCACACTCATATGCCTTCTGGCCTCACTTGGCTTCTTATTTTGGAATCTGAGAAAGCAGGGAATTCTGTTTCCAGAAGGTTGCCCCTTCCCCAGGAAGAAATTACAGGAGTGCTTTAGCACTGACGTTCAGGTCCTGGCAATAAGCCTGTGGAACCCAGAATGTGGAGGATTCTAGCCCCCTCCCCCCCACTTTTGGGTATGTAGGTGCCAGAAAGATAGTGGTCTCCTTTTGAAAAGTCAAGTCTTCACGTAGGAGCTTGTTGCTGTTGTTCAGTCGCCAAGTCTTGTCTGACTGTCTGCCATCCTATGGGCTGTAGCCCACCAGGCTCCTCTGTCCACGGGATTCTCCAGGCAAGAACGCTGGAGTGGGTTGCCATTTCCTTCTCCAGAGGATCTTCCCGGATTAGGGATCAAACCCACGTCTCCTGCACTGGCAGGCAGATTCTTTACCATTGAGCCACTAGGAAAGCCCATCAGAGATACTGAAAGAGAAGGTGCTGATATTGGCATTGGCACACTGGCTTATGTCAGCCAGGGATGTGAATGATAGTGATAATGACAATAATATCATAAAGGCAGCTGATACTCACCACGCTTGCCAGACATGACCAGGCAGGCACAGCACAGATGAGAGGCTTAGGATTCAATAACATCAACACAGCCACATGGCTAAGAGGTGGTCTGAGTCTGGGGAGCTAGGTCTGGCTGAGTCCATACAACATTTTGCTTCCTGAGCAGGAGGGAGGTAACAAAAGCCTCTGGGACTTGGTGAGGCCCCAGCATCTTAACCTGCTAAGGAATGTATTTCAAAGGATAAAAATTAGGCAGAATTGAGTCATTCCTTGCACCCTGCACAAGGAGCTATGAGGTAAGAAAGGCCACTGGCTAATGAGCTTTGCCGCTGGGAACCACACAGTCATCCTGGAGTGAGGTCCACGTGGACACAAGTGATGCTGTAGCCATGGTGACTGCAGGGACAGGGACGACCCGATTCCATGGTGGTTAAGAGAACCGTGGCCCCACCTGATCCGGGGCACCCTGGAGACCAAAGGAGACAAACCACCAATGAATCAGCCTGCCCAGCAGAATGCACGGAGCCTGGGGTTACCCATCAGGACAGGAAGAGGTGGGCAAGGATGGCTGACCAGGAAGGCAGAGCTGGAGGGGGTCTTGGAGAATCTGCTAGTCCTGTCTCCCCATTGTACAGGCAGAGATACCTGAATCTGGGGAGATAAGGAACTGTGACATCCTACCATCTGCTGATGGCATCACTGGGGCTGGATCCCGGCTTTCTTACCCCCAGGATCATAACGTACTCTGGACACCTCCTGACTACTCCTCGTAAGACCTGAATCTTATTCCAGGTCCTGGGAGCCCTGCCGCCTGGCCCATGAAGATGCCCTAGAAGTACCCAGACTGCTGCTCTGTGTGTCTCCCATCAGCAGCCTCTCTGGGGAGCAATGCCTGTTGGCCCCGCAGGCTGTGCGGTTTGGCCAGGGCTAGGAGGCCTCTGCTGGGCAGCCATGGCCTGACCCGCTGGGTGAGGAGGGAATGCAGGGGGCTGTTGAGTGAAGCCCGCTGGCTAGGCTGGGGGCCTGGAGGCTGGCACAGGTGAGCATCCTTTTAAACGAACACTGGAGTGGGTTGCCATATCCTTCTCCAGTGAACAAAAGTGAAAAGTGAAAGTGAAAGTGAAGTTGTGTCCAACGCTTTGCAACCCCATGGACTGCAGCCTACCAGGCTCCTCCATCCATGGGATTTTCCAGGCAAGAGTACTTGAGTGGGTTGCCATTGCCTTCTCCAATTCTTTTAAACAGGATCCGTAATTGCAAAAAATGGGACCCGGGCCACCTGTGTGACCGCCCCCTAGTCCCTTCTGCCACTGTGCTCCCTGCGAGGTAGCCTGGGGCTCTCTGCTCAGGACCTGCTTTGGGTCTGTCCCCCTCATCCATTTCGTGATGAAGTCTCTCTCCCAGTCCATTTCCTAGGTGCTTTCCCATTCCAGGTCCTGCTATTAGGACAGTGCCTCTTCTTGAGTAAATGGATTGTTTCCCCCCATCCTGAAGGGCTACATCTGCAGAAACTGGTCTCACCCTAAAGCTATGAATAGAAGGTAGAGGCCACCACTCCCCCCAGAGGGTGTGGCCCGTGGGTGGGCAGGCCCTGGGGTCTCTGCAGAGCCTCTTGCCCATCTCTGGTTCTTTCACTTTGAATAACACACTGAACCTCTCTGGCTGTTTCCTCATCTGCAAAATGTGAACAATACCTAGTGAAAATGCAGAAGTGAAAGTGTTAGTCATTCAGTCTGGTCTGAATCTTTGTGACCCCATGGACTGTAGCCCTCCAGGCTCCTCTGTCTCTGGGACTCTCCAGGCAAGAACACTGGAGTGGGTAGCCATTCCCTTCTCTAGGGGATCTTCCTGATTCAGGAATCAAATCCAGATCTCCTGCATTGCAGGCAGATTCTTTACTGTCTCAGCCACCCGGGCAAAGGGGAAGTCTTTAATATTTAACAAAGGTTCTCATCTTCCGGTGTTGCCTTGAGTATTGAGATGAAGTAGTGAATCTTCCATCATAGGACTCGGTAACTATTTACTTCTTTCATGGAAATCCTCAGTTTCTCCATCTGTGAAATAGGAATTCCTATCTGACCCACAGGATAGAAGTCTGGGACACTATGCTTTGGAAATCAGGAACTGCTCCACAATCCAAGTGTTGTTTTCCTCAGGTGTTGTGAATTCCTGCAAGAGCAGACACAGGGGGCTGCCTTTAGTATAGACGCCAAGGTTCATACCAGGTTGCAGAGCAGGGAAGTGAGCTACACAAGAAGTCGGGTGACAACGTGTCTGGACACTCCATCTTCTGATCTGGGCCTGGGCCTTCTGGGTCCTCTTTTGTTTAAGGAAAAATGGAGTTCTGAGACTAGCTCAGAGGTCAGCCTCTAGCTCTGGACTTACTGCCTCTGTGACCTTGGGAAATGCCTTGGCCTCTGAAACCCTTATTTCTTTATTCTGAAACGAGGGTGATTAAACCTCCTGCAGAGGGTCATGTAGAGGGTCACTGTAGCAGCTGTGCAGATGACCTCCAGTGCAAGGCTCCTAGCAGGGCCCTTCCCACGTGAGCCCTGAATCCTGGTCACACTTTCCACTTGTTACAGATGATCTCAAAGCCCTCTCAGCTCTCATGAGCTGTCTCATGAGCTAGAGCAACTCCTTTGGGTTAACTCTGGCAAGCAGTCATCTAATCACTACTGATATGCCTCCAGGGACAGGGAGCTCACCTCCCCACCAGGCTGGCACCCCTGAACAGCTCAGATGGGGGCAAAGTTCCTACTGTAATGCCATGAATTCTGTCTCCACATAATTCTCACCACTGGCAGGTCTCGGATTTATCGGATCCTTCCTTCTCTAAATCACCTGTCCAGTGACTCTGTCTCCTTGTCTCTGTCAACCAGCTCCTCATATGGAACACCTTTAAACTGCCCCAGCTCCTTTTGGCTTGGGGTTCATTGGACCTTCAACTTGCAGGGTCAACTTTGCATATTCAAGGCCAATGAGGACGGTGGTGGCAGCACCTCTGTGGGCTCAGATCCATCAGGCTGGGCACATGGATCCCTCTTATTGCTCTATGTTCAGACTCTGAGCTGTTCGGCTCTCGCAAAGCTCTTCCTCCAAGGGCTCTGCCCTGTCTTGGGAATGCTTGAAAACAGAGCATCGTTGGCTACCTTACGTGCATGCTAAGTCACTTCAGTTTTACCCAACTCTTGCAATGCTATGGACCATAGCCTAGCCATGCCCTCCTCCAGCGAATCTTCCTGACCCAGGGATTGAACCCGTGTCTCTTCCTGCACTGACAGATGGGTTCTTTACCACTGGTGCCACCTGGGAAGCCCCGGGGTACCTTACTCACAGGCACTTTATATATGATCGCCTCTCCATCTTCCCAATGCACCTTCAGAGTAAGTACTAATACTCCAATTTCGCAGATAAGGAAGGAAGGTTCAGAGACATTTAGTGACTTGGCCAAGGTCACACAGCCATCAAACCGTGGACCAAAGAGTGGAAGCCTGATTTGTTTAATTTGAGATGAGAGAATGAGTTCTTCCTGCACAAACGTGATAGAAATGTGAATTCATCCAAAACAAGACAGGTGATCTCTTATTGCTGCTGTTTCTCTGTGTTCTGGGTGAAGGATTAAAGCATTCACAGGTGTGCCTTGATAAGGGCTGTCAAGAGTCTCTTAGTTGATTCATGGCTCAAACAACTAAGCAGCCCCTCCCGGTGTTGAGAAGGGCAGTGTGGAGATGCCGCGTCAGAGGGGCAGATTGGCGGAGCCAGGTCAGGCTGCTGCTCCCAAGCTCGCAAGAATAAGGTTCCGCATTTGATTCCCTCCACTTCCATCCCACTGGCTGCCTCCCACGTGTTTTTACCTTGGTGATGAGTCCTGAGAGTATGGACAGTGTTCAGAGTCCAGCGGCTCCTTTTGAAATGCAATGTTCAGCTGCTCAGCTGTGTCCAACTCTTTGCAACCCCACAGACTGCCAGGCTCCTCTGTCCATGAAATTTTCTAGGCAAGAATATGGCAGCAGGTTGCCATTTCCTACTCCACGGGCTCTTCCCAACCTAGGGATCGAAGCTGAGTCTCCTGAGAGTCTCCTGCATTAACAGGTGGATTCTTTACCACCAGTGCTACCCAGGAAGCCCCGAGGTTAAGGTAGAAGGTCCTATGGACCCCTGGAAGGCAGCCCTCACTGTGCCACAACCATGAGCCCCGATCTCTTCTGTTCGCTCCACACTCCAAACCTGTGTCATTCCTACCTCATTCTTCCCCTCTCCTCTGAGTGGTGCGATTACCCTGGCTGACATCAGCTGGGCTGGGCCACACGGCACTTCCCAGCATCCCTCCCCCTACATCCCAGATGGGGCCCCAGGAGAGATGTCCTAGTGGGGGATTGGAGGCGAAGGTGACACAGAGCCGCTTTGCAGCTCATGCAGCTTGTGACTTAGCTGACGCCAACCTGGTTGATGACCTGTCCTGCCACTTTCCACCAGCCCCTGGAAACCTTCTTTGGTCTCCCCTCCGCCAAGAGAACTGTTCTTGTCCACGAGGTCTGCTATTTCCACCCTACGCTTCTTTGCTGTGAAGATGTCTGTTGTATAAATAATTGGCAAGTTAATCCACAAAAGATAAAATAACTAGTTGCCTGGTCTTGGTTTGGTGGTTTGGTTTCAACTGGTTGAAATACGTTAGCCATCCTTCTAGTTAGCGACGTGATTGATGGCTTTATCCAGCAACAGATGATGGTGATTTGGCCCAGATCATTGAACTGCTGTCTTATTTTGAAACCCACCACACTGGAGGAGAAAGAGGCTAAGGGCTTTGTAGATCTGAACTCACATTTCCCATAGAACTTTGGAATGTCTATCAATGCTTCCCAGGTGGCTCAGTGGTGAAGAATCTACCTGCCAAAGCAGGAGGTGTGGGTTCGATTCCTGGGTTGGGAAGATCTCCTGGAGAATGAAATGGCTACCCACTCCAGTATTCTTGCCTGGAAAATCCCATGGACAGAGGAGCCTCATAGGCTACAGTCCACGGAGCCGCAAAGAGTTGGACACAGCTGAGTTACTGAGCATGCATGCACACACATCAGCCCCAAAATACACAGTTGTGCCAGGGTGGTTACAATGCAAATATAAAGCTCAGTTATAAACATGTATCCTAGTGTTTGGAAATGGACACTCTCTTAGGGAGGAAGATATTTTATCAAAAAAAGGAAAAGTGCAAATGCTGAACAGGATGAATTCACAAAGCAAAAAATTATATGTATAAAATGCTATGAAGGAAGGACTTGGAAGACAAGTACATGCGTGCAATCCATAAAAAAAAAATCAGTTATTTGTGTTGGATTGCTATGATTCCACAGACAGTTAAAATGTATTTAAATATGTTCTCTTTCACAGTAAAGTCTTTTTCATTTTGTTATTCATTTCTCATGTTTCATTATGTCCTTTTTAATGTCCCTTTTAAAATTTCTCTTTTACGGCAAAATTGCCTTACGGCCAATTAGTTACGTGATGAAAATGCTGCAAAAATGCTTGCAGCAAAGATGTCAAGGCAAAGACACAGAAGCAAAAGCACCCAGAACCCTTGCCAACCATCCCGGGAGGCTCCCTCCCCTTGCCAATCCCTTATTTCTTGTTGCTCTGACTCTCCCACAGCCAATTCCCCCAGAATCAGGCTCGGCCACTCCTCCTTTGCTTCTCCACTTCTTTCTCCAGTGCATTCTAGACTGATCTTGTGCCCAAAACAGATTTGGCACTCAATCAAAATCAGAGGCCAGACTGTCCTCCGCCCAGGACCCTGTGCTGTGGAAGTCCCTCCTGGGAGTAGCCAATGGGTTGGTATTGGAGACACTGCCGGATGTGCTAGGTCTGGCTTGCCCAGTGTCTGAGGGTGATCCAGGGCTGCCCACCGCCTCTCCTTTCCACTGAACTCCTTTCCCCACTGTGATCACTGCCATGGACGTGCCTGCTGGGAAGGTCAATTCTGAAGTTCATGCTGGAAGCTTCTGTGTGAATCTCTTAACGTGGACACATCTGTTCCCTAATCAAAACACAGACAGCTTTCTCCTGCTGGGCCCTAATTTGCTGAACTCATGCATAATTGAGACAGATTATCTCTGTTTTCCAGCCAGACAATTTGTCGCTTACTGTTTCGGGGTTGATACTGGACTGACTTAGGGCGTTGCGGATGGAAGCCACAACCCCCATGCCCTGTGCAGCCTCCGTTCCTGCCTCCCTGTAGGATCAAAGCCATGGATGATGCAGATAGCCTCATGCAGAGGGAAGCAGGAATCCTGTCCTTCAGCAGATGTGTGTGTCAGAGAGAGGGAATGGGCAGTGCAGTATTGTCCAGCCAGCAGACCCAAGAAAAGGGTTTCTCACCTGAGTCTTCAAGGAAGGACTGACTCCATCCAAGGGCCAACAAACTGCCAAAGCCTTTAAGTTCCAAACTGGACTCTCTGAAGCAGCCAAAGTGACCCTGGTTCTGAGCTAGAAAGCCAGTAAACCCTGGCAGGAAACTATGTTCAAGTGGATGAGAAAGGGCTAGGGGTGGGGGAGGTGGGTGTCCCATTTTACATAAATTATATTTGCAACAACCACACCAAAAGGAATAAACTTTGACTAGGAGGTTCCTGTGAACACAGGTCATCATCAAGAGCATCTCTCTTTTAAAGAGTGTCCCACCATGCCTGCCTGATAACCTGTGGATACAAGAATTGAACTTTGTTGTTGTTCAGCCGCCCAGTTGTGCCTAACTCTTGGCAGTCACATGGACTGCAGCACACCAGGGCTCCCTGTCCCTCACCATCTCCCGAAGTTTGCCCAAGTTCATGTGCATTGAGTCGGTGATACCATCCAGCCATCTCCTCCTCTGTTACCCTCTTCTCCTTCTGCCCTCAATCTTTCCCAGCATCAGGGACTTTTCCAATGAATTGTCTCTTTGCATCAGGTGGCCAAAATACTGGAGCTTCAGCTTCAACATCAGTCAATCCAATGAGTATTCAGGGTTGATTTCCCTTAAGAGTCCCCGGTTTCATCTCCTTGCTGCCCAAGGGACTCTCGGGAGTCTTCTCCAGCCCCACAGTTTGAAAGCATCAATTCTTTGGCTCTCTGCCTTTACAGTCCAGTTCTCACAATGGTACGTGACCACTGGGAAGACCATAGCCCTTGACTATATGGATCTTTGTCGGCAGAATTGGACTTGCGTACTCATTTTAGGGACATGTACATTTTAGAGGAAAGTGTACCTGTCAATCAATCAGGGCAAAGGGAGGCTCTGTGGGGGAGGGGGTGGGAACCAGATGGGGAGTCAGGGAATGGGTTCTGCTGCTCCCCCAAGGGGTGACCACAGCAAATCTCTTTCTCTCTCTGGGTCTTAGACTCCCAGTGGCCAGAGGGAAGGACTGGACTAGCTGGTCTCTGAGGGCACTTCCAGCTGTGACATTTTCTTCAGGAACAGAAGGAAGGAGGACAGACATTTCTGGAGGCTCTGCTGTGTGCCAAGGGCTCCTTCTTCATCATTCCTCAGTCCTCCCAGGAGGGAATCCCTATTAGACTTCACAGGCCAAGGAGCTGATGCTCAAACAGCTGGATAATGCAGTCAAGGTGAGAAGGTAACGGAGCTAGTGGGTCCATTACTGGGGGGTAGCAGGGGGCACCTGGGACCCCTGCCTGGGCTCGACTACCCCCCTGCATGTGTGCACCATCTTCCATCTGATCCTGGAGGACGGGGGAAACAGGGAGCAGCCAGTGGGGCTTGCGTGGCTGATCCTGTTTCAACTCCAGGCAAAGCTTTGGGCCACCACCCGATAGGGAAAGGGAGGCCAGTCTACGTAACTGATACCCCGCCTGGACCCTGGAATCTTTCCTCCAGCCAAAGCTGCCACCCATAAGGGAGCATCAGTGACCTTGATAGCATCAGGGTTGCTCCAACACAAACCTTTAAGCAATTCATTTTCTACACTTATAAATAAGTCAATAAAAAACATGTTCAACATAATTTCCCCAGAGAATGGATGGAAGAAAACACTTGAATGGGAAATGCTGACAATCTCCTGTCATCTTATCTCTAATGGCAGATAATGGAGAGTGGTGGAGGAGGCTAGCTGGGGGTGAGGCGGGGTGGTTGGAGAATAAGGTTTGGGTAAATATTGCCTTTCAAATGTGTCATCGCACATCTGACTCAAAAAAAGAAAAAAAAAATCAGAACAAAAAGAAAAAAGACAAGGCTAGCGGTGCTTCTTCTCCAGGGCTTGTTCTCAGCCACATCTGGCTAAGTTGCAGCCTCCGATGGCATGAGAAACCACAGTTGAGTCATCCCCCGCTCCTTGTTCCTGCCTTCCCTTTCACTTTAGGAGAGCTGATTAACTGGCCCCGATACCAGTGGCTTGTCGTGATGGTCTTAATTAAGGAAGAAATTGCTACCCTGTGAGTTCCTTGGGAATCAATAACTCTGAAGACATCTCTTCCTCCTGCTGCTCAGGGAATGGGGAGAAAGGAGGATGGAGGCAGGCTCTGAATCAATGGGATTAAAGTAGTAGAGGTGGTGAGAGAGGAGTGCCCAGCAGGGAGGCTTGGCAACCTGGGGACAACCCAGGAGGAGAAAATAGTCCAGAGAGAGTCTGGCCAAATGATTCAGGCTCTACAGCAGAGTCCCTGTGGTGAGGGGTTCCCCACAGGGGAATCAACCAGGGTCGGGGGGACACATTTGGGAAGTTGGGCTGAACTTTTAAGATCTGGTTTAAGAAAGACAGTAAAAAAAAAAAAAAAAGTATAGCAGTTGTCTCCAACTTAGTCCAGTGAAATTATCTGAAAACTTTGAAAACATTGTCATACCCCAGCCCCATTCAAGTCCAGTCAAATCAGGATCTCTAAGGGGTAAGACCCAAACACGGACACATTTGAAAAGCTCCCTGGGTGGTTCTGTGGGGTAACTAGGGCTGAGCTCCTGGTCCCAGGGGGACTGTTGTTGTCATTCATTCAGTCATGTCTGACTCTTTGTGACTCCATGGACTGCAGCACGCCAGACTTCCCTGTCCTTCACCATCTCCTGGAGCTTGCTCAACCTCATGTCCATTGAGTCGGCAATGCCATCCAATCATCTCATCCTCTGTCGTCCCTTCTCCTCCTGCCTTCAATCTTTCCCAGCATCAGGGTCTTTTCCAATGAGTCAGTTCTTTGCATCAGGTGGCCAAAGTATGGAGCTTCAGCTTCAGCATCAGTCCTTGCAATGAATATTCAGGGTTGATTTCCTTTAAGATTTACAGGTTTGATCTCCTTGCTGTCCAAGGGACTCTCAAGAGTCTTCTCCAACACCACAGTTCAAAAGCATCAGTTCTTCAGCACTCAGCCTTCTTTATGGTCCAGTTCTCACACCCATACTGGAAAAACCATAGCTTTGACTAGACGAACCTTTGTCGGCAAAGTAACATCTCTGCCTTTTATACACTGTCTAGGTTTGTCATAGCTTTCCTTCCAAGCAGCAAGCATCTTTTAATTTCATGGCTGCGGTCACAGTCTGCAGTGATTTTGGAGCCCAAGAAAATAAAGTCTTTCACTGTTTCCATTGTTTCCCCATCTCTATGCAATAATGGGACTAGATGCCAAGATCTTCTTTTTTTGAATGTTGAGTTTTAAGCCAGATTTTTCACTCTCCTCTTTCAAATTCATCAAGAGTCTCTTTGTTCCTCTTTGATTTCTGCCAGAAGGGTGGTGTCATCTGCATGTTCTGAGGTTATAGATATTTCTCCCAGCAATCTTGATTCCAGCTTGTGCTTCATCCAGCCCAGCATTTCACATGATGTACTCTGCATATAAATTAAATAACCAGGGTGACATTATACAGCCTTGATGTACTCCTTTCCCAATTTGGAACAGTTCATTGTTCCATGTCCAGTTCTAACTGTTGCTTCTTGAACTGCATACAGATTTCTCAGGAGGCAGGTAAGGTGGTCTGGTATTTTCATCTCTTTAAGAAGTTTCCACAGTTTGTTGTGATCCACACAGTCAAAGGCTTTAGTGTAGTCAATGAAGCAGAAGTAGATGTTTTTCTGGAATTCTCTTGCTTTTTTTAATGATCCAATGTATGATGGCAATTTGATCTCTGATTCCTCTGCCTTTTCTAAATCCAACTTGTACATTTGGAAGTGCTCAGTTCACATACTGTTGAAGCCTAGCTTGGAGGATTTTGAGCATGACTTTGCTAGCATGTGAAATGGTTGCAATTGTGAGGTAGTTTGAACATTCTTTGGCATTGCCCTTCTTTGGTATTGGAATGAAAACTGACCTTTTCCAGTCCTGTGGCCACTGTTGAGTTTTCCAAATTTCCCAGGGAGGGACTGGGAATGACTTTTCTTCTCCAGGTGTGCTCCATGGACAAAGATCAGCTACCACAGTCATCTTGGAGATTGTTGGAATCCACCCCAGACCTACCAAAGTGGAATCTGCAAGGTCCCTGGGTCCTTCAGATGCACAGGAAAGCCCAGAAAGCCATGGTTCAGCCATGAGATTATTCTGGGTTCTCTTCTGACACCATCATCCAGGCAAGTTACTCAGCTCCTTTGAGACTGTTACTTTATGTAAAACAAGAATCGTGATACCTCTATGGCAGGGCTACTGGGAGGAGGAGACAGTGACCTTTCTGCAAAGCACTAACCCTGTCCCCAGAACATGGTAACTTCTCATAAAACAGCAGCTGCTTTCTCCTCTAAACGAGGGTTAAATGAAATGAGTCCTACAAGACATTTAGAAGAGTGCTTGAATACAGTAAATGCTTAATAAGTGTTAAGCATTATAGTCAAATCCTCAAGGTTCCCCAGGGAACAGAGGGAGCCTCTGTGTCCCTCTGGCTCTGTATGCATCCATTTCTTCTAGCTCTCAGAGTGTTGTAATATTTTTAATCAGTTTTTTATTTTTCTTTTTTTGTTATGTTTTTTTTTCTTATACATATATTCCCGCCATTTCAGAAATGCCTCCCATTTAGGTCACCACAAAGCATGAGAATAGAGTTCCCTGTGCTATATGTTCCCATCAGCTGTATAGTATCAATAGTATATGGGCGTCACTGGTGGCTCAGATGGTAAAGAATCTGCCTGCAGTGCAGGAGACCTGGCTTCCATCCCTGGGTTGGGAAGATCCCCTGGAGAGGGGAATGGCTACCCACTCCAGTATTCCTGCCTGGAGAATTCCATGGACAGAGAAGCCTGGTGGGCTACAGTCCATGGGGTCACAAAGAGTCAGACACGGCTGAGCAACTAATACACATGCACACACACACATCAATAGTATATATGTGTTAATCCCAATCTCCCAGTTCCACATATATGTGTTAATATACGATATTTGTTTTTCTCTTTCTGATTTACTGAGCTTCCCTCATAGCTCAGCTGGTAAAGAATCTACCTGCTACACACTCCAGTATTCTGGTCTAGAGAATTCCATGGACTGTATGGTCCATGGGGTTGCAAAGAGTCGGACATGACTGAGCGACTTTCACTTCACTCCACTTCTGATTTACTTCTCTCTGTATGACATTCTCTAGGTCCATCCACATCTCTACAAATGATCCAGTTTTGTTCCTCTTATGGCTGAGTAATATTCCATTATATATTAAGCAGCTATTTTTATAAATCCCTCTACCCCACTGGTTTAGTATACTAGCTTCCCAGGTGGCACCAGTGGTAAAGAAAGAGCCTGACAACACAGGAGATTTAAGAGACACGGGTTCAGTCCCTGGAGGAGGCCACGGCAACCCACTCCAGTAATCTTGCCTGGAAAATCCCATGGACAGAGGAGCCAGGTGGGGTCACACAGAGTCAGACACGACTGAAGTGACTTGGTACACAGCACACTACGCCGCTGGATCCTGTATATCTACCAGGTCTTACTCAGCTCACCTTTCAGGATCTAGTACAAAGTAGGTCCAGGAAATAGGTACTGAATAAATATGAAGGTCATAAAAGGACCCTTAGCTGGTGAATAGAGAGGTCGGGAGGTCAGTGTGCCTGGGGTTGCTGAGTCCCTAGACCTACAATTTCTTGGCTCCTGGGGAGAATCTGACTCTTAAGAGGGAAGAATTTAAGAAGGAGGAAAGGGTCCTTTTGACCCATGAGCAGAAAGCAACTTACAAACTGCCATGGAATGTTCTGTGTGTCAGATCAATTTCAATGCACAAAACTAAGGACTTTGCTGATGTAATTAGACTGTGAGGGTCTAGAAAAATAAAATCAATTTTGGGATCATTTCTGCTCCTCCTTCATTTTCAGCATGCTCTGGATGGAAAACAGAACAAAGATCAGTGCCCTCCTGTGGTCAGACCCTGAGACAGGCGAGAAAGAGGCCTGGTGGATGGCAGTGACGCCCTCCTAATGTGGTCACCCTGGAACCAGATGGTGCCAGGCCTTTTCATGAGATCACTTAATTGGCCTCAACAAAGGAGAAGGAACGGGTCAGCTCTGCTTTGAGCAGGAGATGGGTCGGGAGCCTGAGGCCTCTGAACTTGCATTCAACACACATCTCAGGAAGACGGTGGCTACTGAGGCCAAAGAGAGAGGACGGAAGTGAAAATATCAAGAAACAGTGGAGGGTCCTCCCTGAGGAACCAAGATGAGCCAGCTCCCTCAGAATCCCGGGACCAACCTTGTCGGTAGCGAGGGGTTAGGGAGCACTTCTTATGGCTTTCTAAAAGTGCCTCGTGGGTTTCCCTGGTAGTCCAGTGGTAAAGAATCCACCAGCCAATGCAGGAAATACAGGTTCAATCCCCAATCCGGGAAGATTGCACACGCTGTGGAGCAGCTAGGCCCGTGTGCTACAACCACTGAGCCTGTCCGTGCTCTAGAGCCCGGGACTGACTACTGAAGCCTGTGTGTTTCAGGGCACAGGCTGCACGAAAGGAGAAACCACCACAAGGAGAAGCTCACACACCGCAACTAGAGAAAGGCTGGGCAGCAACCAAGACCCAGCACAGCCAAAAATAAATACATTTTCTTCTTTTTTAAAAAGTGAATCATGTTTGTGAATCTATGCATTCACTCATTTGACAAAAGCTTTTCAGGTCCCTACTCTGTGTAAGGTAGACAACGTGCTTTTTTGGTGAATTGTTCCATTTGATTTTTAAATTAAAAATTTTTCCATAATTAGCCTTTATTACATTGTAATCTTATTAGCATTTCAAAACCCCTTCACAAAACATCCCATATCAATCAGCAATGTTATAAGCCTATATTCCATATCAATCAGCAATGTTATAAGCCTACATTTCTTCTTTTTTTTTTTTGATGGCAAAAATTTATTTATCTTTTTATTTTATATTGGAGTTTCTATTTTATTTTATTTACTTAGCTAAGAACTTTCTGAATCATGTCATATCTTCTCATTTTGACCTCTAGATAAACAGAGGCTTAAAGAAACTAAGTTACTAAGCCCCAAATCATACAGCAAGAACCTGATGGAATTTGAATTTCCAACTGTCTGCATCCAGCCTGGAGAGCAGGAGATTGTAGCTATGGCCTTGTTGTTGTTTAGCTGCTCAGTCATATCTGACTCTTTGTGACCCCATGGACTGTAGCAGCACGCCAGGCTTCCCTGTCCTCCACCATCTCCTGGAGTTTGCTCAAGTTCGTATCCATTGAGTTGGTGATGCTATCTAACAACCATCTATGGCCTCCTGGCCCTTTAAGACAAACTTTCCAGAACAGCCTAGGACATGGGTGACAGAACATCCCAGCAGGACCAGGTGCCTCTGAGAAGCAGGAGGCTCTGCTTTGGGTAGTGCTGGGCGGGGGCGGGGAGGGGGGACAGCGAGTGGAGTACACCAGATCTGAGCTGCCTGTTCTGTCCCAACCTCTGATCTCAAGCAAACAGATCCCTTGATAGGAAGAGCACTGGGAAATAAGCACACACATCCTAGTCCCCTTCTCTGCCTCTAGAGGGATGATCGACCTTGCAGAGGTCCGCGGTTCTCACCATCTGGGGGCTGAGGGCCAGATGGCAGCTCGGGTCTCTAAGAATTAGACTGGCTTGATTCCTTGAGCTGTGGGGTTGGTATGTCCCAGGAGTTAGAGACTTCCCCTTTGCACCATCACTAGCACACACACGCACACAAGACCACACACTTACAGTCTGACCACGGTGGCCAAGGGCTTGTCACTGACGGAGGTCCTTCTTTCCTCTATCGTCTGCTTCTCCCCAAACCCGGCTTCTTTTTCTATGACCTGGGGATGCAGGTAACCTGTCTCAGGTCTCTAACGGTGGGGGGCTGAAGGTGATGAGGGCTTCCCTGACTGCCTAACCAACAGGAACAATCTCAGGGTATGACCAGCCCTTTGTCCCTCCCCTGAGCCTCATTCAGTTCTCTAAGACTGAGTCAGGGCAGCCTGGAGAGGAAAGGTCACTCCTGTGAAAGGGATGCTCAATACGGTGCCTGTAAGGAAGAGGTGGCGGGATCGTACAGGACCCTGTCAGATCCCATCTTATCTGCCTGCTGCTTCTCCTCGCTCCTCCTTGCTCTGGAGAGGCGGGTCTGTGCTCATCACCGGGACCCGGGGAGAGAAGCCAGAGCCACACCCAACCTCCCGTTCAGCCCTGGGTGAGGAGTGAGGTCCAGTCCACCAGGCTGGGATGTCCACAGCTCCTCTCTAGCAAGCCTGTGATCCAAATCTAAGCCAAAGGACATTCATTCATCCAGCTCATTTTTAAAGGCATCTACTAAGTGTCAGGCACTGTGCAGGGCTCTCCGAATGCTGCAAAGAAAATGACGCCCACAGTCCCTGGTCTCAGACCGGCAATCATGTGTTAGAAAATGGCAGTAAATGAATAATGATACAAATCATTACAAGATCAGAAGTGCTGCGAATGCCTTCATGTGCTGTCTCCTGCCCTTCCGTCTCCCTCCAGGAATGAGTCTGATTAAAAGTGAGACAGGGATGGATGGACCAGTGGAGGATGTTGGAGGTGAAATTCAATCCTGAATCTCCTTTCAGTCTCTGGCTCTTGGGACCTCAGAGTAAATGAATAGGAAAGAGAAAGGAAGAAGACGCTTATAAAAAAGGCAGCATAAAGCCCAAAGGTGCTGGCGCAAGAGATGCGAAACTACGTTCTGTCCCTCCCATCTCTTCTGCGTCACTGATGCTGAGCCCCTCTGCCCCGTCTCAGTTCAGGCCCTCATCACCTTGTCCCTGGATGATGCCACCTGCCTTGTCTTGCCTCCTGCCCACCACGACACAGCCTCTGCACAGTGCAGTAAAGAACCTCTGTCTGCCTAGAGCAGAGTTTCTCCGCCTTAGCACTAGGGACATTGTGGGTTGCATAACCCTTGGTTGTTTGGAGCTGTCCTGCGCATGGTCCAGACATTGGACGTTTAGCTGCCTCTCTGTGAGCAGTGACAACCAAAAATGTGTCCAAGGATTGTCAAACATTCTCGGGAGGCGAGATAGCCCCTGCTGCTTCGAGATATTATGTCCTTGAACTGGACAGTCGAGGCTCTCCGTGTTCTGATCAAACTGTCTTTCAGTGCTCTCTTCCTCTGTCTTTCCCCTCATATCCTATCACACAGCCGCAATCAAACACACAGGATTACCTCCCAGTGCCCTACCCGTTCCTCCTTGCCTTTGGCTATGCCGTTCTTTCTGCTTGGTGGGGGTCAGGGGGTGTCCTTCTCCCTTCTCTGTCGATTAAAGAAAAATCTACTTAGGTCACAAGATCTAGATCAAAAGCCGCTTCTGAGAAGCTTCTCCAGATATTTGGAGAAATAAGTATCCTGCCAAAAAAGGATCAAAAGTTCCGTCTGTCCCTTGAATTGCATGGAATCACAAAATGTCCAGATTATAGGACACCTGGGGAGTGACCGATGTCTTATTCCAGGGAGGCAGATGGAGGTGCAAAGAAGTGGAGGGTCTTGCTGGAAATCACACAGCCGGTTGGAGACGGAACTGGGCCAGAAACTGGGGCTCCAAATTCCTAGGTCGATATTCTAACCCTGCCTGCCAGCTTTTGAAAGACGAAGGCATCCTCTAATCAACTGGCAGGCTAGCTTTGTGGCCACGGGCACACGAAACCTCTCTGTACCTCAGTTCCCCTCTCTGTAAAATAAGAGGTTGAATCAGATGCTCTTGACGGGTCATTCCGTGCAGCTCTGTGCCATTCGGAGTCTATTTTATTTTTCGAGAAAAGACTGTCATCCAATATAAGGTATTCTCATTAGCAGCAGTCCCTCAATCCATCCCCCTATGTCGGAATGGAACCCCAGAGCGAACTCCCGCAAAGGTTAACACAACGGTTCTGCTACTCATCCTAACAACGCCTCACATCATGCCTTCACACCAGTCCCCAGCATCATTCTTCAAACTCAAACACGAACCAGAAATGACAAATGATTCTTGTAATGCGCTCTCTGACACAAATCATTTCTGATTGCCCAGGACCCCAGACAACCTTGAGCGTGCACCGCTGAGACAAGAAGGAGAAGTCTTGGAAAATGAACAGCTTCAACTTCTTGCTGAAGAGACCTCTCTGCTCACGAGGTGGCAGTACGCGCTGATTACCAAACGGATCATTTTCCAAACGAGGCAAGTCTGTTGGGGATGGGTCTGTGTATGGATGTGCCTCATCTTGTTACATCCTAAGTCACCTTTGAACTGTTTTCTGATGCTGGGAAGGAGACAGACATTCCCTCACTTGTGCACAGACGTCTTACTTCATCCTCCCAACGAACTTGGATATTTACTGTTATCCCTCTTCTATAAAGAAGTAAAGGGAGCCTCTGGGAATTCCAACAACTTTGCTAAAGGATCCGGTGTATTGCTGTTTGATCGAGGACTAGGGTTAAGGTCCCTGTCTGCCAGTGCTGTGCGCCAGGGGGCACCTCTAGAGGGTAAAGTTCTTTCTCAGTGCTTGTATTATTTGGCTTTGTTCTTTGTAGATTGCAGGCAAAAGGTTGGGGTTGAGGGAGGGAACATACATGGTTGGTTATAAGGTAGGTTCAAAGGCATGGCAACCCACTCCAGTATTCTTGCCTGGAGAATCCCAATGGACAGAGAGGCCTGGTGGGCTACAGTCCATGGGGTCGCAAAGAGTCGGACACGACTGAATGACTAAGCACACATATCTGGGAATTAAATTAGGAAGTAAAGGAATGGGACTGGCTGATCACAAATACTCCTGCCGATTCAAATGTATTCAATACGGCAGAAAGCAGATCAAGTGTTTTACAAGCATGATCTCCTTTTATCTGTACAGGAACCCTATGTGATCAGTACTAGGTTGGAGGAAAAAGGAGACTCAGAGTAGTTGAAGAACTTGCCCAAGGCAGAGCCAAGCTGAGGGACTGAGGCAGAAGTGAATGGCTGTCCACCAGGGATCCATGTTCCCTTCCAAATTGAGAAGCTGCTGTTGAGAAGTGGTTGCCTGCCTGAGACCAGCATGTCTCAGCTCTCCTGAGGTAGATGGGGCCATGTCAACCAGTTCTTAGCAAAGGATATAATAGAAATAAAGATGTCACTTCTTGGAAGAAGTGGATACAGAGCTTGTCAGCCTTCTTTCTCTCTGTCTCCTCCTGCCAGTGGACTCTGATCCCTAGACTGACTACAGAAGCTGTGCGTTGTACAAGGAAGGATGTCTATCAGCCTGGATCCCTGGATGACTGTGTGGAACAGAGTCCCCACCTCTAGTTCGCTCCTCCCCATCCCCAAACACACACTTCCAGTTGTGCATTACATACAAGAAATGTAAACTTAAATGGGATTTAGTCATCGAGTTTGGGGACTTATTTGTTATAGCAGCTAGAATTACCCAGACTAATGCAGGGACAAAAAAGGAATTTTGTTTCAGATGTGCGTGCTCATCACTTCTGCTCTACAGAGCAGTCCTAGATTGCTTTCGTTTATGCAGAGTATAGAGAATTTTCTCCTATTTCCAAACCCAAGAGCAAGAGCAGGGTGATATTCTTTCCCCTTGTTAAGCCTGGAGAGGATATCGGAGTGGCATTCATGATTCTGAGGCCCACTTAATCTCCCCCTCTCAGTAAAGGCCACCGCCAGCTACTTGATGGCTTGGCAGCCAGACTGGATTTCTGCCTTTCCCCAGCCTCCTATACTCTAAGTATCAGTACGTCCTGTAGACTCTACTTTACTAATGTAACTGGCCGTGTCCTGGAGCTGGCTGGGACCAGCCCCTGAGAGCTGGTGGTCAAATTGACGGGAGTGCTGCAAGCTGTTTGACATCAGGAGGCAGCTCGCGGTGAGAGTATTTATACCGTGGGAATTGGCAAACGCTACAAAGAAGGATTTCCCCACTTCCAGAGTCCACTGTTAAACAGGAGACAGGGTCTGGCAGAGCTGGGTAGTTTGGGAGCTTGGGGCAAGGGAGAGTGAAGGGAAGAGTCCAAACAGCAGAGAATTCTGAAGGGAACCTGGAAGAAGAGTGAGACCTGGGTCTCAGGTCAACACCCATCCATGAAGGGCCAGAACAAGCGGGCCCAGGAGGGGCGAGAGAAGCAGAATCTGGATAGACTTACCAAAGTCCCCCTTGTTAGGGCATCAGAGGAAACCAATTCTTGTTCACAGCTCTATAGCTGTGTGACCCTGGGGAGGTTTCTGAACCTCTCTGAACCTCCATTTCCTCTGCAGAAAAGGGTTAATGCTGTCTTTCTGTGGTGGGTGTGAGTGCTAAAAGAACAGATGTACGGCAGCCTTCAGCACAGGCTTAGCGCAGAGCAAGTGTTCAATAAGTGCTCTGCAACAGCTAATTTCCATACCCTTCCCTGACTTTCTGCATGTGAATGACCAATCCATTTATGGTTTGTATTCTTTAGCTGGGCCCTAGAACCAGAAACTATAAGGCATCAAAGCCAGAAGGGACTTAGAGATGAAACCTCTGGATGTCTGGGGATCGACACATGGCCCAGTAGGCAAAGTTGGGATGGTTGATGAGACAAGGTCAGGTGGGATGGAAATCTCCATATATAAATGGCCAATGGACTCATAGGGGGGACTATGCTGGTGGTCCAATGATTAGGACTCTGCACTTTCACTGCCAAGGGCCCAGGTTCAATCCCTGGTCAGGGAACTAAGATCCCACAAGCTGCAGGGAGCAGCAGAACAAACAAAAACAACAACAAAAGAAATGGCCAAAGGAAGGAACTGGTGGGTGGGGGGCGGGACTCAAGTAGATGTATATACTATGGAGTCATGGAATTCATGCCTTGGCATGAATATTGACTAGAAATAAGAATGACAATTCCTTACACCTGTAAAGAGCTTTTCAGCTTACAGAGACCCTTCAGACCCAGGTGTTCACTCACTTCCCCCAACAAAACAGTGGGGGTACTGTCCCATCTGCCATTGAGGAGACTGAGGCGCAAGGAGGGGAAATGACCACCTCTGCTGAGCCATGCAGCCTTAAACTAGAGTCAGAGCAGAAGGGTCTATTGCTTACTGTATTATACACACCTGTCACCTGGAGATGGAGCCTGCAATGCCCCCAAAGTGGTTAATTTCTGACGAGCAGATTCCTTCTCAGATGCCCAGCAGGTGCCTTGCATTTTAATGGGTCCCGGATGTTCACTGCTTGCAAAGAGGTCAGGTTTCTAAATGGACAGCCAGATGGAGACGCCTTCTGGACCTTCCCTGGGGCCAAGCAAGGCTGCTCCTGCCATTCGTTGCCTCCTGCTTTCCTTGCCCTAGAATGGTTCCAGCACCTTCCACTCTAACAGCTCACTCCTCCTGAGCCCTGTTCAGGGCTCACTGGCTAGATTCCAAGTGGAGGGCAGGAAGACTGGAAACCAGCAGGGCATCTCCAAATGCAAACACCCTCAGGCCCAAACGTAAATTCTTTTTTCTATCCAGCAAGAAAACACACGGGCTTTCCTGGTGGCTTAGCAGTAAAGGAGCTGCCTGCAATGCAGGAGATGCAGGAGACTTGGGTTTGATCCTTAGATCGGAAAGATTCCCTGCAGGAGGGCATGGCAACCCACTCCAGTAATTTTGTCTGGAAAATCTTATGGACAGAGGAGCCTGGCAGGCTATAGTCAATGGGGTCACAAGAGTCAGACATGACTTAGCAACTAAACAACTACATTTGGTTTCCTTGAGCCTGATATAGCGCCCAGAGAACCCTTTCCTGGGTAAGCGGGTATAGGTCTCCCCACTCAGTGGTGAATTCTTCGAGGGAAGGGATCAAGTTTATTTTTTAAATTAATTTTTTAATTGGAAGAGAGTTGCTTTACAATCTTGTGTTAGTTAGTTTCTGCTGTACAAGAAAGTGAATCAGCTACAGGTATGCATATATCCCCTCCCTCTGGGACCTCCCTCAGATACCCCCGTCCCACCCTCCAGATCATCATAGAGCACCAAGCTGAGCTCCCTGTGCTATACAGCAGCTTCCCACTAGTTATCCATTTTACACACGGGAGTGTATTTATGTCAACGCTATGCTCTCAATTTGTCCCACCCTCTTCTTCCCTTCCTGTGGGACCAGTCTTTTTATTCACCGTGACCCCCCAGAACAGTGATCAGTACATGAATTGTGCTTAATAGATGCTTGTCAATTGAACCAATTTAGTTCAATTCTGGTGCCAGCTGAGTGCAGAGTTGTCCTTCATTTATAAATGCTTTTCATACCATTTGCATCACTGCTGCTATAATACACAATCCCTTTTGTACGTCTTTATGCATGTTCTTGATTTCTTAGATTGAAATGTTTATCTCCTCCTCTTTAAACTAGAATCCTTCATTTTCCTAGACTCCTGTATCTAATAATATGTGGCTTGCAAAACAGATCTGACTGGGTGTTTTATTTGTCTCAGAAAAAAAAGCCCCAATAAATTATGTGTGTGTCTTTAATGTGGAAGGAAGTAACAACAGGTTTGCCATCTTAAGGTTGACAAGTTAACATTTAAAATGAGGTTTATCCGACATCAACATTGTTAGAGGTTGTAAGTTTGATGATCTACTTCTAGGATTAAAGATTTGCCTGGGTCTCTCTCTCTCTCTCATTCATAAAAATGGACTCCTCCAGGCTTACTCAGAGAGAAGCAGGATTTTCTAGCCCTGGCACCATCTTTAGATTTCTGAAGCAAGGGGGATCGGGAGTCCCAGAATGCCTCCCCCAGATAGAGCAACTGAATGGCTGACGAATCAGTGGCCATGCGAAAGGAGAGAGCAACTTGCTATATATTGCAGCTCCCAAACTGGAAAGGAGCCCAGAGATGGGCCCGTTTTGCAGATGGGGTGAGAGAGGCTCAGGGGAGAAGTGAGAGCCACCTGAGCAGAGCCAACAGGTAACAACAGGTTCAGAACGGACATGCTCACTGGAAGCTCAGGTCACTGATGTAAAGGGCATCGTTACCTGAAGCCAGCTGAGGACTGTACTGTCAGGAGTCATCTCTCTCAGGGCTTTAGTGCTTACCGGTCTCCTGAGAAGCATCATGGGAAAGGATGAGCAGTTTATAGGACTGCCCAAGAATGCTCTCAATGAGAAAGAAAGAAATACAAAGATTTCCTTATACAGAAAGCCAGGTTTCAGAGCAGAGCACAACCTGGGTGCTGCATCTCCAAACATCTACCTACGCCCAGGGATCCAATCCAAGCCCTCTTCCCCACCAAAAAGCCTTTTCTCTGCACACCATGTTGCAGTTATCCCACGTCCAGGTCCTGATCTGCACGCCTCTGCTTCTAGACACTCTGCCCCTGCACTGGGTTCTTGGGTCTTCACCTGGGTGATAGGATGGTTAAGACACACTGGATCAGGACTTCAGGGTTTGAATCCACGCTCTGCCCCTAACTAGCTGTGACCCTGGACAAATCCCATTATCTCTCCGATTCTGTTTCCCCGTCAGTTTCATGGGGAATTCTAGCTTTTACCTCATAGGATTCCTGCAAGATCAGTGAATGCAAAATGCTTAGTGCAATTCTGTTAGATCCAAAATACTTGGTTCTTTTTGCACGTGTGTGTATGATTCAAATATCTGTGCAGAGCAAAAGTCAATTCAGATCAGTCCTTGATGTGTAGGCTGGGGACCATGCTCAGCCTCTCAGGCATCTTTGGACCCCTGCTCCAAACAACTTTCACCTGGCACTCATTCCCTTTCTGCAAAGTTTCTCAGAGTGAGATGGATAGTGTGAGCAGCGGCCATGAAGGCTTGAATGCACAGACTGTAAATGGCTCAGGCCGTGTCTCCCCGGAGCCCTGATTTCAACATTGTTTTGATCAGAATGATGGTTTCAGCCACAAGCAATTGATTGGCCTGTACAATTCTGTCATCCCAACAACTGATTAATTCTTCAGTAATGACACTGCCTGTGGTTCCTGCTGGCATGCCAGCTACATTATGGAGCATTTACTCCTTGTCAAGGTCTCCGAATTCTTTACATATATTAATTTCTTTAGTTCTCTCAGCAGAGCCCTGTGCAGCAGACCTCTGTGTAGGGGGAGGATGGGGTCAGTTCACAGAGGTTAAATAAGCTGCCCAGGACACACAGCTGCTAAGAGGAAGCAGTGGGATTTAATCTCAGCTTTTTTTTTTTTGTTTGCTTGTTTTGAATTTTTCAGCCCCATTAGAAAAAAAAAAACAGGCTTACTGAGGCAGAATTTACATACAATATAGTTAATATTGGAAAAGGGAATGGCAATCCACTCTAGTATTCTTGCCTAGAGAATCCTGTGGACAGAGGAGCCTGGAGGGCCACAGTCCATGGGGTCGCCAAGAGTCACTCAGGACACGACTGAGCGATAACACTTCACTAAGGATACTAGTTAATACACCTTTTAAAGAGACAGTTTAAGGAGTGTTAGCAACTGTATCCAGTTGTATTGGGTTGGCCCCAAAGTTCATTTGGGTTCTTCTGTACGATATTACGGAAAATCCTGAACGAGCCTTTGGGCCAGTCCAATGTAAGCACCATGGAATCAAGCTACAGACCACTTCACGAATCTCAGAGGTTACCTTTTGGCCCTTTGCAGGCAATCTGCTCCTTTCAACCCCAGTGCCTGGTAACCACTGATTTGTTTTCTGTACGTGTGGTTTTGTCTTTTCCGGAAGGCTGTATAAATGGAATCGTGCCATATGTAATCTTTCGTAGCTGGCTTCTGTCGTTTATCAGAATGCACTGTTGTCCCCTGGGTCATTAGTTTGATCCTTTTGATTGCTAAATGGTAATCTCTGTGGGCTTCCCAGGTGGCTCAGCGGTACACAATCCACATGCCAGTGCAGGTGACTCACGTTCGATCCCTGGGTTGGGAAGATTCCCCTGGAGAAGGAAATGACAACCCACTCCAGTATTCTCATGTGGAAAATCCATATGGACAGAGGAGCCTCGCAGGCTGCAGTCCACCAGGTCCCTAAGAGTTGGACACAGCTGAACCACTAAGCACTCCACAGTGTGTATGCGCTAAGCCCAACCACCTAATTTATCCCTCCCCTGCCACATTTTCCCTTTCCTAATTATGTTTGCTTTCTAAGTCTGTGAGTCTGTTTCCATTTGGCAAATAAGCTTGTTTGTATCATTTTTTAGACTGAATCTTTATTTAACTCTGAGCCTTAGGTGTCCATATTCTCCCACATGGACCGCAGGTGCCATCCACCTACTGAATGAGGCAGTTTCTTTCTAAAAAGAGTGCTCTGTTATTGTCTCCAGGATTTTCTTTCAAGCAAATCTCGATGCTCTGAACTTTCTTATTTGACTACACTCATAGCTTATCCCCACTATCCTGTTAATCTTCCAGGTAGCTCAGAGGTAAAGAATCTGCCTGCCAATGCAGGAGACGCAGGAGACTCGGGTTTGATCCCTGGGTCAGGAAGATCCCCTGGAGAAGGCAATGGCAACCCACTCCAGTATTCTTGTCGGGAGAATCCCATGGACAGAGGAGCCTGGTGGGCTACAGTCCATGGAGTCGCAGAGTCGGACATGATGGAGCAACTGACCACACACCACACCCCATTGAACTATGTATCATCAGAAGTAAAACTTCTGTTCAAATTCATTAAAAAGATTTTTAGTCAACGGCTGTTTGGTGCCTTCAAGATTGCCCCATGCAATGGATAAAACAGTCATATTAGTCTCTATGGCTTTAAAGTTCAGTCTTCTTTTTTGAAAGCCATGTGACAATTTTTCCTGCCCTCCAAAGCTGTGGTTCTACATGGCAAACAAGGCACAGCACCCCTGCCTGGAATTCTGACACTATTAATAGCTGTGGCACCGAGTCCATATACTGGGGGCTGTGATGATTTTCGCATAACTTACTGCCAGCCAGTGATTGAATGACACCTTCATTTGTGGGAGACTGCCTGATTTTATTTTCTTTTTATTTATTTTTTAAAGATCTTATTTGATGTGGACCATTTTTAAGTCATTATTCAATTTGTTACCATCTTGCTTCTGTTTCATGTTTTGGTTCTTCTGGCCACAAGGTATGTGGGATCTTACCTCACTGACCAGGGATGGAACACATACCCCCTGTGAAGGCGAAGTCTTAACCACTGGACCATGAGGCAAGTCTTAAGAGCCTGATATTAGAATGTCAAAATTGAAAAAAAGAATGTGCATCTTAGGATGAATCACATATAGCATATTTTTGATGCCCAAGCTTCAGTTTCTGCCATGCTCTATTTTTTAATGTCCTCCGCAGACCACAGAAACATCGGCTTCGTCTTCGACACCCTCTTCCTCCCGAACTACATCCAATCACAATGATCCTCCCCTTCTTATCTACTTCTATCACTTTCATCCAATGCCTTATCCTCTCTTAAACTATAGCAAATACCTCCTCCTTTATCTGCTTGCCTCTAGCAATTTCTTCTCCTTCAGTCCATTCCATTCATTACCCCTGGTGTGATCATTCCTCTACAGACCTCTGAACGCATTGTCTCCTTCCCAAGACTCTTTCCTCGAGCCGCATTATTTGAAGCATAAAGTATAAATGCCTTAGCCTGACATTCAATTTCTCCTACATTCTGAGCCCTAATCTCTCATTCCAGTTTTACTCTTCAGCGTAGCTTCCTCCAGGCACATCTGATTATTTGGTGTTTTCCAAACATGTCTTGGACTTTTCCCTGATAGAATTCTGCTAATGATTTGTCTTAGAGAATCTCCTTTTTCACTCTTATTGAAGACAACTTCAGTACTTCATAGAAGTGAAGAAGCTTAATGCTCATTTGATCATATTAGCATGGCGCATTTATGAGTAAAGTTCTCTCTTCTTTCTTCGTCGCCCATAATGGGTTCATGGATGTGTACATACACACATATACAATGTATGTATGTATATACACATATACACACATAAATAAACACACAGTCCATCCATACACACATTCACTCTATTCATTTTTTAATTTTCCATGGAGCATAGTTAGCAATATTAGTTACAGGTGTACAGCAAAGTAATTCAGTTATACACACAAATACATGCATCTGGGCTTCCCTGGTGGCTCAGAGGTTAAAGCGTCTGCCTGCAATGCGGGAGACCTGGGTTCGATCCCTGGGTCAGGAAGATCCCCCGGAGAAGGAAATGGCAACCCACTCCAGTATTCTTGCCTGGAGAATCTCATGGACGGAGGAGCCTGGTGGGCTACAGTCCACGGGGTCGCAAAGAGTCGGACACGACTGAGCGACTTCACACACACACACTCTTTTCCAGATCATTTTCCTATTTAGATTATTACGGAACATTGAGCAGAGTTCTCTGTGCTATACAGAAGGTCCTTGCTGGTTATCTATTTTAAATATAGAAGTGTGTACATGTGAATCTCAAACTCCTGGTCTATCCCTCCCCCTACTCTATAATTATCACAATCTCTATGGAATTTTCTTTGTGCTCTTTAGTCAGAATCCTTCTCCCTTTATATTTTCTCAGCACCAGCTTGTACTTTCAATTGTACTATCCTTTGGTATAAAATGGATATAGGAGAGCTGAAACAAAGTGAAAGTGTTAGTCGCTCAGACCTGTCTGACTCTTTGCAACCCCATGGACTGTAGCCTGCCAGCCTCCTCTGTCCATGGAATTCTCCAGGCAAGAATACTGGAGTGGGTTGCCATTCCCTTCTCCAGGGGATCTTCCCAACCCAGGGATCGAACCCGGGTCTCCTGCATTGCAGGCAGATTCTTTACTGTCTGAGCCACCAGAGAAGCCCACAGGAGAGCTACATGGGCCTATTTTAAGAATTAGATTCAGTTACACAGTCTTAGAGTGCTGACATTTTGGAGGCATCCGAGTGTGCTAAATTAGGCATAGAATTGGCATCCGGTCATTCTGGGTCAGGCTGCAGCTCTGTCACTTATGATCTCTGTGATCCTAGGCAAGCAGGGTGACCTCTCTGACTTCAGTTCCCTGACAGTTCTGAGCCAATACGAGCCCCCAAGCACCTCATAGAAACCCCTTTCCCCTTCATGGAAAGATGCCAGGAAAATTGCTAAGTGCTTTTCCATGTCCTTGTGGGGAATGACAATCCTACCTAACCCCTCTTCTCCTCAGGCTTCTGGTTCATGCCCTGTGGTAGGAAAAATTCCTTTCTCCTCTTCCATATTATGTACTTAGAATTGGGAAGCCGCTGGCCAGCGTGGACCTTTACCCCCAGCCATTGTTGAAGGTAACTGTAGCCATGCGACTAGTTTTTACTAAAGCAGTGCTGGTGGGCCAACTGTGGTCCAGGCTTTTGTTCTGCAGGTGCCTCCTCCATGCTCTCTTTCTGCTTTTGGAGGCTGGATGCAGATGGCAACAAGTGGTTCTTAGACCAGTGGTTCTCAAACATCAGAACCATCTGCAGGGCTTATGTAAGGGCTGGCTTGTATCCTCAGCATTTGTGATCCAAACCCAGAGAGGGGGCCAGAGCAGGGGCATTTCTAACAAGTTACAGGATATGATGTAGAAGCTATTAGTATGGGGACCATGCTCTGAGAAGCACTGTTCTAGGTGATGGCAGAGCTGCCACATGGAAAGAGTCTGGGTACCAAAGCACCCTTGGAGGGGGCAGAGCAGCTCTGTTAATAAGGTTCACCTGCCTGCAAACATTAAATGAGCAAGGAATAAACTTTTTTTGTGTGTTTGAGGGTTTACAGACTTTGGTGAGTACATATTGTATGTATATTGTATATTGCAGCAGGTTGATCTATCCTGAAAAGCATCATTCCCATTTCCACAGGACTGAGGCCCAGACCCATTGCTTGGCTGCTGTCTTTCTCTCCAGTCCAAACCAAGCTTTAGAATCCCTCACACCCTCCCAAGCACAAATATTCTCTGCTTTTCGAAAGTTCGCTTTACACCACTTCACTTCTATGAAAGACCTACATTAGCACCTGTTTTTGCTAATGGAAAGCAATCTGAAGAGTATTTCTGCTTTTACCAACCCCCACCCCTGAAAGGTGAAAAGTGAAAGCAGAGTTCACATTTGTTGTGCAGAAGCATCTTGTACCCCGAGCAGCAGGAGAGGCCCTGCCAAGCTCCCTCCCCAGGAACCACACCCAGGATCTCAGCACCCAGCCACCAGAGTTGTGAACTGTGTCTGAGAGCATCTGTATTTTATCTGGATTTATTTTGTGCATCCCTTAGCGAGATGTGTCCTAAGGTAATTGCTTCTTTTCTTTATGCTGTTTCAGCTTATAACAGGTTTCACAGGAAGTCTCTAGTTTGGCGTAGCGGATGAAACCTGTATTTTCACTGATCACAACTGTACCATCACTCAGAAGCTCAGTCTCCATCTCTGTTAGTCCTCCTGCTCCCTGCTGCCTAACGAATGGACAGTCAATCCATCCTGCAGAAGGCTAGACTTCCCTCCCACCCACTGGACTTGGCAATGAGGGATTCACTCCCATGCTGGAGCAGCTCGTCCCCTCTGTCCTGATTAATCCCCCCCGGTTGCTCCCCTGGACAGCTTCTGGCCACCCTCCTCCTGCGTCTGGAAATCTCCATCCTCTCTGCAGTAGTTACACCCACTTAGCACCCAATTCCTCATCCCCAGCACCACTCCTTGCACAGAGTAGATGCTCGATGTCTAAAATCAAAGCCGCGGCGACCAATTCTGAGCAAGAAATTGGGACAAGTCACAGGGTAAGGATGACAGATGGCAGGGGAAAGCAGTCTACCCAGCTGGTGATGACAGCCAGCAACAAGGTATGGGTCAAGTATTTTCCTCGTCGAATTTCCTGGAGCCCTGTCTTGACAGAATGCAGACTCTCAGACATAACAGGGCAATCGTGTGATAATTATATATATAAAAAAGTCTAGCAAGTATTAAAAGATCACTAGTTCAATAAGCACATGAAAGCTCAAAGCAGGATTCATGCCATTAACTCAAATTACATGAGCCGTAAGTCTTCCATCGCCTTCCTTTTAGCCACCACATCAAGGAAAAGAGGCTCTTTCATTGGATTATTAAAAGGATTTAATTAACATGGAATATTTCACAGGCAGACAACCTATGACAGAATAATTAAAATATAGTTTGTTGAAATGCACATTAATTGGTTACTAATTATCATGTTTCGTTCCTCTTTAAGGGATAAAGATATGCTCAGGGGGAGACACTGCTTTATGCAGACACACATCTCCCTGTTCATTTGGCTCAGCATTTAATTAGAAGGAAGGACAAAGTCCATGACGTTGCAGATCTAGGAAACTGGAGCAGAAGTCAGAGCGAACAAGCAAGGGGTGTCACTTCACCCTGAGCAAGCAGGGTGGTGGGCAGAGAGCTAGACTGGGAGTCTACAAGCCTGGGAGCCCCTCTCCTACTCTGCTCTCAATCCCCTATGCGTATTTCCCCTGCTTAAAGCTGCTCATGGACCCCGCACCATTATATAAATTCCAAGTCCCTGCCAGCCGGAAAGTTACGGTCAGGCCCTTGACTCTCTTCCCGAGATGATTCTCTGCCTTGTCCATCCCACTCAAGCCACCCTGACCATCTCACTGGACCTTGAACAAATCAAGTTTGTAATTACCACAGAACCTTTGAACGTGACATTCCTCCAGCCTGGAATCTCTTTCCCTGAACATTCATATGGGGCTTCTGCCCATGATTCACATCTCAGTCCAAAAAACTCCTCGGAGGCTTTCCCTGGTCACCCAATCTAGTACCTCCACCTTATTCTCTATCTCATCACACTCTTTTATTCACAGATGTAAAAAACTACCATATTATCTTAGGCATTTATTTGTTCGCTTGTGTATTGCCTGTTTCTATTGACTATGAATGCTATGCAGGCTAGAACCAATCTGTCTCCTTGATTTACTGCAATTCCAGCACCTAGGACAGCGCCTGACACATAGTAAAAGGAAAGGAAAGTGAAGTCGCTCAGTCGTGTCCGACTCTTTGCGACCCCATAGACTGTAGCCTACGAGGCTCCTCTGTCCATGGGATTTTCCAGGCAATAGTACTGGAGTGGATTGCCATTTCCTTCTCCAGATCTTCCCGACCCAAGAATGGAACCCAGGTCTCCCGCATTGTAGACAGACGCTTTACCGTCTGAGCCACACATAGTAAGCATTCAATAAATAATTGTTGATTTAATGTATGGAGATGAGGATGGAGAATAAGATCTTTGAGCATCTGTCCAGTTCCAACATTTTAGTATGCTTTGAACATCACAGAACCAAGAGAAACACAGAAGTTGTAGAAGACAGAATGTTTTAACTCCTTTGTGTACCTCCCTTCTGGCCCCTAGCCTTGCCCTTGAGCTTTCAGGAAGTGTTTGTAGCCTGGGGTCCATCTGGATATGCAGTTCTAGGGTTCTAAAGTATCTGTGACTAGGGCCATGACCCCTGTCCACTTCACCTTTTCAAAGCGATAATCGTGGAAGCATCAGTTTTAAAACTGATCTTCTCCCAAAGCCTTTGTTACCTGTGTCATCAACCCATTTCATGGAATTTCAACAAGACCAAGGTTCTCCCTGGGCTTTCCTCATGGCTTAGTTGATAAAGAATCCACTTGCCCAGCAAAAGACCTGGGTTCGATCACTGGGTCAGGAAGATCCCCTCCTGCATTGGCGGGTGGATTCTTTATCACTGAGCCAACTATGTCACTGAGCCAACTGTATAACCCCTCATCTAGAGACTGGGGAGATTTCATCCCTCATCATCTACTGGAGATAAAGTGAGGGGAAAGTATTAGCAAGAGCTATGAGCTCAAAGTGAAGAAAGCAATAACTTCTGAGTGAAAGGATCATGGTTTCTAGGAAAGGGACATTTGTAGTGAGCCTCAAGGTGTGAGTAGGAGTTTGCTATGCCGAAAATGCTACGGTGAGGTTGGGGAAGTAGGTAGTTGAGAAAATAATGGTTGTAGTAAAGGGAGGAGGGGGCTACATTTTCGGCAGGGAACAGCTACGTGTAAAGACTTTGTGACTGGCCTGTAAACTGTCATGTAACAAGAGTATTAAAGAATAGGAGATACTGAAGCTTGGCCTGAGCTTATTTTAAGGCTAAGGAATCTGGGCTTTTTTTCCCTACACAGGAGGACTTTTTTTCCCTCGGTGATATTTTTACACCTAGAAAAGTAAACAATATTTATCTTAAGCTCGTTGCCGACAACTTGAATACCAAGATAGTGCCAAGGAAAAACAATCACATGTAAACCCGCTGCAAAAAAAAATAATTGCTCTTAACAGGCGGTCGTATGTCTTTTCAGCACTTTTCAGATGAATATATATATATGCTAGTCTAGCTTTCCCCAAATGCCATCCAAAGAACATTTTTGAGCTAGAGAGTATCACAGTCAGGCTTGCATTCCAGAAAGATCCTGCTGGTAGCCGTGGGGAGGAGAAGGCCCAGCAGAGACTGCAACCGGAGGTCAGGATGCTGTTTGTTCTTGCTCTGGTGCAGGGGAGAGATGAGGAGGACCTGGGTCAGGGCAGGACCAGTGGGACCAGGGAGGAAGGGCCAGTGTCTCAGCAGCAGAAACACACTAAGAGGTGGAAATGCTACCTTTGTGAAGTCAAACCAGAGGTCAAGGGTTGCATCAATGACCAGTAAGAGGCTGCTAAGATCCTCCTCTCCAGGCCCCTGGTTCATTTTCTAATCTGACATGCAGCATGATCTTCCATCCTAGAACATTTGATTATAGCATTGATCTCCCAGCAATTCCAGATTCACTCACTGCACGCTCCCGCCCACCCCCCAACCCCCCGCCAAAAAAAACCCAACTCTGTCTCTTTCAGAATTCTGTGGAGGAGGGACTTCCATGGTGGTCCAGTGGTTGAGAATCCACTTTACAGCGCAGGGGACATGGGTTCCATCCCTGGTTGAGGAACTAAGACCCCACATACTGTGGGGCAACTACTGAGCCCACGTGCTCTGGAACCCTTGGGCCACAGCTAGAAAGAAGTCCCCGCTCCACAATGAAGAGCCTGCGTACTGCAGTGAAAATCCCACGTGCTGCAACTAAGTCCCCGCGTGTGCAAAACAATAACTAACTAAATATTTTAAATTAAAAAGAAAAGAATTCAGCTGAGGGGATTTGCCGACTGTTGGTCTGAGATGCCATATAGGCATCAGGACCCCTTTTGATGTAAAAGCCAGATATCTTCCTCTCGAGGAAGCTTTCGTGGTGGCTTCCATGACTCAGCAGGTGCCACGCCCTTGACCTCTCTGACCTCAGCCCGGGCAAGGAAGCCTTGCTCTTTTCCTCTCACAGCTTCCTACCCTCAGCTACATCCGTCGCTGCCAAGCTGTGCTCAGAAAATGAGGGTTATCACGAAAGAGCCTGAGGCTGGCCTGAGAAATGAGATGTGCCGTGGGTGATGGAGGAAGATTGAGAGACGGGATAATTGAGGACCCGAGCACAGACTCTGCCGCCTGCCGGGATGGGCTCTCGGCGTGGACCACATTAAAATCCCATCACCCACCGCTTTCTGGTGGCCTCAATGGCCTCGCTTCAAATGCTATTTTATAAGCAGTGTTTTCAGAGAGTTAACACATCTGGAGGGTCTCTGAAAAGGAAAAGGCCTCTGCGGAATAGCTTTTCTCTTACCAGAGGAAATGAGAGATGGTTTTCCTTGTAACCCAATTTCCAAAGCCTGTTATTACAGAGCATTGGGAAGATTTGCCCCCTGCCAGGCTGAAGGAGGCGGTGCCAGCTGCAAAGGGGCCTGAGAGATGGGTTGAGTGCTCGCTGGGGGCAGGGAGGCTAGTCAAGCACCATCTCCCCTCAGTGACACGTAGGGCCTTCCACCAGCTCACGTGTCTTGCACAGATTTTCTTTCCTCAAGCCATGGCGTGGGAGGTATCATGGGTGGTGCAAGAATGGTAGCATGGGCTTGCCATCCACCAACCCTGGGGCCCAAGCCCAACTCTTGCTTTTTACTTACCTGTCATTTCTCCATCTGGAAAAGAAAGACTTGTACCTGTCAGCAGAGGTAAGGTGTATGTGCAGTGTGTCTGGCCCACCTGGCCCTCCATAGATTGGGTCCTATTCCCTTCTCATCCATCATATATCCCTATAGAAGATTATTCAGCCAAAGACCAATCGCATGATTTGTTCATTGCTTTAGATGACCATTTTAGGGCAGTGATGTATCAAATGTCACCTGGTGAGTTCTTGACAAAGCTGGAAGCCAGGTGGCCAGTAGAATGCCACGTCAGGTGTCCGGGAGGTAAGACAGCATGGCTGTCGACTGCAGAAATGCCTCCCTAGGGAAGGGCTGCCCCAGGGCTGGGAGGGAAGATGCATTTGACGTGTCTCGTCTGCCCTCACAGTCTTGTGTCCTGAGCCCACTGGACAGGGTCCCCAGAGGACGAGCTCTGAGCAGCAGGGGCAATCAAGTCACTATTAGGGCTGGGGCTGTTCAAAAGAATGGGATCCTTATAGATCGGCAGCCCTGCCCCTACCCTGGAGTGGCAGCAGTCAAGGTGGAACTCGGGCTCCAACCAGGGAACCCCAAATCAATGCAGCAGTCCCTGGTGGCTCAGATGGTAAAGAATCTGCCAGCAATGCAGGAGACTGGGATTCCATTCCTGGGTCAGGAAGATCCCCTGGAGGAGGGAATGACAACCCACTCCAGCATTTTGCCTGGGAAATCCCATGGACAGAGGAGCCTGACAAGCCATGGTCCATGGGGTCAGACACGACTGAGCAACCAAGACATACACTGTACAGGAACCGTAGGGCAAGGGGCTCCTTCAGGACAGCGAGGATGTCACTGAGAGGCTATGTGGACACAGAGCTCAGGGGCCTAAGAGCAGGCTTAGGCCTTAATAGGCAGCTTATTCAAGCTCTGGAACAATAAGATGTAATGGTAAAAACTGATGAGGGCTTCCCTCATTGTCCAGTGGTTAAGAATCCACCTGCCAATGCGGGGGACACAGGTTCAATCCCTGATCTGGGAAGATCCTATATGCCATAGGGGCAATGAAGCCCACGTGCCACAACCACTGAGCTGGCCCTCTAGAGCCCACAAGCCACAACCACTGAAGCCGAAGCACCTAGAGTGCATGCTCTGCAGCAAGAGAAGCCACTGTAGTGAGAAGCCTGCATAGCACAACAAGGAGTAGCCCCTGCTCACTGCAACTAGAGAAAGCCTGCATGCAGCAGCGAAGACCCAGCACAGCCAAAAATTAGTAAATAAAACAAACAAAAATGTAAAAATTCATTTCTTAAAAACTTTTCTTGTCTCAGAGCCTTCAGAGGTCCCAAGACAGCAAAGTCACAACTTAGTGAGGGGTGAGCCTGCCATGCAGGACTTAGGGAGGGAGGCAGGAAAACCTGCTTTAAGGCTCTTAACCTCTTCACCGCTGATACAGAGATTTTGGGGGAGAAAGATCCTTTGATACCAGCTAATCTTTGTGTTCTTTCCATGACCCAGGTATATCTTTAAGCCAAGTGATTTTCATAACACGACGACCTAGTAGATACTAGTATTATTATTCCTATTTTGGTGATAGAGAGACTTAGGTTAAGGAGATAAAATAACTTTTCCTCATGTCTCAGATGTGCCTGTGAGGCTTCAACAAGTGTATGAAAACCTGGCAGAGCGGAGGGATGCGACAGAGCAGGGGTCCCCAGCCTCCGGGACCGAATGCCTGATGATCTGAGGTGGAGCTGATGTAATAATATAAACAAGCACACAATAATCGTAACATACTTGAATTGTCCTGAAACCATCCCCACGCCTCGTCCCTGGAAAAACTGTCTTCCACAAAACCGATCCCTGGGGCCGAAAAGGCTGGGGACCATTGCTACAGAGGGTTCTTCCTGTTGTTCCATAGGAACCAGGTGGGAGTGAACCTGAGTTCTCCTTTCTTCTTCCCCCCACCCTCCCCCGCAATCAAATTCTCTTTCCAAGCACAAGGCAAGCTTCCAGAAGCACGAGAACCAACCAGTAATCTAATAGATAAATTGGGCAGCACTGCTGACAGGCAGTAAGGACCGGCGGGAGAATTATATAGGGTGGCCATGAAGCCTCAATGAGACGCTTCACAAATTGGAGGAAATACTTCTCAAATTGGAGGCTGATGCTTTCAACTGCCTTGGAGAGTTTCCTATGGGTGGAAAATGGTTTTAGTTGGAGACACTGTTATTTGAGTTGAATTTTATTCTACACAGAAATGACACAGTTTCCATCCTAAGTAAGTTTACAGCTTAAAGAGGGGGAAAGGATTATTTTAGCATGTGTGTGTGTCAACGGGGAGGGCGGTGTGTATGCGATGGGTGAGGATCATTTGAAAAGAATGACTATGGAAGCCTGGAGTGACTAAGCAAAACGAATGGCTATCTACCTTGAGATAGGAGAAGCTTAAGGGAGGTGATATTTCAAGAAGAGCACATAGAGAGATGTGAACTTGCCTGCAGTTGCCAGTTCGGAGACCATCAACCTAATATATCAAATCCTTCTAGTTTCTGTAGTGCAGATCATTTCCACACAGATGCTCCATCTTCTGTGTTTTATGTGGAAGGAGTTGATGGGCAATGGAAGCGGGGTCTGAAAGGAAGGAACAGCCAACCTGGCTGAACACCAGAAGCGTCACAGGAGGTACATCTATTCCTCACCACCAGCGGGGACTGATGGTTGAGGCTGACCAGAGGCTGAGCTGGCTGGGAAGCACAGCTGAGTGACCCTTCAGATCTGACTGTCAAGGGGACTTTGGAGACTCTGAGACATAACCAAAATGCACACTGTTGACACTGAATGAAAGGGGAGGCACCTACTACACATCTAGTAGGGGCTGGGGGCTTCCAACGCATTTCCATCCTAATCCTCTCAATGGCTCTGTGAGCTATCCGCTACTATCTTCATTTCTGATTATCAGTGAGACAGAGTTAAAGACCAAATCTGGATCTGTCTAGCTCTGATGTCTATGCCTCATGTACTTATCCTCTTTTTTTCTTTCCAATACAATTTCACACTAGTTCCAGATGTCTCTGCAGGTGGTGGGAGTGATGGCACAGAATGGTCTTGGTTACCTAATCCATAATTCCCCAACTTTTGCTTGGAACTCTCCCCAAACTAGGTCTGTTAATGCTTTGGGTCTGTTGCTGATTAGGTGAATGGGTTTTGGAGAGCACCCCTTCTCTGATTTGGAGAGAATAATCCAAATCTTAGTGAAGTAAGGAAAATATATGTCATTGTATTAAAAGCTGACACCAAAATCTCTCTTAGGAATGAAACTTTTAGTTTGGAATATACCATGACATATTCTCAGGGAGTGGAAAGTGAGACTGCCCAGGGACTAGGAAGGAAAGGAAGCTATTCTTTGAGAGGCAAGGGGAGAAGATTTGCTTGTTACTGTATATAGGGTGTGTATTAGTCAGAGTTCTCCCAAAGAAACAGAACAAATAGGATGTTTATACATACATGCACAGATAGATAGATATAAGAGATGTAGCAAAGGAACTGACTCACACAGTTATGGAGGCTGAGAGGGTGCAAAACCTCACGTTCGCAAGCTGGATAACCAAGAAAACTGATGGTATAATTTAGTCTTTGTCCAAATGCATGAGAGCCAGGGAAACTGGCGGCATAACTCCCAGTCTGAAGTCAAACGCCTGGGAACTGAAGGTGGGGTGGGCATGGTGTCAGACCTGTCATCCTAAGGCCTGAATAAACTAGGAGTTCTGATTTCCAAGGGCAGGAAAAGATGGATGTCCCAGCTCAAGAAGAGAAAGACAGAATCTGCCCTTCCTTTGCCTTTTTGTCCCACGAGGGTCCTGAATGGGTTGGATGATGCCCACTCACACTGGTGAGGGTGATCTTTACTCACTCTACTGATTCAAATGCTGATCTCTTCCAGAAACCCCTTCACAGACACACCCAGGAATAATGCTTTACCAAACCTCTGGGCATTCATGAAGGCTAGTAAGAAGGAATCCCTCGGTTACAGTTCAAAATAGCGCCTGGGAAAGATACTTGTTTGGATAATTTGAGGTTAATAGCTGCCTATTCCTGCAATGGGATGTCTCAGCAACAGGAAACACTGTTTTTTTAGGCATTTTATCATGATATAGACAAGCTTAGTAACTAAGGTAAAGGGCATAGCCAGAGGTTAGGGGGTTAGAAGGTGCTCACCCAGGGACTTCGCTGGTGGTCCAGTGGTTAGAACTCTGAGATCCCAATGCAGGGGGCCTGGGTTCAATCCCTGGTCAGGGAATTAGATCCTGCATGCTACAACTAAGATCCTCTATGCTGCAACTAACAATTGGCACAGCCAAATTAAAAAAAGACTGTCATCCAGTCTTGAGCTTGGAGCAGAGACCTGGGGAGAGGGGACACTATCAGAAAGCAATTGCACAAGGAACTGAATAACTGAAGTTCCTGGAGGGGCAAAGGGCATGGGGGCAGGGATGCTGTGGGACTGACATGGCGTAGGCTTGGCTGCCTCTCCATCCACCTTGGCCCAGCACTGAGCTAAGTGGGATGATCTGAGAGTTGGAATGAGGCTAGAGCCAATTTCTTTCTGGTCGCTGTGACCTTGTCGTATTTAGAGGTCATTGAAGATACAATTATTTATTTAGAGTTTCTGTTGTTGTTGTTTAGTCGCTAAGTCGCCTTCAACTCTTTGAGACCCCATAGACTGTAGCCCCCCAGGCTCTTCTGTCCATGGAATTCTCCAGGCAAGAATACTGGAGTGGGTTACCATTTCCTTTTCCAGGGGATCTTCCCAACCCAGGGATCAAACACACGTCTCCTAAATGGGCAAGCAGATGCTTTACCACTGAGCCACCAGGCAAGCCCTAAAAAGATTTAAAGTACATTTAAATTCAGAAAATTAAGCAGAGTCCTCTTTTATCTGCTTCAACAAAAGTTGAAACTTTTGTGAAGTGCAACAAAATATACTCTGCTAACTGGAAGTTTTGTGGCCACACCAAACACCCCATTTTTGTAGGAAGTGTGGACTGTGGAGCTAGGAAGCTGTTCAGAGTCATCTTTGAGGGAGAGCCATTGCTGAACTTGTGGGCACTTGGTATTTCCATGTGAGCTAACCGGCAACTCTCAAGTGTCTTTTAATCTTTCCTTTCATGACCTACATGAATAGGAGCAGTTATTCTCCTAAACACATCTAGTCTCCACGTTTCCCTAAGTTACTCCCATAAGCACGTCTTTGCAAATGCTGTTGGATAAGCAAACATGTATTGGTCCATGAGCGGTGTCCTCACATCGTATGAGCACAGGGGAGGGAGGGATATTGAAGGGTCTTCCTGAAATTATCTTTGCCAGGTGTTCTATGCTAAAACCCTTCTTGATTAGCTGCTTTTGCAACATCCAACCCTTCATCACATTAGCTAACATTTACTGGGCACCTTTGGTGGGATAGGTACTTTGCTGAACACTTTCTAAGAATAAGTCATTTACTGTACATACAGCGGTCACTTTTGGTGTCCATTTTACAAATGCTGAGTCATTTATTCAATTTCTTGGCAAGTTAGTGGGAAATCATGCCCTGGTCTCAGTTCTGTCTGATTCCCAAACCCCGGCCCTTAATCTTAGAAATAGTTTCCTGTCACAAGTCTCACGGAATGATCTAAGAAACCACATTCATTAATTAATTCATTTATTTGTTTGTTTATTCAGTATCAGCTCGGTACCTACCAGGTGCTAAGTACAATGTCGAGAGTTAAAAGCAGAAAGATGAGCATGGCGTGGTCCCTGCCGTTCAAGGAGCTCTTGATCTACAGTATTATCTAGACTGTCTGGGTGCAAATAGATGTTGTAAAAGGGAATGATGAGCTATAATAAGAGTCTCAGGGAATACTGAGAGTGAACAGTTCTGCCTGGGTGAGAGCATGAGTGCTGAGGCTTAAGAACGGAAGGAGCATTTGGAGCTGAGTCTTCAATAATAATTGAAAATTCTTGAGAAGAGAAACTGAAGATATCCAAAATTTAATACAATTTGTCTAAAACATACTTCTCCAGGGTTTGCCAACTCAGTGGATGGTGTCAACAACAATCTCATTTTCAAGCGGAAAACCTGAGAGTTTTGCTTTACACATCCCACTCCATTATCTCCATAGCTAGCCCATCAACAAATTCTGTTAAATATTCCTCCTAAAACTCTTTCAAATACATTACTTATCTCCAGATTGCAAAACTACCATCCGACTGTAATCTATCACCGTCTCTCACCAGTGTCTTGGCAGTAGATTTCTAACTGGTCTTCCCGTATTCACTCTTTTTAGCCTCCTTCTCTCTACAAAGACTAGTCTATTAGCTCATTAAGATCATATTTTCCATGGTACACTGTTTATAAAATAAGCTTTGAAGCCTTTACTAAATTCAAAATTTGAGTCTTCTTGGAGTCTCTTTCTACTAAGTATTTTTCTTTTGCTAATGGATTAGATTTTCCCATTTCTATTCATGTCTAGTAATTTTTATTGTATTCTGAGCAATATGAATGATGTGTCATGGAGGTGCTAGAGTCCGTTATCTTTCTCTGAAAATTTTCAGTTTTGTTCCAGCAAACTGTTCAATTTCTGGCAGATGACCTTGAACTTTGAGAGGCTTGGCTTTATGCTTTTTGTGGGGTGAGATATGCTCTGTGAAAGGACAAGGTGTTTTCCAAGCTCCTCTAACTTCATAGGAATCAAATTGCAAAATCTCTCGTGGATCTTGTTGAAGTTTATTTTCAGGCTCTATTGGAACAGGTCTTGAATAGTCCTGACCCTAGAACCAAGGTCAGAAAACTTTTTCTTAAGGGCCAGATAAATATTTTAGGCTTGTGGGCCATATGGTCTCTGTAGCAAATTGTCATTGTAAACAAACAGGCATGGAAGTATTCCAATAAAACTTTACAAACATAGGTGGCTATGCTTATCAATTATATATTACAGGAGCCATAATTTGCTGACCTCTGCCATAAGACATGGTCCTACGTCTAAGGCAATGCCTTTAACAGGATTGTCAGGTATTAACAAGGTCTCTGCCCTCTGGCTGGGCTGGAACTTCCTTATGTTCTAGAACCACTCAACCTCCTGTAATTCCACTCCACTCTCAGTCTTTTTTTAAAAGATTTTTTAAAAATGTGGACCATTAAAAAAAAAATCTTTATTGAATTTGTTACAACACTGCTTCTGCTTTATGCTTTAGTTTTTTGGTCACTGGGCATATGGTATCTTAGCTTCATGACCAGACATCAAACATGCATCCCCTACACTGGAAGGAGAAGTCTTAACCACTGGACTACCAGGGAAGTCCCTTACTCTCAACCTTGTAACAACCTTCTTGGTAAGCTTTATGCAGTCTTGCCCTATGCAATCCCATCCCAGACCTTCCACCACAGAGTTCTGGGGACCCCCTCTGTGATGGCTTGCCCCACAGTTTCCAGTCACTTCAATAGTTTCTAAGTCGGATCCTACCTCCTTAGGTCAATGGGGGTATCATGCTTTGTATGGGCTCTGACTTCCTACGTCACAGAAAATTGTCCCTAGACAGAGAACTGAAGAACACGAGACCTCACCTCATGATTTTCTCTTTTCTCAGGGATCATGGTCTTGTCTTGCCCATCGCCACTGCCAGAAAGCAGTTTGCTTACATATTCTGTCCAGTTATACAGTTATTTACGGCAGAGGGCTAGTTCTATGCTAATTTTTCTATCATGGTAAATAGAAGAAATTCCTAAATCTACACATGTCCTCTTCAATCTAGTCTCCTCTCTGTTGCCAAAATGCTCTTTCCCATCTAATCATCGAATCATATCCAGTGCCCTCCCTAAAGTGGTTCAAAGATTTCTATTGCTTTTAAGATAACACCAAAGGGACAGAAACTGTTTTTGCCCATCAGTGAATCCCAACACTCAGCATGGCACCTTCCCTAGAACAGGTATATAAGAAATATTTTTGAGCAAGTGAATGAATGAGTGAATGAATGAGAAATGACATCTTGGGCAAAGAAAATAACATGAGCAAAGATTAAAAAAACATAAGACAGTATGGAAAATGGTGTATCATTCAGTAAAATTCCAACTCGAGAAACTGACTACAAATGATTCAAATGACTTCATGTGTAGAAAATATTACGATTGAAGATCATAGCCCTGAATTGTCATTTTTCAGTTACCAAAGACCTGAAATGATTTCCTCAGCATGAAGTTCTTAAGCTGACTAGACCTGTCTAATCAAGGCAAAGAAAGCTTTCCTTGGACTTGGGGTGACTGCACTCACAGATGGAGAGACAGACAGACAGGTGGACATGTGTGTAGGCAGAAGGAATCACCCATTTGCTAAAAATATAAACCCAAACCCATTTTTCACAGAAATCCTCAAAGAGCAAACAGATCGATAGCAAGCACACCATTTGTGCAACGTTGACATCCTTTTCACATTAGAGAAAGTGAAATCACCTTGGAGACCAAGTTCTTTTTCAGACAGTAGAGGAAGTGACTAAGGGAACTGTGACTTTGGAACCAACTCAGGCCCCCAAGGATTCTCACGCTGATTAAATACATTTGACAGCAAATTTTCAATACAGAAAATTAGCATTTATGATATTCAGGGAAGGGAAAAACAGGGCTTGAGCACCAACGTCCCCAAGACCTTGGGAAGGTAGAGTGCAAAGAAGTTTAGTGGAAAGAGACGTGTGAGTCTGTGGCTTGAGACTCTGGAATAAAGAACTCAAAGGGCATCAGAGGTTCTCTACGATGCCATTTTAACTGTGCCCTAGCAAATACTCCCAAGAGAAAGCAGCAGTGGATATGACAAAGGAATGAGAGGCTACTGGGAGCTCCATACAGAGTGTAGAAGAAGCGGACAGAAACTCACATTCATTGAGCACCGTCAGGGTGAGGACCCATTGCTTGGGGCTTTGCTTGAGTTCTTGTGTTGTCTTCATCATAATAACCCTATAAGGGAGGTCCTATTATGTCTATTTAAGAAGTGAAGAAACTGAGGCCTCGGATAAGTGAAAATATCTGTCTCAAGTCACAGAACTAATAAACAGGAGAATTGTAACTTGGATCCAGATTTGTCTGATTCCAAAGCTCAGTGGTGCTTCCCAAACACCAGATTGTCTCCCTGGTCTGCTGTTTCTGTGTGTGCTCTGCTAAGTCACTTCAGTCCTGTCCAGCTCTCTGAGACCTGGTGCACTGCAGTCCCCCAGGGTCCTCCGTCCATGGGATTCTCCAGGCAAGAATACTGGAGTGGGTTGCCACGCCCTCCTCCACTGTATATGGTAGGTGGCTCATCAGAGGGAGGTCTACATTTTCAGGCATCAGGCCTTTCTTCTTCCTGAGTTGTAGGATATGGAATGCAGTGTCATGGACAAGCAGGTGCTTCATAATGATGGGTGTCATTTCAGAAATGAATTTACTGAAAATCCCTCATGTACTGATAAGCATTCTCTCCATTTCCTTACCCTTGAGTATCAACATTAGAATGTATGTCTTATGAATGTATGCATATATGTCATGACCAATAACCAACTTCTGGCTGCACTAGGGGATCCTGAAGGAATAAGCACACATCCGTGTGTGTATATGTGTGCTTGGCTTGTCACAGTTGGATTTTAAAGGCCAGTGAAAGAGAGGCTTTGGTCTAACACAGAACCGATAACACTTCAAAGTGCTCACTAAGCTTAGTCCCCTACTGTGAGATGCAACATTTATAAAATGCATTCCTACCTGTAGCAAGGCAAGCCCACGTTTCCCTTGCCAAGGGTCCTCATCAAGGCAAATACTTTGCTTTAACGATCAGCCATCGAAACAGAAACAAAACGTAGAAGTGGTGAGCTGCCATTTGTGGCAATATCATCCATTGTCTTGTACGCACTGGTATTTTTATTTAGGAGGACATGGGGATGAGAGCTGGAACATATGCTGGTGAGTTTGCGTGTGTGTTTAGAGAGGAGAGCAGACAGAAGCCTGGGGAAAACAAACATGTGCAAACGTGGCAGGGAGCAGAAAGCCCAGCAGGGATTGCTGGTTTCCTAGCAATCAATGACCAACGTCCCTCTGGGACTATTCCCAATAGTACAATCGTTTTACAAATAGATGCAGGTCTTGGTTTAGTTACTGACATTGCTCGACCCAGGGCTGTGTGCACAGTCATCCCCTGCAGACAGGTCTTTGAATCTTGGATCTGGGTTTGGATTTACATTCCTGGGAACCCTTTTAGAAGGTTGCTCCTGGTTTGCCAGACTCTGGATTTTTATCTCAGCACAGCTGTTCCAACCCAGGGTGTTTCAACAATTTTGTTCCAGGGAATAAAAAAGGGGTAGTTGTTGTTCTTAATAGAATCAGAACCATCTCTAAGCACTCAGCTCCCTTTGTGCAACTTTCTCCAACTTGGCTGGACCAAAGCCCCTCCCCATCTTTCTCGGCACTCCCAAATTTGATCTGTTCTTAAAACACATTTTTATTTTCCTGGAAAGCCATGTTTGCACATGTGCCATCTCCCCCAAAAGACTTTTTAATTGCACCTTATTTATCTGTCACCTTCCCGTACCCAGCACAGACCTAGTATATAGTAGGTGCTCAGGAACATTTATTAAATGACTGAACAGGTAAACAGAGTCCCAGAGACTTCCCATCCTCCTTCAAGTTGCCCACCCCACCTCGAATCATCAGTCCTGTCTTCCTTCATCCAGGAGAAAGCAGAGAAGGACTGCTGTCCAGGACTGTGGGTACCTTTGCTGTACTGGCATGGAAACTGGAATGCTACGGTCCTGGAGGGTCATCGCCAACCAGGAGAGGGCAACACAGCATCCTGTGTGTCAGGATGGGTCTTGCCTGCAAGAAGACATATTCCTGGTACCAACTGTCTGGAGGAAGAACAGCTTCTCAGACAAGCTCTGGCATCTGTGAACCTTGGTGCTGACTTACAGGAATGGGGCTCTCTAAGCTTGACCTTGCCTTAGGGCATTGAAATCTCAGAAGGAGGCTCATACCTGAGGCAGTGACAGCTACTTGGGGTTGATCCAGAAGGTGGGAGGTGGGTACAGGGCAAGGGTCTGGGATGGGTGGCTGCCTTCAACAGCACGTGGCTCTCCTGCTGAGAGGAGAGGAGAAAGAGTCCGGGTTGCTGTCATCTCGGTTCACTCTCTGTCCTCCCTTAGGACTTAGCCAACTTCCCCCTGCATACTCTGGCCCATCCCAATTGCTTCATAGGAGAAGGGTTTGTCTGAGCCCAGGCCTGGGCCAGTGGGCTCTAAGAAGAGCTTTAACAGGGAGAGAGAGAGCTCAAGGAGACAGCAACTCTGGAGCCAAATGAACTGCGACTGCGCAGCCAGCTGCCCCTCCCATTCGGGAAGCTTAAACTCCCTGCTCAAAACGACGAGGTTTCCCTGCTTGCCAGATCTCAGGTCTCCTGAGAAGCTGGATGATAATGGTGCTCTGGCTGGCACGGATGAGAAGAGAAATGGTATTTGCTCAGTATTTGCCCCGTATCAAGCATTTTGCACACTTGCCTAATCGAATCCACCCAGTAGCCCTGTGTGTAGATATTATTTTTCTCGCCTTATGGTGGGCCACATTGAGGCCTGAAAAAAAAAAAAAAGTGCTCACAGCAGAACTGCGAATTAGACCTCGGCTTCCATATTCCCCATCCTGGATCCTTCGGATTCCTACATTTGAATCATCTGCAAAAATGCATTTTCTAGCTCTCCCCCCAGCCCATCATCCCCTGGGCGCTTTTCATTAAGTGCTAAAGGCATGTTTTGGCCTTTTCCTGCTCTTTATCTTTGTGGGTTCAGGACCCTAGGTCTGTTCCTGAGTGTTTCTGCCCTGACTCTATAGAGAATCACGGGATGAGTGAGTAAAAGCCCTTAGAAAAATCCAATCCCGTAGCCACTGTTCCCAGTCCAAGAAGCAGTGCAGGGCTGAGCTGAAAAGGAAATCAGAGACCATCTAAGGAACCCCATTGCTTTAAACAGGGGGACATCAAGATCACAGAGGAAGTGACTTGTCCAGGGTCATACGTGGTAACTGTTATGGGTGGGGCACTGGGCCCAGGCCCTCCAATCCGAGTCACCTGCCTTAGCTCTTGGATGCTTTGGCCAGTGGGAGTCTCGGGTTATCTTCCGCTGTTGCCATTTGGAGAACCAACTTCTGCCCGTGGCTGCAGATAGGTAGCCCTAAACCTGGCACCACAATCTTCTTTAACAGATAAGACAGCTAAGGTCCAGATCAGGGATATGAGTCCTGACGCCACAACCACCAGCGCTTAGCAGAAGGTCATGCCTAACCCAGGGAGCTGTGCTGCTTCAGCCTCCTGACAAGCGCGGCTGCGCTGATGTGCAGAAGCACCTTCAGGTCACGCAAGCTGAAAAGAACTGGATTAGCCACCCCGCTCCGAGACGCGGAGTCGCGCTGGCTTTTCTCTGCCTGCCTTTTTCTCTCCTCTTAAAGTCTGCGTCCCCATCGCCAAGTCCAATTAACTGAGAAATTTTTGAAGAAAGCCTCAAATTAAAACACACACACACACACACACAACTAAAGTCTGGATTAGGGAGGCCTGCCCTGCTTCATTGATCCATTGGTGGGTTTGCGATGGATCCGGTTTAAGCTAGTTTCCCCACCGTCTCCAGACGCTCCTAGGGTACTGATTTAAGGAGATCGAGCCCTCCATTGCAGAGATAAAGATCCCTGCCAGCGACACCAGCACAGTCCCTGGGATGGTGGAAAGTCACTAAAACTACAAAATTCTGCTTGGGTCTCCTGAACTTCTTTGTTATTTGGTGTTTTCTTGCATACGGGGATATTGCAAGGTTGAGAAGGGCATTGGTGTCCCTGAGGGGCAGCGTGAAACGGCACTGCCTACCATTCACACCTCAAGGCACCAGCAAGCCACCCCCAGCCTTCGTCCCTGGCTTGCCCTTCGCTCTGATTCAGCGGACACTCTCTTTCTGTCTCTGTCTCATTAATAATAACCGGCTTCTCCACCAGGCTGGGAAGCTGTTCTGCCTCCATTATTTCGTTTGTGTTTGAGATCATTATAGAGTCAGAACAGATACTCAAATGCATTTTGCAGGTGGGCCAACTGAGGTTCTGGGAGGAGGTGTCATTTGGTGGGCGGCAGAGCTGGGATTTAAAAGCAGAGTTTGGGCCTCCCCACCTATGCATGTCTTTGCACAGGACTGCCACCTGGACACTTCCTGTGCCCCATCCTTCTTGGTGTCTTGGTCTCTGTTGTTGTCTGGAATGGTCCCTAGGGTGCAGTAGACCCTAGGTGGCTTCCCAGAATTGGTTCACACCCCCATCTTCCTTCCCAAGGGAACCTGAACCAGTTCAGACATCCATCTCTCCTCGACAAAGAGACCTATTTCAGATTCCTGAAAATCTGGACTCTGGGGCCATTCCTGATGGCCCCTACCCCTAGATTGACCTGAGTGTCATCCCATTCCCCTAGACAATGGAAAGGGTCATGTGAACCACTTCTGGCCAATGAGAGAGCAGGCAGAGACTTTGGGAGAAACTTCTGGAACAATCTCTCCTCTCATCTAAGGGAGTCACAGGAGGAGGGGTTCCTCTTCCTCTTCTGGATATTATTCTGTCCATCCACGGAGCTCAGGACAGCTGCAGATATCTTCCAAGCTGAAGATGACTCGGCCTAGCTGAGGACTGCTGATCCGTGGGCAGAGAGGGGAGTAGAGTCCAGGCCCCTGGTGGCATGATGGGTGTTGACTGTTATAATCTTGGGCCCAGCTTAACTCTGGACTTCCTGTCCTATGACCTCCAGAGGGTCCTTACTGTTTATGCCAGTGGGGGCTTTCTCTTTCTCGTAGCCAGGAGTGTCCTTACTGACTAGGGTCTTCCAGCTGTCACTTCTCGTTGTTGTGTAGTTGCTCAGTCATGCCCAACTCTTTTGAGACCCTCAAGGACTGTAGCCCACCAGGCTTCTCTGTCCATGGGATTTCCCAGGTGAGAGTACGGGAGTGGGTTGCCATTTCTTTCTCCAGGGAATCTTCCCAGACCAGGGATCGAACCCAAGTCTCCTGCATTGCGGGCAGATTCTTTACCACTGAGCCACCAGGGAAGCCTGGTCCTCCTCGTACCTGTGGGTAAAATCAGGCTGTCCTCACACAGGGCTCACTTCCCTTATGTCTCTCTGCCACTCAGCCAGGAGCCTTCCAGGTTGCACAAAAAGAGGAACTTGAAATAAAGAAAGCCTGGGGGCTCTGCTCAGGACAAATACTTGGGAGACTTAAAACAATTCCCATTTCACATTTAGTTTTAGGATTACCTGTGTCTAGGGGAACATATATACATATAGTACAGTAAGTCCCCTACATATGAATGAGTTCTGTTCCAAGAGCACATTTATTAAGTCCAATTTGCTCACAAGTCCAACACAGTCAGCCTAGGTACCCAACTAACCCAATCAGCTATTTAGTACTTACTGCAATAGGTTTATAATGCTTTTCATGCAAATAATACATAAAACAAAGAAATGCTTTTTAATCTTACAGTACAGTACCTTGGAATACAGTACCATGGCTGGTATACAGGGGCTGCAATCGAGTGAACGGGCAAGAAGAGTGACTGATTGGAGGAGGGAGAGGAGGTGGGAGATGGTAGAGCTGAAGGACCATCAGCAACAGGAGATGGAGGGCAAGCTGCAATGTCACTCACGACTGACATTGATGGAATGCACATTCACGTCTTTGCAAGTTTGCAACTGGAAAGTTCATATGTGGGGGGCTTACTGTACTAGCTAGCCTCGGGGGTGTGGTGGGTCCCACTTCCTCTGCTAAAAGAACCGCTCTGTCCATGATCCCTGCAGGGTGCAGGGCAGCCAAGCAGCCTTGTTCGTGCCATGTGACCTCCTTTCCAACCAGGCCACAGCTAATCGAATCAGGCAGGAACACTGGACTCATGAGAGAAGCATCCTGGCTGCCAGCTGGCCTTTAAAGTGGGGCCCCTTTTAACAAAGAAAATGGGAGTCAGTCAAATTACTTTCTGTCTGAGGAGCTGGAACTCAAGATGAACAAAGTCATCAACCTGTAGAGCAACAGACAAAACAGACCCAGGAGTGGGGCACGGGCAACTGGAAATGGACATGACATTGCCGTAACGTTTGCAAACTCTTGTGAACCACTTCAAACCCCAAGTTCTTTCAGCTTCAGGCTCAGTTGACATCTCCACGTCAACCTCTCCAGGAATCCCTTTACTACTCCTGGCAGTCATCTTCCATGATGTGAGATGCCTCCCTGCAGCTGAAGATCTGGTCCCCAGCATGATCCACAGGGCCCTCCATGATCCGCCTTGCCTGGCATCTCACATCATGGCATCTCACTACCATCCCATGGGTGCCCGTGAACCTCATAATTGAGTTGTATCCCCTGCCATCGATGTGCCATACCCTTGCGCCTCTTTCTGCCTTGATTTGTATATTTCCTCTGCTTGGAACGTCCTGCTCTTCGTTAAAGATATGTGTACTCCTTCCCTGGTATTTCTCTTGCATGCCTTCATTCAAACATGATTTGTTAAGCACCTAATAGGTGCACTATGTTATTCCCATGAAAAAGAGTTGGATAAGGAGACAATAGGGCTGGAGGGGTGGCTACAACAGAGAAGGCATCTCTGAGCAGAATCTGGGTGTGGTGAGGGAGTGACCTTACGCGAGTCTGGGGAAGAGTGGTTCTGGCAGATAGAACAACAAAGGCAATACTCTAGGGGTGGGAATAAGCCTGGTGGAGGATAAAGCAAGTGTGGATGGAGTGTAGTGAAAGAGAGCCAGAGCCATGGTTAAAAACTTGGCAGGGGTTGGGTGTCCCTCGTGGTCCAGTGGTTAAGACTCTGCACTCCCAATGGAGAGGGAATGGGTTTGATCCCCAAGTGGCTCAGCAGGTAAAGAAATAACCTGCAGGAGACTTGGGTTCAATCCCTGAGTCAGGAAGATCCCTAGGAGAAGAAAATGGTAACCCACTCCAGTATTCTTGCCTGGAGAATCCCATGAACAGAGGAGCCTGGAGAGCTACAGTTCATGGGGTTGAAAAGAGTTGAACATGACTAAGTATGTATATATATCCCCCCACCCCCCACCAACCCTGAAGGGAACTAAGATCTCAAATGATGCAGCCTTTAAAAAAAAAAGCAGGGGTGAAATAATGCCTAGGAGGACCACTGCAAAGAATCTGGATTTGGGTCTAAGCATGATGGTCTGCTGCTGCTGCTGCGTCACTTCAGTCGTGTCCGACTCTGTGCGACCCCATAGACAGCCTAGCGGGGTGCTAGGAGGAGTAGGAACCATAATGTATTTGCATTTTGAAAAGGTTGATCTGGCTGCTGGGCTGTGGAGAGGCGAGCCTGGAAACAACATTCCAGGTGTCTAAGGAATGGGAGGACTGGGATTTCATTTGGAGGAAGAGCCAAATGATGAATTAGACGCTGGGAGGAGGGGAGGGAAAGAGTGAAACTGAAATTCAGACCAGTGCCTGAGTAATTTTGTGAATGGAGGCACCACTGACCTATATGGAAACAAATGGAGGAATGAGTTTGGGGGTGGAAATCAGGAATTGGGTTTGGGACCTGGTACTTGTCAATCATATCACAAGACTTTGTTACAAATCTCAGACTCCTTAAGGGGATATGCATTTTTTCATCTGTCTTCCTCATTCTACTTAACCACAAGTTCTCACAAATAATAGACACTTAGCCCATTGTTGGCAAAGGCTTTGATTCCTGAAAATTGCAAATGGTACCCAGACAGCCTTCCTTTCACTAGCTCACTTAATTACCACCAAGCCGCTCATCTTCATTTTGTGCTGGTGAGTGCTAAGTCACTTCAGTTGTGTCTGACTCTTTATGACCATATTGACAGTACCCCGCCGGGCTCCTTTGTCCATCGGATTCTCCAGGCAAGAATATTAGAGTGGGTTGCCATGCCCTCCTCCAGGGTATCTTCCTGCCCCAGGGATCGAACCTGGGTCTCCTGTGTTTCCTGCATCGGCAGGCGGGTTTCTTTACCACTAGCGCCGGTGACCATCACCCTTTGCTTCCAAGTCAGTCTGACCTCCCGCCTTGTCCATCCCCTCCATCAGTCTTTTCACAGTCAAACAGAATCCAAATGGCTGTCAGGGGAGCCCTAAAGTTAAAGACTCACTTCAGTAGGCTTTCTATTAGCATGTCTTGGTTCAGGCGGGTGTTATGAACTGTTCCCACTGGCTTGTGCCAAATTGGTCAATCAATCACCACTCAGGTACCGAGCACCCTCTATAATAAGCCCTAGTATTTGTAAAACTTTGTAGCTAACAAAGCACTTTTATATAGCCTCTCGTGGGACTGTGCAACCAACCTCTGAATTGACAGGGCAGGTCTCCAGATATTAAATTCCCATTTCATTTCAACTTCTGGAACTTTGTAACCAAAGGTCTTCACTAAGACGGCTCCCTCTTGCTCTTCTTTCTGGCCTGGGAAACTTCCACCTGAGCTTCCAGAATCATCTTTAAATAACAATACCTTCCCCAACCCTCAGGCGGAGGTAATCAATCCACTCTTCTTCCTCTGTGTTCCTTGGGTCACGTGCCTTTTTTTTAGTTGTTTTGCTGTAATTTGTAGCTGTACACCACATGAAATGTATAGGGTACTTATAAGCATCTATCTCCCTAATAGATAATATTCTCCTTGAGGGAAAGGAATGTATCTCATTTGTCTTAGGGTCCCAATGCCTGATACATCCTCCCACATATAATAAGCAATCAATAAATGAAGGGCCATATGGATATTTTGAAAGCTGGAGGTCACAAAGTGGGGGACTGCGCCTATTTTGCTAAGGAATATGGACCTCAGACTGTAGGCATAACGGATCCAAGGGAGCCTTGATTTATATCACAAAAGGCAGATGGCAGGCTCATTTCATAGAATTTATTTCCCTGAAAGTTGATGAGGTCTGATTTATGTCTTCCCTTGAAGGTCGGGTTATGGACTATTCAACTCACTCCTTCTCTCTAACAAGGGCTTTCATGGGGATGGTGGGGATGGTGTCAGTTAGACACAGCTTGTTTGTCACACCCAGGGAATGTCAGGAAATTTCTTTTCATCTCATCAAACTTTCACTGAGCATTTACTATGTGCCCAGCATTGTGCTCAATGCTGTGACAATAAGGCAAGGTGTTTGGAAGCCCCCTTTGCCAAAACTGGGGCCTTCAAGGCATGTAGAAGCCAGCATGACATGTCTGGGTTCCCCATCCTTCAGCCTTCATCCCATGCCACCGTGATCTGCTCCCAGAAGAGCTAGTGCCTGGCTGTGATCAATGAGTGCCTGTCACCCTCATGAAACACTCTCCTGAACCGTTTCACCAGCACTCAGGTGAGCCTGCAGTACTGGGCTGATGGGATGGGCCCCAAGGAGTGGGGCAGTGGAGGGCAGCAGCATTGATGGATGCAAGTGTCAAAGCTATTCACCAGAAGACTTAATTGACTTTCTCGGGCTCTTCTTTCTGCCACAGAGTCATCCATTCATCCATCTACCCAAGTGTCTATCTGTGTATGCATCCATTCATTTAGTCATTCATATACTCATGCAGATCTTTATCTTTAAAGTGCGTATTTGTATGTCTTCATCATTACATATTCAACCAGCCATCCATTCATGTGCCCATCAATCCATTTATTCTTTCATCCATATCTTTATGTTTAAAGCATGCATCTGCCTGTCCTAACTAGTGCATATTTATCCATCCATCCATGCACTGATTCATTTAAATCTTTAAAGTACATATCATTTCTTTGCTCAAAAACTCTGAGTAGCCTTCATGTGTCACAGCCTAGAAGCAATGTTGTTCTCTTAGCATTCACAGTTGGCCCTTATTTTCTGATCACATCTACATGAGCTCTCCTTTGGCCAAGTAGGTCTGCCCATCTCCCTCAGCAAGTTGGATCTTGCCTTCTCGCCTCTCCTCTCCTCCCACCTTCTTTTTGCCTAAGTGCCCTCCCCGTAACTCCGATCCACTTCTTGTTGGTTGCAGTCCAACTCTTCATTCACTCAAATCTTCACCCTCTTAGGAGACTCTCCACTGTATTCACGCACTGTTTGTCTCCTGGGTGATTTGTCCCACCTCTGAACTCCAAACGCTCTTAGCGTCTGACCCAGGCCTTTGGGTACTTGGCTATTGTGTCCTTGTATTGATCTCTTTTTTTGTAAATGTGATCTTTCTCCCAAGAGACCTGCCCTTGTCCAGTGCTACTGAAGACATTCCTGTGCCCTTGTGCCATCTAGGCCTGGGCCCATCGGAACCTAGAGAGAGGAGTCAGGAACTCCTGACTTGCTGCTTCAAGTCGCGCCCACTGTTACAAGCCTGAGTCCTGGGCACCTGTGAGGCTCTGACCTGAATCCTTCATTCTCAGACCACCAGTACATACAAGGAGAGTTTGGGGGAGGGTCTCACCTAGAAGCCTGCTTGACCTTGATGCTGGTGTTACTCTTCTGGGCCCCAGCATTGGGATGGAATCTGTCTTTCTTACCCCAAATCTGATGAGCACATTCTGTGAACTGACTGGTCCCAGAGAACTATGCTGCTGCTGCTGTGTATATCTTTGAGTGTTACTCTCTCTTTTGTTACTTATTGCCATATACTGCTTTGAAATTCATTGTTTCTCATCATTCTGTGGGTTGGCTAGGTGGTTCTTCTGCTGGTCTTTTCTGGCTTAATGCAGGTGATGACAATCCATGTTGGGGCACCTGGGATGACTCTGCCCGTGTATCTGGGGCCTCAGCTGGGTAAATGGAATGGCCTTTCATCCTCCATGTGGTCTCTTTCTCTCCACTGTGGCCTCATCCATAAGGAGGGCCAGACTGGGTGTCTTGAAATGTGGCAATCTCCAGATTCCAAGAGTGTGAAAATAAAAGCTTCCTATCTTCCCCAAGCCTTGGCTCTGGAATCACCCAGTATCTCTTCCGCTAGATGCTATCTATCAAAGTAAGCCATGAGGTCAGCTCAGACTCAGTGGGTAGGGAAAGGGCTTTCACTTCTTGATGGGAGAAGCTCTAAGACACTGGACCAGGTTTTTCAATCTATCCATCTTACCTTCCCTGTCCAACCCATCAACATGATCTCCCCTGGGTAGTACACCATTCAAGTAAGCCTGCATTTACCCACCTTTGGAGATGGTTTACAGTACCTCGGGGCCATCCCTCTACCTGGATCACCTAGAGTATTTTCCCGTTATGATACTCCCAACTACAGAATATGGTCCAGGAGGGCAGGGACTGCTTTAGCTGCCCCACAGAAAGTGGGAGCCTCCCGAACCAGGGATCGAACGGGCACCCCCTCACTAGCAGGCGGATTCTTAATCACTGGACCACCAGGGAAGTCCCTGGCTGGTTGGCTGTAAAGCTTTAATAAGCATAAATACTATCTTCAGGATGTCTTGTAACTTTTCCTTTCCTTAAGCTTTGTTGGTGCGTGGCTTATTCATTTCATCATCTATACCCCTTTGAAGGACTGTAGGTTCTCATCGTTCACTCTGTACACTCTCCTGTTGCGTATCTTCTTCTAGCAGTTCTCACTATCTGAACTGCCTTTTGTTATCATTTGTGGTTTTGTTTACTTGTTCATCGTTTGTCTCTTCCATCCCAAGGAGACCTTTGTGTCAGGACTTGGATTTTTCACTGATAAAATTACCAGCACCTAGGCCAACTTATCACAGGGTAGGTGCTCAGTAAATACTTTTTAGAATGAATGAAAGCCTCCTGAAGACTGTGATCAGGCCTTAAACTCATGCATAGACCCTCTCCCCACTCCTGTCAGTACAAGATGGCCCTTTACATCTGTTCTTTGAGGATAATTCATTAACTTATCATACATAGGGTGAAAGGTTTTGAAGGTTGCAGACAACTCCTTTATGCCCAATTTACAAATGCTTTTAAGAGTCTCCTGCGTATCCTGAGAGGATTCTGGTTCTTAAAAGTGAGTCATTTCTTTGGCAACATGATACTTGAACATCTGGAAAGACAAGAGGATGTGGTCTGTTGTGTTCAAATTCCTTCCAATGAACTTAGCCATTTAGATGTGCACTGGGCGGACATGAAAAATAAGAAGTAAAAGCCCCAGGTCTTGAAGGTGACTATGGGAATGACCTTGGATCCTGAATCTTAGTTCTTCCAGAGAGAGAGGTTTGCTTTCAGGGTCTGAAACTGAGGACTTCCAGAAACACGCAGATACCAGTCTTCAGAGGGGTCATAGGAGACCTCGTGAAGGGGAAGTATGGCCTCCATGGCACATGTTTGCACAGAAAATCCACGGTCACATAAGGGATTCAGAGTAAGAGGGACAGGAGACTCTCCTCCTCAACACCCATCTCCCACATGTTTGCTCCAATCTGGGCTAAATGGGGCCTCTAGGTTATTTATAGTCTAATCTATCATGCTATTTTCTGTGGCATTTCATTTGATTTTATATTATAAATACACACAAAAAAGTACAGAGAATAAGAGAACAAACACCCACCACCCAGCCTAGGAAATGAAACATTTATAAATATAACAGACGCCCTCTGTGACTCTCCTAAATGGTATTCCCCACCCACCTTCCTTTCCCAGCAATAAGCACCATCCTGAAACAGATATTGATATTCCCATGCTAGGTTTTGTGCCTCTAGTACACGATGGTAAATGTCAGCTTTGTCAACAGTTTGGCTTGCCAATTTTTTAAAAATTAATTTATTTATTTTTGGCTGTTCTGGGTCTTTGTTGCTGCACGCAGATTTCTCTAGTTATGATGAACGGGGGCTGCTCTCTGGTTGCAGCGCAAGGCTTCTCATCGCAGCGGCTTCTCTCGTTGTGGAGCACAGGCTCTAGGGCTCGTGGGCTTCAGAAGTTGCAGCTCTCGGGCTTAGTTGCCCTGGGGCATGGGGGATCCTCCCGGACCAGGGATCGAACCCATGTCCTCTGCACTAGCAGGTGGATTCTTAACCACAGGACCACCAGGGAAATCCCTGGCTTGCCAGTTTTAAAGCTTTACTGTCTCCAGGATCCCTTGCTATCCCTTGCGTTTCCCTTCCTCAAGCTTTGTTGGTACATTGTTTACTCATTTCGTCATCTGTCCCCCTTTGATGGACTATTGTTTCTAATCTTTCACTACTAGGAGGCTGCCATTAACTTTCTGGCTCACACTGTTCTCCCTACACCTGGAGCAGAAGGTCTTCAGGGTGGAATCACTCCGTTTGGTTCTGTAGGTGAAAGGCACTCAGTCGTGTCCGACTCTTTGCGACCCCATGGACTATACAGTCCATGGAATTCTTCAGGCCAGAATACGGGAGTGGGTAGCCTTTCCCTTCTCCAGGGGATATTCCCAACCCAGGGATTGAACCCAGGTCTCCCACACTGCAGGCAGATTCTTTACTAGCTGAGCCACCAGGGAAGCCCAAGAAGTGGGTAGCCTATCCTTTCTCCAGGGGATCCTCCTGACCCAGGAATTGAACTGGGTTCTCCTGCATTGCAGGCGGATTCTTTACCAACTGAGCTATCAGGGAAGCCTTTGGTTCTGTATATCTTCAACTTAATTAAGGACTTCTCAGGTGGCATTAGTGGTAAAAACCCACCTGCCAATACAGAAGACATAAGGGACGTGGGTTTGATCCCTAGGTTGGGAAAATCTCCTGGAGGAGGGCATGGCAACCCACTCCAGTATTCTTGCCCACTCCAGTATTCTTGCCTGGGAGAATCCTATGGACAGAGGAGCCTGGCAGGCTATAGTCCACAGGGTTGCAAGGAGTTGGACACTACCAAAGTGACTTAACAAGCACATGCATCTTCAATTTAATTAGGTATTGCCAACTCCAAAGTGGTTGTACCTGTAGTAGCATGAGTTCTGATTGCTATACAACCCAACCAGCACTTGTTACTCTCAGACTTTGATTCCCGTTCATTTGAAGGCGGAAAGCGATGAATTCTTGCATGCTTTGAATTGTATTCTTTCCACTGTTGACCAGTGAACCAGGGTGTTGTTTCATGCTTATTGACCATTTCTGTTTCTGCTTCTTTATCTTACCTCTCCAGATCCTTTGTCCATTTTCCTATTGAATTGTTGGTCTTTTTCACGTTGACTGATGGCAGAGTTTCTTAACAGCAGCACAATTGACATTTTGGACCAGATGATTCTTTCTTATCAGAAACTGTTCTGGGTTATAGAATCTTTAGCAACAACATCCCTGGCCTCTTCTAACTTGTACCAATAGCAAATCCTCCTCTCCCATCTCAGCTGTGGCAAGTGTTTCTCCAGCCATTCCCAAACTACCCTCAACTGAGTCACTCATTCATAAGAACACTTTACTTTTCATGGATATCAATCCATCGTCAGTTACACAGCTTCTATGTATCTTCACAAAGACGTTCTGGGATGCTCAGTAGATCTGGTTATTCTCTGTTTCAGAAGCTTTGCTTTAGAGGAGGGAAGGAAAAACAGACTGTGCATTGTGTCTAAAGTAATAATTTGGGTGCTCTCTCTTCCTATCTTTGTTTCAAGTTCACAAGGTATGTGTTAATACCCCATTTCACAGATGAAGAAACCGAGCCTCGTAGTCTGTCCAAGGGCACTCAACCAATAAGAAATTGAAACAGGGTAGGAAGAATATGGCTTCTAGTCCTGGCTCTATCACAGATTGGTTATATGATCAGGCATTTCCTCCATGTATATAGTTTAGTTTCCTACAATGGGGCTTCTCTGGTGGCTTAGGCGGTAAAGAATCTACCTGCAACGCAGGAGACCCGGGTTCAGTCCCTGGGTTAGGAAGATCCCCTGGAGAAGGGAATGGCTACCCACTCCAGTATTCTTGCCTGGAGAATTCCACAGACAGAAGAACTTGGAAGGCTACAGTCCATGGACTCAGAAAGAGTTGGACTCTTTGTTGGAGCAACCGACACTTTCTCTTTCATGACGGTAATGAGGCTGCCTGCAGACCTCACTAGTTCAGCCCATTCTACCCAAAGAGCACTGTGGTTGAGCACAGAATCACAAGGTGGGGCAGCCACAGTGAGAATCTGGCATTTCTACTTCCTGATGAGTGACTTATCACTGTTCCCCTTTATGCCTTGCTTTCCTCGTCTGAAAATGGAGATCCAGATAGCATCAAACTCCCAGGACTTTTTGTGAGAGTTAGATGAGATAATCCGTGGAAAGCAGGTAACACAGTGAAAGTTCCATACATGCCATAGAATGTCAATATAATTCTATGAATAAGTAGACTGGGAAATCGTCTTGACAGGGAAGCCCTGTGAAGCACAGATTATGATATAAAAAAACAATATTTCACTGCCTTTAGATGCAAATAATAATATTCAGGAAGAGTTTTGCCAGTAGGCAACCCGACCAATTGAAAGGTAAAGAAAGAAGCTTGATGATAAGCTTATAGTGTGTACCATGATGGCATTTTGAAAAGGGATTCCAGCCTACCTTTGGCCTGTCCTGTCTCCTAAGAGCATCTCATATCTCCTCTCTCATCTGCTGGCACCCCTTGGCAGCTGGGCAGTGCTAACTGCAAAAACTCTATAAAAATAAATTTTAACCCAGGGGCTCCAAGGGATCACAGGGTTTGAATGGGGCTCTAAATTCACACCTGTCTTGCTTTTTTCCATAAAATCTATATTTAAAGTGAGTGAGTCAAGCTGCTCTGGACTCAGTAGACTCCTGGGAAGACGGCTGGCCACCAGTAAGCAGGGTCCCCCTTCTAAGAGGGAGGTGAGAGGCTCTTTAAACATGCATGCCAAGAGAGTAGGGGCTGCCACACTAATGGCTCTGCAGACTCGGAGAGGGACTGCCTGCCAAGTGCGCCAGTAATTAGTTGTTAACACATGGAAATAAAAGCCAATTTAGAAACAGGAGCCATCATTTATTTATAGCAATCCAGCACAAGTATTTTTTTAAACAAAAAAGGAAAACTGGACATAGTGCCTAGTCAAAGCCAAAGCATCCAAGGAGCTCCAAAGTCATCTCCTCACTCACTTGTCTTCTCTATCACCTCCTCCTGGAAGTCCACCTAGACTGACCTTCTCTCTCACCTCCTTCTAGAAGTCCACCTAGTCCACCTTGCTGAGCCCCATTCCCTTCAACTTTCAGGCTCTCGTTCTGCCCCTAACTGTTGTACATGCGAGGCCGCCACTGGTTCGTGTTCTCTGATCCCTTGCATGTGTGCCTCAGTGTATCTTTGATGAATGGAAAGAGCCCAGGCTTTAGAGAGAACCCTGCTTACATCCTGGTTCTAGCACTTTATAACTGTGTGGTCTCAGGCAAACCACTGTCCTTGCCAAGGCTTGCTGTAAATACAGATATTAAACATACTGAGATATGGAGCCCATATTGTGTGCCCAGCATAGAGTGGGCATCCTGACTCCATCCTGGGCAAGGTTTGCATCTGTCATTTCTTTTTCTTCTCAATTTCTGGCAGAAAAAGTAGGATGGCACAGAGTGTGCAGGCTCTGGAGCCAGACTGTCTCACATTGAATCTTGTTCTAGTTCCAACCAGCTGGGTGACTTTGGGTGACTTATGTAAGCTCATAAGTGCCTCAGTTTCTTCAGCTAGAAAATGGGAACAATAATGGTCCCTACTCACAGGATGCTGTGAGGGTTAAGTGAGTCAGAGTGACTTACCTTCTTATCTAGTGACTCCCTAGGTAAGAAGTCAGAGTGTTCCAGTGTTCTTGGACTAGTAGTGGTGACATGATGGCAGGTGGGAAAGGGGTCTTTACTTCTCACTGCCCATAAGCACCATCCTTGCAGCTGCTGAGAAAGGAGAAGTTCCCTGCTTTTTGAGTTTGACAGACCCAAGCTGGGACTGCCTCAGTTCTACCAGTGTGGTCCTGGGGAAGGTATAAACATCTACGAGCATCAGTTTCCTTTTCAATAAAATGGGGGATGACAGCACCTATTTCCCAACAGCCTGAGTGACCCCAGAAGCAGATTTTTTTTTCCTCCCCAGAGACTCCAGCTAAGAAGTCAGGCCAGCTGACACCTTGACTTCAATCTCATGAGACTCTGAACAAAGAAGCCCAGCCAAGACCACTCGGGCTTCTAACCTACAGAAGTGGGAGCTAATAAATGGGTATCATTTTAAGCCCTGAAAGTTTGTTTTAATATGTCACAACAAAAAATGGACACAGTTTACAAAATAGAAGACTGCCACCTAGAGTAGGGTTATCAACTGATCCTGAGCTCCTGGAAGGCAGAAACTGGGTGTTACTTATTTGGAGTCCATAGAACCTGGTAGATAGTAGATGCTCAAAAAATATTTATAGACAAATGAATTAATGGACGCATTTTAAAAAAATGAACAAAGGATCCAGACTCCGTCTATGAACAAGTAACTTTCAAAAAGCTACAGGTTCCAGGATGTGCACAACCAAGAGGCTGGAGAGCTAAGTGAATGCATAAGAGCAAGCAAGTTGGGGTCTAATCTCAGCTTAGTCTGCCAGCTGTGAGACCTTGGGCAAGTTACTTAACCTCTCTGGGCCTAGATTTTCCTATCTGCAAAATGAAGATAATCAGAGTAATAGCCTCATAGGTTGTCACGGGGTTAAAAAAGGGAATACATAGCAAGCTTGTCTATTATAAATATTCAACAAATATTGAATTGGTACAGAGATAGAGTCATGATCCTTTGAAATTCATCTTTGTTTTCTCCACAGTGTGTTTCTTCTCCACTACCCCCCCTCTCCCCCCGCTGCCCTGCATCCCTCATACACACTCCAAGCCTTGTTTTTCTTCTTTGTAGAAATGAAGTTGTTGTTTCGTAGCTAAGTCGTGTCTGACTCTATTGCGACCTCATGGATTATAGTTCACCAGGCTCCTCTGTCCATGGAATTCTCCAGGCAAGAATACTGGAGGGGGTTGCCCTTTCCTCCTCCAGGGGATCTTCCCAATCCAGGGATCGAATCTGTATCACCTGCACTGGCAGGTGGATCCTCTACCACTGAGCCACCGGGGAAGCCTGTAAAATGAAGACGTGAACCTTAAAAATAGTCTTCAATTTTAAAACTTCTGTCACTTCCCTGGTGATCCAGTGGCAAAGTCTCTGCTCGCCCAATGCAGGGGTCTGAGTTTGTTTGCTGGTCAGGAAACTAGAGTCCCCAGGCCGCAAGTAAAGATCCTGCCTGCTGCATTGAAGATTGATGATCCCATTTGCCACAACTAAGACCCAGCATAGTTAAATAATAAATAAATATAAAAGAAAGCCTTCTATTACTTTAAAAAACATTGGACACTTAACTTTAAGCAAATTCCCTTCCTTCTCACTACGGCTGGCTTTTCAAAGTCATCAGCAGACAAACTCATGAGAGAGGTGGAGGGAAGGTTGTCTGGCTCTCACCCTACTTCCCAGACAGAGAGAGGATGGGGACACGGCTGATTTGCAAGGCTAACTGAAAAGGCCCAGGGCAGCACTGGCTTGACCTGTCCAGGCAAAGCTATTATTTTGATGGTCTCGTTGATTAGCTGAACTGGGAGGAGAGGCTATGTCGTTGTTTTTCTTTATTGGGTTCACAGGCCTCAAATTCCATAACTCACAAACCAGAACTGGGGACAGTCTAGTCTTAATTATACAAGGACAGATGCTCTGCATTGCAAATTGTCCACAGCAAAACCTTGCTCCCAAATTATTGATGAGATTGTCACTTACCCTGTCTAAGTCCATTTGGGCAAGAATGTCCCTATTTCTTACCATGCAATAGACAGTCCTATATTAGAACTGTTATGGGCACTGTTTCTCTGCTTCTTTGGCGTCTCTCCACCTAGAAAACAAGTTCCTTTGGGTGGGCACCTGGCTGTCCATCTTTCAAACGGAGTTTCATTTTACACCCTGACCACAAACTTTCTTCCAGTATGAAAGAAGGGAGCCAGTTCATCACAACTATGCCCATATTCAGCTCTAAGCCTCAGGACTCAAGCTTCAGGTCAGTGCCTGTCTAGTTTCAGCTGGGGCTTTGCATCAGAGCCAAGGACAATCTCAGTAGGAGAAATTACCAAGGGCTGAGGACTGACTGTCTTAGAAATACTCAGGTTTCCACTTCCTCTGGCTGCTTCCTGAATACTGCCAGAATATTGTGAAGCCCACAGCACTGAACACACCAAAGTTTGAGGGTAAGCACTCAAGCAGCTTGGGAAGCCCCATGTAAATCATGGAAATGATGCTTGCCTGACATTTGCCAGTTTTATTCAATCACGCCACGGGCAATTAAGAATCAACTGTGTTTGGGACTCGGAGATGGCAATGGCACCCCACTCCAGTACTCTTGCCTGGAAACTCCCATGGACGGAGGAGCCTGGTAGGCTGCAGTCCATGGTGTCTGGAAAGTCGGACACGACTAAGCGACTTCACTTTCACTTTTCACTTTCATGCATTGGAGAAGGAAATGGCAACCCACTCCAGGGTTCTTGCCTGGAGAATCCCAGGGACGGGGAGCCTGGTGGGCTGCGGTCTGTGGGGTCGCACAGAGTCGGACACGACTGAAGCAACTTAGCAGCAGCGGCAGTGTGTGGGACTTCCCTGGTGGTCCAGTGGTTAAGAATCCACCTTGCAGTGAAGGGGATGCAGCTCAGTCCCTGGTCAGGGAACTAAGATCCCACATGCCACGGAGCAGCTAAGCCCAGGAGCCGCAACTACTGAAGCCCACGCAGCACAACTCGAGTCCACGTGCTGCAACGAAAGAGCTCACATGATGCAATGAAGACCCTGCGTGCTGCAGCTAAGACTCAACACAGCCACATAGATAAATACATTTCGTTTTTTAAAAAAGAATATATTAAAAAAAGAATAAACTTCATTTGATTTCTCTGTGGCTGGGAACAGATCTCGACGAGCCCACATCCTGGGACTGAGCCTGTAGGTCCCAGACAGGCACGTTCTGGGCTCCTGGAGCAGAAGATGGGCTCAGGCAAGCCTCTGCTTCGGTTTAGCTCAGCCAGAGCCATGAGTCCATTGGATTGTTTCCTTTTCCTTGCCCTGGCCCTGAACCCTTGATGAGATGTGGGAATCTGTTTCCATAAAACCAATTTATTTTTCCATTTATATGATTAATTGAAATCACTAATACTCTAGCCTCCAGGTCATAAACACTGGGTAATAAAATCCTCTCTACATCTGTCCAGTGCTTTAGTGTTCGCTAAGCACTTTTACCACCATTATCTGATGTGACCCTTTAGAACGGTCCTGTGAGATACACAGGAAGGGATTACAATGGTCAGTTTAGAGCCCGAGTGTTGCCAATGGTTACAGGTAGCCGGGAGCAGAGCGGGAACTGAAGCTAGTTCTTATATTCTTAAGTTTAGTTCTCTTGTCAGGTAAACAGATGAGCAGGTTGACCCAGGACTCAGGGGCTTCACAGCATTCACAGGGACTTTTAGCTTTAAAACTGAGAATGTCCAGGCAAAGCTGGGAAGAATTGGCCACCCCATTTGAGGACCCCAGGGTGTCTCTCGTGATGGAGGCCTGTCACTCCCACCAGGTTCAACTGAGGAAAATGTCCTATCACCTGGCACAAGTGAGGCAAACGCTGTGCCTGGACCATGTACCATGATGTGGCTGGAGAAGAGCCACCTGCGGCTGACAGGTGATCTATCCGAGGCAGACCTGGCTGGGGGTGTGTATGGGCAGGTGGAAGAGCCTGGGCATATGAGTGATCCCTTCTGGCTGAGCTGCTCACAAGACAAGGATTCTGAGAGCCTAAGGGTGTTGACCCAGAGAGGGGACACCAGCAGGACCTGCCTGGCCAGAAGGAGCTGAGACAGAGACACCAGTGGCTTAAAAGCTAAGATGAGGCAGAGGTACAACGGGTCGATGGGATAATAGAGGTGGGAGGGAGGGAGAGGGCAGAAAGAGGGATGCATAGGAAGCGTGTGTGTGCATGCTAAGTCTTTTCAGTCATGTCTGACTCTTATGGATCCTATGGACTGTAGCCCACCGGGCTCCTCTGTCTATGGGATTCTCCAGGCAAGAACAGTGGAGTGGATTGCCATTTCCTTCTCCAGGGGATCTTTCCAACCCAGGGATTGAACTCTCATTTTCTGCGGCTCCTGAACTACAGGCAGATGCTTTACCGCTGAGCCACAGGGGAAGCTCGAGCCAACTGGAGTCTTCCAGCCATCAGCCATCATCCACAGCATCTCTCTCCTTTATGGGCTGTAGCCCCCTCTCCCTCCCAGCCTGGAGTCAACCCCTTCCTGATAAACTAGCCACTTCCCTTTTGGCTGGGGACAGAGGAGAAGGGAAGTGACTTGCCCAAAGTGACCTGAGCCAGAGATGTGTATGGAGCGTTCCAGTCTGGGTTAATGAACATTTAGCCTTGAGCAGGGGCCAGGCTGGCCACCACAGGCTCACTTTCAGCCACGTGCCTCCTTGTTAGCTTCACTCTGCCCGAATCCACTCCCAGAACCTCTGGCCCTAGAACTTAGCTGCCTTTCCCTGTCGCTTTGGGACCCATATCTCAGGTCTTAGTGCCCTTTGCCTTCCTTGTTAGCATTTTGACTTTAGTAATGGGAAGGGATTCAGATCAGATGGGGAAATCATTAAGCTAAACCGAGCCCAGAACAAAGCAATTGAGTAGGAAACTGTGAACACCAGCGGCACTTTTTCCTCCTTACCCTGAGCAGGAGAACACTGTGCCTGAGATCATCTCAGAACCAGATAGGGAGAGAGGGGGCCCTACACTAGGTGCGTGGAGATGGCCACTGGGCTGGCAAGATAGGCCCAAGTGTTGGCATGAATATTTATGGAAAACTGTATGATCCTGGAGGGATTGTAAATAATACAACAGGAATCAGCAAACCGATGGGGTTTCCCACCTTTTTTTGTGATGACAACCATGTAGGATATTATAACCTGTGTTTTGGTTTTCTCTTCTGTCTGCTGGTCCTGATTTTTGATCTGACATGTATTTTCCTTAATCTTGATATATTGAAGTCACGTCTTTCTATTTTATTACATGTATTTCTTGAAAGCTGCCTCAAATCCTCTGACAAAGTGAGGAATCGATATACAATCTGACCAGCCCTTCCAAGACTGTCATCTTGGGCGGATAGGACGTGCTGTCAGCCGATGTCACAGGGGAGGCAGGAATAGGCAAGTGCACCCCGCACCCGCCCCCATCCCAGCCTGGGTGCCACTGCGAGCCACCCCTCGTTCTCGCCACCCCTTTAGTCTCAGGGGGACCCGATGAGCTGCCATAGAGGAGACAGCTCATTCGCGGCTGTTGACTCACCAGGTAGCCCTGGCTCAGAGCGTTAGTGTCAGGTTGGCCAAAAAGTTTGTCCGGGTTTGCCGTATGATGTTACAGAAAAACCCAAACGCATATTTTGGCCAACCCAAAAGATGTGGTTTCCCTAATATCTTCATAGACAAGCCAGTCAGTCTTTTTGGAACATTCTCCCAGGTGCTTCTAAGTTCCCAGGTTTGCTTTCCCTCAGCCTATCTCTACCACCCAGGGGGACCTATTATATCCACAACTTGAGTGAGTTAAGGCACCCCTTAGAAAATTATTGGGCTGTGGAAAAGCTTCCCAGCTGGCCCCTCTGCTCCAACTCTCGTCTCCACGTTAACACTCAGGTTGGTCACTTTATTTTTTAATGTTTTTGTATTTGGCTGGGCTGAGTCTTCGTTGTGGCACATGGGATCTTCACTCTTCGTTCAGCATGCAGGGTCTTGGGTGCTTGTGCTTTTGTTGTTGTTTAGAATATTTCAGCAGAGACATGACTTTGCCAACAAAGGTCTGTCTAGTCAAGGCTATGGTTTTTCCAGTGGTCATGTATGGATGTGAGAGTTGGACTGTGAAGAAGGCTGAGCACCGAAGAATTGATGCTTTTGAACTGTGGTGTTGGAGAAGACTCCTGAGAGTCCCTTGGACTGCAAGGAGATCCAACTGAAGTCCATTCTGAAGGAGATCAGCCCTGGGTGTTATTTGAAGGGAATGATGCTAAAGCTGAAGCTCCAGTACTTTGGCCACCTCATGCGAAGAATTGACTCATTGGAAAAGACTCTGATGCTGGGAGGGATTGGGGGCAGGAGGAGAAGGGGACGACAGAGGATGAGATGGCTGGATGGCATCACCAACTCGATGGATATGAGTTTGAGTGAACTCTGGGGGTTGATGATGGACAGGGAGGCCTGGTGTGCTGCGATTCATGGGGTTGCAAAGAGTCAGACACGACTGAGTGACTGAACTGAACTGATAATATTTATTTATTTATATACTTATTGAGTGCACCAGGTCATAGTTGCAAGCATGTAAACTCTTAACTGTGGCATGTGGGATCTAACTCCCTGACCAGGGATCGAACCCAGGCCCCCTGCATAGGGAGTGCAGCTTAGCCACTGGACTATTAGGGAAGTCCCCAGGCTGATCTTTTAAAAGTGTAAATCATTACCTCACCATGTCCTTCTGTAGAGTCCTACATTGCTCTTGGTATAAACCCATGTTTCTTCCTAGGTCTTCTGGTCACCCCACAATCTGGCCCCTGCTTTTTTCTCTCTCCCTTGCTCATCTTCCCCAACCTCCCTGGGGCTTCAGATTCTGCCAAATTTAGTCTTGCCCTGGAGTCTTCATATCTTCAGTTCCTGTGGCCTGTTACAGAATCTTCCTCTTTCTTTATTTTCATTTCTTCTCATTCTTTAGGTCCCAAATGTCATCTTCCCAGAAATGGCTTCTCTTACCAACTCATTTAACCTGGGTCTATCCCCACCACTCTGTCTGAACTCAAAACTCTCCATCACATTATTTGACTTCTATCACAACCTGCAATTATTCTCTTCTTTACTCTTTTGTTTTTTATACATTTCCCTGAGCAGTGCCTATGCTTCATGGGCAGAGACCTGATATGTCTTGATCCCTGCTCTATCCCAACACCTAAAACTGTGGCTAGAACATGTGAGGTTCTTAATAAATATTTGTGAGATGAATAATCCATGACTTAAACCAGGAGGTGGCATGTTGCCTGTTTGTGTCAATAAAGTTTTATTAGAATGCAGCCTCATCATTTATATATTGTCTATGGCTACTTTGGTGGCAGCAACTGAATACTTGGGATAGAGATCATATGGCCCATGAAGCTGAAAATATTTACTACCTGATTCTTTAAAGAAAAAGTTTGCTGACACCTGGCTGTAACCATAAACCATTAATAATAGGGACTTCCCTGGTAGTCTGGTGGTTAAAAATCTGCCTTCCAACGTAGGGTACACAGGGTCGGTCCTTGGTTGAGGAACTAAGATCCCACATGCTACAGGGCAACTCAGCTTGTGCCACAACTTAAGAGAAGCCTGTGCAATGCAACAAAAGATCCCGTGTGCCACAACTGAGACCTGACACACGCCCAATAAAATCAATTAATTAATTAAAAAAAAAAAAAACGAACAATAGCTTAATCCACAGGGACATTTAGTATTTCACTTGCCATGAAACTAGAGACAGGAGGTTTCGGGATCAGTTCTCATGGTCCGGCTATTCTGCCCTCTACTAGCCAGTGGTAACTTCCCTCCAGGTTCTAGGAGGGCTGCCCCAACCATGAGCATCATATCCTTGTACATTGGAGCTCCATGGCGGAAAGGGTGTGATGAGAGCAAAACCTTGCTTTCTCCTCTCCCAGGGAGAAAATCTTCTCCCCCCAGGGTACCAACGGACTCCTTGTGTTTTATTGGCTAGAACTGGATCACTGCTCACTGCTCACTGCTCAGCCAATCACTGGTAAAAGGGAAGAGTGTTGCCATGACTAGTTCAGGACCAGTCCTAATTCCTGCCTGAAGGTGGGGCACACTTCTTACAGCAATCAGAAAGGAAGGGGGAAATGCATGCCAGCGTGCAGAAATGAAGTGTGGCCCATTTCTTCACCCTGGAGATGGCTGTGACTAAAGACAAATCTGCCCGTCCTCCACCCTTGATAGAATCAAATACAGAAGGGAATGTCATTACTCTTTTTCCCTTTTCTGGTTTTCGGGTAGATCTGCTCTCTGGTCTTTGTGGACCATGTTCTGCCCACCTGCCACCAGCCTTGACATGTAATAACTTCAGGCAAGCAGGTTTTGACTGACTCTGACAACCGCACTTGATTCAGATTTTCCTAAAGAGACAGCCTGGTCTTCTGATAGATTTGAGGGACACCCAAAGGGAATGTAAAATATCCCCAATTATATTCTCCACCTGCCAAGTCCAATGTTTTAAACCCAGTTATATAAAAGATATTTTGGTTTAATGCACTGTTCTCCAGAATGCCTCTGTTAAAATGGATGAGACTCTCAAAAGGCCATGCATGGTGAGTTTATGACTTAATCCCAAAGGTGTGAGGTCATACATCATCTTAGACAGCAGAAATACTGACCCTGAAGGGAGCAGGAAGAAATAGCATGAGACCTTCAGCCAGCAGTTCCGGATTCTGGTCCCCGTTGTCTTTTAACTTCCTATGCACCTAGGAACCTTCACTTTCTCTTTGGACCTCACTTTCCTCAACTGCTCCATGTAAGAGATGGATTCACTCATACTGGGGGGCACTTGTGGCTAGTTAGAATGCATCAGCCATGCACTTGATAAGAGCGTTTTGTGCCTACATCCCTGGATTCATTCACTCATCATTCCTTTAACCACTGTTTTGGTCCATGTTTCTTGCATACATCCGTGTGCCAGGAATTCTGCTACATGCTTGGACTATAGTGGCCCCTGCTGTCTTGGAGCGTACTGTCCAGTGGGGAAGACAGAAAGTGTACCCAAGTATATGTGACACCGTGTGACAAGTGCGATGATAGGAGAGATCCCGGCTCATTGCTAGCTGAAGCCAGCTCTGCTCTGCCGGGGAGAACGGATGTTACCTGGTACAACAGGTCTAGGTGTCTTCTCAGAGATGGTGATGTCTACATTAAGACCTGAAGGAGGAGTCTGAGTTAACCAAACCATAGAGAAGGAAAGGAAGAAGAATTTCCCTGATCGGAATATCAGCACATGTTAAGAACTTAATAACAATTTATTCCATATCTAAGGTTCAGGTTATTTTCCCCCAATCAATCCACTTACTATTGCTTATTTAAAATCATGGTGGAAAGAACACCCAGATAAGTTTAAAAAGGACCTGAATCAAGTTGATCCAACCAACCACCATTATGACAGGTGATGCCTGTTTCATTTATTATTTTAAAAAAACCTATGAGGGACTTCCCTGGTGGCCGGTGGTTAAGAATCCACCTTGCAATGCAGGGGGTGCAGGGTCAATCCCTGGTGAGAGAACTAAAATCCCACATGCCCCAGGGCAACTAAGACTGCAAGCAGAAAGTAAAGATCCTGCCTGATGCAAAAAAGATCCTGAGTTCCGAAACTAACACCCTACACAGCCAAATAAATAAATAAAAACCTATGACACGCATTTCAAAGATGTCATGTATATCAGACCCATTAATTTAAAATAGGCTTATCAAACTGTCACAGTGCACTAGGCATTTGGCTAGAGCCAGAGATAAGCAGAAAAGGACATGGCCCATGCTCGCCAGGAGCTCGGGGCATAGGGTGGCGACAGCTGAGTGCACTAATAATCAGAGTACAGTATGTCCCAGGCGCACAGAGGACGCTGTTCTAATAAGGCTGGATCAAGGAAAGCTTTCCGTAGGCCATGAGCCTTGAACTGAAGACGTTTTCTTGCTCATTCAATTATCCATCCATTCATCTATTTTTAATGGCAGTACAATACACATAACATAAAATACACATTTTAATCATTTTAAGTGCACAATTCAGAGACATTAAATCCATCCACTCACCATCTCCAGAAACCTCTCATCGTCCCAAACAGAAACTCTATGCCCATTAAACAATATCTCTCCATCCCCCTCCCTCCCAGGGCCTGGTGACCTCCACTCTGCTTTGTCTCTATGAACTTGCTGACTCCAGATGCCTCCTGTAAGTGGAATCATACGGTTTTTGTTCATTCATTTCACCCAGCTTCAAGACTCATCCATGTCGTAGCATGGATTAGTATTTTATTCCTTTCTAGGGTTGAATCATATTCCACTCTATGGATATACCCTGTTTTGTTTGTCCATTCATCTTTTGGTTGATATTTGGGTTGTTTCCACCCTCTGGTGAATAATGCTCATATGACCATTGGTATACAAGTATCTCAAAATTCTCCAAGCCAGGCTTCAGCAATATATGAACCGTGAACTTCCTGATGTTCAAGCTGGTTTTAGAAAAGGCAGAGGAACCAGAGATCAAATTGCCAATATCAGCTGGATCATGGAAAAAGCAAGAGAGTTCCAGAAAAACATCTATTTCTGCTTTATTGATCATGCCAAAGCCTTTGACTGTGTGGATCACAATAAACTGTGGAAAATTCTGAAAGAGATGGGAATACCAGAACACTTTATCTGCCTCTTGAGAAATTTGTATGCAGGTCAGGAAGCAACAGTTAGAACTGGACATGGAACAACAGACTGGTTCCAAATAGGAAAAGGAATACATCAAGGCTGTATATTGTCACCCTGCTTATTTTACTTATATGCAGAGTACATCATGAGAAACGCTGGACTGGAAGAAACACAAGCTGGAATCAAGATTGCCGGGAGAAATATCAATAACCTCAGATGTGCAGATGACACCACCCTTATGGCAGAAAGTGAAGAGGAACCAAAAAGCCTCTTGATGAAAGTGAAAGTGGAGAGTGAAAAAGTTGGCTTAAAGCTCAACATTCAGAAAACAAAGATCATGGCATCTGGTCCCATCACTTCATGGGAAATAGATGGGGAAACAGTGGAAACAGTGTCAGATTTTATTTTTGGGGGCTCCAAAATCACTGCAGATGGTGACTGCAGCCATGAAATTAAAAGATGCTTACTCCTTGGAATGAAAGTTATGACCAACCTAGATAGCATATTCAAAAGCAGAGACATTACTTTGCCAACAAAGGTTCGTCTAGTCAAGGCTATGGTTTTTCCAGTGGTCATGTATGGATGTGAGAGTTGGACTGTGAAGAAGGCTGAGCATCGAAGAATTGATGCTTTTGAACTGTGGTGTTGGAGAAGACTCTTGAGAGTCCCTTGGACTGCAAGGAGATCCAACCAGTCCATTCTGAAGGAGATCAGCCCTGGGATTTCTTTGGAAGGAAAGATGCTAAAGCTGAAACTCCAGTACTTTGGCCACCTCATGCGAAGAGTTGACTCATTGGAAAAGACTCTGATGCTGGGAGGGATTGGGGGCAGGAGGAGAAGGGGACGACAGAGGATGAGATGGCTGGATGGCATCACTGACTCGATGGACGTGAGTTTGAGTGAACTCCGGGAGTTGGTGATGGACAGGGAGGCCTGGTGTGCTGCAGTTCATGGGGTCACAGAGAGTCGGACACGACTGAGTGACTGAACTGAACTGAACTGATACAAGTATCTGAGTCTCTGTTTTCAAGTCTTTGTGGTATATACCCAGGAGTGGAACTGCCAGATCATATGGTAATCCTGTTTGAACTGAACTTGAGAGTGACTGAGCAGGCGGAAGCAAACACACTCTGTGGATGAATGACAAAGGAGGTCATGCTTCTGTGAGGCAAGCCACCAATTACATGATGCCTCACTTGCCCTCCTCTCAAGGACAGCGCTGTGTGTCCCACCAAGGTGACAATCACATGGATGGATTCCTGGCTTCCCTAGAAGAGTGATGCTGTGCTACCCTTTATGGTATGCACCCCTTTCCCATCTCCTTCCCCAGCCCAGAACATCCGAGGTCTTTCCAAAGGTTGGTCAGTATTCCTCTGCCTACCTCACTGTGTTTGAAAGAACCCGAACAAGAACAGATACATGTATATGTATAACCGAAGCATTTTGCTGTACAACTGAAACTGACAATGTTGTTAATCACCGATATTCCAATATAAAATAAAAATTAAAAAAAAAAATCATAGCCAATTTGGTATGTTAAAAACGTGTGTGTCAGGGGGGAAGGATGGTGTGAGCGTGAAAAAGTGCCTTTAAAACCTGTAAAGCAGTGGTCCAGACGTTTGCATTAGAGTCCTTGCGGGCCTCCCTCTGGCCTCCCCTGGCCTGAGGGAACCTGAGGGGTGGTCTCCACGGCCCCTCACTGGTCCTGCATCAGGTGAACAACAGAATTCCTTCATTCCCAGCCAGGTCTGCTGGGCCCATGGAGACAAAGCCCAAATATGACACCTTAAATTACTGTGTCTCTGTACTACGCCCCAGTCCTTCCTGACAGCAACATCTGTGATAACAACAGAGAGGAGTGGAAATCCCCCCGCCCCACCCTGAGAAATACAAAGGAAGCCTGGCTGCTTTTCTCACCCACAGGGCTGACTGATCTGTCTAGGAGAATCTGTCTAGAAATTCCAGAGCAGCAGCCTCCTACCTCAAAGAATTAATCCCAGCCCCTCCCCCTGCCCCCAGGCATGGTTTGTTTGATTTCAAACAGCTGAACCATAGTTTTGAGAGTCAATGGTGTGCTTGGCACTTTCCGAGGCCCTGTGGGGGGACAGAAGCCTAAGAGGTGGGGTCTTAGCCTTCAGCCCAGTCATTGCATTTATTCTAAGGTCTTCAAATGCTCGGTACCTATTTTCTTCTGACACCTCAGTTCCGAGTATATACTGCTGGTCTGGGCTCTGTGTGATCGCCTTCCCTGCTAAAGACTGTCCATTTAAGTAATTCCTTTGCTTTAGCCTGGGGAAGCTGTTAGTTACTGCCAGCCTGTCTGGTTTTCACCTGGAGTCAATGAAAACAGAGGCACCTATCTGACACAGTGTATGATAAGATTCTAAATTGTATGACACATAAAATTGCCCCAGAGTTCCTAAACTACTCTAGACCTCTGCTAATAAACACAGCTATGGTTTCCCCTTAGGCTCAGAATGGCAAAGAGACATCATCTGCACTGCCCCTCCTTAGCCCCCGGCAGGCATGACTTATCCATCATGGAGCTTTTAGGCCAAGCCAGAGCCTGGTCTCAGTGCAATGCTCTAGGACAGTGGTCCCCAGCGTTTTTGGCACCAGGGACTGATTTCGTGGAAGACAGCTTTTCCACAGACCCAGGTGTGGGGGGTGGGGGTTTGGGGATGGTTTGAATGCATTACATTTATTGTGTACTTTATTTCTAATATTATTACATCAGTTCCACCTCAGATCATCAGGCATTAGATTTTGGAAGTTTGGGACCCCTGCTCTAGGCAGCTGCCTTCAACTGATTCAAGTTGGAGGTCACAGTATATAACAGACACTGTCCATAACCCATGTCCTCAGCCCCCAGCTACTGAAAGTATTGGCCATAACAGCCCACGATCACACCTTTAGTCTAAGAACTGCCCTCTGCTGACTTCAGTAGAGACACTTTGCCAGGAAATGTATCTGATGTCATTCTTTGACTGATAGAGGGGTTCAAAAGCCTGGTCCCCTTGCTACTGATACACAGACATATCCTTGGGATGAAGCTTTGCCTGGTTTCTCCCCTTGCTTTATCTGGCTTCCCTCCACCCTTACAGATTACATCTGAAAGCACACTTTTCATAAACCTTCACACAAGAATCCCCATTTCAAGTCTAGGGAACCTGAGCTATAAGCCAGGTCATTGGTCATACCTGCCTCTGGCCCTATATCCAGGAAAGAACAACCAAAAACAGGGATAACTTGAGGGAAGGTGCAAAGCTTTGTATTGTCTTTCTTCAGTGCAATCACTCGACACTCAGCCCACAGATGTGGCTTTGAGCCTTGGACACCTGTTGGGCATGGGGGACAATGATGGCACCCATGACCTAGGTGGTCCCTGTCCTCATGGGACTTCCGTTCCAGTGGGATGGCTGTAGATATGATGATACTAGGAGCAGAGACTTTCTAACTCAGACCAAGCAGAAGAAGGAAGAGGGTAGACTGGAAAGAAGAGACTGAATAATCTCTCAAGGGACAGACTCAGAGGCAACTATTACGCTCAGATTTTTTCATTACCTACAGCAGGAGTTTTATAACTTGTGGCTCACAGACCCCTCAAGATTCATAGAAGAGCTTCAGAGGGCTCGTAATCCCATCCCCACAAATTGAAATGCATATCTTCTTTTTTTCAAAATGATCCATCCCCTCCACCAGATTCCCCAAGGCATCTGTGAACCACCAAAGTCAAGAATCACTGCTCAGCTTTTGTGGCCAGGATACCCAAAGGTCTTGAGACAAAGACAGAGAGAGGGTTTTGATAATATCAAAAACACCCACTGATGATGCCGCAACTGTGTGTGCCAGCCCCGTTGTGATGTCAGTGGATCATCCGACTGATAAATGAATTTTCCTCTTTCTGATGGCTTTGAGTTACACTGTGATTGTGTTTGGGGGCTGGATGCCTGCTCACTGCACCTGATTGTCTCTGTGGGTCTCCTCATTGGTAAAATGGGCTGCTGCTGCTACTGCTAAGTCGCGTCAGTTGTGTCCGACTCTGTGCGACCCCATAGACGGCAGCCCACCAGGCTCCATCATCCCCGGGATTCTCCAGGCAAGAACACTGGAGTGGTTGCCATTTCTTTCTCCATTGCATGAAAGTGAAAAGTGAAAGTGAAGTCGCTCAATCGTGTCCGACTCTTCGCGACCCCATGGACTGTAGCCCACCAGGCTCCTCCATCCATGGGATTTTCCAGGCAAGAGTACTGGAGTGGGGTGCCATTGTGTTATATAGTATCTTCAAGGTCTGGCCCATCATTGATTTTCTGTGATTTTTGTGAAGAACCTCAGAAACCATCTATTTCAGGCTCTGATTAAAAGGCTGCAGAGAGCAGTGGGTAAGCGTAGGGCTCCCGAGCTATAAAACCTAGTTTGGATCTCAGCTTTGCCATTTGGGTAGGCTTCCTCTAGGGGCCCCTTGGGAATAGCAATAATAATGAATAATAATGACATCTCCCCAGAGGATGGCTTTGAGGAACAAGATAGTCAAGCATGTGACGTGCTTGTAACCAGAGCCTGGCACACAGCAGGTACTTGTAAGGTGTTCAGAAGACGGAACATGAAAGTAAGGGCTGAGCTTCAGGACATTGGTAAAGGGAGGCAGAACTCTCCCCGGTATTCTTGCATCATCATCTGGGCTTTTCCCACCACCTCCCTGCCGGCTATATGTGCTTGTCATAGATTGCATGGTTTCTCGTCATCAGCAGGACCGCAGCCTCAAGAAAGCCCATCTCCTGAGCCTGCTGATGCCCCAACAATCAGGGAGGTTGGAAGATACCTCTAAGGACCAAAAAGCACCTGGAAGCTGTTATTTTTGACTCACATTCCCATCTCTGCCTCTGCCAAGTCCCAGCGCCCCATCTCTGGGCTCTCGCCCCATCAGGAAGATCCTGCTTAGCCTTATATTGCTAGATTTCAGATCATTTTTCCCTACAGGGTTTCCATGATCCGTTCCTTGTGTCTCTGGATTCCAGGCTGCCATTGGCCATCAGCTATATATTCACAGTGTTGGCATTCTACCATATGTTGATGCAGGTCATCTTCTACGTGCTCCCAGGCACACACTTGACTCAGTCTTAACCTTGCTGTTCACCAGCTGCTTGGTTCCAGAGCCTTCTCTGGATCAGCTCTCCTGTCAGACCAGCCCCATTTTACAGCAGGGGCACGTGTGAATTTGGAAATGGGTGTGCAGGTGGAAGCCCGAAGTAAGAGAAAACCAGAGCCGGGCTCTGCTGTAAGTTAGAATGCAATTTACATGACTGTTACTAATAACTTCCTCCTGCATTCAGCACTTTGCAATTTACAAAGCACACTTATGCTCCTATAGCAATCTGATAAAACAGGTGTGATCTCTGTTTAAGTGGTTTGTAGGCTCAGGCCTGGAAAAATTAAGTAATTTGCCTAAGGGCAGAGAATTGTTTTTAAAGGTAAAATTAAAAATCATATCTGTCTGACCTGAAATCCAGTACTCTTCCTGCTACACCCAACTGGGGCCTCAGAGGGTTATAAAGCCCATAGTAAGTGGGAAGAGGTTAGCAAGATAGGGGAGAGGGGTGGGGTCCTCAGGAGACAAGGGGTCAGAGGACGGGAGCCCAGGCTGTCTGCCCACAGCACAGTCTGCCCCTTAATGAGTCTGGCATCTCTGTTTCCCACCATTGCCTGTGGCCAGCTGAGCAGCCCTGGGAGCCTCAGCCATAGGTCCTATCCCTGTCTCTTTGTTTTCCATCCCAGCTCCCAGGAGGTGATCCTGTGTCTCAGGAAGGAGTTTGACCTTAAAAACCAATCAGACCTGGATTTAAATGTTTATTTTACTACTGAGAGATTTTGGGCAAGTAACATAGCATCCCTGAGCTTGTTTCTCCATCTGCAAAAATGCAATGAACACATCTGCCTTTGCAGGGTGGCTGTGAAGATTCAATGAGATAATGGATGCACTGCTGTCAGTCGTATTGGCGGGGAGTAACGGCCCGTGAAGAGGATTAGCCACATGGTCAGAGAGACCCAGGAAGTCTCTTAGTGGGATGCCAGGCCAGGCCGAACCATGTCCTGCCTTCTCTGGGCTCCATTTCTTTTCTGGATCCCCTTCTGTGACAAGCTAAACAGTCCCGCCCCCCTCACTGACGTGGCTGTTGCTTCCTCCGGCTACAGACTCTATAATGCTCCCTGCTTAGCAGTTGCTCAGCCAAGCTGGGCCAATTAAGCTGCATTCCTCTAATTGTTTTGTGGCTTTTCTCTGAACTCCCTCCAACTTGTCTACAAATCGGTTCTAAATTTAGACTCAAGTGCCAAATCTTGGAACTCTGAGCTTTTCTGCTCTAGCCAGCCGTAAGGCTTGCGTGCCTTTGGGGTAGACTTTAGGGATATTTCTCTTTCTTCCTTCTTTCTTTCCTTCTGCCCTCCCTCCCCTTTTCTCTCCCTACCTCCATTTCTTCCTTCCTTTTTCTCTCTTTTTTTCCTAATCATGAACACAAAGGCAAGCAATGACTCTGTGACCTGATGTGTTTGCTTAGTGCAGGTTCACACTTAGAACACAGTTTTTCTTGATTAAACTTCCAGGAAAGTAATGGTAGAGAATTAAAGAGGGGATTAATTGAATGCACAAATTCTTTTTAAGCTCTGGAAGCTGCACAGAGGAAACAAAACCACTTTGAAGCAGCAGGGGAGCGGAGGTAAGGAGCTGGGGGCTTGAATGGAGTGAGGTCTGTTCCGTTTCTTTTCACCATCCCACTTTGCTGGTTTGCACTCATTAAAGCATCAGCCTCCAGCAGTTGTTGCTTCTAATATAAAGACCCTGCAGTGTCTGTGTCAAGCAATTAGGGCCCACCTGATGCCCAGGAAGCAGATATAAAGGAGTGCTATTCCTCCTGCTCCTTTCTCTTCCTCCCCGCCACCTCCCTTTCTTCTCCTCCTTACTGTCTTCTATTCGGTTGACCCAAACGAACATTTTGGCTAACCCAGTATTTGTCGTCCACTTCCTCTCCTCTGTTTTCTCTCTCTCTCTCTTTTTTTTTTTTACCTGCCTCTCTCCTCTCCTTTCTCTACTCCTTCCTCCTCCTTTTGTCTTCTCCTCCCCTCCATCTATATCAGATTCATGGTCCTCAGGCATCTTTCATCCTCATAGTCTACCTTGGACTCTTGAAAGCCCGCTCATATCCCTGGTCTCAATGGATTCACACAACAGCCCTATGTGGGGCCAGGACAGGTACCATGGCTGCATTTGATAGATGAGAAAAATAAAGCCCAGAGAGCTACAGCAACTTACGAAAAGTCCTACTGCTCAGGAACAACAGGCTCTCAAAAAGACCCAGGACTGCTGGTCTGTTGGTCATAGTCTGTGCTCTAAGACCTCTGTCGAATGAATGTGTGGTCTCACTACAGGTTAAAGGATCAGATGAACATGGCCAAAGGCTTAACGCAAGGCTGCCAGTGAAGCCAGACTCTTCTGTCATCCTGGAGCCTTGCTGTCATCAACCCAGAGGTACCTGAGGACAGTGCCTGACCCAGCAAACCAGGTCACATGCATCTTTGTTATCACCAAAGTCCCCAAGGACATCTCACAGTTGCAGAGGCTGCCCAGAGGGTCCTGCAGGGACAGAAGCAAGATGGTTGGCTGGAAGAAATGACTTGACAGCCAGCCAGTGTTTTTACTTACTGTGGACTCCAAGTCTCTTTCTCCTAGAGACTCCAAAAGCTGTCAGCTCATACACTAAAGTCTATCAACAGTGTTGGATCTAGAAGTATTCTGAGCATATGCACAGATAAGTGCCCTGGCCCCTATGCAGGTGACATGTTTCTGCTAGGTAAAATAGGCTTCTCAGTTCTACAGGCATGCAAGTCACTAAGTCGTGTCCAACTCTTCATGACTCCATGGACTGTAGCCCGTTAGGCTCCTCTGTCCATGGGATTTCCCAGCAAGAATACTAAAGTGGGTTGCTATTTCCTACTCCAGGGGATCTTGCCTTCCCTGGGATCCAACTCGCATCTCCTGCTTTGACAGGTGGATTCTTTACCACTGGGCTACCTGGAAAACCCTCTCACTTCTACACACATGACTTAAGTCTTGTTTCTGTAAAAATCATGTGGGATAATGAGTGTGAGCACGTTTCATACACTACAAGGTTTGTATATACATGAAGTAACTCTTTTGTCGCTGGGAATGCAATAGTCCGGTCCACTGCAGGTCACGGGGATGGGTGGTCTCAGGACCTGGGCTCCTGGCTCACCTCCTTCTAGATGCTATTCATCACCTCTGGTTTTCTTTCCTTGATCTTCCCCTCTTTCCTTTTCTTCCTCAAAATTCAATTTGGGCGAATTGCCTTCCAAATGCTCTTTATCCACATCTTTTCCTTTGTCTAAATATATCTAGCCTGAGTCCCATTAACTCAAGATCCTGTGATGTAGCTTTAAAAAAATTTGATTAACAAATCCATTCTGAAAGGATACAAAGAAGAAACCATGGCATCCAACTGTGGCCCTCCACCTGGGGACCATTTTTCATTTCAATAGAAGCCGCTGCAGACCTCAAAAGAAGAGGAATGACTATTAATGGAATTTTGAGTTCCAGGGCAGGCCTTTGGCTATTTTATCCAGATTGCCTGTTGATAGGCCTCTTCTTCTGGTGCTGGGGACTTGTCCCATTGAGCCATCCTAACTCTCTCACCCCATTGATTGAACCTCTGGCTTGTTTCCTTCTGTTTGCTCATTGCTCTACCCTGTGGGCTACGGATCCCTGACCAATGGTGCCGAACCATTTCCACTGGCCTGACCTCCATCAGGGCTGGTTGACAGCATGGAGTGGTTTTCAGGTTCCTGCCTCTTCCCTGGGTCAAGGATGCAGTTTCAGCCTCTTTCTGTATCTTCAGGAGTTCCATCCAGTAGTTTCCCAATGAGTGTGGATGCAGGTGAAATGTGTTTCTAAAAGAGTATTTCCAGGATAAAAACAGATATGGTCATTCAAGGGTTGGCAACAAAGGGGAATTTAAAATCTGCACGTCCCCCCTGCCGACCCCCCAGGAAAAAGAAGCAAACAGACAGACAATTTTCCATCAGTTTTCTGTTCCATTTTCCCCTTCCCAGCTGGCTCAGGGACTTTCCATCTCATTTCTCCTTGCATGCTTAGAGCCTATTACAGATGCTGAAATTTCAGCATTTGATGGATACCAGAGTGAGACAGGGAACGGCCTGGGTGCCTCCAGGCCAAGGCAGGAGGAAATGTCAGAATCTGGAGAACCTAATTCAGCAATTTTGGAAATTATCTAATTGAAGGCCCTTGAGTGCTTTGTCTGAAAGGCTAAGTCTATCTAGAGGGTACTCAAAAATGCAGTTTCCTGCAAAGAAACAGCAGTATTTGGACTGTGTGAGGGTACGTGTACATGCCCGTGTGTATATGTGCCCATCTGCTCCAGTGCGTGTGTATGTGTGTGTGTGGGGGGGTGCTTGTGTGTGTGTAGGAGGGGTCTCTCCTGTATGTGTGCATGTGAAAGTCTTAAGGAGTCAGAGATGAAAGCACAAGAAGGATCACCTCGATGAACCCTCTTGTTTCATAGAGGAAGAAACAGAAGCCCCTGAACAGCATCTTTATCTGTAAAGTGGGACCCAGGTTATCTGCCCTGTTTGCCTCGCAGAGGTGTGGAGAGGGTCAATAAGATCATGAATATAAATTTGCTTTAAAAAAAAAGTTTGAAATCATCAACGAAACTCCAGTGTGCATGGGATTAGGTCCAAAAGTGGGGGATGCTGGGATCATGAAGGACAGAGCTGCTTTGGGGCACAGGGAACGGAGAGCAATGAAGGGTAGGGGGAAACATCTTTCTCCAGACCCCCTGGGAGCCCTACCCCAGTATACACAGAGCTGAAGTTTGGACAGGACATAAGCTAGCAGAGAAGGAAAGGAAGGGGCACGGCGAGGTTCACTGATGAGAGGGAGGTGGGCGTGGACAAGAGCAGTGGCCCTGCTCCAGAGCTTGGGCAAGGTTTCCTAATAACTGAAGATTCTCACTTGGGGGTGCCAAGGTGCTGCAGGCCATCAGGTCTAGGGCTCAGAGCTGCCCAGACTTGAGTGTCAGTGTTCCTAGACTACAGCTGGCTGGTGAGAAGCAGCACATGGTGAGGAAAGAGGCTGGGGGAAGGGCATTCAACTGAAGCCACGTGGTGGGTTGTGTTGCAATGCAGGATCGAACCCAGGCCATTATGGCTCCAAGCTCAGGACTGCTCCTCCCAGCATCACAAACCAAGGTGGGGGAAGGGAGAAGGGCAATCTGCACCTAGGAAGCTTCCAGCCCAAGGAAAGGGGCAGCCTTGCCCTGGGTGGAGAAGTTTCTGGACCCCTGATGACTTCCTTTCTTTTCCAAGGAAGGTTGGGTGAGCTCTGCCACTCTCCCAGAAAAGACAGCTCAGACTCACTACTCCTTTATTCGTTTGCTCAAGCTCGAATCCTTTATGCAACCCTTTAAACAGCTCTTCTTTTGAAATACGTCCAGAATCGGGCCAGTTCTCATCACCTTCAGTGCTACTGCCCGTCCAGTCCCCACCGTCTCGCCGCTGGTCTCCTGCCCCTCCTGCTTCCACCCTTGCTGCCGCGTCCTCTCATCTCGGCACAGCGGCCAGGGAGCCCCTGTTCATGTATCAGTCAGATCACGTCTCCCTTCTGAGGGAAACTCCCTCACAGATCCCGTGCGCTCAAAGCACAAGGCCCTCCAGGATTGGCATCTCCCAGCAAAAGGCAGCTTTGATTTCACCACTTACGATTCCCCACCCATGCGTGCTCAGTGCACTTCAGCCACATGGGTCTTTCCTGCCTCAGGGTCTTGGCACAGGCTGGTCCCTCTGCCACGATGCTCTTCCCGCCGCCCCCCGCAGCGCCCCCACTCCCCCCCCCCCCCCCCCCCCCCCGACGCCACGTATCCATACGGCTAAGGCTCTCACTCCCTTCGGGTCCCTGCTCATGTGTCACTTTTTCAAAATTACCTTCCCTGTTCTCATAAGAAATGGTTAATTCTCCCTCTATCCTCTATCCCTCCCACTAAGCCCTCTCTATTATTTTGTATTTCTTTAGGTCTTATCTCCACCTGATATACAGAGGCACTGTTAATTTCTGGCCCCTGCAGTGTACAGAGCCAGGGGGCATTCAGGAGGCCCCGCGAGAGCATCACCTCCCCCAGGGCAGGGCGGGAACGTGATGCATTTGGCTCATTGCTACAGACCCACTGGGCTGCAAGGCTGGACCAGGGTTCCGGAAATGCCTGCTGAATGCCCTTTGCCTCCACTCCTCACTGTACCTTTTACCCTGCACCTTCCTCCTCGGTGTTTTCTCCTCTAAGGTACACCCTGGAAGCCTCCCGGGGGCCCCAGGGGGATGCCCTGAGCCCTTTCTCAGGACCCCATTGTGTGGCAGGGTCAGAGCCTGAAGGCATAGGGTGTGAACTTCATTTTCAGAATTCCCCTGCTGGCCCCTTCTCTGGCTCCACACTTCTCCACCCTCTCCAGGAACCCCTTCTTCCTCCAGGTGGCATGCTTTTCTCTGCTTCTCGGCAGGAATCAAGTCACTCTCTGTGACATTCACTGTGACTGATTGTCATGGCAACAGGAAAACAGACATCCACAGAGCCCCTGGTCAGCGTGCATCGGGAGTTTAGCAAGGTGGTGGTGGCAACGGAAGTGCTGCTGGTGGTGATGGTGGTGGGCTGGTCAGGTTGCCTGCAAGGGTTCCTTGAAGCAGGCATCCAGAAATGGGGAGCTGCCAGTCACCTCCTCCCCATCCCCTCACCACCCCCACCTTCGCCCCCTGCTTATGACCCTGACAGAGCCTCTGGGACTGCGGCAGGTATGTGACCACACATTGCTTAGAAGGAGCTTGACCTTAACAGGAAGGCACGCACGTTAACTGCAGGGTCACCTGCATGGGGCCAGTGGCAGCCCCCAGGAAACATTCGCTCTATAGCACAGCCCAACAGGGACAGGCTCCCTTCCTTCCTCTGTCAGGGACTTGACTGATCTGAGCTAGCACTTAGAAGAGCCAACAGAGGGAGATACAGACAAGAAATGCATAGACAAGTGAGGAGACAGGGACACTCCTATGGCTGAACCCAGATGTGGCCGTGGTTAACTGCCAGGATCAGTTTCAATAAGAACCCACGCCAGTCTAGATCCTGCCCCTGGGATAAAGGGTTGCCCTGGTTACTTGGGGGATACGTTAGTTTAAGGAATGTTAGCTGCTATAAAAGGTAAACTTTGAAGTCTCAATGATTTGACCCAATAGAAGTTTACTCCTCACTCTGCATAAAGCTCAATTAGCACTACTGATGGTAGGAAAAATGAAGGATTCAGGAACCCAGGCTGATAAAGGGTCTACAAACCAGGTGGCTTCCAAGGTCGCCCTGGACCTTGACATCCAGTGGGCAAGCCGTGGAGAAGAGTAGAGGCTAGAAATGCGTGACTGACTCTGCCCACCTTCCGCTGGTCAAAGTTCATCTCGTGGCCCTACCTGACTGCAAGCGTGTCTGGGAAAAGTTGTCTAGGTGAGTGGCCAGGAAGGAGAGGAAACCCATTTGATGGAGCAGTCTCGGCCAGAGGCTGGAAGGGAGGCTGACCTTGCAGGTGTCTAAAGGGAGCAGAGGCGCTTCCTTTGTGGTCCAGTGGTTAAGACTCTGCCTTGCAATGCAGGGGACAAGGGTTCAATCCCTCATCTGGGATTAAAGATCCTACATGCCGCAGAACAACTAAGCCCATGTGCCTAGAGCCCATGCTCCCCGACAAGAGAAGTCACCACAAGAAGAAGCTCATGATTGGCAACTAGAGAGTAGCCCCTGCTCGCTCGCCGCAACTCGAGAAAAGCCTGGGCACAGCAACGAAGATGCGACACAGCCAAAAATACAAATAAATAAATACATTTAAAAAATAAATAAAGGGAGAGGAGTGGAGGTGAAGCATGATCAGGACCAATAGGTGGGGGCCCCCGTGGATGCACACAGCACCCAGTGACATGACCAGTCAGGATTCAAATTCTGACCTGACTCCAAAGGCTTTGGTTATGTGTTTCATGGAGCTTTCATAGGTGTTTCATAGGAGCTTCTTAGGTCCTGTTGAAAGAGGAAGGAAGAGTGGGAGCAGATAGGGGGTTGGTGGGTGAGCGTGGAAGGTAACGATGGCAACGTGGGTTTTTAGCGTAGACACTGGGATCCCAGCCCTTGACCCATTCTAGCTTTGCCTCTTGTTTGATTCTGTTAGCTTTTCCTCTGGAGCACCTTACTCAGGCACGTGTGCACATCAGCAATGTGAGAAATAGGGAGGGGAAGCCAGGGACGGAATAAAATGATGCCACAACAGAACCCAGGACCCCTTGGGGCCCAAAAGACAGGGCATCCTACCTGAGAGGCAGAGCAAACCAGGGTCCTCAGGGAAAGAGGTGAGGGAGGGGTTTTCAGCCCTGGGTGTGATCAGGGCGGCTGGGGCACCAGTAGGCTGGAGGTGCCAGGAGGCCACAGAGCTGGCTTTTACAGCGACAGGGCTGGAGGAGCCAGCAGCTTTGAGAGAGCCCACTTGAGACTCACCTGGGACCTTCATAGAAAAGACCCAGGCCTGTGGAGTCAGACTTTTCAGAGATGGTGACCCAGTGTGAAAAGGATCTCCTCCACCCCAAACCTGTCCATTATATGGATGCATAAATGAGGCTCAGAGAGAATAGTGATTCTTCCAAAGCCACGACACTAGTTGGAAGCAGAGTCTGGCCTGGAAGCCTCATCTCATGTCTCTTGGCAGTGTCTGTTCTACTCCTGTAATTGCCCTACACACACGCACACACGTGCACAAGCACGCATGCACGCACTCATATATACACACAGCTCTAAGGCCCAAGGAACCTAGGTGGACTCATAATCACCAGCAGAAACCCCAACACTCTGACAGTTGGAGGCTGATTTAGCCGCATGTTCCCATAATTGATCCTGCAGTTTGCACAGATCTGATCCATATTTATTGTCTCGCATCGGACAACTGTTACTTTCTATGTCTGCTGGGGCTACAAGAGCCCTACATACCATTTGCACACGTAGCAGTGGTTCTCTGGCCCGGGGGTGGCTCAGCAAAGAAGACCCATCTTATTTCAGAATGACAGCCTTTGTGTTGAATGATCCATGCAGAGAGTCCATTTAGAAACTCTCCGTCATCAGCAGAAAAATTTTTTTTAAAAATTTAAATCAGGGGTGTAAACTCCAAATTACAAACTTTTAAAGATAGCAGTTTTTAATTGCTTTCAAGGCATTCAGGAACAAAAATGGGCAGAGAGGGAGCAATGGAGTCTAATTGCTTTCGGGACCCCTTTAATGAAGAGAAGGGCAAGTCCTATGTAATTAACATGGTATTCCGTTATTAGAAACCAATTTTTGTTAAGAAACCAATTTTTTAAAAACTAAATATAATCACTGGGAGGTGAGGGACATTGTATATTATTGCTTTGCATGAGGAACAATTTATTTACACATAATAATTAAGCAGTTATACAGACTAGATTATCATACCAGCCAAGGGAATTCTAGACCCCATGCAAATGCAGGGCACAGCATTTCCTGACTCAGGCCCCCCACCAGGTCCTAGGCTGCTTCCCTAGCAGCCTAGAGATCACTTGCTCCTGTCTTAGTTACCCCATCCCTTCCCCAGGAGGCTTCTGTCTCTCTCTCCCCAGCACCGGCTTCGCAGGCAGGACTCTGACCACAATGACACCCCCTTCCCCTAGGTGTGCAGCACAGGCACAGAACCTACTGCGATAACACAGCTGAGAGACTGCCATTGATTTCCTGCTCCCAGTCTTTGCTTTAATCCATATTTTTATTAAACTTTTTTTGTGCAGGAAGGAACATTTAGGGAAAGCCATGAAGGCCTGTCAGGCATTATTATTCGTCTTCTCAGCTCCATCCAGTGAATTGTTCCAGGGCAGCAATAGTTGCCACTGGGCAGTGGACCCAGGGGCCAGATTGGAGGCAGGAGCTCATTTGGCCAACAGAAGGGAGAATAAAAGACAGCACTCGAGACGCCAGGAGGACAATGGGAGCAGCAGTTTCCAATTTATTTCACTTCTATGGAGCGCTCTTTAGAATCCGGCTCCCACATCTGGTAAGTTGGCACCATCCTTCCCTTAGAATTACTGAGGCTTAGAGCTGGGGGCTCAGAGGACATCCGCACCACTCCACACAGCTTTATTGGGGTCCCTCCAGGTGTGAGGCTCGGGGTGAGGTGCCGTGTGTGATACTGAGACAAATAAGCCTGGCAGTGGCGTGCAAAGCCCCCTCCCACTTGAGTTCATGGCTAGGTTCTTAGGGACATTCTCACCCCTGAACTTGGACGCTTCTGCTGTAATGCTTAGTACAGTGTTCACACAGCTCTGTGCTGCTTCTCCCACTAGACTGTGACTTCCTGGAAGACAAGAATAGCACCTCAGTCCCCTCTTAATCTGCAGGACGGAGTACAATGCCTTGAACATTGCTAGGCTCTCAGAAAAGAGCGAATGAATGAAGGGAGTGAACAAGCCAATGGCCGAGTTCATGTACTGCAGCTGACAACCCCTGGGGTACTTGTTGAGAGGGAGGAGGAGATACACCCAAGATAGTCAAGTTGCCACTAAGGGAGCAAAGTGCTCCAAAGTAGGGTCCGGAGGGTCTGAGGACCACCTTACCTACTTCACAATCCCATCCTCAGATGGTGGCGCCTCTCAGGCTCACCCCGAATTTCTAGACCGATGTTCCCTCCCCATCAGCCTGAGGGGAGCAAGGCAGCGAAGGTGTGGAGTATGAGAGCTGCAAACCCCTTCCTTGGCCCAATATGTGTGGTTGAGCATCCTGCAGAGAATTTAGATGCTTCTGGCCAACAGGACCACTGATTTAGATCACACGGACTTCCCCGGTGGTCCAGTAGTTAAGAATCCACCTGCCAAAGCAGGGGACACGGGTTCGATCCCTGGTCCAGGAAGATCCCACACAGGCAGGGTAACTAAGCCCTCATGCCATGACTACTGAAGCTCATGTGCCCTAGAGCCTGTGCTTGGCAACAAAAGAAGCCACCACAATGAGGAGCCCACCCACCATAACTAGAGAGCAGCCTGGGCTTGCCACAACTAGAGAAAGTCTGTGCACAGAAATGAAGGCCCAGTGCCAAAAACAAATATATAGATTAATTAAAAGAAAAGAGTTTTCAGATCACAGGACATGGGGCATGGAATAACCCAAGAAGATTCTAGGCAGCAGACCAAGTACCAGAGTAACAAGAGCCAAGTAACAAAGTGGAACAAAGACCCAGAGGGTGTTCTCTAAGTGCCCAGGTGCAGCCTCCTGGAGCAAGTGCAGGATGAATACATCAGGAAGAAGCATCAACCCTGGGGGAAGGGGAGGCAGGAAAGACCTGGAGAGCATGTGACAGGTCAGGTCCCCTTGACTCTGGCGTCCCCCTTCCTCACTTGCTGCACTGATTTCAAAGCCAGGGGCCCTTCTCACCCTCTGCAGCTGAATCCAGGACTCCCTGGAGGACTTGGAGACCATCTTAGGAGAGTGCTTGTTCCTTCCCGAGGGAGGTGAGCTGTGGTGACATTTGTCTCATGCATTTTCTTTGTGGAGATAATAACAGTGACAACGATGCCTTCAGATCCCAGATAAGGGAAGCAACGGAGATATGATTTTTCACTGGTCCCTGCCTGGCAGCTCGGCACCAGCTTACTTACCAATGAAAGTAAGCCTTCATTCATAGAAAGAGGGCTTTGGACCATGGGCTGCAGAATTCTCACCAAAACTGTAGCCAGAATGAACTTGCCTTGTGACACCCTTGGGCACTGCATTCTCAGGACATCAGCAAACAGCAGTGTCCCCAGGGCTAAGAGAAAATTCTCTCTGGGCAAGAGGGATGAGACTTGCTCTCTGTCGCCCAAGGGGCAGAAGCAAAGCCAATAGTTACAGGAAATAGAATCAGGTTGAGGAACTCTTGATGGAATTAATGAATTAAGCAGGATGGAAGTTTTTGTCTTCTAAACAAAATGACTCCTCCAGCATGAAATATGTATCTAGTTTTCCTATGTATTTATTTCTTCTAATTCTCCAACCACCCCCAGGAGAAGGTCAGCTCATATCCCTGTCTCCATCTACAGAGGGTTAGACTAGGTTTAGAGAGGTCAAGTGGTTTTCTAGAATCATCTCCCCCAGGTGGGGGTAGATCTGGGTTTGAAGCTGAGTCTTTTCTCTCTGGTCTGATGCTCCTTCCAATAGGTCCTAAGTCCTGGGGTTCAAATAAAAATCTCAAGGACTTTAGAAGGGACTCATTTGACCTACTGGAGAAGGCAATGGCACCCCACTCCAGTACTCTTGTCTGGAAAATCCCATGGACAGAGGAGCCTGGTAGGCTGAAGTCCATGGGGTCGCTAAGAGTCGGACATGACTGAGCGACTTCACTTTCATGCACTGGAGAAGGAAATGGCAACACACTCCAGTGTTTTTGCTTGGAGAATCCCAGGGACGCGGGAGCCTGGTAGGCTGCTGTCTATGGGGTCGCACAGAGTCGGACACGACTGAAGCGACTTGGCGGCAGTGGCGTCGGCATTTGACCTACTATTAATAGCACAGGGAACTCTACTCAGTACTTTATAATGAGCTATATGGGAAACAAATCTCAAAAAGAGTGTATATGTGTGTGTGTATATATACATACATACATATATATATATATATATATTTATATATATATAACTGATTCACTTTGCTCTACAACCAAAATTTACACATCGTAAATCAACTATAGTATAATAAAAATTTTAAAATAAAAATAAAAAACAGAAAAAATAAAAATAAGTTTGTGTACCCTCAAAAAAAAAAAAAAAAGAGAGAGAGAGATTCATGCATTTTTGGCATCTTCCAACTATGGGTCCCTATAGGCTAGTGGGCTAGAGGTGCCTTCCTCCCAGGGTGCCTGGGGTCCCAGGCTGATGCAGTGCTGGGGAACTCTGAGACCTTGTTGAGCTTCTTAGGGCTCACTTGGAAACCAACACAGATCCTGTCTCCCCAAACTGGGGGTGGGGGAGGGGTGGATTTTTGTGTTCCCTTTACTGACTGGGCCAAGCCGCTTCAGTCATGTCTGACTCTGTGCAACCTTATGGACTGTAGGCCACCAGGCTTCTCTGTCCATGGAGATTCTCCAGGCAAGAATACTGGAGCTATTGCAGGAAGGGGACCCCTTCCAGGGCCCTAAAGTGGGCTCTTGTCTAACACTCGGAAATAAAATGTCTGAGGAGACATATGTATTGACAAAGCAAGAGATTTTATTGGGAAGGGGCACCCAGGAAGATAGCAGTAGGGTAAAGGAACTCAGGAGGAGTGCTCTGCCACGAGGCTCACAGTCTCAGGTTTTATGGTGATCGGGTTAGTTTCCAGGTTGTCTTTGGCCAGTCGTTCTGAGTCAGAGTCCTTCCTGGTTCAGCCAAGATGGATGCCAATGAGAAGGATTCTGGGAGGCAGTCGGACACGTGGTGTCTCATTTTGACCTTTCCCGAACTCTCCCAGTTGGTGGTGGCTTATTAGTTTGTGTTCCTTACCAGGAACTCTGGTCGTAAAATAACTCAAGCAAATGGTTACTATGGTGCCTGGCAGGGTAACAATCAGTGTGCTTCCCCTAACAGAGTGGGTTGCCATGCCCTCCTCCAGGGGATCTTCCTGACCCAGGGATTGAACCTGCATCTCTTATGTCTCCTGCCTAGGTAGGTGGATTCTTTACCACTAGACCCACTGGGGAAGCCCCCGCCCCTACCCCTTTACTGACTAGATGGGTATATAAAAGGACTCAGAGGCCCTCATGATATTATTAACATTCTTTCTTCCTCTACATCTCTCTCCCCTCTCTCCCACCGGGTTCAGCCTAATCTCATTTCCTCCTGTCTATTGTACACCTGGATCTTGGCTTTTTAACCCAAATGTCAAGGATATGATGTCATTATCCTCTAGTTTCACCCTGGCGATTCCATGCCAGCAGCAGGTCTCCTGTTTAGCTGCCTGAATGGTGAGGGTCTGGGGTAGAAGGACATTGGGGGTAGGGGCATCTATAATACTTCACAAACATCGTGTTTTGTGCTAAATCACCTCATCACAGACATCATCCTGCCACAAAGGTGTGTCTCCTCTACTTTTCTCCATCTCCCTGGACATGATTGTAACTCAGTCACCAGCGCCCCTTCATCTACAACCTCACAAATGCAACAGAATGCTAAAACTTTCCCTTTTGGTTCCCTCCAACCCATCCTCCTCGGCGCTGTCAAATCGATCTCTTCACAGTGCAAAACTGGATTATGTCAATCCTCTGCTTAAGAGGCATTGACAGCTCCCATTGCACTTGGGATGAACCGCAGAATCCCTGCCTGCTCCTGCTCTGCCCGCCCCTCTCATCTCGTTGCAAACGGCTCTCCCCTTCTCTCTGAGCCACGGTCACTCCACGGTCACTGCAGCCTCTGTCCAGCTTCCCGAGTGCAGCAAGGGCATCCCTTCCAAGCGTATGTTCTTCTGCTTGGAATTCTTCTCGTGCCACTGGTTTCTTCCTTGGCTATTTATCCTCCAAGCATCACCTGCAGTGCCCCCCCCCCATCAGGAAGCATTCCTGTACACCATCCCCCCAATCTCAACTAGATTTCCCCTGGAATTCCCTCCCATTGTATGATGCTTTTACTTCACTGACTTTTTCATGGCTTGGAATTATGGATTCATTTGTGTGTTTAGTTATGACCTATCGCTTCTAGAAGACACACTCCACAAAGCAGGGGCTGCTGTCTGTTCAGCCCTGCATTCCTGGGGAATCTCACCCCTTATCCTGGGGCACGTGAAGAAGACAGGAGGGGAGGGGCAAAAGGGAGAAAAGATAGATGTGAGAGAAGAAAGGGCTTCTCGGATGGCGCAGTCATAAGGAATCCACCTGCCTATGAAGTTGCTGCAGGAGATACAAGTCCGATACCTGGATTGGGAAGATCTCCTGGAGTAGGAAATGGCAACCCATTCCAATATTCTTGCCTGGGAAATCCCATAGACAGAGGAATCTCGCGGGCAACAGTCCAGAGAGTCACACAGCGTTGGACGCGACTGGGCACGCACACGCACAGGCATGAAAGAAGAGAAGTGAAGCAGGAGGGAGGAAGGAAAGGGAGGCTGAGGGATGGAAGAGGAGCTGGAGGAGGAACGGAGGGGCGCTAATGACCGGGGCTCTTCTAGCTGACAGCCGTCTTCCTCCTCTGCCTGGTGGGGAACTTGGGAGTAAGCTCCACTGTACTATGGCGCCCTCACCTGACAGGTGGAATTAGTGCACCTGCTGTCTCCCTTATCTGGGACTCTGGAAGGAGTATATGGTGCAACCGCACTTTGGATGCACATATTAGATGCTTGTCTAGATGCTTGTACTCTCTCTCCAATTCGCCTTTTATCCTGGTTCCTTCTCCTTAATGAGCTTCTCTGGTGGCTCAGATGGTAAAGAATTTGCCTGCAATGTGGAAGACCCAGATTCGATCGCTGGTCGGGAAGATCTGTTTTGCGTATAATGTGCGTGCATGCTAAGTTGCTTCAGCCATGTCTGACTCTTTGCGAACGAATGGACTGTAGCCCACCAGGCTCCTCTGTGCATGAATTCTCCAGGCAAGAATACTAGAATGTGCTGCCACACCCTCCTCCAGAGGATCTTCCCGACCCAGGGATTGAACCTGCATCTCTTACCTCACCTGCATTGGCAGGTAGGTTCTTAGCACTAGAAAGCCTTGGATATAGTAACGGCATAAAAACCCAGCAAACAGGGAGCAGCTGGAGGGAATGCCATTGCAAGTGGCACCTGGACAATCTGCACAGAACCTGCAGGCCCCTGGGAATCGGTCTTGACATCAGAACGATTTCTGAGTAGTTGTGCCACAGCTGAGAGCAGGAACCCCATAGAAACTTGGGATCCCCAGACTTCAGCTAATCAGGGAGGTGAGAGAAAACTGCCCTGTCCTCTGTGTCCCTCTTCCAACACTGGTGGCCTCAGCTGTCCCAAATAGCCCTTCTAGCCTCTACCTGGGCCCCTGCCTCATCCCCCTTCTCCTGCCCAAATCAAAATGCCAGCCCTGCTCTGTGCTGGAGGGTGGATGTGTGTGTGTTCTCAGTCATGTCTGACTCGTTGTGACCTTGTGGACTGTAGCCCACCAGGCTCCCCTGTCCATGGAAATCTTCCAGGCAAGAATACTGGAGCAGACTGCCATTTCCTACTCCATGGGATCTCGAGTCTCCTGCACTGGCAGGCAGATTCTTTACCATGAGTGCCACCTGGGAAGCCCTGGCGGGTGGATGTTAAGTCACAGAAAGTACTGGCTTGAGTTTCATAAACCTGGTCTCTGGTCTTGGCTCTGTGGCCTCAGGTACATCGGCTTCCCTCTCTGGGCTCTAGATGGCTCATCCACAAGATGACCCACAGCCCAAGGACCTGCTTCATGATTCTCCCGAAGTCAGCATTCCATGGGGCCCCACTGAGTCTTTTCTGCTTAACAAAAGCTTTGAAATCTCAGTGGCTTATGAGAACAGTTCTCCTGCTCACTGGTTTGTATGTTGATTGAGGTTCAGCTAATCTGAGCTGGCTGAGTGGGTCAGATTAGACTCAAGTTTGTCCTAACTGTCCTTATCATTTCTCTGCCTTTTGGCTAAGATCAAGTGTAGTACCAAGGCTTCCCAGGTGGCGCTACTGGTAAAGAATCCACCTGCAATGCAGGAGGTACTGGTTCCATCCCCGGGTTGGGAAGATCCCCTGGAGGAGAAAATGGCAATCCACTCCAGTATTCTTGCCTGGAGAATCCCATGGACAGAGGAGCCTGGCAGGCTACAGTCCACACAGTCACAAAGAGTCGGACACGACTAAAGTGACTTAGCACATATATGCATCCTTATTCTGGGGCCCATACTGAGGAAGAAGAAGCTGTTTGGAGCATGATCTTCTCATGGTAGATCACAAGCATGTAATAAGCCAAGTTCCATCGTGGAAGCACATATAAGCCTCTACTCACATTGTTCACCAACACTCCATGTGCTGGAATGTGCACAGAAGTGACACAGGTCATTTTCACACTGAAGGGGGTAAAGCATGTCTACCTCATTGCTTACTTAAATGGCACCAGGTTAATCTTGAGGGCACAGCAGGACAGATCCACAGATTGGGTACAGCCTCAATCCCTGAGTTACCATACAGAAGAGAGAAACCCAGCCCACATCAGATTGTGTCATAAGCAAGAAATAGACTTATATATTGTCAAGCCATTAAGACCTGGGACATATTTGCTATTATAGCCTTGCCCAGCCTAACCTGACAGATACACCACTAATGCACTGGCTCCTAACTCCACCATCTTTCCTTCTGTTCCTAATTTGGGCTCATTCACTGATTCACAGGCAGACACCAGAGGCAGGACCCAGCAGGAGCTGGTGCAGAAAGATCCTGTGCTTGTCCCCAGCAAGTCTTGAATCTGGACAGGAAGAGGAGTTATGAAAGAGCCTTGGAGGAGCACTCTCTGTTATTTAATTTTTATTTTTGGCCATGCACATGGCATGGAGGACCTTAGTTCCCCAACCAGGGATTGAACCCACACCCCCAGCACCGGAAGCAAGGCGTCTTAACCATCGGACCACCAAGGAAGTCCTTATTTCAAAATATAGAAGGACAGTTACTAGGCTGTATGTATATGCATGTGTGTGTTTCATTTTAGTAGAGAGAGATGGAAAACCAACCAACTAAATGGACTACAATTTCCCAGATAACCCCAGCTTTCATTTTTAAAATAACAGTAATATGTGGTTGAGCATTCCAACAAAATAGATACAAAATGAAAATGCGATTCTCTCTCGACCAGTCACTCTGCTGAAAGGTGGCTCCTTTAAACGGTATGTGAGCAGTTTCTCGTATTTTCTTTCGGGGAAAAGTGTGTTTATTCGCAAATGCACGTCTACATGTATAGGCTTCCCTAAGATGCTGTTTTGGATTTTGCGTTTCATCACTCACTGAGACAGCATCGATTTCTTCCCCAAACACCACGCACATCTCACGCAGACTATTTAACGCCTTCAAAGGATTCCATCCTGTGGTGGAATCATTTATTTAATATGGTCCCGATGGAAGGGCATACTGTTTTCAGCATTACTTGTTTGCTTAAGTTTTCCATTACAACTAGTGCTGTCGTGACTGTAGTGAACAGGCCTGTACCTGATTTATTGGGCAGCTTCTTAGCAATGGGATTAGCAGGATGAAAGGAATGTAAGCTTTGGATTTTGGTAAATATAGCCAAATTGTCTTCCGCCAATTGTGTCACTGCATTCCCACCGCAGTACAGAAGAATGCTCCATGGCCGTCCTCACCAGCACTGAGTTTTCATTTTTGTCAATTTTGCAGTTGGCGTATTATTTCTTCTCGGGTGAATTCATTATCCACTGGAAAACAGTTTCTTGAACAAACCATTTTACAGTGGGCTGTGAAATAAGAGACACAGAACACTCGTGGTGTGCTGGGGCCCTCGCCACCTTGGTACCCGTCAAGCTCCCCACTGATGCTCTCAGCATCCCTGAATGACTGCCCCAACACCCTTGACTGTTTCCCTGCCCTGTGAGCTGGGCTGGATCACATCAAAATAACCTCAAGGTCACTTTTCCCTCCTTCCTTAGACCAAGCCAGCCCTGCACAGCCAGATCCATGAGCTCCTTGTCAACAGAGCAGTTCAAATAAAGGCAAGTGATCGCTTGTTGGAGATGGTACAGAAATGAGTTTCTGTCCTGGGCGAGGGGATAGATTATATCACATCTTGGATTTATTTCTTTTTTAAAAAAATGTATCCACCATACTTTTCTTCTGTCTTAAAAAAATAATAAGGCCCTTGAAGTGAATTTGAAAAAGGCAAAAAGGCACAAAACAGACAGTATAAATTGCCTTCAGTCCTAGAATCCAGTGTTCATATGTCGGTGTACAGATTTCTAGTCCTTTTATACACACACCTACATCCATACCCACACATTTACTGAAACCATGAGATATTATTCCAGAGGCAATATAGCATGGCAGTTAATAGGAGGGATTTTTGAACCAGACAGTCTGGGTTTGTATCAACTTTACCACTTATTGTCTGTGAGACTATGGGCTGCTGTGCTTAGTCGCTCAGTCATGTCCGATTCTTTGCAACCCTGTGGACTGTAATCTGCCAGGCTCTTCTGTCCATGGGATTCTCCAGGCAAGAATACTGGAGTGGATTGCCATGCCCTCCTCCAGGGGATCTTCCCAACCCAGGGATCGAACTCAGGTCTCCCTCATTGCAGGCAGATTCATTAGCATCTGAGCCACCAGGGAAGCCCATTTTTATTCTAAGCACCTCAATTTCATCATCTGTAAAATGCGTCTGTAAATCTGTAAAATAGCATCTACCTCATTTGGTCGTTGGGTATATTACATGCATTAATGACAAGTTAAGCTATCAAATACTAAGGGTTATGTGTGTTATCATCTTTTATTATTGGGTTGGTCAGAAAGTTCATTTGGGTTTTTCCATAACATCTTATGGAGAAACCTGAACAAACTTTTTGGCCAATCCAGTATTCTTAATGATTGCTGTCCTCTGTGTGAATGTACCATTATTCATTTACCTAAATCCTCTTCTGTTGAATGTTTTGGATTGGTTTTTTTTTTTTTGCAGCTTTTTTGTCAGAAGTAATATTGTAATAAGCAATCTTGTACATGAAACTTTTTGACCATTTGTAGCCATGGGAATCATACATCTAGTAATATAGGTAATTTCAAAGCTTTTGATGAGCATAGATAAATTTTTCCATATAGATTGTGACGATATGCATTTGTGTCAGCAGTATATGAGAATGCTTATTTCCTGGCTCTTACACTGAAGCTGGATGTTACTATTTTAAAAATCTACTAAGCTTCTCCTCCACTCTCACCCTGAATGGAAGATTCAATTGACCTTTTAAAGAGGAAAAAAAATTTCAGAAGAAAAACAGCGAATTGTAGACATCAAGGTGAAGCTAAAACCAGGACACTAAATGATAAACCTTTGAAGATGGAAGCTTCTGAGGTTAACTCAAGGGAATCTCACTGCTTACTAGCTAAAGTCTTGGTTCTAAAAGTCCAAAGAACGTGAACATTCAAGTGAGTTTCCAAAAGCTGTGGTTAAGAAAGAGACAGGGTGGGTGAGAAAGGGTATATAGTGATCAGTACACACTTATCCCCACTTCTGAAAATCATCAGAAAGATCTAGGTGAGCCTTCATAGATTTCCAGGGACTAAGAAGGATGCCTTTAAAGTAACAAGGAGACTAGCAGCAGATAGTTTATCCTGGTAAATGAATAGTCCTGGACTGTTGCTGCTCCCTGGGGGCATCCTGGCCAAGTCACGCAGCCCATCCCGCATCCAGGATTCCAGGGGGTGAAGGGGGCAGAGGGTCACAGACCAGGCTCTCAGGGATCCCTTTTGGCTCTGACATTTCACCAGCATGCACTACCTGAGTTTACAAAAGAGATCAGCAGGGTACACTGCAACACATTTTAAACCGTGGCCCTTGACCAGTACATGTAATTGGAGGCACTCTTCAAAGTGACAAAATGCATTAGCAGGTCCTGGCCCTGTGGAGTCTGTGTTACCACCAGCTGTCAGCAGTGACTACCGCTGGACTTGCTCCAGGAAAAGGAGTCTATCCTGCATAGGCTTTCGGGTCACCCCAGTTTCTCATCTCAGCCCCATCTTGTCTGGGTTCATGAGATCTGGTCTTTGTCCCCACCTTCTAAACAAGAAAAGGATTGGAGGTATGAGTTGCTGTACAGGAAGTCTGATGCAGAGTCCAGGAGTGAAGGCGGGTTCGGAGAGTCGAGGATTAGTAGAATCTCCCAGTTTAGGACCCACCCACATCCACAAAGCCACCACAAAATGGGGCACAGCTTAGTGTTTATGAGCTTAGACTTTGGAGCCAGGCTCCCTAGGTGTCCACACTGACTGCCCTTACTAGTGTGACTTGAAAGAGTCACTTGACTTCTGAGTCACTGTATCTAGTTTCCACATCTGTAAAATGAGGATAACAATGACTATTACTTCTTAGAGAAACAATGGAGACTCAATGAGTTTATATTTGTCAAATGCCCACACTAGGGCTTCCCTGATGGCTCAGTGGTAAAGAACCCACCTGCCGATTCAGGAGATGCAGGTTTGATCCCTGGATTGGGAAGATTCCTTTAAGAAGGAAATGGCAACCCACTCCAGTATTCTTGCCTGGGAAATCCCATGGACAGAGGAGCCTGGTGGGCTACAGTCCATGGGGTCGCAAAGACTCGGACATGACTTAGCGACTAAAGAACAACAAATGCCTACATGCCTACCTGGCATGTAATAAGCTTTATATGAGTGTTTGCTGAATAAGTAAGTCAATCACTTTGAGGGAGTTGGTGAGGTCCAGTGGGAGGACTAAGGGCCATCCTTAGACATGGACAGCAAGTCCGCTCTAGTTCTGCCACCTCTTTAATTACATGCCCTCAGGCAAGGTGAACAATCCCTCTGAACCACAGGTTCCTCACCTGCAAATCAGATTTTGCACCACTGACTTCCCAGTGGGTCTTGTAGATCTAAGGACTGGCCACAATGATAAGCAATCGCTGGGATGAAAGGTCTAGTTAAATTTATTTAGCAGTGTGTTCAGAGATCATGTGTTTGGTCGCATTAGTGTTGCTCTTTTACTGATGAGCAAACTGAGGCTGGGAGAACCTAAGTGTCTTGTCCCAGGTCACACAGATAGACAGTCACAGTCAGAGCGAAGGTGGGAACACTGGCTGCCCAGCTCTGTCCAGTCTTTAGGATAAGGACATGAGCTAGGTGAATGGGGAAGCATGGGGGAGGGTGTGTGAGCAGGTGGGGACGGCCACCAAGCCCTGCTGAGTCACAGGTCAGAACCGTCACCTGCCATGAGGTGTAGCCCACCTCTGTTCTCCCTGCCATGTCCCCAGCTTGCACAAGACCCCAGGGCAAAGCCTAAACTTGTCGTTGTTGTTTAATCACTAAATCATGTCCAACTCTGTGACCCCATGGACTGTAGCCCACCAGGGTCCTCTGTCCATGGGATTCTCCAGGCAAGAATATTGGAGTGGGTTGCCATTTCCTTCTCCAGGGGATCTTCCCAACCCAGGGATCAAACCTGCATCTCCTGCATTGGCAGGCAGATCCTTTACTGCTACGAGGGAATAAGGATATTAGGGAAAAATTAAGAAAGCCTGAATAAAGTATGGACTTCAGTTAATAATAATACCAGTATTGGTGCATTAATTATAACAAATGTTGTTGTTATTGGGATATAATGGCTTTACAATATTGTCTTAGATTCTGCTATACAACAAAGTGAATCAGCTATATGTATACATACATTCCCTTCCCCTTAGACCTCCCTCCAGCCCTCCCATCCAACCCATACAGGTCACCATGGAGCACCGAGTTGAGCAGCACTATTAACAATAGCCAGGACGTAGAAGCAATCTAAATGTCCATTGGCAGATGAATGGATAAAGAAGATGCGATACATATACAGCAGAATGCTGCTCAGCCATAAAAGGAGCACAGTTGGGTCATTGGTGGAGTTGTGGATGGACCTAGAATTTGTCATACACAGTGAAGCTAGTCAGAAAGAGAAAAACAAATATGTATTAATGAATATATGTGGAATCTAGAAAAATAGTACAGATGAACCTATTTGCAGGGCGCAAATAGAGATGCAGACATAGAGAACAAATGAGTAGACATTGGAAGGGGTTAAGGGTGTGGGGTGAACTGGGAGATTGAGATTGACATGTATACACTACCATGTATAAAACCTGAACTTTTTAATCAACATCCTAGACGCAAATTAGGATTTTGCATCCTGGATTTCCTTTTGAAAAGGTCAAAGCTACATTAGTAAGTAGATGCCTCTATAATATCTTCATTTCATCTTAGTTCTTCTTCTCAGAGGCATCAGGGTGGAAGGATGTTGGAGGCAGCAGCTTCAAGTTGAAGGGCAGTGTTGAAACTGTCAGGGACAGAGAGACAGAGGAGTGGGAGCCCAGGGAAGTATCTAGGGTGGGAAGGGAAGGGAAAGAAAAGATCCTGTCTGCTCAGGGTTTTCTGTGTGCCAGGACAAAGCCAGGTGCTTTCACAAGGTCACCTATTCTTAATTCCTCCTCAGTGGATCATATCATTCAGTTCAAAGGTAAGGAGAGCCAGGCTCAGAGAGGTTGAGAAGTCTGCCCATGGTCACACAGAGACCAAAACTTTAGCTATTCTTCTAAGGCAAGATCAAGAGGAGTTTTCTTTATTCTTTGCTCGGGGCTAACTGGATGAAGGTGGCTAAATATATCACAAAGTGATACGTTCTAAAGTTAGCTTGGTCAGGAACTTCAAGGCCAGCGAGTACTGAGGAGGAATGGGGGGTTGGGGGGCACAGGGAGTGTGAGGGCAGAAATGCAAGACAAGGACTTCAGGAAATGGTCCAGCTGCTGACAGGCACTGGAAGTGTCATGGGGACAGAAACTTATCATGTATAGAATAGCATCCTAGCTGTCTGCAGCCAATCTGAGGCTGCTATTCAGAGCTCAAGCTTGCGTAGTCCGTTTACTTCCCAGGGTCTCAGTCCCCTCATCTGCAAGATATGGAGCATACTGGCACCGTCGTACACTGCCAGGTTGTTGTGAATGATAATAAAAAGAGAAAGGAATGCGCCTGGCACCATCATATTTTACTGTACAATAATAATAGGGAAGTGAAGTGAAGTCGCTCAGTCGTGTCCGACTCTTTGCAACCGCATGGACTGTAGCCTATCAGGCTCTTCCGCCCAGGGGATTTTTCAGGCAAGAGAGTGCTGGAGTGGATTGCCATTTCCTTCTCCAAGGGGATCTTCCCAATCCAGGAATCGAACCTGGGTCTCCCGCATTGCAGGCAGATGCTTTACCATCTGAGCCACTAGGGAAAGCAACAGCAAAAACAATAAGGTTTCAGCATTCATTGTTAAAACTCATATCTAGTCATAGCTGTAAGATTTCACAGTGGAGAAAAGCCATGGAGAGTGAGTTCCACCACTCTACAAGGAGTGTCTCAGTGGTCCATCCAACTCCCTGGACTCATTCTTGTAACACTTCATATTTACTGAGCACATAATATGTGCCAGGTAGACACTGTGCTAAGGGCTCCCAAACACCCTATAACGTACGTATTGTTATACCATCACTCTTTTTACAATTACTGAAGGCAAGGTCACCCAGTCAGTGTGCAGTAGAGCTGAAATGAAAACTCTAGCCACCCCAGCCAAGAGCTACCTGCACCTCCATCCTGCCTCTTACCTGGAACTGACTCGTGTCTCTTCTCACCCCTCTGTCCCATCTCCCTTGCTGATCTACCTTAGTATGGAATGCATCCTTCTCTGCTCTTTCATCCTTATCGATTTCCCATCTTTCTCACTAGGTCTCGATGAAGGGAAGACCATTGATCCACAGCAGAGTGTGCAGGAAGAGAAAAGATGCAGAAATCCATAGTTAGGGTTAACAGTGCTGTTAACTAATTTTTATTCTCTGCATTTCAGCCATGATTCTGGCTCATAACTGCACATGCTGGATATTATTATCTGTTAATAGTCTCATCCCTGTTTTTCTAAGTGAGCCTGGAACCTCAGGGGCTGGAAGCCCTGGAAAATATGTTTTCCAGACTCTCTTGACAGCTGGGATCAGTGAGATTCAGCCAAGGAGAGATCCCTTTGTGTGTGATTTCTGAGGTGGAAGACAGGAAGATGCTAACCTTCAGTAGCAGCTGTGCGGACACAAACATGGTCTCCTGTGGCCTCCAGCTCACAGTAGGTGTTTTTGCCAGGGGCTTTGAGGCATTTGCTTCCTGAAGGCACTGAGATTCATAGTAGCCTTCTTGAAATTTTTGCATTTCCACATTTTCTGAAATAAAGCAATGCCTCTGTGATGTCTTTCTCTCGGCAAGCAAGGGATGAGTAAATCTCTAGTTCCCTATATTAAATACATTCCTATTAAAGACACCTGATGTGGCTTCTGTTTATTGACTAAATATTTGCAAACACAGCAGATATTCTCTGCAGAGTAATAAGTAGAAAGCACCCTGCACTTAGAATTTAAATTCCTCTGTTTAAACCCCAGCTCTGCTGCTGACAATGCATGTGTCCCTGGGAAAACCAGTTAGATTTCTCATCCACAAAACAAGACAGACAATATTTGTTCTTCATCCTTCACAAGATGAGCAAGAGAGTTAAAGGGCTAATGAATGCAAAAGTATATTCTAAACTGTACAGATTTCTACGTAAGAAGGGACTTGCTATTTTTGTCTCCTTTACAGAGCTTCTTTTTGAGACGTTGTATTTTCCTCTTGCCCCTAGGACAGACTAGCAACCTCCAGGTCAGCCCCACAGCTGATTGTACAGAAATCAGAGCTAGGTACTCACTCCTAGGAATTTAGGCCACTGACCTACCCACGTTCTGGATTTCACCATAATGGACTGTGATGGTGGTTATTCAGTAATTTTAGTTTTCAACCAACTCTGCAACCTTCTTCATGGAGCCAAGTATATGTCCCACAGCACGTTCTAGGATGGTCGGTTGTAGAGAGTTTATCTAGTGGGTTATTGTTTGATGGGTACAGAGGTTCAGCTAGAGAAAATGAAAAAGTTGTGGATACTGACATTGCTGAGTGTTATACAACAGTAGAATGTACTTAATGTCACTGAACAGTGTGTTTGCAAATGGTTAAAATGACAAATTTTATCTCATGTATATGTTGCCACAATAATAAGGAAATCCTACTAACATCTGAAAAGCTTTGCTATGATTATGCTATGACATGTTACAAATAAGTTAGAATTTTATAGACCTGAAGAATCCCATAACCCTATTACTTTCCCTATCAATGCCTGAAATACCAATACACGTATTAAATTTTTTTAAAAAGGAGAGATTAGTTAAGATCAACTAAACTGATAATCTGCAATAACCAAAGAAAATATGCAGACAGGGCAGGTTTCCTATGCACATGAATGAAAGTGCAGATTAGCTGAACTTGTCTGTAACTTGGTCTGTTTTTTAAATCCACTTTCAATCATAAATTCAATAATAATTGGAAGTTGGACTTAATAATTTCAATAATAATTTTTATTTGTACTCAATAATAATTTCACTACTAATTCAATTTCAGTTTATGAGGAGCTACTCTTTTTTATGCTCCTAAAAAGTGATGTACCAGAAAAGGTATATTCTCAATAATAAATTACTTCTTCAATAAAACACAGTATTTTAAGAGGAAAAAGTTTGGAAATGTAACCTGTGATGCAGTGGCTGGTATGACTGCAATAAAAAAAGAATTCCAGGACAAAGCTGGGGAGAGAATACCCAGATGGAATTCATCCATTGATTTATTCATAGGTGAATGATTGCAATAAGAAATGAAAGCAAGCAGTAAACACAAAGCCAAAGATGCCATCAATGTGGTCACATGATGAAAACAAGAACTTAAAAATACAACCAATCATTAGGACACTCGGAACAAGAAGGGAAGTGACCATGACATCTCTTGTAGCTCAGCGTTTTCTCTGATTATGTCACAGTGAGTACTTAAGTACAAATCTTGAAGCAAAGCTGTCTGTTACATATTTTAAAAAAAAAAGAACAAGCATTCCAAATTTGATGACCTTTCTCTAATGACAAGTGGCTGTCAGGAGTCTACTGCCTAGCAGATATTTTCTGAAAAAAAAAAAAAAATCATGCACATTTAATCTGTCCCTTCAAGGCAGAGGTGACATTTTAACAACACATAAGAGAGTAATTGCTTATCAAAAGAAAGTCATGCTATGGAAAGAGCATTTGGAAGAATGCATGTTTGGAAGTATTTGCCATTATTATGCACTTTTATTGCCAAAATGATGTCTTTTCCTTACAAAAATATTCATATTTGTACACTCAAAAACATGGAAAGAGAATGTTCTTCTGCTTAAAAATTCACCCAAAGGAAAGTTTCTGTGAAATTTGGAAACTTTGTTAAGACTATGAAAGTGCAATACCTTTCATTTCATTTGTGAGAAAAACAAGACAACCTGTGAGATTATTGGAAATGTTTAAGTAGACTTGGATCTGAGCAGAGGAAAAAGAGAAAATCACCTCCTGTTTTCTATTCTAAGCCTCTATTAATGCAATAGAAGAGTTCATCAGCTCTTCGGGCTTCCATGGCACACAGCTGTGACACAGTGCCTTCAGTCTCTGCTGCATTTTATAAATTTTTTTTAAAACTTGGGCAACTTGAGATGAACTCCTCTGAGTAATGTCAAAATCTCCTGACAAGAAGGTCCATTTGTCTGCCTTAACCATAAGGGTTTTGCTATTATTTTGTGCAGTAATTTTGAAGCTGGTAAAGTCTCGAATGAAATCTAGTGACAGCCTGTGAGAACTGAAATTATCCTTATTTTAGAGCTTTCCCATAAAATTAGTAACTTCACTATTTTTCTGTAGAGAGATTGATTTTTATACATCTCTGGAAATAATTCAGAAAAACACTCTTTAAAGCTATAGTTGAATCTTCAGCCTACTTGTTTCTTATAGGGTAGATAAGAAGATTTTTAATGAGCAACATCTATTTGAGTGGAGTCAGACTATAAAGCTCAGCTCAATTGCTCCTTCAATTAATTCTCACTTTTTATCCAGCCAGTGAATCAAATACGAGCCCATTCCAGGGGCTCCAAGATCCTGCACATCTAATACCTCCAGCATCTCCAGCCTCTTTGAGTCTACCCTCCCCATCCATCACTCATGAACCACACGGCCATCTTTCTTTACTTGGAGCACATACCCTTATCCTGCTAACAGTTTTTATCCTGGCTGTTCCCTCTCCCAGGAATGCTCTTCACCCCAGATCTCCCCAGACTAGCCTCTTCTCATTCAGGTCTAAGTTAAAATGCCACGTGTCTCAATGTTCTTCCTCAGCCCCTCTCCCTAATTCAGCATCACCCCAGCCATTCCCATTACATTGTTTTGTTTTATAGACTTTTGGTTTCAGCTTGTTTATGTGTTTGTCTACCGGTTGTAGTAGTAATATAAGCTATAATGTAAGTAATATAACATTGTAACTGCTATGAGAGCACAGGCTTTGTTCTTTCTGGTTTATCATCACACCCTCAGCACCCACAATAGTGCCTGGCACAAAGTAAATGATTGGTAAGTATCTGTTAGATGAATAAACAAGTGGGATGCTACAGATGTCTAAGGTGGATTCCTCTTCTCAAAATAGACAGACTTCCCTGGTGGTCCAGTGGTTGAGAATCTGCTTCCCAATGCTGGGGACATGGTCTGGGAAGATCCACACGTTGCAGAGAAGCTAAGCCCGTGTACCACAACAACTGACCCTGCGCCCTAGGGCCCAGGAGCCACAACTACTGAGCCTGTGTGCCACCGGTACTGAGGGCTGTGCACCCTGCAGCCTGTGCTCCACAACGGGAGAAGCCTCTGCAGTGAGAAGACCATGCACCACGATGAAGAGCTGCCACTTCTCACCACAAAGAGAGAAAAGCCCCATGCACGGCAATGAAGACCTAGCACAGCCAAAGATTTAAAAAAAAAAAAAAAAAGATGAGGGGACGCCCAGCGTAGCAGGTGTGGGAGGCTCCTTGTGGAAGAACTGGGTGACCAGTGTTTACTGAATGTCTAGTACATGCTTGCCCCTTCGAATAAGCATGTCATCCTTTTCCCGAACCTTCTGGGTAAGTGGGGTAGCTTTCCTTATCCAGATGAGGAAGTGGAAGCTTGCAAATTCACACAGTTAACATCTGGAGCCAGACAGCTGATACCTGGCAAAGCCATGTGTTGGGGTCACCATGTCGGGCTCAAGACTGGAGTTCTTCCCAGTGCAGTCCTCAGAAAAGCATAGAGACACAGCTCCCGGAAGACTCTCGTCAATCTGCTAGGGTTCAAATTTCTAATAATCTTCTACTAATTAGATCATTATGGAAAAGTTTTCCTCTAAATCGTTTGGATTTATCTTCTAAATCTTTGACTAAAAAATCCGCTAATTAGCTGTATGACTAAACAAGGACTGTAACCCGCTAAACCTGGATGATAATAATGCTTCACTTGGAGTTACTGAGAGCATTATGTGAGATGATGATACAGCTTCAGCACCTAAAACAGAGCTTGAATTATCGTGTGTGTCCATAATAATGCTGTCTGGTATTATGATCACTCTTGTCATTGCCATAAATCTTACTGTTTCTGAAGCATTTCTCTCCCTTCCTTCTTTCAGTAAAGACTCTTCTAGTTCCTATTTTGTGCCTGAGGCTGTGCGAGGTATCCAAGATAAAGGAATAAATGAAGGCAATTTTCACTGAAAGTAGAAAAAGCACTGTGAGAGTGTGGAGGAGGGTGTGTCTCCCCTTGCTGAAGGGATTCCTGATAAGTTTTGCAGAACAGTTCACAGCTGAGTTAGCCTTGAAGGATTCAGTGAGACTCTTCTAAATGGAGAAGTGGGGGCAAAGGAGAGCAGCACAAAATTTCTGTCAGAACTGGGCTTTAGAATTGAGTCAAAATTTTCCATGAAGTAAACAAACCAATTACAGTTAAGGAAGAGAAGCAAAGAAGCAAACATACATGCACATGGAGTGGGGGCGGGGGGAGGGGGGTTGGAGAGAGAGAGAGGGAGAAAGAAGCAGTTTGGAAGCTGGGTGCAAATGTGGCTAAATTCAACTTTTCTCTCATATACCACATCCAGTTTTATAATGGCAGTATCTTTTTTTTTTTTTTCCAGGAGAAAGAATTGGTTTTGCTGTCAAACAATCTAATGTCAGAATGACCATTAAGCTGTGTGATGTGGGACAAGTTTCTTTACCTCTCTGATGTCTAAGTCCCTTGTTAACCTGTACTCCCCCCACCAAAATAAAAACAAAGAAAATAATAGGAGAGAGGTAACAATTCTTACCTCATAGAGTTGTTTGGAGAATTAAACAACATACATAAAAATACTGAATACAGGATCTGGCAACTAGCCGGATCATTCATTAAAGTTCATTAAAGTTTGCTTCCTCCCTTCCAAAATCGGGTTCCGCATGCATTGACCACACTGTCAACCCAAACTGAAAACCACCAAGGGACACCATTGTTTTCACATTCACAAGCCCATAGAGAACACCACCACTTAACTCAGTTATCAGCTTAAATGGGAGGCAGGGTTTTCCTTCCCCCAAAGTGAAATCCAGAAGAAGCTGGGACCCCTGGCACTCGAAGTTCATTGCTGACATGTTTCATTTGGGTATGTATTTAGTGCTGACCAAGTAGCAGACACCCTGGTGGGTACTTGATTCTTTTGTTCTTGTCCACTGAGTCCTCACATCAATGGGGAGATAGGAACTCTCCCCATTTTGCAGGTAAGGGCAATTGAAGCTTTGAGAAGTTAAGTCACCTATTCAGGACTACACTTCCGGCCAATGATGACCCAGGGCTAGCTCCCAGAGTGCTCTGGCTCCAACTCCATGTGCTCATCCAGGATGTCTCTTATAGTATTTAAGGTGGGAGAGTACCATATCCAACCAAGAGAAGGAGCAGCTATGAACCACAGTGCAATCAGACTGGAGCTGTCCATGGTCCTTAAAATTTCCCTTGATTGGACAACAGAATTATTTTTGTGCATTTCTCTCAGTCTGTCTCTCAGTGCCTCTCTCTCATTCTCTCTGTATCTAGGCATATGAATACCATTCCTTACCTATCTTTCTCCCTCTCTTTCTCCACTCCAAGTAGAGAAACTGAGGATCACAGTCTTAGGATTTCTTGGCTTTACAGAGCATTGGGGCTGGGATCTGAGGTTCTCTCGCCCTCTACCTTCCCATCCATAGCCCTCCTCTGCCTTCTCCCTCTGGCATCAGACACAGACCTTCTGCTTTCCTGTCTGCCAGTCTGACTCATTCTTCAGGCCCAGAATCACTTAGAAATAATTATTTTAAAAACAAATAAACTCTTCTCTCTGTGATCTTTACTCACTTCACATCCGCAGCCAGCAGTGGCTATTTTTACTCACCCTAGCTCCTGGCAGGTCTCTTTGGAAAGTCACCGTGACATTTCATGCGGCCTGGCCTGGCATTCATCTAAAATATTTTTTCAAAAACATCCTGCTCTAGAGAAATGTCAGCGTTTATGGTGCATCCACAGGGATGTAACAGCAGAGGGAAAGATCCACTTAAGAAAGTCCCAGTTTGACAAGGAGTGGGTGTGGAGGCAGATACACCCAGAAGTAGCCAAGAAAACTGGAGCTTGCTGGGAAAGAATGGTGGTGAACACCCATGTCTGCAGAGAGGTCACATGGAGGGTGTGGTGAGAGTGTGGAGTCTAGAGAGATGATGGATGCATAAGCTGAGCACAAGTAGGTGGGTGTTCAAGACAAAGCATGGAGGGTTATCTGTATCAGTGAGGACCAGCTGGTCTTGTATATGAACAAGTCATTTTTTCACCTTACTGCAATATGAGGCATCCTCTTAGATCAGGCATGGATAGGAACTCTGGGGCAAGCATACACAGTAGTACCTTTTGCAGTTGGTACTGAAGCAGAAGCATGGGAAGAGGAGTCTCACGTTCTAGTCTCGGTTTGGCTACTAAGTTATTGTTTGATCTTTAGCAGCTCACATCACCTCCCTTGTCTTCTGATTTTGCATCTGGAGAATGAAGTGGGGCACTAGATGGTCCCTCCAAGATCTTAAATTCTTTGAGTTAAAGATTAAACCATGAAGATAATTGCTCACCATCATGCCAATCATTTGGGATTTAAGTAGTCCAAAGGAGGTCATTTCTTCCATCAATTAATCATCTATTTACCCATACACACACTTATCCATCCTTCCATCCATTCATTCATTATCCATCTGTTCATCTGACCATCCAATCATCTATCCATCCACTCATCATTCATCTATTTACCTTCACTAAGACGTGACTTAGTAGCAGCAGCAGCAGCAGCAAGAACTTCCTTGGCCCAGACTGTAAAGAAACAGCCTGCAGTACAGGAGACCCGGGTTTGATCCCTGGGTTGGGAAGATCTCCTGGAGAAGGGAGTGGCAACCCACTCCAGTATTCTTTCCTGGAGAATTCCATGGACAGAGGAGGCTTGTGGGCTATACCCCATGAGGGCCACAAAGAGTCGGACATGACTGAGCAACTAACACTAACCAATTAAGAACTTCCTTTATGCCAAGAACTAATCAATATACTATGACATTGATTCAACCTGAGACTTATCTTCAAAGAATTCATTATGAAGCAATCCCTTCCTGGGCATATACCTAGAGAAAACCATAATTCAAAAAGATACATGCACCCCAATGTTCACTGAAGTACTTTTTACAGTTTAGTTAGGATGTCCACTGACACAAGAATAGATAAAGAGGATGTGGTACATATATACAATAGAGTATTACTCAATCATAATATTCCATTGTATGTATGTCTTGCCTTTGCTGTAGAGCAATCCAGCTCCATATTGCAAAGACACTCAGTCAGCCAATGCACAGGCCCACATGGCAAGGAAGCGAGGCCTCCCCCTACAAACCAGTGAAGAACTAAGGTCTTCCAACAACCACATCAGTGGGTTTAGACATGTATCTTCCCCCATTCGAGCCTTCAGTTGACCACAAGTGCCGCCAACAACTTGATTATAACCTCAGGAGAGACGCTGAGCCAAAGCCAGCCATCTAAGCTGCTCTCTGGTTCCTGGCCAACGGAAACTACAGGCTAACAGATGTTTGTTGCTCTAAGCCTCTAGATTGGAGGATAATTTGTAACACAACAATAGGAAATGAATATGGAAGGGAAATGAACATGTGGACCTATAGAATTATTAGGCAAGCTTTTTGAATATCCCTAAACATCGAAGATTGGAGAAGGCAATGGCACCCCACTCCAGTACTCTTGCCTGGAAAATCCCATGGACGGAGGAGCCTGGTGAGCTGAAGTCCATGGTGTCGCTAAGAGTCAGACATGACTGAGTGACTTCACTTTCACTTTTCACTTTCATGCATTGGAGAAGGAAATGGCAACCCACTCCAGTGTTCTTGCCTGGAGAATCCCTGGGACAGGGGAGCTTGGTGGGCTTCTGTCTCTGGGGTCGAACAGAGTCAGACACGACTGAGGTGACTTAGCAGCAGCAGCAAACATCAAAGATAAACCAGGTTGAGTGCCCACCACTTTCAGGAAATTACACAATTGAAGTAAAAAGTGCTATTGAAGTAAAAGTAATAAAATTGACAAATTGGCCAGTTGGAGAGAAAGAGGGGCATCTATACTTCTCATCTTGGGAATGTTTCATGATTAAGTGACTTTGAACCTGATCCTGAAAGATAGGTGAGATTGGGGAGTGCAAGTGGAAAGGTATATCAATTGCCAAGATTATCATGAGCCAAAGTCAATCACTGACTAACACTGGATCCATTAAGAATGTACTTATAAGAGGAAAAGGCCTTGAGTACCACACAGGGACATGTGCCCATTGTCTTTTGAGCCATACTCTTCAAGTTTTACTTATTTCTTTACTATGTTTATTACTTTTGATCTGAGTATTCCATATACCACAATCTTTTTATTTTTAATTTAAATTGACTAGCTTCATAACATTTTAATTTTGCCCCAAGCAATAATACCTATGAAACCATGGGTTTGATGGGCTGTTCATATTTGTTTCAACAAACATAAAAATGAACAACCCCTGTTAAAAGAATGTGCTGTACAGTATACCATCTGAAAGCCTCTAGCAGCCCCGCCATGGCACACCACACTTTGGAAAACATCTTGGATAGTAATGCCAGGGAGAGAGGGATGCCTGATTGGAGCTGTGCTTGGGTGGAGTCAGAAAGTCCTTTGATGCTGCCATCTCTGGTGTCTGTCGCTATGGGGGCTTCCCTCTCCCTTACCACTCATGACATCCAATCAGTTACTGAGCTCATTGATCCTGTCTCCCAAATAGCTCTCTGTTCCCCGCCTCCCCTTACCTCCACAGCTCTCCTGGCTTAGGTTCTCATCACTGTGTCACATGTACTGTTACAATAGCTTCCTGGCTTCCAGGACTCAAGACTTCACCCTCCTCCACCCTATGAATGCAACTCCAACCATGTGACTCTTCTGCTCAAATTCTCCCCCATCACCTTCAGAATAAAAACCAAACTCCTTAATTCTATGCCCTGGGTACTTCATGCCTAGGACTCTCCATACTTGTCCAGCTTCATTTCTGGCCCTCACTCACCCAACAACAGCACATACATAGATGTGCTTCAGGCTCTAGAAATGGGGAAGGTTTTGTACTTCCTTGAACAAGACTGTTCTCACATGCACATCTCTATGTCTCTGGACTGGCCATGCTCTCTTCTCCTGGAGCTAGGGTTTCATGTGGTACAAATCTCCATCACTTATCACAGTGTGTTATTTATTTATTTTTGGCTGTGCTGGGTCTTTATTGCTGTATGCCAGCTTTCCCTAGTTGCAGCAAGCAGGGGGCTACTCTTAATTGCAGCGCATGGGCTTCTCATTGCAGTGGTTTCTCTTATTATGGCACATGGGCTTATTTGCTCCTCAGCAGGTGGGATCTTCCTAAAGCAGGGATCAATCTCATGACCCCTGAATTGGTAGGTGTCCAGTGGTTAAGTATCCTTACGCTGGACCACCAGGGAAGTCTCTCACAGTGTGTTATAAATGACTCTTGATCTTCTACCTATTAATACAATACTAGACTTACTCCTTAGAAGGAAAGTTATGACCAACCTAGACAGTGTATTAAAAAGCAGAGACATTACTTTGCCAACAAAGGTCCGTCTAGTCAAGGCTATGGTTTTTCCTGTAGTCATGTATGGATGTGAGAGTTGGACTATAAAGAAAGCTGAGCACCAAAGAATTGATGGGTTTGAACTGTGGTGTTGGAGAAGACTCTTGAGAGTCCCTTGGACTGCAAGGAAATCCAACCAGTCCATCCTAAAGGAAATCAGCCCTGAATATTCATTGGAAGGACTGATGTTGAAGCTGAAACTCCAATATTTTGGACACCTGATGTGAAGAGCTGACTTATTTGAAAAGACCCTGATGCTGGGAAGGACTGAAGGCAGGAGAAGGGGACGACAGAGGATGAGATGGTTGGATGGCATCACCGACTCAATGGACATGAGTTTGAGTAAACTTGGGGAGTTGGTAATGGACAGGGAGGCCTGGCGTGCTGTAGTCCATGGGGTCACAAAGAGTCAGACACGACTGAGTGACTGAACTGAATTGAGACTGTGAAGACAAAGTTGAGTGGGATTTATCTAATCTTTTGTCTTTAACACCCAGCACACAAAAATCACTAAATAATGTTTCTCAAGTGAATACATGCCTTACAGGAGACACAGGGCAGGTCTGTAGTTTGGCTAAAGGAGAAACTAAGTTCTAGCTCTCTTTTGCCACTTCACCTTCCACTGATGAAAGATTCCTTCCAAACAGAAGAATGAATGGGTCTGGGGTGGTGGTGTGGGTGGAGGGTGGGAGTGGTAAGTGTAATGAACCCCGGGTAGATTCCCTCAAAACCCTAGAAGATGAGCCTTTGGTCAAAGCTTCCTAATTCCCATGGGTTCAATATTTTTGACAGACACAAGCCAATTAGCTGTTTGCTGCAGGCGTCTGGCTTGCTCAACATGGTTTGCCTTTTTGATTTGAAAACCTAATATTTTTTGTGGATTTGATTTGGTTCCACCAGGGAGCTGAGATAAGCCGCTCAGTCTGAGCTGCTGAGCTGGCTCTAATGGTCCTTGTCTGCTTCATATCCAGTATCCAGTGAGTTCTCAGGCTTCCTCTCCAGCTGGGATGGGGGCAGAGGCCTCCTGTTCTGTGATCACAGCTGCGCAGGAGCCTGGGACACCCCTGACTGGGGCTCAGAGAATCAGTCTCCCTCATTGATTGACTAAGGTGGTCCTGGGTGGTGTACCTGGGAATATGCCAGCTCCTTCTGTGCATTTCAACCCTCATTCAGTCCCCGTGGCCCTCACATGCCCTCTGATTGGCTGCTGGAGTGGGATCCCTATCCTTCTGGCTTTTTTGAGGGTAGGGAAGTCATTCCATTCATGTTTGCATCCCTGGTGCAAGCTTATCATGATAATAACCATTTCTGACAATGTTTAAGCCTTTGTCCAGGGTTGGTACACTGTTTAGAACTGTCAACATCCCTGATTATACTTTAATCCCCGTAACAGCCCTCTGTGGTTGATACAAGTATTATCTCCATTTAATAAAAGGGGAAACTTGAGTTTAAAAAGATTAAGGAATATATCAATGCCGACATTCCCTTCTAGCAAGAGACCAGGCTGAGCTTGAACTCAAGCTGGCCTGATTCCACATCTCCTGTTCCCGACACGGCCTTCCCCTGCCTGGCACAGCATCTGGGGAGTCTCAGTGATGTGTGGGTGAAGAAGGTATGGATGCAGGCTTTCCTCCCATCCAAGGCCCCCTTGGCTGCTGGGTGAGGGGTACTGTGGACCAGCCTCCCAGAAGTCACAGCTGCCTTCATGCCATTTCTTCTAAACAGCCTGCCCACTGGACTGGGCCCATGTTGCTTGAATCTCTCTGAACGCCCTTGGTCTGCTAATCCAGGTAGACCCAGTATCTGGCCCTCCTGGGCCACCTGGCTGCATCCTAGAAACTGGCTTCTGCAGCCAGACAGCGATCCCCAATCTTTCATCCTGTCTTTCTCCCTGCTCTCTGCCAGCTTTTCTTCCACTTTTCAGCTTTAGTTAACATCAGGGATCTCCCTGGATCCACTATTAGAGAAGAATGATTCAGCGCTCAGGACTCTCTGAAGGGGAAAGACTCCAACAAGCAATTTCTAATCAATTCCCAGATCAATCAATTCCTAATTCAAGGAATCTGCTGGCAACTAGAAGACTACTCTGCTTCTTTAAAATATCTGTAAAAAGTCTCTATGTTAGGAAGCTGCTGCTGACCAAGTGACAAGTTTGGGCATGTGGTAATACAAGCATTGTCTTGAGTTAGGGAATGAAGAAGGTGATTTTCCCTGGACTTAGTGACTCACAGGTGGTTACCTGGGGAAAATAGATGATATTTCCCTAGGAAGAGAGAGGAAGGCAAATGATGCCAAAGGGAAGATACCATAGCCAGAACCCTCTAGTGCTACCTTCTTGAATTTTTTGTTTTGTTTTAATTTAATTGGGGTGTAGCTGCTTTATAATGTTGTGTTAGTTTCTGCTGTACAACAATGAGGATCAGTTGCAAGTATACACATATCCCCTCCCTCTTGAGCCCCACTCCCAAACCCACCTGCTACCTCTCTAGGTCATCACAGAGCACCGAGCTGAGGTCCCTGAACTATGCAGCAGCTTGCCTTCTTGAGTTTAACAATCTGGTATTGGTCTACTATTTGATAAACAATGGGCATGCCACTCAGAAGCCCCTAGTAAACTGCCAGGGTAGCAGAGCAGAGTCAGGCCCACCAGCAAGCCCTGGCCTTTGGTAGTGCCCCAGGGCGAGGATCCATGACCCCACAGCCAGGCTGAAGAGCTCATAATCATCCCACTGTCAAAAATCCCTGAAGGGATGTCATGTGTCTGAATTGCAGGATCAGGGGCCTAGTGAAAGGAGGAAGGGACTTGTTCAAGATGGGGGTCCCTCCTAATATTTATTCATTAAAGCTCAAACTCAGGCTAGATGTGATTAGGGAGTGGATGCTCCATTGGGACTTTTATGGGGCCAGTTCTCCCTAGATCCACCAGCCCCCAACACTTCCTGGCCCCTCTATTCTTCCTACAGGTAGCTGAAGGATCTTTATTACAATTTGCATCTGATCCGTGTTCCTCTCTGCTCTCAGTCTCTCAAGGGCTCTCCAGGATCTTGGATCCTTTGGGATCTCATTCCTGACGATATTTAATTGCCAGCCTCTTTACTCATCAGCTCCTCCCTTTGCGCACCCCCACTGAAGTCAGTCACATGCTGAGTTGCTAGAAAAGTCAGTTTGTGCTACTCACCCCTCTGGGTACTTGCTCACACTACCCCCTTGGCGTGGAGTGTCCCTGTGCTCTGTCTATGCAGTGACCTCCTATCAGCTTTCAGCAACCAGTCTATGTGTATCTGACTCCATGAAGCCTTTCCTGACCCTATCCCTGGCCCCCTACCCTGCCCTCCCTGGAGAAAGAGCCCCACTTGTACACACCCCATGGAAATGTCCAACCCACTCCCATTAACACACTGTTGTCTCCATCAGAACCCTGCTGCTTAGCATTCCACAGTGTGCTGCAGCAGAGTGGTCCAAGGGCTTGGGCTCTGGAGTCCATATGTAGCTGGGACCTTCTCTGCCGTGTCACCTTAGCAACCTACTTAACCTTCTGGGTCTGTTCCCTCATCTGTAAAATTCAAATCATAATAGCACCTCCTTCAATGGGTGATTGAAAGAATCAAAGGTGAAAATTCATGGCCTGGCCCATGGTCAACAGCCAGCAAAAATTAGCCTTTGATTTTTTGTATTGTTATCATCATTATCATAACTTGCCTCATGATCTTTTAGGCTCAAAGCCGATCAGACACCTAGTAGGTACTATAGTTAATAAATATAAAAATGAGGGCAGAGGTGGAAGGTCCAATGTCAAGGCAAGGGTGAGACCAGTCATTAAAGTCATGTGGGTGTGTATTAGTCATGTCCGACTCTTTGTGACTCCATGGACTGTAGCCCAACAGGCTCCTTTGTCCATGGAGTTCTCCAGGCAAGAATACTGGAGTGGATTGCCATTCCTTTCTCTAGGGGATCTTCCTGAGCCAGGGATCGAACCCAGGTCTCCTGCACTGCAGGCAGAGTCTTTACCATCTGAGCCACCTATCTGCTAATAAATACTTATTGAATGAATGAGTGAGCAAGAGTGGATGAAGTATGACTTCCAGACTGGAATGAAGTCAGACAGTGAGCCCAGGGTGGGTGGAGAGCGGATGGGAAGTTGCCCCGTTTCGTTGGATAGGACCCAAGATGGCCCAGCCACCTGGTAGCAAGAGGGAGGCATTCAGGAGGCCCTGAAGCTGGGCAGCATGCAGGTGAATGGTGCCAGCCCCTTGGGTCAAGAAAGTAATTATTGTAAATTATGGGAGTAGGTCGGAGGAGGTCTTTACAACCTCCAGACATTCTTTGGATTATATAACCTCATTATTAACACTAGCAAGGGGGTACTCTTTCTGCCCCCTTCTGATGCCTATGTCAGAAGCTTTCTCTATCTCCTTTATACTTTAATAAAACTTTACTACACACACACACAAAAAGAAAGTAATTATTGCAGGATCAGAAATCTGTTCTTTGAGAAACTGATTATCTTTTGGGGCTGGTGTTTTCTATAATTATTTCCTTCGTGCTCTTGGTCTTCAGCACGGTGTGCTGTTTTTAGGGTTCCGGTGGGTGAGGGGAGGGCTGCGGTTGATGTCAGCCTATCTCAGCTGTTCTAAGGAGAAACAGGGAAGGTGACTGCTCTGTGCTACTTCTAATGGGCACCAGTCTGAGCACACCCCCACTGGGAACATCTGGCTGAGTGAAGCCACTGAGATTCTGTCTAGACGATGCATCTCTTCTCCAAGGACTGACCAGGGTGACGACAAGGGAGGTTATCCCAGAGACCTTTACCCCTTTCCTCACTGGAGTGCGTGGAACCAACATCCCATGAAGCTCCAGGCTTGCTGCAGCTTCTCCTGGCCACTATGGTATTTCCCCAGCATCGGAGGAGGCTCTTGTGTGAGCAGTTCCCCACCTGCTTTTCCAGGCAGCCCTGACACCTGCATCCACACGTGGGCAGCCCTGGAGCGAATGCCCAGCAGTGGAATAGTCAAGGGCAGTGAGGAAAGACTGGTTAAGAAATAAATAGCACATCATCTCCCCACTCCTAACCAAACTCTGGGCCACAGAGAGCCCATTTCTGTTGGGTAGAAGGGTGTTGGGATTGGCTTCCCCAAAGTCTCTCAATCCATGTGCTCACATCTTGGTTTTATGGCACACCCTACTGTTACCACGTCTGCCAATTGGTAAGGCTGGCAAGGCCGGTAGGAAACAAGATATGCCTTCTTTCATACACACTGAGATGGTGCCATAGGATCATGGCCAGATTTTACCTTCTGTACAAACTTTACCACTACCACCATTTATCCGCACCTCAGCCAATCCTGGTCTAGGATAGGAGAGAGTTGGAAGCAATCGTAGCCTATCCTCAGGGTCTGACATTGAGGGTCACTAACTTAGTCCCTTTGTCACCAACTTAGCCACCTTGGGATCCTGCCTCCTTCATGAATCTCAAGTCCACCTTCTATGTGGGGCATTTCCTGGCTTATTCCTGTGTCTCAGCATCCTGTCCTTACCCATTTTCTGGGCACTGGCCAGTTATTCTCCAGATTTGGAGGGCTCCACTGGAACACAGAAGGTACTCCTGGACCCCTGCAACATGCCTGCAAGTGTCTGACTTCCAGCCCACTTAGACCTTAGAATGGAGCCTGCTCCTGGATTTCCTTGCTGGGCTCCACATGCCTGTCACAACCTCTGGTTAACTGAATGGCCCGCCCACATGCCAATAATTTCCTGGGAGTGTCTCTCATGATCCCTCCTCTTGACTTCAGGGTAATTGGTTCCCACTGCCAGATCAACTCCTCCTCTTTGGGTCTGACTAGTTCCTGATCCCATCCCCTCCTGCCCTGCCCTATCCAGTCCCAAAGAACATGGCCCTATCTGGCTCCATCCCAATGCTTATGAGAACCTTCAGCTAAGTTATTAATAATAATGGCATTTTAAATAACCATCACCTATTCATTCTAAACACTTTTACTACATTTCTGCAACATGCCACCCTAGGATGCTTGATGCTGGGTATTCAGAGAGAGGAAAGCTTTTAATCATCCTTGCGCTGTTGGAGCTTCGCTTTGCCGAGGAGGGGACAGTCAATAAACAGGCAAACAAGGAACGGAGAAGCACACTTTGGCAAATGGTGATTATCTTGGACAGAGAATTATGGGGAATTTCACACCTTCCAAATCACACACTTCTGCAATATTAGAAATTTTACATTTCTAAGCTAATGTACACTGCTTACAAACAATCAGTAAGCAGTGAAAAAAGCAAATACTATAAACAAACAAAAGGATATTTTATCATCCAAATCTAGGACTCTGTCTCCAAGTCCTTATTTCTAAATCAAAAAACTGAGTATACGGTGATGCCGTTTATGGAGGCAAGGAAGACTATGGTGGAGTTGGGTTGAAACATATACATTTGGTATATCTGTAGGGCAGTGATGTTAGCGACAATGGAGCGAAGATTTAGCAAGCACTTGCTGTATCTCTGACACTCTGCTAATTGCTTTAAATACATTGAACACCCCAGGCATTATTATCTTCATTTTCTGAAACTGCAGGTTAAGTTAGAAGAAGTCACTTGACCACTATCTCCCAGCTGGGAGGCAGAGGATCTGGATCTTTAACCAGGTCATTCTGCTCTCAGGCTGGTAAGTCTGTTTCTGTAAGAACAACTCTCTGCATTAGGGGGTGTTAGCACATCAGAGCAGCGCTGGGGAAAGTCTAAAGTGAGAGGCAACATTTAATCTTCTGCTGTGCAGGTGAATTGTTGGAGTATGTAATTTTAAACCCCCACGGGAAGGCTGAGAATCTTTAAGAAAGACAGTTTAATAAACAGAGTGATGAGGAGGCAGGTGAATTTATTTTTAGCATCTCTTTGTACAGAGAAGGCATTAGAGGCAGAGAAAAAGAAATTGTCCTGCGTGTTAAGAAGGAAACTAAGAACTGAGAAGAGAGGACCTGGAAGCTCATGGTTGTCCAGTCCTCACTTCCTGGCAGGTCCCCAGGAGGACAGAGCCTTCTCTCCATGATCCCACTGATAGAATCACACAGAGGGAGCCACAAGGATCCTCACTGCAACTGCAAGCTTAGAAAAATGCAAAAATGTCCTTCATGGAGAGGCTGGATGAGCAGATTGTAACCCACCCACACCAAAGAGTAGTGTAGGGCCATTTCAATGACTGATGCCATTTCAATGACCATTTGAACTGACTCAGACGGATGTTCGTGAAATGTTATTTAGAGAAGCAAGCAAGCTGCAGAACAATATGGTATTATTTTGCTTTTATGAAAAGCAATAAAGTTATATATATGTGTGTATGTGAAAGCATGCAGATACATTATGTGCATATATGCATATTAATATATATCCAAAATGCTAGTCTGTGCAAAGAAAACATGTGGAGAGAAAGACATCAAAATGCTAACAGGATCATGGGAGATTTTCTTGTTTTAAATTGTGTGTTTCTGAAGTGCTATAATGTTTATAAGGATTCATTGATTCAAAAAAGAAATGACCATTAAAAAGAAACAGAATAACTCAGAGACATAGAGCACAGACTGGTGGTTGCCAGCAGGAAGGGGTGGTGAGAGAGGGATGGAGTGAAAGTTTGGGGTTAGCAGATGCAAACTATTATCTATAGGATGGCTAAGCAACAAGGTCCTATTGTATAGCGCAGGGAACTATATTCAATACCCTGTGATAAACCATAGGGAAAATATATTTTTAAGGAAACCAGAATAATCTGGCTACTCTTGTTCTCCCTCATGGCCTCAGCCAGCAGGAGGAGCCTCGGGGAGAGAAGGGCTGCCTCTAGTCTCTTTCATTACCCTACCATGTGTCAAGCCATCTGGACCCCAACCTCAACGTGAGGACGTCCGCTCCTTGTCCTAGAAAGCTAACAGGACACACCCTGGCTGGGACAGGAGCTAGCGACGAGCTTGGGAAGACAAGCATGCGGAGATGGCTGCCCTTCCTTTTTCCGTCTCTGCCCTGACTTCTTTCTCAGAGCCCAGATTCGTGGGGATCATCACTTAGCAGCTAAGAAGATGTTAATGGAAGCTTTCTCACTCATTTACTCCTCTCTCTTCTCGGGAACAAATAGATCTGAGAGTCTGTGCCTAGATATACAATCACACACACAGACTACAGACACACATGGATACAAACACACACGCAGGCACACACCAATACACTAAGTGACCAAGACAACCAACAACTGCTCAGATCCCATGCTCACACAGCTAGAGACACACGACAAAGACACACGGCCACGTGTATGAACACACCTGCATTCACACTGCACACCCAACTTATTCTCCCCAGAATAAGTTGGGAGCGAGAAAAGAGACAGGCCCTCCAGCTGGTTGACTACAGACCCTCCTGAACATGCAAATCTCTTTTCCCTCCTCTCATGTGTCTGCCTCCCTCTCCCCTACCCCGTCCTATTCTGCTGTTGTCTCCACTCAAGTGCTTTAAAAAATTTTTTTAAAATATTTATTTATTCACTTGGCTGTACCAGGTACTAGTTGTGACAGCTGGATCTAGTTCTGTGACCAGGGATTGAGCCCAGGCCCCCTGCACTGGTAGCGTGGAGTCTTAGCCATTGGAACACTGGGGAAGTCCCCAAGCTCTTTTTTTTTTTTTTAAGCTTCCTTTTCTTCTTAACACAAAGTTAACGTATGAGCAGATAGAAGCAGAAGCTGGACAACAATTAAAAGCTGCCTGGATTTTTGGTTGACATACACACTGCTATATTTAAAATAAATAACAAGGACCTACGGTATGTATAACACAGGGAACTCTGCTCAATAACATGTAATAAACTACATGGGAAAAGAATTTGGAAAAGAATAGATACACATGTATGTATAACTGAATCACTTTGCTGTCCACTCGAAACTAACACAACATTGTTAATCAACTATACTCCAAGATAAAATTTAAAAAGTTTTAACAAAACTGGGACTTCCCTGGTGGTTCTGTGGTTAAGACTTTGTCTTCCAAGGCAGGGAGTGGGGGTTTCACCCCTGGTCTAGAAGCTAAGATCCCTCATGCCCTGTGGCCAGAAAACCAAGACACAGAACAACAGAAGCAAAATTGTAACAACTTCAATAAAGACTTTTAAAATGGTCCACATTCCAAAAAGAAAAAAAAAAGCTGTCTGGGGCAGCAAGGAACCGGTTTTTTTCTTGGTTATTTGTTTCAGCCCTCAGTCCGTCTGCCGTCTGTCTGTCTGTCTGTCCCCCACTGTTTCTACAGAGCAACAGAGTGCCCTCTCTCAGCATGCTTGTCAGTCCCCAAGGTCTCTATCTCTCAGTTCCGTTCCTATTTCTTCTTCTCTCACGCAGCTGGTTCCCTCCCTGCTGTGGCCACCTCCGTGGCTCTCCCTTCCTAACTGCCTTCTACTACAAAGGATGAGCTTGGAGAGAGGAGGAGAAGGGCTGGGGAAGAGATCTGTAGATCAGGAAGGGACTCATACTGAAGACATGTATTTTTACTGGGGTAGGTGGGAAGATCTTTTTTTTTCACTTCTTTGTTCACGAGTTCTAACGAAGGGTGTTTGGGCTGATAAGGGATCTTTTCACTTCCCACACTAGTGGCTATTAAGAGCCTTGCCTCTGTCAGCATCACTAAGAGACTCTGATGTTAGATGGAGGAGTAAGCCTGTGGGCTTTTTGCATGCATGCCTATCTAGTTTCTGCCCACATGTACTGAGACTGCTGGACACGGAGCTGGGAGCTGGAACCCATTCTCTGTGAGTCAGAGTAGAACAGAGGGTTGGGTGTAGCAGATCCTGCCAGGGCCCTACCCCCCAGAAGGCTGCTAACTGAGAATCACTGTGACTGCCTGAGGTCCCCTCCCCCCACTGTTAGGGGAAGCACACTGACTGGAACTGCCCACCCTGGCCAGGCGCCCTAGTAACCATTTGCATGAGCTGCTTTATGACAGGAGGTCCTGATAAGGAACACAGAACTAATAAGCCACCAGCAACTGGAAGAGTTTGGGAAAGGTCAAAAGGAGATGTCACCTGTCCTACCAATCTCCCAGAATCCTCCTTGCTGGAATCCATCTTGGCTGAGCGATGCGTGCGCCTCCAGGAAGGACCCTGAGTCAGAATGACTGGCCAGAGACAACCCGGAAACTAATCACATCCCCATAAAACCCGAGACTGTGAGCCACGTGGCAGAGCAGTTCCCCTGGCTTCCCTTACCCTCCTGCTCTCCGCCCAGGTGCCCTTTTCGGATAAAGTCTCTTGCTTTGTCAGCATGTATCTCCTTGGACAATTATTTTCCAGGTGTTAGACAAGAGCTCACTCTTGGGGCCCTGAGGGCCACCCCCCTTTCCTACAGCACCACCACCTGTGAAACACATTTCATCCTTGCAGAGAACAAGCCAAAATGTTCCAAGGATCAGAAGCCCAGAGACTCCTGTCAGTCAAGGATGGATGGGCAGTTAGTAGGTATTTCCCAGCTTCCTTGTCCTTCAGTTGCAAAAACTCCAAGGCATGTTTCAAAGAGTCCCTGCAGAAGTCCCCATAGTAACAGGCTTGATAATGTGCTGTTTACTCTTTTCGTTCCTTCTCTGGCCCCTTTCTCTGAGGTAAGAGAGTGAAAAGAAGGCTTTCCCAGAGTCTAATGAGTGATAGGAAAGTGGGGAGAAGGTGCTCTAGGAACACCGAGTGGGGAGATGCAACTCAGACTACGGGGGTGTTGAAGAAGAGGGTCTGGAGGAAGGGGTGGGGAAAGGATGCTGGACGTGAACTTGGACTAACTCCTCACATGGGCTACCTCCAGAGGGGTCAGTCTGCCTAGAGACACAAGATGAGGTTACTGCATGTGGAAGCATGTGGTAAACGGCAAGCCTTGCATCAACGTGAAACATAATTATGAAGAAACGTGAGCAGACGAAACTCTGACTTCACCCCATCTCCAGGGTCTGCACTCAGTAAAACTGCAAAATCAGGCAGTTTATCTTCAAAGCCACAGCTTCTCCACCTGGGCCCTTTTCCAGAACTCCATGGTCCCATCACTTTATGAAGCTTTTGCTTTCTTACTTCTTTTAAAATCTGCTCTAAAAAAGTCTCTGATGTTTATCTTATACCCATTGGGGTAATTTTAAGTCAAAAGGTTCCCTTTCTGGTATCCTGAGTCTCCTACTTACTACTGACTGTCAAACTCCTGAAAAGGAATGTCTGTGAGTATTCATACAACACATACAACACATTTTCAGCTCAAATTCCAATCAGGAAGTGACTGTTCTCACCAAAGGGCGAGGCAGAAAATCTCCCCTTTACCCCACACTGAGGATGGATAGAAAACTCAGGTTCAGAGAAAAACCCACACAGAACAAAGCTCTTTCTTTAACAAATAGAGCCAACAGCCAGGCTTTAGCAGAGCTTATTGAAGGGAATAAAAGCCTCTGCAAAAAAAAAAAAAAAAATCAATGGATAATGATTATACTTAAAGTGCCCTTTGAGCACTTATATTAGCAGAGATGGAGAAGAGTGTAAATAGCAACAAGGGCTCCACGGAAGGAAGTGAATGTAACAGGGATGAAGAATACCCACCAATGAGTATTCTTGAATTTCCCCTCTCACACCAGGAGAATTTTGTTTGTTTGTCTGCTGGCTTAGATTCTGGCCTCTTTTTCTTGCTGAGATTTAAGGGAAGGGGTGCAGTGGAGAGAATGCTAAGGAAGTCAAGAGAGATTTTTGATCTACATAGTAAAGAGGTAAGTAGGGGCAGGCTGCCCCAAGGGCTAATGGAGGGAGAAAGTTTGGAGGTGTTTGAGAACTAGGAAGAGATTATTCAGAAGAGAAACATGGGATGGAGAGATTTTTAAGAAATGTATGCTGAATTAAGGATGCACACTCACCTGCATTTCATCAAAAGACAAGTAAAGAATTGAAACGTGTTTAATTATTATAGGCTTGTCAGACTCTTGTTTCTTTGAAACAGAAACCACAGAACACCCCATGATCTACCTGGGTTACACAACCAATCGGAGACATCACGGGTGGCATGCACGCAAAGATCAACAGAACACAGAAATAAAACTCAGCTCAAGTCGGCACAAGACTTCCTCTTCTAAGAGTTTTCATAAAGTTCTCGGTGAAGAGAAACTGCAAGGGCCTCCCAGGATCCCACTTAGTAACATTGGTAGCTTCCTTTCTGTATATGAATCCATGTTAATTACACAGAGAATGGCATGTGGTTCCCAGTTTGGAGCATGGAATCAGTCACTCAGCGTGGTGCCTTGCTTATCTACAGGGCCCCTGGAAGTATTGCTGGATGAAGAGACCGATACCTGGGAGAATCAGGTTATCACCTGCTGAGAGCGGGCAGCTCCCTGAAGGCCAACCTCTTACACGATGTGGTTATTCAGGGGGTATATTTCACTCTACACTGGCACTTAAATTCATCCTTCAGAAAAATGAAAATGCTATTCTTGGCTAAAGGAAGGGCAGGCAACATGGATCTCTTGGGGGAGGAGGTTCTCTTTAGATTCTGGACTATCTGAGTTTGATGCTGAAGTTATGCCTGATAGGTAGGGCTAAGTTGCCTCTTTTCAGACAGGGAAGAATGAGCCAGTCCCTTTTTGGCCCTCCATAAGACAGCTCTGCTCTTCGACCAGAATAATGACTTCCTGGATTCTCCACTGAATCTCCTTGCCTATAACCCTGTTTTCAGCCCAGCATGTGGAGGTTTCTATTCCTCAGCCCAACATGTGCCTACCGATGGGGCTTAGAGAGGAATTCTGAATGAACTGAAAAAGTGAAAAAAAAGCAAAACCCTCCCTGCCATTTTATAGAACATCACAGACAGCATGCTGCCCCTCATACAACTGTCAGCATGTAATATGAGGTCTGTCCTTATTCTGAGAGCACACGTGTGTGCACACACATACACACGTCAGCAATAATGCTCTCTGCCTTCACTGACCCCCAGACGTTGGTGTTGGAGGGACTTAGGCATTTGACAGATGAGGAAACTGAACCCAGGGAAATTCAAGGACCGGCTCGAGGCTACAAAGCAGGCGATGGCAGATCCAGAATGTGAGCCAGTGTTTCGGCCTCTTTGTCCACTGCTCTTCCTGCTCAGATTATCTATATACACACTTGGCTGTGCAGAGCCTGCCTCACTGCATCATCCCAGACGATATCATCCTTTGTTTATCATCCTCTGTTTTGACCTGAATGGGATCGCTCTAGGATAGAAGACTGAGAGTTCCCCTTGAACTTGCCAAAGCCTTGCCCTTTCCAGGTTGGGCCGTGGGGCAGGACAGTCAAGAATTTCTGGTGACAGAACAACTGAACAACCGGGTACGAATGCCATCAGCACCTGTCGAATGGTACATGCAAAAGGGACTGGCAAGAGGTAGAATAAGCCTCAGTCTCTTCATCTGTAAGATGGGCACATAACAGGTGCTCTCACACAGGACTGTGGAAAGGATTACCGAGCTATAAGAAGAATATCCATATCTTATCACAGGGCCAATACATTCAGCTAGCCTTATTATTAGTGGGAACTGAGACCCTTAGGACAGCTAGATCTAATGTGACTGGAGCTCACAGCACACACTGAACTTACAGCTCATATGTTCAGCAGGAAGTAGGAAGTTCTGTTACTTGGGTTCCTGGGAGAACAGGAAGGACCCTGGCAGTGACAGCTGCCCAGCTGGTCTTCAAGCAGTGAAACTTGGGACTCAATGACAAGCTCTACCAGGAAGGAGCAGAGAATACTTCGACACCCCTGAGTTTCAGTCAAGAGTGGCTCAGGAACTGCACTACTCTGAGCTTGCAGCTGGGGCACCTAAGAAGGCTGTGTAGCTCCAGAAAAAGAAGAAGTTGGAAAACAAGGTACGGAACCACAGACAGAAAGACTCTGAAGTCAATTCTAATCTGACATGCTATTTGTGATCTCCAGCAGCTTGCCACAATGCCTGACCTTCTTGGGTGCTCTATAAATATTGGTTGGATGAATGAATTAATAATACAGACAGAGGCTGTATTATTATTTTGAACCCAAGGTTCTAAAGTCTTTCTCCCCTCTCTTCCCATCCATCACACTTCCTATCAGAAGTCAGAACTTTCCTTGCCATATCTTGGGCTGCCCTTCAGTTATCTTCAGCGGTCTCCAGCTCCGAGCCTTTGGAGTGTTGCCTGGGAAATATCAATTTCCATTTGATTTTCTTCCATACACCTCAATTAATTACCTGATGCTGCCTGGCCAGGACCTTCTCTGTACAATATAGATCTGAGAAAGGAACACCTCTGGGCTGCTTCTTTGGAAGGTCATGCACTTTCCTGGCATGGATTGGCCCTGGCATGTGCTGGGTAACCCCAAGCCTTGCTGGAACGTGGCCGTCCAAGGGGCAAGTCACAGGACACCATGCAGCCCAGGCGGCCCATGGCTGACATGCTAATCGGTTGTCCACACTGGGTGCTCTTGGCGGCTTCAGCCACTGCGTGGATGCCCCAGTCACCTTGCCCATCAAAAAAGATGAAGTTTTCAAGCCCCCTTGGCCATGATCCACCATAGGAAATACATTGTACAGAGTGACCCAGTGAGTATGTGCAACCAGTGTGTGTACTCTCTCATTCTCTGACAGATTTTTGTTTCACATTTGAAACTCTTGGAAATTTGGATGAATTTTATAAACTCTGATATCTTGCCCTTGCTAAGTCACTTCAGTCATGTCTGTGTCTTTGTGACCCCATGGACTGTTAGCCCGCCAGGCTCTTCTGTCCATAGAATTCTCAGGCAAAAATACTGGAGTGGGTTGCCATTTCCTTCCCAGGGGATCTTTCTGACCCAGGGATCAAACCCGCATGTCTTATGTCTACCTACATTGATAGACAGCTTCTTTACCACTAGTGCCACCTGGGAAGTCCCGGCTAATCTTGCCATTAATTGGGAGCAATTTCTCTTTCCAATTTGTGTCTTCCAATAGATTATGACTTTGATTCAGTGAAATATGGCATATGCATACCTGAGAAGACACCTCTCATCTTTACTGCACGATGCCCTTTGATATTTTCTATGTTGCACTTCTTCTCATTTCCTTTTTCCTTTTTAAAAATAGACTTTGTTTTGTACAGCAGTTTCAGGTCCACAGCAAAACTGACCAGAGAGTAAGAGAATTCCATATCCCCTTGCCCCAATCCTCTCTCATTATCCACACCCAGCACCAGAGCAGTGCACTGGTAACAGTCCATGGACCTCCTCTGACAGCTCACTAGCACCCAGAGTCCACAGTGTGTATTCAGGATCAGTCTTGGTGGTGTTTATCCTGTGGGTTTTGACAAATATATAGTGACATGCATCCTCCTTTGTAGCCTCATGCAGAGTAGCTTCACTGCCCTAAAAACCTCTGACCTCTGACAACCACTGATTTTTTAAAACTGTCTCCATAGTTTTTGCCTTTTTCCAGAACGTCATATAATTGGAATTAAACAGAATGTAGCCTTTTAAGATGGGTTTCTTCATTTCCTTTTAATGTGGATCTCTGCCACCCATTTCCCTAATCCAATGGGAAGTAGGAAAAGGGAACCCACACCATTATTCTTTCTGGGAAAGTCCCATAAACAGAGGAGCCTGACAGGTGGTAGTCCACGGGGTCATAAAGGGTCAGACACAACTGCGGGACTGAGCAGGCCTGCTACTACCCACTTAGTCAGCTTCAGCAGCCTGTAAAGGCTCTCGATCTGCTGTTTTCAACACACTGCCATGGAAACTGTTATGGGCTGAGTGTTTGTGCCACTCCCCACGCCCAAAACTCATATGTGGAAATCCTAACCCCTAATGGGATGGTATTAGGAGATGAAGCCTTTGGGAGATGATGAGGTCATGAGGGTGGAGTCCTCATGAGAGGATTAGTGCCCTTTTAATATTAGTGCCCTGCATCGAACAAAGCTGAGTTTCTACGTGAGCTCCCTTATTTACCAGCTGTGAAAATGGGAATAAGTTATTTAAATTATTAGTGTCTCTGGTTTTTTCACCTGTGAAACACTGATCCGAGCTCTTCTCACTCAGATTTGTAAACCCAAGAAACAATCATTAGGGGACCTTTGACCCAGGGCCCACATACAGTAGATGCTATGCTCAATAGGTAGTGGCAATCAGGTCGCTGGTAATGACAATAATAAAAATCCTATGAAAGGAAGTAGCTCAATAAATAGTAGCTGTCATTATTAAAAACAGTAAAAAGAGTGGTACCCAGTATGGCATGAGCTGATGTCACGATCTTGATGATTATCAATCAACTTGTAACCTCTTTCATTTATTTAAGCATATATGTCTTTGTCACTACAATTAAAGTCCTGATTCTCCTCTGATTTGATACTTGGTGAGTCTGTGTGTGTGTTAGTCACTCAGTCATGTTCGACTCTTTCTGACCCCATGGACTGTGGCCCGCCAGCCTCCTCTGTCCATGGAATTCTCCAGGCAAGAATGCTGGAGTGGATACCATTCCCTTCTCCAGGGGATCTTCCTGACCCAGGGATCAAACCCAGGTCTCCCACATTGCAGGCAGATTCTTTACCATCTGAGCCACCAGGGAAGCCCCAGTAAGTTTATTGATGTCATCTATGTTAAGAGCCACATATGGGTCCCCACTGATGGGCATATCATTGCTGGCTTATTCTCTTGGGCAGATTCTCCAGCTCTTGGCTGAACCTCTTACATAGTAAAAATGTCCTGGAACATAAGCTCAGTCAAAACCTTTCCAACATGACCACATTAATCTTATGGTTTATGTGTGAACATGTGCCTGCAATAAATTCCTTTGCTTGCTCACTGTGGGGCTACATTTTTCCCCTGTATCAGGCTCTCCCTCACTGAGGGTTACAGCCTGTTGACTATCTGTACCCAGTACTTTTATTTGCTCAGCCCTACCACTTCACTCCTTTTCATTTCCAATTGTTCTCTTTTATCAGCCATCTCTTCAGTCTTTGTCAACCTGGATATTCATTTGGGGTTCACTGTCTATTTGATCTCCCCTCTGATGCTTCATTAACATTTATTCTATCCTTTTTCAGGATTATTTCCCATGATTCAGCCACTGTACACTTCTTAAAACTTTTGAATCTTTGAATTACTGGATGAATTGACCACAAAAGCAAAACCTTTTTTGATTACAGAAGTTAACTCTTGGAAATGCATTCAATTATCAAGAATACTTTAATGCACATATTAAGTTCAAAAACAAATGAGGTATTTGAATATGATATTACCTGTAGAAGAAATTTTAAGCTTCATTTCAAAACTATTAAGTAAGTGCTCAGAGATGCATGCCATTCTAATAAACAGATATTTTCTGTCACTTATCATTTGCAACATGTACAAGCATGATAATACAGAGAATGTTGGGTGCTTGTGTGTTCATTGGGTTTAGTGAGTATGTGAAGTATGGACCTTTTTAGCTAAACATGTAAGAAGGTAGCTAGGTGGATAGGTAGGAAGATAGGAAAGTAGGAAGGTAAGTAGGTAAGAAGGAAGCTCGGTATAGAGGTAGGTATGTATGTAGGTAATACATACATACTTAATAGTTTTGAAATGGAGCCTAAAATTTCTTATACATGTAATATCATATTCAAATACCTCATTTGTTTTTGAACTTAATATGTGCATTAAAGTATTCTTGATAATTGAATGCATTTCCAAGAGTTAATTTCTGTAATCAAAAAAGGTTTTGCTTTTGTGGTCAATTCATCCAGTAATTCAAATGTATGTAGGTAAGGATGTAGGTAGGCAGGATGCCAGGTATATAGGAAGGTATGTATATAGATAAGTAGGAAGATAGAAAAATAGAAAGGTAGTTAGGTTGAAAGACAGGTATATAGGAAAGAAAGAAGGTAGGTAGGTAGGAAGGTAGATAGACAGATACATGAAGAAAAGCAAGTCAAATATTGGTAATAAGGATGATCATCGTTATTACTTTGCTTTTGTTTTCAGAATTAGCTACGTAAAATGTTGTAATAACTCATTGTATGTGTTACGGGTGTTTTTGTTTGTAAAGAGCTTTTTTTTAAGGTTTTTTTTTTAATGTGAATCATTTTTGAAGTCTTTATTGAATTTGTTACAGTATAGTTTCTGTTTCATGGCAGGGTTTTTTGTTCGTTTTTTGGCTTTTTGGCCACGAGGCATGGGATCTTAGCTCCCAAACCAGGGATTGAAACTGCACCCCTGGCACTGGAAGGCAAAGTTTTAACCACTAGACCACCAGGAAGTCCCATGAAAAGCATTGTTAAAGTAATCAAACCCAGAGGCCTTTAGACTGATATGTGTCTACCATTTTGGTAGTCTACACAAGCAAACCAAAACCGAAGCCAGAGTCAATGCACACAAATCTAAGAAAATGAAAGTTATGGACAACTAACCACACAGAGGGGCTTCCCTGGTGGCTCAGCAGTAAAGAATCTGCCTGCAATGCAAGAGACATGGGTTCGATCCCCAGGTCAGGAAGATCCCCTGGAGAAGGAAATGGCAACCCTCTCCAGTATTCTTGCTTGGAAAATCCTGTGGACAGAGGAGCCTGCCAGGCTACAGTCCATGGGGTCGCAAGGGTTGGACCCAACTTAAGTGACTAAACCACCACCACCAGTCACACACAGCCACCTGGGTTTTCCCACGTAACGTTAACTGCTTAAGCTATAGTCCTTCAAAGGACGTTCTTGCTTTGCTTTCTGCTTTCTCTGTAGTAACCTCTCCTTCAGCTCCTCTTGGTGGATAGCTCCTATCACGTTTGGTCTGGCCCTCATTCTAATCGACCTATGCTCAAACAGACTTGAAAAAAAATTTTGAGTGTGCCTCAATTTACCCTTCCCCAGCATTCAGTCTCATCATCCCCTAACCATAATGTAATAGAAGCAAAGTAAATACTGCTATTGGACAGAGGTGAAAATGGAGACTTAGAGAGATGAACTGATTGCATTTGACGTAATGCCACAAATAAATAGCAGATCTGGAATTCAAGCCCAGGGTTCCTAATTCAGAGCTCTGCCTAGCACACAGGTAGGCAAGAGGCATAAGAGAAGGTCCTGGAAGCAGCTGAAACAGGACTGGTTTCCCCATTCCTTCTGTGCAGTCCCATCTAGAACAGAGAACACCCTAGAAAGAGTCACTTACTTGGCCCAAGCCTCTTTGGCCATCTCAGTATGAAAACAAAACAGCCCTAGATCACCATTTGCTCAGGCCTAGGTGAGTTTGTTGGAGAAGGCAATGGCACCCCACTCCAGTACTCTTGCCTGGAAAATCCCATGGACGGAGGAGCCTGGTAGGCTGCAGTCCATGGGGTCGCAAAGAGTCGGACACGACTGAGCGACTTCACTTTCACTTTTCACTTTCATGCATTGGAGAAGGAAATGGCAACTCACTCCAGTGATCTTGCCTGGAGAATCCCAGGGACAGGGGAGCCTGGTGGGCTGCCATCTATGGGGTCGCACGGAGTCGGACACGACTGAAGCGACTTAGCAGCAGCAGCAGCAGCAGGTGAGTTTGTGAAGCTAAAAATCTTATTTTCCAGTTTCCTGGGCCAGTTCTCCTGAAGCCCTGAGCTCTCTCTTTCTTGTGAGTGGAAACCCTGAGCTAAGAACTGGGGTGCCCCGATGCCAAACAGGATCTGTATTCCTTCCCCAGGTGTCTGATACCTGACACCTGAACTATACAGCCAATGGGTGGGTTCCTAGAGAGTTCTGATGCAGTTAACTCACAGCCACTATTTGCTGGTCATCCCCTCTGTGACCATCCTCTGCTGGGCATTGGGACCATCTTATTTAATCCTTGGTTGTTAAAATACAACTCAGGAATAGGGCGTGTGTGTGCTCAGTCAGGTCCGACTCTTTGTGACTCCATGGACTATATCCGCCAGGCTCCTCTGTCCATGGGATTCTCCAGGCAAGAATACTGGAGTGGGTTGCCATGCCCTCCTCCAGGGGATCTTTCCAACCCAGGGATTGAACCCGCTTCTCCTGCATCTCCTGCATTGGCAGGTGGGTTCTTTACCACTAGCACCACCCAGAAAAACCCAGGAGTAGGGCAACCTTGCTCAATTAATTAGGCAAATTTTATTGTGTACATGCTGGCACTTCCTATAATGTAATTGTAATTCTCACAATGAATCAATGAGGCTGTTTTTAGTTCCATTTTGCAGACAAGAAAACTGAGGATTGAGAAGCCCAAGCAAACTCATCAGTAGTGAACAGCTAGTACACGGCAGAGCCTGGATTCAAAGCCATGTTTGCCTGGTCCCAAAGTCACACTAGCTTCCCTATATCAGACTAGTGACATTCATTTTTTCACTCTTTCATTAAACACCTAAGGGGTCTGCTTTCAGACCTTTAGCCCACTAGGAATTTGGACACCACACTTTAAAGAACACTATCTTCTAAGTCAGTTCTCCTGACTGTGAACAAAGATCCCTAGCAGCATGAGAAATTTTAGCAGCCACAGAGCATAGCTCTCTGAAGCTTGATACAGATCAGGAACAGAGAGAAGATAAGAGGCATGTATATTACAGATAACGGGCGAAAAACTTGGATATGGAAAAGATTGCATTGTACTGAGAAACGACCTTATGGAAATTAAGTAAGAGACACTCCACTCGTTGGCCAAATCCCCAGACGATAGCATCAAGGTGTCTTGGGATAGGCAAAGGAGGGGAGGGGGAGAAAGACGAGGGGGCATTACCCCAGCCTCTCTCCTGAACCTGATGGTGTGAGATAGTGGAAGGAACTGGAGCTTTAGCAGGTACCCCTAGGAGAAACAAAAGCAGAGAGGCCATGGGAGGGAGAAGAGTACCCTGGCACCCAGAAAAGGGCAGAAAGTCAGAGCGAGGTAGGGAAGAAGGTGATGACAAGCCAGCAGGAGCTGTGCTGATAGGATGACAATGACGGGAGCAGTGGGCAGAGCAGGTAAGCGGGGTGGCAGGGTCGGAGAAGGCTTCTTGTGGACTTGTTAGGAGCCTTGGAAGATGGGGGGAGGTGTGACACCCAGGCAGCAGAGGATCAGTGTTCCCGGGGCAGAGCTCTGCTTGAAAATGGCGCTGAGGATGGAGCCCATGGCCCCTGAACCGTGGCTTTAGCCGGCTGGTGTGGAGGAGGGCTGCCTTGAATGGCAGACGGAGATGAGGTGGAAAAAAAAACCATAAAAAGTACCTGCCTGGGGTGGCCACAACCCCGGCAACCTCTGCTTTCACATCGGCAACATGGGGAGAACAATCCCTGCTCCGTGGTGATGCCGGGTGTATTGGAAGATATATACACAGTAGGTCAAGGGCCAGGCCCGCTGCTCGGCATCAAAGAAACGCTCTGTGAAGGGCCACTGTCTGTGCTATTCACCCAAAGGGGCAGAAAGTGAATAGCCCTCATGTATACTAAGTGGGGATTAAGAGGAGCTTCAGGGCCCCTCTCAGATGCCTCTTCTTTCCCGAGAGTCAGGCAGGGATTCTCCGGGTAACACACGTGGCTTGGGCTTCCCTCCTTGCCATAGCTTGTAGCCTAGACGAGCCTGGGGCCTGGAATGAGGGGCAGGCCAGCTGGGGTTGGGGGCCTCCTGCCTGTCCCTGTGTGTGTGTTTGTATTGCACACACCCCACGTGGACCACCTGTGCTTGTGTATTCATGCTCGTGTGTATCAGTGTGTACCCTCTAAAGCCTGGAAGACGACAAACAGAGAAGAGGTGAAATTAAAGCAGAGGTGTAATTGTCGTTGATCGATCTGCTTAATGGCCTGGAAATGCCCAATTAGAGCCGTGTGTGTGGCTGGCTGCCGACCCGGAGGGCTGAGGGGACGCCTTACTCTTATCCAGGCGCCCCATGGCCAGCCAGGGTGTGTTGCCATGGACCCCCTTCCTGATTCTGCCCCTGCTGGATTTCTGGCGCCGGGGCCAGGCGTGCCCCTGCCACATCCTGCAGCCAGTAGAGCCCTTGCAGTTTCACCTCTGGGCTCGACGAGAGATCACTCACCACAGCGGATCATGAAGTGCTCTACTTCTGACTGCCCCACCGGCGCCTTTTTGCCCACGACTGAAGGTGGGGCGGGGTATAATGTTACCAGGATGAGCCTGGGGCGAGTGGCTCCCTCTAGTGGCAGCCACATGCAGGGGCGGGAACCAGACTTGAGAATCCGACCCATCGCTGCTTGTTTCCTCTGCTCTCCCAGCTGTGTGACTTTGTGCAGTTCACTCAGTCTCTCTGAGCAGAGGCTGCGCTATGAAAAGATCTAACCACTTCCTGCCTGCTCCACTGCTTTATTTTGGCCAGAGCCAGCATCATCGCCAGCCTGCGTTGAAAGATGGCGATACCATTGTTCACTGCGGTATCCCCATTGCCTCCAGGAGTCCCTAGTGCATAGGAGAAGCTCAGTACTATCAATATATACTGAATAAAGAAGTGAATAGCATGAGACAGGGCGCTCAGGGCCTGTGCACTGGGACGACCCTGAGGCATGGGATGGGGAGGGAGGAGGGAGGGGGATTCAGGATGGGGGACACATGTATACTCATGGCTGATTCATGTCAATGTATGGCAAAAACCACTACAATATTGTAAAGTAATTAACTTCCAATTAAAATGCATAAATTCATTTTATAAAAAGTGAATAGCAAGCCAGGTGACTTCTTGGGGTCTCAAATCTGCAAAAGCCTTATGGGAATGAGGGATTTTCTACACCAGGTTTGCCCAGTGAACCCAAAGTGAACATCCTACCATATGGGCAGCCTGCATTGCACAGCTCCAGGGGTCCTATTTACGAGAATACAATGGGCCCTGTGCCTCTGAGACTGCAATGTGGGGGACTAACCAGACGTCTGCAGAATGGAGAATTCTCCATTTCTACATGTAAGTGTATTCTTGATTCGTTTACACAACTGTGATCTGTGTCAAATATTCAGTACAGATGTGCACTTTTAGGGGAAGGCGTGTTTGAAGGAATTTCATCTTTAGACACTGTGAAACTGTATCGTTGAATTTCTTTTAAGAACACATTCACGATAAAAACTCACATAAAAATAGAAATAGAGGGAAGTTTCCTTAACATGATAAAGAGCATGTAATATAAAATCTGCATCTAACATGCTTATTGGTAAAAGACTGAATGCTTCCCCGTAACATCTAGAACAAAGCAAGGACGTCCACGGTCACTACCCTTCTGCAACATGTGCTGTAAGTCGCCAGTGTTACAAGGCAAGGCAAGGAAACAAAAGGCACAGATGAGGAAGGAAGAAGTATAATTGCCCTTATTTGCAACTGACATGAATGTTTACATATTTCCAAGGAATCTACAAAAAACCTCCTAGGACTAAAAAGTGAGTACAGCAATGTTGCAGGATACAAGATCAATATACAAAAAATCAACTGTATTTCTATAGAGTAGCAATAAATCTGTGGACACTGAAATTAAACATAAAGTACATTTACAATTGTTCAGAAATGAAGTATTATATTCAAAATATGTATAGGGCTTGTATGTTTAAAACTACCTGTGCTGAAGAAAGAAATCAAAGAAGATCTAAGTAAATGGAGAGACATAGTATGCCCAGGAATTAGAAGATTCAATATATCAGTTCTTCCCAAACTAACATACAATTTCTATCCAAATTAAAACAAGATTTTTTTGAAAGTATAGATATGATCATCCATAAATGAAAAGGCAAGAGGACAGTTTTGAAAAGAAGAATAAAGTGGCAGAGATCAATCTACTTGATTTCAAGACATTATATGTGTGTGTGCTCAGCCATGTCCAACTCTTTGCAACCCCATGGACTGCTGTCCCTCAGGCTCCTCTGTCCATGGGATTTCCCAGGCAAGAATACTGGAGTGGGTTGCTATTTCCTTCTCCGGGAGATCTTCCAAACCCTAAGACCAAATCCATGTCTCCTCCTGGATTCTTAACCACTGAGCCACCTGGGAAGCCCTTCAAGACATTATACAGCAACATTAGTTAAGACTGTGGTATTGGTGGAAGCATAGACATGTAAATCAATGGAAATAAAGAAAGAAAGAACCAAGGAATAGACCCACACAAATGTGCCCAATGGATTTTTGACAAAGTTGCAGCAACAATTCAATGGAGTAATGATAGACTTCTCAACAAATGGCCCTGGAATGGATACCCATAGGCCAAAAAGATAAATCTGAACCTAAACCTCACAACCTATATACAAGTTAGCTCATAAATGGATCATAGACTTAAATATAAAAGGGAAAACTATAAAACCTTTAGGAAACTATAGGAGAAATATTTTAGGATTCAGGACAAGGCAAAGAATTTCTAGACTTGACATTAAAAGCATGATCCACAGAAGGAAAAATTCATAAATTGAACTTGATCAAAATTAAAAGCTTTTGTTCTTTGAAAGACTGAAGAGATTGAAAATACAAACTATAGAATGGGAGGAAATATTTTCAAATTACATATTGCACAAAGGACTAGCGTTTGGAAGACCTAAAGAATTCTCAGATCCAATAGTAAAAAATAACTCAATTAAAAAATGGATAGAAGACAAGACATAAAGAGACATTCCACTGAAGCAGATATATGGATTGCAATAAGCACACGAAAAGATGTTTAACATACTACTGGAAAAACACAAATTAAACCCACAATGAGTTATCATTATACACCTATCAGAATGAATAAAATAAAAGAATGAAAACACCAAATGCTGAATCACTCATACACGCTGGTGGGAATGTAAAATGATGTAGCCATGCTGGAAAGTTGGTGGTTTCTTGAAACTAGTCATCCAACTACCATATGACCCAGGAATTGTATTCCTGGGCATTGATCTCAGAGAGACGAAGACTTGCGTTGACCCAAAAACCTGTCCACAGACATTTATAACAACTCTATAATAGCAAAAACGGGAAGCAATGCCTATATGCTATTGAATGAATAAATAAACTGTGGACCCTCTGTGTCATGGAGCACTACTTGGCAATAAAAATGAATAAAATACTAATACACAAAAAAACCTGGATGAACTGCCAGAGAATTATGCTAAGTGAAAAAAAAAATTCCCAAAGTTTATATGCTGTTTGATTCCATTTATATAGCACTCTTAAAGTGACAAAGTTACAAAAATGGAGAAAAGATGAGTGGTTCCCAAGGGCTACATGGGGATGGGGGGGCTGAAGGGAAGTGGATGTGGCTGTAAAAGGGCAACAGGAGGGAATGCTTGTAGGGACGTGAGCATTCTGCATCTTGACTGTTCCCACGTCAACATCCTGGTTGTGAAATCAGACTGTAGTTTTATAAGATGTTTCCATTGGGAGAAACAGAGTAAAGGGTACACAGGTGTTTTTCTTACAGTTACATGTGAGTCTAAAAGTATCTTGAAAAAAAAAAGTTTAATTGAAAAGTCAAGAGGAATGAAAATAGATATGATAAAATTTCATAGAACACAACACACATGCAAGACTGGCGAGATTTGAATAAAGTCTATAATATAGTTAATTGCATTGGTCTAGTTAGCATGGAAAACAAAGTTACGGTTACCAAAGCGAAAAGGGGTAGGGATAAGTTAAGAGTTAGGGACTAACAGATACATACTGCTATACATAAAATAAATAAACAACAAGGGCCTACTGTATAGCAGAAGGGACTGCATTGCATATAGTGTAATAACCTATAATGGAAAATAATCTAAAGAAGAATATACATATGTATAACTAAATTACTTTCGCTCTACATCTGAAACTAACAGAACACTGTAAATCAGCTATGCTTCAATGAAAAAAGAAAAAAGGATCAGTCTAGTTAAATGCATTGTGCCAATGTCAATTTCCTGGTTTTGATAATATAGTAAATTATACAACATGTTGGGGGAGTCTGAGTGAAAGGTATGTGGTTCGTCTCTATTACATTTGTAACTTTTTGTGAGTCTATAATTATTTCAAAATAAGACAAATTTAAGCACTGGGACAAAAAAAGATACATTTTAAAAATAAATACTGAGAGCAAAATAAAATCCCAACTCTTGTAGTTCTAAAGTTGGAACTGTTATAACTCTTTAAAAAAAACAACTACCGACTTTATAGTACTACAGTGAGATTCAGTTATTTATTTAGCCACACTGCATGGCATGTGGGATCCTTATTTCCCTGATCAGGGTTTGAACCTGTGCCCTTGCATTGCAAGTGTGCAGTCTGAACCACTGGGCCACCTGGGAAGTCCCCATTACCATTCTTCTGGATGTGAGTCCATAAGCAGTCTGGCCAGTGGTGGCAACTGCAAAGTCAACCAAGCAGGACTCAGCAAGGGGAGCTTAAATGACCCTTCTCTGCAGCCTCAAAGAACTTACACCACTCATCTCAGATCACACATCAAGGAGAGCAAGGACCTGCCTCCTCCGTACGGAGCCCATGCCTGCTCTTCTAGATCACAGGACAGGTTGAGTAAGGCAGACCCCAGTCCCCAAGAGCCCCAAGTCTACTGGGGAGAGTGGGAGGGGAAACAGAACACATGGTCTCAGGGTAGCCATGTCCCTCTGTGGACTCACCCCTGTGGACCAGTTACCTTGACTCAGCCCCTAGTTGCAGGCAAGCTCCCGCATCCCAGTCAGACGTCAGAGAAATAAAAAGGATGTGATAAAGGAGACTGCGTGGAGAAGACAGTCTCCTCGCTCTTAGATGAACTGCGCTGGGAAGGTCTGTGCTCTGAGGCTGACATAGCATCTGGGTGTGGTATGGCAGGCCACCCGGAATTGTGTGTGTGTGTGTGTGTGTGTGTGTGTGTGTGTGTAGGGAGGGGCTGCTGTCACAAGGGGCTCATCTGCTTGTCCACCTGGGAAACAGGAAAGCTGCTACTAGAACTGAATTACTATTTCCTTAGGTCCCAAGAGGCTCCCGGAAATCACTGGAAAATAAGACATCAGGACTCCTATTTTGGTCCTGGAACAAAAGGGAAAGGGATCAGGGCTCAGAGATGTGCGGTGGAACAGGGGTTGCTCTCAGCCTGTCCAAAAACTGCCCCAGGTGGTCAGGAGCCCAGGCCAAGACAGGAGAGACTCAGGCACTGGATTCTGCCTGGAGACTCTGGTGAATGACAGCAGGACCCTGGAGTGTCCTCTAACCCACCTCAGACTCAGGAGGCACCGACAAGAGCTCCCTGTGTGGGGCAGCAGTGATACACCAGATGTTCCTAAACGTTCTTGGGTAATCCTCGTAACAACCCAAAGTAATAGGTCCTATCACTATGTCAGATCTACAGATGAGGAAACCAAGGCATGGAGTCTGGCCGGAAGTCCCATGTTCGTGATGGAGCTGGGATTAGAACGTGCAGCCCCGGAGCTCATGCTTTCGACCATGATATAAGTGTCCCTCTATCTGTGACTTGCTTTCCTCCTGACCCATCCTTGATGAAAGTGAAAGAGGAGAGTGAAAAAGTTGGCTTAAAGCTCAACATTCAGAAAACGAAGATCATGGCATCTGGTCCCATCACTTCATGGGAAATAGATGGGGAAACAGTGTCAGACTTTATATTTTGGGGCTTCAAAATCACTGCAGATGGTGACTGCAGCCATGAAATTAAAAGACGCTTACTCCTTGGAAGGAAAGTTATGACCAACCTAGATAGCATATTCAAAAGCAGAGACATTACTTTGCCAACAAAGGTCCATCTAGTCAAGGCTGTGGTTTTTCCAGTGGTCATGTATGGATATGAGAGTTGGACTGTGAAGAAGGCTGAGCACCAAAGAATTGATGCTTTTGAACTGTGGTGTTGGAGAAGACTCTTGAGAGTCCCTTGGACTGCAAGGAGATCCAACCAGTCCATTCTGAAGGAGATCAGTCCTGTTTGTTCTTTAGAAGGAATGATGCGGAAGCTGAAACTCCAGTACTTTGGGAACCTCATTCGAAGAGTTGACTCATTGGAAAAGACCCTGATGCTGGGAGGGATTGGGGGCAGGAGGAGAAGGGGACGACAGAGGATGAGATGGCTGGATGGCATCACTGACTCGATGGACGTGAGTTTGAGTAAACTCCGGGAGTTGGTGATGGACAGGGAGGCCTGGTGTGCTGCGATTCATGGGGTCGCAAAGAGCTGGACACGACTGAGCGACTGAACTGAACTGAACTGAACTGACCCATCCTAAGAAAAGCCAAGGCCAGTGGCCCCTCAAGCCCATGTCTGGTCTCAGGTGTGACACTGACAGGAGGAGAACCTTCTCCCCGCTCAGGGATGCTGCCACGTGGACCACGAGAGGGACACAAATTCACGTCCTACGCCTCTGTGTGTCTGCTCCACAGATTCTCCAGCATAAGTCTACAGTGGCACCAGAGACTGCAAATGCGGGCCTTCACCACCAGAACCCTGAAGAACTACAAGCCATGGATTGGGACATGCCTGGCAGGCCCCGTCCAATAAAGTTGAAAGAGGACAGAGGTTGCAATCAATAGATTGGGAGCCAACAGCCATAAAAAAAAAAGAATAAAAATAATGCCATTTGCAGTAACTTGGATGGACCTAGAGATGATCACACTAAGTGAAGTAAGTCGGAAAGAAAAAGACAAATCTCAAATGATACCACTTATTTGTAAAATCTTAAAAAAATGATTCAAATGAACTTATTTATAAAACTGAAACAGACTTACAGACGTAGAAAGCAAACTTATGGTTACCAAAGGGGAAGGAAAGTGGAGGGGTAAATTAGGAGTTTGGGATTCACAGATACACCCTACTATATGTAAAATAAACACCAAGGATCTACTATAAAGCTGATGGAATTATAATCACTATCTTGAAATCGCCTATAATGAAAAAGAATCTAAAAAATAATAGATATTTATGTACAACTGAATCACTTTGCTGTATGCCAGAAATAATACAACACTAGTAAATCAATTATACTTCAATAAAAAAATTTTAATTAGGAAAAAATAAAAGGGATTAGGAGTCAAATTCCAATTCTGCTACTCCCTGGCAATATGACCTCGTCAGGTTTTGCTTTTTCTTGATGGTGTCTCCTGTAAAAGGGAATGCTATCTCTGTCTGACCCTCAAGGCGGCTGTGAGGATAAAGCGAAGGACTACACAAGGCTTGGACCTTAAGCTTTATTCAGATGACGGAATCACTGTTGCTATTCCTGGGGGTAGAGGAAGCCGGAGGTTCAGATGGTGGGGCGAGTTTGCTGGGCTTCCTCCCTGCCCTGTCATCATCAGCAAAGGGGCTGCCTTCTTATCTCTCCTCCAACCAATGAGGCTTCTGTAACCATGGTACCCAAAGTAGCATCACCCCACCCTGGCATGTCACCTCATTTCCCTTCTTCCCATTACAGCACTTTGCATCATTAGACTTCCCGGGTTTTTTGAGATGGTTACATAAAATGGCATATAATACACCTAAAATATTCAATATTAGGAGTTCAGCCCAGGTTATTTCCTGGGGTAGACGGAACACTTCCTTCACATAATTATAAAAATGCTCAGTTGATGCAGAATCTTCTGGAATGAGTATTTTGACCCCAGCTTCACAGAACAGAAGTTGGGTCAATTACACTTCAGTTGCCTGGATCCAAGCCTGCCAACAGTCTCTCCATCTCAAGTATTTGGAATTGCTCTTTTATTTGTTTCTAGAATTCAGGTTTCCCAGAAGTTTAAGAAGGCCATGGATTGCTTTGGCCACCTTCCCAGTCTTTTAATTAGGACTGATACGTCTCATTTCAGAACATGTGGTGTTGAAAAATAAAATAGAATCTGGAACCATCCAGAGCTGAAGTCAGGACTCCCCTCTACCAACCTACTATCTGTAATTGTTATTATTAGTAACAGAAGTAGTAACTATGGAATGCAGAATTCTGGATACACACAGGCATTGCACAGGACAATCTATTTACATAATTTCATTGTTCCTCAAATCAGTGCAAAAAGGCAAACATTAAGACCCTTTTTGTATATGAGGCTATTGAAGTTAAGAGAGTAAAAGAGTTGGACTTGCATCTCAGGTCCACCAAACTCCATAGATGTTGTGCAGTCTACTCTATCCCAGCAGAGTTTTCTTTTCTTTTTTTTTTTAGCCTTATTTTTCACGTCTACAAAATGGACCTGTTCATATCTGTCAGAATTATTCTGAGGACGAGATAAGGTGCCATATAGGAAGGACAGGGTACTTGTAGGGTCTTCATCCATGCAGGCTCTTTCCCTTTCCCACATGTCCAAAGGCTCATCAGAGCACAAGAGAGCTCAGTAGGGCTTCTGGTCAAGGACACAGAGGTCTAGAGGTGATGAAGAATTTACTCAAGCAGAAGCAAAACAACTTCATTTTCTCTTCAAGGGAAACCGCAAACAGCCATTTCTCCCCTAAGCATATTCGGTAAAAGGAAAGACGAGGAAGCCTTTGTAGCTCTGTCCTCAGGTTCCGGCTCTAAACCTTAATCAATAATCCGCTGTTGACCTGGAAGAAATAAAATTGCAAGGACTGACACAAAGATCCAGCAATGTGATGCTGGAACTGAGGAAAACATTTTCTTAAAAGAAGCCACAGTTTATAATGTCTTTGCATCTTTGGAATCCTAAAGCCAAGATACTTGGTATGATCAGTTGGCTTTCATTTGGGGTCCAAAACTCTCAGACCAGAATTGCTCCTAATTTAACTGAAAGTAAGTCTGCTGCTGCTGCTGCTGCTAAGTCGCTTTAGTCGTGTCCGACTCTGTGCGACCCCAGAGACGGCAGCCCACCAGGCTCCCCCGTCCCTGGGATTCTCCAGGCAAGAACACTGGAGTGGGTTGCCATTTCCTTCTCCAATGCATGAAAGTGAAAAGTGAAAGTGAAGTCGCTCAGTCGTGTCCGACTCTTTGCGACCCCATGGACTGCAGCCTACCAGGCTCTTCCGTCCGTGGGATTTTCCAGGCAAGAGTACTGGAGTGGGGTGCCATTGCCTTCTCCAGAAAGTAAGTCTACACCAACCCAAATAAAGAAGCCTTGAGAAAAAGTAGCACAGGTGGTAAAACAGATGACTGAAAGGTCTTTAGAATGCTAAGCCATCCATAGCATGAGATTTTCTTGATCAAAAAGAAGACCTCCCAAGTCTTGGAAAAGCAGCCTTGGGCAGTATCTTGTCCAGCTCCTCCCCAAACCTAATCATTTCATTGGCTCAGCTGTACCCCATACACTGGGACAGTTTCCAGCCCTTTAGACGTTTTCTAGCTTCATATCGATTTCACCTCCAGCACAATGGTTACGAAAAGAACCAGATAGACCCGGCAATTAGGGAAAAGCCTTTCTGCTCAACTGGCCCTATCTGTGCTATGTGCTAAGTCACTCCAGTTGTGTCCGACTCTTTGCGACCCTAGGGACTGTAGCCTGCCAGGCTCCTGTGTCCATGGGATTCTCCAGGCAAGAATACTGGAGTGGGTTGCCATTTCCTCCTCCAGGGGAGGCCCTACCTGTAAAACTGGAATAATTCTGGGACTTCCTTGGCGGTCCAGTGGTTAACAATCCACTTTATAATGCAGGAACATGAGTTTGATCCTTGTTTGGGGAACTAAGATCCCACTTGCTGTGGGGCGATTAAACCTGTGTGCCACAATTACTGAAGACTTCATGGTCTAGAGTCCAAGCTCTGAAATGAGAAGTCCATGCCAAAACCAGAGAGTAGCCCCTGCTTGCTGCAACTAGAGAAAGTCCACACGCTGCAGTGAAGAACCCGCATGGACAAAAATAAATAGTAAAAAAACTGGAATAATTCTGTCTTAGAGCATTACTACGAGATTTAGATGTATATAAAGTGCTTGGCATGATGTCGAGCATATGGTCATTGCTCTCTCTTTCTCCTCTAATTTTCCCTCCAATCTCCCAATTCATAATGCCAGAAGTCCCAGAAGTTTGTCTGGATTATTGCTCTCATTGAGTCATCTGCCTTCCTAGATGTTGGAGGACAGTTGTGTCTGCACAATTGATTCCTACCAGCTGCCATGCGCAAAACATGCACTGATGTCCTGCACACCCCGGCTCCACACACCTATTAATACATATCATGCATTAACACATCTCAGGCTAACTCACTCTTGGGCTTCACATTCCTGCTCATCTACCTTGGGTGAACAACTCCACCCAAACACATATCTCAAAAGCATATCCAGTTTTTGCTCAATTGCTCATCCTGTCCAAATCTAGGCATTACCCTACATGGTTGTACCTCTATTTCAGATATGATTACTGCTATCATGGTTGATTCTATTTTTCCTGTCCAATAAAATTGGGCAATAATTAATCATCATGCAATGAATTGAGTATTGAATGGTCTATTCACTCCTCATGCAGGGAAAAAAAATATCTCAGTGTGTTCTCTATGTCAATAATGAAGAAAAATAGTCTTTCTTTTTAAAAAAATTTAAGTTGGAATGGCTATCACACTCAGTACTTTTGATTCCTGATTAAGTGTCAGGGCTTTTTCCAAGGGGAGTCAGGGTATTATAATTTCTATTTTTTGTTTGTTTGTTTTTAGAAGCAGCATGGCACGATAAAAATAGAAAGGGCCCTTAGGATGTTTGTAACATTTGACCCAGCAATTCCAGTCATGGGATTCTTTTTAGAGACAGAACCAGAAAGGGAAGGGAAAGAGAAAAAAGACTTTATTCTCAGAGATGTTCATCATAATATTATGGAATTATAAAAAAAAAAAGAAATGATTTATATTTTCAACAATGGGATAATGATTAAGTAAAGGCCATATAATTCCCTCCCCCCAAAAAGATGAATCAGATTGATATCAGATTTCTCATAAATGATATGAAGTTTGTGTTAATAGACATAAGATCACAGGCTCCATTCTCATATTAAATGATTAGCTTCTTGGTTTGCTTTTCATTATCTCTACGTATGGTCTTGCCTCCAGATCATGAATAGCTTAGGACCAATCGATTCCTGTTTCTAAAACAGAACGCAAACCTCTCCCCAGGAATCCTCCCAGACAAGACTGCTCTGTGTCACTGAATTCCCTACATATCTCTAAACCTCTGGTTTTTCCGCTGGCCTGAGTCTTTCCATGTGCTGCTTTCTCTGCCTGGGACATTCTCTCGGCTCCTCCTTCAGGTCTCACTTTATTTTTATTTAACTAATTTCGTTGGAGTAGAGTTGATTCACAATGTTGTGTTAGTTTCTGCTGTACAACCAAGTGAATCAGTTACACACACATCCACTGAGCACTCTCTTCTTCTGAGAAACCTTCCTTGAATTTCCAAGCCTAGGTTTCGTCCCTTCCTTTGTGTTTCCATACCGGGCCCATCAAGGATCCTATCATACCAAGTTATAATTGTTTACTTACCTGACTCTCTAACAAGCCTGTTTCATGGCCCTGGAGCCCATGGGCAGGTTCTCTTCTTAGTAACCCTCAGTGTTGCTGAAATCTGGAGGATGCGCAGAGATGGAGTGAAAGTTTTTTTGGAAAGGAGACTTGTTAAGATATGAGAAAACCAATGAAGGGGGTCTTGACAGTTCATTCCAATTGGCCGCTAGCCAAAAGCAGATATTGAGAGTGAGATGACGGAGCCAGAATGACGAGAACGGGGAGGATGTGCAGGGCGGCCAGGAGGGAGGGGGTCTTGGCTGAATACTTGAGACAGGGGGTGTCACACTGTGATATAGCAATAAACGTATATTTTGGTTTTCATCCTCAGATCTTGGCCAAAGCTCTAAAACCTTGGTAGTTTACTAATCTATAAGGATGCTAGGAGCATGTTTCATTCCAATATTTGGTCTTCAACCCCAGTTCCTGATACAGACCTCCTAAATCCCTTGGAAGTTCATGGCTGATGAGTGTCTTTTGTTCCAAGCAGGGAACTCTGGGTGGGCTCCTGGATAGCTTCAGGGGTGGGGTTTCGGGAAGCTTACTCCATGATCAGAATCAGAAATTTTAGCTCTACTTGCCATTTTCTGGGCAGAGGAGAGAAACCGAGTTAATCAATCATGGCTATGTGATAAGGCTTCCATAAAAATCCCCAAAGTGCAGGGTCTGGAGAGCCTCAGGTTGGCAAACGCACAAGGGTGTGTTTGGAGGGTGGCGCCTCTGGAATGGAAACTCCGCCTCCCACGCCCATCCCTTGCCCTGTGCCTCTCTTCCATCTGGCTGTTCTCAAGCTGCAATCTTGGATAATAAATGGGAAATAGCAAATAATGCACTATCCTGAGTTCTGTGAGCCATTTGAGCAAATGATCAGTCTTGAGGGGAAGGTTGGGGAACCCCTACTTTATAGCTGATTGGTCAGAAGTATGCAGGTTCTAGGCTTATGATTAGCCTCTGAAGGGGAGCTTGTGGGGCTGAGACTTTCACTGCAGGACCTGATGCAAACCCTTGGCAGATAGTGTCAGATTTGAATTGAATCATCAGACACCTGGTTAGTGTCAGAGAACTGGCTGGGGTAAGGGAAAAACCCCAAAGTTCAGTGTCAGAGGTGTTGTGTATAAACAGGACACAGTGGTTTCCTTTTAGAGAGTGTCCCCTCTGGTCCTTGGCATGCTGAGTGATGGGGCCATGAACGGGCATCCCAGGATGGCGCCATGTCTCCCCAGCAACACTTACAACATACTCAGACACGCAGGTCCTAGACCATCTCCTGTGAACCACAATCACAGATGACCCCTGCTGGTCTACAAGGGAACCCAGACAGAAAACCTGACTGGCTAGGCTGTGAGTCATGACGCCTTCCTCCTGGCTGGCAAGCAATCTCCTCCCTCGTGCTCCCGCCTTACTCCCTGTGCCTGATCCTAGGATGGCAACAGAGATGTTACTTCTCAACAGCGACCATGAGGCAGTTGGGACTGGCTGACCTTGACCGACCTCCTCAAATCTCAGACGTCAAGCATTCAGAGGGTATATAAGAAAAGGGATGAAATTCAGCAGCACTCAGGTCAGAGAATTTGGGGTCTCGAGCCAGTCTCTTCCTCGCAGTTCTGTCTTGTGATGGGAATGAATAATCACCCCAATTACAAAGCGACCTAAAGGAGGCAAATTCACCTCCTATCTAAACGAGGTGCTTGGGGAATGGAAAGAGGGAACCGTCTGCAAAGATTTTGGCAGAAGTTTCTGGGCAAGCTCCCGGGAAAGCTCCTATTAAACAGGCATCATGGTTTTCAGAGCTCCTGAGCTGGTGGCCTCAGATACCTTTGGCAGTTTCTGGAAAAGGTCTGTAGCATCAGCGTCATCTCCGGGATGTTTAGAGACGCACATGCTGAATTAAACTTAGTTGGAATCCAACAGCGATCTAATAAAGGGCATGATCGGAAGATGGGGAGGGGCACAGCAGCTAATCAGAGCCCTGGGGAGGCATGGGGCTTGGCTGTCTTCTTCTAATAGCTCCTTGGAGATATAATTAGCTCTTACTGCTTGGGAGACCTCCCGACGCCTGCTACAGTAAGCCAGTGCAGGGAAGCAAGCATGTGTCAACCACTGCGGCAGAGAGGCCAGGGGCTGCATAGCCATCACCTGGTCCCACCAACCCTTCTCCTAAAAACTGCCCAAAGCCTGGGCTTCCCTTTGGGTTCAGGCTATTCTTTGGAAGTGGCTAGCCCAGTCCACAGTGAGAGATATGACAATGAGATCTGTTTTTAACACTGAGAGGGACTGTCCTGGTGGTCCAATGGCTGAGAATCCCCCTGCCAATGCAGGGGACACGGGTTCAGTCCCTGGTCCGGGAAGACCCCACATGCTCCAGGACAACTTAAGCGGGTGCACCACAACCACTGAACCTGTGCTCTAGAGCCCACAAGCTGCAACTACTGAAGCCTGCCCACCCTAGAGCCCGTGCTCCGAAACGAGAGGTCACCACAGCAGGAAGCCCACTTACTACATCTAGAGTGTAGCCCCCATTTGCTGCAACCAGAGAAAGCCCAAGCAGCAGTGAAGACCCATACATAAATAAATATTTTCAAAAAACAAATACAACAAAGAGACATGGAGATCCCACCCTTGCCAAAAATCCAGACGATGTTGAACGGATCAGAAAGCAAAGGTAAGAACCCAGATTTACTTTGGCCAATAGGGTGAGTTCCTCCAGTCCTCTTTCATGAGTTTCTGGATTGTGGTAGGAGCCTGTCAGATACTGGTTTTCCCTTTTTTTTGCTACCCCACTTAAGGCAGCTGTGCTCTGGAAACAGAGAGCAGGCTGGCGGGCCCGGGATTCTAGTGTGGATGCCCACTCTGGCATCACAAGTGGCCACTCTCTGCATCACGATGTTATGCTTTACGGCTCTGGGGGGCATTTCATTACAGTAAGATGGATTTTCTGGACACTTGAGACCTCAAATCCCAGCCCCTCTTCCCCAGCTCCTTCTTACACTCTTCAACATCACTCGCTCTTCAATTGTAGCCACAGAAAGACCCTTTTAAGTCGACAAGCCTGTCCTTAAGGCGCAAAGCCTGCCCCGTCTTCAACAGCTCCTCTGGTTTCTTAACCTTGACCTGAGCCTCCACGCTAACCCTTCACCATGCTGCCCTTGACAGTCAGTTCTCCTCCAGATTTTCCAGCTGGGCCCTCTGCTAGTTTTGCTCTGACCCTGCTTATCTTAACTCCGTGAGTGGATCTGAGCTAAACTCCCAGCCACCCCTTTGCCCCTGCTACTCTCTGATGCAATTGTAGCTTCCCTTCTTGCAACCTCTCACTCAGCTGGTGCTGAAGCTGCTTCAGCACCAGACTCTAAGAGCAAGCGCCCTGTGCTAACTTGAGCGCAGGTCTGGTAAGCTCCCACCCTCATTTTAGGAAGCCGAAGCTCAGAAAATAGTTCCTACACTGCTGAGTATTCACTGCTTCAAAAGTCAGACTCTCAGTAAGACGTTCCCTGAGTATGGAGGAAGGAGCACTGGGCTAAGGGTTCAAGATCCAAGTCTGATAGCCTTATCCAGGGCTGTTCCATTGCCCAACTCCAAGGACCCCCAGTTTTGCAGAGTAAGTACGAACAGAGGATATGACACTGAAGGTGGATATGCTCATCTTCCCTCGCCAAATCAAGAGATACAGCCTCAAGTAAGAGCAGGAATGACTCTGGGCCTCAGTTTCCCTATCTGTTTCTTAGCCTGGTTCCCTTCCTCCAGGACCTCATGCTTAAGTGATGCCCTTTAGAGAAGAGTTGGGACTATTATCCAAGGTTTGCTTGATACCCACCAATCATGGAGAAATGGGATCTGATCTGGGGAAATACTCTGAGGATTGGGAAGTTAAAACCTGTTTGCAGGGTTCTTCCCTGGTAGTCCAGTGGTTAAGACTTCATGCTTTCAAGGCAGGGGATGTGGGTTTGATCTCTGATCAGGGAACTAAGATCTGACATACAGTTTAAGGTGACTGAGTTTTACCTTAGGTCAACTGTTGCATGCCAATTTGTGTGCGTGTGTGTGTGTGAAAACACTTCAAAATTGAGTTAAAAGATGTAAATTTAAAATTGGTTGTGTATCTGATCTGCCCAGGTTCAGTAAATAAACAGTTCTTTTTAAAAACAAAAAATAAAATAAAATAGTTAAGATGGTAAATTAAAAAAAAGAAAACAAAAACCTGTTTGCAGTCCAGCTGAGTTGTTTGATTGACTTTCACTGTGGCCAAGAGTCCTGGAGTGGTTTTGAATAAGTCAGGCCTTCCTTTTTAGTCCCATCAAACTGGGAACTGAGAAGAGGGTTTTTATGGAAAGGTGACTGTGAGACAGAAATAAAACTAGCACAGAACTTACCTTGGCATCCATTCATGCCCTGGGAGCCACAGGACCCAGCAAGGGTTAGGCTTCCGGCCCTCTTCCCTCCATACACCCCAAGGCTCACAACACTCTCCATCCTCGAAGCTCTTCTTTCTACTGTTGTCTCTCCCTCACTCCCTCTCTCCCTCCTTCCCGTCCCCCCTCCCTACTTTCTTTCTCTTTCTTCCTACCTTCCTTTCTCTTTTCTTCCTAGAATTTCAGGGGATTTCCAAGCACATCCATGATGCAATAAGAAGACTCTAAGTGGCTCAGCCAAGGTCACATGCCTGCAAGTAGGTTGCAAAAACTACCAAGTTGGGAAGTTCAGAAAGCATTCCAAATTTTCCCGAATTAATATTTGTCCTGGGGAGAAGGCAATGGCACCCCATTCCAGTACTCTTGCCTGGAAAATCCCATGGACGGAGGAGCCTGGTGGGCTGCCGTCTATGGGGTCGCACATAGTTGGACACGACTGATGCAACTTAGCAGCAGCAGTATTGACATATAAATGGGTAAAGACCTGCCATTTATAGCCTCTTCAATAACTCTTGTTAGATGATGCCATGGACCGGCATACACATGCTTATGGGTGCGTGCACACACACACACACACACGCACACACTCACACACACAGATGGGGAACTCATATGCACTGAAGGTATATCATTTGTGCTCATCATCCCATATAATCTTTATAAGAACATTGAGAGGTAAATATATTTCCCCTATTTTGCAAATGAGGACATTGAGGCTTTGGGGACTCGGGAAAGCTTTCTGGGTTTACATAGCAAGTAACTGAGAGGTTCCAGATTCAAACTTGCGTCTGTCTGATTCCAAAATTGCTCTTTGGCCTGCACCCTGCTGCCTCCCAAGAGCACAAATATTTCTCAGGGTAAATATTAGTTTCTCAGTATGAGCTCTGTAAATGGTTTCCAGTGGATTCGAAGATATTTACCCAGAGTAAAGAAGTGTGTTTTGCTCATTGAATGCAACTGAGACTAAGGAGTAGGTTTTTTTTTTCCCCTTCTTTCAGTCTTTGCAGGATGTGTGTGCATGTTCAAATGTCTTTGTAGAGTCTTCTTTTTATTCTTAAGTGTAAGGTGGCATCAATTAAATGCAGGTTATAAGACAATTTGTATTTCATTTTGTCTTCTCTATGCCTGGAGACTCTGAGCAGAGCCAAGTTGAGCCATACCATGTGGCAGGGGAACTGATGTTTAATTTAGCACTGCAGTGGGGGCAGGGGCGGGCAGAGAGTGCAATTTTTTAAAATAAGGCAAGACTTGCCAGTGGACAGTGTGTGTGAGTTTTTATCAGCAGCCGGGGTTGTTATCAAAGAATCCATGACTTTCCCTGTACATTTCACTGCCTTTGTCATTATTAGTCTCTCTCGTCTCCAGGATGCTCTTGGCTCATTCTCAGTGGGCTCAGGACAGCCCTCCTCAGAGTAGTTGGGCCCCCAACTACGCCCAGGATGGACTAAGCAATCTCTTTTTACCATTGCTGATCCTGAACTCTGTTTCCTAACCTCTCAGTCTCTCTCTCCTTTTTAAGAGGTCATTTCTTGTTTTTTTTTTTTTTTAGCTGTGCCAGCTCTTAGTTGCAGCACAATGTATCTTCGCACTTTGTTGCCAATGCAAACTCTTATTTGAGACATGTGGGATCTAGTTCCCCAACCAGGAATCGAACCCAGGACCCTGCATTGGGAGTGTGGAGTTTTAGCCACTGGACCACCAGGAAAGTCCCTTAGTCTCTCGTTATCTTGAGATACTTTTCTCAGCAGCTTCTTGGAAATGTGTCCTATGGGGTCCCCACTGTCTAAGAGATGTCAGGGTTTATATCATGCCACTGCTCCCCTCTCATTTTCTGTGTACCAAATCCTTCCCCTCGCCTCGTGGAGTCCCCTTCCCCTGACTTCAGGGCCTTTCAAAAGTGGTGTCCCATACCGGAAGTCTGTCCTCTGACTCTCAGAAACTACTCTTTGCCTTTGAATCTTTGGCTCAAATGGTGTCTTTAAGGGAGAGGACCCCGGTCACTTAGACAAAGTCAAGGTCCCCTTTCTGTGCCCTCCCTCCGCTGTCTGGATTCTGTCCATTGCGAGCATCACAGTTGATGCCTAAACATTCAGCAGTGTGATTTGTTGGCTCAGACGGATAAGCCTCCCCTTCCCCCCGAAGGGGTCATTTTCAAGGTAGGGTGTATAAGATGGTCCAGGGAAAGCTGAGAAGGTAAAGGGAGAACTGATCTTTACCTTCACTTTACCTTGATCTTTATCTCCACTCATCTTTAACAAAGGGTTTTTTTTTTAAGGCTCATTTTTTTTTTCTTAATGTTTATTTTTATGCTATTTGAGCTGCAACGGGTCCCATAGTTGCGTCATGTGCTGTCTTTCATTGCAGTGCGTGGGCTCAGTAATTGCAGTTTGAGGGCTCAGTTGCTCCTCAGCATGTGGGATCCTAGTTCCCCGACCAGGGATTGAACCCTGCATTGGAAGGTGGATTCCTAACAACTAGACCACCAGGGAAGTCCCCACTGATCTTCATCTGAAAATATGAACTGAGCCTTACTCAGATTTCATAAGCACATTCACACTGGCACCCTGATTCAGCTCAGGGTCAAGTTGAAGACTGGAGGATTGACAAAGCCAAGCCCTCTCCTTTCACTCACTGATACACTGAGATGGGTCCAGCTTGCGTGCACAGCAAAGAGAATTTTCATGTAGCTGTAACTAAACCAACGCTTACAACACAGACAAGCAGCTTCAAAAGATTCCTGCAAAGAAACCCTGGGTCGAAAATTATGCGAACAAGGTGAGTGCCAGGGTCCTCCCAGTGCCAGCTCACCATCAGCCTGATTTCTACACGAAACAACTCTGATCTAATCTGAAAAGAAAAAGTCAGCCCAGAAGGTTGCAATTGCCAAAATGACTGTTTGAGGTATGTAAGTGCATCGGGTATTATTCATGAGGCCTTGTCATAAATGAATACTGTGTATTTCACCTACGCCTCATTGTTTTAGAGCTTCTATTTTGTGCATGTTTTATTATCTCCGCAAACTATTGGAACAGTGGTTGTCTTAGTTTTGGCTGTTATTACAAAATACTATAGACTGGGGAGCTTAAACAAAGCATTTATTTCTCATAGTTCTTAGTACTGGGAAGTTCAAGATCAAGGTGTCAACAGATGCGGTGTCTAATGAGTGCCTGCTTCCTAGTTTGCAGGCAGCTGCCTTTGTGCTATCTCTTCCCATGGCTGAGAGAGACCATCTCTTTTTGAAACAGCACTAATCCCATCATGAAGGTCCCACCCTCATGACCTAATCAGCTCTAAAAGGTCCTACCTCCTAATACCATCACATTGGGCGGATCAGGGCTTCAACAGATACATTTTTTTCAATTGGAATATAATTGCTTTGGGCTTCCCTGGTGACTCAGATGGTAAAGAATCTGCCTGCAATGCAACCCAGAGACCTGGGTCCCATCCCTGGGTAGGGAAGATGCCCTGGAGAAAATAATTGCTACCCACTCCAGTATCCTTTCCTGGAGAATTCCATGGACAGAGGAGCCTGGTGCACTACAGTCTGTGGGGTCGCAGAGCCAGACATGACTGAGAGACTAATATTTCACTTTTTTTTTTCCATAACTGCTTTACAATGTTGGGTTAGTTTCTGCTGTACAACAAAGTGAATCAGCTACATGTATACATATATCCCCTCCCCCTTTTGAGCCTCTCTCTTCCCCATCCCACCCCTCTAGGTCGTCACAGGGCACTGAGCTGAGTTCCCTGAGTTATACTGCAGCTTCCCACTAGCTATCGAATTTATTTATACATGAAGGTGTATATATGTCAACACTACTCTCTCAGATCATCCGATAAATTTGGGCAGGACACAAACAATTCATCCAATGCACTGGTCCATGTGTATGATTGATATTATATAAAATATCATCAGGAAATACCTATACGTATATGGGGAAGGTGTGCTCAAAATTATGTACTGATAGTGACATCCAATTCGAATTCTGTGAACAAGGGCATCGTGCTGCGGGGCCACAGAGAGCAAAGAGCACCACTCCCTACTTATGACTTGGCACACATAAGTTGTTGTCTGGGCACGAGTGCTGTGCCCATGATGAATAGATGAGTGGCAGGCTGGCATCATCCAAGAGCTTAGGGTCAGGATTTAGGTTCTTCAGAGCTGGTGTTTGTACTTAAGGATACAGGAGATGCTGAGGCCAGATAGTGAACCAATTAACAGTCTTTTAAGGAAAACCAAGGTTCAAATACAAAGCCAACATCCCCCAGTGCTTCTGACTCAGGCACTGCAACCAGGAGACCACTTTGGTTGCTTGAAGATGCTCTCAGAATCTCCCTGCACCCTCCTTGCCAAAACAGCTTGTCCAAGTATATTTTCCAGACAAGTTCACTGGTCACTCCCCAGGAGGAATTCTGGTGAATAAATTTTTCTGCATCTAATTACACAATGAATGGAGGAGGCAGGATTAAATATTTAAGCTCTCAAAGGGAACTGGTGGGTAGAAGGCATCTCCTGGTGGCTTAGAATTCCGACAGACCTTGCTATAAATCCAGGCTCTTCCCAAATGACCTTGGGGAAGTTATTTAACATTTCTGAAACTGAGTTTCCTCCCACAGATCATCTAGATAATATGCAACTTGCCGGGTTGTTTCGGCAATCAAACGAGAAAACTTGTAAGACGTTTCAGGAGAGTGATTGGCTCAAGAAATGCAATCTCCTCCTTTTCCATACTCATGTTTGTGCTCTGCCCACCTCTGAAGGTACCCACACCCTGCAGGGCATTCCTAACGTGGGTGCCTGGTGGGTGCTCCCATGACCCATGGTGGGTCCACCCACTCACCCACCTATGCCCAGCCCAGTGGGTCTGTCTAGCAATTCTGTCTCTGCAAGCCTCCTTAGTCCAAGGGGTGTTGAACTTTCACTGGGACAAGTTCATCCAGCTGGGGTCAATCCCTGCATGAGGCCTTTCTGACCTCACTTCTTAGTAAGGATTTCCCTCCCTCCTTTAAGAATCAGACATCTGAATAACCCATGTCCCCACTTCACTCCATTCCAGCCATATTGGACTTTGCAATTCTCACAACACATCATGCACTTTCAAGCAAGAGGTATGTTGTGTTCAGCTGCTCAGTCGTGTCTAACTCTTTGTGACCCCATGAACTGCAACTTGCCAGGCTCCTCTGCCCATTGAACTTTTCAGGCAAGAATACTAGAATGGGGTGCCATTTCCTACTCCAGGGGATCTCCCCACGCAGGGACAGAACCCACATCTCCTGCATCTTCTGCATTGGCAGGCAGGTTCTTTACCATTGCACTGTCTGGGAAACCCTGATATTTTCTCTTCTTTCTGCCTAAAACATCCATTCCCCTCTATCTTTGACCAACACGGTGATCTTCATTCACCTAATTGACTTCTACTTCTCCTTCTAGAGACTGGGCTTCACCACCTCATCACAACCTTCTCCTAAGTCTCCAGGTTGGGTTAGGGGCCTCTCTCTGTGCCTGCCAGTTGCTATTTATTTCTGGATCTTGCCTAGCAGAAGTGAGCTCCCAGCCTTCTTTTCCTTGTCTCCAGTACCCAAAATGGTGATAGTTGTCTAATGATTGTTACATAAATAGCAGAACCATCTTGTTATTTGCCCGTTTCTTCTCCATAATCAAACTTTATGGTTTCAGTTTGACTATCAGCTCCTGGAGGACAGATGTTCATCTTTACTATGGGAACTAAAAGACACACTGTTGTACTCAGTAGGCACTCAATGACTACTTCTTGTTTATCAGTTGATGGATGGATTGAGGGAGGATTAAATTCCCAACCATCAATACAATAGCTGGCAGCAGAGTAAAAGTAAGAGACAAGATTAAGAATTGGGGGAATTCCCTGGGGGCTCAGCGGTAAAGAATCCGCCTGCAAGGCAGGAGACACAGGTTCCATCCCGGATCTGGGAGGATCCCACATGCCTCAGAGCAGCGGAGCCCGTGCACCACAGCCACTCAGCCTGGGCTCTAGAGCCTGGGACCTGGAACTCCTGAGCCTACAGGCCACAGCCACTGAAACCTGTGAACCCTAGAGCCTGTGCTTTGTAACAAGAGAAGCCACTGCAATGAGAAGCCCCTAAACCACAACTGGAGACTAGCCTTTACTCGCCACAACTAGAGAAAAGCCCATTTAGCAATAAAGACATAGCACAGCCAGAATAAATAAATAAACAAAATTATATTAAAAAAGACAAGCCTTGCTTATTTAAAGCATTCTTTAAAAAAAAGAATGGGCTGGGTTGAGGGCACTCAGTGTGTGGGCAGTAGAGGGTATTGTTGGGTTAGGGGTAAAGGCATCATGGACTAGGTGGGCATGAGTTTGAGCAAGCTCTGGGAGTTGGTGATAGACTGGGAAGCCTGGAAGCCTGGTGTGCTGCAGTCCATGGAGTCGCAAAGAGTCTATGGGGACACAGCTGAGCGACTGAACTGACTGAATGGTGTAGCTGGCATACAACCCAAACTCACATATTCTAGACTTGTGGTTCTACTCCATAGGCAAATTACTGTGAGAGCCAAGAGACCCCAAAAGTGACTCATTCTCATACCCTCTGCCTCTTCCTGCCTTCCCAGGCCAACTGGACCACCTTACTCCTAGAACCCCTGGAGGAATCATCTGGCAGGTCAAAGATGACTGGACAACATCTCCTAGGTCAGCAGGGCTGGCCGGAAGATTCCTTGTCTGTCCCAGTCCATCTCTTCCCCTCTTCTTATCCTCCAGAGTCTGCTCTTACCCCCTGCCTGGGACTGGGGTGTCTGTTCAGTAGGTCTAACAGAAGGAGCAGAAAACCCTTGTCTCCACCCTGGCTTGGAGTGGAGAGCTCTTTCCAGCAGGGAGCAAAGGGCTTTGGAAGATCTCCTGCTTCAGAATACTTTCCCTGCTGGTGTGCTGTGAGTGAAATTGCCAGATAAAATACAGGATGCCTAGTTAAATCTGAATTTCATAGGAAACAATAACTTTTAGTGCAAGTATATCTCATGCAATATTTGTGACATGTGCATGGCTAAGCTGCTTCAGTCGTGCCCGACTCTGTGCGACCCCATGGACTGTAGCTCACCAGGCTCCTCTGTCCACGGAATTCTCTAGGCAAGAATACTGGAGTGGCTTGCCATGCCCTCCTCCAGGGGATCTTCCCGACCCAGGGACCAAACCTGCGTCTCTTACATCTCCTGCATTGGCAGGCTGGTTCTTTACCACTAGCAGTTCCTGGGAAGCCCCATCTGAGACATACTCATACTAAAAATGATGTATTGTGTATCTGTGATTCAGATTTAACTGGGGATCCTGGCTCATTTGCTAAATCTGGCAACTCTGGCTGTGACCTAAATAGGAGGTGAAATCAACACAAAGTGGGTGAGATGTTGTCTACGAGCCACAAAGGATATAAGACACCTCCTAAATCTCAGCCCCAAAGTCGCCAACCTGGCTGCCAAACAACATGCTTGTGTGCGCCCACTTCTACCAAGCTCCCATCAAAGGGATGCTCTCTGGTTACTGTGAACGAGGCAGAAATAGTCTCATAATGGAAATGGGTAGAACACAAGGCTGGGGACTTGTGCTCCAGTGGTTAAGCCTCTGTGCTTCCAATACAAGGGGCAGGGTTTCGATCTCCAGTAAGGAAACTGATTCCACATGCCATAAGGCATGGCCAAACATTTTAAAAATCAATAAAATTTTAAAAATTGTTTTAAAAGTAAATTAAAAAAAAAAAAAAAACCCTCAAGGCTGCATCAACCTCATGCCAATGTTTTTTCTTTGTGTCTTTCTACTCTTCCTTCCTTTCATGAATCTTCTTTCCTTCCTTCTTTCTTCATTCATCTGTTCATTCAGTGGAGGATGGTGGTAAAATTGTCCAGGCTGCAGGACAGAGGAGCCTGCTGGGCCACAAGTCCATAGGGTCGCAAAGAGTCGAACACAACCGAAGCGACTGAGCGGGCAGGTGGGTTAGTTTGGGGCATGAGTTTTGGAACCGGACGGCTTGGGTTTTAACTCTGGCTCTATCACTTTCTACCTGCATTGTTAACCTTCCTGAACATCTCTGACCAGGGGTTATTAAACTCCCCACACTCAGTTCAGAGAAAAATGCATACTAACAAGGACGCCTACAGCATAGAAGCCGTTTTGCTGGGACAATGGGAGGGGACAGGAGCAAAGGCCCACGTGCTAGAATAAATGGGAGAGATGTTAACTGATCTTTGGTCCCAACTGATACAGATAAATTTTCCCTCCTTTTTTTTTCTTTTTTAATCTTTCTCTTTCTGGCCCTTTCGTCATGTACCCAGAAGACAAACAACACAGAGAAGAGTAAGAAAGCTCAGAGAGAAGATGGAGGTGGATGGTGTGAGAAGGGGAGAGGCTCAGAGGGTGGGAAGAGGAGGCAGTGGGCTAGCCTAGAGAGCGCTCCCCTGACCACGATATGGGCATTGGGGGCTGTGGAGTTCCACGAGAACTGGGTGCACAAAGGAAGGTCAGACATGGGCACCAGGACACCCCATCCCGGCACAGACCACATAGCCCAACTTGACCAAAGCGGACCCCGGCAGCCATGGCAAAGCATCGATGACTGGCATAGACTGTAGACCAAAGGGCTTCCCACAGCGTTCGGCTCTGCACCCGAGACCTCCCAGGAATGATGAATGACCCTGTCCCCTCCCGCCATGCTGGCTGGGGCTTGCCAAGGTGTCATTTAACACAGAGACATTGTTCAAGTGACATTACCTGGGACTGTTGAAACTCCAAGACCAGGAACCTTTAAACTAAGGAATCAAAGAAGAAAATGTGAGAGTTGCGAACAACTATAAACTGAGACAAGTCTTCCCAAGGGCGAGGAAGGCTTCTTGGAACCGAGGACCTGGCCCGGAGCAGTACTGTCGAGCCCAGGCCAGACCCCCCTCTTTCAGTCAGGCAACGAACAACTGCAGCTGATTCTGGACCAGTGTTCCAGCCACCTGACTTGCTTCCTACAACCCACCAGTCCATCTTTCTGAAATGTGAACTTAAGCACACCTTTCTCCCTCTTCAAATCTTCCATCCATTCATCATTAACAGTGCTGTTTCTCATACTGGGCAGGCAGATTTCTGGGGTGCATGGCAGGGAAATACCTCTGGTAAATATGGAGACTGTTGCCAGGGTTCCATCACTTTGGGTTTTGTATCAGATTCTATTACAGAATAGAGCACAAACTTAAAACAGGTTTTCAAGATAAAATATGAAACTCCCTGCAAAATGTCAATCCTGGAAAAAGCTTTTTTGGGCTTAAAGCCTAGATCCCTCAGATTCCTTTTTCCTTTATCTCTGCTTGCTTGCCTTTTTTTTCCCCCTTAAGTGTCAGTGAATACTTGTTTTATTTTATTTTTATTTTATGTTGGACTAAACTTGCCTTAAGGGTCTTCCCTTGTAACTCAGTTGGTAAAGAATCTACCTGCAATGCAGGAGACCTGGGTTCAATCCCTGGATTGGGAAGATCCTCTGGAGAAGGAAATGGCAACCCACTCCAGTGTTCTTCCCTGGAGAATCCCATGGACAGAGGAGCCTGGCAGGCTGCAGTCCACGGGGTCACAAGAGTCGGACACGACTTAATGACTAAACCACCACCAAAGTTGCTTTACAATGCTGTTAGTTTCAGGTGTACGACAGAGTGCTTCAGTGAGATATATATATGTATATATATTCTTTTTCAAGTTCTTTTGCCATTTAGATTATTACAGAATATTGAGCAGAGTTTCCTGTAACATACAGTAGGTTCTTGCTTGTTATTCTATCTCATTTTTTATTTTTAAAATTTTATTAGGAAAGGTTTTTCTTTTTTTGACCTTGCTGCACAGCATGTGGAATCTTAGTTCCTTGACCAATGATCAAACCCATGCCCCCTGCATTGGAAGCCCGGAGTCTTAACCACTGGACCGTCAGGAAAGTTCCAATTATCTATTCTAAATATAGTCATGTATATATGTTAATCTCTGTTTTTGAGACATGGAAAGGTTTCAGAAACTATGGACAAAGCTGCCAATTCTGCCTGGATGCCCCTCCCCCGCCCTCTTGTCTGTATCTACAGCTCCTTCCTCAGTTACCCTGCAGATATACCCTGCTCTTTAGAATATAAACTCAGACGCGCCTGTTCCAAAGGCATGTCACATTAGCTCACATCTGCAGTTTTCTTTGACCTCTTTTCTTAGTCTCACATGGCACAATGTGCTAACTGCTGCAGCTCCTCCCTACCAGCACACACACACACACACACACACACACACACGCAGCACACCATTTATCACCCTGTGGGAAAATCAGAAAAACATTAAGTATCGTAATGAAGACTAACATTGAGTGTGTACAGAGCACCACAGTCACTCCTGAGCACTTTTTTTGTATTAACTCTGCACCATCCCCATGACCACATTTCACCGGATGGTGAGTGTCGGATGCTAGACGTGGAAGGAAATAAAACAGTTCTCTGTGGCTGGGAGCCAGAATGGAATGGAGTAGGGGGAAGAGGAGGACCGAGGATGGAGAGGCGGTTGTTTTGATGGACTGCTTTGGGAACATCTGGTAAGTCCTCACATCATTAAAACCCAAGGATCCAGTTTCTCAGATGATGAGAATATCCAGCTGGGAGCAGCCAAAGCTCTTGGGACGGTGGCAATTAATAAGTGATTCCTTAATTGAGAGAGTAGCATTGACATATATACACTACAATAGTGTATAACAGATAGCTAGTGGGAAGCTTCTGTATAACCCAGGGAACCCAGGTCGGTGCTCTGTGATAACCTAGAGGGGTGCGGTGGGGGTGGGGGTGGAGGGAGGCTCAAAACAGAGGGGATATATGTACACTTTTAGCCGATTCATGTTGTACAGCAGAAACACAACATTGTAAAGCTATTATCCTCCAATTAAAATTTTTTTAAAAAGTGGTTCCTGAAAAAATCTAAAAATGGAGCTACCATATGATCCTGAATTCCCGTTCCTGGGCATATATCAGGAGAAAAACATTGTCCAAAAGGTTACATGTATTGTATCCCAATGGCATCGCAACACTGTTTACAATAGCCAAGACCTGGAAGCAACTTAAACGCCCATCGACAGAAATGGATAGAGAAGATGCAGTACATCTGTACAATGAAATAGCATTCACTCATTACAAAGAATGAAATATTCCACTTGCAGCAACTCGATGGACCTGAGATTGTCATACTGATTGACATAAGTCAGAGAAAGAGAAACATCGTACAAGATCCCTTATGGGCAGAATCTACAATGAAATGATACAAATGAACTTATTTACAAAACAGAAACACACTCACAGACTTAGAGAAGGAACTTATGGTTATCAGGTGGGGGAAGGATGGGGGAAGGGATAGTAAGGAGACTGGAATGTACATGTACATACTGCTTTATTTAAAATGGATAGTCAACAAGCACCTACTGTATAGCAGGGAAACTGTGCAATGTTATGCGGTAACCTGGATGGGAGGGGAATCTGGGGAAGGATGGATACATGTATAGGTATGGCTGAGTCCCTTTGCTGTCCATCTGGAACTATCAACAACATGGTTAATTGGCTCTTCAGTTCAGTCATGCAATCGTGTCGAACTCTTTGCGACCCCACAGACTGAAGCATGCCAGGCTTCCCTGTCCATCACCAACTCCCAGAGCTTACTCAAACTCATGTCCATTGAGTCGGTGATGCCATCCAACCTCCTCATCCTCTGTCGTCCCCTTCTCGTCCTGCCCTCAATCTTTCCCAGCATCAGGGTCTTTTCCAGTGAGTCAGTTCTTTACATCAGGTGGCCAAAGGATTGGAGCTTCAGCTTCAGCATCAGTCCTTCCAATGAATATTCAGGACTGATCTCCTTTAGGATGGACAGGTTGGATCTCCTTGCAGTCCAAGGGACTCTTAAGAATCTTCTCCAACACCACAGTTCAAAAGGATCAATTCTTCGGCACTCAGCTTTCCTTATAGTCCAACTCTCACATCCATACATGACCACTGGAAAAACCATAGCTTTGACTAGACAGACCTTTGTTGGCACAGTAATGTCTGTGCTTTTTAATATGCTGTCTAGGTTGGTCATAGCTTTTCTTCCAAGGAGTAAGCATCTTTTAATTTCATGGTTGCAGTCACCATCTGCAGTGATTTCGGAGCCCCAAAAATAAAGTCTCTCATTGTTTCCATTGTGTCCCCATCTATGTGCCATGTGATGGGACCAGATGCCATGATCTTAGTTTTCTGAGTGTTGAGTTTTAAGCCAACATTTTTGCTCTCCTCTCACTTTCATCAAGAGGCTCTTTAGTTCCTCTTCACTTTCTGCCATAAGGGTGGTGTCATCTGCATGTCTGAGGTTATTGATATTTCTCTTGGCAATCTTGATTCCAGCTTGTGCTTCTTCCAGCCCAGCGTTTCTCATAATGTACTCTGCATATAAGTTAAATAAGCAGGGTGACAATATATAGCCTTGACCTACTCCTCTCCCAATTTGGAACCAGTCTGTAGTTCCATGTCCAATTCTAACTGTTGCTTCTTGACCTGCATACAGATTTCTCAGGAGGCAGGTCAGGTGGTCTGGTATTCCCATCTCTTTAACAATTTTCCACAGTTTGTTGTGATTCACACAGTCAAAGGCTTTGGCATAGTCAATATCTCAATACAAAATAAAAACATTTTTTTAAAGTGCATCTCTATGAGTCAACCCATACTGCTGGGGGCCATATTCCAGATTAAGTCTTAGTGCCACCCATGACTTGGTCTGGGTCCTGAACCATAGGATGGACCATTTCACGCTTTCCCCAGGAACCTGATCAATGAAACCATCTCTCTTCTGACTCTCATCCCTTAAAGCTAAAGAAAGAGGAGCCAGGCTTGAGACCTTGAACCTTATTTATTGACTAATTCCAGTCTCTCTGTGATTATTATCTCTGTTGGTCCCCACTTTAAATCAACTGCAAGTGTACTCCTGTTGCAAACTGGAACCACTTCACTTCACTTTTTCTTCTCTATTCATTTGGGGGTTTGAAAAGCCAAGAGAAAAAATTCACCAGAGTGAAAAAGAAGGATCTGGGATTTAGGGATCTTCCCCCATGAAAAATAAACCTCCTGGTGCTTAAACATTTCGTGGTCATTTTTCAAATACCTGTCTCCAAAGGCTGGTTTTACAGATTCCATTAATGCTGGCTGCCACTGGGACAATTCTGGACAGATAGCTTGTCCCACCTGAGCCACTTCTTGGATTAAAAAGCAACTGCGCAGAAGGGAAGGGGCCTGTGTTTGCTCTATCACAGGCCTTGGAAAAGAGGTTTCCCCTTCCCTACCTCTCCCCACAACACACACGGTGCCCACCATTCCCATCAAGTACAACAGCCAAACTCAAAATTGGATTTCACTTGTGTTGTGGTTGTTATTTTTCCACCCTCAGCATTTTTTTTCTTAAAAAGGCTCCAAATATATATGAAGGCTTTTTAAGAAAAAAAAATTATTTTCACTTTGATGAGGGTGAAAGAGGAGAGTGAAAATGCTGGTTTAAAACTCAACATTCTAAAATCTAAGATCATGGCATCCAGTCCCATCCCTTCATGGCAAATAGATGAAGGAAAAATGGAAACAATGACAGAATTTATTTTCTTGGGCTCCAAAATCACTGTGGATGGTGACCACAGCCACGAAATTAAAAGATGCTTGCTCCTTCGAAGGAAAGCTATGACCAACCTAGAGAGCGTATTAAAAAGCAGAGACATCACTTTGCCAACACAGGTCCATCTAGTCACAGCTCTGGTTTTTCTTGTAGTCATGTACAGATGTGAGAGTTGGACCATAGAGAAGGCTGAGTGCCAAAGAATTGATGCTTTCAAACTGTGGTATTGGAGAAGAGTTGAAAGAGTCTATAAATGGCTGTGCTGGGTCTTAGTTGGAGCATGCGGGATCCTTTCTAAGTTGCAGCATGCAAACTCTTTGTTGCAAGTGGGGTCTAGTTCTTTGACCAGGGATTGAACCCAGGCCCCCTGCATTGGGAGCAGGGAGCCACTGAACCACCAGGGAAGTCTCCCTCTAAAAGTCTACACTTAAATAAACTGCATTACCTAAACATCTCCTGGGATGCAGTGTAAGGCTCAGGTCTGAACCCAGAGCCTTTGATGGAGATGTTCAGACTGCTAGATACAATTAGAGTCCATTGCCTCAGGCTAGGGTGGGGTTGACCTTGGTTTTTGGCTTCTCAGTAATTTTTGTTGCAATTTTTAAGTGTCCCAAGAGACAGCATTGACTCTCCACCCCACCCACTGGGTCCTGCCAATGTTATCTTCGTAGAGACAGCTGTGCCCTATAGGAGAAGTTTTCAGGTTCTCCTAACAGGACATGAAAAATACTGACAGCATTCAAGATGACCAGGTAGAGTCTTCAGCCTAGCACTAAGATAAGATATCTGCAGAAACTACCGGAATAGACCCCAGAGTCTCTGTGGCGAAGTAAGTTAGGCACCCTGGGTCTCAGTTTCTTCGCCTACACCATGGAAATAGTTTTGGAAGCAATAGCATTCAGTGAAAGGAGCTGCTAAAATAAAGCTTGTGTGCACTCCCCTGGTGGTCCAGTGGTTAAGTCTTCGCCTTCCAATGCAGGGGGTGCAGGTTTGATCCCTGGCCGGGCAGCTACGATCCCTCGTGCCTCGTGGCTAAAAACCCGAACATAAAACAGAAGATCTATTGTAACAATGCCAATAAAGACTTTAAAAACAAATTAAGCACACAGAGTGCCTAGCATGTAGTGAGCCTTCTCTTAAATGTTAGCTGACATTGATGATGAGGATAATGACATAACATTGTCCATGGAGATACAAACGAGAGAAGTTGCCTGATTTGGGAGAAATCAGGGACCGCTTTACAGGGGAGGCAGCATTTGGACAAAATCCTGGAGGGTTTAAGTGGCTCAGAGTCAGGTACAATAGTGGAGGAAGACTGGAGAAAGGAAGAGAATTTCGGGACGGTAGATGATGCGCTGAAGGGCCCTGGGGCAGAGTGAGCAGTCATTTGTTTTAACTGAAGCCTGATGGTGATGAGCTAGACACAGCGGGAGGCAGAGTCTGCCTTCAGAGGGAAGGGTCTCTCTGTGTGTCCCAGGGCGCAACGGGAGGCATGGAGCAGATTTCTCTTGAAGTTCACACTTCAAGTTTGTTTGTTGGTTTTTTTTTCTGATTTTTAAAGAAAAAAGTTATTTATTTAAAAAGTTTAAAAATTATTTAAATTGGAGCATGACTGCTTCAGGGTTGCAAAGAGTCGGACATGACTTATCCACTGAGCGCAGAGTACATGACTGCTTTACAATGTTGTGCTAGTTTCTGCTGCACAAGTGACTGGGCTCTGTGTACACACACATCCCCTCCCTCCCGAGCCTCCCTCCCACCCCCGCCCCCATCTCAGCCCTCAGGGCCTCCACAGAGCACCGAGCTCAGCTCCGTGCGCTAGGCAGCCGCTCCCCACTAGCTAGCTATTGCACACGCGGTAGTGGGTGTATGTCAAACTACTCTCTCAGTTAATTCCGCCCCTTCCTTCCTCCGCATTGCCCGCGGCTTGGTGCCCACAAGTCCGTTCTACATTTGCGTCTCTACTCCTGCTCTGCAAATAGGCTGCCCTACAGGGCAGTGACGTCCGTACAAAAGCCATATAACATCAGACAACGGCATCTGGAAATCGCTGGATGCAATTCCCCTTTTTAAGGATGGAGAGGCATGAGAGTCAAGCAAAGACTGCAGGGGGCCACACGCCACTGGGGAAGTGGAGGTGTCTACAGTGGGGATGATGCCTTGGGTCCCTCTCATTCCAAGCTTCTGCAATCCTGACCCAGACCCCTGCACACTCCTTGGGAAGGAGCAGGGGCCCTGGGGGCTTTCACCTTCAGGGGATTCAATCCTATGCATATTTCAACGTCCAACCAAGTGCCTTCCCTGAGCCTAGCCTTCTAGCAGAATCACCTGGGCAGCTCTTGGAACGATGCAAATGAGCCAACGCCATCCTTGGAGAAAAGGGTTTCTGGGCTGAGGCCTGTGCATCTGTGTTTTCAATAAACTATTTATTTCAAAGGCTCAACACTTCAAGAAGATGGCCTTTCAGTCTCCCACAGCGCATTGTAGCTATTTTGCAATGTTTTCTCTCCTCCTCTTGGAGACTATATCTGAGTCATCTTTGAAACTCGCCCCCACCCCCCTAGCAGCTAGGGCAGTTTTTTTTTTTTTTTTAACCTAACGGACACTAAATGAATAAATGTTTGATGAATGAAAATGATCGAAGAAATGAATGAAGCATTGTGCAAAGCAGTGGACAATGGCAGTAGTAGTGGCTACTATTTTTAGTAATTGCTGTGTGCCAGAAAGCACCAAATATAGGTGCTATGTCATCTAAGCCTTGTGTTCCTGTGAGGCGTGTACTATTCTCTTCACTGTATGATACAGGAACGCAGGCTCAGAAAGATGAAGTGACTTGTCCAACTTTGAACAACCTATACGTTGACAATTTTTAAGAAAACCGGGCTATGATGGTTTGTGCTGCCTGTCCTACGCCCTTGGCGAGACTGGTGTCGCCGGGACAAGTCTGGGAAAAGAGCAGCGTTGCTCTCTTCTGCCCTCTGCTGGCTCCATGCGGAGTAGCGGAAAGAGCGCAGGAGGGACTGGCTTCCTTTGAAGGGTCTGAGCCCCACTTGGATTTTAGTGTCTTTTTCATTAGATCAGTCATCTTCCTTCCACCTGCGTTCTTCCTCTTGTCCGGCACATCCCTCCAAGGCCAGGTTTGGATACAGGCTCAGGGTGGGCTGCAGTGAGCTTGCCTTGGGTTTAGTAGAGGACCTGTGGTTGACTCCACCTGAGTCTGTCCTGATAAACCACAAGCTTATATAGAATTTGGAGGTCCCTTGAAGACCCTCCTTCCTATCTAGGGTTCTTGACTGGGGAGTATGGATAAGTTTCAGGATATCTGTTTTCCTTGTTTAGGTTTATATCTATTCTCTGGGATGGATAAGGGTTTAGATTCAGATCTCCAACTCATGAACCATGGTGCCCCCCCCCGCCCCGCCCCTACACACACACACACTGTAGAGGTGAGGGTGTCACAGCCCTGAAGGGGAAGGAGGAGATTGGCCCGAAGTCAGACAGAGGGTCAGTGCTGCTATATAGCTCCTGACACCCAGTCCATAGCAAACCATAACCCACACGCTCCCAAGCCCATCTGCCTCTCCTCTGCAAAAAGAGGCCAATTTTCCATCAGGACTGCCCTATCCCAGAGGTTATGTTTCCCCGAGGTTTGGCCCCACCCAGAGACCTCTGTACTAGCTCAAATGGGCAGCTGCACCCAGCTGGTCCCACAGAGCAGGTGAGAGGTAGGCGTGCCCACATCCAAGGAGACATTGGGCCAGCAGGCACCCCAGGGGTCGCTCTTGGGTTCATGAAGTCCGCCTGACGACTCACAACCACCTTGGGAGATGGCTGGGGCAAATGAGTATCTCTTCAATACACAGATGGGGAAACCGAGGCCCTGAGAGATCAGGTGGTTCGCTCAGACTCTCAGCTAGACCGAGGCAGAGCTGGCCAGCCCCTCAGCTCCATGCTTTTTGTCTACATCCAAGCTGGCTCCGGGTTTAAGATGTTCATGTTTTAGCAAGAATGTATGTTCAAGGGTCAGATATCCGTTACCTCTGTTGAATAGCATTCTGCGATGAGTCTGTCCAGAAATATCTCAAACAAGGTAGAACAAAAACAAATACCACATAATTCAATTCCATATGAGCTCTGAGGATCTCCTACACGTCGGAGGACCAGGGAATATACTTCATGCAGAGAGTTTGGGTCTCTCACTTGCCCTAACCCCCTGTCTCTGCCCCAGGATTTCTCTCAATTGTTCTTGGCTCTTTTTGTTCCCAACAGGTGATCAAACCAAACAGGCAAATCCACTTTCCAAAGTAAAGGAAGGCAAAGAAGTACAATGCGTTAATGACTCTGGCATCCCAAGGACTTTTGCTTCATTATCTCATTCTTTTAATAGTTAATGAATCCATGCATTCATCCAGCACAGATGTCTTCAGGGCTTACTTTGTCCCAGCTCTGTGGTCCTGGGATGCAGCAGTGAATGGTTATGGGCCCTCCTTCACGGAGATAGTCTTCTATCCAGACAGACAGATAACAGAGGTGAGATGTCACCTCACACCAGCCAGAATGGCCATCATCACAAAATGGACAAACAATAAATGTTAGAAAGAGTGTGGAGAAAGGGGAACCCTCTTGTACTGTTGGTGGGAAGGTAAATTTGTGCAGCCACTATGGAAAACAGTATGGAGGTTCCTTAAACAACTAAAAACAGAATTCCTGTGTGACCCAACAGCCCCACTCCTGGGCAGTTACACAGAGAAAAACTGTGATTCAGAAAGATACATTCAGGGACTTCCCAGGTGGTGAAGTAGATAGGAATCCGCCTGCCAATGAAGGGACACAGGTTCAACCTCTGGTCTGGGAGGATCCCACGTGCCACGGAGCAACTAAGCCTACGCACCACAACCACTGAGCCTGAGCTCTAGAGCCCGCAAGCTGAAGCTATTGAGCCCAAGTGCTGCAAGTCCTGAAGCCCGAGCGCTCTAGGGCCCACGCTCCACAACAAGAGACACCACTGAGATGCGAGGCATGAGCTCCGCAACAGTAAGTATCTCCCATTCGCCGTGACTAGAGAAAGCCCATGCATAGCAAAGACCCAGCACAACCGAAGATAAATAAGCTGATTTTAAAAAGGCAATGCACCCCAGTGCTCATTGCAGCACACTTACAACAGCCAGGGCATGGAAACAACGTAAAAGCCCAACAGAGGAGTGGGTGAAGAAGGCGTGATGCGCATGCGCAATGGAACGCTGCTGCTGCTGCTGCTGCTGCTAAGTCGCTTCAGTCGTGTCCGACTCTGTGCGATCCCATAGACGGCAGCCCACCAGGCTCCCCCGTCCCTGGGATTCTCCAGGCAAGAACACTGGAGTGGGTTGCCATTTCCTTCTCCAATGCATGAAAGTGAAAAGTGAAAGTGAAGTTGCTCAGTCGTGTCCGACTCTTAGCGACCCCATGGACTGCAGCCTACCAGGCTCCTCCGTCCATGGGATTTGCCAGGCAAGAGTACTGGAGTGGGGTGCCATTGCCTTCTCCGATAAAATAGATGGCCCAGTGGTTAAGGCAATGTACTGCTTACCCATAGGGCTTCCCAGGTGGCGCTAGAGGCAAAGAACCTGCCTGCCAATGCAGGAGACCTAAGAGATGTGGGTTCAATCCCTGTGTTGGGAAGATCCCCTGGAGAAGGACACGGCAATCCACTCCAGTATTCTTGCCCGGAGAATCCCATGGACAGAGGAGCCTGGTGGGCTACAGTCCATGGGGTTGCAAAGAGTCGGACATGACTAAAGTGACATGGCATTATAAAATAGATAATTAAAGAGAACCTACTCTATAGCACAGGGAGCTCTGCTCAAGGCTTGGTGGTGACCTAAATGGGAAGAGAATCCAAAAAAGGGGGATGTATGTATATGCATCGTGACTGACTTAGCTGTACAGTAGAAACTATCTCAACATTCCACTGCAGCAACTGTGCTGAAATAAAAATTAGACAGAAAGAAAAAAGGGGAGTCAGCAGGATTCTAGGTGGAAAAGAATGGTGGCAGGGGCAGGGACCTACATGAGATGCAGAGACCCTGGAAGGCATCCTGAGAGGACACTTTATGATGAGCTATGAGGCTTGAGAAGGAACCGGCTGGGTGAAGGCAGAGGGAACAGCCTTCCAGTTAGAGGGAAACGCCCAAGTGGTGGAAGACTTGGTCTAGATGGAGAGCAGAAAGAGGTCCCAATGGAAGAGCAGCATGACACATGAAGAGAAGGATGAGAGAGAGGAAAGGGGGAGAGGCAGGAAGGGGGATCTAGAAAAGAGCCTGTTTTTTTTATTTTTTAATATTTATTTAATTGGCTGCGCTGGGTCTCAGTTGCGGCACGCGGGAGCTTCGCTGTGGTGCGCAGGCTCAGTAGTTGTGGCCCACTGACTTTGCGGCTCCAAGGCATGTGGGATCCTAGTTCCCCGACCTGGGATCGAACCCACGCCCCCTGCATTGCAAGGCAGATTCCTAACCGCTGCACCACCAGGGAAGCCCCGAGCCTGCATCTGGGACAAGGAAGATCTCAGGGACAGCTGGCACCCCTCAGGCTGGTTCCCCAGCCCCGTGTCTGCCTCCCCTCAAGGAAGCGTCTAGAGGCTTTTCCGTCCTCTGGATGAAAGATGAGGGCAGTGTTGTCACAGCAGAGAGCTCACGTGGCGCTGAGATTGAATCTCCCACTGGGAGCTGAGTGGGAAAGTCATCACTTCCCCACAGGCTCCGAGAACACTCAGGCCTCATCAACCCCTCATCCCCCAACGTGCATTCACACAGCCCCTTCTAGCAGCGGTCCTTAAATTTTTTTTAAATTTTATTTTTTCAATTGAAGTGTGGTTGCTTGTTGGTTTATTTAAATGTTGATTTGTTTGGATGCATTTTCCCCTGCTAAATGCATAGTATCTTTTCTGTCTAATTTTGTTTTTGCTTTTCTGAATATTTATTTACTTATTTGGCTGTATTGGGTCTTAGGCCAAACATGTAGGATCTTTGTTGCTGTGCATGGACTCTCTAGTTGTCGTGCCCTGGCTCTGGACTCAGTAGTTGCCCCGAGGCTTGTGGAATCTTAGTCCCCCCACCAGGGATTGAACCCACATCCCCTGCATTGCAAGGCACATTCTTAACCAGTGGACCACCCAGGAAGTCCCTAATTTTGTATTTTTTTTTAAAAAGGGCTTCCCCCAATGGTCTCAGCTTCCGCTGGGGCTCTGAAGTCCACACTGTCTGACCTTTATGGCCCTCTCTTCTGCATGTACAAGCTACTTCCCTGTCTTCTGAGCTCAAAGGCACCTTGATCAACCCTCTTGAACATCCTTGGTCATGTCCCTATAGTGTTTACTTATGTCTGGCTTCATGATAATCCCCTGTCATGAGTTATATTGTTTCATTATCACAACAACCCTTTAAGGAAAGGACAGAATGAACCCTATTTTTAAGATGAGGAAACTAAGAACAGAGAGGTTAAGAAATCTGCCCAAGGTCACACAGCCAGTAAGTCCAAGAGTCCAGTTGCATCTAGGCAGTTGAGCTCCGGGGTCTAAGCTTTGTCTGTTGGTGGCTCCAGAGCCTTAGACTTCAGTGTGTTCAGCCATTTCCTGGGCATCCCACTGCCCATAGGCTCAGCCTGCTCAGACTGGTGCTGTCTCAAGCTAGGGGCCAGCTTCAGTTTCCTTCCATCTGTTGTTAGTGGCACCATGATGGTGAAGGTCAGCTCTTCTTTCTGCTAAGCACCCGTCCCTGCCTCCAGCCACGGTGACTGGTCCAGGCGTGGGTATGTCAGGGGGACCAGCAAACCCAGGGCCTCCTGTGCCCGCAAGTGCAGACACTCTCTGAGGGAGGCCCCTTCCTCCCTCTGGGGTCTCTATGCTGAGATGAAGTAAGCCTGGAGCTGCCCACAGCTGGGTGCCCTCCCACTGCCAACTGAGTGCACGGGTGCAGCCCACATAGGTTCTGAAATGAGATAGTGGGGAGGAGAGCAGGAGGAATAAGTCAGACACATCCCAGAGTCCCCAGAGACAACAGTCCCAGGATGCCCAGGGCTGGAGGTGGTTTCAGTTGGGTTTCTGTCACTTGCAACCCCCCAATCTGACCCCAAACTGGGAAACTTGCTGCCCTTCTTGTCATCTCTGTTGCCCTCCATCCTATGGATTTCCAGGTCTGGTCACATCTCGGTTTCTTGGCCCCATCACTGCCCTGGTCCAGATCATCATCACCTCTCACTTGAACTGTTGATAACAGGTCTCTCCCAAACCAGCTCCCTCCAGTCCAGCCTTCCCCTTTCCACCAGCCAGAGCCATCTCTACACAAACATGGGCCAGCCTGGTCCTCCCCAAAGCATTGCAAGGATTTCCCAACATTTCCTAGGGATGCCCAAGCTCCTTGGAACAACAAATGAGGGCCTGCATGCATGGCAGGAGAACTGAACTGTTTCAGCTTCGGGCTGTCACTCACGTGGTCCTCACTTCCTGGAACACCTGTCTCTTCCTTCACCTGTCAGCTCTTGTCACCCTTTCAGGCTTAGCTGAGTTTCTTTCCTCCAGAAAACCATCCTTGGTCACCATTCTAAAGGTCCCAAAGTTTCTCTTCTGCACTGCTCTGGGGTTCTGTGCATCACTGTCCTCTGTCCCCATTAGGCCACATGATCCTTAAGGGCAGGGAACACAACTCATGTTGACACCTCTAGGGCCATGTTGGTGGCTGAAACATAGCAGGGCCTCAGCAAATGACTCTGACCCACATTAACCTTCTGAGTCTCACTTTCTCGTCCATCAAAAGCTGAGCTTATACAAGGTGACCTCTGTAGAACTCTATAAGTCAGAAGCCAACCCCACATACAATGACTTTGGTGACATCTTTCCTGATTGAATTTTTGCAATTGAGGGGCTGAAAAGGGATGAGCTTCTTTTTCCCATTTTCTATTCTCCCCACATGGAAGAGATCTGCGTGTGGCCTCTAGAAATTATGTTAACTTGATCAATTAAAAAAAAAACAATAATTTTCATTTCTAGTCCTGATAGTTGGAAAAAGTTAATATCTTGCCTTTGCTCTTGGCTTCACGCCAGAGTCAAATTAGATTTATGAATTTAGCATGATTGAAAGTTAACAGATAACTCCATGTTCTGCTGAGCCAGTGCAAACCTTTAATGTTTAATCAAGAAGCAGAATTAGGAGTTAAGTATGCCTTGCTTGGGATATTAAAAAAAATAAAATAAGAAATACCCCTAAGCCTTCTAATCACAACCAACTTCCAGTCTGTCTAGCTGGCCAGGGTTATTCTCAGCTCATGTAACTTTAGAAAATAGGGCTCCTGGTCCTAAAGGAATGGACCCTTCATTTTAACAATGAATGGAGGGATGGGGGAAGCCCTACAGGCAAGCCAAACCACTTGAGCATCACCCCAGAGCCCCCATCCACTGCCAGAGATGGGATAATTAGTGTATGAGTCTGCTAGACTGCGGTAACAAAAGAACCACAAACGGAATGGCTTAAATAAGAGAAATTGACTTGTTCACATTTCTGGAGGTTGGAAGTCCAAGATCGAGGAGTCGTCAGGGCCATGATCTTTAAGAAAGTGCTAGGAAAGGATCTGATCCAGGCCTCTCTCCTAGCATCTGGCAGTGCCTTGGTTTAAGTCACTATAATCCCAATTTTCACATGGCATTCTCTCTGCCCATGTGTCTAAGTGTTCAAATCTCCCCATTTTTTAAGGATGCGAGTCATATTGGATTGGAGAAGGAAATGGCAGCCCCACTCCAGTGTTCTTGCCTGGAGAATCCCGTGGACAGAGGAACCCCGTGGGCTGCTGTCCATAGGGTTGTACAGAGTCGGACACGACTGAAGCGACTTAGCATGCATGAAACCCACTCCAGTATTCTTGCCTGGAGAATGCAAGGGACAGAGGAGGCTGGTGGGCTGCTGTCTATGGGATCACACAGAGTAGGACACGACTGAAGCGACTTAGCAGCAGCAGCAGCAGCATACTGGATTAGGGCAAAATGCTCCACAAGACCGCATCTTAACTAAGTATTTTGGCAAGGAACTCATTTCTAAATAAGGTTACATTCCAAGGTCCTGGGGGCCAAGACTTCAAAATATGAGTCCAAGGGGCAGAGAGACACAATTTAAACCATAATAGTCATCTGGATGGAAAAGTGTTGGAATATTCAGTCATTTGCATCTAGACTTTGCTCTTGGTTCTTTCCCCAGATCTAGCTAATTGTTTTTAGAATGTTTTTGCTAATAACCTCCTGTCCCCTTTCTAAATATAGCCTTCTAAGGGTCTACCGTAAATAGCTTCGGCCTTGATTAACGTGGTTTACAAATTATACAGATTGGCATTTTCAGAAGCAAAATGCAAGAATATGCAGCAAATGGACATCTCTGGTGGTCCAGTGGTTGAGAATCCACCTGCCAATGCAGGGAACATGGGTCCATCTCTGGTCTGGGAAGATCCCACACGCTGCAGAGCAGGTAAGCCCTCGTGCCACAAGTACAGAGCCTGTGTGCTGCAACTGCTGAAGCTCACACACCCAAGAGCCTGTGCTCAGCAACAAGAGAACCACTACGATGAGAAGCCCGCACACCGCAATGAAGAGTAGCCCTCACTCTCCTCAACTAGAGAAAAACCCCATGTGCAGCCACGAAGATCCAGTACGGCCAAAAATAAGCAAATAAATAAATAGTTTTTAAAAAAATAAAGTATAAAAGAGTCCAGGATCAAGAGTTTGATTCTGGAGCCCAGATTTGAAAAACAAAAGAATATGCAGAAAATGCAAGAATGTTGGCAAAGCTGCCAAGCTGATGGCTGCCCTGGATGTCCAGAGCCCAGCTCTTCTCCTTAGCCCAGCGCCTCTGGGGGAGCCTTTTCATATTGGTACACTTTAGACCTAGCTTTTCAGATGCAGCAAGAAACAACTTTTCTTAGTGTTCAGGCAGCAGAGCAGCTAGAAATGATGGTTTCTCTTTGCAGAACATGGTGAAATATTGATAGGTTAAGCCAAAGTGAATATAATAAATATACAATTGCCTGATAAATTGGTCATTATGTTTTCAAGATTCTGGTTTTGACAGGAAGCCACAGGCTCCAATGTTTTTTTGTGGGGGCGGGAGAGGAAATCTTATAATTGAGGAAATCATATTCATGTCTTTTATTTTTAATTGTTGAAAAACTCTCCATGATCAGATTTCAGAAGAACAAATTGGTCTGAGTTAGGAACACCAACATCTCATGGGAGTGCCATGGTGCCCTGGAAAAATACAAAACAGCAGGATCCCTTTGTGAAGCCAAATATTCCACAAAAGTTGAGGGCATGAGAGAGGACACATGGAACTGCCATGCTGAGGTGGGGTAGCAGCCCCCCGCCCCCCAATATCTGCCCCCTCAAGCCTTGCCTCAGCATCCAGGAAGCTCCAGAGACAAGAAAGCCTGTCAGCTGTGTGACCATGGACTTGTTCTCACCCCTGCTTCTTCCTTCCCTGGTAGCTCAGCTGGTAAAGAATCTGCCTGCAATTCAGGAGACCCCGGTTCGATTCCTAGGTTGGGAAGATCCCCTGGAGAAGGGATAGGCTACCCAGTCCAGTATTCTTGGGCTCTCCTGGTGGCTCAGATAATAAAGAATCTGCCTGCAATGTGGGAGAGCTGGGTTTGATCCCTGGGTTGGGAAGATCCCTTGGATAAGGGCATTGCTACCCACTCCAGTATTCTTACCTGGAGAATCCCCATCAACAGAGGATCCTGGTGGGCTACAGTCCATGGGGTTGAAGAGAGTTGGATACGACTGAGCAAATAAGCTTCCTCCAGGGGGATCATAGTCTTTGATGGGTAAGACAAAACACACATCCACACAAAGGTCAAGCTTTCTCCCTCTCCCTAAAGGCAGAAGATGTCACCTGCCACTGTCTAAGTAGATAGAAACCAATCCTTCACTCCTGGCTTCATCCCAAGCGAGCTCTGGATCCACTACAACCCCCTCCCGCACCATGGGTGCACCTCGTGCATGAAGATGAATGGCTTCCCCCAGCCCATCTCCCATCCCTTCATCCATCATCAGCTGCCTGCCTGCAGCTTCCCCACCACGTGGTCTGGAGACCCCCTCCCCCGCCCCCAGTGTGCTTCTCACGCCTGAGCTCTAAATTACTCTGACAGCTCGTCCTTGATAAAGAACGACAGAGGATTATGCTTCTGATCAGGGGTTGACTAACTGTGAAATGCAAAGTCCCTGTCCCCAAAGTGCCAGCCATCACTTAGAAAATAAGGAGGGAGCCTAGCCAGCTTGCTAGGGCCTGGATTCTAAGAGGAAGGAGGCTGGTGGACTTGATCATTTTATGCATTTGAAGGGAGTTTATCAGCCCTTTGGCTTTTATTTATTTATTTTACAATGGTGCTGGGTCTTCACTGCTGCATGGACTTCTCTCTAGCGGCAGGGAGCAGGGGCTACTCTCCAGTTGTGGTGCTCGGGCTGCTCATTGCGGTGTGGCTTCTCTTGTCGGATAACACGGCTCTAAGGCACGCAGGCTTCAGGAGTTGTAGTACATGGGCTCAGTAGTTGCAGCTCCTGGGCTCTAGAGCACAGGCTCAATAGTTGTGGCTTAGTCGCTCCGCGGCATGTGGGATCTTCCTGGATCAGGGATCGAACCCATGTCTCCTGCACTGGCAGGCAGATTCTTTACCGCTAAGCCACCAGGGAAGCCCAGTCCCTTGGTTTTACTGTGTCCTTTCTAGTCATTTGTCCCATCACTGGCCCTCTCAGGCTTCTAGACAGCAGAGGTCAGGGGTGGTGCAGCCCCATTGGTCAGGTGAGTAGACTGAGATGTAGAGACAGTCTACTGTGTAGATGTTTAGACAAATAAGATTCTCAGCAGCTGTCAAAGGGCCACAGTGTCTGATATGATGCCCACTTCCTTCTCCTGGCTAGGTCAGATAAGGATCAGGCAATCAGGAGGCTGTGTGGGTGTGCCTGTCCTCAACTGAAGGACCACCACTCTCCATCAGAGTGGTTGGCATGCTGGGAGCCCTGGAACTTCCTCACAAGGCTGGGTAGTCGGTCTCCTGAACAAAGCTGGGTCAAGGCCATCTTCTCACATGACTACCCTGTTGATCTGGTTCCCATCCCAGAAGGAGGAGACCCAAATCCTTGGCTGGACTGGGTTCGTCTGGGTGGGAGTGGGTTTTTGAGGTCTTGTGGCTGCAACAGAGGATCCTAAGATGGTCCTGCCTGGAGCTGGAGGAGTGGGCAAAGATGAAGGCAGGCAGGAAGGAGAGTCAAGGTCCACAAGGCCTGGACAGGAAGAACAATGACAAAAATTTAAGAGCAATGGGGTGCCCTCTCTCTTAAATGTTGTTCTTATCTTCTCTTAGAGAAGAAGTTTAGAAACAAGGGAGATGAAAGCAAGCAAAAAAAGGTATAGATCTGCTGGAGGAGGCTGCGTCTGGTGAACAGGAACAAAGGTTTCATCTCTCATGTTGGTTCCATGCGTGTTGGTGCTGCCTGTACCTCTGTGGCTCAGAACCACAATATTTATTCTCCTGTGGCTTTGAAGGCCTGAAGACCAAAGTCAAGGTGTCAGCAGGGCCACTGTCTCTCCAAAGGCTCTTGGGGAGAATCCTTCCTTGCCTTGTCCAGCTCCTGGAGGGCCCTGGTGCTCCCTGGCTTGTGGAAACCTTACTCCAACCTCTGCCTTCACTTTCACATCATGTTCAGCTCTGTCACCATCTGATAAAGACACCAGGTATCAGCTTTAGGGTGCCTCCCCCACCCCCCCAATAAAGATGATTTCATCTTGAGGTCCTTAACTAATTACATCTGCCAGGAGCCTATTTCTAAATAAGGTCACGGTCTGAGGACCCAGGATTGAGGTGGATACGAGCTTGCTCAGTTGCTCAGTCGTGTCCAACTCTCTGTGACCCCATGGACTGTCGCCTGCCAGGCTCCTCTGTCCATGGTATTTTCCAGGCTAGGATACTGGAATGGGTTGCCATTTCCTACTTCAGGATAAGGGTTTAGGGGGACACTATTCAACTCCTTACTCCCCTCAGCTCAGCCCCAGAGTCTCCTGGCATGAACCCAAAGACACATGGCCCTCTATTCTGGGGCTCACCCCATCTACCTCCTCACCCTGTCTTCCCAGTCACTCCATCCCCGCTGTGCTCATCTCTCCCCACCCCTAGGCTGGTAGAGATTGGTGGATAACCCTTCAGATCACCCTGTTCTCTTTGTCCATTGACTTCTTGAAGCAAAGCCAGAGCTCTCTCAGCGTTCTCTGCCTGAAAGGTTATGTTGCAGGAAGTGCCCAGCTCTGGCCCTGGGGTCAGAACACCTGGCCCCTGTTAGATTCTGGGGTCACCTGCCAGCCAGCTCCTGGGATCAGCTCTGCCCGTTCCAGTTGTGTGCACACATGCGTGCATGTGTGTCTCTTTCTGTCTCTCTCGACTCCTTCCTGACTTAAAAGGGAGATCTGAGGTCAGCTCCCAACTATGGATTAGGCCTGGGTGGCCAGAGCCTCAGGACATAACCAGACCAGAGTGGAAGGACTGGAGTTATGTCAGTAGAGTTGGACTAGGGAAGGGCAGGGGTTGGGAGAAGAAATCTAAGCCCAGTCTATCTGAGATTCGCATGAGCAACTAAGGGGAAGATGTGCAGATTTGGGGGCTGGGCCACATAGACCCAGGGTTAAAGCTTGCTTCTTACTGCATGTCCTCTGGGCCTCAGCTGTCTCATATACAGCAAGGACAAGAGGAGTATCTTCTTCACAGGGTTTTTATGAAGACTGATTGGGAAGGCACTGAAAGCGCTTACTCTACCAGGCTTCTAGTCTACTACCTAACCTGAGTTCTTTCTTCGCTTTCCCCAGTCCAGAAGCAGAGTGGGTGTCAGGGCAGGAGCTGCAGCAGAGGTCTAGGGAGATGGTGTCTGGAGGGAGAGGTCCAGAGGGAAGCCGGGTCACCCACTAAGACAGGGGCAGGGCTCAGGTGAAGGAGAATTACCAGAGAAGGAACAGACCTGGCAAGCTACCATGAGGATGCTCCACGTGCACTGGGATAGATTCTTGCACCAGCTGAGTCCTGCCTCTGCCTTATTATCTTTTCATAGGAACGTCGAGTCCCTCCCTCTCCCCCCACTCCAACGGATGGCATTGTCCTCGGTATCATGAAAGAGGAGAGGACAGGGTATTTAGAGAAAACGTCTCCTTCCTCTGGTCGCCCAAGCCCCCTTTGGCTGTCTCCATACTGTGCATTTCCCTTCCAACGTGGCTCTGGGTGCCAAAAGCAAAATCCAGATAGATATGGGCCATTTCCTCTGCAGCCGAACAATAACAGAGGATAATTATCCATTGGGCGCTGTTTACCGCTTTGCATTTGGTTGCAGGTCTTGTGCCCAGGGATGGTCACAGCCCGAGCCTCCCTAATGACCTGGAGAGCAGAGCAAAGGACGTGATTATTCTGTTTATTGAGAATTAAAACAAATCTGGTCAGAGGAGAAGTCATCTGCTATTTGGCTCTTCCCAAAAGCAATTACCTATAATTGTGCTGCTTCAGGAAAGACAGTCGCTGGTATTTGAGGTCCAAAACCATTACAGCAACCTGAAAGGGCCCAGAGGAGACTGATCATAGCATTTTTCTCAGAACCCCAGCCCCTGCACTTCCTTATGATTTGGGTTCAATTTATAGCCCATGAGGCCCCTCGCAGGTGCAGAGAACAGTGTGTGTGTTGGCGGAGGCGTGAGTGTTAATTGGAAAATTCTGCAAACCACCTTTATCAAAGGTGAGACAGCCTGCTGGCCTATTAGTTCAAATGGTTTCATCTTGTCCAGCTGAGCTGTGTTCAGGCTCTGGGGCTTCTTGTTGGCTTTGTAAATTTGTATGTGTTTAAATTAAAGATCCAAACGAAATGGGTTGGCTATCGTGGTCCATGGTGTGTGGGGATTGATTGTGAGGTATATTTCAAGATGATTTTTACTACTCACCGGAAAAATACTGAGGTTGGTGAATAATTTACTTAGAGAATCGCTTCCAGTGGAATGAAAGTCATCCTAATGGTCTTATGACATCCATTCACCTGTGAGGTACTTAATTTAGTGAGAGATCATAGGGTGGCCTTGGAGCCAAGTCCTGGTAATGGCACTGAAGCCACCGCCTGTCTCATCCAGGCTGCACGCGCCAGCAGGGAACCACAGTCACCGTCGAACTGTTCATGGTTATTGATACGATCACATGTTTTCAGATTAGATGACTCTGGATATCTCAATTCTTTTCATCCTCCTATACCACCACCAGAGGCAATGTCCAGGTCTGAAGACATTTATGTGACATTATTCCATGCGGTGTACATCATTCTGCTACGTGAATCATCCCCCACCCCCAAATTGCTAGGGGGGCCATCATCCCCATTTTTTAGCTAGAGAAACTGGGTTCTGTAGGCCCTTTGAATGACCTGTAGGTTCCCTACAAGTGTCTCCGCAGGAAGCAAGTGGGCGATTATGACAGTTGGAAGTGCAGTGAGTGACCCAATGGAGTTTGGGATGCTGCGGTCATTGGTACGCAATGTGCTCAGCTGTCCCCATCTGTGCGGAGATGATATAAACTCAGTGAGGTTGAAACATCTGCCTGCCCTCACCCGTCATCAAGATGGGTCTTACTGCACATGCAAGCAAAATTAGACTGGCGAAAGAGCGACCTCAGAATGCAAAGAAAAGCCATTTCTCCTTGATGCCTAAGAAGGATGCTGGCCAAGACCCTCTACATAAACAGAAACACAAAAGAATATAAAATCTATATTTCCATTTGCTTGTCTTTTCCCTTGATTACTGACTGTGGCAGCTGGGTTTAAGGGTGGAGAGAAGGAAACTAACAGCTATGGAGTGAACCAAGCCCAGGTACTTGGTTCTTATCAATTGGCAACGATTCTAAAATATGGTTATTACAGAAGCAGCATGGTCGGTTTTCTCCTCAGTATCCTTTTCTCTCTTCCTGCTCCCTAATGGAGCTCACGTAACTTGCAGGAAGCTAACTGATCCCCAGATTCAGGAGACAATTGCCACTGGTATAAATTAGGTATAGTTAGTTATTACATCAGAGAAGGCAATGGCACCCCACTCCAGTACTCTTGCCTGGAAAATCCCATGGGCGGAGGATCCTGGTGGGCTGACGTCTATGGGGTCTGCGAAGAGTCGAACACGACTGAGCGACTTCACTTTCACTTTTCACTTTCATGCATTGGAGAAGGAAATGGCAACCCCCTCCAGTGTTCTTGCCTGGAGAATCCCAGGGACGGGGGAGCCTGGTGGGCTGGCGTCTATGGGGTCGCACAGAGTCAGACACGACTGAAGCGACTTAGCAGCAGCAGCAGCAGCACTTACTCCATCCCGTTTCTACTGATGGGTTCAGAATCCAGGCTTCACCAGTCAGTGCATGACAGTCTCCTGGCGAATGCTATTGGTCCAGAGTGGGCACATGACTTCAGCTGGTCCAATCAGATTAATGGGGCCGATATTTATCCCAAGGTTCCCACAAACTGTAGACTGGGCGGCACTCTACGTCCTGTTCCTCCACTCTACTTTCTGGTGTCCCTCGTCTGATCAAGGGGAGCCGGCCAGAGCAGTGTAGACATCAGGAATTACAGGGACGTAACACTGAACCTCAACCACACCTATAACCTGCTCTTCCGCAGAACTGCCTGTCACAAGAAAACCTTCTTTACTATTGAAGCCAGTTTGAGGATGGATTCTACCACTTGCCGTCCAGAGCATCCTAAGCAAATATGATTGGTGCCACTCATCTTCTTGACGAAAAGTGTGAATCATACGTATTGAGTAGTTTCCTTGAATCAGGTGACCATCCCTCGTCCAACCAGCTGAGACAGTTTTCAATCATGAGAGGCGAGGTATGTTAATACCATGGTTTAGAATGGACCTGGTTACCCAAGTCCAGGGGCTGTTTCTTTGGACTGTAGATGAAGCAGGTTCCCCAAATCACATATCCCACGTCCAGCCAGAAGGGAACTGTCCCTTTCTTACGGTATTTTCCACTTCCTAGTGTAGTTCCATGTTTGGCACATTCTCAATAAATATTGATTTAATGGGATAAAGAGAAGACTGTCTCCATCCACATCTTACCCATTCCTTGTCTCGATTACATGTTCAGCCTTGCTCCATCTTCTCAGTAGAATGCTAAGTAGCACTCTCCCCTCAAATGTGTAAAAGGGAAAAGAACCTCAGCCACTGTTTCGACGCCAGATACCAGCTTGTGGGAAAGAATGTGAATGAACACATGTCTGCTCTGGTCCTAAGTGACATCTCTGAGGACAGGGACTCTAGCAGTGTTGTGACAGTGACACAGATGGTAGTTTAGACCATGGCCTCCAACCCCCATCTGGGGCCCTGTCTGTACAAGCCAATCACCGCAGAAGCCTGAATCTGTAGCTATTTAACTGTGTTTGAAAACAGTGCTGACCCAGTGAGCTGGCAAAGCAAAGGATGTGCTGGAGACCCTGTGACCCAACCATTCTGTTCAAGATGATGCCGTGGAGAAACTTAGGATCGTGTATAGCAGGAAGCCTGTATAAGGAGATCCACTGCCATATTTGTAAAAGTGAAAAAGGATGGAAGGAAAAGAAATTCTGGTGTAGTCATATGACGGGAAAAAAATGAATGAACTAGCTCCGTACCTTTCATTGGAAGGACTGATGTTGAAGCTGAAACTCTAATACTGTGGCCACGTGATGCGAAGAACTGACTCACTGGAAAAGACCTGATGCTGGGGAAGATTGAAGGTGGGAGGAGAAGGGGACAAAAGAGGATGAGATGGTTGGATGGTATCACTGACTCGATGGACATGGGTTTAAGCAAGCTCCAGGAGTCGGTGATGGACAGGGAGGCCTGGCTGCAGTGCATGGGGTCACATAGAATCGGACATGACTGAGTGACTGAACTGAACTGAACTGAGCTCCATACCTAAACCAGATGGATCTCTACATATTCATGCGTTATAGTAGCATGTATGGGAAAATCTCAAAAAGTAAATGAATATGTTTTGGCAGATATGTGTGTGAGTGTGTTTGGATGTGTAGTAAAACATTTTTTAAAAAGCGTAAGTGGTGCTAGTGGTAAAGAACCTGCCTGCCTGTGCAGGAGACATAAGAGATGGTGGGTTCAATCCCTAGGTTGGGAAGATCCCCTGGAGGAGGGCATGGCAACTCACTCCAATATTCTTGTCTGGAGAATTCCATGGACAGAGGAGTCTGGCAGGCTATGGTCCATAGGGTCAGATACGACTGTAGCGACTGAGCATAGCACAGCACAGACCAGAAACAATGACTTAAAATTTATAATCCAAATTGCTTTGCGGGATGAAGCTTAGATACTGAAATCAGGGGCACGTTTGTCTTTAACTTTATCTGTAAGGTTGTATCTTGTGTGTGTATTTATGTAAAATACATCTGAAGCAAAAACAAGCAAGACTTTTCATCTGCTTAATTGTCCAGTGAAAACACTCTTCTAGGAGAGCCTCAGGAAATGGGGTCCTTCTGCGTAGCTTGGCTTGCCAGACTTCTGAGAGCTCATCTCATTAAGCTTCTTTAAAAATATGTAAATTCTTTACATTATTTCATGACTTTTTTAAAAAGCAATCTTTTCACAGTACTACATGCATTCTTTTTTTTTTTTTTTAAGTGACTAAAGGCTTATAATAAATACATTAGCTGCCGGCATGTTCTTCCCCCACTGTTCAGCTACACTACCCCCATAGGAACCTATTTCAACATTTTTAGCTGCTTTTTCTGGATGTACTTTCATATTTTTAAAGCATATGCTTTCTAAATTTTCCAACTTAGACATGAACTTCCTGTTGTGGGCAAGAAGGGTTAAATTCACATCCTATCTCACACTCCCTCTGCCCTTCTCCCGTTCCCCAATACTATTAATCTTTTATTTCAGTTTTGTATTAAATCAGGACAGTGTTTGCATTGCTGGAGCTATATAAACACTGTTGGCTGCTAACCAGAAAATTTTATTGTGATCTATTTCCTTTCACATATAATCTTGGCCTTCTTGGGTTAATAACTGCCTTCAAAAAAAATGCTTAGAGGCTTCTCTGGTGGTCCAGTGGTTAGGAATCCACCTGCCAATGCAGGGGACACGGGTTTGATCCCTGGTCCAGGAAGATTCCCCACTCTAAGGGGCAGCTAAGCCCGTGTGCCACAACTGCCGAGCCCAGGCTCTACAGCCTGTATTCCACAGCAAAGAAGCCACTGCCACGAGAAACCCGCTCACCACCAGGAAGAGCAGACTTCACTCACCACAACTAGAGAGGGCCTGTGCACAGGAATGAGGGCCCAGCATAGCCAAGAATAAATTAAAAAAATTTTTTTAATGCTTAGTTCATAGTAGAATTATTTACAATGCCAAGATATGGAAACAATATGTGCCCATCAACAGATGAATAAATAAAGAAGCTACCGTATGTACATACAATGGAATATTATTCAGCCATAAAAAGCATGAAACTTTGCCATCTGCAACAACTTGGACTTGGAGGGCATTGAAAGTGTTAGTCGCTCAGTTGTGCCCACCTCTTTGGGATCCCATGGACTCCCACCAGGCTCCTCTGTTCATGAGATTTTCCAGGCAAGGATACTGGAGTGGTTTGCCATTTACTTCTCCAGGGGATCTTTCTGACCCAGGGAGGGATCAAACCCAGGTCTCCTGCATTACATGGGGATTCTTTCCCGACTGAGCTACCAGGGAGGCCCTGGAGGGATTATGCTAAGTTAAATAAGTCACACAGAGAAAGACAAATATAGTATGGTATCACTTCTATATGGAATCTAAAAGATACAACAAACTAGTGAATATAACAAAGAATCATGTATAAAATAAGCTACTAGGATATTGCACAATGCAGGGAATATAGCCAATATTTTATAATAACTATAAATGGAGTATAACCTTTAAAATTATGAGTCACTATATTAGACACCTGTAACTTATATAGTGCTGTATATCAATGATACTTCAAATAAATAAACAAGTAAATAAACGTTTTTTAAATGCCTAATGTTTGATATAGGAACCTGATTATTTATCCCAGTATTTCCTCAGCTTCCTTAAATTCATTTTTCAGATGATAACCTACTGCCTATCAACTAGAAGTAGTAGTAATAGTAGTAGCAGCTTTTAACCTGGAGACCTTGGAACATCCCTAGTGGTGCCTTGGTTAAATCTCTACACTCCCAATGCAGGGGGCACAGGTTCAATCCCTGGTTGGGGAACTAAGATCCTGCACGCCACATGGCTTGGTCAGAAAATATATATATAAATAAATAAACAAAGACCTCATTTCTGGAGCATTCTATATTCTTACTCAGGTCAAGAAAGCTGTCCAGTTCACATCCTGAGACTTCTGTTTGCCATTTCCTTGGGAACTACTTGAGCCGCTTTTGTCTCTTGAGTTTCCCCTTTTCCCATGGTCCATGCCTTCCTTGGTCTCAGATAATTCCTGCTAGCACACAAGTGCTTTCTAAGAAAGAATGCAAGTGAAGAATTTGAGCACTTGTACATCTGAAAATGACTTCAGGTTACCTTTCAGTTCAGTTCAGTCACTCAGTCGTGTCCGACTCTTTGCGACCCAAGGAATCACAGCACGCCAGGCCTCCCTGTCCATCACCAACTCGCAGAATTCACCCAGACTCACATCCATCGAGTCAGTGATGCCATCCAGCCATCTCATCCTCTGTCATCCCCTTCTCCTCCTGCCCCCAATCCCTCTCAGCATCAGAGTCTTTTCCAATGAGTCAACTCTTCGCATGAGGTGGCCAAAGTACTGGAGTTTCAGCTTTAGCATCATTCCTTCCAAAGAAATCCCAGGGCTGATCTCCTTCAGAATGGACTGGTTGGATCTCTTTGCAGTCCAAGGGACTCTCAAGAGTCTTCTCCAACACCACAGTTCAAAACCATCAATTCTTCGGCACTCAGCCTTCTTCACAGTCCAACTCTCACATCCATACATGACCACAGGAAAAACCATAGCCTTGACTAGACGAACCTTTGTTGTCAAAGTAATGTCTCTGCTTCTGAGTATGCTATCTAGGTTGGTCATAACTTTCCTTCCAAGGAGTAAGTGTCTTTTAATTTCATGGCTGCAGTCACCATGTGCAGTGATTTTGGAGCCCCCCAAAATAAAGTCTGACACTGTTTCCACTGTTTCCCCATCTATTTCTCATGAAGTGATGGGACCGGATGCCATCATCTTCGTTTTCTGAATGTTGAGCTTTAAGCCAACTTTTTCACTCTCCACTTTCTTTAGGCTTCATCAAATCTTGCTTTAGCAAAGATTCTAGGTTGCAAGTCATCTTCCTTTGTGAATATGAAAGTATTGACACATGGGAGTTTTACTCCAGCTTGCAAAGATACATACACTCTAAAGTTCAGAGCAGCAGCATTTACAATAGCCAAGTCATGAAAGCAGCCTAAATGACCATCGACAGGTGAATGGATAAAGATGTTTATATATATATACACACACACACATACATACATGTACATGCACATATACATATATACATAACACATACACACACACACAGTAGAATATTACTCAGCCACAAAAAAGAATGAAATAATGCTACTGGCAGGAACATGAATGCAAGTAGAGATTATCATCCTAAGTGAAGTAAGAAAGAGAAAAACAAATATTACATGATACCACTCTTATGTAAAGTCTAAAATATGATGCAGGGCTTCCCTGGTGGCTCAGTGGTAAACAATCCTCCTGCCAAAGCAGGAGATGCAGGTTCAATCCCTAATCTGGGAAGATCCCATATGCAGTAGAGAAACAAGGCCCATGGGTCACAACTATTCAGTCTGTGCTCCAGAGTCCAGGAGCCAAAACTATTGAGCCAGTGCTCTGAACAAGACCCCTGTGCTCTGAACAAGAGAACTTCCCACAGTGAGAAGCCCAAGCACCACAACTAGAGTAGATGACCCTGCTCGCCGCTACTAGAGAAAAGCCCATGCAGCAATGAAGACCCAGCGCAGCCAAAAATAAACAGATAGAATTATTAAAAAACAAAATGTGATACAAATGAACTTATTTACAAAACCGAAACAGATTCACATAGAAACCAAACTGTTTTCTGATGTTCTTGTTCATGTGTGTTACATCCCCCAACCTCCAGAGTTTACAAGGCTAAGTGAGGTGAAGAGTAAAGTTCGGGGAGCACTCTAAGGCTTGCTTTAAAATTAATTACTCCATAGTGATAATTTTATAAAGCAGATGCCAGAGAGAGGATTAAACTCACTGATGTCATAGTATGGAGCTATCACTTGGATGGCCAGTTCTTAAAGAGGGCAATCTGTTCCGACTTTAGAACACACTTCTCTTGATAAAATCACAACTTATTAGGGACAGCAAAGAACCTGGAGTTCCTCAGATGGAGAGCCTGGGGTACCCTGAGAAGCAGGGTGTAAGGACTCCTCAGGCTGGAGTGGAATGCAGCTCCAGTCTGTCTCTTGTTTCTCTGCTCAAATGTGTGTCCATTGAGTCGGTGATGCTATCTAACCATCTCATCCTCTGCCACTCCCTTCTCCTTTTGCCTTCAGTCTTTCCCAGCATCAGGGTCTTTTCCAATGAGTCAGTTCTTTGCATCAGGTGGCCAAAGGATTGGAGCTTCAGCTTCAACATCAGTTCTTCTAATGAACATCCAGGACTGATCTCCTTTAGAATGGACTGGTTGGATCTCCAGGCAGTCCAAGAGACTCTCAGCAGTCTTCTCCAGCACCACAACTGAAAAGCATCAATTCTTCAGCGCTCAGCTTTCTTTACAGTCCAACTCTCACATCCATACATGACTACTGGAAAAACCACAGCTTTGACTAGATGGACATTTGTCGACCAAGTGATGTCTCTGCTTTTTAGTGCGCTCTCTAGGTTGGTCATAACTTTTCTTCCAAGGAGTAAGTGTCTTTTTATGTCATGGCTGCAGTCACCATCTGCAGTGATTTTGGAGCCCAAGAAAATAAACTCTGTCGCTGCTTGCACTGTTTGCCCATCTATTTGCCATGAAGTGATGGGACTGGATGCCGTGAGCTTAGGTTTTGAATGTTGAGTTTTAAGCCAGCTTTTTCACTCTCCTTTTTCCCTTCATCAACAGGTCCTTTAGTCCTCTTCACCTTTGGCCATTAGAGTGGCATCACCTGCACCACCTGTGAAGCCCAGTGACCTCCACATGTAAGTTAAATAAGCAGAGTGACAGCACAACCTTGGCGTACGCTTTCCCAATTGGAACCAGCCCATTGTTCTGTGCCTGGTTCTAATTGTTGCTTCTTGACCTGCATGCACGTTTCTCAGGAGACAGGTGAGGTGTCTGGTACTCCCACCTCCTTAAGATTTTTTCACAGTTTGTTGTGATCCACACCATCAAAGGGTTTAAAGTAGTCAGTGAAGCAGAAGTAGGTATTTTCCTGGAATGTCCTTGCTTTCTCCATGATCCAGTGAATGTTGACAATTTGATCTCCCATTCCTCTGCCTTTTCTACAGGATGAAAAGATGATTCTTTTTTTTAACATAGTGCTCAGTCCAATTCACTCCTCTGCAAGAAAAAGGAAGTAGGTCTGGATTCACCTCCTGGTGTGTGGACTGAACCCCACAGGGTGTTGATCCCAGGGTCTCTCATGGTTAGAAATGAGCTCGGTGGGGAGTGTGAGAACCTTGGCACAGTACAGACTCCCTCCTGGTCAGGGTCAGCCATCACTCTATGCTCATACAGTCTTTTCAGCGCCACCCTGCATAATACATTTGTACAACTTGATCATGAAGGATTATCAGAGTGAAGTGTTTGCAAGTCACGTAACTGGCTGGAGAGCCTTTGAATTAAGACGGCCATCAGCCGTCTCCCATCAATGCTCCTTCACTAGGAATAGTCCCGGCTGCCTCCTCACATCAATCTGTGCTCGTTTAGGGATCGTCATAAGATGGGAGCATCACTGTCAGTACTCTTGACCCAGGAGCCAATTTGTCTAAACGACATCTAGGGATCTGTGGACAGTGTAGAGCAGGTGGGGTTGAGGTCAGCTGGGCAAGGGGGCAGGGTGTTCCCTTTGGTGTGCCAAAAGCACTCCTTCTTCTCATTTCACTCCAAAATGGAAAGTGCTCTGGTTTAGGGATCAGGGAGATGTAAGCGTATGCCTTGACTCTGAAATATATTAGCTTTGATAACTGAGGCAACTACCTCAGTGTCCTTGTCTGTAAAATGGTGATGTCCCTCTTTTCCAACTATTATGAGGATCAAATAAGTATGTGTTGATAAAGCGCCTACTGTATGTCTGGGATATATAGGTACTCAATCAGAGCAGGCTCCTTTCAGCTCCAGGGAGGGATGGTAGGGCCACTGATTTAATCATAAAACAGAGAACTAAGGTTCTGAGGCAGGAGGGTGCTTTTTGTGAAGGAAGACAGGTTTAAAAACAAACCAGCCAACCCTGCATTTCTTAATGCCCAACCAGAATAGCCCATTGGAACTTAAAATCTGGGGGAGCTATCAACGGACCAGAGTCAGAGGGGCTCCTTCAGCTCCTTTATTTTTTTATCCTCTGTAATTCTGCACAAAGAAGAGGGTCCTTGTCCTGAGGGAGGAGTCAGAGAGATCCCTGTGTGCGAGTGACCCATAGGACAGTCCAGAAATACCAAAGATGCAGCGGGAGTGGGAACTGGGCAGTTGGGACCCACGCACCACATTTCTTGGTGACTGAGATCTGCTTGTTAGAGGCATTCCAACAGCCACATTGATTCAGGAACTCAGTGGCTGTGGTTGACTGTACAAGTGTCACATGTTGCCTGCCCTTGAAATAAATCTAGAAGACTCTGATTGATTCACTGAAGAAATATTTACTGAGCATTGGCTATACGGCAGGCAATATTCGAGGAACTGAGAAAATAGGAAAATGAAGTTTCTGTTCTCGTGGAGCTTATATTCTGATAGGATAGAAAAATGTTAGTCGCTCAGTTGTGTCCAACTCTTTGTGACGTGATGGACTGTAGCCCGCCAGGCTCCTCTGTCCATGGGATTCTCCAGGCAAGAATACTGGAGTGGGTTGCCATGTGCTCCTCTAAGGGATCTTCTCTGACCCAGGGATCAAACCTGAGCCTCCTGCATTGTAGCAGGTTCTTTACTGTCTGAGCCAACAGGAAAGCTATGACAGAGAAACAAACCAAATAATGGATGGTGACAAAAGCCATAAAGAAAATAAACAAGTTTGTAGATTGTAACAGAATAAGGAAAAGGTCCATTTTGATTGAGTGGCCTGGGAAGGGTCAATCCACTCTGGATTGGTTACATTAAGAGGAGAAACGAAAGAATAGAAAGGAGCCAGGAAGGGAAAAGAAGGTTCCAGACAGAAGGAATAGCCAAGTTCAAAGTCCCTGGGATAAAAATGACCTTGGTGTACTTGAGAGATGGAAAGAATGCCAGGGTGTTTAGAACAGAGTGAGCGAGGAGAGGAAGAAATAACAGTTAAGGTTGGAGAGGTGGAAGCTAAATTTGTGTTGTGGCAAAATGTCAGATTTTAGTTAATGTTAATTGGAATGGGGACTCTTTGGAAGGCTTCAAGCCTTCCTTCAAGAGGAAGGCACATTCAGGAGGGAGGAACTGGGACCTTGAGGCTGGCCCTGCCCCCCACCCCCACCCACTGCTGTAAAAGCACCCGAGTTCTGATCCTAGACTCGGCATGCTCCTAGGTCAAGGTTAGGGACAGTCTGCCCTCGGAGGGGACAGGACTAGGTTTGTCATAGCTTTCCTTCCAAGGAGCCTCTATTTGCCATGAAATGGTGGGACTGGATGCTGTGATCTTAGTTTTTTCAATGTTGAGTTTTAAGCCAGCTTTTCCACTCTCCTCTTCCACCCTCATCAAGAGGTTCTTTAGTTCTTCTTCACTTTTGGCCATTAGAGTGGTATCATCTGCATCACCTGGGAAACCCAATGAACTCTGCATATAAGTTAAATAAGCAGAGTGACAACATACAACCTTGTCCTACTCTTTGCCTAATTTTGCCCCAGCAAGGAGGCCCAACCAAGGCTCCTATGCCCTGGCCTTTAACCTATGACTCTGACCCTCTGGCTCAGCGTTTTCCTTTGACAACACCCGATGCCTCATTCACATTCAGGTTTTAATACCACCAACTCTCGAATTCATTTTATATTTTCTGGAGTCCTAATAAGCCTACTTTCTCTGCTGCTGCCAGGACTTTCAAAATTACAGAGAATTGAGAGGCAGAAAAACATCTACTTCAGAAAAGAGAGTTCCAGAAAAACATGTACTTCTGCTTTATTGACTACACCAAGCCTTTGACTGTGTGGATCACAACAAACTATGGAAAATTCTTCAAGAGATGGGAATACCAGACCACCTGACCTGCCTCCTGAGAAATCTGTATGCAGGTCAAGAAGCAACAGTTAGAACTGGACATGGAACAACAGACTGGTTCTAAATCGGGAAAGGAGTACATCAAGCCTGTATACTGTCACCCTGCTTATTAAACTTATATGCAGAGGACATCATGCAAAATGCCAGGCTGGATGAAGCACAAGCTGGAATCAAGATTGTCGGGAGAAATATCAATTACCTCAGATACACAGATGACACCACTCTTATGGCAGAAAGCAAAGAAGCACTAAAGAGCCTCTGGATGAAAGTGAAAGAGGAGAGTGAAAAAGTAGGCCTAAAACTCAACATTCAGAAAACTAAGATCATGGCATCTGGTCCCATCACTTCATGGCAAATAGATGGGGAAACCATGGAAACGGTGAGAGACTTTATTTTCTTGCGCTCCAAAATCACTGCAGATGGTGACTGCAGCCAGGAAATTAAAAGACGCTTGCTCCTTGGAAGAAAAGCTATGACCAACCTAGACAGCATATTAAAAAGCAGAGACAGAACAAGATGGTGGAGGAGTAGGTGGACATGGAGTACTTCTCTCTCCACAGATATATCAGGAATACTTCAGACACAGAAGTACATGCAAAACACCGCTGAGAGTGGACAGGAGTGCTTGACCAGAGGAAAAGAATATATAGAACCATGCAAAACTCAGTAGGATGAAGAAACTAGGGGGGGAAACAGGAGTGTTAGTAGGACTAGGCCTGTCCTCGGTGGGTGGGGGAACTGAAGCAGGGGTCTGATCCCCACTTCAGGGTAACTGTCTGAGTCAGAGGAGAAACATTTAAGGCTGAGAGTGAAACAGCTGATCTGTGGCAGCCTAAATGGAAGGAGGATCAGACAGTCCTTGCCACAGCCATACGTACCAGACAGGGACGCAGGTCCCCTGGAAGATGGAGTTTAGGGATTGTGGAGCAATCCCGGGGCGAGGGCCGCTGTTGACTGCAGAGAGACATATCTAGGGGATGTGAGGGAGGAGAGTGTGGTGGGAAATGCCTGTGGAAGAAAGCCAGGCAGCCATGGAAGCAAGGCGATACTGCTGAGTCATGTGTAGGGGGTGGAGCCATCACCATAGCCTCTCTCTCCCCTCTTGCCAACACCCGCAGCTGAACAATAGAGAGGCTGGGCCATCAAACGCCTGAGGCACTGAACTACAGAGCAGGACTCCACCCAGGGTGCTCCTTAAGTGCCTGACTTGCTGAGCTACAGAGTAGGACCCCAGCCAGGGGGCGGGGTGTCAGGGGGCCCCTATGTGCCTGATGCACAGAACAACAGAGAAGGACCCCAGACGAGGGAGCCCTCTAAGTGCCTGAATGGGTGGAGCTATGGAGAAAGACTGCCCAAAGAGGCCTTCTGATTGCCAGCTACCAGAGGCTCGAAAAAAGACTCTGATAGGGCCATAACTTCTGCAGCAGAGGCAGTCGTGTCCCTGCACACTTGGCGCTGCCAGGGCCCCCGCAAGCCAAGCAGCTGCACCACCTTCATGCTCAACTTGCACTGGGGCAGAGCTGCCACAGGCAAAAAATGTCTTGCATCTATGCGCACAGGGTCGCTTCTGTCGTGTCCAGCTCTCCGTGATCCTGTGGACTGTGGCCTGCCAGGCTTCTCTATCAGGGACGGGGGTTCTCCAGGCAAGAATACTGGCGTGTATTGGCCCATACTGGTTGCCATACCCTTCTAGAGCACTCTATTTCCCACTGCCTTAGCCGCCAACCCCTCTGAATACCTGGTGCTGCCAGAACCCCTGTGACCCAGGCAGCTGCACCACCTCCACATCTGGACCTCACAGGGGCAAACTCAAGTCCTCCAGGGCAGCCCCAGGAGCAAACCCCAGTGGACGACCCACACGCAGAGGTGGAAATAAAACCACAGTTAAAACCCAGGGGTGGTGTGGCTAAGGAGAAGACCCAAAACCTTCCCACCAGCTGTACAAGCTGCAAATTAAATCCACATGATCAACTAGCCAGACTCTGTGTCTATGGAATATATAAAAGGTCACTGAGAGCTCCCACAAAAGAAAAAGCACTGGTTCTGATAGCTGTGGACATTGGAGGCAAGAACACACAGGAGTAGGTCCAGAGTAGAATCTGAGCTGCCCCCACAGCAGGTCCAGAGACCAGCACAGTGTTGGAAGGCATCCTAGGGAGGTGAAGTGGACTGTGACTTCTAGAAAGGAAAGGAATCTGACAGCAGTGGCTCAAGAAAAACATTTATTATTTTTATGTTTTGACTGGTTCTGTAGATTCTTTTGGATCCCTCCCCCACTTTTTCCCCCTCTGCTGTAGTTGTCGATTTTATTGGCACTATGAAATCTAATTAAGCTTTTGAGATTATTTCCCCCCCCTCAATCACATTTTTTATTGTTGTTATAAACCTCTGCCTCTACATTGGGCTTTTGTAGTTCTGTGGAGTTTCCTTTTTTCTTTTCTTTTCTTGTTTTGATTTTGCTTATGGGTATATATGTATATCTGTGGGATTCCCTAAGAGCTCAGTTGGTAAAGAATCTGCCTGCAATGCAGGACACCGCAGTTCGATTCCTGGGTTGGGAAGATCCCCTGGAGAAGGGATAGGCTACCTGGTCCAGAGTTCTTGGGCTTCCCTTGTGGCTCAGGTGGTAAAGAATCTGCTTACAATGCAGGAGGCCTGGGTTCAATCCCTGGGTTGGGAAGATGCCCTGGAGAAGGGAACAGCTAACCACTCCACGATTCTGGCCTGGAGAATTCCATGGACTGTAAAGTCCATGGGGTCACAAAGAGAGGCTGAGCGACTTGCAGTTTCACTTTCTTTTCATGTATATCTGTATATTCAGTCACATTTTTTATTGTTGTTATAAACCTGTGCCTCTACACTGGGCTTTTGCGGTTCTGTGGAGTTTTCCTTTTTTTCTTCTTTTTTCTTCCTTCTTCCATTTTTTTCTTTTCTCTTTTTTATAATTTTAATTTTTTAAAACCTATTATATTTTTTTCTACGTTTATGCCTTTCTTTGCTTTTCCTACTGTTCTTTTCCCCTTGCAATTAATCTTTAATGTATATAAATCTTCTTCATCTACCTCTATTTAACTTTGCATATCTATTCTTTCTACCTTTTCTTTCTTTCCTTTCCACTCAACATATTTGTTAGTTTTGTTTTCGTTGCTTTACTCCCCACTAGGCACCTTGCTCTAGTTTTGTTTTGCAGTTTGTGCTTTAGTTAGCTTTGTTCTAAACTGGTAGATATAATTTTTGTTTCCTTTGTTTGCTGGGTCAACCTACTGTACTTGATTTTTGTTGGACTGTTTTGACTTTGCTCATGGGTGTATATGTATATGTGTATATTCCACTATTTTAATTATTATTTGCCTGATTTTGTAACTGATATTTGTCTGGGGTTCACCTTTGGCTTCTCATTTTTGCTCATTTGTTTTAATCTCACTTAATGCCATAACAAACCACTTATGGAATCTTTGTTCCTGACTAGAGATCAAGCCCTGAGCCTTTGGAGTGGGAGCACTGACTCCAAGACCCTAGACTACCAGAGACCTAACCCTGCTGCTGCTGCTGCTAAGTCGCTTCAGTCGACTTAGCTCTGTGCGACCCCATAGACGGCAGCCCTAGGGAGTATCAAATACTGAGAACTCACACAAAGGAAACCAGTTGAATACAAGACCCGGCATCACCCAACCACCAGTAGCACCCCGTGCAGGACGCCTCATCCAAACAACAAACAAAACAAAAATACAAACCCAACCATCAGCAGACAGGATTACCACCTCACTCAGCCTTGCCCATCAGAGGAAAAACAAATAAGCAAGCAGAAACTCAGCACAAACCTCACCTTATACGAAGCTTACACAAACCACTGGACCAAACTTAGGAGGGCAGAGACCAAAAAGAAGAAAGAATTCAGCCTTGAAGCCTGGGGAAAAGAGACCTCAAACACAATAAACCACAGTTTAAAAAAAAAAAAAAAAAAGGTACATATTCTTCTTTGTATGTATGTATCATATTATAAATGTATTTTTCAATAAATATATTGAAAAAGATTTTTTTTTAATGTTTGTGGTAGGCTAAATAATAGCTTCCCTCCCCCAAATATATCCATGTCCTAATCTCTAAAACCTGTGAACATTATCTTATTTGGAAAAAGGGTGATTAAGTAAATGTAATAGTTAAGGATCTTGTGTTAAATAAATTATCCTGAATTATCCAGGTAGGCCCTAAATGCAGTCATGTGTTTCCTTTTTTTCTTTTTTGGCTGTGCTTTGCAGCATGTGGGATCTTACTCAGCCTGACCAGGATTGAACCCATGTCCCCTGTAGTGGAAGTGTGGAGTCAACCGTTGTGTGGATTTCTTAACCAGGGAAGTCCCACGTGTATCCTCATATGAAGGAGGCAGAGGGAGACTTTACACACTGAGAGAAAGCTATGTGGAAGTAGAACAAAGACAGATTTGAAGATGCTAGTTTTAAAGACTGGATTGTAAACTAATTAGCCTCCAATTAAAATAAATAAGTTTCTATTAAAAAAAAAAAAAAGACTGGATGCAGCTACAAGCCAAGGAATGCCAGGAGCTCCCAGAAGCTGGAAAAGGTAAGGAAAAGATTCTCTCCTAGAATCCCTGGAAGGGGCACAGCCTTGCCTATCCCTTGGTTTATTCCAGAAATCCATTTCAGACTTCTGATCTCCAGAACTCTAGGAGAATAAATTTCTGTCGCTTTGAGCCACCTAGTTTGTGTTCATTGCTATAGCAGCCATAGAAAACTACAACATTCAAGGCTTAGATTGGAAAACGGCAGTCCTCCACCCCTTCAAAAACCCCAAGTTTTCCTACCTAGAGGCAAATATTTTAAATTTCATAGCAAATTCTTCTGGAAATTTCCCCCATATTTCCAACCAGGGTGCATATAAAATATTTATATATTGTCTGTGACTGTATTTTTGAAAGGAATTTAAAAGTTTATACCTCCTAAACACATTGCATGTATACACACATACACGCATGTACATACACTTCTCTTCATCATGCTGTCAGCTTCCAAAATAATTATTATATACCTTTATGCTATGGCACCCCACTCCAGTACTCTTGCCTGGCAAATCCCATGGATGGAGGAGCCTGGTAGGCTGCAGTCCATGGGGCCGAGAAGAGTCAGACACGACTGAGCGACTTCACTTTCACTTTTCACTTTCATGCATTGGAGAAGGAAATGGCAACCCACTCCAGTGTTCTTGCCTGGAGAATCCCAGGGACAGGGGAGCCTGGTGGGCTGCCGTCTCTGGGGTCGCACAGAGTCGGACACGACTGAAGCGACTTAGCAGCAGCAGCAGCAGCAGGCTAAATCGATAGTCATATATTTATTGTTTACATTGATATAAATTGTGTTCATAAATGTTCTACATGGTATATTATGTTTATGTTTACCTTCTTGAACAATCTTTTGTTTTTCCTGCAGTTAAGGACCATTTCAAGTTTTGAATCACTCACCCCATTTATATACATATCACTTACTCTAACTTCATCCCCAAACTCTGCTAGAAATAGAAAATCTTTCTCAATACATCCAACACATGAGATTTGTGATTTTCACCCCCCATCCCCCACCGTGGAAGCATCCTGCCAAGATCTCTCCATCTTCCTGATTATCCAGAATTGGTTGCCTTCTAGATCTGCATCTCTGCTGTCATCTGCAATTTTTTTTTCCTTCTTTCCTGTTGGAGACCTGGATTCCTGCATTCTCTGTTTTTCTCTTTCTTCACTGTGCCTTATCAAGATGAAGAGCCAACATTCTGGTAGCTTCTGGACAATGGGTGTGTGTCATGAAAATTCTGTTGCATATCTTTCTCTTGACTATGTATAGCAATCTAGAAGAATCCTTTTCCCCTGGGTTTTGAAGGCATTTCTCTACAGTAGTGAAGTATCTTCTGGCTTCTGATATCACTGTTGATTATTTTAATGCAAATATCATTTCTAATATTGTGCATGTAATCTTGCTTTTTGCTCTGGGAGTTTTTAGGATTTTCATTTTACTGCCATTATCTGACATTTTATAATGAGTTTATTCATCATGCTGAGCATAAAGTTAGTTTTTTAAATCTGGAAACCCTTCAACTATGGAAAATTTTCTCTTACTAGTTTTTGGATAGTTTTCTCAAGTCTGATGTCTTCATTTTCTGGAAATTTTCTCAGACTTTGAACTTTCTCGACTAATTTTATAGGGTGCTTATCTGTTGCCTACTCTTTCCCATCACTTTGCATTTTTATTCCAGTGCCTGAATTTTTTTCAAATATATATATAAATATATGTTATTTCTATCAAGCTTTGTTATATTGGCTCCCTTAATATTCAAGAAAAATGTATTTGTTATTTTAAAAGGTTTTTAAAAAAGCATCAGCATTGTTTCTTATCTCTTTGAGGACACACACTAAAACGTTTTCTTCCATGTGAAGTGAAAGTCGCTCAGTCATATCTGACTTTTTGCAACCCCATGACTAAACAGTCCATGGGATTCTCCAGGCCAGAACACTGGAATGGATAGCTTTTCCCTTCTCCAGGGGATCTTCCCAACCCAGGGATTGAACCCAGGTCTCCCTCATGGCAGGCGGAGTCTTTACCAGCTGAGCTACCAGGGAAGCCCAAGAATACTGGACTGGGTAGCCTATTGCTTCTCCAGGGGATCTTCCCAACCCAGGAATCGAACGGGGGTCTCCTGCATTGCAGGCGAATTCTTACCAACTGAGCTATCAGGGAAGCCTTTACTCCATAGTTCCCCCTTCTCTGCTTTCTGCATTATGTCTACTTTCCCCAAGTTCCTTTAGTCTATTATACATTTTTCATTTAAAGGCTTTACATAAGTGTTTCAAGTACCCTTTAACACTGAAAAGTGAGGCATTGTAGAGAAGATTAGCTGCGTGTGCATAAGCTAATCTGACCAGTGGTGGGCTCCCACTAGGATGCTTCTGCAGGGGTCAAGGAATTTTGTGAGATGTGTTTCTCAACTTCAATATCTATAAGCCTCTTCTCTCCTTTAGGTCAGCTTGTCTATTTTACAGTGTTCTATTAAAAGGACTAGAGGTTTTCTATTCCCTAATTCCCAGTTTTCAGTACAACAATCTGCACCTCCCACTCTACCCAAGCTGTGTATGGTATTCTTGGGTTCTAATGTCCTCTGGTAACCATTTCTCTAAAGAGAAAACCTCCAGTCTCCTGCATGGTACTGGGAAGGAGAGTTGTCTGGTTGCCTAGAGTAGAATAAGGCATCTAGGCAGTCTCATTTTTATAGAGTTTCAATCAATCTTTTACTTTTTAGCCCCCAACCTTAACCTTCATTTTTAAAGACACCTGTGGCCTTAAAGGCCAGAGTATTCACAGAGTTTTAGAAGAAAAATCATTTGATTTCTTGATTTCTTACCCAAGAGCCTCATGGTTATTTTATTTCGGCTTTCTCTACTATGTGAGAAAGCCTGATGCACTGCAGTCCATGGGGTCGCAAAGAGTCAAACACGACTTTGTGACTAAACCAAACAACAACAAAAACAAAAATCAAACTGCTATACAAAGTTAAATTCTACCTATCCATCTGTTTTCTAGCTTTCGAAGTTCTCTGGATGTGCTTCTGCTTTCTTTTTCCCTTTCTCAGTCTTTGTCTTCATAAGGACATGCCTTTATTTCAACACTCATATTAGTGGGATCTTGGTTCGAGCAGAGGAAAACAGCTGAGTTTACCATCCACATTTTAAATAAGAGCCTATCTCCTCCCTTCCTCTTCTCTTCTAGCTCTGAATCCAAGATCTCCTTCCTTGCCTGAATCTGTGGTCCCAAAACTTCTTTCCAATTGCAGGAGGTTGGATACTACCTCTGTTTCCTATCAGATGTGGAGCAGAGAGAGCCCCATCTGCCATGCTGCACTCTCCTCCTTGCCATTTTGCACAAACCATTCCTTCTTGAAACTTCCTCTGAAATATCCTACCTTGGAAGCAGTTTCTGTGCCTAAGGCATCTCCTTTGACTGCTCCAGCCGTATAAGCAGAACCTAGACCCAATGCATTGGTTAGGTGCTTCCAAAAACACATCTTTCTGCATCTTTACAACAAGTTCTGAATGATAGTTATTATTCTAACCATTGCATGAATAAAGAAACAGAGGTGAAAAAAGATGATGCTTTATACACCCAGTGAGGGCACCCAACTAGTAAGTGGTAGAGCAGCGATTCAAATCCAAATCAGCTCTTTCCACCACACCCTTGCCCCTAATGGATGAGCATCTTTGCCTCCGCAGCCCCATACCCACTACTCTGATATCTCCCCCTCTGGAGCAGTGTCTGAGACTATCTATCACCACCACCATCATCACCACCAATTACTGGTCCTATCTGTCCTTGGCTGTGTTTCATGTATCAGTTCCTGGTCTAAACAATGACTTAGAATCAAAGATTCTCAGTTAAGCGATTCCTTTACAATATCCTTTGCATTTGGATGAAATCGTTAATATCCAAGGAGAATTGATTCAATGCACTCACTCATTTATCGCCTTTGGACAAACCTCTTAATCTTCTAAACATCTATTTCTTTATGTTTGAGTTTGATCTTCTGCTTGGGCATTTCTAGTTAAATAAGTGTTCAGGACTTTATGGGGCTACCCACCCCATCCCTGCAATATTCAGATCCCTCTCTTTCTTTTTGTATTGACCTTGTTATCTTTGTCCCATTTCCCTAACATCTGTCTCCACATATGCCATGAATTAATTATCTCTGCCTCCAAGCTCCACAGATTGTTAGAGCAGAAAGCAGATGTACTTGCACCCAACCCCATGGGTCTGCATGGGTCCTGAGATAGGACTTTCTTACCATTTAATATAAGCTTATCTCACCATACCACACCACTGTCACCAGCAAGTCATGTGCCAAGAGAGAGACCCGACTTCCTGGGACTGTATTTTCAATAAACAGGATTCCCACCCTAGGCAGAAGAACCGTTTATTCATTCATCCATCTCCCCACTCATTAATTCAACAAATAGTTGTGCTTGTGTGAGTCACTCAGTCATGTCTGACTCTTTGCGACCCCATGGACTGCAGCCCACCAGGCTCCTTTGTCCATGGGATTTTCCAGGCAAGAATACAGGAATGGGTAGCCATTCCCTTCTCCAAGGGATCTTCCTGACCCAGAGATCAAACCCAGGTCTCCTGCACTGCAGGCAGATTCTTTACCATCTGAGCCACCAGGGAAGCGTTCAATAGATAGGTAGTGGACATCTGTTATGTACTGGGCTCTCTATTAGGGCCTGGGCATACAAGAAGAATAAGAAGACACAAGCCAGCCTCTAGCACAAGGGCTGACCAGACAGTGGAGGAAACAGATCCATAAATCAGCCATCACCACCTAAGTTATGATCTATGGATGTGTGCCTGGTCATGCACTGGAGGAGCATTTCAATCAGGACTGCAATCTGGTGAGGTCATGGAGTCTTCCCCAAGGAGGTAATGCCTGGGTTTTGAAGGATGAGCCCCACGAAAGCTCACTTGCCTCTACTTCTTGTCTGGTCCTTCTGATTATTTTATAAGGAATGATTAAATATGAGTGCTGAAGAGGCCTTTCGATATTATATAAACAAACTCCCGACTGTATAAATATGGAAAGGGAAGAAGAAGAAAGTTTGTGGCATAGCCAAGCACACAGGTCGGGAGGCTTGAGGAAATTAATTCTACTCACACAATTTGGGTTCTTCTAGCAAAAGTGATCTTGTCATAAGGCTTTCTCCTGGGGCACCAAATTGTCCTCTAAATTAGTTGAAAGCTATGGGTCCTGGATTATAAATGAGATCATGCCAATTTGTTAAAAAGCAGTTGAAAACCTGCTTAAAAATCTGTTTTAAAAAATCTGTTAAAAATCTTTCTGTTACAAAGATTTGAATGGTGGGAACATCGTAGACTTTTGGTAACACAATTGAAAAGCTCAGTGGGTCCTTGTGTGTCCTTGCGGCGCCCGCAGCCTGGCCCAGGCTCTCAGAAAGAGTGTGATGCAACCAGGAGCCTTCATTCTCTCTTCGGGACCACCTGGCAAAACGATTCACCCGCGTTGGTCTGTGATGGGCTGCTATACCTGCTGGAATGTCCCTTCCTCTCTCTCTCCCAGGACTCTTCAGGGACCCACAAGTTTCTATTCTTCATCTCCCCCCCCCCATCAACCTCGATGCAGTGACCAGAGTCATAACCACCCGCTCCAGCATCAGGAACCTCCCCCTCCTCCATCCTGGATCTAAGGGTGGCAGGAGGGAACAGGGATGCTCAGTTCTGTTTTCCCCAGCGCTGCTCACCCTGTGCTCTTTGGATAAGAACCTCCTCTTCATTTCAACATCAGAACAAGGAAATTAGCCTCCAACCCTTCTGAAAGACCAAGGTCCCTAGCATGGTGAATGACAACCAATTTCAGAAGTGAGGACTCCTGGGACTTCCCTGGTGGTCCAGTGAAGACTCCCCCTGACAATGCAGGGGACAAGGACCTGATCCATCACTGGGCGAGCAAGACCCCACACACCGTGGAGCAACTAAGCCCACGGGCAGTCGCTACTGAGCCTGAGAGCCCCAACTGGACAGAGCCCATGTGACAGATCCCCATGATGCACGGAAGAACCCACAGCCAGTAGGACCGGACACAGCCAAACAATGAATAACTAAAAACCAAAAAGAAGCAAGGGCTCCTGACTCCTAATCCAGTCGCCTTTCCTCTTTTCTCCGTACCTCCTTCCAGGCAACACCAGATGCAGAAGAGAAGCCCCAGCAGTAAATAAAGAATGACTTTGGGGAAAGTTTCTGAGTCTGTTTGAAACAGTCCATAAGGATACAATCCCATGTCTCCCTTCAGGGGAGTTCTGCCTAAGCACATGGCCTTCAACAACAACATTTAACTCTTAGATTTGAGTGGCCGCCTTCCACGCTGGCATGGGAATGTGTACGTGAAGTGGAGAATGGACGTCTGCACACATTCCTAGGGACTCTGTCACCGTCTTCCCTCTCCCCAGCACACAGCACTCACTGAACAAGGGGCCCCAGCTCAGGCTCTTATATTCTTGTTCCCAAGCACCTGCCTTGGTCTACTCTTTGCACCTGTTAGTTATCCATCTTTGCTGTGTAACAAATTACCCCAATGTTCTGTGTCTTCAAGCAATAAATTCACAGCTTATGATTCAGTCTCTCTGGGTAAAGAATCCAGGCACAGTTTCCTGGGTCCTCTGCCTCGGGGTCTCTCAAGGTGTAATCAAGATGCAGGGGTTTCACTCATCACAAGGCTCCAATTGGAGGGGGGTATCTACTTCCAAGTCTGCCCCTGAGGCCATTGGTGGGATTCAGTTCTTCATTAGCTGGAACCTTCTTCCATTCCTTGTCACGAGGGCCTCTCCATAAGCAGCTTATGTCATGACAACCAGATTTATCAGAGAGAGCAAGTGAGAGGGGCAAGACAGAGTGAGCAGGATGGAATTCAGCCTTCGATAACCCAGCTGTGGAAACGACATTCCATCGTGTTTGCTGTATCAGCTGGGACAGGTTTACTAGGTCCTGCCTGCAGAAGAGAAGGTGCCGCACAAGGCTGTGAGCACCAGGAGGCTGGTCCTCGAGCAGCTTGGAAGCGGCTCTGTTTGTTTCCCAGCGCTGCCACGTCACGGGCTGGGTGACTTGGAACACGGAAATGATTCTCTCACGGTTCTGGAAGCTAGAAGTCCAAAGTCAAGGTGTCAGCAGCGCCACGAGCTCTCAGAAAGGGGCTCTAGGGGGCGATCTTGGCTTCCCAGCCCCTATGGCCTCCAGATTCCTGTGCCTTCTTTGCCTTGCAGCTGCTCACGACTGAGCCCTCTTCCATCATCATGTGGCATTCTCTGTGTGTGTCACCATCATTTTCTTTGTTTATTGTTGGTTTATATCCAGACTGAGATTATTAATTACTATTAATTAAATACCAGGACTTCCCTGGCGAGCTGCCTGCCAATGCAGAGGATACAGGTTCTATCTCTGGTCCAGGGAGGTTCTACATGCTTCAGGGCAACTAAGCCTGTGCACCACAACTACGGAAGCCCATGCACGCTAGAGCCCACGCTCTGTAACAAGAGAAGCCCCCACAATGAGAAGCCCACGCGCGGCAACTAAAGAGTAGCCCCCTCTCACTGCAACTGGACAAGCCTGCACGCAGCAGGCTTGCACTGAAGACCCAGCGCAGCCAAAAATAAATAATTCAAAAATTAATACCTAATTTTAAAAAGTTGAATCCAGATGGGAGAAGTTGCTATAATGCCAGTGAATACAGATGACTTCATGTAAATAAGATCAGTCAGTGATACTAGAAGGAAATGCTTTTATTTTTGCTACTGTGACAATAAAAAATCCCAAGTGAAAGGTGCAGAGGACACTGTCTAGAACAGTGATTTACAGCTTCACAAGGGAGGGTGTTTTCCTCTGTGTGTGTGTGTGTCTGGGTGTCCAGGTTTCTATGTCCAAATGTCCCTCTTCTTGCTGGACACCAGTCATGTTGGTTTTAGGATCCACTGTAATCCAGTATGTGCTGGGCTTAGTCACTCAGTAGTGTCTGACTCTTGGTGACCCCGTGGACTGTAGCCTGCCAGGCTCTTCTGTCCATGGGGATTCTCCAGGCAAGAATACTGGAGTGGGTTGCCATGCCCTCCTCCAGAGGATATTCCCAACCCAGGGATCGAACCCAGGTCTCCCACACTGTAGGCAGATTCTCCACTGTCTGAGCCACCAGGGAAGCCCTTAATCCAGTATAAATTCATCTTAATTTGATTATATCTGCAAAGACTCTATTCGCAAATAAGGTCCCATTCACAGGTTCCGTGTAGATGTGGATTGAGGGGGACCCTGGGTAACCCAGCACAGCTGACTATGACAGCATCAGCTGACCTCTTCCACTCCCCCAGCAGTGGCCTCAACTCACACCCCCTTTTCTGTCCTTTTGTTGCTCTTCAGCCCAAACTTGGCCCCAGTGCACAGGCTACAATGACTCAAAAATGATTTAGCTATCTCTGGCTAGGTGCCCATGCCTCTCAGAGGATCAGAACAGCTTTAGGGTCATCCTAGGCGGAGGCTGACCTGGGGATTTTCAGTAACAAAGCAGTTAATACACGTGTCCTCTGAAAACCCGTGGGATCGGGACAATATTTCTGCCAAGAACAAGACCTTGAGGGATTTGGGAACTGAGGTGAGAACACCAAAGCCAACTGGCTATGTCTTTGTGATCTTTAAGTCATCATTTTCAATCCCTTTTATCCTTTAATATACCTAAGCCCTTGACACATCACCTCCTAGAAATGTGTCTCACTAAAGCAGTGGTTCCCACTGGGAGTCTGTGCTTTCTTGACAAGGAGAAGTGGCTGGTGGGGAAGTGTATAAAAATGTCTGGGAGGGTGACTTGTTGTTTGAAGGTAATTCTGATACTGACTCTTTCAACCCCACTCCCCATCAGCAGATACTGGGCAACAATGCAATGAAAAGAGAACGTGCTCCCTAAACCGCCGATTCACAATAATTCCGCTTCTACCTATACACTTAATATGTTCAGTTCACACTAGAGAAGCTTACATAAAAGGACACATACTAAAACATGTAGAAGGACATTCATTGCAGCATTTTTCGTAATGGCAAAAATCTGGAAGCAACACAGCCTTCAGGAGGAGAACGGATAAGCAAATGCTGGTATAGTCCTAACGTGGAATATTACGCAGCAGTTAAACCAATTAGATCTATATGAATGTATAAAAATAGATGCTGAAAGCAAAATCAGGGGGGGAAACAGCAAACTTTAAACCATTGCATACTGAAGGATGCCATATGTGCTAAATAAAAAAACACCCCAAGCAATACCACATTATGTGTATGCAGTAAAAGTTTAAAAAGCATGAACAAGAAGGAAATCGACCAAATTCATGGATCTTGATTGCCTTTGGGCATGCAGGGAGGAGACTGAGATGGAAGAGGGGAAAAAGAAGATTTTACCTTTATGCTATCCTATCCCTTACGGGCTTCCCAGGCGGCGCTAGGGGTAAACAACTTGCCTGCCAATGCAGGAGACACAGGAGACGCGGATTCGATCCCTGCATCAGGAAGATCCCCTGGAGGATGAAATGGCAACCCACTCCAGTATTCTTGCCTGGAGAATCCCATGGACAGAGGAGCCTGCTGGGCTACAGTCCATGAGGTCGCAAAGAGTAGGACACAACTGAGTGACTAACATTTTTCTATCCTATCAGAATATAAGCTCCACAAGAGCAGAAACTTCATTTTCCTATTTTCTCAGTTCCTAGCATATTGCCTGCCATATAGTCAATGCTCAGTAAATATTTCTTCAGTGAATCAATCAGAGTCTTCTAGATTTATTTCCAGGGCGGGCAACATGTGACACTTGTACAGTCAACCACAGCCACTGAGTTCCTGAATCAATGTGGCTGTTGGAATGCCTCTAACAAGCAGATCTCAGTCACCAAGAAATGTGGTGCATGGATCCCAACTACTCAGTTCCCACTCCTGCTGCATCTTAGGTATTTCTGGACTGTCCTATGGGTCACTCGCACACAGGGATCTCTCTGACTCCTCCCTCAGGACAAGGACCCTCTTCTTTGTGCAGAATTACAAAGGATAGGCATTTGTTGGCTCTTAAAGGAGCTGAAGGAGCCCCTCTGACTCTGGTCCGTTGATAGCTCCCCCAGATTTTAAGTTCCAATGGGCTATTCTGGTTGGGCATTAAGAATGCAGGGTTGGTTTGTTTGTTTTTAATCCTGTCTTCCTTCACAAGAAACACCCTCCTGCCTCAGAACCTTAGTTCTCTGTTTTATGGTTAAATCAGTGGCCCTACCATCCCTCCCTGGAGATGAAAGGAGCCTGCTCTGATTGAGTACCTATATATCCCAGACATACAGTAGGTGCTTTACCAACACATACTTATTTGATCCTCATAATAGTTGGAAAAGAGGGACATCACCATTTTACAGACAAGGACACTGAGGTAGTTGCCTCAGTTATCAAAGCTAATATATTTCAGAGTCAAGGCATACGCTTACATCTCCCTGATCCCTAAACCAGAGCACTTTGCATTTTGGAGTGAAATGAGAAGAAGGAGTGCTTTTGGCACACCAAAGGGAACACCCTGCCCCCTTGCCCAGCTGACCTCAACCCCACCTGCTCTACACTGTCCACAGATCCCTAGATGTCGTTTAGACAAATTGGCTCCTGGGTCAAGAGTACTGACAGTGGTGCTCCCATCTTATGACGATCCTTAAACGAGTGCAGATTGATGTGAGGAGGCAGCCGGGACTATTCCTAGTGAAGGAACATCGATGGGAGATGGCTGATGGCCATCTTAATTCAAAGGCTCTCTAGCCAGTCAAGTGACTTGCAAATACTTCACCCTGATAATCCTTCATGATCAAGTTGTACAAATGTATTATGTAGGGTGGTGCTGAAAAGACTGTATGAGCACAGAGTGATGGCTGACCCTGACCAGGAGGGAGTCTGTACTGTGCCAAGGTTCTCACACTCCCCATCGAACTCATTTCTAACCATGAGAGACCCTGGGACCAACACGCTGCCGGGTTCAGTCTACAGACCAGGAGGTGAATCCAGACCTACTTCCTTTTTCTTGCAGAGGAGTGAATTGGACTGAGCACTATGTTAAAAAAAAAAAAAAAAATTCATCTTTGCATCCTGTAGAAAAGGCAGAGGAATGGGAGATCAAATTGTCAGCATTCACTGGATCATGGAGAAAGCAAGGACATTCCAGGAAAATACCTACTTCTGCTTCACTGACTACTTTAAACCCTTTGACGGTGTGGATCACAACAAACTTTGAAAAAATCTTAGGGAGGTGGGAGTACCAGACACCTCACCTGTCTCCTGAGAAACTTGCATGCAGGTCAAGAAGCAACAATTAGAACCAGGCACAGAACAATGGGCTGGTTCCAATTGGGAAAGCGTACGACAAGCCTGTATGCTGTCACTCTGCTTATTTAACTTATATGCGGGGGTTCACTGGGCTTCACAGGTGGTGCAGGTGATGCCACTCTAATGGCCAAAAGTGAAGAGGAACTAAAGGACCTGTTGATAAAGGTGAAAGAGGAGAGGGAAAAAGCTAGCTTAAAACTCAACATTCAAAAACTAAGCTCACGGCATCCGGTCCCATCACTTCATGGCAAATAGATGGGGAAACAGTGCAAGCGGTGACAGAATTTACTTTCTTGGGCTCCAAAATCACTGCAGATGGTGACTGCAGCCATGACATAAAAAGACACTTACTCCTTGGAAGAAAAGTTATGACCAACCTAGAAAGCATATTAGAAGCAGAGACATTACTTTGTCAACAAAGGTCCATCTAGTCAAAGCTATGGTTTTTCCAGTAGTCATGTATGGATGTGAGAGTTGGACTATAAAGAAAGCTGAGCGCCGAAGAACTGATGCTTTTGAACTGTGGTTTGCAGAAGACTCTTGAGAGTCCCTTGGGCTGTAAGGAGGTCCAGCCAGTCCATCCTAAAGGAAATCAGTCTTGAATGTTCATTGGAAGGACTGATATTGAAGCTGAAACTCCAATACTTTGGCGATCTGATGCGAAGAGCTGACTCATTTGGAAAGACCTTGATGCTGGGAAAGATTGAAGGCAGGAGGAAAAGGGGACAACAGAGGATGAGATGGTTGGATGGCATCACCGACTCAATGGACATGAGTTTGAGTAAACTCCGGAAGTTGGTGATGGACAGGGAGGCCTGGCGTGCTGCCGTTCATGGGGTCGCAAAGAGTCAGACACAACTAAGAGACTGAACTGAACTGATATAAAAAAACCAAATGTGTTATTTCACTGGTATTCATTATTATTGGTACTTTTCTTTTTACATTTTTAAAAATAAAGAAGAGGGACTTCCCTGGTGGTCTAGTGGCTAAGACTCTGCACTCCCAGTGCAGGGGCCCTGGGATCAATCCCTGCTCAGAGAACTAGATCCCACATGCAACAACTAAAGATCCTGCATATTGCAAACTAAAAAGATCCCCAGGGCCACAACTAAGACCCAGAACAGCCAGATAAATATTTTTTTTTAATTAAAAGATAAATAAGAGTGAAGACAAGGCTCTGATTTGCAAAGACTGAATTTCCAAGGGAACGTGGTCTCCTACAGTTGTGCCAGGCAAGACCTCTATGGCCGTGGGAAGGACTGGAATGTCCTGGCCACTGAGACCAGTGCACAGGGTGTGAACAGAGACGGTGGAACAACCCCAGGTCCTGGGTTACAACTAAGCTATGAGATCGCCCACATTTTCACTGTTAAGCTACTCACTAAATTCCTGTTGAGGCATCATAACTGCAAAAATTCCTTAGACCTGGAGCAAGAGGGAGAGAGTGATCCTGAGCAGATATCTTTCTCATTCTGAAACTTGTCCAAATGTGAGCCACTGAGCTTGGATTCCTGTATCTGTTCACTGGCATCTTTCAGGAGCCCACTCCAGTGGCTATCGCTTCCAGTGCAATCAAAATGACCGTGTCCAGGGACTTCCCTGGTGGTCCAGTGGCTAAGACTCCGTGCTCCCAATGCAGGGGACCGGGGTTCGATCCCTGTCAGGGAACTAGATCCCACATGCACAACTAAGAATTCTATGCTGCAACTAAAGATCCTGATGCAAACTTGGGGCAGCCAAATAAATAAATAATTTAAAACACACACAGCCGTGTCCAGAATAAAATCATGTCCCTAAGAGTCACTATAGCAAGAAGAACCAAACCAAGTTGTTGAACTGACAGAGTCATCATCCAGATACAGAAACAAAGTGCCTTGAAGGGTCTAGAACTCAGCACGCCCTGGGCCTCTATCCCGCTTTTCCCCACATCCTATAAGAACACCAACCATCTGTCTTATTGCTCATTCCAGAAACCCAAGAATCATAATTAACACCTCTTTCTCCTTGCTGCTGCTGCTAAGTCGCTTCAGTCGTGTCCGACTCTGTGCAACCCCATAGATGGCAGCCCACCAGGCTCCCCCGTCCCTGGGATTCTCCAGGCAAGAGTACTGGAGTGGGGTGCCGTTGCCTTCTCCTTAGCCACATGCAATTAATCAGATGACCACTAAGTCTTCCTGCTACACACCTGTCAAAGTCATCCACTTGCCTCTGTCCCTTCTGCCACCATCAGTCCAGGCCTGGACACTTACTCAGACTTCTGAGTAACAGGCTTCTAATTAGTTCTTTCTGCTCCTTCCCTGCTTTCAATCCATTATCTACTTAGCTGCCAGAGTGATCACTCACAGACAAATCTGCTCACATCCTTTCACCCCTTCTCAGTGGCTTCTCTGGTTCTTTAAGATAATGACTCAGATCTTCCATGGCTTACGACACCTTCCACCTTAGCCTAACAACTGCTCCACCTTGATCCCTGTGTTCCAGCCACACTGCAATAAATGCGCCCCCTTTGAGGGGGCTAAGATGGAGACGACATCTCCCTGAGACCCTGATCCCTTGCTCTGATGCTAGGCACCGAAAGCTGGGTTCTTGCCATTTCCAAACTCATGCTCTAATTAGCTCTCTCTGAATTTGGACTGTGTTTTTGGTCATCAAGACTTCATCTTTGGCAACTTTCAAGGTCCAGCTCAGCCATCTTCTTTTCTTTTTAGATTTATTTATTTGGCTGCACTGAATCTTAGTTGCAGCATGGGAACTCTTAGTTTTGTGCAGCCTGGGACCAGGGATTGAACCGAGGCCCCCTGTATTGGGAGCGTGGAGTCTAAGCCACTGGCCCACCAGGGAAGTCCCTTAGCCACCTCCTAAAGATGCCTTTTGTGATTGCATCTCCTGCCCCCAACACACACACTCAGAATCACTCTCTGTCTTCTATGGCCAAATGTCATTTCATTGATTCTTCCTTTTCAACCCATCTGTCTGCCCTTCCTTCTGGGATTGAAGGCAGGAATGATGTCTTGCTCTGAATCAGTAACCAGGTCACTTCAATATAGTAGATGCTCAATGCAGATGTGTGGAACTGAGTTTAATAGTGTGAATGGACAGGAAGTAGTTCTCGAGTGTGAAGGAATGAATATTTATTAAAGGTGCTGGACGATCCAACTTTTCTTATGAAGCCCTGTGTTTCACCTTTAGATCCCTCTAAACTTGAAAACCTCTGTCAGTCATTTCCCTTGAATCATTTGGACAGATGCACTAACAATGATGATTTCAAGTGAGACTTTGAGGTCAGCGTTTCACTCAGACTTCAGGGAGGAAAAAAAAAAAGTATATTCAGAGGCACACAAAAAGGGTGTAATTACCATTTCAGGAAAATGTGTTAATTTGATGCAATGCATTACTGCTCTGACAGCTCTCAGCCTTTGCACCAAATGGTTGTAAAATGTATATTACGGGAAAAAATACGTTTTTGTTCCTGCTTAAAGTATAGGTAGAGAGCAGAGGCGCACAGAGTAGGGGTCTGATGTTAATGGGGGCAAGACTGAGATGGCAAAGGTTTTTAGTGGCTGAGAAGTGTAGTTCTGTGATAATGTTTCCAGGATAGAGATTCTCTGGGCTGCCTACTCACTCACTGGAGTAGTAAAAGTTCATAGTGAGTTGAAATTCTTTACCACTGCTCCACCTGGGAAGCCCTTGAGAGCAGCCTACTGCATGGGGCGGTGGGGGAGGGGGGGGAAAATGAAGAAAGAGAAATGAATGGACAAGTTGTTAGGTTATAGCATCGGTCAAGTGACCCCATGGGCCAGGCTGACCTCGTGAAGGATAACCTAAGGGTCACTGGGGTCACTGCTTTTTGTAAGGGTTACTGCTTTTGTAAGCACCCGCAGAGTCCAACAATGAAATGATACTTGTGATTCCAGAGTAATAAACAATGGGACCGTATCTGTAACTTGGCATGCTGTAGTAAGAGTCAAAGTCTGGCCCCGCGAGCTGAAAAACATGAAACCATTTATTTCATCCCTCTGGGTCTGCATTGGCCCAACTGTTCAATGAGACAAATCCTATCTACTTTAGTAAGTCATGCAAAACCCTAGATATACCGTCCTGGAAGAAAACGAAAACTCAGCAAATATTCATTGCCGTTCCTCTCCTTCTCAGAACACAGTTAGAGGCATTATTAAGCCCAGCCATTTCACAATGGAAGCTGGTCCCACGGGGTTGCATGGAACCCAGGTTCAGAGAAGAGTAAGGAACTGGCTGCCCAACCTTGCCTGATTACCTGGTCCCATCTCTTGGTCCTTATGTGCTGAACTCATTCATTCATTCATTCACTCATGCTCTCACTGTGTAGACATCATCACTGGGGCCCACTGGTGTCTTCAGCTCTCTTCTCTTTCTGAGCCCACACCTCGTGAATTTAGACATGGTCACATGCCTTGGTTTGAATGATGAAATGTGAGCAGAAGGGGCGTGTGTGGCTTCTGGGCAGAATAATTTAAGGGTCAGTCTATCTGCCACCCTCTCTTCTCTCCCCACAGCAAATCCCAAAGCCGGTAATTTATGGTATTCCTCTGTCAACCTGGATCCCTGAGTAATAGTAATGAGTTATTATAATCCCCCCTTGGACCCACGTTAGAAATAAGGCAAGCATGGACTTCCCTAGCGGTCCAGTGGCTGGGACTCCATGCTCCCAATGCAGGGGGCCACGTGGGATCTCTGGTCAGGGCACTAGATCCTGCATGTCACAAGTAAGAGCGTGCACGTTGCCACCAAAAATCCTGCATGCCTCAACAAAGACTGAAGATGCATGTGCGGCAATTAAAACCCGACACAACCAAACAAATAAATAATTTTTTTAAAAAATGAAATAAAACACAGAAGAGTAATAAACCTTTGGGAATTTTGAATACTGAGATTTGGGGTTATTTGTTACTCTGCCATACTCATCCTTATTCTGACGGATACATTCATTCCATTTTTCCTTCATTTAACATATCCTTTAGTACCTAACAAGTGCTGGAAACCCTCCAGGTGCTGAGGGTTCATAGAGAACAAAACAGACCCAGTTCTGGTTCTCAGAGTTAAAGTCAAGTGTGGGGAGGGGGAGCACACACAGTTAGTAAATAAGCATATATATTAGGTGGTGGATACTATGAGAAAAATAAGGCAGGGTAAAAGACTTGGGGGAAAGCTGTTTTGGATGTAGTGGTTAGGGAAGTTCCCCTGGGAAGATGCCATTTGAGCAGACACCCAGGTAAAGTAAAGGACCGAATGGTTCCCGCTATCTAGGAGGGAAACACTCTGGAGGGAGGGGAGGGGAGCACAAAGACCCGGAGGTCAGATCACACTCAGCAGCAGCAGCAGCACGCTTGGCCAGAGTGAACAGGCAGATACATGAGAAAGAAGGCAAACGATGAGGCCACATCAAAGGACACCACTGAGGGCTTCCCTGGCGGTCCAGCGGTTAAGAAATCCACACTTTCACTGAAGGAGGTGCAGGTTCAACCCCTGATCGGGGAACTAAGATCCCACATGTCACACACTGCAGCGAAAAAAAAAAAAAAAAAGACACCATTGAGAAGGTGAGAAAGCAAACACGGTCAGGAAGGAAACATTTATAACGCAAATCTAATAAGTGACTCATAACTGATTTAAAAGAAATTCCTACAAATCAATGAGAAAAAGCCAAATAAAATCTAATGTTTAAAAAGTGGGTAAGAGATTTGAACAGGTCATCTACACAAGAAGATCTCCAAATTGCCAATAAGCCGACGAAAATGTGTTCAACCTCGTTACTCCTCAGTGAAGTAAACTTTTGAAATAAAATGAGACATTCCTATCCATGCCAAGAATGGCTAAAAAGACTGAAATATTCCTAGTATTTGCAAATATCCACCAGCAGTATAATGCACAGATAAATTGGATAGCCATACAACAGGAAACTTCAGAGCACAGGCATTGATTCAGGAACGTGGGAAAATCTCGCAAATTATGCTGAATGAAAGAACCTACATATGAAATCATCCTAACTCTATTAGTCCATGTAAATGAGGTTTAAGGACAGGCATAATGAATCCAGGGTGATAAAAAAGACTAGTGATTATCGAGACTGGAGGTGGGTATTAACTGTAAAGAGATGTAAGAGAACTTTCTGGGTTGATGGAAATATTTCATACCTTTATCTGGATGGTAGTTGCCTGGACATATACATATGGAAAACTCTGTTGAGCAATAAGATCTGTGCATTTTACTGTATCTAAATTGCTCCTCAGTTGAAAAGAATCACAGAGAGAAGAGAGAAGGTTGGCCATCTGGAGGCTGTGAGATCACAGAGGACCTTGGGGCCACGGTGAGGATTTTGGATTTCTTTCTGAAAGAGGTGGAAGGCGCAGGGAGATTCTGAGCAGAGCCGAGACGGGATCAGGCTTACCTTTCAGAAGAGTGATTTTGTCTGCAGGGTGAGAGTGAGGCCTTGGTGGGGCCCAAGTGGCTGGCAGCAGTCTATGGGCAGAAGACCTGCCAGAGAGGATGCTGGCATAGCCCTGGGTGGTGAGGAAGCAGAGAGTGGGAGCAGTGGTCAGGCCCCAGGTGAATGTCAGAGGTCACGAAGTCACGACTTGATGATGGATTGGATGGGGAGTTGAAGAGAAGGGCTGGAGCCTAACACACTGACTTTGGTCTGTGCGCCTGACAGAACGCAGCTGCCAAAGTCTGGGATGAGAATCACCCAAGAAGAGCAGCTGGGGAGCTGGGGGTGGGGGCAAGAATCGACTCTGAACATGGTAAGTTTGAGATGCCAAGGGAGCATTGAGGAGGCTGTTGACTAAATTAGTTTGGATGAATAAGCAGAAAACATGAATGCTCCCTCCCATCACACACTCACAACTGTCTTAAATAAATAACACACACTCCTCTCCCTTTGCTTTCTTCTTACAGAAGGAAGAAGTGGAGTCTTAAAGGTGCCTTTGATCTGTTTCAGCCATAATCACCCTCACTCTCATTTTTTTTTTTTTTTTTTTCTGGACTGAACGTATCAGCTGCTGGGCCTGGAAAACATGGCTGAGATTTGAAGGCGAACTGGCACTCTGTGCTTGTCACAGCATCCCTTCTGGGTCTTTCCTCTGTCCTGGGGTCGCCGGGTTTGGCACAGACGGGGCCTTCCTCCTGCTCCCCCCATGCCTCTGCTTTCAGCTTTGGGTTGATGATCTCTGCTCCCCACATCCTCCCACATGGGGGGCCCAGACGCCTTCACGGGGGACGGTGGTCAGAACAAAGAGATTCCGTGCCCTGCCTGGAACAAACACATCATTAGGGAGCCTGGGACCACATGTGGAGGAGAGGGAAAATGTCATTTTGGTAAAGGCCTCAATTAAAAGGAAGAAAAGCCAGAGCGACAACATTAAATATTCAGGTTCCAGGACCATTATGAGGTTCTCTTCGGGGCACAGAGCTGTCAGTTTCTGGGAAGTAGGCATTAGAATCAGACCTGCTGAATTTTCCATCCCAGCTCTGCTCCTTGCCAGCCTAGTGGCCTTCCAGAAGTTAATCCACTTCACTAAGAATTGGTTTCTACATTTATAAATAAGCTTACAAATGGGGCTTCCCAGGTGGCGCTAGTGGTAAAGAAGCTGCCTGCCAATGCAGGAGACACAAGAGACGCAGGTTGGATCCCTGGGTGGGGAAGATCCCCTGGAGGAGGAGGGCATGGCAACCCACTCCAGTATTTTTGCCTGGAGAATCCCGTGAACAGAGGAGCTTGGTGGGCTTACAGTCCATGGGGTCGCAGTCAGACACGATTGAAGCGACTTAGCGCGCACACACACAAATGGGGTAGGGTCCTGGGGGAGGATCCGATGAGATACATGTATCTGGAGTGTAGGAAACACTCCAGATACCTGCACCCTTTTCCACTCTTCCCACCCGAGGCTTGAGTGTCGCTACGTAACCCAAGTTTTCCCAGCATATGGACGCAATTGCATCACATGGATATTAAGACAGCACTTTTTTATTTTTATTTTTTGCATTTACTCTTACTTTCTTAATGCAGGACTTTGGCAGCATCACTGACCCGCTCCAAGACACACAAGCGTGCGCTGTGTGCCCGCAATGACCCCAGTCAGCCACACGGGGGCAGCACCTCACCAATGTCACAGCTTCCTGGGCACGAAAGGGCTGTGTTCGTTCACAGACCAGGCTGTGCGCGCCCAGGTCCCCCCGAACTGTGGCGCCCCCTGCAATGAACAGAGCCGCACCTCTCAGGGCTCCCATACCGGTGTAACTCCCTTCCACACTGAAGGTGGGCTGTAGAGAAACTCGCTTGTAACCCGCTTAACAGATAGAAGGTAGAGGCTATGCCCCTTCCGAGCGTTCCACCTGCATTTCAAGCTCTTAGGAGCCCTGAGTCGCCATGGGAGAAATGGGCCCACCCTTCAGGACAGACTGCATGCAAGGCTCTGAAATTTCAGAGGGGGAGAGCCGGCTGTCCCAGCCTCTCGGCCGAGCTCCTCAACGTCTCCAGCCACAGCTGCCATCTGACCACACTGCTGAGCGACTCCAAGTGAGACCTGCAGTGGAACTTCCCAGCTGGGCTGTCAACTCGCAGAAATAGAAGATGTAATAACACGGAGGCTGCTTTAAAGCCACCGGGTTGGTTGCAGTGCAGCGATGATGAAGAACTGATGCAAGCAGCTCTGTTATTCGGCATCTTCAGTTCACCAGACTTACAGTCTAGGAAGGAGTGGGGGGAGAAAGCCCCTCTCCCACTCTGGATCATGACGTAACATCTCCCTCCGCCTGCCTGCATCGCCCCTCCCCCGCCCCCGCCTCTGGCCCCCCTGCCCCCCATCGCCCCCATCCCCCCTCCCTTGGGCATGGCAGGAGTTTCAGGAGGCCGGGCTGGCAGCAGTAAGAGAGACAGACTCCATGCTCCCCTCTGTGTTTCCTTTGCCTCAAGATTTCATTCAAAAGGTGTTTCTTCTCTCTACCCCAGAAGGAAAGTGCTCAGGCAATTTAACACCTGCAGTCTGCCCCCCCTGCTCCCAGGGTGTGCCCCGGCAACCTCAGGACCCCCTTCACTGGAATGATTAAATGGGAGAGACCCTAGTGTGAAGTCATTGGTCAGCTGATAAAAAGACTTGGCAAGGCGAGGTCTCTTTATCATTTCATGAGAGATGACCACCGCAGGGCACGAAGGAGGCTGAGGGACTCCCTGCTCAGTGACCATCCTCAAAGGCACCAATAATTTGTGGTAGAATAAGTAAATAATTTGGAGAAGGCAATAGCACCTCACTCCAGTACTCTTGCCTGGAAAATCCCATGGATGGAGGAGCCTGGAAGGCTGCAGTCCACGGGGTTGCTAAGAGTCAGACAGAGCTGAACGACTTCACTTTCACTTTTCACTTTCATGCATTGGAGAAGGAAATGGCAACCCACTCCAGTGTTCTTGCCTGGAGAATCCCAGGGACGGGGGAGCCTGGTGGGCTGCTGTCTATGGGGTCGCACAGAGTCGGACACGACTGAAGCGACTTAGCAGTAGCAGACGTAAATAATGCGTCCTGTTTGCCTGCCTGCCACTAGTTGGAAAATTAGCACCACTGTTCTGATGGATAAAATGTAATTTTATTTAAAAGAATCACAGCTTTTTGTCATTTTATATTCTCTGGAACAACGAATGCCAGAATCAACTGCCAAGGTGTGTCTGTGAGATATTTAGCACCCATTAAGGTCTCCTACTCCAAAAGGGCAGGAAACTTTGATCTCATCTAACTCTTATTGTGAATGAAGAAACTGCAGCTGAGAAAGAAGAAATGGCTCAGAAAAGTGGGTGATCTCTAAGGAGAATTGCAATTTCAAGTTTCCCAGCCTGGAAGACGGCAACACAGGAGCCCACGTCCACATGCAGGAAACTCCAGGACACAAAACAGGTCTTTAAAGTCTCATTTTTAAAAACAATAACCCTGAGCCAGAAAGGGCATAAATGATTTGAATTTTTGTAATGCTAAATCTATTTCTGCTTTATTGACTATGCCAAGGTCTTTGACTGTGTGGATCACAATAGACTGTGGAAAATTCTGAAAGAAATGGGAATACCAGACCACCTGACCTGCCTCTTGAGAAACCTATATGCAGGTCAGGAAGCAACAGTTAGAACTGGACATGGAACAATAGACTGGTTCCAAATAGGAAAAGGAGTACGTCAAGGCTGTATATTGTCACCCTGCTTATTTAACTTATATGCAGAGTACATCAGGAGAAACGCTGGGCTGGAAGAAGCACAAGCTGGAATCAAGATTGCCAGGAGAAATATCAATAACCTCAGATATGCAGATGACACCACCCTTATGGCAGAAAGTGAAGAGGAACTAAAGAGCCTCTTGATGAAAGTGAAAGTGGAGAGTGAAAAAGTTGGCTTAAAGTTCAACATTCAGAAAACTAAGATCATGGCATCCGGTCCCATCACTTCATGGCAGATAGATGGAGAAACAGTGGAAACATTGGCTGACTTTATTTTTCTGGGTTCCAAAATCACTGCAGATGGTGACTGCAGCCATGAAATTAAAAGACACTTACTCCTTGGAAGGAAAGTTATGACCAACCTAGACAGCATATTGAAAAGCAGAGACATTACTTTGCCAAAAAAAGTCCGTCTAGTCAAGGCTATGGTTTTTCCAGTGGTCATGTATGGATGTGAGAGTTGGACTGTGAAGAAAGCTGAGCGCCCAAGAATTGATGCTTTTGAACTGTGGTGTTGGAGAAGACTCCTGAGAGTCCCTTGGACTGCAAGGATATCCAACCAGTCCATTCTAAGGAAGATCAGTCCTGGGATTTCTTTGGAAGGAATGATGCTAAAGCTGAAACTCCAAAACTTTGGCCACCTGATGTGAAGAGTTGACTCATTGGAAAAGACCCTGATGCTAGGAAAGATTGAGGGCAGGAGGAGAAGGGGATGACAGAGGATGAGATGGCTGGATGACATCATCGACTTGATGGACATGGGTTTGGGTGGACTCCGGGTGTTGGTGATGGACAAGGAGGCCTGGCGTGCTGCGGTTCACGGGGTCGCAAAGAGTCGGACACGACTGAGCAACTGAACTGAACTGAATGCTAAATTTATCGAAATGTTTGGCTTGGATTTCTCATCTTCAGAGAAGAACGGTTCTTCCGGATAAGCTACCCGTCAGCCAGGGTATGTCATCTTTGGCCTATATTTTTTCCATGTGTCACCAAATATTTACGGAGCTTCTACTTTTCTTAGATACCTTTGCTCTCCAGGGCTTCCCTTGTGGCTCAGCTGGTAAAGAATCTGCCTGCAATGTGGGAGACCTGGGTTCGATCCCTGGGTTCGGAAGATCCCCTGGAGAAGGGAAAGGCTACCCACTCCAGTATTCTGGCCTAGAGAATTCCATGGACTGTATAGTCCATGGGGTGGCAAAGAGTCGGACACGACTGAGCGACTTTCACTTTCACTTTGCTCTCCAAGAGCTTAAAGATAAAATGCAGTGAGACATGGGGTGCTGTGTGGCCCCTTTATCTATTTGTTATTGGTCTGCCCGCTGCAGGACAGGCCAATAATTGGGAGGCAAAGTCTTGAGGCAAGGAATAGCAACTTTATTCGGGAAACTGGGTGTCGGAGAAGATGGCAGGCTAGAGTCCTAGAGCACTCTATCTTCTCTGGGTCTGGATGTCGGTTTCTTTTATCAAACACAGAGAGGGAGGAGGTGAGGAAGTAAAGCAAAAAAGGCCCTAAGTCTTGCAAAATATCTCCTGGTTGGGCCAGCATTGGGAGTGGATGTGTTCATTTCTTCTTTCCTACAGCCATACACAGGCTTCCCTGGTGGCTCAGCAGGAAAGAATCAACCTGCCAATGCAGGAGACGCAGAGAGACATGAGCTCGATCCCTGCAGCAAGAAGGTACCCTGGAGTAGTAAATGCCAATCCACTTCAGTACTCTTGCCTGAGAAATCCCATGGATGAGGAGCCTAGCAGGCTGCAGTCCATGGGGTTGAAGAGTCAGACATGACTAAGTGACTGAGCAGAGCACAGAGCAGACATTCATGGGTGGGCAGGATCAGTGCCAATAAAGGCAGTTTAGTTTAGCATTCAGGCAGAGGGGGCAGAGTTCTCTGAGGTGGGCCATTATGTATGTGTTATGTGTTATGCTTAAAGTTATGTGTTAAGGCTCTTCAGTCATGTCGGACTCTGGAACTCTTTGGACTGTAGTCTGCTAGGCTCCTCTGTCCAAGGGATTCTCCAGGCAAGAATACTGGAGTGGGTTGCCATGCCCTCTTCCAGGAGATCTTCCGACCCAGGGATCAAACCCTTGTCTCTTGTGGCTCCTCCGTTGCAGGCGGATTCTTTATACCACTGAGCCAGCAGAGAAACCCATGCGTATAGCTATAGACAGCATCCTTTTAGTGATTACAGTAATAAAAGCAATGAAAACAAAGATTAAAGTAAAAGAAATGGATCCGGGGTTTCCCTGGTGACTCACTGGCTAGGGCTCTGCACCCCCAGTGCGAGGGGCCTGGGCTCCAACCCCTGGTCAGGAAACTAGAGCCCACATGCCGCAACGAAAAGATCCTCCGTGCTGCACAAAGATCCCACATGTCACACGTGCAGCCGGATAAATACAGAATATTTTTTTGAAAAAAATGAAAGAAACAGATCCAACGTGGAGTCAGATGCTGTTCTCCCCTGTGGCATGTTCTGTGCATCCTTTCCTGCCTTCTGTATTCTTTGCTCGTATTGGCCCACACCTGCAACCTTCTTTGGAGGTTACTTTCAGGCTCCTGGAGTCACTTTGCCCTCCACCAAGTCCCAAAGTCTCTGGGAGTTCACATAACCCCAGGGGGATCTGACGCCAAGGACGGGTTTGCTTGGGGCGGGGGGAGGTGGGGGGACACACTGGGCAGTGTTGCTAGGGGAAGCACACTGACTGAAACTGTCCAGCCTGGCCAGGAACCACAGTAACCATTTGTGCGAGTTATTTTACAACAGGAGGTCCTGGTAAGGAACATGGAACTAACAAGCAGAAGAGTTTGGGAAAGGTCAAAAGGAGAAGCCACATATCCTCCCACCTCCCAGAATCCTTCTTGCTGGCGTCCGTCTTGGCTGAGCAATGGGTGCAGCACCAGGAAGGGCCCTGAGTCAGAGTGACTGGCCAGAGACAACCCGGAAACTAACCCCATCACCATAAAACCCGAGACTGCGAGCCACATGGCAGAGCAGTTCTCTTGGTTTCCCTTACCCTCCTGCTCTCCACCCGGGAGCCCCTTCCCAATAATGTTTCTTGCTTCGTCAGCATGTATGTCTCCTCGGACAATTCATCTCTGAGTGTTAGACAAGCGCCCACTCTCGGGTCCTGGAAGGGGTCCCCCTTCTGGGAACAGTGCGACTGGCATGCCAGAACTCCCTGCAGGGTCAGGCTGAGTCTGGGACTTCACCAAAACTCTCAGCCTGGTGTGGCTCTCTCCCCGTCCCTATCCTGCTATTCTAAGAGGTTACCTCTGTGACTTGGCTTTCACAGGGCAAAGGAAAAGCAAGCCACAGGATGCCAGCTCCTCACAGGTCACATCCTGTTGGAACAACATCGTTTCCTCCCTCACAGTTATTTATCTGGCTGACCTTTCCTTGGAGGCCAGATCAAGGAAGGAAATTGGTTTTCCCCCAGTGTACCTATAATTTAAGCTCTGGCCCCTGACCCAGGCTGTGATGAGGTCTATTTGACAGAGCAGAAAGTCTATCTAGAGGAAATTTGCTGAGGAGGGTCTGGGACCTCCAGAGGACATCTCCAGAGTAAATTAGGGGAATGAGTTATAGCTGCCTGTGGAGATGTGAGTTACTGTTGCAGAGATTGTTGCAGAGAAGAACCAATTCTGACTCCATGTTGGAAGTGTTTCTTTGACTTGCTTTTCCTTGGTGGTGGTATTATAATCACACAGAACGCCCGGCCTCAGGGAATCCTGCCCCTCTGCCTGACTGATACACCAAAGAGTCTTTGTTCAGAACCCTGTCCACCTGTAGATGACAGGAAGGAAGAAATTAACACATCCCCTGCCTGAGGCCTGACATTCTGGGAGATATTTGTAAGATTAATGACCTTTTTACTTTGTTTCCTCACCTCCTCCCACCTCTGATCTATAAAAGAACCTGGCATCCAGACCCCATAAGATGGTTATTTTGAGACATTAGTCTGTCTGGTTTTAGGTTCAACCCCATTCCTTGACTCAGTGCTTCTCAGATTCATTGGCCAGTCCCCAGGTGAGCAGAGGGAGCTGGGACTCAGAAACATTATGATACAAATGAACTTATTTACAAAACAGAAACAGATTCCCAGACTTAGAGAATGAACTTATGGTTGCCAGAGGGGAAGGATGGGGGCAGGGATATTTAGAGAGTTTGGGATGGACGTGTACACACTGCTATATTTAGAACCGATAACCAAAAGTTCCTACTGTATAGCACAGGGAATTCTGCTCAATGTTATGGGGTAGCCTCAGTGGGAGGGGTGTTTGAGGGACAATGGATACATGCATATGTATGGCTGAGTCCCTCTGCTGTCCACCTGAAACCATCACAACATTGTTAATCGGCTATATTCCAATATAAAATGAAAACTTACAAGATGTGAGTTATGGGAAGGAATGGGTTTTCAGGGCGGATCCTGGAGAGTTGGGAAGGCAGAGAAAGAGCTGTGGTGAGGCTGACCAAGGCAGGCTAAGGGTCTGTGTGCTCAGACATCAGATCTACCAAGGAGGAGGGCAGGGGTAGATACCACGGGTGCATCAGAATCTCTAAGAATGACTGAGTGCAGGATTCCCACGTCGGAGTGAAGACTTGCTCCCTGGTCCTTGCAGCGTTCCTTGCAGGGTTCACTCCCCAATTCTCAATAACACAGACTGCCAGATTCAACTTCACTTGCCCAATTCCAGGGAAATGGAAAACAGAACAATTACCCACTGGTGAATCCTTAGGTCATTTATGCCCAGTGAAGTTCTAGGCTTTCATAAATGGTTAAACTCAGTGACAGCCACCCTCACAGACTCTGGAGCCAGATTCTGGAGGGTTGCTTTTTCGCTGTTCTTTCAGCAACGTGAGCGGTGAAAATGCCTTAACCCGCCTTCACCTTACTATCCCCAACCATAAAACGAGATGAACAAAACAAGCCTAGTGGACTTGTTATGAGGAGTTTGTATGTGTAAACCACCTAGAAAAATGCCTGATGCTATGCCTGCGATCACCATACGAATGGTCCTAAACACTGCCCTGCTGTTCATCCAGTTTTAAGGAAATTGAGGCTCAGAGGTAAGGAAACAGGTTCAGGTGTTAGGAAAGTTGACCCAGATAATGCATCTGGTTCTGTTTCTGAAACACTACCTAATATTTGATGAGCTCTTGCTAGAAAATGGTAAAACTGGCATTTAAGCAAAGAACCCATGTTCTTTTCACACCTCACTGCTTTGTGCTGGAAAGAAATATGGGCCAGTCCACGTTAATTATTTTATTATATTAAGTGACAGGCAGTGATTGCAAGTCATTGAAGAAAGATTAAAATACAGGTCCAACAGGAACAGGCCTGATGAGTTCATAGAATGACTTCTAATTAGCACAGTGATAGTTTACCTGGGAATGAATGATTTTTAAATAGATGTTAAAAATCCTTCCTACCTCCTTTGATCAGCTAAATATTTCTTTGGAAACTGCGTCTCTTCTATGAATTTGCTTAATGAACTCCTGCCTTTGATTCTGGGCACAGGGAGAAATAAATCAGATCAGGAGCTGCTCCAGGATCACAGAGCTCAACTTCCTGCGATGGCAGTGAGGACTCATTAAGGAGGACTAACTGTGGGAGGGTGAGGCTGAGTTAGTGGAAAGTCAGAACCGAAAATCTGCTGTACCACTTTGTCACTTGGCAACCCCACAATAATTCAAACCTGGCTCAGGAAACTCATCCATCCATCCACCCATTCATTCATTCCAAAGTCCTTAGGTTTTAGTGATAAATATGAATGATCTAAAATGAGTTTCTTGACTGCTGTTGCTGCTGCCGCTAAGTCGCTTCAGTCGTGTCCAACTCTGTGCGACCCCAGAGACGGCAACCCCCCAGGCTCCCCCGTCCCTGGGATTCTCCAGGCAAGAACACTGGAATGGGTTGCCATTTCCTTCTCCAATGCATGAAAATGAAAAGTGAAAGTGAAGTCGCTCAGCTGTGTCTGACTCTTAGCGACCCCATGGACTGCAGCGAGCTTCTTGACTACTTAAATGTAAATGAACAATTCTAAAATGCTTGAGGGAGCTGGAAAAAAATGAGCTCTTTTAGGTATTTGAAACAATTCTCTCCCAAGTCTTGCTTACCTTGTTAATTCATTTCACAAAGCCTTCCTTGAGATGTTGCAAGGAAAACATCAACCTAGCTTTGTCCTGAACTAGCCAGAATTTGAGCTCAGCTCCCTATATTTCCATATATATATATATATATATATATATATATATATCTCCCTATATTTCTCTCACTCTGTCTTTAACCTCTTTTTAAAGGGGTATATTAAGTACATTGAAGCACACATGTTCAACGGAATGCAGGAAAAACAAAAGTTTGTCTATTTGTTCAGCATTTTCTGAATTCCTTGTTTGTGTCAGGCGCTGTCCTATGTGCTGAAGGACACAGGACACAAAAATGAACAGAACAGTCACAAATCTCCCATTGCTTCGAGCATGGTAGCTTGCACACAGTAGGTCTCTGTGTAGTTACTGTTGATTGGGGGTGGGGCGGAACTCAAAGATTAAGAAATGGGGACCAAATATCGAAGCTGAAAAATAACACTCGCCTCACTCTGCTTCCTTACAGGGGGAGGTTTGATGTGTTGTCTGAGACCAGTAATCGGTCTCTTTTGTGAATGGTGTTTCTTCACAGTGGAGGCAATAAGGGTGGAATTCTATACTCTGCCCCATACTTGACATACTTGAAGTCTGCCTCCGAGTGAATGCTCCAGGACCCCATAGAAGTGGACTGACTGGGCAAATGAGTGAATACATAAGTCTGAATAAGAGATCTGTAACACAAAGGAAGGCACCATATTCATATTCCCACACTGCCAGACTCCATCGTCACTGCTCCGGGTATGGGGGGATGTGTAGCAGAGATTTACGAGGGGTGGGAACCACTTGCTTCTCCTTTCTCAAATGTTCCCTGGGGAGTAGACCTTTGGAAGTTTCTAAGGATCTCTAGCTGTCAAGCCAGACATTGGCACAACAGAGCTGTTAGAGGGAATTAAAACATTATTGGATGTTGGAAGAAGGCCAAGTATCAGAAAAGGCAGGAAAATGGGGTTTGCGGTAAATCAGTTGAGACTAAGAGTTTGCAAAGTTTTGAGCCAATTTTTTCTTCCACCTGAGATTCAAAAAGAAATAGCCTACTGCCCCCAACTATGCTAGAATTATCCTGGGGCTAATCAATAAGTAATTAGAGTGAGCTGGGAATTTAATATACGCCCAAGAGATTGATAGGAAGAATCCATAGATCTGGAACGGTCCCCTGAGGGCTTTAGGGAAAAGTTCCTGAGAAAGGCTGAGGATTTTAGGCATCCTCAGCTCAGCCCTAAACATCAGTGCCTCAGTTAAGACTCTCTCTCTCTCTATCCCATACCCACCACTCCACGAATCTGGAATACCTGGATGTAGGTCTGTGACCTCTCCACTGTGCCTAACACGCTTAGGAAGGCTGGCTTTGGAGCAGGGACAAGGCTCGTAAGAGCCCATAAAACAAGAAATATCACAAACTGGAAAGAAACACTGCTATATATGTATTCATTATGTTATATATATGTATACAACTGGGGAGGGCTGGATGAACAGAAACCCGCCCCCCCCAAAAAAAAGATGATATACAAAGTGTACAGTAAAGGCATGGGGTAACTCATGAAATGATTGAAAATGTACACAGGGCATAATTTGGCCCTATCCATTAAACTTGCAGAAATATACACCCTTGATTTAAGAATTGCACTTCTAGGAATTTATCCTTCAAATAGGCTTACAAATATGTGAAGCACCATGTGTATACCAAGTTATTTATTAATTATGTGATGAAAAATGTGCAAATAAAAGCCTTAACGGGTACAATTAAACAAATTGTTGCACACGTGTTCAATGAAATGTTATGAAGAACAAAGGATTCACTCAATCAACCCAACATCTACTGAATTCCTCCTTTGCTTCGGGTGTTCTAAGTGCTGAAGAGACAATGGTAACCATGGCATAAAAAAGTCCCTGCCCTCTAGAACTTACATTCTGAGAGAAGATGCCTTTCTTTATGTACTGGCAGAGAAGACTCTCCATGACCTTTTGCTTCGTGAAAAGAGCGAGAGGCAGGTTTTACAGGTTCGTGGTGATATAGACACTGAGCATCTTTGGAAGGACCTGTAAGAAACTGATAGCAAAGTGGCCTCTGGCTGGAGGACAGGAAACTTCCTCTGTTTACTCATAGGTATCCTTTCCATTTTGACATTTGGAGGTTATGTATTCAAAATAGGTTACTATCCAAAAGCATTATTTCTCTTTTAATAAAAAGGTGGCATAGGATGTAATCGTTAGTCCTAATTCTGTCCCCTCACTTTCAACTTCAGCCTCTGCAGGGAAGGGCTCTGGAACACAGTTCTGTCTCCCACAGAATTCCTGGGCTGGGGAGATAGGAACAAACTTGGGTTCCCTTTCCTCGTCTCTCACTTTTACTCTCACGCACACCCTCTTCCTCTTTGTCTCCTTTGCAGCTGTCACAGTGCAGGGAGCCTGCAGTTACCTTTTGCTCGGAACTTTCCCTTAACTACAGAGATAAAGTGGGGCTGGAGAGGGCTGCAGAGATCTGCTGCTGAGAGCAAATTAGGGCAGCAGAATCTGCTGTGTGCATTCGGCTGGAGTATCTGCTTGGCCCTGCCTTTTGGCCACCTCCACCCAGCAGAGATGCCTAGATGGGAGACAGGTCCAGTGCAGGAGAGAAGGATCTTCCATTGTCCTTGTCAGCAGAAGGTGTGTGCGTGCTAAATCGCTTCAGTTGTGTCCAACTCTTTGCGATGCTATGAACCGTAGCCCGCCAGGCTCCTCTGACCCTGGGATTCTCCAGGCAGGAATAATGGAGTGGGGTGCCATGCCCTCCTCCAGGGATCTTCCTGGCCCGTGGTCAAACCCAGCGTCTCGTATGTCTCCTGCATTGGCACCCGGGTTCTTTACTACTAGTGCCGCCTGGGAAGCCCGTCAGCAGAAGGTAGAACTAACCAATTGTAGTTTTCTCAGTGTGTGTCTGTACATGTGGGTTGGTTGCTTGCCTGGGACTTTCTCCATTCTGGTACGAAATGTCCCATGTCCTGGCAAACCCCTCAGTCCTGGACAACCAGAAGAGCTGATCACCCCGTCTGTGGAGGGGGTGGGATTGCGAGAGGGAGGGCAGGTAAGGAGAGAAGACGGAAGAGAGGGACATCACCGACAGAGATGCTTTGTTCTCTGAATTTCACTTTCTTGGCATTCATATTCCAAAGCCCGTGAAATACGGCTCCTCCACCGACTACGCAGATGACTTATCTATCTGAGCTTATCTACTGAGTTTATTTATCAGTAACATAATAATAATCTCCCCTCCTGGCGTTGCTAAGAACCTACCACCTCCTGAGGCTCTCTATCACCTGCCTCACGTCTCCACTCTAATCCTAACCCAGCTGAGTTTCTGTAGGCCAGCACTGTCACTCTCTCCTTCTCTTGTATTTGCTTGGCTAAACCCCAACCTGGTTAAATCCAATTATCTTCCATCCCTTCCCTCAACCTGAGATGGGAATGCGACCCTGTGCTGTCCGATCTCACTGTAAATGATGACCACCGACCTCCAGTGGCCCTGGCATTGCTCAACAGCCCTGTCGCAGCTCCCAGATCAATGCACGCTCTTATTCTCCCAGATGACTATCTCATACCGTTTTCTCTCCCCTTAAAGCTCCAACACAACACCCACCCTTCCATCTTGGTTGATGCCATGAATCTTATGTGACTGAGAAAATAGAGGCAACCAAATGGGAAATCCGCCACCCTCCTGTCACCAGACCTCGGCCCCCACACGCGCAGCAGGCTTCTGAACCCATAGCCCGCCTTCCCTCCTGTTACTGAGGATGAATGGCCTGCACTCCCATCCAATCTGGCCCTGCTTCTCGTGCCCTGGCTTCCGTTCCTCTCGCCCACTCCACGCTCAACCCACCCAGCCTCTGCAATGGCCCTTTCTCTCTTTCATTCCCCACTGCCCCCTCATTCCTGAATCACTGCTGTATGTTCGAGGAGAGGCTGATCAATCTCATCTCATTTACCACGCCCCTTCCCTCAGTTCAGTCCACTTCAGTCACTCAGTCATGTCCAACTCTTTATGACCCCATGGACGCCAGGCCTCCTTGTCCATCACCAACTCCTGGAGTTTACTCAAACTTATGTCCATTGAGTCGGTGAATGCCACCCAACCTTCTCATCCTCTGTCGTCCCCTTCTCCTTCCACCTTCAATCTTTCCCAGCATCAAGGTCTTTTCAGATGAGTCAGTTCTTTGCATCAGGTGGCCAAAGTATTGGAGTTTCAGCTTCAGCATAAGTCCTTTCAGTGAATATTCAGGACTGATTTCCTTTAGGATGGACTAGCTCACTGTTAACTGAATTAGCACCACCCCCCCACACACACAATTCTTATGTTGACACCCTAATCCCCTGTGTGCCTGTATTTGAAGATGGGGGCTTTAAGGAGTTAATTAAGTTTAGATAAGGTCATAGGGTTGGAGAAGGAAATGGCAATCCACTCCAGTATTCTTGCCTGGGAAACTCTATGAATATAGGAGCCTGAAGGGCTACAGTCCATGGGGTTGCAAAGAGTCGGACATGATTTAGCAACTTAACAGCAGCAGCAACAAGCTCATGGCGTGGGGTCTTAGTCTGATAGAACTGGAGTTCTCATAAGAAGAGGAGGAGACCAGAGCTCTCTCATTTGCTTTCTCTCTCCCTCCATCTTTCCCTCCGCCTTCCTCCATGTCCCTCTCTCCCACCATCCATCCCACCATCCCTCTCCTTCTCTCTCTCTCTTGCCCTGTGCATACATGGATAAAAGGCCAGCTAAGGATGCAGCAGGAAGTCAGCACCTGCAAGCCAACAAGAGAGCTCTCACCAGAAACAGCCCCTTGACTTGACCTTGCACTTCCAGCCTCTAGACCTGTGACAAACTAAACTTCTGCTCTTTAAGCCACCCGGTCTGTACTATTTGGTTATGACAGTCTGAGCTGACTCATACTTCCTGTGCTCCAGCCACACTGACCTTCTTGCTTTTCTACAAACTTCCAAGCACTTTCCTGTTCAGGGACTGCACGTGGTATCCCCATAGCCCAGGAAGCTCCTCTCCGATGGCCCACGTGGCTCTCTCCCTTTCTCTGCGTCATTCAGATCTCAGCTCCTGTAGGAGTTCCATTTCGCCGTCCTTGCTAAAGTAACCCCCAAGAACTCTTTACTTCTTACTCTGACTTCTTCTTCTTCCTCTTGTCTGCCTCTGCTTGATGCATTTGCTTATATTGTTTCCCTCACTGGGGAAGAAACTTGTTTGAGACCCTGCTCTATCACACTGTGTTAGGGAAGAACCTTTGTATTCTATTACAAGTAAATCACTATAGGAATATTGCCTATAAGCTTAAATTAAACATCATGGGCCATCTCTGGGAACCATGCCTCCTAGGTCATGAGTGTTAAGCTAAAATACTTTGGTTCAGCTCACAGGAAATATCCTGACCAGGCCAAGAAGAAATCAACACATCCCCTCTGGAGTCAGGTTGGAAGCAGGACTTTACCCTCATTCCCTTTTAATATCAAAGAAACCTGAATTCTAATTCAGGAGATGGTTCTTTGGGACTCTGGTCCACATTCTCTCCATCTGCTGGCTTTCTGAATAAAGTCATGATTGCTTGCCCCAACAACTCGCCTCTCAATTAATTGGCCTGCTGTGCGCTGAGCAGTACAAGCCTGGGCTTGGTGACAACATCAGAATCAAGCCCACAATGGAAGGTGCTGGAGAGCCTTTCTCAAATGGATAAACGGGTGGTGTGAAGGGCCTGATGTTTCACCTGGTACAGGTCCTCAGTGAGAGTCACCACAATATTCCCGAATGGTCTTCAGTGAAGTGACCAGGGAATATGCCCTAGTGACCTCAGAAGTGGCAGGATCCCTTAGGGTGCCATCAAGGAAAGGGGCATGTTAAAGCTAGGGGGTGAGAAAGGGCCTTAGCTTGGAGCCCCATGGTGAAGATGGAGGTGGCTGGGAAGTGCAATAGGCCTGCCCTTGATGATGTCATTCCATCCGGGAGAGACACAATGGATGTTAGAAGGTCACAGCTACAAGGGTCCCTAAGGGTATCTGGAGAAACCTTTCTAGGGCATTCCCTGCAATGTCTCTGTCTGAACTTCCGGGGTAGGAGTCACACTGCCCCCTGCAGGTCAGTTCTTCACATTGCACCCACCTCTACTGCTAAGTCACTTCAGTCGTGTCCGACTCTGTGTGACCCCACAGACGGCAGCCCACCAGGCTCCCCCGTCCCTGGGATTCTCCAGGCAAGAACACTGGAGCGGGTTGCCATTTCCTTCTCCAATGCATGAAAGTGAAAAGTGAAAGGGAAGTCGCTCGGTCGTGTCCGACTCTGAGCGACCCCATGGACTGCAGCCTAACAGGCTCCTCTGTTCCTGGGATTTGCCAGGCAAGAGTACTGGAGTGGGGTGCCATCGCACCCACCTCAATCCCCTGCATTTTACCCCTGGATCCCAGGTGGCCCTAGAGATAAAGAACCCACCTGCCAATGAAAGAGACGAAAGAGACGCGGGTTTGATCCCTGGGTCGGGAAGGTCCCTTGGAGGAGGGCATGGCAACCGACTCCAGTATTCTTGCCTGGAGAATCCCATGGACGGAGGAGCCTGGAGGGCTACAGTCCATGGGGTCGCAAAGAGTCGGGACTGAAGTGACTTAGCACGCAAGCATTCAGTCCTCCTCTCAAGAGCCAGTGTGAACTAGCCTTATTTTTCATTTTTCTTTCACTGGACTCTTCGCCTCTAGCTTTTTTCATCTCTAAGCATAAGATCTCTGTATTTAAATTTCCCTTTGGCATAAATGAATGAATAAACAATTTCAAATTCCTCAATATCTGCATCACCTGTCCTGGTCTCTGCCTGTTCTGTAATTACACTTTGAAGTCTGTGATCCGGAACGTTTCTTGGAATGCCTGTATCCCCAGTGCCTGCCGCAAGCAAAATCACAGAGACAGGAAAATAGTGCTCAGTGTTTGCTAGCTGAAGGAACGGACACAACCCTGCTCCCGTTAGGGGTGTTGGGCTGGGGCTGCAGGGAGGCCACCCGGGGAATTTATTTTTCCTCCCACAATGAGAGAAAAGATTATGAAACAGAAAATCATCCTGCTGTCACTGAGGAAAGCGGGTCTCAGTGGGGTCAGTCCAATGCCTGAGGCAGTGATGAAAGCTCAGACTGCTAATAATTCCCACCCTGTGCATTGATTAAAATCCTCCATTTTATCATGCAGTCATTTTGGAAAGGAAATATATTTTCTGTTGCCATTCACGTTTATGTTCCTATTCCAAACTCCGTCTGCCCCGCCTACTGAAATGTGTGCAACAAGCTGGACCAAGACAGCCCTGCTCAGAGGGTCCCCGCAACAGCCCAGAGGGACAGTGAGGCCTGGGGTACATGTTTCCTTTGCAGTAAATGGTTTTCATTAGCCCAGTAGACAGGTTATACTTCAGCAGTGATTCATGGACTCTACATTAGCTTTTTTTTTTTACCCTTTTTGTTGGGGTGGTGTATAAAAGGATAGTAACCTGGTTACTTTGCCAGGCAAAGGGGGACGCAGGGTTTCCTGCCTTGAAAAACTGTGTCCCAGATTGGAGAGGAGAGTGAAGCTTTATAGTAATGATGCGAAGAGGGCATGATCAACTCGTGGACATTCTTCTGATGGGTTGGTGATAAAGTGAGTAGGAGTCAGCATCTTCAAACTTCGGGTACCAGTTAGTCTGAGGTCTACACGTGTGTGGACAGCATACCATTGTTAATTGTTAACTTCTCCCACCTGGAGGGGGTTTCAGTATCTGCAAAATAGCTCAAAGATATTGTTGTGTGTATCCCTTGACGGGCAACCAGGACCTTGCCCCAAGGCTATACTATTGTTTCTCTTGACTGTTTATATTTTTTTAATTACAACAACAACACAGGCTTATTGTAAAAAGTCAATGGAGTGGGTAGCCATTCCTTTCTCCAGAGAATCTTCCTGACCCAGGGGTTGAACCCACATCTCCTGTGTCTCCTGCACTGCAGGTGGATTCTTTATCATCTGAGCCACCAAAAGCCCTAAAATCATGGAGAACTGTATAAAGAGAAATTGAATAGTGTTCCCATTTTTTTTGTTTTTTTTTTCTGTGCACTGTCCCTTCCTCACCAAGACCACTAGGGAATGACCTTTCACCTGTTCCTCTGCATACTTCAACACACGTGTGCATGCATATCTCGTTGCTGCTCTTTATCCTGGGTCCCCTTTTCAAACCAAGAGACACCAATAGCTTAGAAAGCATTTTCTTCTTGGAGTCAGAATATCTATTATGGTTAGATTTTTCAGTTCTTCCTCCAATGGCTACATGTCGCTCACAGTCTCTGGACACTATTTACCTCATCTGTGAAATGGGGATACCAACGTTCACCCTGTCTGACACAGGGCTGATAGGAAGATCAAGTCAGATGGAGGCTGAAGGCTGTTTGGACGCTGACATGCCTTATGCATTTAAGCATATGCCTGCTGCGTTGGTCTCTTCCCTGCTGAGTTTCAGAATTCAACAAATGGGAGATTCAAAACTCAGCACCCTGAAAGAGCCTGAAGGGACATGAAGATAGCATTGATGCTAGGGTGATAAAGAGTCCTTGGGACCCTGGGCGGGTACCCAGCAGCTTCCCTGAGCCCTGCTGGTAGCTTGAGTTATCCATCTTGGCTTTTAAGAGAGTTGTGCTGCTATTGATAATCCTGACAGTGACAAACAATGCAATTTTCTCCTGTGCTTGTCAGACACAACTGCGTGAGTTCAGCCCCAGCCCCAGTCTGCCCAGACTCAGGCAGCTTGCACCATTGATTCCTGATGGTTTTCAGGCAGCCCCTGAGGCCACCATTTCTGGATCCCCTGCCAGAGTTTGGAGCAGGCGATTAGTGTGAGCTGACAGATAAGAGATGAGCTGAGCCAAGAATCCTTAGTTGAGTGGCCTGAAGGGATGACGGGTGAGAAGCTGGTTGGAGCTCGTGGTATGAGGGAGACTGTCAGGGCTGTCTTACCCCCCATGTCATCCCCTCCGCGGGGACAGGCCAGTGGTTAGAGCACTAGTCCTGCCTGGACACTGAGGCCATCCAGGTGACAACTGATCACCAGGGGCTCCAGCAGAAGTGGGGCCTGATAGTCTTTGTTAGAGCCTGGGCAGGGCAAAGTGTCAAAGCAGTTTCAGGTCAGGTTATCCTAGGTGTTCACATCACCTGGATACAATACGGCAGGAATGGAACTTAACCGTCTAATTCCATAGGGTCATCCGTACCCCACCCTCTATGACCGTGTGCTCGGTCACTCAGTCATGTCTGACTATTTGTGACCCCATGGACTGTAAGCTTACCAGGCTCCAGTGTCCACGGGATTTCCCAGGCAAGAATACTGGAGTGGGTTGCCATTTCCTCCTCCAGTGGATCTTCCCCACCCAAGGATCGAACCCACGTCTCCTGCATTGACAGGTAGGTTCTTTACCACTGAGCGGCCAGGGAAGCCCCACCCATAGGCCAGCTGTAATCAAAAAGATCGTAATAAGAGTCAGTGAAATCAGAACCCTTACACACCACTAGGAGGAATGCAAAATGGTGCAGCCACTTTGGAAAACATTCTGGCAGTTCCTCAAAAGGTGGAACATGAGCTAACCATATGACCAGAAATTCCACTCTAGGGGTCTCCAAGAGAACTGAAGACACGCCCCTACAAAGACTTGTGCATGCACGTTCACGGTAGCATATTCCTAACAGCCAAAAAATGGAAATAACCCAAATGTTCATCAGCTGATAAACTGATTGGTAAAATGTGGGTATCCACAGAGTAGATATGATGCAGCAATAAAAGGTAGAGTACTGACGCCTGCCAGGATTCTGTGGTGGATCAGAGGCTAAAGCGTCCGCCTGCAATGCTGGAGACCGGGGTTTGATCCCTGGGTCAGGAAGATCCTCTGGAGAAGGAAATGGCAACCCACTCCAGTATTCTTGCCTGGAAAAGCCCATGGCCAGAGGAGCCTGGTGGGCTACACTCACAAAGAGTCAGACAGGACTGAGCGACTTCACTTTCACATTCAACACCTGCTACAACCTGGATGAACCTAGAGAACATAATTCTAAGTGAAAGAAGGGGATTTCCTTGATGTCCCAGTTGCTAGGACTCCACGCTCTCAGTGCAGGGGGGCTGGGTTCGATCCCTGGTCAGGGAACTAGCTCTCACATGCCACACCTAAGAGTTCGCATACCGCAACTAAAGATTCCCCGTGCCAACACAAAGACTGAAGATCCCGTGTACCACAGCTAAGAGCCAATGCAGCCAAATTAAAAAAAAAAAAAATTTTTTTAAAGGCTAAATGCAGAACAATCCAGAGGAGTGGGGTGGGAGGAGGGTTCAGGATGGGGGGACACATGTGTACCTGTGGTTGATTGACATAGATGTATGGCAAAAACCACCCCAGTATTGTAAAGGAACTATTCTCCAATTAAAATAATGAATTTTTTAAAAAGGAAAAAAAAAGGGGGGGTGCTAAATGAAAGAAGCCAGTCACAAAGCACCACATATTGAATGACTCCCTTTATACACAATGCCCAGAATAGGGAAATCTATAGCGATGGAAAATACATTAGTGGTTGCCTAGGGCTTGGAGGGGAAGAAATATAGATGAGGATGATAGCGTTTCTTGGGGTAATGAAAATATTCCAATATCGATTGTAGTGATGGTTCTGCGACACTATTATACTGAAGGCCCCTGATGTGTACCCTTTAAGTGGGTGAATTGTAAACGTGGCTTGTAGATTATACCTCAATAAAGAGGTTTTAAAAACAACAACAACAAAACATCCCGGACTTGGAGTCAAGTCCTGGGTTGCCAGGTATTAGCTCTGTGACTCTGGGTAAGTTCCTGAACCTCTCTGATGATATGTCCTCCTCTATGAAGGGGGTAAAACAATCCCCGCCTGGACCATCTCATAGGGTCCTCGTGTGGTTACAAAGTCTTAGACGTTACGAAACTACATACCTGTGAGACAGTTTAAGAGTTAATATTTGTAAGATACAGATAGATATAGATAGATCGAAAGTCTTAAACTGTTTTACAGTCATGAAGTCGTAGGACTCTGCGCTGCTGCAGGTCACACGGCACATCTCCTGTGTCTTCCAGACTCATAGCTACACCTGCACGTTTCACTGCGTTTTGTTTGATCCTGGGGGTCTCTGGACTGGCGGGTCTCTGGACTGGCGGGTCTCTGGACTGGTGGGTCTCTGGACTGGCGGGTCTCTGGACTGGTGGGTCTCTGGACTGGCGCTAGTGGTAAAGAACCCATTTGCAAATGCCCAAAACGGTGCAGGTTTGATCCCTGGGTCGAGAAGATCCCCTGGAGGAGGGCATGGCAACCCACTCTGGTATTCTTGCCTGGAGAATCCCATGGACAAAGGAGCCTGCAGGGCTACAGTCCATAGTATCACAAAAAGTTGGACACGACTGAAGCAACTCAACACGCACGCACAGAGGTCTGGGCCAACCATTCACCTAAAGATGAAAAATGTGAAGCCCACGGAAGGATTGGCCTCTCCAAGGTCACAGGCCTGGATGGTAGCAGAGCCTGGCTTAGCCCTGCCACCCCCTCCCCAACCCCCGCGCCCCTTCCTGGACTGCAGGGTCTTCAGTGCACACCCCCTGCAGTCCCTGCAGTCAGCCTCTGACAGGGGGGGCCTTGCTTCAACCTCGTCCTTTGACACTCTCCTCACATCCTCAGGTCACCGTGATTTCAATGGAAGAACCCCAGCGCTTACTAAATCCAGCCATACATTCTGTGTTCTCGTGTGACCCTCACCAACCATTAGGAGAAGCGGCTTCCCAGGTAGCTCACCTGGTAAAGAATCCACCTGCAATGCAGGAGACCCCAGTTCAATTCCTGGGTCGGGAAGATCCCCTGGAGGAGGGACAGGCTACCCACTCCAGTATTCTTGGGCTTCCCTGGTGACTCAGATGGTAAAGAATCCGCCTGCAAGGCAGGAGACTTGGGTTCAATCCCTGGATTGGGAAGATCCCCTGAAGGTGGGCATGGCAACCCACTCCAGTATTCTTGCACAGAGGAGCCAGGTGGGCTACAGTCCGTGGGGTCGCAAAGAGTCGGACACGAATGAGCGACTAAGCACGCGAGCACACACCGCTAGCGTTCCTGTTCCCAAGGTGAGGAAGTTGAGGCTCAGGAAGTTAAAGCCACCTGCCAGAGGGCATGAGCCGTGAACACAACGCTGGGCTTCAGGCTCCCTCTGTCTGACAACCAAGCCCACCAAGCTCCCCATCTCTTGTCCTTCTGGCCCTGGCCTCCTCTGCCCCGATGGCCTTGTAGCCGCCACTGCAGCCTGCCCTGAGGACGCATCTTCTCCCCTCAAACTGCTCCACCTGCCCCGTCTGGAGCTCCAGAGTCTCTAGCCCCCAATTCTGCCCTTCCTTCACTCCCATCCTTCAGTTCGGGGAAGCTGCCTGCACCCCGAGCTGTTTAGGGGACCCTCTGGGCCTCAGGCTGAGTCTCTGTAAGAGGGGGCATGGCAAACGTCCTGCCTCCCAGCGCTGGCGGGAGGATGCAGATTCTGAGAAAGGAAAAACCTTCCTTACTTTCAAGCAGGGCTCCTTGATATAAAAGGACAAAAAAAAAAAAAAAAATGGACTCAAACTCATGAACCGATCTGGGAATGGAGGGGTGGAGGGCTGGCAAGACACCAACCCTCCTGGTCCCTGCTTCCCCAGCTGCAGCAGGAGACAGTGGGGGCCAGCGCTGGGGGGCCCGTCTAGCTCACACCCCTCCGGACCACCTGAGAAACAGAAGCTGCCCTCGGGGCTCCTGAACTCTGGATGGTAAACACGAGGTTTTATTATGCCCTTTGCTTTCTTTTGTGCCTTTTAAGTGATTAGTGTACAGCTCTGTACACACTGGAGCTTGAATTAATATTTGTGGAAAGTAGAAATGCACGAACCCCCCCGGGGGAGCTGGAGGGGGAAAAGCCTGGAGTATGTGCGACAACAGTCCCCGGAGGAGCCAGTGGGGTCTCACCTGACCCCAGGCTTCATAGCAAAAAAAAAAGCCAAGAGTGCCCAGAGGCCCAGGGCTGAGAGGGGGCCTAACACAGCCTTTGGGCCTTGGGCGCCCTTCCCAGAGGTGAAGAGACAGGAAGCTGGCAGCCACCCCCGACCCCATTCCCACTTTCTCCTTCGCTTCCTGGGCAGGTGAGTGGGGAAGGGAAGAGACGCCAGGTTGGGGCTGCAAGAGAGAAGTCTCCTTCTGCACCTCTGAGCAGGATTAGGGGTGATTCTCCCCCAGAGGAGGCCTTTCTGCCCTGCTCCCCATCTCTCCCTCGCCCCCATTTCCCCCAGAGCGCAGGCGCCTCCCCTTCTCAAGGTACACTCTCTCCGTGATGGAAGAGAGTGTACTTCATCCTTGGAAGGCAGTCGGCTGCCCCCATGTGGACCACTCAAGGCTTCCCTCCCCGCCTCCAGGGCTCCCTCCCACACCACAGAGCTCCTGGAGCACCTGCCAGAGGGGCTGATGGAGGCAGGGATGATGGCCGGCATCTCTCTAGAGCAAATCAGGGTCTAAGAAAAGCACCTGCTCCACAGCCAGAAGCTGGCCATCTGCACCCAACTTTTGGTCTACCCCGCGCTGCTCTCCATCCCAAGCTGTTCTGATATCTGAGCCCATTCCAAGCCACAGTGATGGGAAGAAAGAGGTCTATTGGCAAGCATGGGATTGCGGGTCCAGCCTTGTGTTTTGTGAAATCTCCAGTGCTGCTGACTTGAAGGCCGTCCTGCAGTGCAGCCTGGTGAATGCCTGGAACCTCTCCCTCCTCTGTCCACCCCCGGGCTGGACTTATCACCCCTACCTCTATACAGCCCAGCTTTGGGGCCCACCTCTTGGGAGCTCAGACAGTAAAGAATCTGCCTGCAGTGCAGACTGAGGTTCGATCCCTGTGTCGGGAAGATCCCTTGGAGAAGGAAACGGCAACCCACTCCAGTATTCTTGCCTGAAGAATTCCATGCACAGACGGGCCTGGTGAACTACAGTCCATGAGGTTGCAAAGAGGCAGACTCGACTGAACGAATAATACTTTTAACACTCCACTCTCTCTTTCATCTAAGCACCCCTTTCCAGTAGGTATTTCATTCATTCTTTCGTCCTCTTTATTAACACCTGGTACAGGGCATGTTTCCTTGGTGGCTCAGATGGTAAAGAATCTGCCTGCAAGGCAGGAGATGTGGGTTCCATCCCCGGGTTGGGAAGATGCCCTGGAGAAGGAAATGGCACCCCACTCCAGTATTCTTGCCTGGAGAATCCCATGGACAGAGGAGCCTGATGAGCTACAGTCCACGGGGTCACAAAGAGTTAGACATGACTGAGTGACTAACACTTTGGCTTGTGCAGGGCACAGGGCCTGGACTAGAGAATGAGGGTGTGATCCATGTGTCTGCTCGGCTCCTGAGGTGGGGTGGAGGGTGGAGGGTGGGGGTGGGGGGCTCAAGGAGGCAGAGTGGCAGGTGGTCAGATGCAGTGACACCAGGAGACACAGAGAATCCTGGGCAGGATCCTGGGCACCCCTTCCTCTCTCCTGGAATTTGGTTCCTAGTCCTTCAATGAGCAGACTGCAAGGACTAGGGGAGACGGCGGTTCTCAAGATTCAAGAGCCTGATGAAGACAGTGGATCCCTCCTAAATATTCAGATGTATTCATACCTGAGACATTTCGTGAAAACAAATAGGGCACTCAGTTGACCCTATAGTCAAAGCTATGTTTTTTTCCAGTAGTCATGTATGGGTGCGAGAGTTAGACCATAAAGAAGGCTGAGCATCAAAGAATTGATCTTTCTGAACTGTGGTGCTGGAGAAGACTCTTGAGAGTCCCTTGGACAGCAAGGAGATCAAACCAGTCAATCTTAAAGGAAATCAGTCCTGAATATTCATTGGAAGGACTGATACTGAAGCTCCAATACTTTGGCCACCTGAGGCAAAGAGCTGACTCATTAGAAAAGACCCTGATGCTGGGAAAGATTGAAGGCAGGAGAAGGGGATGACAGAGGATGAGATGGTTGGATGGCATCACTGACTCAATGAACATGAGTTTGAGCAAACTCTGGGAGAAGGTGAAGGACAGGGAAGCCTGGTATGTTGCAGTCCATGGGGTCGCAAAGAGTCGGACATGACTGAGCGACTGAACCACAGCAACAGTTGACCCCCGAAACTGGGATCAGATGGTCTCCAGGGGCCCCCAACTCCTAAGATGGCTTAGCACCCAGTGCCCTGCAGCCGACAACTCCAGCCCATGACCTCATCCATCTGTATGTCAGTTTTTTTGTGTGTGATTTTTAATTTTTTCGTGTGCTTTATTTTGACCCAAGATCACTGAGACATCAGGCATCGTCGGATTGGTTTGGCTTTAAAGCAAGACTGGTGCCCAATTTCTGGAATCTTAAGGGCAGACTTTTCTCTCCACCTACACCAGCCACTGGCTTTAGAGCCGCTGGGGGTGGGGGTGAGGTGGATGGGACCGGGGGTGCTGATTTCTTCCTAATAAAACCCATCCATCTAGCTTCTAGAAGAAACAGATTGGAGATATACCCCGGAGCTAGACTTAGGGAAATAAAGTAATAATGTTATCAGTCTTCACAGAGCTATTTAAATACAGACTGGGTTGCTGGGGAGATGAAAGGCGGGGCCCTTTGTTATGAAAATAAAGGGAAGTGGGAGGGCTGAGTTTGTGTTTTGATATGTTAATGAGATTGGAAGCCACCAGGGTGGGGACTGGTGGGGAGGCTGTGTTGCCTAGAGTATTTATTTGTGCAGTTTAATTTAACAGAGAGGCTACAATAGAGCTGCAATCGGGATTGTGTAAAGATAATTACAGCCCTGTTATCAATCAGATGCCTGCAGGAGGTGGCTCGCTAGCTTGCCGCTACCTTGGCCGCAGACAGATGGGCAGCCCCTCTGACACAGCACCATCGTGATCGCCTTCCGCCATCTAGTGGCAACTCCAGGAATTGCCTGGGGGAACGGGGGGAAAAAAAGCAAAGCACTGGGATTTCTTTTGAGATCATGGAGCCGCCCTCTAGAAGGAGCAAAAACTGAAGGAGCAAAAATTGTTTCTGAAAAGGTAAGATATGGAAAGGTCTTTGAAAATCAAGTGGCCAGCCTGTTTCCCCCCCCCCTTTTATTGTTAAGGATTGTAATAAATTTATTTTCATAACCACAGAGTAGTCAATTTAGACTCAATGTATATTATGGTAGGTAGACTATATATATTGCTCTCATTAGGGCAGTCATACGTTTTCCATAAGGCTTCCCTGGTCGCTCAGACAGTAAAGAAGCTGTCTGCAATGCGGGAGGCTCAGGTTCGATTCTTCCGTGAGGAAGATCCCCTGGAGAGGTGAATGGCAATCCACTCCAGTAATCTTGCCTGGAAAATTCCATGGACAGAGGAGCTTGGGGGGTTATAGTCCATGGGGGTCGCAGAGAGCTGGACACGACTGAGAGATTAACACACGCATGCACACACACGCACACACACGTTTTTAATAACATCTTCTCTTGATTGAAATATGAATGTCTTGTGTTTTAACACCAGAGTCATTGGTGGACTGAATATTCTCCAGTAATAAAATTAGCAGCAGCAGCAACTACAGTAGTTAGCATTTATTGAGTCCTGACAATGCACCAGGCATTCTTTTAATTTCTATACATATATTAACTCATGTAATTCTCACAATGGATCTGCTATGTAAAAACATACTATCCTCCTACTTAACCTACAAAGAAAGGGAAGGTCTGCTCTTCTTTACTGATGATGCATCTGAGATCCCAGAGGGTACTTTGCCCAAGGACAGAATTTTGGGCTGGGATTAGTGTTTTGAAATCCATTGATTCTGCTAAAATATAAAACATACACATTACTCCACTTCTTACCCCTTCATCCTTTCTGTTTTTTCACTCTTTTGTATAATGTTTGCATTTATTTATTAAGGATTCAGCTTCTGATTTCGTTTGATTAGTTTTCCTGGTTACTGTATAGAACGAAGTGAAGTGGAAGTCACTCGGTCGTGTCCGACTCTTTGCGACTCCGTGGACTGATAGTAGTCCATGGAGCTCTCCAGGCCAGAATACTGGAGTGGGTAGTTAAAATGAGTTGAATGTACGCGAGAAACAATCCCACCAGTACAGGAAGTGGCAGAGGAGATGCAAGAACAGAGAGTGAATTGCCTCTTAGAATGGGTCGAGTCGGGTGGGAGACCTCACATGGTAAATATATTCAGCTCTGAGACATTGTAATTAACTAGGGTCCATAGGGTTCACTCTTGTACAGTACACTTTATGGGTTTTGACAAATGTGTAAAGACTAATCCACCATTACAGTAGCATACAGAATAATCTCCCTGCCCCCCATCACCCATGTTCCATCTCTCCCCTTCTACCCACTTTGAACCCCTGGCAACCACTGATCTTTCTCTGTCTCCAGAGCTTTGCTTTTTCCTGAATGTCACATAGTTGGAAATCATACAATACGTAGCCTTTTCAGATTGCCTTTGCTATATACTTAGCCATAAGCAATGAGAGTTTTTTCCTGTCTTTTTCTGGCTTGAGAGCTCCTTTCCTTTTATCCCTGACTAATATTCTACTGTATGGATGTACCACAATTTGTTTATCCATTTGCCTATTGAAGGGCATCTTGGTTGCTTCCAGTTTGAGGCCAATTATAAGTAAAGTTCATAGAAACATTTGTGTGCACATTTCTGTGTGGTTATAAGTTTTCAACTCATTTGGGTAAACACCATGGAGCACGATTGTTGGGTCAAATGGAAAACATGCTTAGTTTTGTAAGAAACCACCAAAGGGGACTTCCCTGGTGGTTCATTGACTAAGGCTCCACACCCCACCTGCAGAGGGCCCCCGGTTCGATCCCCGGTCAGGGAACTAGATCCCCTGTGCCACAGCTGAGAGTTCGAGTGACATAACTGGAAGAGATTCTGCCTGCTGCAAGAAAGACCGAAGAAACGTTGTACCATTTTGCATTCCAAATAGCGATGAACGAGTGTTCCTGTTACTTCACATTCTCATCACCATTAGGTGATGGCAGTGTTCTGGATTTAAGCCATTCTAATGCAGATGACACCACCCTTATGGCAGAAAGTGAAGAGGAACTAAAAAGCCTCTTGATGAAGGTGAAAGAGGAGAGTGAAAAAGTTGGCTTAAAACTCAACATTCAGAAAACGAAGATCATGGCATCTGGTCCCATCACTTCATGGGAAATGGATGGGGAAACAGTGGAAACAGTGTCAGACTTTATTTTTTTGGGCTCCAAAATCACTGCAGATGGTGACTGCAGCCATGAAATTAAAAGACGCTTACTCCTTGGAAGAAAATTTATGACCAACCTAGATAGCATATTCAAAAGCAGAGACATTACTTTGGCAACAAAGGTCTGTCTAGTCAAGGCTATGGTTTTTCCTGTGGTCATGTATGGACGCGAGAGTTGGACTGTGAAGAAGGCTGAGCACCGAAGAATTGATGCTTTTGAACTGTGGTGTTGGAGAAGACTCTTGAGAGTCCCTTTGACTGCAAGGAGATCCAACCAGTCCATTCTGAAGGAGATCAGCCCTGGGATTTCTTTGGAGGGAATGATGCTGAAGCTGAAACTCCAGTACTTTGGCCACCTCATGTGAAGAGTTGACTCATTGGAAAAGACTCTGATGCTGGGAGGGATTGGGGGCAGGAGGAGAAGGGGATGACAGAGGATGAGATGGCTGGATGGCATCACTGACTCGATGGACGTGAGTCTGAGTGAACTCCGGGAGTTGGTGATGGACAGGGAGGCCTGGTGTGCTGCAGTTCACGGGGTCGCAAAGAGTTGGACACGACTGAGCGACTGAACTGAACTGAACTGAACAGGTGTAGTGATATCTCATCGTTTTAATTTTCAATTCCCTAATGACATGGGATGTTGAGCATCTTTTCACATGCTTATTTGCCAGTGACCCTGATCCATCGAATGGGTTATGATTCAATGATTAAAAAAAAGAAACGGGCTCTCAAGCCACAACCATAAATGTATCTCTTTGGTGAGATGTATGTTTCAGATCTTTTCCCACTTTTAAGTCAGTTTGTTTTATTATTGTTGAGGGTCAAGAGTTCTTAATACAGTTTGGATACAAGTTTTTTTTTTTTTTAATCAAATGTGAGTTTTTGCAAATATGTTCTCCCAGTTTGTAGTGTGTCTTATCATTCTAACTGCCCTGACTGTTTACTTTGTTGGCCAGTGGAAATTTTCAGAGTGTAGAGTATGAGAATAATTGAAGGGAGAGAAAGGGAGTTAGAAGAAGTGGTGCCGGGGTTATGAACTACATTCACTTTTAATATCCTTTAAGAGATAGGAGTAACATAGGAAAATTCCCCCAACGTTATGCATGCAGAGGCACCGCTCTTCTCTAAAGAAACATGTTCCTGTTTATCAGAGGCCTTAGAGGTCCTTCTAGTGGTGCAGGAATGAGACGCAGGCTTTTGTGAATTCCAGGAGAAGGGATGCTCACAGAGTTACTGTGTGGTTACTGCAGGGACCCTGAACCCTCCTGTCCTGTCCCTTGGCCCAAAGAGAAGAACAAGAAATGAGACTGGCAGAAGCTTTAAACGTGACTGCACCCCTGTCCCCATGGTAACAGCAGGCAAAGGGAAGACCCTTTGCCCCTCGGGCCTCTCTTGGGTCATTGGCCTCCCCCCCTGGCTGGGTGTTCATGTCCTGTCCTCTCTCCACCTCCTGCCTCTGCCTTTTACACCCAGTGGCCTTGTTGATCACAGAGAGGTCTACCAGAGCCTTGCTGGAGGTGGGGCGCTCCTTCTATTTAAACCCATGTGGGCAGGTGGATCCCAGAGCTCTCAGCTGGCCCCTCTTAGACCCCTGACCCTGGACCCTGTGTTTTTAGAGGCTCCCACTTTGACAGCTCAAACTAAACATATCAAAATTTTTTTTGATATCTGTATGCTGTGTATTCTGCTCGGAGGATCTACCACTCAGTCGCCATCCAGGTCAACCTGCAACCTTCAGCATCCATTCTGTGACCAACCCTGTCAGGTCCCAGGAAACCCTCCTATCTCTTGCCCTGTATTCTGCAAACCAAAGGCAGCCACTGTCAGAATTCCAGGCAGCTGTCTGGGGTTGTGTGGCTGCCAGTCTCAGAGACAGAGCCGGTGTACTGGAGGACGGGAAGGGTGTGAGCCCCAGGAGCCTTTTGGTGAGCAAAAAGGCTTACCAAAGGCTGAAATTAACTTGTCAAGTCCTTCCTCCCAGAGAGCATGACAACCATTGTTTCCTCCTTAAAGAGAAAGGCCAGATTTGGGCTTCTTTGGTTGTCATGCATTTTTCTGGCTGAATGAACTCACGACTTAGTGGAGTGTTCATAAAATCACAAACATAGTAAGCTGACGATCATGTTCAGTAATAAATGATATCTTATTCTTAAATCTGTGTGTGCACTTTCATCATCAGTGAAAATTGTGATATAAGTGATCGTGTATGAGTTGGAACAGAACCAGTAGAATATGTGTTATAGGAATTAGCTCATTAGAGGGAATGTGGTATAGGAATTAGCTCATGCAGTTATGGTGGCCGAGAAATCCCACAAACTGCTGTCTTCAAACTGGAGAACCAGGAAAAGCTGGTGGTATTGCCAAGGGCAGGAGAAGATGGGTGTCTCGGTTTAAGCAAAGAGAGCAAGTGGGCCCTTCCTCTGCTTCTGTGTTCTGTCCGCCCCCTCACTGGGTTGGATGAGGCCCTTCTGCCCTGGGGAGGGCCATCTGCTTTGCTCAGTTGACGGATTCAAATGCTAATCTCTTCCAGAGAGAAATAATATTCACTGGCTATTTGGGCATCCCTTAGGCCAGTCAAGTTGACACATAAAATTAACCATCATAGTGGTTTTAAAATGAAATTCAGATACTTAATAATGTCCTCTGAGAAAATAATTTCTCATGTACAGCCTCTTTTCAGTGCTTGAAACTGATATGTAAAACTCATCGTCTTTGTTTCAACCTCAAAATTCTTTTTGTTAATACTTTTATTGACAAGTCCAGTTGCTGGGGTCTCGGCAGAGCAGTTTGTCCAAGCTGGAATTAGTAATAATAATAATTTTTGAAAAACTCCCTAAGAATTACAAAGGCTCAAGAGAAGTTGTCTAATTTTGACATGACATTCAAGGAAACACATATTATGTGAGAATATTGACTCTTACAACAAAATTAGTGCTTCTGCCGAAATGAAAGCAGGAAAAGTAAATTCTATGGAATAGATAACATTTATAAATAATGCATGTTTTTATTTTGTTACTTCTCTGAACATCAGTGTCATCAACAGGAACTCCCAGACATGTGCGATCAAAATTGAATTTAGTTGTCTTGATATTTTGCTGACTTTCAGTTATTTAAAAAAATATAGCCAGATTTTATACATAAAGCAAGATATATTTGTGTATAAAATTATATATATACTATATATATAAACCATAGCAAGGTTTTATATACACAAAGACTTTATATATATACAAATATTATATGTATATGTATGTATATATACATAGTATTCTTGCCTGGAGAATCCCAATGGACAGAGGATCCTGGTGGGCTACAGTCCACAGGGTCACAAACAGTTGGACACGACTGAAGTGACTTAGCACGTGTGTATATATATTTATATCTATACAGATATATACTCATAAAGGTATATTCTTCAAGGTAAGGAGATAGAACATGTTTTATTTCTTTGGGGAAGCACTTGATTCTTGACTCTTGAATATTTAGACTTATGGTCTCTATTTGCTCTCTTGCCTAAGTTTTCCAAATTTAGGAGTGGTCCTGCCCACCAGGGAATCTCCCCTGGCACAATGGTAAAGAATCCAGCTGCCAATGCAGGAGATGTGGGTTTGATCCCTGGGTCAGGAAGATCCCCTGGAGAAGGAAATGGCAGCCCACTCCAGTATTCTTGTCTGGAAAACCCTATGGACAGAGGAGCCTGGTGGGCTGCAGTCCGTGGGGTTGAAAAGAGTCAGACATGGCGTAGTGACTAAGTAACAACAGCCGCCCCCAGAAGCTGACTTTGCAACAAACCTCTCAAGTAAAATGCCCCTATTGAGTCTGAGCAGGAGGAGGCACCTCCTATAATATCTGGTTAGTGGACTGTATTCTATGGCTGCACTTTCAGGCCAATGTGATGTGCAGACAACTCTTGCAATGAGTTTGCTTAGACTTCTGTTTTGGGTTCCAGAAGGCAATGTGAAAGTACCACTGAAAGCAGGGACTTGATAACCAGACATGATGGTCACCATTTTATAGCTGCTTCCTGAAGTGAGGGTGCCCACTGCTTCTTCCCTAGGCCCACTTTTTAGAGATGCAGCCTACACTTGGAAAGTCCTCTGCCATGGGCCTGACTGAATGGACCCGTGACTCCTCCCCCTGCCAGAGCTGATTGGACCAGCTGTGGATACAGGACTCAGCCCCAGCCAATCACGTTCTCCTTCATCGGCATTTGTTAGCTGTGGGCATTGAACTGAAGAGAAGATGTGTTTGAGAGAAGGAGGCCTCTGAGGATCTCATTTTGAAGCAGCCATGGTTGGGGCGAACATGCTGAAGCAGAGAAGCCCCATCATTGAGAAGAGAAGAAGGCTGCAGGTGGGACACAGCAGCAGGGACGAGTGATGGGAGCAACGGAGACTGAAGTCTGCGACTTCCACCCACCTTGTGGGGTCTTGGCTTCCGTAAGATACTTTCCTGTTCCTCCATCTCCTTTCTATGATCAAGTAAGCTAGTGGACTAGGCCCTGAACTTTGCAATAACAAGAGCCCTGAATAAAACAGAAGAAGTGAAACCAACAGAGGGCAATTAATTTGACCAAAGTCACACAATCAAATTAGAACAGTGTCAGGCCTTCTGTCTCCAAAACCAGGGTTCCTTTCCCTCAATCACACTGTCCCCCGATTTCAATTCATTTGAAGGAGTTTTTAGAGAACAAGTCTCCTTGACTGTGATTCCTTGGACCGTGTGTCTTGTCAATTATTCTTTTTCCTGCCTGGTGCATACATGTGGTCAACAGTTGTAGAATGAACGAATAAGGGATGAATGGGGAATGCCCTCAGCTCTCAGTCTGTTTGCTCATTCAATTCAGGTTGGCCTAGGGAACAGCAGGTCAGCCTGGTCTCTCGTGAGATGCTAGCTCCCATCTCTGACCCTGAGGTCTTCCAGCTCTAAGCCCAAGAGAGGTGAGTCAGGGATTTCCCTGTGGTCCAGTGGTTAAGAATCTACCTTCCAATGCAGGGCACTCAGATTCGAACCCTGATCAGGGAACTAAGATCCTGCATGCCACAGGGCGGCTAAGCCCATGCACCACAATTATTGAACTTTCAAGTTCTGGAGCTCTCATGCCAGAACTGGAGAAGTCCATGCTCCACAACAAAGAGCTCCCAGGTGCCACAGTGAAGACTCAGCACGGCCAAAAAAAAAAAAAAAGATGAGTCACTTTGGGGTGGAAGCTTTAGGAGCCAGCATATGACACCACACTTCTTTTCCCTCTGCCTCAGTCATAGGACATATTCCAAAGAGTAGCCGCTCCTTCATGCCAGGCCCCCGAGTGGGGACAGTGCAAAGTAGAGCCCCCAGCCTGCCTGTGGAGGACATATCTCAGGTCAACAGAAGTTTGCTGATTGTTTGTTACTGTGGCACAACCTTGCCTCATCCTGACTAATACAAGCCCCTCAGCATCTTTTGCCAGGACCCTTCTGCCTCGACCCCTTACTGGCAACCACTCTGCTCATCTTTTTGTCCTGAAGGATTTCTCCTGAATTAGATGCATCCTTAGGACTGCTCTCCTCCCCTCTTCTCAAGCCTTCACTAGTTGAAGAGTCTCTCTTTAAAAAAAGGACAGTCTGGGGCGGTCTGCGTCTCAGCCCTTGGTTTCCGTGAGTAGCTTCACAGGCCTGACATTTCCTCTTTCCGTCTCCTTCCAGTTGCTTCTGATCTTTACTCTCTCTCTTCTGCTCGTGGGCCAGCGGCCTTGGCATCTTCTGACGCTGACTTAATAAACCTGCCTGCCTACCAAACGATTATCACCAGCACCAGCGAGAGCACCACCCTCCCAACTCCCTAACCTTCCAGGAAGATGGCCCTGCTCCCTGGAGAAGAAAGAGCAGCAGAGGAAAATAACCGCGACGTTGACAGAGTGGAACTCCACAGGGTGCAGTTGTGAAACAACTCTCCATTTTTTCCTCTTAGGACTGTCTGACAGAGCTACTTTATCACCCCTTTCTCCCCACTCCAAGATGATATCTCGGGCAGGTCCCTCAATTTCCTGTCAGTTTCAGGAAATGAAAAGTCCTTTGGTCACGGTGAGTCTCAAAGTAGTCTGATTTCAGTGATAGAATGTCCAGTCCCCTGTAATTCTTAAATTTGTGAACTTCAAGCGGCTCACCGGCCTCCCTGGAAGCCTGGAGTGGGAAATGTCAAGATGCCTGGGCTCCCGTCTTTCTGCCTCCACCGACGACCTCCAGAAAGAGAACACGTTTTTGGCGAACAGACTGGGGACCTGGATGTTTCTGCTTGACGGGTGCTGTTGTGATCTGGCTTTGGAGTAAGATGAGGTTGGAGGCTAGTCCAAGATAGGACTTACTTCCCCTTTAGGCATGTTTGTGAGATCTTGGGGGCCCCTCCCATGGCTCCCTGGCATGGATGATGTTTTCCCCATGTGGGCTCCTGGGCTCCTGTGGGTCTCCCCAGCTTGAGTTCTTCCCCAGGTAGAGCTGCTTGGGAGGGGTCTTCTTCCTAATTGTATTTATTTTTAAATTATATTAAATATAGTTGATTTACAATGTTGTGTTAATTTCTGTTGCACAACAAAGTGATTCAGTTACACACACACATATAAATATATATCCTTTTTCATATTCTCCCCCGTTACGGCTTATCACAGGATATAGTTCCCTGGGCTGTAACGTAGGACCTTGTATTCATCCTATGTATCAGGGGTCCTCAACCTCTGAGGTCTAATATCTGACGATCTCAGGTAGAGCTGATGAAATAATGATAACAGTCAGTGAAACTGAAAGTTGCTCAGTCGTGTCCAACTCTTTGCGACCCCATGGACTACACAGTCCCTGGAATTCTCCAGGCCAGAATACTGGTGTGGGTAGCTTTTCCCTGCTCCAGGGGATCTTCCCAACCCAGAGATCGAACCCAGTTTTCCTGCATTGCAAGCGGATTCTTTACCAGCCGAGCCACAAGAGAAGCCCAAGATTACTAGAGTGGGTAACCTATCCCTTCTCCAGCGGATCTTCCTGACCCAGGAATCGAACCGGGGTCTCCTGAATTGCAGGCAGATTCTTTACCAACTGAGCTACCAGGGAAGCCCAGGAGAAATCAAGTGCGCCATAAATGCAGTGTGCTTGAATCATCCTGAAACCATCCCTCCCCACATACCAGTCCCTGGAAAAACTGTCTTTCATGAAATTTGTCCCTAGTGTCAAAAAGGTTGGGGGCAGCTGCTTAAATATAATAGCTTGCATCTGCTAATGGGGAGGGTCTTCATGCTCTAGCAGGCCACCCTCTTGACAGGGGCCCTTCAGGAGGGGGTTGTTGCCCTGCCATCACAGGTAACTCAGACTCAAGACCACTTTCCAAGTGGTCTCTGTGAGGCCCCTTGCACTAGGCGTGAGGTGAAAGGCAGTGATGTCTGCTAATATCTGCATAATACAGGAGCAACATGCTTCAAAGACATCTTCTCTCTCTGACGTTTCGATCTTGTCCCTTTACACCCTCATCTGGGTGCTGAGCTAACTCACCGTGGCCTCCTCCATCTCTCTTGCACGGGCACCAGAACATGTGGTTCTGAGCTGTGCATGTATTTCTCCCCTAGTGGGCGGGGATGGTTCTCAGCCAAGTCTGAAGAAAAGGAACCGTTCTCTAAAATGAGGTTGAGTGTTAAGCTCTGTGTCTCTGATTTGCTTCCTGATGAAAAGAGTAGACACTCTCACTCCTGGTGTTAATACAAGTGTCCTCTCCTCACCAATACCCTATGTTCTGCCTATCAGTTGGTGTTGATGGTTATAAACTCTAATTACACATGGATGGAGACCTTGATGGAGACACACATAAATACACAGAGGCCTAGCCGGCTTTGCTTACGACAGTTATCACCTGTCATTAAATAAAAATAAATCCTCGCTTCCATTTACCCTGGGGCAGGCTGCCTGGAGTTGTCCATCGGAGAAGCAGTGTGAAAGCCAGTCAGCACCTGTGGCTCACAGCATGTCTCTCTGACTTGGGGTTTGAGGAGCACATTTGAAATGTTTATCTTTTCTGCACTCCTCCTCATCCAGGATGCCAGCACTCCTCTCCGGGTGTGTGTCTCTCCCTAGCTTCTGACTTACTGCATTCCTCCTCTTCAGAGAGGATGTCCATACCCTTTCTGTCTGGGTGTGTATCTCTGCTCTGCTTCTGAGCTGGATAAGCAAACTGGTTTCTCATGTGCTCACCCATACGTTGTGTTACGTCTCTAATAAGAAACTTTGTACCTGTTCTTACAGTTTTTGCCTTCTTGAAACATTTTTGCTTTCAAATAGGGGTAACAGCCAGGGTCACTTAGGCTTCTAGCCCCTAGTGCCTGGTGGCTAGGACTCCTAGTCTTCATCCACGTTGTGTGCGTCTGTGCCAAGTCGCTTTAGTTGTGTCGGACTCTTTGTAACCCCATGGACCGTAGCCTGCCAGGCTCTTCTGTCCATGGGATTTCCCAGGCAAGAATTCTGGAGTGGGTTGCCATGCCCTCCTCCAGAGGATCTCCAGGGAGACCCAGGGATTGAACCTGCTTCTCCTGCATTGCAGGCAGATTCTTTACCACTGAGCCACCAGGGAAGCCCTTTCATCTAGGTTAACCCAGGTTTAATTACTGTGCAGGGAACCAAGATCTCTCATCAGGACTGCTCACTGCTCTTCCTCCAAGATGAGATCAGACTTGCAAGAAGTCTTACTTCCTAGGGACCCAGAGGTTAGTGACAGTGTCTGACCTGTGTTTTTCCTTCCTGAAGCAGGAATGCCTTTGTTCATAGAGTCTTAATCTCAGGGGGCACCCCCTCAAAGGGATTCCCTTGTAGCTCAGTAAAGAATCTGCCTGCAATGCAGAAGACCCAGGTTCGATCCTTAGGTTGGGCAAATCTCCTGGAGATGGGAATGGCAACCCACTCCAGTATTCTTGGAGTTAGTATAAAATATAAGTGGAAGAAAATATTTGTAAAGCACCTAGACAGTGGCTGGCACAAAGCTGAGCTTGATCTGTGCTCGAGTTGTTATTGTTACTGTTGTTATCAGTCCTTACTATTCATGGACAATGGCTTCCCTAGTGGCTCAGATGGTAAAGAATCCGCCTGCAGTGCAAGAGACCCGGGTTCAATCTCTGGGTCAGGAAGATTGCCTGGAGAAGGGAATGGCAACCCACTCCAGCAGCCTTGCCTAGAAAATCCCATGGACAGAGGAGCCTAGTGGGCTACAGCCCACAGAGAGTCAGACATGACTGAGTGGCTAAACACGCACACACATTTGTTAACAATAAGGCACTTGCTACAATTCTGGGGGGGTTATAGAAGCTCACTCCACGCCAGCTCTTACTACTATTTGACAATGCTAATTTCTTTCCCAGGCAACCCACCACCCTTTCCGGGTTATAAATCTGCCTCTCACCCAGGTAGCCAGCTGCCTCTTGAACAGGAACCAGTTCTCTGTAATCAAGCCTGTGGCGATGGCAATTCCCCATCTCGGCATCTGCTGGGTACCCGCAGCTTTATTGCTCTCCTTGGTTAGAACTGAAATGCTTTATAGCATTAATGCTTTTCAGATGGAAACCTGTAGGCTTGGCTTCTCCATTTTCCCCCAGGACCAGAATAGAACTTGTCTTCTAGAAGATAAAGCAGTTGTGAGTCCTCTGTCAAGGCCCTCAACCCTATTGGCCGGCTGGGAGGGCACCTTCTGGCTCAGAGAAGTGTTAGCTATCGAGGCAGGATTTAGTCACCTGTGGTTGATGGGCAACAGAAAGAGAGCTCCCTGGGACTGGTCTTGTGAAAAGGGCCAGCAGGGTTCTCATATCCAGTGCTTACTAGGTGGCTCAGTGGTAGAGAATCTGCCTGCCAATGCAGGAGCTGCGTGTTTGATCCCTGGGTTGGGAAGATCCCCTGGAGGAGGAAATCTCAACCCACTCTAGTGTTCTTGCCTGCAGAATCCCATGGACAGAGAAGCCTGGCAGGCTGCAGTCCGTGGGGTTGCAGAGAGTCAGACATGCCTGAAGCAACTGAGTGCCCATGTGTCAGGCACTGAGCCAAGAGCTCTGCCCCCAGACAACCCTGCGACCCAGAGTAAGAGTAAAACAACTGTTGAAATAAAAATTGTTCACAATCTAAAAGTTGATGGTTATGTTTTATTCAGCTAGAATTTTAGGACTTCAAGTCCAGGAGGCAGCATCTCAGGTCACCCTGAGAGAATGGCTCCTAGGAGCCAAGAGGGCCACCCTGGATATACATAAGTTTTTGCAACACAGGGCAGGTGGTCTGATTGTCCAAATATTATTGTTTGTTAAAGGAAAACCAGATATCTCGAGTTAAGGAATTTAGTGCTCTTCTATGTGTGGGAAGATGCAAGACTCTGGGCTCAGTGAAATCGTTCCTTTGATAGGCACCTCACCTATCTGGGGCCAGTATCCTGTTTTCGCATCCTGAGCTTCCTCAGGGCTCACCATGGGGAGCGGTTGATGGCTGCTAGATGGCAGATATTCTTTCCTTCCTGAGTTTCTTGAGGGCTCACTGGCTCACTATAGCTGTGGGTACAATCACTGATGACTATGTGACATCCTTTTTTTACTAATATGGCAGGAAATAGTCCATTTCTTACCACCCATCTACTCGGAATTAGTCATGGCCTGAGGATTCAAATAGATACTGACCAGTAGCCCCTTCCAGAATATTCTGGGTGAATATCAGTGCCAACAAAGATGGAATTATCAGCATCCCTTACTATTCCTCGACCAACTGATATGGAAACAGAGGACCAGAGAAGGTCAATACCTCGGCCAAGGTCACCAAGTAAGTGGCAGAGTCAAGTGCAGCCCTGGTCTGATCTCGTGTGGTCTGTGCCTGCATCACACTCCCTCCCGCGTGCACAGGTTTCTCTGTCACCCTGGATCTTCTCTCCAGCTTTGCATCTACATAAAGCATCTTGCTTCCATCTCCATCTCCCTCCTTTGTAGGGATGTGCTTTGAGCCTGTGCCTGGGTAGAAACTGCCGCCAAACCAAGGCCCCACAGAACTTCCATTAGTATTTCTCAAGATGCTGCAGAGCTGGTTTTGCCTGAGGGCTGAACTTTTCCAAGTTTTTGGCCTAGGCCTGTGGGGGGGTCTTTCCTCCCTCTCTACACAAGCCAGCAAAAAGAGGTGTCAATGAGATCCTTAGTAGAGATCACTTTCATGCTCTCATACCTACTGTACCTGAAACCTGACTTTAGAAGACAAAGAAGAAAGAGAACAAATGTTTTCTGGATTCCAACAATGTGCCAGGTATGTTATCATGCTGAATTCAAAAATCCATCTCATGTGGGAGGCTTGAGGCAGCGGGTGGGGAATGCAGTGGGGACAGGCTCTGGATCAGAGAGGCTGAGATGCAAGTTCCAGCTTAGACACTTACTAGCCTTGTAGCCAGAGAAGGCAATGGTACCCCACTCCAGTACTCTTGCCTGGAAAATTCCATGGACGGAGGAGCTTGGTAGGCTGCAGTCCACGGGGTCGCTAAGAGTTGGGCACGACTGAGCAACTTCACTTTCACATTTCACTTTCATGCATTGGAGAAGGAAATGGTGACCCACTCCAGTATTCTTGCCTAGAGAATCCCAGGGACAGAGGAGCCTGGTGGGCTGCCGTCTGTGGGGTCGCACAGAGTCGGACACAACTGAAGCGACTTAGCAGCAGCAGCAGGAGCAGCAGCAGCAGCAGCCTTGTAGTTTGTAGTCTTTTTTTTTTTTAATGTTTATTTATATTTTAATTTGGGCTTCCCAGGTGGCACAGTGGTAAAGAATGAAGAGACACAGGTTCCATCCCTGGGTCATGAAGATCCCCTGGAGAAGGGCGTGGCATTCCAGTACTCTTGCCTGAAGAATTCCATGGATGTAGGAGCCTGGGGGGCTACAGCCCATGGGGTCACAAAAGAGTCAGATATGACTGAGCAATTAACACTTTCACTTTCTGGATACCTTTGTACTCCCTCTAGAGTAGGAGTCCCCAACCTCCAGGATCTAATGCCTGACGATCGGAGGTGGAGGTGATGTAATAATAATAGAAATAAAGGGCACAATAAATATAATGTGCTTTAATCATCCCCAAACCATCCACTCCCCTGGTTTGTGGAAAAAATGTCTTCCATCAAACTGATCCCTGGTGCCAAAAAGGTTGGGGACCATTGCTCTAGAGGATGGGATGGCCAGAAGGAGAGTGATAGCAAGAAGGGAAGAGTTATTTCCTTCCTAATAACTTTCCATGCCTCAGCTTGCCATGGAAACCACCCAAGGCAGGGAGCCTGCTGCCCAGCTGAGCAGGGGATTAGCTCCTTCTAGCTTCTGGCAAAGTCACAAATTTGTACATGGGGGTGGCAGGTTGGGAGTGAACAGAATTCATTTTGAGCAAGTCAGACCAGTCTCGTCCCCCATTTTCTCAGTTACGCTTTTCTAATTTTGGCCACTTTCTGTGGAATTGGGCCAGATTAGGAAGGGAAAGAAAGGAGGAAACTCACTAGGAGGTACTGAAGGTCCTTTAAGTTCAATATCTCATCCACCGAGTTATCTTCGTCACCAACCTGTGAGACTGTCTGCAAGGCTGTCTTCATGTCACAGTGAAGACCGAAGCTCACAGAGGTGCAGGGGCCTTTCCAGTGTCACGCAGAGAGTGAGTGGTACAGTCTGGAGAAAATCTGAGGGGTCTCCAGCCCCAAACTCACATTCCTGCCACTGCATCAGACCTATCAGGAGTGAGGGAACTGGCTCCAGTTCTGGCCATGACACTTCTGAGAAATGGAATACTTCCTGCCATATCCGTAAACAAAGGTGTCAGAGTCATCAGCAGTTGCAGCCACCGTAGATGGTGAGCTGGTGAGCCCTGAGGGAACTCAGGAAGGAAAGAATACCTGCCATCTAGCAGCTATCAGACTGCAGCCACTCCCCATGGTGAGCCCTGAGGGGACTCAGGATGTGAAAACACAGGATTCTGGTCCTGATGGCTGAGGTGTGTATCAGAGGAATGATTTCAGTGAGCCCAGACTCTTGCGTCTTCCCATACACAGAAAAGTGCTAAATTCTTTAACTTGACTTACCTGGCTTTCTTTGGTCAACACTAATTATTTTTATGTCCCGGACTTCCTGCCCTTTGCTGCAAAACTCCTACATATCCGAGGTCCCCCCTTACCTCCTTGAAGCAGTGCTCTCAGGGAGCATCTCTCTCAGAAGCTCTCTTTTTTTCTCTGCAGGCTCATTTTTATTCAAAATGATGGGTAAAAGGAAAGTTTGAGTTAGGTTAGATATGGCTAATGGATTTCACACAGAGGCCAACTGTGATCAATTGGTAGTGGCTCCTTGATGCTCTGGTCGAATGAGATTCTGAGGCAGCCCTGTCTGGGCTCATTAGGAACAGTGCTGTGATTGATTTGTGATGTCTGCCTCGGGCATATCTGTGGATGGCTGGGAATGTTTCACCAAAGTGCTGTGATTGTTATTTTTTTGTCTGCATAGCTCATTGCAAGATGACTGCTCCTTCTCACACATCCCACCTTTATTTTTAAGCAAGGAAAAAAAAGAAGAAGAAGAAGAAGAAGGAAAAAGAATAGGGGCAGGGAGCATACCCATATTGGTAAAGCAGAACATTTTCCAGGAATACCTTGCAGACCTCTGTTGACATCTCATTAAACAAAATTGTGTGACATGGAGACACTAGCTGAGTGGGAGCTTGGAAAAGTAAGCATTTTGCCTGGATCCATTACTTCTCCGCAAAAACATTAGAATTGTGTTGAAGACAAGTAGAAACCGGGTGTTGGGTGGGAAGCCAAGAGAGTCCGCCACCTGCACCATCCCTGGGCTGGATACCTCCATGGTTCCTTCCAGCCAAGCCAGCCATCTGATAATCTGGCAAATTCAGTTTGTCTTGGGTACGATGGTATTAACTTCAATGACTATACAGCTCCTAATTCATTAGCAGTTTTTAATAGATATTCACTATAAGGAAATTCATACCAATGGGACAGCCCTTGGGAGTTTAACCCAAGAGGACAGGGAACCCATGGGAGGCGTATCTCAAAGAACAATCCTCAGAAAACCATGGGGTGACCTTGGCATAATGTCCAAGGATTGGTGGCGATCCTGCCCAGGTCTAGATGAGACAGGAGGAGAGGAACAAGGAGACCTTCAAGTGGCACAGCACGTTCAGGGCAGAACCGGTGAAGAAGTCAGTCTTCTGACTCCCAGGAAGCATAGCAGTACATTGCACCCAGTGTCTGTCTCCACGGGACTCAGTCGTGAGACATTCGTGCTCATTAACAACGGATCAGTTCTTAACTGGATGAGTTTTGCAGATGAAAGAATGTGAACAAACAGCAGAAGGTCTCAGTACAGAATGAATGGATGTGATCTGAGCTGAGATCCAAAATGCGAGCAGGAGTTAAGTGGGTCTCTACAAGGGGTCCAGCAGCAAGAGTGTCCATGTGCGTGTGTGTGGTGTGTGCACGTAGTGGGGGAGTGTGCCCAGCTTGGGGAACTGAATCTGTGAGAAGCCACAGTCCTCTGTCCACGTCTCTACTGGCGGGTCTCACCCAACTTCATCTCCTTTGCACTTTCTTTCAGGCCGTGCCCTTGGCTGGGCCTTGCGTGTTTCTCACAAGGCCTGGTTACCAGATAAACACAGGACTCCCAGATAAGCTGGAAATTGAGGGAGACATATGATTTAGGGATAGAGCTGCCAGCCTTGCGCCTGGGAACTCCCCGCCCCCACCCATGTCTGAGTCTCTCTTCTCTCATCTGTAAGATAAGGGCAAAAGAGCAACTCTGATATGAGCAGAGGGAAGGCATGAGAAGCAAACACGAAGAGCCTGGAGGATCCTACGAGTCCTGGTTAGGAACTGGGGGGCCTGGGTGCTTTGAAGTTTTTTCACACACTCCGTGATCTCAGGCAAAGCACCTGAGTTTGTCTCCTTGATAAGATCAGCGATCCTCTTTACTTTATCCCTTAGCCCAGGGCCACTATTTTAATAAACAATAGCAACAACGGTGCCCACTGCCTCTGCCTTAGTTTAGCCTTTTCATCTCTCCCTGGGTGAATTCCTGTCTCCAGTGTCACTCCCTCCAGGCCATCATCCAGGCAGAAGCCTGAAGGATCTTTCCTAAGCGTGAAAGTGATCTCACGGCTCCCCTCCAGAGAATCCTGCAATGGCACCCATGACCACCACGTCAGTGTCTGTACTCTGGCTGACCATCTCTCAACACCAGCCTCATTTTCTATCCTCTAAACATCCTGAATTACGTGGGCTCCTCAGAATGATCACACTTCTTCCTCTGGGTCTTTGCCTGTACCTCACTTACATGAATGATTGAATGAATGAGTGATGGATGGATGGATGAAGAAGCTTGTATATAAGTCATGATGGTTTCCAAAGCCATTGCCATCATTTATCCTCATTCTGTGACTTCATCTGTGCCACATGTCATGGTGAAGGCCACTGAGAGTACCACTGGGATTCTGGGGGAAAGTTGTGGAGACTGATTCTGGAGCTCATCATCAAGAGCATCATATATAAGGTCCTTGGAAATGTGGTGGCCAAGGAAAATTCCCACCTGCCTCCCACTCCACCTGCCCACCATGGTACATCCATCTGCAGCCTGAGGCTGATCACTGATCATCTGTGGACCTGGCTCTCTTAAGCACAGATCCCTTTTATAACTTGTCCCTTGGAGATCTGAATCCAGTCTGCTGTGTAGCAGTGGGAGGGCTAGTTCCTGGCCTGCTACCTTTGATTGGAGAAGGAACAGCCAGATTAGGTACGAGCTGGGAGAAAGATCACCCATGGCATACAAATTTCCTTTGGATATTATTAAAAATCCTTCTGGGTACCAGGTGTGTGGGTGGTGTGGTAACAAGACATCCAGATGCTACAAATGCCCCTTTCTTCCCCTTGAAGTGGTTCTTGGCACCACTTCTTACAGGAAGCCTTCCAGGACTACCTCTTTTCTTCCTATTGTCTTACACTGACTCTGTTCTGCTCTATTGACTCTCATTTCCATGGTGGGGCAGGCAACAGTGTGGGTCTCTCCTAGACGACAATCTCAATTCTCTTATTCTGTAACTCCCTCCCTTGGGAAGTAGGAGGAGGGTAAGTGGTTTGAGTATGTGTCCTCAACATCCCAGTGGCATCACTGTGGAGTCACTGAGCTACCCTGTAGGGGAGTCACTCATCTCAAGTCCTTATCTCCCTCCTCAAACGGAGGTAAATGACTCCCGTTGGGCAGGGATTGAAAAGAGTTTGGAGACCCTCTGTGAGTTCTTGTGAAATGAGCTCTTGCCTCAGAACTAGAAGCATGGCTACAAAAAGGGAAATATCGATGCTGAACGCACTGGAGCCAGAAACCCAGCAGGGCACAGCTCTCCTCAAAGCATTCCCTTGTCAGCCACACCTTGTGCTAGGCAGGTGTTTGTTTTCACAACTTCTAAAACACCTTCCAGCCAGTTGATCAGCAGATAGGCGTCAACCAATTTTCACACCTTACAGTCACACTTAAACCCTCCAATCCCATTATCCATTGAATGAGTTGGCCTAGAGAGATTTTTGACTATTTCTGAAAATCAAATTCATCTCCTGGGGATAAATACTTACCACCACTGAGATAATTCAAGGGTCGATTTCCCCACAAATTTCTTCTTCTTCCTCAACAGACAGCCCGGAATCATAGAGTTTTAGAGCCAGGCAGGTCGAGACTGGAATTCTGACTTCTTATCCATCAGCTGGGTAGCATCAGGCAAGTGACTTAACCTCTCTCGGGCTTCAGGTCCTCAGCTGGAAGATGGGAACCCCTATCATATCTCACAGGGTCAGAGTGGACATTCAGTGAGATAATGTCCAGACAGCATGGTGGATACTCAAGAAGTGTGAGCCCCTCCCTTTGAATCCCACCAAGCTTTGTGTCTACTGGCTAGCAATTTGTACAGGGCACCAAGGGTAATGTGATGTACTATTCATAAATCAGCTCATCCTTATTTTATTTATCCCCAGAGTGTCATTTTTTTAATTTTATTTTTAATTAGAGGATAATTACAATATATGGTGATGGTTTCTGCCATACATCAACATGAATCGGCCATGGGTATACATATGTCCCTTCTCTCTTGAGCCCTCCTCCCATTTTCCTCCTCACCCCACCCCTTTAGGTTGTCACAGAACACTGGCTTTGGGTTCCCTGCATCATACGGCAAACTCTCGCTGTCTGTTCATTTTACATATGGTAATGCATATGTTTCAACGCTACTCTCTCAAATCATCCCACCTTCTTCTTCCCCCACTGTGTCCGCAAGTTCTCTGTCTGCCACACCGACATTTTAAGTCAAGCTAATCCTTTCTGTATTCCTTCCAGTGTTAGTGCGGTATATGCACATAGGAGGTGCTCAAAAAAAGTAAGAAAGAAAAAAAAAAGTTTCTATTTCAATGAGCCATGTACGTCACAATCGCTGAAACTACTTCTCATAAAAGAACCATGCAGCAGGGCCGTGCAATCAGAGAAGGAAGCTATTTCCAGGGTAATAAGTAACTACTGGCAGTCATTTTGTAAACACATTTGGCCTCCTAAAGTGTCTGCTTTGGAACCTCTTACGGATTGCTGAAATTGTGTTACTTAGAAAGCGATCTGCTCTGTCCTGGTGCTATGCTCCAGATGTCCTCTAGATGGCGGTGTTGAACACGGGTAGGGCCCTAAAGCTTTCGGAAACTCACAGCAGGAGGTGGGGGCTAGTGGGAAATCTCTTTTTATTATCAATGCATTAAGAATGAATTTATCATCCTGGCTCAGCAAAAGCCTAGTTATTCGGTAAGAAGCTTTATCCCCAGCTAACGTGCGGCTTAATCAGTTCAGTTACATACAAAGCCAGCTCAGGCCTTTGTCTCGTGCTTGGAATGAGCAACCTGCCGGGCGGGAGGTTTCGGCTCTGCCGGCTGACAAGCCTAAAGACTTTCGCTTTGACCTGGGATCTTTGCCCGAGAGTAGGTGGGGGAGGATGTGGGGGCAGTAGCAGACACAGTAAGTTCTACACTCTGAAGGATGGATTCTCCCGCAGAAGTGGTTTTAATGGAACGACGCTGCTAAGAACAACGTTTATTAAATGCCTCCTGCATGCCAGGCACTATTCAAATGTCTTCCTTTCTCAGCTCATTTAATCTTCACACAACCCTATGAAGCGTGACTCTCATTTACCTTAGTTTTATAAACAGGAAACGGAGGTCCAGAGATTGAGTAAATCACACAAGGTCCCAACTCTAGGGGTGGCAGAGCGGGTATCTGGGCTCAGGCCTGATACCCCATCCTCTTTACTGCTGGACTATGCTGCCTTCTCATCAGGGCTCACCCCACGTGGTCAGAGTGTGTCTTAGCTCACAAGTGAGGCAAATGAGGCAAGCGGAGAAAGCCCAATGCGAACCCATCCCCACGGCTGGAGACAACAGTGTGAAGCACACAACCATCACTCTGGGGCAGGTGATGGAGCAGAGAAACCACTGGTTGTTGGAACCAGTTGGAGACCTGACCTTGAATCCAGCCTCAGGGATTTTCGTGGGCAAGTTACTTAATATTCTGAAATCTCAACAAATTCTAAGTGGAGTGAAGGTGCGGTTCAATGGCGGTGGGGGAAGCTCGGCAGTTGTAAACCCTCAGGAGACAGGAAGTGAGTGGTGGGCACTACCCACAGAACACAGGTACCAGGAAATGGACGGCTCAGGCTCCGCTCTAAGGAGTGGGTGCTCTGAGCAGGGCAGGAGGACAAGCAAGCCCTGCCTGGCCATGGAGGCCATCTATCTAACAGTTAGGAGCTTGGGTCCTAGGCAGCCTTGACTTGACTTTTCAGCTTTATCCCTTATCAGCCAACTTATTTAATGGCTCTGAGCCTCAGTTCTCTCATCTGTGAAGTGGGTATAATATGATCATGTATATGAAGGGCTTGCCACAAGTTAAGTAAGGATGGGGGTCATGAGCAGCGGTAAAGGAGAGGAATGATGGTGAACACTTTCTCCAAAGCAAACTAGAAGACACCAAAGGTGACACCCATCACGGGAGGGGGGTTCCTGGGGGGTTCCATGACTCTAAACCTTGCTCCCAGCTCTATTTCCCAAACTACCTGTTTTCAGAATTTGCCAGAAGCCACTCATTCTCACCTTGACCACCTGATAAGGGGCCTGAGGCTCCTCTCCACAGCATCCATAATGGCTGTCTTTTTGCTTTGCTCAGGGGACTGTGTGCACATGTCTTGGAATCTCTTTCTTGAATACTAAGATCAGTATTGTCTCGGCTGTTGGTCTCAGGAGAGGCTGAAGGCATGATGGGACAACGGAATGGAGGGATGAGGGAGGCAGGAGGCAGGGGCTGGGGCCAGGGAGACAGTCCCCTCCTCTGAGCCCACTCAGCAAAAGCAGAGCTTTGCCGAAGACTCTTCGCTAAAGGTAATACATAGACGTGATGGTCATTAAACCATAATGTGCAGACTGTAGAGCAGAAGAGCAAGAACATAGGGACGAGCCCAGTCAATGCAAAGTCCCCTCCATTTATAACGCCCCGTGAGAAGATTACTCAGTCATTCTAAGTGTGGATCAGACTCCCTGTGCCATGATATCTCCAGAGGTGCCCTTGGCAGGAACTCAGCAGGAACTCTGCACTTGAGAGACCACAGCACCAAGAGCATCACTCTACTTGTGAATGGAGCATGGTGCAGCAAGGCATGGGGTGGGGGGAGTCTGGAATCAGGAGACTAGAGTTTTGTGGGGATGGTCAGTAGACCAGTGGTTCAATAGTCACTGAAAGTCCTTTCAAATAACTTTACTATGAGAGATTCCCCAAGTTGCAGGTTCTAGAGAGAATGCTGACTCTCACATGACATCTTTTTAAGAAGATGGTAAGAAGTCAGAGAATATGAAAGATTCTGCCTCTAAAGAAAGAGCATTGGAATTACACAGAGGGTTCCTTGAGGAGGACTTAACACCTGCCAGCCAGGTTCAGTGATTTTTGGCTAAATGTGTTAGTAACATCACCATAAGCCTGCCCTGGCACTGGCACTACACTCCAGTACTCTTGCCTGGAAAATCCCATGGACAGAGGAACCTGGTAGGCTGCAGTCCATGGGGTCACAAAGAGTTAGACACGACTGAGTGACTTCACTTTCACTTTTCACTTTCATGCATTGGAGAAGAAATGGCAACCCACTCCAGTGTTCTTGCCTGGAGAATCCCAGGGACAGGGGAGCCTGGTGGACTGCTGTCTCTGGGATCGCACAGAGTCGGACACGACTGAAGTGACTTAGCAGACTTAGCAGCAAGCCTGCCCAGGTGGTGCAATGTGGGAGACCTGGGTTCAATCCCTGGGCAGGAAAGATCCCTTGGAGAAGACAATGGCTCACCTACTCCAGTATTCTTGCCTGGAGAATCCCATGGACAGAGGGGCCTGGAGGGCTATATAGTCCATGGGGTCACAAAGAGTTGGACACAATTGAGCACCTAACACTTTCACTTCAAGCCTGTTACCAGGCAGCTACCATGTTCCACTTACCTGGTGTGGAAACTGAGTCTCAGAAAATGCTTAAGGGGCTTGGCAAGATCACACAGCAGGAAGAAAGACAAGAGGCTGCCCTGGACCCATGCCTGTATCGCCTTGACCATGATGGGTAGACTAGGCTGAGTACCAGGCTGTGGAAACAGCTGTTTGACTCACTGGCAGGTCTAAGGGCCATAAATGTGACTCAGAAACGAAAGACCTGAGTCACTCTTTCTGAGAATCAACAAGGACCCAGAACACTGGATTTCTCAGACCTCTCCTCTCTGGAACTCCCATATACGAAGCAGGCAGAGTAAAGGGCAGGGTGGCCTTGAACTCCAAGTTCAAATCAAGATTCCCAGACTTCTAGATGTCAAGAATTAGAACTATGATATGAATAAAAAATTGAAGGTGCATTGGGGACCAACTTTTTATTTTGCACTTAAAAATCTTACTATCTCCTCTCACCATCCTTTCGCATAAAAAGGAGGTTTTAATACTCAACTAATTAAGAAGCTTTTAATCTCCTAAAAAGAATGGTCCTTTAAATTTAATAAATTCCATTTTATGAAAATTTGCTACTCCATTTTTCCCGTGTTGCTGCAGTCAAAGGAAACCTTCATTACTCACTGTCAGCAGTTCTTAGGAATTCTGGCCTCAGGCCACTCTGTCTTGTGTCCTAAACTCTGGGTCATTTTGCTGTAGTGGGGGAGAAAGAGGAGGCCTCGAGGCTAGGGGGTGTTGATGGCTTATCTTCCTTAGGTAGGCAAGTCACCCTTCGGGCTCAGCAGAGAATTGGGGCTCAAACTGATCAGACTCCTTTGACATTAACTCAGTCTGAATTTAGTGAGATGTGTGAACTGTAGCCCATGGTCAAAGGTGGGGACGTTTTCCTCTTTGCAAACACATGCTTTCATATGGTGACAGGAACTCACTGAGCAGAGAGTGGCTAATTAGACATCTTTGGAAACCTGGGTTTCTTTGGATGGACGAGACTGATTGGCAGAATGCATCTCACTGCTGGTCAGCTAATGGGTGCTTCCGAGGTGCTCCTGAGGAATCCGGGAGAGCATGGGCCGATGGTGGGGCGCAGGCATAGGTCTCAGACTGTGCTCACAAAAGCAAGTTTCCCCCTTAAGAGACGTGCTGTCTCCCTTCGCAGCAATGATTTCCAAAGTTGCCTGGGTGGAAGACCAAGCATGTGCTGCCAGACCCCAGAGGCCAGGGGCTCTTCCCCCCTTCTTGGTCCAGCCTTTGTTACTGGGTAAGTGCTCTCTGCCGACACCCAGGGCCCATCTGCAGAAGAAAGTGTGCACCCAGGGGCCAGCCTGATGTTGGCGTCTATAGCAGGATGGGAGACAGGACTTCCAGCGCCCCCTGCAGAGTTAGCTGATAGGAGAATATTCATGGACAGGTCAATCAGCAGGTGGTGCTACATGTTTCAAAGGGATTCATTCCACACACTTATTGGGTCCAAGGAAGAGAAAAAGCCAGTAAACTTTCCCGAGCTTTTAGAAGATGCCACGCTCTGTCACAGGTACCAGGATTTAGAGAGAAATGGGACAAAGTCAGAGCCCTCAAAATGGACTTCAGCTGGGGATGGGGGTTAAGTGAGAAGCATAACACAAAAGCAAGTTTCCCCCTTAAGAGATGTGCATAAAGGTGGCGAGATGAAGATGCTACGCACGGAACTGGTGACGAGAGGAGCATCACTGGGCCCCCGGGGGTACGGGTGTCTCACAGAAGCGATGCTTACTCATGATGTTGCCTGGTCACACCTGTGGCCCAGGCACCCAGATAAGCACTGTTACAACACTGTTTTGTTTAAGTCCACCAACAAGAGATTATAATCCACGTTTTATAGACACAGAACAGGTTTATCTGTGAGATTTAGCAGAGGACTATGGCCCCACATTAAGTGCCCATGTGCGTGCACACACAGAGGCATATCTGTATTTACAGCATTTCAGCTGCTTAAGGGGATTCTTCACTCCTATGGGCTCCCTCCAAACTCCTGCATGAAAAGACCTACCTAGTGCTGTGGTCATATGTTTGGATAAAATTGACTAAATGAGGGCTTCCTTGGAGTTCAGTGGTTAAGAATCCACCTGTCAACGCAGGGAACGAGGGTTTGAGCCCTGTTCCGGAAACATCCCTCACGCTGGGAGCAACTAAGCCCGTGCTCCACAGCTGCTAAAGCTCGTGTGCCTAGATTTTGTGTTCTGAAACAAGAGAAGTCACCACAACAAGAAGCCCGTGCACTGCAACTAGAGAGCAGCTCCTGCTCACTGCAAGCAGGGAAAGCCCAGCCTCAGCAGTGAAGACCCAGAGCAGCCAAAAATAAATAGCTAAATAAATCCTTTTTTTTTTTTTTTAATGAAATGAACAGATCTGAGGCGTGATCAGTTAGGACCACTGTCCCTTCCCACTCTGACTTCTCCTCTCTCAGGATTCCCTTCATGTTGAGGGTGCTGGGTAATTTGGACAATTGTGGTATCTGGCTAGGGGGAGGTTGCATTTTGGATACATTTATTTTAGGTTTAGTGGGATCTATCTATAGGGATTTTAGTTACCTCTGTGTGTAGTTAAGTTACTGCTGGTCACTCTGACATAGTAACAGTTCCCAAGAATACACCACCCCCGCCACTCATCATGCCAGCCCACTGGGCATGGCATTGTGCAGTGCAGAGCTGGGTCATACAGGGACATGAATGGGTCCTGCAGCGTGCAACGCCCGTGTGGGTGGTGGAGGAGAAACAGGTCTGAAATGTACAGAGCCAGATGCTAGTGTGTGGGAAACTCTTCCAACTGTTATATAATAAGATCGAGTTTCCACTGATGCGGCAGCAAAACAGACCTTTCCTAAATGTCCATCCACAGGGGAATGGATAAAGAAGATGTGGTACATATATACTATGGAATGTTACTCAGCCATAAAAAGGAACAAAATTGTGCAATCCGCAGAGATGCGCCTGGACCGAGAGTCTGTCATACAGAGTGAAGTCAGTCAGAAAGAGCAAAACACACCTCTCATATTAATACATAGATGTGGAATCTAGAAAAAGGTACAGATGAAACTATTTGCAAGGCAGAAATAGAGACACAGACATACAGAACAAACGTGTGGGCACCGAGGGGGTGGGATGGGATGAATCGGGAGACTGGGATCGACATATATGTATGCACTGTGTGTGGAGGAGACGGCTGGCGAGGGCCTGCAGTACAGCACAGGAAAAGCAAAAGAAGGCGCGACTGGTTTGTAGGACATATGTTAAGTTAACCTTAAAAATGCATTCGCGCATCCATTAGGTGCAAACACTGCTTGATTCCAGCTATACAAGGCACCCAGAGTAATCACATTCCTAGAGCCAGAAAGCACACTGGTAGATGCCACCCCAGTGGTCAGGGGGTGGGGAGCTGGAAAGGGGCGTGGGGAGTTAGTGTTTAATGGGGACAGAGTTTCAGTTTAAGAAGGTGAAAAACTCAGGAAACGGATGATGGTGAGATTTGCACAACAGTGGGAATGTACTTGATGCCACTGACCTATACAGTTAAATATGAAAAAACAACAAAACAAGAAAAAAAGAAAAACCCAGACCTTTCCTCCTTGCAGAAATGTGTTAGTGTCTATATTGATTTATTTGTGCCATTATGGGCCATCCGCTTCTTTTGTTTTCTGGAGTCTTGCAAAATAGAATACATCAGAATTCCTGACTTTGCAAGGCATCTGCGTGTAACAGTCATGCACACAATGGTACCATCTGTGTTTGATACATCCCAACTCTCAATAATATCATTTTTGATCAACCAGGCAAGACAAAAGGCTTATATTCATGTTCACTCTTTAGAAAATTGCATCACAAAATTGTTATCCTATGAAGGTGCAACCACAGAGGATGCAGTCATAAAAGGTAGTAAGAAAGTATTAGAGAGGTGGGTCAAGCAGCTAACTAATAGAAACATTCTTATTTTTCTAGATATTATGTTTACAATATATGCCAGCTAGTTTTCAATGTAGTCTGTTGTCATAATTTCTCATTTTCATTTTTTTCTCACATTTGTACTTAATTTTGGATTTGTTCCTTTGTAATTTTTCTCTTTAAAAAAATGTTTATTTATTTGACTGTGTCAGGTCTTAGTTGCCAAATGTGAAACCTTTCATTGAGTTACACAAACTCTCTAGTTGTGGTTTGTGGGTTCAGTAATTGGGGTGCAGGGGCATGTGGGATTTAGTTCCTATCAGTGTTCTTGCCTGGAGAATCCCAGGGACGGGGAGCCTGGTGGGCTTCCGTCTATGGGGTCCCACAGAGTTGGACATGACTGAAGTGACTTAGTAGTAGTAGTAGTAGTTCAGTTCAGTTCAGTCGCTCAGCCGTGTCTGACTCTTTGTGACCCCATGAATTGCAGCACGCCAGGCCTCCCTGTCCATCACCAACTCCCGGAGTTCACTCAAACTCATGTCCATCGAGTCAGTGATGCCATCCAGCCATCTCATCCTCTGTCATCCCCTTCTCCTCCTGCCCCCAATCCCCCCAGCATCAGGGTCTTTTCCAATGAGTTAAGAAGGTCTTAAGGGATTATTAAATGATATGGATGGAAAGAAGGAGTAAGAATCCTACCAGAGTGTTAGAAGTTGACATTCATGACCTAGCACAAAGCTGCAGATGTTCACTGAGAGTGTGTCATCAATCCTCTATTACTTCTATTATTATTTCTCAGTTCCTATCAGTTCTGTGCAAGAAAAACATCCCAAGGTAGGTAGTGGTGCTCCTTCTACCTTCCTTCACTTCTGGTAGAACTCCCCCGCATCCGCATCAGCTCTGAGTTCAAAGTAAAAAGTTCCTCTACCAGGGCTCAAACTTGTGTCCCCTGCATTGAAGAGCATATTTTTAACCACTGGACCACCAGGGAAGTCCTGTATTCTTTTTCTTAATGCAGATCCTCAGAAGGACATAAGTTTCAGACTCATCTGAGACTACTGGGAGAAGGCATCCTTCTGGTGTATATCACCCACGCCATGGACACATTAGACTCTCATGAGCTCTCCTCCCTTCTCCCTTCCTCTGGTGGCAAAATCAGCCCAACACTAACAATTCTGATTTACCTCTCCTCCTAAGACTAGTGGCTTTTGAACGAGCATCTCCCCACCTCTGAGCCGTAGATTTGATAATGATTCTCCAGACACAGTAAGCCGTGAATCAGTTGGAGGAGCTGAGCACCTTCCCTCATCACTCCTGTTTTGTTCACTCCATCCCTGTGAATGAACTCAGACGTGTTGTGTGCTCCCAGGATGAAATATTTTCATGCAGCCGTTTCAGTCCTGACTCCATCTTGGCATTTGTATGCTTGCTCCCTGAGTGGCAGAAAGAGGAAGCCAGTCTCTCTGGGCCTTTTGACAGCCCCTAGGTCTGTTCAGTTTAGCAAAGGTGGATTAAGAGCCTCCTTGCACCAGGTGTTCAGTGGGATTTAGGAACTCAGAGATGAGCTCTAAATCTGATGGGGAGAAACCTACATCCTTACACTGTGACAAGGGGGTTGAACTTGGACACGTGCCCTGCACTCAACCTGAGACGTCAAGGGAGGCCTCCTGGGAGAACTTACACTGGAGCTGGGTCTTAGAAGCTGGCGGGGAAAGGTGGCCATTGGTAGCATCCTAGTTATTCAAACTCCAATCTAGGTGCTGCTGTGGAGGGATTTTGTAGATGTGATTAATGTCCCTAATCAGTTGACCTTAAATTAAGTAAAAGGAAGATCAGCCTGGGTAGGTCTAATCAGCAAGTATTTTCAGAAAGAGCTTAGGCCTTCCTTGAGCTCAGTGACTCCAGACAGCCTCTGGGTTTGCAATTCTTCCCCCGGTCCCCACCTTCCTCCATCTTCCTTCCTGACTGTCACTTGTGGGCAACGAATTTCAGCTCATGTCCTGGTGATCCCAGCCTGCTCCTGATCTTGGCTTGACTGCTCTACAAAGTTTTGCATTTATTATCCTCTACAGTTGCATAAATGGATCTATTATCGTAAATCCATATATAGATGATAAATCTATTACCTATCTCCTATTTGGTTCTGTTCTCTGAACCCTAACTGACAAAGATGGTGATGATAACGATCTAATAATAGCATCAACAACTCACACTGATTGAGAATTCATCGTGTGCCAGACATGATGTTTACACTTCTCAGGGATTACTCTTACTTATGCTGCTCAACAAATCCACGAGCTAGGTGCTGCTATTATCCCTTGTCACAGAGAGATTGAGCACCTTTTCACAAAGCCAGTCCATCCCAGAGCCAGGATTGCCTTCCATCTCCCCTGGGCTCCACGCCACGTGATGGGGAAATAAACAGGTCTCACCATTTGGTGTTTAGCAAGGGGAGTGATGAGCAAGGAGAAGAGAGAAGCCCTAGGACTTCACTGCTGCTGCTACTGCTGCTGCTGCTGCTAAGTTGCTTCAGTCGTGTCCGACTCTGTGCGACCCCACAGACGGCAGCCCCCCAGGCTCCCCCGTCCCTGGGATTCTCCAGGCAAGAACACTGGAGTGGGTTGCCATTTCCTTCTCCAGCACATGAAAGTGAAAAGTGAAAGTGAAGTCGCTCAGTCGTGTCCGACTCTTAGCGGCCCCATGGACTGCAGCCTAACAGGCTCCTCGGTCCATGGGATTTTCCAGGCAAGAGTACTGGAGTGGGGTGCCATTGCCTTCTCCACTAGGGACTATAATTCCCTCCCCTTGTATGCCAGTCTGTTTTCCCCCTTAAGAGTGGAATAGGTGGGAAAAAATCCTCACAGGCAGAACAGAGAACATAGAGTGTCAGGAGGAAGGCACTCTGAGATCTGCTAGTCCATCATCCACCAGACAGGTGGGCAAACTGAGGCCCTGCAAAGTTATGAAACATATCAGGGTGTAAACAGGCTGTCAGTTTGGTAATGTCACATGAAAAACCTTCTTTTTGATGCCGAATCCTCACCGGGACCCTGCCCTCCAGGGAGCAGGGAGACTCTCAGGGACATCTTGCCAGCTTAGGAACTAGGCAACCTCTGGTGAATTCCCACAAGGTCCTGCCCACTAAACAATTCAGTGTGTAGCCGAGCCTTGGTATGAGGTTTGGGGAGGAGACAAACTTGATGCTTTAACCTTTGGCATTTCCCAGGCAGGAAGGAGTGAGTCTCCAAACCTTGTATGCAACAACACAGTTACTGCAAAAGGCAGAAGGGGTGGCTTTGTGCTTTGGCTCAGATGCGTGCCTGACTGTATCAGTAGCAAAGAGGGAGTCAGAGCATGCGCACAGATATTAATAGTGGTGGTCATTGTAAACATCGTCATCACCCTTCATAGTTTACAAATGACTTTTTACGTATTTTAATGTTTCACAGGACATCGCTCATCTCTTCTTTTAGTCTCACTTCACAAACGGGAAAATGAAGGGTCATAAAGGGATGCATTCTAGGTCACACAGCCAGTACTGTATTTTTTTTTTGGCCATGCCACCTGACTTGTGGGATCTTAGTTCCCCAACCAGGGATCGAACCCCGGCCTCGGCAGTGAGAGCGAAGAGTCCTAACCACTGGACCTCCAGGGAATTCCCCTCACATAGCTGGTAGTGATGAAGCAGGTCCTGGCCTCAGATCTCCCTGACCCCATCCTTCCCTGTCTCGTGCTGCCTCCTGCGTTTCAGTGTTATACACACGCCTGGGCCAGGGCCGCTGTCCCCATCCCCTCCGCCCCCTGCTTCCATTCTGCTCTGCATACACCAGAATACAGAGGTGGGGAGCAGCTAGAAGACTGGCCGACTTCCAGGCTTTGAGACGGTGGTGAGTTTGTACCGGTGGCGGTCAAAATAACAGAGATTAATTGCACTCCACCCAAGAAGTGGGCTTTTAGAGGTTGTCAGTCAGAAGGAAATATTTTGAAGTCAGAAATTGAAAAATGTCACAACTGGTGTTTTGAATTCATCGATTGCTTGGGTGTCTGGTAACACCTTTATATTTTTCATTTACAGAAAAGAAAAACCTATCTTTAAAAATCACAAGGGCTTAGGAAACGCTCCTGCCGTGGTGTGGTTTTGAGCTGTGTGAGTGTGGTAGGTCTGGCAGTTGGTGATAACCCATGCAGAGGTGAAGGTGTCTGCTAGGAGCTTCTGTGTGATGGAGTGCAAAGGTCACGGGCTCAAAGACCTCAGATTTGTGACCTTGGGCAAATGTTTTCCCATATACCTGTTTCTTCATCTGCAGGATGGAGTCTGGATCAGTGACCTCTCCTGTTGGGACTAAATGAGGTAATGCCCACTGGTTAACCACCCAGAATTGGGTCTTGACAAGAGGTGAAGCTTTTAATTCTCTCCATAGCCTTTTTAAAAATAAATGTTTTATTTTCTACTGGAGTATAGCTGATTACCCATGCTGTATTCATTTTCAATGTACAACAAAGGGATTCAGTAATACATATACATGTATCTATTCTTGAAAGCAACTCGCAAAATGCTTTCCAAAAGGTAAATATTACGTGGGTGGTTGTGGAAAGAATGAATAAAAAATGAGGAGGAGGCTTAAATTGAAATGTTAACACTCTTAGCCCGACAGTGACCCTAAAATCTCCCTGATCTGTTTTACACTTTTTGCCGTGCAAGAAATGTCTACTGCGAGTCATAAGTTTCTTAATCAAATAGTCATGCATATATAGCATAAGGTGATAGGGTAATAATGACAAATACGTGTAAGGCACTCTTCAAAATTTTTATTGGCATTGCTTCCTTCTAGTCTAGCGATAATGGGTTGCTGCTGTTCCTGCTGCTTCTACTTCTGCTACCTGTTGCATTTACGGGGGGTTGGCCGTGGGCCAGTGTCTGTACTGAGTGTCCTGTATACTTCATCCTGGGTGGATCTCCATGATGCAGGCCATTAACATCATTTTATGTGTGAGAAAACAAGAGCTAAGAGGGTAAAAAAATAAATTAATTAATTAAAAACTTGCCCCCAAATCACACAGCTATTCAGTGGCAGAGCCAAGACTCACATCTGAGCCAGCCTAATGGCAGCTGCTGTCACAAAACAATTGTCATTATCTCATTATTCAGAGGCTTTCCCTGGTGGCTCAGTGGTAAAGAACCTGCCTGCCAATGCTGCGGCTGGGGGTTCCATCCCTGGGTTGGGAAGATCCCCTGGAGAAGGAAATGGCAATCCACTCCAGGATTTTTGCTGGGAAAATCCCATGGACAGAGGAGCCTGGCAAGCTATAGTCCGTGGGGTGGCAAAAGAGTCAGACATGACTTAGCAACTAAATAACATCTTTCAGATGAGGCAACACACCAAGAGACGCTGCAGGACTTCTTCCAGTGACCCATCACCTAAGGTGTAGAATCTGGACTTAAATCCATTACTCTTGCTCCAGATTCTAAGCTGCTTCCACCTCTGCCTGGATGTGGTCTCCTGATCTGGTGATGGTGAGAGGAGGCTGTGGTTAGTCTGACTTTATTGAATGCTTCTATCTGCCAAGCATGTGCTAAGCATCTAATAAACTTTATCATTCCATCTGCCCCAAACACAAAGATATATGTGCTCATAAAAAGAGGCTCATGGGTTCAATATCCAAAAGGTAAATATAGCAGTTATCTCAAGATGGTAGGATTTCAGATCATTATTACTGCTATTTTCTTCCTTGCAATTTTCACATGATCTTTTTTAAACAGATAATGACAATGACACTCAAAGGCATAAATCTCCAAACTATGCTTTGTCAGGTGTTACTGATCCCTACTTTTCAGATGAAGAAATTGAGGCTAAGAGAGTTACTCTCAGAGACCTCGCTCATCCATTCCCCGGAGCCACATCCTGGGAGCCTCAATCTGCCCAGGCCAGGACTGTGATGTCCTGGTGATTTCATAATTTCTCCCCTGACAAGGGCACAGCTTCTCCTACCCTAAATCAGAGCCTGGATTCCCACAGCAGTGGGGCCACGTGTGATTCTCCAGCAATGATAGGCATGGCAGTTTAGGGGGGGTGTTTCCAAAATGCCTTTCAGTTCAGGGGTCCTGGGTGTCATAAAGGCTCCCCAGGGTGTAATGTGGCTCATGTGAGCTCACAGTTTTCAAAATCAGTCCTTGCCTGGGAGGGTGGAGGTGTAGTGATGGTGCCCAGAGGGGCTGGAGGCCACTCTGAGTGGGTGAGCACACTGTGTGTATGAATGTGGGTACTGGGGTTGGAGCCCACACCCCTGGTCACTGGAGGGTGAGGGCTTAAGGAGGTGTGTAAATATCTCTTAGACCTGTCCTTTAGTTTCACAGATTTGATGCTATGCCCCAGATACAAAAGTTTGGGAATACTCCCTTAGATGATGCAATAGGAAGTTCATGGTGAGAAAAATGACATTTCCCAGACAATACTGGGTGAGCCCTCAGCAACTGTTACATTCCAGCATCCTCCATAGAGGCAAGCAGTCTCTCTGTGATGGGAACCCAGATCCATTGGTAGAGCGTGTTCGTTAACATGTGAAAATCAGCTTGTTGCTATCTTGTAGCCCTTCATGATCCTGCCCAGAAGGACCAAGGTTAGGGAGCGGGGTTGGGTAAAGAAAACACTGGCCCAGAGCCAGGATCTAGTCCTTGGCTCCAACAAGCTGTGCATTTCTGAATAGGACTCTTGACCCTTCTGGATTCTTCGTCTGTAAGACAAGGAAATAACCAGACTGTCTGAAAGACCCACGGTCCTAACCCAGAGAAAACCGTAATTCCAGAAGACACATTGCATGTGTCTTGTGTGTGCATTGCATATGTGTGTTCATCGAAGCCCTATTTACAACAGCCAGGACATGGAAGCTACCTAAATGTCCATCAAGAGAGGAATGAAAAAAGAACATGTGGTACATATATACCATGGAATATTGCTGTTACTGCTGCTGCTAAGTCACTTCAGTCGTGTCTGACTCAGTGCGACCCCATAGACGGCAGCCCACCAGGCTCCCCTGTCCCTGGGATTCTCCAGGCAAGAACACTGGAGTGGGTAATGAGAACCTATTGTACAGCACAAAGAACTCTCCTCAGTGTTCTGTGGCGACCTCAATGGAAAGGAAATTCAGCAAAGAGGGGATATACGTATACATATGGCTGATTCACTTTGCTGTACAGCAGAAATGGACACAAGATTGTAAAGCAACTATACTCCAGGGAAAATTTAACAAAAGAAGACTTTAGGAAGAGATGACAGGAATAAACCCTCCAGGCAGGTGTAAGAGCAAGTGGAGCTGAGAAAGCCTCTGAGATGATGGGGGGAAACAGATAGTGTGACCAGCACAGAGAGTGTAGCGGGCAGGGTGAGGTCCCCGGAGGCTCAGGGAGGATGAAACGAGATGGCAATGCAGAACTGCTTGGCGAATAGGTTAGGAGGTCCATTTGCATCTCGCTACCTTGATGTGTATATGTTATAGATTTGTCTTAGAATTGTTGTTGTCCTAACTTTAGATTTACGTCTAATTTGGCTGGTCCGTGATTGATCATTAGTAAACGAATATGCATACTGATGTGAAGCTCTGTTCTGTGTACAGGGTTATGGATGGAGTCATTCATTCATCCAGCAGATATTTTATTCTGATAAATGCTAATCGCTACTCAGAGCGCCTGACCAAGGTAATTTGCTGAGACATGAGTTTGCGCTTTCCTGGTTCTGCTTGCTTGCAGACAGGAGGCTGCTGGGGAGACTGGGATTTGGGTGTGCTTTTTTCTGCTCTGAGTTTGTGTTCCCGGCCTCTGGGGATGCTGCTCAGTGTTTGCAACGGGGAATGAGGTCAGGGTTTTCTCATCACATTTTAGTAGCTGCTTCCTCCATCTCAGCGAGCGCTCTGAGTGGGAGCATCTCTTACCCACAGGCTGGCTGAGCAGGAGCATAGAGGCCAGGGAGAGAGAGAGAAGCTAAAAGAAGAGGAAATTGCACAGGAGCAGAAGAAGCAGAGGTAACGGTAGAAGGTGGCAGCTGAGGAGAGGGGCACAGGACTGCAAGGCGGAGGGGGTAGCAGAGTGTGGAGACACGATGTGGGTTTTATTGATGCAGGAGAGAGGAAACTGGAGCAGGGAAGGGATGAGAGGGATGAACGGATTTGGGCTGAGGAGGTAGGAGAAAGAACTAGCTCTTGGAACAAAAATTGAAGAGGGCAAGGGACTTCTCTGGCAGTCTAATGGTTAAGATCAACCTGCTAGTACAGGGGACGCAGGAACTAAGACCCCACGTGTCACCGGGCGACTAAGCCTGCACCCCAAAGCTAGAGAAAAGAAAAAAAACTTGAAGCAGGCAAGACAGTTGGGGCAGAAAGAGGAATAAGCAGCTGAGAAAAACAGGCTAAGGAGTGTAGGAAGAATCTCGAGAGGAGAAGTCCAGGCAGGAATTCTGGGCTCAGGGAACATTGCAGAGAAGAAAGCGGGGAGATTATCTGAGCTCCATTGGCCTGCCAGCGTGCACAGCTTTTCCAAAGGGAGGAGATATCGCATGTCAAAATATTCAGCGCTGACGCATGAATTAACAGAGATCAATTTGTGTTTAAAAAATCTTGATGGAACACCCCAAAGCACAAATCAAAGCCAGCAGGCGGATGAGACTGTTCATGCAATTAACACGCATCCAGCACCTGGCATCCCAACAGGCATCGGTTTGTTTGCTTATTCACTTGTCTGTCTGTGTGCTCCGTTGGCGGTGGAGGCAACCGTCTTCAGGAATGTGCTGTGGGCTCTGCTTAAAGGTCATCACATCTCCGGTTTTCAGCAATCACACAGAGAGCTCATTTCGGCAGCAAACCAGCAATGCTCCTTACAAAAAGGATTGGACAGCCTGGCCACCAGCCCTCTCCGCTGTCTGCTGTGGGCAAACCTGCCCTGGGCTGTGGGTTCTGTAGACATCATCAGCCTGCTTCCTGAGCAGACAGATCACAGTGGGAAGGAGCTGGGGCTTGGAGCAGGGTCTCAGTGGAACCCTGAAACTCTGTGCCCTGGGAAATGTACCCTTCTTTTTTCTAAAAAAAATTTTATTGGAGTATAGCTGATTTACAATGCTAAATTGTTTCAGTTGTACAGCAAAGTGAGTCAGTTAGACATATGCATTATCCACTCTTTTTAAACATTTTTTCTCCATATAGGCCATTACAGAGTGTTTTTGTTTGTTTGTTTTGGGGTCTTAGTTGTAACACACAGGACCTTTAGTTGCGGCATGTGGGATCCAGCTCCCTGACCAGGGATCAGACCCAGGCCGCCTGCATGGGAGCATGGAGCCTTAATCACTGGACTACCAGGGAAGTGCCCATTACAGAGTACTGAGGAGAGTCTCCCGTGCTACACAGTAGGTCCTTAATAATTATCTATTTTATAGATAGCAGTGTGCGTATGTTGATCCCAGTCTTCCAATTTATCCCTCCCCATCCTCTCACCCCTCATAACCTCAAGTTTGTTTTCTACATCCGTGACTCTATTTCTGGAAGGAGGTGTGCAGTTCCCTCATCAGATCAGTGAGGGAATTGCACCCTTCTTTACAGGGCTGATGCCTGGATTTCTACCTAGAGGTCCCAATGGGGCAGCAGTTCTTCCTTGAACATATTTGAAAAACACCTTAACCTTCTATTTAGCTCTTTCTGCTCTTTATTCTTTGTAGGTGGACTTGTTCCCTGTACCCTCAGGCCTAGGTTAGAGCTTTTTTTCTTTTTTAAACTCAGAGACCTGTGTAGTTCTCCTTCTCTCCTTCCTTCTAGCCTTCCTTCCTTCCTTCCATAGGACATGATTATTTATTGAATGTTAACTACACCCGGGACTAGTTGCACTTTCATTCTAGTTGGGGGAAATAGCTTTAAAAAATTCAACCTACAGAATGTTAGATGGTGACAATGCCAAGGAGGAAAATCAAGGAAAGAGGAGGGTAAGAAGGCTCCATGTTCGTGTATGGTTGAGTGTTGAGTGGTGGCTAAAGTCTGAGCATCCCCAGCGGTACAGGGAAATAATGGACCCTGCAGACTGGACCTCTTAGATGTGGCTCTGTCTGGATCTGAGTGTGTTACTCTGGCCACCTGCCTGTGTTGACATAACAAACTCAGGAAACTCTTCATTTCCTTCTTTTGCCCCTCTCCAAACCGCCAGCCTACTGCAGGGGTCCCGGGGTGCCCACTGGGTAAGGTGTCCTGGTACCTCTGCTCTGGCATGAACCATAAACAAGCCACCCTGTTAGTCCCAGGCTGTCAGCGACCATGGCTGCCATGTATGAGTGTATAGGTTGTGTAGTGGACAACTCAAGAAGACGCGCTTTACACCAAGCACAAAGTGAGTGGTGCTCACTAGGGTTGGGCTGTACACAACCCACACAGCCCATCAAGGCAGCCCATCTGAGTCCACACAGACACGGTATCCACGCTGTGGTTGGGCTCATCATGAAAGAGGGCAATGAACAAACAGCTTCCACCCCAGCTGGCTGTCACCAGGGCCTCCCAATGGTTGGTGTCACTTGTTCTCTCCACTCAGACATCCAGGACTCTGACACACACCCGTGGAGATCTCAGAGACACGCCTGCCCCTTCTGACCTCAGCTAGCCCTCCAAGCTCTATTGCCTGCTCCCCCTGCACTGATTCCAGGAGCTCTTCAGCCTCATTTGCATCTCATGCCTTGATCCCTGTCTCCCTGGTTACACTTACTCCCTGGCCAAACCCTTTCAAGCTCCTGGACTGGAACATTCATTCCATCAGCTTTGCCTCCTCGCTGCCGCTGTGCCCTGGGGAGGCTCTGTTGAGAGCACGCAGCTCCCTCTACATGCCAGGAATTGCAGGGCATCAGCTCTTCTCCACACAGTATTCATCACACCATCAGGAGGAGAGAGTTGCGTGCGGGACCAAGGCCAGCCTGACTCCAGAGCTTTTGTGCTTTTCACTTTGCATCATTGCCTCCTTCAATGTGTACAGATTCTCAGCACAGCTTGCACAAAAAACAGACACTGACTCCCTACAGAAAAGATAAGACAACTCCAACTATCTTATCCATTTCCAGGGAGGACAGGTATATCGGTAAAGTTACTGTCTTCAACTTCTCTGACAGTAGGGATTACAAGAGGGGGTTGTTAAAACACTTTAATTCCAGGGACCACTCGCATCCATACTATCAGAATTCTGGGGAGACAGTCCTGGGAAATGATGGCCTTAAAACACATGCCAGGTAACTCTTGTTCTCATGAAAATTTAGGCAACTCCACTGTATGGATGATGAAGCAATGCACAGAGCGGTTAGAAAACCTTCTCAAGGTTATGCCGCCAACTTGGTCTGACTCCAGAAACTGCCCTCTAACTACCATGCTGTGCTACCTCTCAAAGAAAAGAATCTCTTCTGTCAACTTCCGACACAGAAAGAATGAGTGATGGCCTAAGTGGTGTGATGAAAAATCTTTGGGGGAAAAGGGAATTTGCAATACACTAACAGCATCTTTGAATTCTACTTCATCAGAAAGCTCTGATGTCCATCAGAATCTGGCCCAAAGGACTACACTTGAAGGTGAGATAATTCATTTAAGATCCGATGAAGGGAGGAGTCAGTGACAGATTTTCTTGGAGGATAAAAAGAGAGAAGAAAAATGAGGATCTGTCACCTGGTAGGAGGGAGAGGTAGTCATCAAGTGGGAAAATGTACATTTCAGGGGGAACCGGGACTAAGGGCCTCCCAATGCAGGAGACCTGAGTTCGATCCCTGGGTTGGGAAGATCCCCTGGAGTAGGAAAAGGCAACCCACTTCAGTATTCTTGCCTGGAAAGCCCCATGGACAGAGGAGCCTGGCAGGCTAAAGACCATGGGGTCACAAAGAGTTGGACATGACTGAGCAATTGAGCAGGCTTCCTAAGTGGAGCGAGTGGTAAAGAACCCACCTGCCAATGCAGGAGACATAAGAGAAGTGGGTTCAATCCCTGGGTTGGGAAGATCCCCTGGAGCAGGGCATGGCGACCCACTCCAGTATTCTTGTTTGGAGAATCCCAAGGACAGAGGAGCCCGGCGGGCTACAGTTCATCGGGTTGAAAAGAGTCAGATAGGACTGAAGCAACTGAGCTCACGCAGGCACACAAGTGACCAGGCATGCACCCACGTACTGGAACTAAATCAGACCACCGGCTCCTGTTCTGGCCCACCAGCTCAGCTTTCTGCAGCTCCAGCTCCTAAACACAGTGCTTGGCTGTCTGATCCAACATGACCCATCCTCCTTCTCAACCCTTGTTTTGTCACGTGTATGACATTTATTTTTTCCATTAGTTTCCATGTACATATGTGTTATTTTCCTCCTCTCACTCACTCACCTGCCTTTAAACTTCAAGACTGAAACAAAGTCATGAGCTTCTTTGGGTCTCCACCATGCTCAGAACATTCCTTGTTCCTTGGAAGATGCTTGGTAGGTGTTTCACAAGTAAATGTATAGATGGCCTCAAAGATGCCATCACAGACTTCAGAGTCCTGAGGAAGCTGCTTGAGAACAGTGCTTCTCAAAACATAACATGCAAAGTAATAAGCTGGGGATGTGGTTAAAATGTCAGTCCTGGTTCGGGAAGTCTGGGGCGGGGCCAGAGAGGCTGCACTTCAAACAAGCTCCCAGGTGATGCTGAAGCTGCTGGCTCAGGAGTGCACTCTGAGCAGCATGGCTTTAGATCATCACCTCTCTCTGTTCCAGGGGCTGCCTCTTGCTGATCTGATAGCTTGGAAGGAAAGAACTGGAAGCTGGGTTTATTTCTCCTGAGATGCTGTCTTCTGTGCTTGAATTGAGCCAGGCTACCTAAGTCAACATTCTTATATGGACTGGGCACTGATTTAAAAAGCACTAAATGTGGTTCAGTTCAGTTCAATCCAGTTCCTTGCAACACTCTGAAGTCCCTGCTTGCCTCATGGTTTTACCCATTTATTTTGTCGTTCATTCCCTCAGTCATGCCCGATTCTTTGCGACTCCGTGAGCTGTAGCACGCCAAGCTTCCCTGTCCTTCACAATCTCCCAGAGTTTGCTCAGACTCATGTCTGATGAGTTGAAGATGCCATCCAGCCATCTCATCCTCTGTTGCCCCCTTGTCCTCCTGCCCTCAATCTTTCCCAGCATCAGGGTTCTTTCCAATGAGTTAGCTCTTCACATCAGGTGGTCAAAGTACTAGAGCTTCAGCACCAGTCCGGCCAATGAATATTCAGGACTGATTTCCTTTAGGATTGACTAGTTTGATCTCCTTACTGTCCAAGGGACTCTCAAGAGTCTTCTTGAGCACCCCAGTTTGAAACCATCAATTCTTCGGCGCTCAGCCATTTTTATGGTCCAACTCTCACATCCGTATATGACTACTGGAAAAATCATCGTTTTGACTCTATGGACCTTTGTCAGCATTTATATTAATTATGCTACAACCATATCTGTCATCACACCCCCTCACACATTTCTGCCCTTCACATATTAATTCTCCCACCGACATATTCACAGATGAGATAATTAAAGAAAAGTGCTTCCCCTGTATTTTTCGTTCACATATTCTCTATCTCTCTGGATAGGAAGCAGTTCCACCTGCCTAAGTCTTCCCAGATAGGTCTGTGGATTGTGACTTCCTCTCCTTCTATTATACTCCTTGAATGATTCCCCAGTCGTGATGTCACCACTGGATCCAGTTAACAAATCAGGAGGCATCTAGTTGGATTAACCAAGCTCTTGAGTTTATTAAACACATTGCAGAGACCAGTTTTGATGGAGAGCAACAGAATCAGTGCTACACCTGCTGCTCATCATCGGAAATTCTGAGAGCCAGACTATACACCATCACTTACATTCTCTCTACTTTATTCCATTTTCCACTCTTTCAAGCCAAAGATGGTGTCTGTACAACATCGGTTCTGGCACCAAATGATTACTCTTTCTTTGCATTCTCTCTTTCTAAATCTTCTCTGTGATGGAGAAAGGGTCACTGCTATGAATAAAGTACATGGGCTTTAGGGGGTTTATTTTGGAGTGATCCCATCCTCACCAAAGATGAGACTGAGCTCTTCAGGAGCTTGCAATTGAATTTCCAGATCAGCATGTTGCACACAGGATTTGAAAATGATCATGCAAATATACCGAGGCATGAAAGGATGAAATACAGGCTTTGTGGAACACAGAGTCAATGGAGAAAGTTAAAAAGGCATTCAAATCACAGCTTCCTGTGTAGTTTTCAAAGGAAAATGACAAACTTGGTTGTCAGATTCCTGGTGGTCGGAGCCTAAAGGGTAACAGAGTCAGTTGCATGATTAGCAATGGCAAATGCAAGGCATCTTCAAGTTAACAATAGTCTCCTTGGTGCTTAGGTCTGAAAGCAGTTTATTTCATGAGTACTCATAATAAGGATGTGGGATGAGGTATAACAAGCCACATTCTTTCCAACATCTCACAAGATGTGTAATCCCATTTTGTAAGACACTTTCTCCAATACAAGTCAAGAGCAAGTGTTCAAGGACAACTCAGATGAAGAGAATTCTTGACTCGGATTGAGAAGGAGTAAAGAGTATATTAAGATTTTTGAAGAGGCTATCTGTGTACATCTTGACAAAACATTAGATAATAAAATTTTATGTTTGTTTAATGAAAAGAGCTGGTTGTCTGCATAGTACAAATGACACAAAGTAAAAACCAGTAAAATCAGTGTAGGTAGTGAAGTAGGATCAAAAAGCGTTCCTGTGTTTTGTCTTTATTTTGCATCAAATTCAACTAAGACATAAATGAAGCACATGGGCTGGTTTGGTGTCAACTAGACATGAATTCAAACCCCAGGTCTACCACTGATTATGTAAGGAACAGCAGAAAGTATACACCATCTTTAAGCTTTAATATTCAGTAAACAATTATGTATGTATTATATCAATAAGTATTCCATATCATAATATTAATGGACATTAATTATTATAATAGTATATATTATTTTGATATTATAATGCTATTATATTTGTATATATTATATATGATATATGCATTATTATAATATTAATGACATTAATTAATTCTATATTATATGGGTGGGGCATGCGTGCTCTGTTGTATCTGACTCTTTGTGACTCCATGGACTGTGGTCCACTAGGCTCCTCTGTGCATGGAATTTCCCAGGCAAGAATACTGGAGTGGGTTGCCATTTCCTACTCCAGGGGATCTTCCCAACCCAGGGATCAAATCCGCATCTCTTGCACTGGCAGGCAAATTTTTTACCACTGTGCCACCTGGAAAACCCATATTGTATTATATATTATATGTAACTATAAACATATATATCTCAGCATGAGGATGAAAGGAGGTGATACATTGGAGATGCTCAGGGTACTGCCTGTTTATACTGTGTATTCAATGAACAGTAGCTCTTCCAGAATTGCATGCCCCATATGATACCTCCTAGCCACATAGGGCCATTTAAGTTTAAAGTAATCAAAAGAAAACAAAAGCTAACATTCAGTTTCTTGCTTGCAAGTGCTCAACAGTCTCACGGGTTTTGGACGGCACAGACATCAAGTATTTCCATCGTCGCAGAAAGATTCTGCTGGATAGAGTTGATGTGAAGGGATGTAGGAACCACATATTATTCAAACAATTCTTCAAAATAGTAGTTTTCTCCAGCTAGCTTTGGCAAAAATTGGACAATTGATAGTTCTTTGGAAGAGGCCTGGAGGGCAGGTATGCATTCTGATTTCCTGAGCAAATCAGATCTCTAGTCTTTAAAAACAAAGTAAATATGAAGTCCGAGAACACTGGAGCGAGCGGCTTTCTAATTCCCTGCCACCTCTGCCCACAGAGAAGGCGGGCCAAGGGTCCATCTCCAAGCAGCATGAGGAATTTTCTCTGAAGAGTCCCAAGCCTGTTTTGATTACAGGAATATAAAAGTGTCAGCTCTCCAGTTTTCCCTGAATAGTTTCCCAATTTTTATTCTTTTCCTGATTTGAAATAGTAACTCCTGGGATTTCTCTGGTGATACAATGGCTGAGACTCTGTACTCCCAATGCAGAGGGACCGGATTCAATCCCTGGTCAGGGAACTAAATACCACATGCCACAACTTAGGATTCTGCATGCTACAACTAAGACCCACTGTAGCCAAATAAATAAATAAATAAATATATTTTTAAAAAATGTATTGCACGCTGCAATGAAGGTGGAAGATCTCCAGTGCCACAACTAAGAACTGGCACAGTCAAATAAAGAAATAAAAGTATTTTTTAAAAAAAACTATGAAAAATAGTAACTCCTTCAAATCAGGAGATCCTCTAGAAACAGAAGGAAAAACAAAGAGAACAGTTAGTTGAAAACCTAGCCCTAGTCTGCCCTTGGCCCAGAGGCCAGGGACAAGCAGGTGCTGACCCTTTAGCATCCATGCTCAAGGCTCCTGGCAATGTCCCTTCTCATCCTAGGCTCTTCAGTGAGCAAAAGGAAGGCAACTCCATTACAAACTTCCAGCCCCTTGAAGAAACTCCAGCAAAGAACTGGAGCCACATCTACAGCCTCATGCTTCTCCCTTAATTTTATTCTTAAGGTCAAAGTCAAAGTGAATCTTGACCAAAATAAAAGAAATCTGCAATGTAAGCACTGCCTTTGGATAACTGGTAAACCTCGCTCTCTTTCACACCTCTATATAAGTTGGTCCTCCATTCTCGGTAACGAGAAAATGCTGAAGGAAAATATCCTGAAAGTCTAGAGCAGCAGTCCCGACATTTTGGGTGGTTTAGTGGAAGACAGTTTTTCCACAGATGGCATTGCAGGCAGAGGATGGTTTTGGGATGATTCGAAAGCATTGCATTTATTGTGCACTTTATTTCTAATTTAGTACATCAGCTCCATCTCAGATCATCAGGCATTAGATTCTCAAGGTTGGGGGCCCCTGCTCTAGAGTCCCTCAGCTTAGCTAACAGAGAAACTCTGGTTGGTAGTGCACATGGGAATTTCTAAGCATATCACATCTCTGATCTCTATTTTTAATTCTGTGTGTATGTGTATATGTGTGTGTGTGTGTGTGTGTGTTAGTCGCTCAGTCATGTCCAACTCTTTGGGACCCCATGGACTGTAACCCACCAGTCTCCTCTGTTCACAGAATTTTCCAGGCAGGAATACTGGACTAGGTTGCCATCCCCTTCTCCAGGGGATCTTTCCAATGCAGGGATCAAACCTGGGTCTCCCGCATTGCAGGCAGATTATTTACCATCTGAGCCACCAGGGAAGTCCCTTTTTAACACTAACCAATGCTAACCCTAAAAACAGGGTAAAGAGAGAAAACCTGTGTGACTAAAGATTAGACATAAGCGCAATGTAAGAAAAGCCAGGCGGTTTTCCTCTGTGCATGTACGCATGGTGGAAGGAGGGAGGCTGGGAGGGTCTGCATGACTAAGGATTCCCACATCTTAGATTTTCCCAAATGGGGATGCACTTATAGTATATCACACAGCCAGAGAACTTCAAGTGTATACCCCCAGGGCGTGGTGGTTCACTGTGGTTGATGGTTGATGAGGTGGACACCTAATTTTACTCCTAGAAGATGAAATCATTGAAATAAGGACATGAAAGCCCTGGCCAAGGCTGACACTTTTTTTTTTTTTTTAAAGACTTTGGCTTCAAATTTATCACAAGAACAGAAATCTGTTTTCTCTGACAGAAAATTCATTTCACCCACAAAACCCATATTTCCCTTGCCTGCTTTCCATTCAGACAAGCCCTGCAAGATAAATGTGTTCTCCAATTCACCAGCAGTAAGAAAGATAAAGGCTTGGAAACTCCACAAGTACATTCTCCTAATTATCGTAACTGGCATTTTTTTATTTGGCAAACCATCTATTCAGATTAAACTATAGCCCAGGAGCCTTTTATTTGAAGATTCCCAGCATGAGGTGGAAAGGTACCTCAACTGTGTGATTTCCCGAGGTTTAATAACCAAAAGAGAAGCATTGAAAGAGATCCCAGGATTTGCGTGCAAATGGTTGTTGTGAGGGAAGATCTAAAAATACTCACAGCACCTCCCTTTCTGTCTCCTCCCCCTCGAAGTCAGCCCCAGACCTTTCCCTATTTAAACAACCAGAAAGATGTGTCAGAAGTCGCCTGTTATTACCCTCACGTCCCAGTTTCCCTTAAGATCTAAATAAACAAACGGGTCCAGCAAATGTATCAGGAGGCTCAGGCTCTGCTTAGCATTAGGAATATATTTACCCATTTAATAACTGTTATTTATCCAGACATTTAATTGCACCATTGTAAACACACAGGGAAACCCTTGGGGGAAGGTAACTCCATTGCTGAGATGAGACAGATATTTAAAACTCTGCTCCTGCAGCCTAACCCCTCCTAATGCAAGTCTCTGGGTCTGGGATTGGGGCGAGATTTTATATGTGGCAGGAATGTACCACTTGAGTACCACAACCCACTTGGCATGGTGCTCTGCACAGAGCAAGTATCCAGTGCATCCGCAAAGGAATGAGTGAACGAGTGCAGAAGGGGGGACCCGGAGAGGGAGAGATGCTCTTTTTAGAATATATGGAGAGCAAGGTCAAGTCTCCACAAGCAAGAGCGTTTGTTCATGATGAGGGCTCTGCTAGTGTCCAGGATGGAGGAGGCCATGCTTTAAAAGGCTACCCATCAGTCTAGGACCACAAGAACTCTGCAACTCCAAATCAGGCCATCATGGCAGCAGGTGCCCCAGAGAGGACCCTGATGCTCTGGGAGTCATGGCAGCACTGTTGAATCTGTGAGTCCCTTCTCAGCCTTGCTCCTTTTCCTCTGATCTGTTTCTCCTCTATCAGTCCTGGACTAGGGGTGGGGGGCTTTGATTGTTGGCTCTGCCTCAGTCCCTGAGCCCTGCCCAACACTAACCCTAGCTCTCCATTCTCCTTATTAGATATAATTTTGCATTTGCCTTGGCCCTCCTTTTATTTTTAACAATTTGAGGACCTTCAGTTGAGTTCAGTTGAGTTCAGTTCAGTCGCTCAGTCGTATCTGACTCTTTGTGACCCCATGAATCGCAGCACGCCAGGCCTCCCTGTCCTTCACCAACTCCTGGAGTTCACTCAGACTCACGTCCATCGAGTTGGTGATGCCATCTAGCCATCTTATCCTCCGTCATCCCCTTCTCCTCCTGCCCTCAATCCCTCCCAGCATCAGAGTCTTTTCCAATGAGTCAACTCTTCGCATGAGGTGGCCAAAGTACTGGAGTTTCAGCTTTAGCATCATTCCTTCCAAAGAAATCCCAGGGCTGATCTCCTTCCAGCTCTGGATCCAGGGACCCAATCCTGAGTTGATTCCCTCATCATCTTTTTTCTGATCCCTGTTCTGTGATCCGATGCTTCTGAATTCTCTCAAGGGCCATCTTATGTTTTCCTCACTCTTCTTTGTTTAACTTCATCTGGTTGGTATTCCACGGATCTATGTTGTGATTGGATTTCCCAGGTGGCTCAGTGGTAGATTCCGCCTGCCAATGCAGGAGACGTAGAAGATGTGGGTTTAATCCCTGGGTTGGGAAGATCCCCTGAAGGAGGAACTGGCAACTCACTCCAGTATTCTTGCCTGGAGAATCTCATGGACAGAGGAACCTGGCGGGCTGCAGTCCATGGAGTCACCAAGAGTTGGACATGACTGAGTTGGACATGTGCTCGCGCTCAGTCATGTCCTGATTTGTGATACTGATTTTGCCCCAGGAAACCTCTGTAGATGTTGGGTAAGTCCTGCCATGCCCTCTGATTGATCAGGTTCTCAGAATCCTGGTCCACATCCCAGGTAAAAGTCTGCTTCTCAGAGAAAGGAGTTTGGCCCATGGATTCATGGATTGCCCTTTGAAGAGTAATGGGATAGTCAGATTTTCTCAGCAAAGGTTCCCATCTGCCATTCCTGATATCAGCCAGTTTCCAAATGCCCTGACAGTGAAACCTCTCCTTGAGATCATAGGAACTGAGATGGATCTTAGAACATGACTGCCCATTCAGCAATGGACCAGATGACTGGAATTCCTCTTGCCACAGTCTTCCAGCTTTTTCATGTTAAGCAAAGGACCCAGCAGCAGATGATTTATAATAGATACCACACATGGGTACCGCTTGGTATCACTGGATCATGGGTATTAAATATTCTCTACAATCAAGTAGGTTGGGGAAAATGCTGTTTCTGACATTCCCCTTTCCATTCCTATGAAGTCATGCCTACAATGTCTGAGAACTAGTATTACCCAGAATATACTTTGCAAAAATATTGATCTTGCTACAATCCCCTGCTCCATCTTGCACATATATACACACAGATATACACACTTGCACACACTTAGCAGTCAAGAGAACCACTATACAGGTATCATTCTCCATTGAAACCTGCTCCTTCAGAGACCTACACTCTTCTTGTAGACACACATCCCTCATCTCCATTCTCACTCCCTGAGAGACCACGCCCAAGGGCACCACAGCCCCACTGAAACACAGAGAAGCACTCATTTTCACAGACACAAGAAATGAGCATGCAAATCAGGAATCAACAGACGTTTTTTGCAAAGGGCCAGACAGTAAATGTTTCAGAATCTGCAGGCCATTCGGAATCTGTTGCTGCTACTCAAATCTGCCACGTTGCTTACAATACCTAAGCAAATGGGTGTGGGTGAGTGCCAGCTTTATTTATGGATTCCAAAATTTGAATTTGATAGATTCTTTGCATGCTACAAAGCATGACTTCTTTTGATTTGCTTTCAACCATTTAAAAAAGTAAAAGACATTCTTAGCTCACAGACCACAGAAAACACAGACAGCAAGCTTATTTGGCCAGTGGGTCATAGTCTGTCAACTTCTGGTTTATACCATCAATAGATTCTTAAAAATTGGAGGAGTTTTTGCCCAGAGAATTTTATTATGACATGTAAAGAGCCTGCTCCTTAGAAGATACTGTGATGACTTCTCAAGCAACCCAGATCTCTCAATTCCCACATCCACTGTCGAGCACAAGTCTTTCGAACAATGATGCTCTCCTCTGCCATTTAAAGGTATCTGTGCATTGAAGGCTGGTTTTCCCTGCATCCCCAATGGGGTCTCATGCCAAAGGAGCCTCTCTCCTTTGCCAACATGAGCCCCATCGGCTCTCTGGCTGTCAGAGATTTGGCCTCTGAGTCAGTTCCAGTTGGAAGCTTTCTGACCACAGCCCTGCTCAAGAAGTGTGTTGTAACAATGACAGCACCTGCAGAGGACCAAAAAATCCAGCTCCTGTTGGCATGCTGTCACCACTCTGATAAATATTGCATCCCGAATCTGAGGACCAATTTGATTTACTGACAAGGCAGCCCTCCCTCTCCACCTGAAAGACAAAGCTGGCCACCCTGCCTGCACATCTGCTTTGCCATGAGCTCAGTGGCAGAAGGGCACCACTGCCAGGCGAGACAGCCACGGACAGCATCTCTCTACCCTTCAGGAAAGTGCAGGGATTCTCCATCAGCATGTCAGTTTCCCTATAGGGTGCCACGCACCCAGCCCGAGGGCTATTTTCCTTGTTATTTCGGTGGGGAGCAGACACTGGTTTGGTGTGCTTCCTAGAGAAGGTACTCAGCAGGGGGTAGGATTTAGAAGTGGATTCTGTTGAGCCAAAGGGACTGGCTTATTGTCATCAAGTCTTTTATTCATAATTTATTCAGGCAGTCAACAAATATTGGCTGTTGGGGGGTAGGCCTCATGCCAGCTAGTGCTGATGCAGAGGTGGGCAAACAGTTCAAAACTGTCACCCTCCTGGAGTTCCCTGCCCAGGAGGGATAAGGACTTAATCCATCAGTTATACCTGGAAAAGCTGCACAGTCAACCAGAGGGAGTGATTCAGCTTCTCTCTCTCTCTCTCCGCCTTACCCTCCCTCTTTTCCTCCCTCTCTCCTTCTCCTTACCTTTCTCCTAAACTAAGGAAGCTGACTTCTAACCATCATCCCCACTTACAATGTTGGACCCTCCAGCCTCCTTACGCACATCTGTTCTCTAAAGCAATCTTACACTTTTTAAAAAAGTACAATCTTCTAATTCAATCAGAATGAAATACACCTTCATCACAAAGTGGTGATTCAAAAACAGTAATTGCTTAACCTTATACTTTTTAACTTTGAAATGTAACCATGTCACTCCCTCATACCCCTTCAATGGATGGATGGCTATTACTCTTAGAACAAAATCTAAAGCCCTTCCAAGGCCCAGAGAAGCTCAGCATCTCTAACCCCGATCTCTACCCCCTCCCCTTTGTTTATTATGATTTTTCCAGAACCTTCATAATGTTCTTTCTTCTTTTTCTCCTCTAAGGCAAAGGGTCTGGAATCAAATAGATGTACACATATACTGACTCTCCTATTTATTAGCTGAGTGATTTGGGGCGAGTTAGTTTGCTTCTCAGTGCCTCAGTTTCCTCCTCTGTAAAACTGGCGTAATAATAATAGTGCCACCTCATAGGATTGCTGTTAAGATGAAATGAGCTAATACACACAAAGCACTTGGAAAGTGGATGGCATGGAGGGGCACTCAGTAATGTCAGTCAATGCCATTGTTATCAGCATGCCTCATCCATCAGCTCAACACTTGAACACCACTTCCTCCAAGAAGTTTTCTCTGATACAATCAAATTAAGTGGCCTTTTCGTACGCTCTCTACAAGCGGTCATTATATCGCTAGTTCCTGACTCTTGGTTTAATATCTGTCTTTTTATTACATGCTCGGCTCACGGGAGCTGGCTCCATGTCTACTTTGTTCCCTGCTATGTCTCTGTGTCTAGTCGTGTGCCCAGTACAGGGTCGGCATTAAATAAAAGGATGCTGAATGAATGTCTGTATGAATGAATGAAAGGGTAGGCCAAGGTTATTCTTCCTAGAGGCAATGACTCTGAGGTGGCTTTTGTCAATGTCAACATTGGTTTCCAATTGGGTGGAGAGGCAGGGATGATGGGGAGAGGAAATTCCAGGGAGAGAAAGCAGCTGGGGTCCAGGCATGCATAGAGGATCCTCAGGGAACCATGAGCGGTAGGTGGTAAGGGATGAGAACTGGAATGTGCAGGATGCCATTCATTAGCTTTCACACTCTGCTGTTGGTGATGAGCTCATCACTAACTCTTCGAGCCTCTATTTTCTCATCTGTAAAATATGGAACATAGAACAGCCCTCTCTACCATGTGTCTCCCTTGAGGTGGGGTCACTACAGAGATGACACGGAGGAGGAGTCTCACATAGTGCTTACTGGCATATGATACAGGCTCAGCTAGTGTTAGGACCACCTCCACTCACCCACATCCTCTCATTCCCTGCTGCCCCGTTCTGTGATGGTCCCACCTGGAGATCTAGGCCTGCTCAGAGCCCGAGTCAGCCTTTTTCTTATTTTAATTTTTCAAAATATTCATCCATCCACTGATATTTTCCATGCCGGTTTTCTCTTGCCTGACACCTCAGCAACCCTCTTCTACATTGTGCAGGGGAGTGAAGAACTAAGTCCCCCACCAACCCAGGATCCAGTGGCTGATTCACGGCAACCAAGGTCCTGAGTTTCTTCCCTTCTAATCACACCTGGAGCCGAGAACCTCTCAGAGTGACCTCTGGGTCCAAGTCGCGGTCTCGTTTGCAGCCTCCTTCCTGCGCTGGCTCTGCCTGGATCGATTTGATCTGCACCCCGCCCCCCAGCCCCGGTCCGGTCCAGTCCTGAACACCCCCCTGGGGCCTTGATCTCCAAAGCTGGTGTTCTTTCTTCTAGACCTGGATCTGAACAGAGAGAGTGTGTGCATTTAGAGCTGACTGAAGTGGGGAGAGGAAAGGACACCAGGAGATGGTGGCTGCTGGGGTACATGGCTGGACTGGGGAAGACCCCAGGAGTGTGGTTTCACAGGTTAGGACGAGTGTCCTTCCTGGGCATCTCCTGCACACATCTGGGAAAGCAGAACCTAAAACTCGCCCAAAGCTGTGATGGCTGTCAAAGTCTTTGCCAGAAGCAGCCTTTGATTAAGGGAGGAAACAGTAAGATGACTTGAATATAAAAAGAGTTGAGCACATGATGTCTTTCCTTCCTTCTCTTCTATGTAAACACGTTTGTGTACCTTTGGTGCACACAGATCTCATGAGCTGGCATGAGTATGAAAGGCACACCTACTGAACGCTGACGTCCCCCAGAAGTTTACAGAATGTAGCAGGGAAGCCAGCCCCAAAGTCAACATATGACACGTTCACTTTGAGGGAGAAATGGCAGCTGCCATGCCCTAGCAGGAGGTTGGCTGTAGGCTTCATTTAGTGCTGGAGTTGATATCCAAGTCATCTTTCCTCTTCCTGCATACATACAGACATCACTAGTAGATCACAGCACACGCTCCTACTGAACCTGAACCCTCTTCCTGCACACATACAGACTTCACTAATAAATCACAGCACACATTCCTGTTGAATCTGAACTAGCTCTCAGAGTTCTCAATAAAGCAAGGACTGCTCTCATATCCACTTGGGAATTGAGCTCCTTCTGCTGATCTTACACGCCTGGAGTTGGGGTTGATGGTGGTAGATGGGAGCCTCGAATGAGAAAGGACTTCAGATTTATTTTCCTTCAGCACAGACATTGACCTTCTGCTTTTCAATTCTTATAGGTGGACTAAATCTATGCATTTGCGGAAAAAATTCATTTGTACCATCTGGGTTGTGAGGTATTTTTTAAAGTTCATTCATGGTTCATTTGGAGGAAGATTATGCGGTAAAGGTTGAGAAAGTTCTTGGCAGTGGGTCAAACAGAGACTTAGGATGTTTCTGGCAAGGACATCTCTTGGCATTTCAGGGAATTTTGAGGAAGCTATTGGGCAGAGGGCAAGCGAAGGCCTCAGTCTGTCCTGGTGGTTCCCAAACTTTGTTGCACATTAGAAGCACTTAAGGAGTTTTTAAAAATCTTGATGCCCAGGTCATACCCTGAACCAGTTATACCAGAATGTCTGGGGTGGGTGGCAGGCATCAGTAGATTTTGAAGATCCCAAGTTTGCAGCCAAGTTTGGGAACCACTGGTCTGGATATTGTAGCATGGCCCATCTCCCTCCTCCTCGAAGATGTCCTGAGTTTTGCCGATTCTCACAACTTGAACAGGTATCATTATGCCATGGGACAGACTGGGGGGCTTGGCCACAGAGAAGGGAAGTGGTTTGTCTAAGTTCAAAAGATACAAATTAGCAGCCAAGTCTTGGGATGTTTTCTTTCAGAGGAGGAGATACTGCTACAATGATCCATAATACAAGGGGAAAAAGACAGGTCTTTTCATATAAAAAGGGATTATGAAGGTATGGATGCACTGAAGGGTTAATGTCTGGACTGTTTACAACAGTCCCATCTTGGAGAGACAATTTCCAAAACAAACCACATACATGCACACACATGCATGCCTCAGTATAGCAACGAGGGGTACAAAAAAATTCCTTTTGGATTTATTTTTCAAGAATCAGTGATTCTCCGGACCCACTGAGTCTCCTATCCCAGCCTAAGGAGAGTTCAGGGAGCAGGGGTCCCTTTGCAGGAAGGCATGGATGAGGAAAGTGTGCAAGTTGCTCCCACCTGTATGAAAGGGAGTGTTAATAGATTCTCATCATACCGTTTTCTCAGGCCAAGCCCGTAAGGTTCAGCAACTCACCTAAAGAGATTATTCCAACCTGAAGGCAATTGGAAAAGCAATTGCAGACCATTACAGTCCCATTGCCTGGCCCCTCAGCCTGCCCGCCTCAGCCCCTCTCTTCTGGATCTCTTGTCCCCAGCCCTGCTTTTCAGGCTGCATGTGGAGCTGCCGAGAAGAGGTGGGGGTCTGGATCCAGGCAGATTAAGGGATTTCCAAGAAAACTGGAAGAAAGCTCTTGCTCCGGGATCATGTGAACAAACAACTCCTAGAGAAGAACGGATTCACACTCATCACATCCCTCCATGTGCCAGGCAGCCTGAGAATGTTTTAGCAGGCACTGCCTCATTTAATCCCCATTAGCTAATATTGAGTTTCTGTAAGTCACTAATCCATGAATGCTAAACTTGTGTGTGTGTTTTCTTCTTGTCCTGCACATCATAAATAGACCACAGCACACATTCTCGCTGAACCTAAACAGAGTTTTGGAATTTTCAATAAAGCAGGAGGGGCTGTTTTCATATCTGTGTCAGAACCTGAGGCCTGATCTGCTGGACTCACCCTCCCAGGAGATTTACATTTTACTGACAAAAAAGTGAGCTTCGGGGCTGAAGCAGTTTTCCCAGGGTTTCTGGGAAGTGGTGCAGGTGGAACCCCAACCTGGACTTCTAACTCCAAAGTTTATCCAGTACTGGTGTTCCCAAAGCTTTCTCCCCTCTTCGTGCAGCTCTAAGTGCTGTCCCTCTGCCAGCTTGGCTAACTCCTATTCATCCTTCAAAACCCAGTTATGGGTTACTTGTCACTTTTGTGAAGCTGCCATTACTGGCAGTGCCAATCCCCTGAGGGTTAGGTGTGCCCTTTTCTCCATTCCTACACTACGCTGGACACACTTCCATTGTTATACCGAAAGCCTTTAGAGTAGGTTCTGTAGCCTCTGTAACCATTGTGATGCATTAAAAGGTGAAATCTGCTCCAAGTGTTTAGTGTTACTCCTGCCTTCCCCAACCCCCACTGGGGGACCAGCAGGGACCAGGGCATCCTTTACCAACTGCCTTTGAGATACAGCTACTCCAGCAGCACACCACATCCTTGAACAAATGGCCGGCTTTTGGATTTCATCACAGACTCTTGAAATCAGCAAGACAATAGCTTTGAAGGAAAAGGAGTTTAAAGAGCATAGGTCTTGACTTAAACAGACAGCAAAGCTCTACCGGGGCCACTTCTCCCCCTCCCCCCCACCCCCCGCCTGTCCATAAGATGGATGAGGAGAGACTCAGAGTGGAGAGTCAGAGAATAAGATACTGGGGAGGAGCATTCTGGGGAAGCCAGGGGGAGCCTACATTTGCTTTCAGAGTCGGGAGGGTTGCCTGGGAGAGTGAGCAAGATGCTCATGGTCCTTCACTTTGCTCCAGCCTGGGGAGGCGGCAGAGTAGGAATGATGGAGCAGGGATGGCCTGAGCCAGGCCCCGCAGGACTCCTGGGGCCCAGGGAGGCTCAGGAGAGTATCAGAAATTCTGGGTGCCCCCAGAGGGATGTGGAAATGACTGAACTCCTATGAGGTCGAGTCGGAGTGTAACACAGATGGTCTAACTGATCAGATTTATCCAGTAGGAAGATTCCCTTTCCTCAGGAGCCTCGGGGTTTTCTACCTGGACCCTCTCGAACCTGCCACGTTCCTCTATAACTGCTCCTCTGTCCTGGGACAGGCCTCCTTGGCAGGATTGGTAGGGCATCCTGGGGCCTTTCTCATCCTCAGAGCTCCAGATTCCAGGATTCAAAAGGTAAGGGGAGGTTTCTTATGTGCCCTATCCTTTCCAATCCATCCAAGTGATGGGCCAATGATGTGTGCTAGTCTGGCGCCAGGGCCAGTGACATCCTTGATGGGCAGTCTCTGGAGATCTGGCATCTTGGTGTAGGAAAGACAGCCTCATCCATGAGGCTGGCACCATGGGAAGCCTTCCTAAGACAGTGACTGCTGGGCAGTCCTAGAAAGGCCTGTAGATACTAGAGAAGCAGGTGGGAGAGGGGTGTGAAGAACCCAGAAGGAGACAGCAAAGAGCCCAGATGGGGTATTCATGACGTTCACCAGGGATGGGACTTCTGTTTCCTCAGAGGAGAAGTCAACTGAGCCACTGACCTGCAAGTTCCATTTCAGCAAAAGACAGGGTGACATCATTGCCCGAACACGGTCCTCAGTGAACCCCACTTACTGAACAAAACCCAGTCTGGTGCCGACATTAGCCAGGTTTTAGAAAAAAAAGGTAGTCTTCTTGGCCAGTGATAAGGTGATGGAACTGAAAGAGGATCTGACACTTGACATTGGCCTGCTTCATATTCTGTGTTGTCAAGAGTGGTCAATGCCAGAGAATAGCTGCTTTACTCTATGGCCACAATTTCCAGTGATTTCTAACGTTTTCATTGGGTTTCTAAGGTTGAGTGGGTGGTAGAGCACAGTCAGGGAAGAAAGACGGTGGTATCTTCAGGGTATTCTCTTGGCCTCTTTCCAGCTCCTAATCCTAGCCTCACTATTACAACAAAACAAAACATTTTGGCCATGCCATAAAACATGTGGGATCTTAGTTCCCTGACCAGGGATTGAACCCATGGACCCTGCATTGGAAAAACAGAGTCTTACCCATTGGACCACCAGGGAAGACCCCTAGCCTCACCTTTGACTCAGATATGGGTAGATTCACAGAGCACGCTCAAGGGGGCCTGTGGCTGGCAGGGACTGGGGACTTGAGTGGGGAAATTAAAGTTCTCAGTCTCTGAATCCAGACTCTTCTCTCCTCTACCTAGGTGAGAAGTGGCATGGGAGTCTCACACAGTCGCTGTTCCACTCTTTCCTTCCAGGAGATACTGCCTTTTCAGGCCCTGAAACTACGGTCCCTACAACCCCATCCCACACCCGGATTCCTCCATGGAGGCAAAGAAGAAAAAATGTAAGCAGACAGAGACTACTTTCCAGCATGATTAAAATGACATTTTGTGCAACAGCACGTATGCACACGTGTGCACACACATGGTACAGGCTAAGAGGCAGAGATCTAAAGCTTCCAATCTGGGGTTTGAGTCCTCGGGGCTCAGGCAAATGTGAGCCAGCCATGCATCATTACAAGCAATTTCTAATTTATTGATTGAATCCCCATAAATGTCAGCTAACAGTGTTGTCATAAAATAATGTCCTTATAAAAGACCTGGAAGGCTTTCCTTATGAGAATGAGGGCAGAACAGGGCTTCTATCTTGGGCGTGCAGACGGGAAGAGGGTTAATGAATTCCACAACCTGGATGGGACCCCGGGGCCTCTATTTGCTTATCCACTGGGATTCTGTGTGTGGGTGACGTCCGTATGTAGGCATGTATGGACATAACCACTTATGATCTTCTGTATGCATCTGTGTAAGAATTTATGGGGATTCATAGACAGGTATAGGTGTATATATGGGGCTTTCCAAGTGGCTCAGTGGTAAAGAATCCACCTGACAATGCAGGAGATGCAGGTTCGATCCCTGGGTTGGGAAGATCCCCTAGAGGAGGAAATGGCAACCCACTCCAGTATTCTTGCCTGAAAAATCCCATGGACAGCGGAGCCTGGAGGGCTACAGTCCATACCATTGCAAAGAGCTGGGCACAGCTGAGCAACAGCACAGACGCATGGGTGTATATGCACGTACAATGTTTGGGTTGGTGTCTTTGTATACTGATGTGAATGTGTACTCCAAGCTTTCTGGGGACAGTCTGTAGTTTCTGGAACTATGAGCCCTATTGGCTAGCACATAGAAGGTTCATAAATGTCAACCAAGATGGAAAAGAAGTGCATTCGTGTCTGTGAATCTCTAAGGCCAGCCTTGTCATGTATCGGATGAAGAATTGGTGTGGCTGCTATGTCGAGTGTGCGAGTGGTGGTGTGCTGTGGGTGTGTTTCTCAGAGACGGTTTTTGCAGGAGTGTGAGTTGAGTGTGTTCCCCAGAGATACTGGCCATTTCAGGCCTCAGTTCCCCTAACTCCCCAGCTCCCCACAGTGCGGTTCATAGAGATGCCCCAGGCCTAATAGGCTTCTCCCTGACCAGCTCCTGAATCTCACTGGAACCTGGCCAAGGCAGAGACACCCTATGGAGCTTCAGCTTCAGGTTGGTCCCAACTTCAGGAGTGGTCCCTGCAGAATGCCACTGGGCATCACTTTGTTCCCTGACTTTGATTCTGCAGTCTTGCTCATGGAAGGTCCTAGATTGTAGCTCCTTCGCTCAAACTGGTTCCAGCCCACAAAGCCATATACCTCGACTCCCTTTTCTTTTGTTTCCTGAAAATGCCTTGACTCCACCTGGCCCCTTTTGAAGAAACTGAATTCCTCTAACCTGGCTGTGGTTCCTTGGGCGAACTTGCCTTCTGCTGCCTGATGATACTGACCTGCTCACCCGACAATGCTCATATCATGTGAACTCACATCTCTCAGTGATGACGCTTCCTAAATTAATTGGTTTGTCTCTGTTTCCTCTCTTTCCTCTCCTTGCTTTCTGGCTCCACAAAGAGATCAAACACTAGAGCTGGAACTATTCTTAGAATACAGTTATGCCAACCCTCTTTACAGATGGGGAAGTTGAGGCCAGAAGAGGCATATGACATCAGTTGATTGAATAAGCGACTGCACAGAAACCATATTGAGTGCTCGTGAAGTGCCACAGCCAGGGCTAGGCTCACAGTCTATGGGGAGAATGGACGGGTAGGTTGGCCATTATAGTCCAGCATGGTGGATGTCATTACACAGGGAAGCACAGGGGCGTGGGAACAGAGAGCAGCTACATAGATGAGGAGCAGGGCTTCCAACGCAGGTAACATGTGAATTGTTTTTCAAGCTGAGTTCATCCCGTGAAAGGGGTGAGGGCATTTGGACAGATGGAGAAGCTTCTAATCTAACACATGGCTACGGGCTCCTTTCCAGGGCACCTGTTTCTCCTTCTTAAAGCTTCAAAAAATGAGGAGGTGAAGAGGAGTGGAGGCAAAAAAGAGATGAATGACAAATGTAGAAACACATGAATGAATGAATGCAACCCACATTATCAGTGTCCACCCTGGGCTGGTGTATCACACACGTTTGCACATTTCACCCTGATCGTGTGATGATCACTCTCATCTGACAGAGGAGGCACCCAAAGCTTGGAGAAATAGGAGAATTTCTCCTGTCCTGGAGATAGAAAGAAGCAGCATTCAAACCCAGGTCTGCCCAGTTCTGCCACTGGTTTCTCCACCTCATCCTGCTTCGACTGATGCCAACCTACTTCAGACATCAGGTGAGAAAAATCAAAGGGTAGTATTTCACCAACTCTCCTCTCTTAGCGTGGCTTCCCTGGTGGCTCAGTGGTAAAGAATCTGCCTACCAGTACAGGAGACGTGGATTCTATCCCTGGGTCGGGAAGATCCCCTGGAGAAGGAAATGGCAACCCACTCCAGTATTCTTGCCTGGGAAATCTCATGGACTGAGCAGCCTGGTGGGCTACAGTCTGTGGGGTCACAAAAGAGCTGGACATGACTTAGTGACTAAACAACAACAACCTCTGTTAGTATTGAAAGGGCGGTCCTGGTCCCCTACTCACCAAACACAGAGAAGGGGAGAACCACCCTCTGCCCACCCTTCTGCAGCCAAGGCAACACTTTCCCATCTGCCTAAATTCACATCCCTGAATCAAATGGAGTTTCTGCCAGGAAGCATATTAATGGGGCCTTTTTACCAGTCCCCCAATCTGCTGAATCTCCATCTTCACTGGGAGCCAAATGAAGTTTGATTTTTAATTCACCTCACAGCATCACAAAGCAAACCAGAGATTGCAGCTAATGCTCAAAGCCCGTCTCTTTCCGGGCTCTGCAGTCCATCTGACCCATGGCAGGCACTGCAGTATGGACCCTGAACTCCAGCTTCATCCCACCCCATCCCCAAAGCAGCAGCCCTGGGATCACCTGGGGGAACCTTAAGAATGCTGATGCCCAGGTTCTGCCCCAGAGGATCCAGTATCATTGGACTCTGGTCATCCAGATTCTTAGAAGTTCTCCAGGGGATGTGAGCTGCCAAGGTTGAGAATCACTAGCTCAGGATGCATCCTTCTCGGAGGCATTTGGAATTTAAACAGCCTGAGCTCTGAAACATGCTTTTGATACTGGCCCACCCTGACCTGTGCTTCTGTTTGGAAAATGAGTCTTCTGTTTTACTCTGTTCCCAGGCTCCCCGCCAGGGCTGCACACAGATGTACAACCAATTCATACACCTTACTGATGCTGTCCTCAGCTGACTCCTGGATTTCCACCTATCAGGTCAGACTCCTGCTATCTTGGGGGTAAGGTCCATGAAAGGGAAGCAGTACCATTTGGGAGGCAGAGGATCCTTGGTTCAAATTCTAGCCTGGATACTCACTTGCTATGTACCTTCTGACATGTGGTTTTCTCACCTGTCAAATTGTTGCCAAAACTTCAGGGCTTAAGACAACCATATTTATTTTGCTCAAGAATCCACCTTTCGGGCAGGGCTCGGCAGGAGCAACTCACCTCTGCTCTACTCGGTGCCAACCCAGGGCACCTTAAAGGCTGGGGTTGGAGCCACCTGATGCCCTGTTCACCCAGGTGTATGGCACCTGGGCTGGGGAGACTCCAACAGCCAGGCCTGGGCACAGAAGCTCCTCTCTCTATATCTCTGTGGTCTCTCCATGTGGTCTGCCCAGCACGCAGCTCCTGGGTCTTGAGATTTTTTACATGTCAGTTCAGAGCTCCCAAGGCTGTGTCCGAGAGAGGGCTAGAGGAAGTTGCCTCTTCTATGGCCCAGCCTTGGAAATCACATGGCATCCCTTCCCCTCATTCTCTTCATCAAGGCAGTCACAAGGGTCCCCCTGGATTCCAGGGTGAGGAAATAGACCCTTCCTCTTTGTGAGAGTGGAGCAAGGTTTGGGAAAAGCACATGAAAAGGACTGTAGCAACTTTGGGAAAATGCCATCTTTCACAATGGGAATAATAATGGCTGGCAATAAAATAGACTTACTGTGGTGATTTAAAAATACATCCTGAACTCTTCACCTAAATGAACTAGCCTTTATTGTTACTAAGCCCTTTGCGTATATCATCTCACCGTGACCTCACCGCACTGCTAGGCATAAGTATTCTGTTTATCTTACAGAGGTGGGAACTGTGATGCAGAGAGGCTGGGGGGCCAGCCCAGGGCACTCATCATTAATGATAGGTTTGGACTTGGAAAGTGGGTGGCTCCAGACCACTGGTCCTCAACAAGGGCTGATTTTGTCCTCCTGGAAAAAGGTAATTTCTGAAGCCATTTTTGGTTGTCACAATTTGGGTTTCAGGGGCTGCTAGGGGTCTGTAGTGGAGAGAGGTCAGAGATGCCGTTAATGATCCTTTAAAGCACTGAACAGTCCCCCCACCCCACAATAAGGGATCAATTATCCAGTCTAATAGGTCAATGGGCTTCCCAGGTGGCTCAGTGGTAAAGAATCTGCCTGCCAATGCAGGAGATGTGGGTTTGATCCCTGGGCTGGGAAGATCCCTTGAAGAAGGAAATGGCAACCCACTCCAGTATTCTTGCCTAGAAAATCCCACAGACAGAGGAGCCCGGTGGGCTACAGTCCATGGGGTTGCAATAGAGTCAGACACGATTTAGCAACTAAACAACACCAGGTCAATAGTGCCAAGGCTGAGAAACCCTAATCTAGAGATTATGTTCTTTATCACTACCTTATTATTGACATTTCTTCTATCAGTATCCACCCCCAAGGCCTTCTGCCATCCCACCATCCTTCCTAGACTAGCTGTTGCCTGGTTTTTGTTCTACAGGGTTAAGAATGATTTATAGAACCTAAAGCTGAGCATGCCCACCAAAGCCCCATTTTGCTCACAGGGGTCACTTCCAGGTCTAGAGGTGAGTGACCTCAGGCTGTCTCAGCCCTTGGGATCTTCAAGGTTAGGTTCAGCTTGTGCTGGGAAACAGAGCATCATGCTGGTGGGCTAGGAGTTTGTCAGGTCAGGTGTCATGTGCTATTTAAGAAGAGACCTCAGTTCAGTTCAGTTCAGTCGCTCAGTCGTGTCTGACTCTCTGTGACCCCATCATTCGCAGCACACCAGGTCTCCCTGTCCACCACCAACTCCCGGAGTTCACTCAAACTCACGTCCATCGAGTCAGTGATGCCATCCAGCCATCTCATCCTCTGCCGTCCCCTTCTCCTCTTGCCCCCAATCCCTCCCAGCATCAGAGTCTTTTCCAATGAATCAACTCTTGGCATGAGGTGGCCAAAGTACTGGAGTTTCAGCTTTAGCATCATTCCTTCCAAAGAACACCCAGGGCTGATCTCCTTTAGGATGGACTGGTTGGATCTCCTTGCAGTCCTAGGAACATGCTTTTTGAAACTCCTGGCCTAAGAGTTACTCTTTCCCCAAGAGCTCTTCAAAGAGGGTGGGGGAGATAGATATGTGTCAGTTCTAGGAGGCAAGTGGGCAACTGAGTTCTTTCCAATTTGCCTCAGTGTTTGTAGAGTCGTCTATACTCACTATAGACAGATACTTTTAAAGCGCTACAAATTAACCTTTAGCTTAAAGGCTTCCTTTTGTTGCCCTCTCCTCCTCTCTCAACTGTGCATGGGCAAGCTGCCTAATGAACAGAGCTCAGATCCATTAGCGGCTGGGCAGATGCTGGGTCCAGCATGAAGTCAGCCTTTGAAGGCTTTTAGGGAGAGCTGGGAACCTGTGACAATGAGAGAGGAGATACATTCATTCGGAGACAATAATTGCATTTATGTTCTCTACTGAGGACTCCATTAATTCTGGTTGTGGTCAAGGCCTGGTATGCCAAGGGCACCCTCTGCAACTAAGTCTTCTTCTAATGTGGCCATAACCATGACAGGTGGACTAAATGTAAGCTCAGGCATCACGGCAGTTCCTGAAATTCTAATACTGGGGCTGCCAGGGGGAGGCAGGGTTGCAACAGCACGTTAGTGCTGGAGTCAAACAAACTTGGCTTTGAATCCTGGACTTGACACTAACCTGCTGTGTGACCTTGGGCAAGTCACTTGACCTCTCTGAGTAACAAAAAGCATCAAATACAATGACACACAGTAGAAACTCAATGTACCGGCATTGTTGTTATTGTTCTTAATCCAGTCCTGTGTAAGCTGCAATTCTGATCTGGAAAGAGAAGTTCCTGGAGTTTCTAGGGTTGGGATTTGGAAATCTGTATGTCATCTGAGGCTCAGAGCCCTGCCTCTGAAGTCCCTCTGCTGACTACTTCTCAGGGCTGCAAACCTGAGACCCACCCCTCCTTCCTCCTTCCAGGCCATGGTCAGAAATGAGGCAATGATATAGATTTGAGCTGCCCAGTACATGGGCCATTGAGAACTTGAAATATTGTTGATGTGGCTGAGTATCTGAATTTTAAATTTTATTTAATTTTAATTAATTTACATTGAAATAAAAAACTATTACTCAATTCAGTTATTAGAAGACTTTTAAGTACCTTTGGAATGAGTCAGTGTGTGAACCTACTTTTTCAATTGTGACTTTTATGAGATATAAATGCAGATCAAGTATTTCCACTGAAAACTGAGATGGCTGTAAGTATAAAGCACATGCCAGATTTTGAAAACCTAGTACAAAAAAGAATATACCCTACCTCATTAACTTTTTAAAACTGATTACATGTTGATATTGATTACATGTTGAAGTATTTTGGGTACTGTGGGTTAAATAAAATATATTACTAAAAGGGATTGCACTTATCTTTTTTTATATCTTTTAAATGTGGCTATAAGAAAATGAAAAATGACATGTATGGCTGGCATTATATTTCTATTGGTCAGTGCAGATGGAGACCCCCGGCTGACTCTAATCTAGGTACAAACCACTCTGCTTGCAATTCTGCACTGGGGTTCAGAACCAAAGCTTCCAGTGAATAAAGCATGTGTTTTTGCTGACCTCATTCCCTCGTCTCCTCCTGGGAAGGTATCACGGGGTGGGTCTTGATGGGAGTTGGATGGTCCTGGATCTCTTAGTCAAATGCTATCTAATATCAGCCCTTTAAAAGTTCTCCATCTCCTTATATCACTTTCCCTTTACTGAATGTTTCTATTCTTCTTCTGTCCCATCTCCCAGATAACTCTGAGACTTCTCAGACATCTAGCTCAATTAGTTTATGGCCTGCAGAGAAAAAAGTTCTCCATCTTACCGGTTTAAAACATATCTCCTTCAAGCTCTATGGGCCGTCTTCTCAAAGACTGCCTGATCTGGAGAGCCCATCTTTGCAGCACCAGGTCCAATTTCTCAGCCCTTCACAGAATTAAAACTCTGTTCATTTCAACCTTAGGGCTCCAGATAGACCCAGGAAGCCATGCTTAGTCGTGAGCGCACGGCCATTTCCAGGAAAAGCCTGTGCAGAGAATAAAAAGGGCAGACAGCAGGTGGTACGGCAAGTCAAACACAGAACAGACCAGCCGGCGTGTGTCCCAAGTCTAATTCACACAAGGCTTAGGGATGTTTAACCAAACATTCAAAGAGATTAAGATTTCCCCCAGTGATCCCCAAGTCAGGTCAGAGACATATCCATCAGCAAACTCATTTCTTCCCCGGGATTACTGGCAACTGTTTAACTTGTTTATTGAAATGCAATGCCAGCTCTGATTGAGGTCGTGTGTGTTCTTCAACTAAAGGAGAACGGTCCTTAGGGGTCACTCATCCATCCCCTCCATTTCCCAGTGGGGAGAACCAGAAGCCTCCAGGGTCAAGACTGAGCCCCTTTCACCTCCGAGGTTGTGAAACATTATGGTTACAGTTTTCGATGTAGCCAGGAAGGTGGTGAAATGAGGAGGATGCAGCTCAGGATTTAGAAAGACATAGATAGGAATGACCGGGCTGGACTGCTGGCTTGACAACAGGCTGGCCACGTGTTTCTAAGCAAGATGCCTTGACTCTCTAAGCCTCAGTTTCGTCCTCTGTAACTGGGCATGATAATACCTACTCCCTAGATTTGTTTGGATGGAGAAGGAAATGGCAACCCACTCCAGTATTCTTGCCTGGAGGATCCCAGGGATGGAGGAGCCTGGTGGGCTGCCGTCTGTGGGGTTGCACAGAGTTGGATACGACTGAAGCGACTTAGCAGCAGCAGCAGCAGATTTGTTTGGAAGAACACAGAACTTGATGCAGAGTTCTGAACACAGAGTGAACACTCGGTAACTTAATAGTCTAATCTTCTGAGCCACGATTCTAACGCCCAGAATGTCTGTTAGTGATTGCCTTATGAGCGCCTGAGAAATTAAAATATGATGAACTCCCAATCATCTTTTGCTTTTTTTTCTGTTCCGTTTATCTTAATTGAAATGTAGTTGACATGTAGTAGTATACTATTTTATGTGTAGTACTGAATACATAGTAGGTTGATATTTGCATGCATTATGAAATGATCACTATGATAAGTCTAACAATATTTTTGACCACATTCCTTACTGTGTATATTACATCCACACGACTTACTTATTTTACACTTCTTAATCCCTTTCACCTACTTCACCCACTCACCCTCCCTCCCCTCTGACAACCACTCATTTATTTTCTGTGCTGCTGTGCTGTGCTTAGTCACTCAGTCACGTCCGACTCTTTGCAACCCTATAGACTATAGCCTGCCAGGCTCCTCTGTCCATGGGGATTCTCCAGGCAAGATACCGCAGTGGGTTGCCATGCCCTCCTCCAGGGGATATTCCTGACCCAGGGATTGAACCCTGGTCTCCTGCATTGTAGGCGGATTCCTTACCATCTGAGCCACTAGGGAAGCCCTTATTTTCTCTATTGATGTCTATTTTGCTTTGTTTTTTAGATTCCACATATAGATAGATAGATGTCAAAGGGACATCTATCAGACAGACACACACACACACAATAGAATATTCAGTTCAGTTTAGTTCAGTTGCTCAGTCATGTCCAACTCTGCGACCCCATGAATTGCAGCATGCCAGGCCTCCTGGTCCATCACCAACTCCCAGAGTTCACTCAAACTCACGTCCATCGAGTCGGTGATGCCATTCAGCCATCTCATCCTCTGTCGTCCCCTTCTCCTCCTGCCCCCAATCCCTCCCAGCATCAGGGTCTTTACCAGTGAGTCAACTCTTTGCATGAGGTGGCCAAAGTACTGGAGTTTCAGCTTTAGCATCATTCCTTCCAAACAATACCCAGGGCTGATCTCCTTTAGAATGGACTGGTTGAATCTTGAGATCCAAGGGACTCTCAAGAGTCTTCTCCAACACCACAGTTCAAAAGCATCAATTCTTCGGTGCTCAGCTTTCTTCACAGTCCAACTCTCACATCCATACATGACCGCTGGAAGAACCATAGCCTTGACTAGATAGACCTTTGTTGGCAAAGTAATGTCTCTGCTTTTCAATATGCTATCTAGACTGGTCATAACTTTTCTTCCAAGGAGTAAGTGTCTTTTAATTTCATGGCTGCAATCACCATCTGCAGTGATTTTGGAGCCCCCCAAAATAAAGTCTGACACTGTTTCCACTGTTTCCCCATCTATTTGCCATGAAATGATGGGACCAGATGCCATGATCTTCGTTTTCTGAATGTTGAGTTTTAAGCCAACTTTTTCACTTTCCTCTTTCACTTTCATCAAGAGGCTTTTTAGTTCCTCTTCACTTTCTGCCATAAGATGGTGTCATCTGCATATCTGAGGTTATTGATATTTCTCCCGGTGCCGGGGTCCAGCCCCGGTGGATCCAGGGAATTCGAAGCGGGAACGGCATCGGCGAGGATCAGGAAACAACTGCTTAATTAAACGTTAATTAAGGATATAAACAGTAATAGAATAAGGCTATCTCAGTAGGAAAATTCAGTGAAGAAAAGAGGCTGAAATAAGGATAGCGCAGTGAGGAAATTCAGGGGAGAAAAGAGGCTGAATAATTCAGCCAGAAGGTGAGAGAAAGAACGACATGGGGAGACCAAGTTTCGGTGAACAAGGCCCGCACTTTATTTTCCAAAGTAGTTTTTAGACCTTAAGTTATGCATAGAGGATAATGGGGGAAGGGGTGGAGTCATGCAAGGACAGCAGTTCCTGGTTCTAATCGAAGCCAGGCTTTCAAACTTATCATACGCAAAAGTTCACGTGATTTACATCATCTTCTGGCCAGGAGGCCTGTTAACATTTTAAGAAACTTATCTTTCTCTAAAGGTGATTATTCTAAAGTCAGGCGCCAGCCTCCAAAAAAGCATTGGACAAAGCTGCATTCCTACAGAGCAAAGGTGAGGTGGGCTCAATCAAGAAAAGAATTAACTCAAGGGTCCAAGATTACAAACATTGAGGCTACTACTTACATTTCTATACACCCATTATATCAATCAATACACTGCCAAGGACACAGTAGGTAAGGGGTATGGAGACTTAGCAGCAAACATTGGCCCAATAAGTGAAAAACCCTTCACCAATACAATTTCTAATCAATCTTTTAACTACTCAAAAGAATCTGTGTTTAGACAGTTTAGAACATCTCCTGCCTCTCACAGTTGGGAGGCTCTGAACAATCACATGTGGCCAGAAAAACCTATTCAGGCAGGCTAGAGGATTTCCAAAGGAGTTTGTAGGTTAAACACTGTCACACCCAGGAATTATTAACTGCAGCTGTAAGCTAACTCTTTTTTCAGAGAGAGGTAGTGGGGGACAGCCCCCCATAAAGACAGAGGTGTAGGTGAAAGCACAAAGCAGAAAGTAGGCAGACTCTGGTTTGGGGGGTAGATGCTCGAGAATTTCCAGGGGAACTCCTGAGGCTTGATCTCGCCTTTGCATATGCCAAGTCTCCTTCCTCATGACCTTTGCCATGGGCGGAGCTCCCTCCCCGCATCCTGGCAATCTTGATTCCAGCTTGTGCTTCTTCCAGCCCAACGTTTCTCATGATGTACTCTGCATAGAAGTTAAATAAGCAGGGTGACAATATACAGCCTTGATGTACTCCTTTGCCTATTTGGAACCAGTCTGTTTTTCCATGTCCAGTTCTAACTGTTGCTTCCTGACCTGCATATAGGTTTCTCAAGAGGCAGGTCAGGTGGTCTGGTATTCCCATCTTCTTTCAGAATTTTCCAGTTTATTGTGATCCACACAGTCAAAGGCTTTGGCATAGTCAATAAAGCAGAAATAGAGGTTTTTCTGGAACTCTCTTGCTTTTTCGATGATCCAGCAGATGTTGGCAATTTGGTCTCTGGTTCCTCTGCCTTTTCTAAAACCAGCTTGAACATCTGGAAGTTCGTATCGCTGAAGCCTGGCTTGGAGAATTTTGAGCATTACTTTACTAGCGTGTGAGATGAGTGCAATTGTGTGGTAGTTTGAGCATTCTTTGGCTTGCCTTTCTTTGGGATTGGAATGAAAACTGACCTTTTCTAGTCCTGTGGCCACTGCTGAGTTTTCCAAATTTGCTGGCATGTTGAGTGCAGCACTTTCACAGCATCATCTTTCAGGATTTGAAATAGCTCAACTAGAATTCCATCACCTTCACTAGCTTTGTTCGTAGTGATGCTTTCTAAGGCCCACTTGACTTCACATTCCAGGATGTCTGGCTCTAGGTGAGTGATCACACCATCATGATTATCTGGGTCGTGAAGATCTTTTTTGTACAGTTCTTCTGTGTATTCTTGCCATCTCTTCTTAATATCTTCTGCTTCTTTTAGGTCCATACCATTTCTGCCTTTATCAAGCCCATATGGCTGAGAATATTACTCAGCCATAAAAAGTTAAATCTTGCCATTTGTGACACTTTGGTTAGATCTACAGAGTATTAAGTGTAATAAGTCAGACAGAGACAAGTACCATATGCTCTCACTTATATATGGAATCTTTTGCTTTATTTCAATAGATCATCAAAGCAAATCCTTCCAGATTTTGTACACTTTTCTTTTTCTAACATTCTTAGTCAGTAAAGAATTTATCTCTGATGCTCACCTCTATTGAGAAGTATTAACATCTTCATGCAGAGTGGCATCCATGTGTGGACAGGAGATCCAAGTTCAATTCCAGATTCTGCTAAGCGACTTTCTTTGTGACCTTGAAGAAATGTTGGCTATGCCTCCTAGAGACATGAGAAGGGAACTGACATGATGGATCTTTTACTCTGCACTCTGACCAGTAGCAGGGACATTTGAGAATACTGGTCCTCATCAAGGTTTCAGGGTTAACCAACTTGCCCAGTGATGCAAGGCTGGTGAGTGATCTAGCCAGGAAGGCATTTGAATCCAAGGCTCCCAGCTCCCAAAGTTCACATCTACTACATCATACCGCATCTGCAGAAGGCAAAGTCCAGAAGGACCTACACAAATGACTGGCAATTCCTGGACTCAGGGGAGGTTGGAAAACATAGAGACAAGGTAAGATTGGAAGCAGATGTTTATCGGAAGACCAGATTCAGATGAGTATCTCATCCCATGCCCCAGAGCACCTGCCTCTCTCCCTCCATGCCCTTAGCTCAGTGGGCCTCAGTCAGTATCCATGATCATGAGTGACAGCAAGGCCATCAGACAACTTTGTCTGTCTTATGCTGATGCTAATGTCTCTTTGATTAGCACTGGCCACGTCTCTTTCTTTGGTTTGTTTGTATGTTCTTTCCTTTCCTTCATTCACCAAGCTATTCAGTTCTACGCTGCAGGCACCAGACCACAGAGAGGAACAACCTGTAGTCGCAGACCTCTGCTGGGTTGGGTAGCAGCAGATCCTCTTGACAATTCACTATTCTCTCCGGGCTTCAGCCACTGATGTTTTCTTGTTGGCTCTTAAGAATTTGATTACTCATCTAACTCCACCCTGTGCCATCTGGCTTGTTCTAGGTCCTTTCTGTTGGCTTATTTGGCCTCTGATCTGGTGCGGCTACCCTGATACTTACATTCTGTGGATGTACTATTCTTCTCCAGGCCTGCCTTCTCTTCCTGTCCCCAGAATCAGCAGCAGGGGGTGGAAATGAGATGAGTGGGTTGTTCCAAATCAAGGAAGTTGGTTAAGAATGAGGACATGGCCCAGATAAGTGATATAAAAGGCAGAGAAGATGTGGAGATTATGTGGAAATGGCCTCCAGAGACCAGCCCTAGACAGGAGAGGGGTCAGGGGATAGAAGTCCCCAAACTTAAGGTCTCGGGGCTCCAAACAGATCACTGGAGACAAAGGGCAGGATATAAGGCTACGAATGCTCAGGTGGGCCTATGCACTGAGATTGGGGGCATTAATTAAGATAGATAATAACACGTCTTTCACTTTCAGGCCAAGGACTATGGAGAAGGATGTCTGAAAACATACTGTGAAGAAAGCAGTTGAAGAGAAGACTCCCCATGACTATCTCAGACAGATATCAGCGATTCTATAGTTTTTGTTCGAGTTATGCTTGTTTTTCAGAAAAGAGGCAGTACTGCAGTTATGAACATGGGGTATTTAATAAGAGACAAATCTCAATTCTGCCACTTACTTGCTATTTGGTATTGCATAAATCACGTCATAACTTCCTTGAGCCCTTGTTTCTCCATTGGTAGATGAGGATATTAATGATGACTCATGGGGTTGTGAAGAACACCGAACAAGATGATATGTATAGAAAAAGGAACACCATGCCCAGCACACAGAGAATCCTTCATAAACACTTGTTATCATCCTTATGTCATCCCAGAATTCAGCTAACTTTACCAGGTGTCTTATTTTTTTTTTTCCATTTCCCCTCTGCATTCCTTGTTTATTTCCTTGCAAAATATGGCTACAAAACCTGTATAATAAAAAGGGACCAAGTCTTGACTTTAGAGGCAGGCAAGGGAGAGAAATCAAGATGGCCCGTGAACAGAGTAGATGGGATAAAAAGAACCCAAAGCAATAGGGTGATGTGGGAGAGTTACCTTACAAGGAGGTGATCCCCAGGTGATCCCCAGGTGTAGTGGATGGAAGAGGAGACACTTGGGAGAAGACCCACTCATCTTAATTTTCACCCCCTGCTGGCCAGAGAAGGAGGCTTGTGGGCATAACCATTGTTCCCTCCTTAAAGAAGGCTATGACGAAGGCAGCTGCACACCCAGCCCAGGGAGACCCCTGGGTTTCCTGCAGAAATTCATGTGCCTGCCACACTGTTTCTACCCTACTTCACAGCTAATGAGGGCAGGGAAAGGCTCTGTCCTCTGCTGGAAGCGTCTTAGCTTGCTACATCTGGCAGCTCACCATCATGGACCCTCATTCTACATCCATTTCATACTCTCATAATGGGTTTCTATGAGATTCACAAGCATTTAAAGATCTCAAAAGGATAAAAAGTTATGGTGCCTTTAAGACTGTCAAATCGAAAGTCAGTCAGAAAGAGAAAGACACATATCGTGTATTAACGCATATATATGGAAGCTAGAAAGATGGTACTAGTGTTACTATTTGCAGGGCAGCAAAGGAGATGCAGACATAAAGAACAGACTTACGGTTACAGCTGGGGAGGGAGAGGGTGGGATGGCTTCAGAGAGTGGTATGAGATATGCACATCACCATATGTGCAGTGGCGGGTGGGAGTTTGCTGTATGATGCAGGAAACCCAAAACTGGTGCTCTGTGATGACCCAGAAGGGTGGGCTGGGCAGGGAGGTGGGAGGGCAGTTTAGGAGCCGGGGGGACACGTGTATACCTATGGCTGACTCATGTTCATGTATGGCCGATATCATCACAATATTGTAATAATACTCGAATTAAAAATGCAATTTAAAAAAGACCATCAAATTGAGGGAAAGAACCACAGAAGAAAATTCTGGCTACTGTTTTATTCCTAAAAGCAGTTGTATTTAAATCTATCAACAAAATGTTTGTCATCTTGAAGATGTACTGTATTCCTTTAAATAAAAAAATTCTAAGGTGAATTTCAGTTGTTTTCCCCACTTCAGTAATAGATGTATCTAATTAAATACTTGAAAGTCCATTTAATTTTTAATTCAAGAAGTCATTCATGATAGAGGCAATTTAAACAACTCAGGAAAAACCTCAAACCCCAATGAAATTCCATTAACTACGTGGATACTTTAATGGTACATTAACTAATGTTGAATTATGATGGGTCCCTGTAGAGGTAACTACGCAGTCTATCAATTCCCTTTTGGGGAATCCAAGCTTTTAGCTTTTAATGATCAGTTTGGTTGATGAAATTGATACAACGCAGTTATCAAGGTTACCTTTTCTAATTCACTTCTGAGAAAAAGAACATTGCCTCCAGCCTTCCCTTGAAACTCAGCGGTCCTGCGGAGTTTACATAATTGTGACTCCTTGGAAGACCTCCCCATGGGTTCAGGCATCTAACGACCTTCATGACTTGTGATGGAAGGCAAACAGGAATCCCCAGGAGTGAGGCATGGTTGGGAACTGCTTCTGATTTGCTTCTAACATCAAGGTTGTAGCATCTGTCTCCAACCACTTGCTCACTAACCCTCCTCAGGATCCAGGGAGCTCAGCTTGGATTTTATTCATGAAGGTTCCCTTTTCCTTTAACAGAGACAGATTCATGAGGCTAGAAGAACACTGGGGATCATCTAGCTCAATATCTGCATTTGATCAGTAAGGAAACTGGTCCAGCTAGGGCATTTGGCTCTCCCAGTGTTACAGAGCTGCTGCTGCTGCTGCTGCTAAGTCGTGTCAGTCGTGTTCGACTCCGTGTGACCCCATAGATGGCAGCCCACCAGGCTCCCCTGTCCCTGGGATTCTCCAGGCAAGAACACTGGAGGTTATAGAGCTAGTGAAGAGAAAAGAAAAACAGAGGAGTCTTTAAGTGCCCTTTCCATCATACAGTATTACTGCTCACGCTCAGTTGTGTCCGACTCTTTGTGACCCCATGGACTATAGCCCGCCAAGCTCCTCTGTCCATGGGATTTCCCAGGCAAGAATGCTGGAGCGGATTGCCATTTCCTTCTCCAGGGGATCTTCCTGATCCAGGGATTGAACCAGTGTCTTCTGAGTCTCCTGCATTCAGTTCAGTTCAGTTGCTCAGTTGTGTCTGACTCTTCGCAACCCCATGAATTGCACCACGCCAGGCCTCCCTATCCATCACCAACTCCCGGAGTCCACCCAAACTCATGTCCATCGGGTCGGGGATGCCATCCAACCATCTCAGCCTCTGTCGTCCCCTTCTCCTCCTGCCCTCAATCCCTCCCAGCATCAGGGTCTTTTCCAATGAGTCAGCTCTTCGCATCAGGTGGCCAAAGTATTGGAGTTTCGGCTTCAACATCTACATTAGCAGGATTCTTTACCACTGAGCCCCTGGGATGCCCCGTGTTGTATTTGTACATACCCTTTTATTGTAATGCTTTGTATCACTGCCATGCCCACATGCCCCAAGGACAGCTCAGACTGGACTAGCTCTTACGTTTTTACTGCTATGCTCTAGGGGTGGAGTAGGAAAAGGATGGGGTGGAAAAGGAGAGACATAAAAGGAAAATTCTACCCTCAAGGATCTCTGTGATAAACTTAATGGAGAAGCAGAATAAATACACTTGAGGCAATTAGGAGAATACTGTAAGACAATATCTAATTAGGTACTAAATTATGTGGCACACAGAATGGAGAAAGCTTTACATATTGCAGGAGCCTGGAAGTCTTTGTGGAGGGGGTTGGATGCGTAAGTGTCTTTGGATCTTGACAGCATGTACATTATTGAAGGGAAGGGTGGTCTTTTCTGTGCATCATCAATAATTTGTGATCACAATAATGTTATCCCAGAGTCACACCGTCGCGATGAACTTACTGCAACTCTAGAAGTCTCAGTTTTCTTTTCTATAAGGTAGGAATAAAATGCTATTTTGGGGGTGTGGGTTTGTCAAAAAGCAGATAATCACAATTGGAGGAGCTAGACTGAGTTCATGTCATAAGGAACATAGGCGAGGGACCCAGTGATTGAACATGTGGCTAGGATCTATTTTACTTTAGTTCCAAAGGACTAGGTAATAAGAATATATGAATGACCGATAAAGGCTGCCTGGCAGCCTCAGTCCTTCCTTCTCTCCTGCTGCCTCTTAGCAGGGGAGGTGAACGTCGAGGTGACCTTGGCATGTACTGTGAAATGACGCCATCAGAGCAGAAACTGGAACAGGGGGCGCACCATGATAGTGTGACTTATTTATACATTGATGAATATTCATTTTAATCCTACTTGTGATATTTCATTGTCCATCCCCATGATGTAAGTGAACACAATGAAGATAAAGATTCCGTAGATCCTAATAATCAAATCAGTCTTGGGCTTATCTCAGCACTCAGGGCTCTCAGGGGGCTTTGGCTACTAAAATTAAAGGACAAATATTCTAGTGGAGAAAGCACCTACTTTTAGGGTCATTGTGAGGGCTAAATGAAATACGGATATAAAATGTGTGTCTTAGAGCTTGAAATGCAGTAGTTACATTAACAAACATGAGCATTCTCTTCCCTAGACTGGAGTTTTCTGAGATGGGAACGAGGTAGTTGAAACAAGGATGAGCTACAATGACCACCAGCTTCCACTGAGACCTTGACCCTGCCTGTGGCTTCAGGACAATGCATTAAAGGGAAGGGCTTTCCCCTGACAAGGAGACTCTACCTGGTCAAGAAAAGGATGGGATCTGAGGGTAAGAGGAGCATTGATTAGATCTACCCTCAGTTATTGTAAAAGGTTAGAAATGTCTCTGTTCACTGCAAATCATAGAAGAAATGGAGTCAGGTGTGCAGAAAGTGAATCCATAGTAGAATTCTGGAAACTGTCACTTTCTTCCTGGTTAGCTTGGGTTCTTGCTGTTTGCATTTGCGTCATGGAAAATAGGGGAAAATCCCCCAAATAGGAAGGCTCCCTTTGCATATTTTCAGAAATAGTAGGATGGGGAAATACCTGATATCACTGTGTCACATCCTGCCCTACAGGCTTCCCTGACAGCTCAGTTGGTAAAGAATCTGCCAGCAATGAGGGAGACCTGGGTTTGATCCCTGGGGTTGATATCCCCTGGAGAAGGGAAAGGCTACCCACTCCAGTATTCTGGCCTGGAGAATTCCATGAAGTGTATAGTCCATGGGGTCGCAAAGAGTCAGACACGACCGAGCGACTTTCACTTTCCGTTTCATCCTGCCTTATGACCATCTGGAGAAGAGAAACTCCAACACGCAGAGGGGAGAAAGCAGTTTGAATCCCTGGGGTTGTTGGAGAGAGAGAAACAGAATGTTGTGCAACTGCTTCAAGGCAGGACATCATGTTACACATTTTTACTTAGAAGCTGTTATTGAATTTTAAAATCTATATGAACATAATCATTTTAGAATTAGAAGATATCATACCACATTTAATCCAAAGCAGAAATATTTTCTCTAGGAACACCGAAAGGGAGAGGGATTTTGCTTAAACATATCCAAAAAAGAGGATTTCAGCATATTCATAGGCAGCTCTTTTTATAACTGATTAAAAAGAAAAAAATTCATCCCACTTGTTAAAAAGCTCTTCCTTCTATTAAGCTGAAATCCGATCTCTTCAGATTTTTCTTGGCTTATAGCTAAGGTCTACTTATGACATGATGGCTTATTCAGACTTACACATATTCTGCCTTGTCATTTCTTGTTATCAGTAACTTCTTTTAATTGCTTCTCTTGAGTCTTCTTTTAGGGGAAGAGGAGGCAGGTTGGCCCTCTTTCCCAGGCATCAATTTCCTGTTCTCCCTTTTGCCCTTTTTCTTTTCAAAGTAAAACAAAGCCTTTCATCTATTCTTGGCATGAGTGTGACGGAGGAGATGAGTCCCAGTTGGGCCTGAAGGCCATCATGTTGCCCTTCCCATCTCTAACAGCTGAGCATCTAGTACTATCATCTTTTCTTACAGCATCTCCCTCATGGTGTTAGAAAACATATTTGCATTTCAAAAGTAAGTGCGTAGGAACTTCATTGTCTTTTTAAGAAAATAATGATGATCTTGTGCTTACATTTGGGCAGAAATTAGGTTGCACCCCTTCTCCTTCTTAGTCTGGAGTTTGGGGGACCTACTCATTGATCAGCACATAAGAGAGAATGTTCCCCCCCACACATGAGATAGAAATAGGTGTAGGATGTCCCTGATGGTCCAGCGGCTAAGACTTGACTAAGTTGTCTCTATACCTGGGGAAAATGAAAGAACAAAACCCTTAAACAACCATGTGGATCCTCCTTCCTCTTTTAAGGACAGAAGCAGGTATCTGGAGAGGAGTTTAGACGATTACATGCAGTAAGTTGAGGGAATTTGCTAGTGGTCCAGTGGCTAAGACTCTGTGCTCCCAAGGCGGGGGCCCAGGTTTGATCCCTGGTCAGGGAACTAGCTCCCACTTGCTGCAATTAAGAGTTTGCACACTGCAACTAAAGATCCTACGTGCTGCCACTGAGACCCAGCACAGCCAAATGAATAAACAAACAAACACCAAAGGAAAAAAAGAAATAATTGTGGAATCACTGCTAGACGATCATTCCTGGTTGTCCTGTGGGCTCAGTGTCACCTTGAGGACAGCACTGCGAAAGTTTCAGGGTATCCACTGAGTGCCTGGTGCTAAGCTGTGAAAGTCAAAGTGTTAGTCGCTCAGTCGGGTTTGAATCTGTGCATCCCCAAGGACTGTAGCTCACCAGGCTCCTCTGTCCATGGGATTCTCCAGGCAAGAATACTGGAGTGGGTAGCTATTCCTTTCTCCAGGGGATCTTCCTGACCCAGGGATTGAACCCTGGTCTCCTGCATCACAGGCGGATTTACCATCTGCTGCCGTTCAGTCGCTGCAGTTGTGTCCGACTCTGGGTGACCCTATGGACCTCAGCTTCTAGGCAAGAGTAGTAGAGTGGGTTGCCATACCCTCCTCCGTTTACCATCTGAGCCACCACCTGAAGTCCAGGACACGCACCTTTCTCTTAAGGAGCTTTCAGTCATTTCTCTTCCTTTGACAGAGAACACAGCTGGGTAGATAGGTAAAGCTATTGTTTTTTAAATCTTTCTCTGACTCAGAGTTAAAAAGAGTTCCAGGGAAAGTTTCGGTCAGAGAAACGTCTGGTCGAGGATTTAAATCAGGAGCTGTCAGTGCTTTGCATATGTGGGCACTTAGCTCCATTTGCATCCACATCAGACTCCTCCCTGCTGACACCAGGCCTGTCTCTCCCAGGGATGCAGATGTAATTATCCTTTTGCAAGTACATGGCACACTGTCAGGATTTTGCTCTAGAAGAGACAAAAGCCAGAAACCAGGCTGAAGAAGGGAGAGGAAAGAGGGGTGGAGAACAAGACTCCCTCTTCTTTGGCTTAGAACTCCTCCTCTTTGAAGAGCAGCAAACCGCCTCTCAATTCCCTTCCCCAGCCTCTTATGTCTGTCCTTTTCCTTGTTGCCCTCTCTTGTCTCATCCTCAAAGCCTTATTGTGGGAAAGGGGACAAAAGACATGATTGTTGTTGTGGTTTAGTCGCTCGGTCGTGTCTGACTCTTTTTGTGACCCCATGGACTGTAGCCTGCCAGCTCCTCTGTCCATGGGATTTTCCAGGCAAGAATACTGGAGTGGGGTGCCATTTCCTTCTCCAGGGGATCTTCCCAACCAAAGGATTGAACTTGTCTCTTGTGTCTCCTGTATTGGCAGGCAGATTCTTTACCACTGTGCCACCTGGGAAGCCTCATTTACTCCAGGTCAATATGCAAATACATTCCAGAGAATAGATTCTAAAATATATACCAGGGAAATTCTTATGCAGTTTCTTTGAAAGGCATGCACAACGGTTTCTTTGGAGTGGGTTTGATTATTACAGTGGGGAGTTAGAGTCAACATAGGAATCCATATGGACAAGTGAAATATGCTATACAGATATTGTGCTGTGTCACTCAGTCATGTCTGACTCCTTGTGACCCCATGGACTGTAGCCCACCAGGCTCCTCTGTCCATGAGGATTCCCCAGGCAAGAATAGTGGAGTGGGTTGCCGTGCTCTCCTCCAGAGAATCTTCCCAAACCAGAGAGCAAACCCAGATCTGGCGCATTGCATCTTTACTATCTGAGCCACCAGGGAAGCCCATATAGATATTAAGAAATATCATGTAATTGTTGGAAGAAACTAACACGTGACTTCACCTGTGTATGTGTGTGGAGGGGATGGGTGTGGGTATGATTAAGAAGACAGTCTAAATGTTGGTGTAGCAGGAGCTATACATGCATGCACGTGTGATAAGTCACTTCAGTTGTGTCCGACTCTGTGACACTATGGACTGTAGCCCATCAGCCTCCTCTGTCCACGGGATTCTCCAGGCAAGAATACAGGAATGGGTTGCCATGCCCTCTTCCAGGGGATCTGGGATCGAACCCAGGTCTCATGTCTCCTGCATTGGCAGGCAGCTTCTTTACCACTAGCGCCACCTGGGAAGCCCATGGAGTGATGCATTCTCTATCAAATGCCATGCTAATGGTTTCAGGTAGAAGCAGTAAGCTGAAAAGTAGGAGAACCCAGACCAGGAATTAGCCTTGGCATTTTCTCTCTGAGCTTTGGTTTCCTCATCTATACAATGAAGGCCCTAGTACTGCTTCGAGGTGTATTGGTGGCTTGAAATAAACTAGAGTATATAAACATGGCTAGGGAATTTGACTTGCTTGCCACACCAATGTAAGCCATTATCATTCTTGCTAAAGAAACAGAGTCCACCATCAGCATCAGTTTCTATACTGATCATATTCCCATCACTGCCCATTTCCTTCCAAGCCCCCTCTAGGTACAGAGGACTTTACAGCAGAGCCACAGCATGTTTAAATAGCTATCAGTGAACATGGCATTGTACCCACGAGTGTGCTGCACTTCCTACTCTGAACACCTTCTAGGCAAGGTTCCTTTTTAGACAAATCTTCTTCCCTTGGAGGTCTCTAGAAGCCCATTAAATAAGGTCTGCTGCTGCTGCTGCTAAGTCGCTTCAGTCGTGTCCGACTGTGTGACCCCAGAGACAGCAGTCCACCAGGCATCCCCATCCCTGGGATTCTCCAGGCAAGAACACTGGAGTGGGTTGCCATTTCCTTCTCCAATGCATGAAAGTGAAAATCAAAGTGAAGTCGCTCAGTCGTGTCCGACTCTGTGCGAACCCATGGACTGCCGCCTACCAGGCTCCTCCGTCCATGGGATTTTCCAGGCAAGAGTACTGGAGTGGGGTGCCATTGCCTTCTCCATATAAGGTCTAGGACCTGTTATTGGGGTTTGATGGTTTCTGTTACAGACGCTTCTTGTCTCATAAAGCAAAATAGATGCCAGTTCGACCAGTGTCTTCCCATCACTGGGTCAACCAGTGTCTTCCCATCAGTGGGTCAATCAGTGTCTTCCCATCACTGGCAGGGTTGGAAAGGGCTATTCAGAGGGGCACAGGAAGTCTCTTTGAACCTGGTGACCGAACAAATGCAGCCAGATTTAACATGAGAGAAGGAAAAAGGGAGTTAAGTCTCCAAGCCCTTAATCTACTCTGTTCCGAGGCATCAGGTAACCAATGAAACATTGTTATCCTATTTTCAAAGATTTAAGATGACACCATTTCTGTTGTTTCTCACTGTAACAAAGTCATCTTTGCCACCAAGAGAGTGCTACTACTGTGTTTTCAGTGGACCAGACTATCCTCTTCTAGGAGTTTAAGGAGTTTCTAAGAGTCCTGCTATGTCCCAGCAGTGTTCTGTCCATCACATGGGCCAGGCCCCAGAGCACTGGAAGGTCCCACCCCAGGATGGACTTCCAAAGGAAGAGAAGAGATGGCCCTGCCAAGCGCTCTGAAATAGAGCAGGACCCTAAGGTCCTTGTCCCCCATGTTCTCTGCCTGCCCTTTTTCTGTGGAAAACCTTTAGCCAAAGAAGTTTAATCAGGGAAGTGAGAGAATGCAGAAACAAAGGAAAACAGTCACAGGAGACCAAATTATAATTGTCATTAAGCAAAGGAGGACCTTTAGTTCCTCCTCAAGGGCTATAGCGGAGAAGACAATGGCAACCCACTCCAGTACTCTTGCCTGGAAAATCCCATGGACGGAGGAGCCTGGTGGGCTGCTGTCTCTGGGGTTGCACAGAGTCGGACACAACTGAAGCGACTTAGCAGCAGCAGCAGCAGCAAGGGCTATAGATAATATTCTGAGCCATATCCTGTGAGCTGTCTTATAGATACTGAAACCCCCACCAGATGGAAGAAGTCAACTACAGAATGACCAGACTGCAGTCATGATATAAACTGCCACAATCCCAAGAGTTGGCCTCAAGGAAATGGGAACAAACCAACCGTGGAACTGATGATTAATTGTACCTAAACCAATCAAGATGGCACTGCTCTGACCACCGACAACCAGTTTCAAGATGACTGTCAGAGCCGTGTTGTTTCTGCATGGAGCCCCTTCCCTCTGTCTATGAAAGCTCTCACTCCTGACTGTTGGTGGAGGGGGGAATCAGCCCTTGGACAGGAGTCTTCCGTCCCCACTGACTGCCAGCATCCAAAATGAGCAAACCTTCCTTTCTACCAACCTGGCCTCTTTAATGGCTTTTGAGTGGTGAGCAGCTAGACTCCCCCTTTCAGTTACACATCCACCCACATTTTCAACAAGTATTTATTGAGTCCCCACTATATGCCAGGCACTGTGGGTGTAATAATGGTCAAGACAAGTGTGACCTCTGTTCTCATGGAACTTTCACATTGTAAAACTAATTCAAGAGATGCCCATCTTTCTGACCTGACCTCCGCCCGAGGCAATGTATCATAGCGGTTAAAGAACTCACAAATGGGTCCAGACTACCTGGGTTCTTAGATGGCCCTGGACTAACAGGTAAAGCAACTTATCTTAGCCAAGTTGCTTTATCTGTTAATTGGAGTTAATTGCATACCCATCTCATAGCCTTTGTTGAAGGTAGAATACACTGAACCACCTAAAGCACTTAGAACTATAGCAAGCACTTAGTAAGCTTTTTTTCCCCCTAATTGCATTCCAGCAAGACTCTTTCACTTCTAGCCAAATGTGTTTTTGCACATGAATTGCTAATTCCAATCATCAGTCCTTTATACATATTTCTCTCTATTTCTTCTCCATTAATGTCTATAAATCGCTCTAAGCTCAAATCTTGTCAACTCTAAGAAGTCTTTTCTGATAAGCCCCAGGTCATTTTAATTGTTTACTCATGCCAGTCTCACCCTGCAGTTCTGTTCCATCAACACTTAGGCTGGCTTGTATTTAGAGCTAGGCTGTCCATTTTGGGTTCAGATAAGGCAGGTGACTAGCAGAAGATCCCATAAGTGAAGTTGCTCAGTCGCGTCTGACTCTTTGCGACCCCATGGACTATAGCCTACCAGGCTTCTCCATCCATGGGATTTTCCAGGCAAGAGAACTGGAGTGGGTTGCCATTTCCTTCTCCAAGACAATCCCATAGCTACCTTCTAATGCTAGAGGTTGGGACTCAAATTCCAGTGCTTAATTTCAAATTCTGTGACTTTTTTACTATTGATATGCTACTGTGACTTCCATCATCTTATGGATTGGGGCGTTATTAGAGAAGATTTCTTAGAGTTGGCAAGATTAGAGTTCTTAGAGCAACTTACAGACATGAAAGTAAAGTGAAAATATTAGTCACTCACTCAGTTGTGTCTGACTTTTTGTGACCCATGGACTGCAGCCCACTGGATTCCTCTCCATGGAATTCTCCAGGAAAGAATACTGGAGTCAGTAGTCATTCCCTTCTCTAGGGGATCTGCCTGACCCAGGGATCAAACCTGAGTCTCCTACACTGCAGCCAGATTCTTTACCATCTAAGCCATCAGGGAAGCCCCAGACATAAATGCTCATATATTATATAATTATTAGCAATATATATGGAATTATTAATAATTGTATATAATTACACTATTACATGTATGATATTACTATTTATATGTATATAATTATTATCATTACTTATGTAACTCTCCTACAGCTTTGAGAGGCAAGCACTATTATTTTGCCCCTTTGTTAGCTGAGGAAACTTAAGTTTGGGGGAGTTAAGCAAGGTCACATAAGTGAAAAGTGATAGAATTTGAGCCTGAGTCTGTTAATTCATCTTAGCCATTGTTTTGACTTCACAGTACTTAACACATCTGGGGCTCTATGATTAAGGCACAGTAAATGCTAATTGAAGGGAATCAATAAATTATATCTGTGTTTCTGTAACTCTTGTTCTCTACACTGATTTGCTGAGCTGAAAGTTCAATGGGTTTTAACTCAGCGTGCATTTTCTGGCCTTCTGGGTCTTTCTGTGCTGTGTGAGGTAAGCCTTCATCTGAATAATACATTCCCACCTCTCTCTGGATCTGTCAAATCCCCAAGTGGTGACAAGTTCTGCAGTCCTAGACCTTGACATCCCCTCAGGGCTCCTTGGTAGCTGGGTTCATCCTGAAGGGCTAAGGACTTCGGGTCTTCCTCAACCAGTAGCCTCAGATTGGCTCTGAGCTTCTATTCACAGTTAGTTTTGCAAATACTGGGAAATTTGAAAAACACTGCTGTTCAACAATAAATTGAGCCAGTCTCAACACCCACAAAATCCATAATGGTATAGATATCCACATAGACCTTAATTGTGATTTAATAGTGTTCACTGTAATTTAGCCCCCGGGAAATGTACTTTCAATTAACCAGTGTAAACATAATGTCTACTTACCCCATAAATGTTCTCCTAAATGGGCTAATTAAGGCCTAGATCCAATGAGTTTTGTATTATACCCTCCATTCTTTCCCCCCAAACACCACTCAGCTTCAGAATCACCTTACTCTGATCTGGACTGTTGGCATAGTGGTCTGCTGCCTGTCTCCAATCTTGCCCTAAGAACGTTCATTAACCCTCCACAGGGCTTAAATAAATTTAAAATTCCTCGGTGATCTGTCCTGTTGAGCTACATACATTCTAACTTCTGGCTCTGCATGCACGCACACCTGTCCATAATATGGCATCAAATCTACCTCTCGAGCGTCACCTTCTGTTTTTCACTAGTGTCCTCTCCCCGGAGCACTTCTACGTTCAGGTCTTTGTTTATTGACGTTCCTTCTTTTTGAACTACTCTTCCCACGGTCTGTTCACATGAAAACCCAATCTCTTCCTCAACACCATCCTCACGCCTCCACCAAAAACACTTGGTAATCCACCTGCTCGCACTTGGATGTGGCATAGTGAAGTCGCTCAGTCGTGTCCGACTCTGTGCGACCCCATGGACTGTAGCCCAGCAGGCTCCTCGGTCCATGGGATTGTCCAGGTAAGAATACTGGAGTGGGTTGCCATTTTCTTCTCCAGGGGAAATTCCCAACCCAGGGATCAAACCCAGGTCTCCTGCATTGTAGGCAGACGCTTTACCGTCTGAGCCACCAGGCCACAATAAATGTAAATGGATGTGGCATACTTCTCTTTAAGTCCATGGAGTAAGACCTGCTATATACGAACCTTCAATATGCAAAGTCTCAAAGATGCTAATGCATGTCCCATCAATGTCAGGAGCGAGCGACGTTGCAGCTTTCCCTCCGTCTCCTGTTGCTGACGGTCCTTCGGCTCTACCACCTCCCACCTCCTCTCCCTCCTGCAGTCCGTCTCTCTTCCTGCATGTTCACTCAATGCCAGCCCCTGTATGGCAGCTGTTGTACTACACCACTGTACTTTTCAAGGCACTGTACTGTAAGATTAAAATTAAGAAAAAATTTTTGTGTTTGTTTTCTATGTATCAATTGTGTGAAGAGTATTATAAACCTATTACATTATAGTACTCTATAGTCGACTGTGTTAGTTGGGTACCTCGGCTTACTTTGTAGGACTTATGAGCAAACTGGACTTATGAATGCACTCTTGGAACAGAACTCATTAGTATATAGGAGACTTCTTGTATTGATTTATCTATTCTTCTCTAATGCAATTTAGGATATATAGAGAGTGTTTGTGTATATATAAACACACACACACATATATATGCCTTTCACTTCTACCACTATCTGACTCTAATAAAGATTTGAAGCAGCAGTCCTGTGTTTTTACCTTTGTACAAGCAGCTTGCACATGGATGTTTAATAAATAATGGTTGAATTAAACAAAGTTGCACTGAAACGGTAGGATGTAGAAGAAGCAATCCCCAACTGATGGGTTCTTTAAGACACAAAAAGACTTGGGCAGTCTCAACAGTTTCTCCTCGTTCAAGAGTATTTGTCCTGCTTGAATGAATGCCCGCTGAGTTTCTGTGCCTGTGATTCATTCAGATCATGTTCTTTACCCCTAGATAATTCTCCTAGTTATTCAGCAACATCCTTAACTGGATCAAATATCTGATGACGCATTTTTAAAGTATCCTCTCGTATATAAATAACTACAAATGTCAATGGAATTTCAGTGACAGTTGTATGTCAGGACTTGAATCAGGAGGAGTCAGGAGGCCTCAGTTGCAGCCTCAGAAATATCATTAAATTGCCTGGAACAAGGATATTGGGACTCAGTTATTTCATTTTTGTGCCTCTGTACACAGCAAAAGCGAGATAATTGGATAGCTAACAGTATGGTGCCTTGGGATCTCATTCAGGCTCTGGATCAGTGGTCTGCCATCCTGGCTGCCCATTAAAATCACCTGGGGGGCTTTAAAAATACAACTGTCTGCCTGACCCCAACCAACGGATGATCTCTGAGCTTATCACCCAGACATGAGAATGTCTGTAAGCTCCCAAATTCATTCTAAAGGTCGAAAACCTCTGCTCTAGATGGACGTTTCTCAGATGTTAATTGCACACAAATTTTATCTGGGCATCTTTGCAGAGTCTGATTCCTTAGGTCAGAGGAGCGGCCTGGGATTCAGCATTTCCAACAAGCTCCCAAGTGATGCCAGTGGACCGACTCATTTGATTCTGTATACATTCCTTGAAGAGCTGTTCCGGGAAAGAATCATGCAACTAACTATAAGCTGCATTACTGGACCTAATAGGTGCCTCTGAGATTCAGGTGCTAGCCACCCTTCAGACTCTGGGGAGCAACATAGAGTGTCTCATTTCAGAAGAACCTAGGAAATGATCCAGGAGGCAATCGAGATAAGAGATCTAAACAGAACTACCAACAGAAAAGATGTTTAAGAGACTGTTGTGGAACATTGGGTGCAGGCTAGCTTAGGGCTCTAAATTATAAACTTGCCAGCGAATTCCCAATACCCAGAGTCTCAAGTTCCTAGCATCCCCCCCCCACCCCACCCCCTGCCAGTCATCCAGACAATGCAGTAATTAATTCAAATAACACTAACTGATCATTCATTATGCTAGTCATTTACTCACTGTCTCGCAGCTCCAAATCCACTCTGCTACACAATTCTGGGACTGGGACTCTGCAAATCACATTTCTCTTTTGCTTGCTGGCTCTAGGGGAATGAGCTTGATCCCTGCGTCTCAGCTTGCCCACAATTGTCCCCACTGTAGCACTGAAAGGCCCACATCCCAGGACACCCCTTAGTTTTGGGTAAACCAGGATGGTTAGGTATTCTAACTGGCTTGTCTTGTGTGTGTGTGTGTTAGTTGCTCAGTCATGTCCCACTCTTCAGGATCCCATAGACAAAGCCTGCCAGGCTCCTCTGTCCATGGGATTTCCCAGGCAAGAATACTGGAGTGGGTTGCCATTTCCTCCTCCAGAGGATCTTCCTGACCCAGGGATCAAACCCCGATCTCCCGCATTACAAGTGGATATTCTTTACCATCTGAGCCACCAGGGAAGCCCAGGCTTGCTGTTAGGTTTTGCAAATAGGTGACATTAGGGGGAGACTGGAAAGTAGGGACAAGGGCTGTCTTCTTCCTGGTCTGCTTGTCATGCCGGTCATTACTACTCCAGCTAGAGACAGGTGCCAGCAGTAGCAGCAGCAGGCCTCAGCCTCCTGCTCCTTCCACACTCCAGATACAGCCTCCTTGCTCCACTCAGATGCCAGGGCACTCCTCAGAGGCTTATGGAAAGCTTTCTGGGGGAAGTGTTAGTTGAAATGGATTTCAATGGGGACTTTAACAAAATGAAAAGAGCAAGGGCATTTCAGGTAGAGGGAGTGCCTCACGCCACAGGATAGAAAAGTGGAAGAGTACAGCATGCTCTGGGGATAACTGCATGGCCAGAGAGAATTATGGGCAGAGAAGTAGTAGACAGTCTAGTCCTTAATGAATCTTATCCCTAGTCTCCTAGGGACTAGGAGGAGGCCGCTCTGACAAAATACCATAGATGGGGCGACTTAGGCAACAGAAATTCATTTCTCACAGCTCTGGGGGCTGGGAAGCCCTAGACTAAGGTGCAGGCTTATTTGGTTCCCATTGGGAACACTCTTCCTGGCTTGTAGATGGCGGCCTTCTTGCTGTGTTTTCACATAGCAGAGAGAAGAAACCCTCATGTCTCTTCCTTTGCTTATAAGGACACTAATCTTATCATGTGGGCTTCACCCTCATGACCTCATCTAAACCTAATTACCTCCCAAAGACCTCACCTGTTAATACTATCAGACTGGGGTGGGGGGCGGTGTCAGAGCTTGAATATACAAGTATTGGGAGAGTAGAAATGTTCAGTCCATTGCAGAGCTTCAGGGCTAAGTAAGATATTGGACTTTTTCCTGAAAACTTTAAGCTTTTAAAAAGATGTTTAAAAGCAGCCATGACATGGTCATATCATCATGCATACGGGAGGCTCCCAGGGAGCCAGGTGGGAAATTGAGAAGCAATGTTGACACCTGTTATATGCAGGGCAGAGACAGAGATGCAGAGATAGGAAACGGACGTGTGGACACAGGTTGTGGGGGGAGTGGAATAAACTGGGAGTTTGGAATATATGGCCATGTATAAAATACTGGGTGGGCCAAAAAATTTCCTTCAGATTTTTCCATTAATCCTGAAAGAACTTTTTGGCCCCCTTGGTAGATGGCTAGTGGGAACCTGCAGTATAGCACAAGGAGTTCAGCTCGGTGCTCTGTGATGCCCTAGAAGGGTGAGGGTGGTGATGAGAGAGAGGTAAGGGGGAGGGGATATATGCTTACATATGGCTGCTTCACTCTGTTGCAGAGCAGAAACCAACACAACATTGTAAAGCAACTATACGCCAAATTTAAAAAGAAGAACTCTGGCCTTTAAGTAAGATTTTGCTTAATTCTATAGACCTGAAATCCATGGTCCAATGTTGCAAGAAACAGATGATGCTTTAAATAAAGGCCCAGGATACGAATTTGAATCTAGGTTGGTTATTACTTCAGGCACCCAGGGATGAATATCACACACACACACACACACACACACACACACACGCACACTCATGCACCAGAGAGAGCCAAGACTATTTGGTTGAAAGAACAGAATGGTTTCTTCTAAAGGCACATTAACATGGCTGAAGCATCTTAGTCTGTCATGAAGGAGGAACATGCTATACATAATAGATAGTTATACAACCGTGAAGTCACCAGAAAGCATGATCCACACTTTATAGCAAGTGGAAAAGAAAATCAAAGTGTTAGTCGCTCAGACATGTCCGACTCTTTGTGACCCCACCAGGCTCCTCTGTCCATGGAACTCTCCAGGCAAGAATACTGGAGTGGGTTGCCATTCCCTTCTCCAGGGGATCTTCTGATCCAGGGATTGAACCCGGGTCTCTTGCAATGCAGGCAGATTCCTTGCCATCTGAGCCACCAGGAAAGCTCTAGCAAGTAGGGGACCCAGAAGCCAGTTGGAGGGTGAAGATTCCTGAAAAGAAAGAATTCATAAGTGAGACATTACCCTTTTCCTGGGCAAGAGATAGATAACTGGAAATTCACAGGCAACTGAGACAGAGAGGAAATTTCTGGCAGTTGGGGGGAAGGTGTACCACAGGCTCCAGATGTCTTTATAATCAGAATCCAGTGGTTTTGGAAAAATGCTTTCAGGGAGTGAAAGGCTAGTGGGAGGCTGGGGTTGCTTAAATGGACCTTTTAATATATTTTTTTCAATTAAAGTCTGAAAGCCAGCCTGTAAGCCTGAAGTGCTGGAGGTTGTTAACCACCGAGGAAAGGCAGTTAAGGGACACGTGTGTCCAGACCACAGTGTCACAGTGAATGCAGGGCCCAGATCCAGAATGTCTGAACCACGGGGCCCTGCTTGAACGCCAAAAGGGGCCATTAGGAAACCCATCAAAGAAAATGTCACTTTACACAGTGAAAGGCAGGCACTGGGAACACGCTGTCCCCAGAGAGGGTGGAGGCAGCAGAAAGGACACTGACATGCTCTCGAGGCCACCTTTCCTGGCTGCAGTCATTCTGAGTGGTCATTACTGATGCTTTAGTCTTCTTCACAGGAAATAATTAAGATGATCCTGCAGTGTCCTGCACGAAGCTGTAAGCATAATGGTGCAATTGTCCAGGAGATGCGTCAGCTTCCCCATCTGTGACAACCCTGGGGAAATTCAGTTGACTGTAAGTCAGAGAGGAGGCCACAGTGTTACATAACTGGAGAAAAAAGTGGCTACAAGCTTGAGCGTGGAGAAACAGAGAATTAAGGAACTGCTTTGTCTTGATTACGCATGGAGTGACTTCAGAGCTGATGTTACACTCTTAGAGGGATGGTGATGAGCTGAGAGTACCGGGGGTGTTCAGAGTGGGAGAGAGACACCCAGGAGCCTCCAGCTCTGTGCACCGAACCATGCTGGCTGTCTTGTGAAAGAGAAATCGGACCTGTTCAGAGAGGCCCCAGAGCAGAGAAGCAGAGGGGATGAGTGGAATTCTAGGGAGACGGATTTCAGGTCGATGAAAGGCAGACGTTTGGAACAGCCAGGGCTGAGCTTTCCGACTGTGGGTTCAGCTGCCTTGGTTACAGTGAATCTAAAAGGGGTTCAACAGAGAAAAACAGGTCCCACTCCTTTGCCCACATCCTCCCGTGCGGTGGCTCCTCTTCACTTTTGTCATAGCACTTCTCAGCTGGAACTGTCTCGTTTGATTACTGGTTGACTTGCTGATGGTCTCCCTTCCAGTAGAAGGTAAGCCCCGTGAGAACCAGTACCACATCTGTCTTGCTCACTGCTGTGTCCCAAGAACACAGAAGAATGCCAGGCACGTGGTAGTGGCCAGTGAATATTGGTGCAGTGACTAAAGGAATGCTAAGAATGAGACTTAACCACTGTTTGAAAGATAGTTCTTAGAATTAGTTTTCAATTCCACTCCTGGGCAAATACCCTGAGAAAACCATAATTCAAAAAGACACATATACCTCAGTGTTCCCGGAGTAGGAAATGGCAGCCCACTGCAGTGTTCTTGCTTGGAAAATTTCATGGACAGAGCAACCTTTCAGGGTAGAGTCCAAGGGGTCGCAAAGAATTGGACGTGACTGAGTGAGCGACTGAGCACACACACCCCACCCCCCTGCCACCCCCAGGGTTCCCTGAAGCACTATTTACAGTAGCCAGGACACAGGAGCAACCTAAATGTCCATCAACAGAGGAATGGAGAAAGAAGATGTGGTACACGTATATAATGGAATATTACTCAGCCAGAAAAAGAAAAAAAAATTGGGTCATTTGTACTGATGTAAATGGACCTAGAGTCTGTCATACAGAGTGAAGTAAGTCAGAGAGAGAAAAACAAATCTTGTGTATTAATGCACATATATAGAATCTAGAAAAGTGGTAGAGACGAACCTATTTGTAGGGCAGGAATAGAGATGCAGATGTAGAGAATGGACTTGCAGACACAGGGGAAGGGGAGGGCGGGATGAATCGGGAGAGGGGCTTTGACGTATACATACTACCATCATCAAACAGCTAGCTAATAGGAAGCTGATGTATAGCACAGGGAGCTCAGCTCGGTGCTCTGTGATGACCAAGAGAGGTGGGGACGAGGCTCAAGAGGAAGGTGATATATACACACAGCTGATTCGCTTTGTTGTACAGCAGAAACGAATACCACATTGTAAAGCAATTATGCACCAATGAAAAAAAAATTAAAAAGAGAAAACAAAAAGCCCCCAAACTTTAAAAAATGCATGTTTTTCTTGCAGGGACTCTCATAAGGGACCCCAATATAGAAAACTAACTACTGTGGTATTTTGACTGCATGCATTTATATCAGAAGTTCCAATATAAATAAGTTAGTTTTATTTACAATGAGTCACTGATTATAATATAATCTATGAGATTGTTTCGATAAACATAATAAAACCTTTGAAATCAGGCTACCAGTAAACTGAGAAGGTAATTTACTTCTCCAGTTTCTTCCACTTTGCAAAATACTGAGAAAACCCTGATTCATGTATAGAAGTAGCTGCAAATGAGTCTCCGATACCTCATCTGGCAATCTCAAGATAATTCTTCAATTAAACGGATCCAGGAGCTTGAATAGGGAGTAGTTGGAAAATTGAGCTTGGGAGTCAAATCTCTTATAGTTTGTAACAGTAAGTTGTACCTTTTATCATGCATTAAGAAGTCAGACAGAAGAGGCGAAGCTTAGAATAAGTGCCAACTTTAGTTACTTTGATGTGTGACATTATCATGACTCTGATGAGTTCCACAATTGGTTATAATTGCACAGCCAACCATCGGGCCATGGTGGAAGTCAAGTACCTTCTCTTGCCTGGTTCTTAATTGAACATGAGACTGTGTTTCTGTGCTATGGAACTGTAATTTCACAGACGTAGATGCTCAGGCAGAAATTTATCTTGAAAAAAATCAGTGCTAAGATGCAACCTTCATAACCAATGACTCATTTTCAATAAGTTCTGATATGGATGCATAACTATGGGGAGAAGAGTTCTAAAAATTGCATGAAAGTGATCTGTGGCAAGCTAATGGATTTGTGGATAAAATTTGATATGCAGCATATATTTAAGTTGTGTGTTGTTCTTTTAAATGAGCCTCAACGAATCAAATATATATGGAAATAAAATTTGAATTAAAAACTTTGCAAGATTCCTGCAGCACTTGGGCTTAAATGCCAAAGCCAAATGTAAGGATTCCCTTATGAATCTAAGATTTTCCCAAACTGTCTGGGATGTGGTCATAACCGTCATGACATGTGTGAGGACCACACAGATTGCAGAAATGAGGGGAGACTGCAATGGGCCTAACTGTGGGTGTGAACGTGGACTGGTTATTATAAACATCCAAGTAATCAAAAACCTCCAGCTTCTCTGCCCCAAAGGTTACTGGTGTGGCCAAGGTGTTTCTACCGTAATGGAGATAGTAGATGGGCATACAGATAGGAAGATGATGGCCAACGGTGGATGGAGAGTCATCAGCCCCCAAACCTTCATTTCACAGAGATGATCGTGAATGCTAGTTTTTGTTTATCAAAAGTGGAAGAAACAATTTCCCTCAACCTATTTTAGGAACTATCCAGTTGCCAAATATAAAGTATCATCCTGTTGTTTAACTTTATTAGTGGTTGCAAAATATCAGATGATAATGCTTTGCTGTGCTGTGCTTAGTGGCTCAGTCGTGTCTCTTTGTGACTCCATGGACTGTAGCCCACCAGGATCCTCTGTCCATGGGGATATTCCAGGCAAGAATACTGGTGTGGGTAGCCATTCCCTTCTCCAGAGGATCTTCTCAACCCAGGGATTAAACCCAGGTCTCCTGCATTGCAGGCAGATTCTTTACCATCTGAGCCACCAGGGAAGTCTATCAGATTATAAAAGCTACCAACATTTATGAAGTACTTGCTAAAATATGCTAACTACCTTCATAATCAATAATATTCATAATATACAAATTGATGTATTTTTCTAGTGATCTCGGAATCCCCTCTTTTTTTTGGCTTACACAGCGTCACTTGCAGGATCTTAGTTCCCCCACCAGGGATCGAACCCTCACCCTCTGCAGTGGAAGTGCAAAGTCCTAACCACCGGACCGCCAGGGAAGTCCCAGAATTCGCATTTGCTTAAGTATCCTCATTTTACAGAGAAGAAAACCGAGGCACACAGCTGGTATGCCATGAAGCCATGACTCACACCCTTACAAGCTGGCTCCAAAGCTTAAACTTTTAATTACTTAAAAAATATGAAGAGATCCTGGGAGGGGAATAATTCCAGGAGATTGTGTTGAGTCTTAGAATATCCTAGAAAGAATCCCAGAGTTAATAGAAATCTCCAAAATTTGGTAAAGTTTGCAAAAGCCAAGTGCCATGCCATTGATGTATAACTCTATTATTTGATTGATATGAAATTATATTAATTTATAGTCAGTTGTCATCATAGTCTATGGTGAGATCTTTTTTCCTTTTCATGAAACTTACTTCCGAATTTATCATTTATGCCAAAGGGCAAACAGACTCACTCTCCATCATTTTGCTATACAGCTGACACCACCTGAAAGCTTTTACTGTTGAATGAAGGACGCACATATAAATTTAAATACAGCATAGGATTTTGAGATATGCAGTGAGTAGAAACAAGAGGGACCCTGAATGAATGAGTGAGTATGGGACAGTAAGAACAACATATGTTTAGGAGACAAACTGTGGTTTTGCTAGTGAGTAGCTGTATAACCTTGAGCTGTTCATTTCACCTCTAAATCTCAGTTTTCTGAGCTGAGAAATGGGGATAGTGTAGCCTAATAGTCCTGCTGGGATAATGAAACAAGCATATTTTAAGTGTTGGCTACATAAGGGCCCTTACATGTTAGAGCTTTTTTTCCCACATCAATCTTTCTCATGAATTCGATTAAAATAATGTATATCCAGTACATAAAATAAGTCAATATTGTATCAAATATTGTGACAAGGAATTGCAAGCTCTGATGAAGAGTTTATAAATATCTGAATAGAAGATTGTAAGGATGAGGCTATTTTATTTCAGATCCCATGCTTCCAGCCTTGCCAAAATTCCAACCAGTTTACAGCAATAAGTAAAAATGGACTCTTTTCTTCCTTTCTTGACTTTTGAGTTGGTAGGTGCCACTGGAGAATTCATACAAAGTCCACCCCTACGGTTTTCTGAGTGACAGACAAAATGTCTAAGATTCCAAAAGCCAAAGTGGAAGAACAGGGACACTGGGCCTAAACAAAATGACAAAGTACAAAGTCAAAAGGGCATTTAAAAGCTTCCATGTCTTGGAACAATGAGCACAGGCTTTTCAGACAAGCTCTGGCCTTGGGACCCTTCTCCTTGGACAGACAAGGGGCAGATTTTGGGAGTCTGTGCCTCCCTGATGGAGTCGATGGGAGGGGGCTCAGAATATGCTAACAGTTAACAAGGGCCCTGGGACCAGCACCTAAGCTTGGCTGGAGTACTCACCTGGGTCCCTACCAGTATCTACTTGCTTCCTGTGCCAGGTCCTGCTGCGACTGACCTAATGAGCTATTACCCCTTCCAAAGGGTGCACCCCTCATTGCAGTGACCTCACTAAGAGCTCTGACGGCCGCCAGCCTTCTTCTGCTGAATCTCGTGCGTGCAAAGTGGAACCGGTGGTGATGTGAGTTAGTTCTAAATTCAGCAGGTAAATGAAAGACATGTCTGATGCCATCCAACCGGAGTGAGTGTTTTTCAGTCACTCTAACTGACATTTCCCATCTGACTCCTTTCAAAGCAGGATGTTTTGCGGTAAACACACATGCGCATCCACCCCCACACACCGCCACTGCCTGCTTCTTTCACTGCCTACACCTGTGAGCAGCTGGGATGCCTGGTGGCAACTTTTAGGAGCCATGGTTTCTTTCTGGCCCAGGCAAAGCCCAGAGGACCAGGAAAGTACACTTTTTCAAAGCTACCAATGGCCATCTCCACCCCAATTACATCTCTGCCCCCCGCCCCCAGCTCATGAATGCTCTCCAAGCACTCAGTGGGGTGCTGGTTGCCCCCAGGAGAGCCTTCTCCAGGGCTGGGGTAGGGGAAGAGTCCCCACTACCACCAGGAGCATCTAAACCCAGGCACCTAGAGGATGTGGAAACAGCTCTGCTGACCTATTCACATGGTCTCCTAGAAAGAGAGACCTCTGGGAGGTATCTGCTGGAGCATAAAGAGGAGCCTGAAAGCAGAGACGTTCTAAGCTTAAGGCTCTACCATTGCTACTAGTTCTGGGGAAAACCCACCGGCTCTCCTTGAGCTTCAGTTTTCTCATCTATTGAGAAATGAGATAGATGATAAAGTGGGGAGCGTTAACCTGCCTTATCTGTCTGATCCAGTTCTGCCTCCAGCTCTCTGCAACAAGATTACCATTGATTAAGGCTAAGTTCTGGGTCAGTGGGCTTGTGAATAGCTCATGTTACCAATACTTTCCATCTTCTGGCCTGATGGAAAGTCAGGCCATTTCTGATCTCAGGTCCTTGGTTCCTGGTCTCCGTGGTGGCTCAGTTCAGTTCAGTTCAGTCGCTCAGTCATGTCTGACTCTTTGCAACCCCATGAATCACCACACGCCAGGCCTCCCTGTCCATCACCAACTCCCAGAGTTTACCCAAACTCATGTCCATAGAGTCGGTGATGCCATCCAGCCATCTCATCCTCTGTCGTCCCTTCTCCTCCTGCCCCCAATCCCTCCCAGCATCAAGGTCTTTTCCTTGATGCGAAGAGTCAACTCTTTGCATGAGGTGGCCAAAGTATTGGAGTTTCAGCTTCAGCATCAGTTCTTCCAATGAACACCCAGGACTGATCTCCTTTAGGACGGACTTGTTGGACACATACAAACCTCGGGCCTGGGACCAGTCTTGCTCCCTGGGTTCAGTCCCCCTTCCTCTCTACTCTAGGCAGTGTCTAGGGTCTACTGAGCCCTCAGTTTGTAGTGGTAAACTGGATACAGCCTGACCTCCCCATGAATTTATCAGCCAGCATTCCTTGATCGAACCCCCCGCCCCCCGCCATTCTCCCCTTTTGGGTGCCGGGGTCAGAGAGGAGAGTGAGGTGGTCCCTGTTCTTGAAGACCCTAGAGAGTAAGCCAAATGGGTGAACAGGCATGGATGAAGCCTTGAGATGCATGTCAGTGTCAAGCGAGGCACAGGGGTAGGAGGCCAGGGGAGGTGGTCTGGGAGGCTTCAAGGAGGAGTCTGGACAAGAGTGATTTGTGGGGAAGGAAAGCTGGGGAAGCATTCCGCAGAAGGAGATGCAAACACACGTACATATGTGGGGACAGACGGACCCATTCCAGGAGTCTCAGAACGTGTGTGTGCGGTTTGCATTTGACAGAAGAGAAGACCAGATTCTGGGAGGTGAAGACCTGCCCACTCTCCTAGCCAGTAGACGCAGCCAGAGCTCCTTCTAGAACCCACTCTGCTTCTCCCAGAAGTGGGGTGGTCAGCACTGCCAAGGGTGTAGTCACTAAAGTAAAGCAGACGTCACTGATGCCTTTGCCACAAAGCCTGTTAGACTGGGGATCAATGAGCTGCTGTAGGAGCCCTTTCTAAAGAGGACAAGGATGGGTTATTGCTAGAAGCAAAACAAGCCCGCAATGGCCTGGGGTTTGCATTCTGCCCTCGATGATCAAAAAGGGCCAACCGAGGGGCAATCAACTCAGGTTACCCAGTGGGGAGAGGGTCTCCCCTTCTCACTTTTGACACATTCAGCCCCCGTGGTCCTGCCTCCTCTTCTTCTGGTGACCTCTAAGGAAGGCACCAGCCACTCCTTGGGAGGGGTGGCACCATCGGCTCCTGCTCCCAGGTGAAAGAGGCATGTTAGAACCTGAAACCTACAGAGGCTGGCACTGTGCCACCATCCGCTTCCCGGCCTGAAAGCAGGCTTTAGAAGCTCTGATGCTCTCAGGGTTTTCTCACTAATCTTCTTATCTGGGTATTTATACAACATTCTGCAGAGCCAACTTGCCTCATGCTTGTATAAAAGAGCAGAAATAACAACGTCAGCATTTCAAGTACGTATTTCCAATTCCCCCTCCCCAGGGCATTCTGGGCAGCAGCTGGGTGGGATGCAGAGAGCCCAGGAAGGCAGACCAGGCTCTAGTCCCAGGTCCATGGCGTTATCACATGTGACACACAGCTTGGGGGTCTGCCAAGCAAAACAGGAAAGCACCGGGAAGGGGTGGGATGGTGGGGAAATAATATTTGTTAAGGACATTGTACGCACAGGTAGACACGATTCTGATTCTGCAGCAAGGAAACCAGGCACCAAGAGATGCTAACTCATTTGCTGAAGTAATGCATCTCAGGAGATCTGCTCACTGGTTGATTCCTGGATGACTTCTGCATTCATTTTGCTGAAAACTGGCCTCATTAAAGTCAGAAGTAGACCTGGACCCCTCACTCTTCTACATCAGTCAATAAAGGTGCCCATTCATTCGTGCCCTCATTCACAAACTGGTTTCCCAGGCTGACTCCAGGTTGGATCCTCTGCTGGGTCCCCGCCCCTCAGGAGTTTCATGGTGAGAACTAGGATTCGGAGGCAGAGGAAGAGAACCTGTGAGTGACCCGCCGTCCACCAACAGGACGTGCCTGGGAGCTAGCGCTCTGCTCTCAGTCTGCACTGACTCTCTTGAGGTCCGAGGAGGCACAGATCATTATCATGCCTGCTTTGTAGTTGAGGACTTTGAGGAATCAGAGACGCCTTGTAACTTGCTCAAGGTCACATGTCAGTAAATGATCAAAGCAAGTGTCTGATGTCAAAGTCTGTTTTCTTAAAACCCATGCTATGCGCCTGCCATTCAAAGATGGATGGGAGTCATGGAAGGTTTCCAGGAGGAGGTGATCTCAGCTGAGTGCAGACAGTTGGTTTGGGGTCAACCAAGGGAAGGAAGAGGAATGTCGGACATTCTGTAAGATTGTAACCAGAGACTGGAGAATGGGAAGAGAAATCTCTGAGTCTGGACAAGAAAGCAGGACTCGGGCAAACAAAACATTTCCTGCTGTGCAAAAGAGACTGGAGTGTATCTGAAAGGCAATAGGGAGCCAAGAGGAAATTCATTCAAAGAGGGAGCTGATCTGATTTGCATTTTAGGGCGGTCACTCTTGCTGCAGTGGGGATTGGACGGAGCTAAGGATGGAGGCAGAGAAATCAGCGGATGCTGTTAGAGTTCTGAGCAATTACAAAGTCAGAGGCAGCAGGGACTCAAACTGTGTTTTGAATTCCGATACATGAAAGGTATGTTGTATCTTGCAAGAAACACACCCTGAGAGAGAGCCCCAGCCTTATCGTAGCTTCATGTCTAACTGTGCCTCCCGCTGCCTCACCACTGTTCTCCCTGGTGCTCCAAATAAGCGGGAATGATGGCAGGCTGGGGTTTGGGAATCAGGGTTGAGGCTGGGGAGGAGTGGCAGGGGATCAGGCCATGCAGACAAACACGCCTGTGTCACAGCCACTTCATCCCACTAAACCGTGCATTCAGGACAACTTCCGAGCACCCATCGAAGAGAAGGCACAGTGCGGGACTTCCCTGATGGTCCAGTGGCTGAGGCTCCGCACTCCCAATGCAGGGGACCGGGGTTTGATCCCTGGTCAGAGAACTAAATCCCGCATGCTACAACTAAGAGTTTGCATGATGAAATGAAGATCAAAGATCCTGCATGCTGCAAGTTAAGATCCAGTGCAGCCAAATAAATGAAATTTTAAAAAGTGAAATAAAGATTGAAATGCAATGACCTGGACCAAAGTACCTTGGGCTCCATCCCCTATTTGCTCTCATTTCCCCAACACCCAGAAAAACAGTTAATGGATACCTTTTTTTTTTCATGTTTAGTTCTTCTCGCATAAATTTTCTTAAGCCCCTGGCAGCAATTACCACTTGTCTGCTAGCACGTACCCACCGATGACAAAGGGAGCGAACAATAGCAAATAGATATTAAGGGGAGAACTTGAAAACTGTGGACGTGCTTAGTCTGACAGCCCGTTGTTGGGTTTTGTTTTCAGAGTGTGGGGGGGTGCTTGTTCATGGGCATGTTTTCTCTGGGTTGTGATTGGAGAGCAAGCATATAATAGAGTCATATTTTCTGCGGGTAAAATTGTTGCTGGTTCTCGAGACAGAATGGAATCTATCAAAAGTTGCAGGTGTTCTGCTCTGAGCCCCCGGGCATCCAGAGCTGCTGTTACCAGAACGAGCCTGAGTTTTCTGCTCAGGTCATTGGATCACATTATTTCCTGGCACTCCTGGCCTGTAGCATTTCATGGCGTTTACCCGAGCCCAGACCTCCCAATCCCAGCAAAATGACTTGGACCTGGTGGTTCTCAACCAGGGCAGGGTTGGGAAAACCACATCCAGCATCAGTCGGCACCAGGGGTCTGGGTGGATGGGCAGAGGATGCTGTGGAAAGAGCCCTGGTTGGGGAGTCAAAAGATGTGGTTCTAATGGTACTAAGTGACCTTGGGCCTCCCTTTCCCTATCTCTAAAAGATGGAGATCTGAAGAAAGGTGCAGGGAACCAAATGACTTCAAAGTTCTCTTCCAGAAATCGAGGGTGATGGGAGGAACTGCCTCCTCCTTGAACCACTGGGACAGGGCAAGAGCAAACACTCACAGTGGCCCGAGGAGGACTCCTTCCTGCACTGTCCTGCCACCAGCCAAGAAGACGGGGCTGGCACGGCAGAGACAATGATGCTGGGGCAACCCTGGGAGAAGCCGGTGGGAGTTAGCCTTTCTGACGGGGCGTCCAGTGTGAAATCGAAGAAAGCCTCCTGTCTAACTCAGTGCCATTTTTCAAAAACAAAAAACAGAAACAACAAAAAGAAAGGTCTGTCTCTAAACCCCACACCTCTTATTCTAGAAGATGCAGACACGTTTGAAGATGTAAATCGGGGTTCTCAGCTTCAGTACTACTGACTTTTTTGGACTGGGTACTTCTGCATTGTGGGGGCTGTTCTAAGCCTTGCAGGATGTTTAGCAGCATCTCTGGCTTCTCTCCAGGAGATGCCAGAATCTCTCGCAGTCGTGATAACCAAAAATGTTTCCAGACATTGCCATATGTCCCCTGGGGGAGCAAAACAATCCACAGCAGAGAGCTACTTCTCTAAAAGTATGATCAACCTTTTAGGAAACTCAGTTTGCGCATCTCCAAAATGGGATAACACCCGATCTGCTCAGTCCACAGAGTAATGGTGGGAAATTGAAAAGAACAACTCGATGAGAAGTCCTGAGAAGTCCCATCTCCAAGGCTGAAGCCAGAGTGTCCACCTCCAGGACTCAGATGAGAGGCGCCACCCAGCTACCAGTCGCCCTTGCACTGGGATGCACACCAAGCACAAGATGTGTAGCTCCCAGTGCCCCCAGCCTGCACCAGTGACTCAGGCCTGGCCCGCAACACTTGGACCAAATCAACTCAGCTTCTCTTCTGAGTTTCAGCAGAGCAAGGATGCTAGTCAGCCAGCTGGCCATGCAAGCACAGTGAGGAGCCCTGCTTCCATCCATCATCAAGTGTGGCTGTTTTTTAATAAGGAAAGCTGGGAGAGCAATGAGGCCCTTTGCCAAAGAGGCTCAGTCCTTATTGAATCTTCTGGATACATAAAACCCTAGAAATCAGTGGAGCAGCAACTTTTTCTCTGAGTCTTTATCCTTGATCAGTGTGGACTATAGTCTCCTATAGTGGGGAAGAAGACCTACAGGGGCAGCAGGAGACAGCTAAATATTAGCTTAACCTTCTCCACTGGCCTCAGGATGACCTATGCTCCCCTTCCTATTGATGACTGGAGGCTGTTGGCCGCCTAATACAGGTGGGGAAAGAATGGCAGGAGGGAGCTGGTGTCCAAGCACCCCCTATGTGAAGGCACAGTGCTGGATATAACATGGGTTATCTCAATCCACACCCAAGTCCAGTGTACATTAGTGAAAGTGTTAGTTTTCTCAGCCTTGTCCAACTCTTTGCAACCCCATGGACTGTAGCCCACCAGGCTCCTCTGTCCATGAGGATTCTCCAGGCAAGAATACTGGAGTGGGTAGCCATTCCCTTCTCCAGGGGATCTTCCCGACCCAGGGATTGAACCCGGATCTTCCACATTGCAGGCGGGTTCTTTACCATCTGAGCCACGGGGGAAACCCAATGTACATCAACGCCTTGGATTTTATGGCCTAGGAATGGAAATACAGAAAGGTTAAGTGACTTTTCCGGGATGCCTGGGGAGTCAGCATTCACATTCAGGGCCGCCTGACTGCAAAACCATGTTTCTTTCCCTATCCCTGCTGCCTTCCGATAAGGATACAGTTCTTTCAACCAGTGGAAAAACCACTTCTGCATATTCACAAAGCTCTTGAGTGGACTCTTTAGAGGGGTTCTCCCTACAAAGTCAGTTGTCTTTATTACTGGTTGAGATGCACGGTGTGGCCTGTATTGGTGCAGGTGTGTGGGTTGTGTGCAACCACGTACATATGTATCTGTGTGCATGCGCACACCCCGGAGCACGCTGTGCAGTGATGTAACTCTGGGGTGAGCTGGTGTACTTGGCACGGAAGTGCATAGGTGCTCAATGCGCATGCTCGGGGCATGCGCATAATCGCGCGCCTCTGTTACATTGAGGACAGCAGAACCCTGGGTCAGAGAAGGATGCCTCGGGACTCAACGGTGCTCACGCCAATGGGTTCGGGGAGGTGGTTTCTCTACAGGAGAAGCTGCAGAAATGTGCCAAGCGGAAGACACTTGAACAAGCGTCCTCCGTGGATGGTTCGAATGGTGTGTGTGCACAGCTGAGTCAGCTGGGGCTGAGATCTGGGGACCTCTGTCACACGCATGGCCAGCTCCCATTTGTCATCAGCCTGGGATGAGCTTTCCCCTTTGGGGTTGTCCTCCCCTGCGCGTGTGTGTTAGCTGGGGGCGGCTGATGTTCAGAAAGCTCTGTGCTGTCTCCTCGGCTGGGTGGGGCTGCTGCTTCCCCACTTCCCTCTGGTTGCTGCTCACCAACGGAAGCAGGAGGAACCTCTGACTCAGGGTCCTGCTGGGAAGACAGTCGAATTAGCCAACTAGACGAGTAACCGGCGTTCTTCCTCTAAGATGGAGAAGGGGAGGCGTGGAAGGGCATGCAGGCAGCAGAAAGTCTGGCCAAGGGAGAGATGTTTGTGGATAAACCAACTGGCCAAGGCAAGGAGCTTGGGAAGGTAGATGGGATGATGGAAGTGGGGAGGGAGGGATACCCTGAGATCCCCCTGTGTACATGAGTACATGAGCATAACGTGCTCTTGTCATGGCAGGGAAATAGCTGAGAGTTAGCCAACCCCAGACTGGAGACCCTGATCTGCTCCCAGATGGCTGTGGGACCTGGGGTTCATCATTTACCCTGTCTGGGTTTTGGTGTTCTGATTCTCTTTCTGCTATGGTACATGGACTGATCCAGAACCAAGCCAGGACTTAGCAAGTGCTCGTCCAAGGTCAGCATCCATAACAGCAAAGTGCGGTCCAGCTTCTCGGGCTTAGGATCAAGGGTCTGTTGAGTGAGTGTCAAGGACAGTTCAGGTAACACCTGTGGGGGAGCTGAGTCCTGGGAGGACTCTGAGCTCGGATCCTCTGCAGAATTCCCATAGGCAGGTGGGTAGACACCATTCTACATCCCCCAAGGAACCCCCTCCAGGCTCGGCCCTACCCCACGTCCACATTTCTTTTTCATTTTAGGTCACCTACTCAGAGGAAGACACTGCCCCATACACGTGGCATGTGTTAATTTGTGCAAGTAAGCAAACAACCCACAAAGGGGAGAACACAAACCTCTCTCTACAGATTAGGGAACCACATCTCGTACAGGGAAACGAGAAACATCTGCAATGCCATCTCTGCCATAGCAAGTCCCCTCTCTATACGCCTCTGTGTGGCCACCCTGCCAGGCCCAGCCTGCTGGTTACAGATAAATGGCTAACGAAGGTCTCTGCGCTGTTAACCCAGGAGCCATTCCCTCTGTGCTCTCAGCTACAGATATGAATTTTGTTTAGTTCAAAGACCTCATGAACACCAGGGTTAGTGGAAGCAGCTTCACAGCTGATTCATCTTCAAGAATCAAAGGCAGCCTGAGCCCCCCTGGGCAGCTGGGGGCCGGGCGGCTCTCTGGGGCACCTTTGCTGCTCTCTGACCTCCCAGGTGCTCTGCGGCCATCACGCAAGCTTCAAGTGCCTTCCCTGGAGGTTGGATCAGGAAGAGAAGGAAGAGCTCTGTCCATGAGACCTTTGGGCTCCCTCTAGGAATCTCCAGGGATAATACGCATCTCTGTTGATTCATCTGGGTCCTAATTTCTAGAACAGCATATACAGGTTGTTGAAGGTCGTGGCAACCATTGCCCCATGCTGGACACAAGGAAGGAGGTGCACACTGTGGCTGTAGGGAGACCAGTCCTGTCACTGACTGCGTGATCTTTGAGCCCCTGTTCAGCCACATGAATGAACTGACTGAGAAATTCATCGAGGTCCCTTCCAGCTCCGATACTGACATGGCCCAGACTGTCCAGGAACTGAAACTGTCCTTGGGAGAATAAAACCTATTCATTCATGGAATTAGCATTCACAGAGTGTGTATTATGGGTCATTCATTGTGCCAGGTTTTAGGTGGCTGGCTTAAATCCCCCTAATGCTTAAATCCTCCACATGCTTAAATCCCCCACATGCTTAAATCCCCCTAACAGTTTTAAAAAGCATGAGATAAGAAACAAAGAAAAATAATAGTGTGCTATTTATGTGAATTTCACCTCAATACAAGAAGTAATAATGGTCAGGACTTCCTTGGTGGGTCCAGTGGTTAAGACTCCACGTTTCCACTGCAGGAGGCGCTGGTTCGATCCTGATCTGGGAACTAAGATCGTGCACGCTGTGTGGGGCAGCCAAAACTTTTTTTGAAAAGAAGTAATCATGGTGAATGACTTGCTCCAGATCAAAAAGGTACAAAGGAGGTTCTCCACGTCTAGAAACCGTGGCTTTAATTCCTAGTTCTGTCTGCAGCCCAGTACCGTCTGGCCCAATGTTAAGTGCTTGGTAGGCATTCAGCAAAGATGTGTTGAAAGAAAGAGGCAAAGAAAGGAATCAGTGATGGGAAAGGGGAGGATGGAAGGAAGATAGGTCAGAAAAGAGGTGGGGGTGTCACTTTCTCAACTGAAGTTAAGTCAAGAGGTTAAGTGACTCACCCAGTCACACTGGGAGCAGTGTACAATCTTAAGTGTAGACAAGGTCCCCATTAACTGGGGCTGCTAGGAAAAGGCCTCACGAAGGCAGAGTGAGTAAGAAGGTAAGGGTTGGAAATCAGCAAATCCAAAAATCAGAGTTGGCAAAGAGAGGGATGATGTAAACCAAGGATAACGTGGGGGTGTTTTTTCTTACATATGTTCCTTACATGCCATCAGAGGGACTTGGGGACAGCAGTGTGGGGTCATGGCATTAGCATTCTGATTCTGCCACCTGCCAGCTGGGAGGAGAGGCTCTGAGGATGCCTTAGCTCTGCTCTCATCTTTGACATGGAGATTGTGGAACCTATATTCTTGATTTTTTCTAAGGATGAAAAAATCCTTACCTCATTAAGGATGAAATGAGGTAAGGCATAATTCCTGCTCAATAAACATGATCCCTTCCTTTCACTTTCTTCTCTGCAAGCAGAGATGATGGGGAGGAGAAGGGTAGGCTGCTCAGAGTTCTTGAGCTTGAGATATGAAGTCACAGGATATGCACTGCCTTCATTTCTTGAGCTGATCTCCTTTCTAGGACAGAGTAGTCATGGCCTATGCAGTCAGATTCAAGGGACTGATGCGTCTCCTTCCTGGGGGGCATATACTCTACCCAGAAATGAGAATGAAATGCTGAAGTTATTGAAAAGCTTAGGCTGAGCAATTATGTATCTGATCACTTCTTTCCAATGGTAAACTTTTTTATATTGTACACAATGTGAAAGTTACTTGTTTCTAAGAAGCTAGACCATGGGTTGAGTAATTCCCCAGGTAGAATGATATGGTAGCTAATACCAGAATGGTGTAATCATAGTGGAGCCTTCTAAGACTTCTTGCTATGCTGACATTTTTATTGAGTTTTGATTCCATAGTACAAGTGCATTTTTTTCAGGATATGCTTTTCCCTGTCATTATGACGTTCAAAGTTAGGGCTTCCTTGGTGGCTTAGTTGGTAAAGCATCTGCCTGCAATGCCGGAGACTTGGATTCGATCCCTGGGTCGGGAAGATGCCCTGGAGAAGGAATGGCAGCCACTCCAGTATTCTTGCCTGGGAAATCCCACAGACAGAGGAGCCTGGTGGGCTACAGTCCCTAGGGTCACAAAAGTCAGACATTACTTAGCAGCTAAACCACCACCACCACCATGATGTTCAAAGTTAGTCTGGCCTGTAAACAGGTACATGTCTGGTGAGGGACACCCCAGTGGACCATTTACTCTATCAGCAGTAATGAGTGTGTCCCGGTGACATTTCCCACACTGCCTAGGAAGCGGGCGGTGCAAGAATGAGCAATTAAGGTGGGGTCCCCATCCTCAGGGGTTTACAGCTTCGGTCACAGAAAATCCAGGGCCCATACTCATGTGCTACACGTGGGAGTCTGAACTAGCACCATCCTTCTGAAGCACAATCTGTCCATCTGAATCAAAATCTGCAAATTGTTCATTCCTTTTTACCATGATAATTCTTCTATGCCAAGATAACCATCTGAGATAGTAAAAAGGAACAAAACCCCTTGTATGTACAGAGGTGGGTATTTTTACATTAGACTTGAGAGCATAAAATTGAAAACAATCTTAATGTCCAGTAATAGGGAGTGTTTAAGTAACTTAGGTCATACCCACTTTATGGGATGGAAGGAAGTCATTAAAAAGACAGCATTGTATAAAGAGTTTCCAGAAATGTGGGATCTGTTTAGGGCCCAATGTGAAATGAAAAATACAGGATTCAAAATTGTTTACGCAGTAACATCACAGCTATGGAATACTTTTTCACATTGATTGTGGGGCTTTACAGCTTTTGAAATAGTTTCACATGCATTCCTTAATTTTGAGCTTCATGGTGGCCCTTCCATAGAAGCCATCCAGAGATGATTATTCCCGTTCTAAATGTGAGGTGACTGAGGTTTGCTGAGGCTCATGCATCTAATAACCAAGCATTTCCCTTGCATTAGAAATGCAGAGAGTACAGGAGAATCATTATGAAAACTAGAAAACATGCCTTTTGTTTAGGCAAAGACTCGGAGTAGCCTGCCTCTTTCCTTCTCATCCTCTTTCTCCCCCTCCTGTATCTATGGTGAATTCCTCCCATCCCATCCTCTTCCTAGAGGATCGCCACTGATTGGGTGAAAGGAATACATTTCCACATTTGTCTTCCACTACTGCTTTTCCATAGCAAAGTTCTGCGCTTTTACTCAGATACTGCTGTGACCAGAAATGGTTTCTTGCTACAATATATGAAATATCCCTGCATAGGGACCCTCAGCGACAATTCCCTCTGACTCAGGCGCAGTGGCAAAAGCAATAAAGAGCAGGTGGAGATGGTGGCATAAGCAAGGTGGCATCTAACTCCTTGTACATGCAGCCCTTCCCCACCTCTCTGGTCTCTCCTGCATCAGCTGGCCCCAGTGTCTGATCTGTACCACACTGCTCTCTGGACTTAGGTCACATGTCCCACTGCCTTCAGCCCTTCCTCAAGCTTTCTTTCTGCCCTGTATTTCATTTCTGTGATCTTTCCCTTGAAAGAAACCCCTCCCTTCAAGATCAGTGAAAATGAAGCCTCAGGGAAAATGAAGTCCACGGCAGCATCAGCTGCTCCATCCTCAGGGTTCTCCAAACACTGTGTCACATCCTCTCAATATCTGGAACACACTGTATTCTGGTTTAGGGTTTTTTTATTTAAATGTATTTCTTTTTTAATTAGAGGGTAGTTGCTTTACCATGTTGTGTTGGTTTCTGCCGCACACCAACACGAATCAGCCACGGGTACTGGACGTCCCCTCCCTCTCTGACCTCCCTCCCACCTCCCACCCCGTCCCAACCTTTTGGGTTGTCACAGCACTGGATTTGAGTTCCCCGCACTACACAGGACATTTCCACCGGCCGTCCACTTCCACACGTGGCAATGCATGTGTTCAATGCTGCCCTTCAGTTCGCCCACCCTGGCCTTCCCTCTGTGTCTGCAAGTCTGTTCTCTACATCTGTGTCTCCGCTGCTGCCCTGCTGGCTTAATTTTATGATTCCGTCTTCCCCACAAGACTGTGAATGCTCAGGACTAAAGAAGATACAATTCCACTTAATCCTTACAGAAGCATCTTACATATAAGTCGTCTTAATCCCAATTGTTAGATGAGAAATAGGTGCAAAAACGTATGTAGGGTAAGATAGTTAGTAAGTGGCAGACCCATATTTGAACTCACATTGACTTAGGTGTCCCCAGCTCGTCCCATAATAGCCAACCAGGCCTTCCATAGCTGAATGAATGAATGAATGAATGAGTGATTAATCAAAGATATTGCTTAACAGCATCTCCTCCCTGGGCACCCATGCTCACAGGTGGTCAGAACTCAGAGAAAGCCTGGCAGAAATGGATTCAACATCAACTCCTAGAGTCTGTAATTAGCCTCAGCTACAGTCTGTTCTCCCATGATTGCTACAACCAGAAAGGACTTTCCAGATTACCGAGGTCACTGTTCTTTTTTTATTATCCTGTAATCAGGCACTGATTTCCTTCTCAGCTCTCTTTCAGTCCTTCCGGTATTATCTACAGGTAAAGTCTCCAAGTGGTATTAACATGCCTCTTACAAGTAAACATTTGCCAATTTTCCTTTTTAATGAAGAGAGAACAAGTGTCGGGCACAGAGCCTTGGAAGAAAACAACACCGAGCTACAAGCTAGAAGCGCTGTTTTGTTTTCATTATACTCATTTTTACAGTTACCTTCTATTCATGGTGAACGATAATATTTTACCTTTTATATAGTGATTTAAGGTTCCCATTATAAATACACACATGAAGGGGAAAAAAGAGAGTCAATTTAAAGAAAAATATTGTATGAATAATAGTATAGGAGGTATGCAGATACAGAGCAAATCATGCACGTATAAAAGAAGTTGATTTTTGGAAATGCTGCTGCTGCTAAGTTGCTTCAGTCGTGTCCGACTCTGTGCTAGTTAAGTCCAACTACCTATTTTACAGATGCTCAGAAAGGGGAAGTGGTTGCCAGAAATCACCCAGCCAGCTTCTGGTTCAGTCTTCCCCACTCTCCTCTGCCATGCATCTCTCTCTCTAAAAGTTCTTTCTGTATTTATTTTGTGCCTAGGAAAGAAAATGCCAACCAAAGATGTTAATGTTGATCTTTTGATGGCAAGGGGCATGGGGGCTGGGGATGGGTAGTGGGGTGCAGTGGGTAGGGGCTATGTTCTGGATCCCCCAGCAGTGAACAGGCACCCTGTCCTCTGGGCAGGGTCAGCAGGGTGGCAGGCATCTGAGTGGCATCAGGTCCCTCAGTGACTGAGCGAAACACAGGGGAAAACAGACCATTAGGAGAGGAACGCAGAGGAATGATCACAGCTTACAAAACACAGCGTTAATAAAGACCACAAAGATACACCTAAGAGAGGAAAATGAGTCTCTGCCTCTGTAAATAAATCCACGGCTTGCAAACAAAAACATGCCAGGAAAGCCAACTGCAAATGCACTCCTAGAAAAGGAGACCAGATGTCCCTGGAATCTTTTTAATTAAATTGTGAGTCAATTGCAAGCCAGAGGGTGGGGGTGCTGAGGGGAGTGGAATTTTGCTTTCTAAGACTGCCAGATGCAAAGTCCAATTTCCAGGATAATATATCCAGGGTGGAAGAGGCTTTCCAAAATTTAATTACATATTGCCTAGCAACTGAGAAGATGAACAGGAATAAAGTTGGGGGACCTGGGGTGATGCGTTAAAGATGTTGATGCCCCAGGTTGGAGAACGCGCATTGACAGCAGGCTGTGGTCAGGAGCTGCAGGAGGTAGGTAGCTTCAGTTACATGAATTATAAGTCTCATTCTGCTCCGTTTCCCCTGGGCTGACCAACCCAGCAACCTGGCAGAATTAGGGCTCCGCTTTCTTCATCTTTCACAATAGAAGCACCTTCTCTGTGTGTAAAAAGTAATACGTACTGTAAAAAATTCAACAGTATAGAAATCTACAAGGCAGCAAGTGAAACCTCTCCGTCTGACTAGAGCCACTCTTAACTATCTTGGTGCATCTTTCCAGGATTTTCCATTCAGGGTTCATTTTCCTTTTTTTGCCTAAGTGAGCTATTATTACATAATTTTTTTAATGTTTTATTTTATATTAGAGTACAGTTGATTAAAAATGTTGTGTTAGTTTCATGTGTACAGCAAAGTGATTCAGTTCTTCATATACATGCACATATTCTTTTAAATTGTCACATAATATGGAGCAGAGTTCCCTGTGCTCTACAGTAGGTCCTTCTTGGTTATCCATTTTCAATATAGCAGAGTATACCTGTCAATCCCAAACTCCCTTGGGATTGATACATATACACTTATTGGTACTATGTATAAAATAGATAGCTAATGAGACTATATAGCATAGGGAACTCTACTTAATGCACTGTAGCGACCTGAATGTAAAGAAGTCCAAAAGGGATGGGGTATATGTATACGTATGGCTGATTCATTTTGCTATACAGTAGAAACTAACACAGCATTGGAAAGCAACTATACTCTAATAAAAATTAATAAAAAATATGTAGTTTCATAATCTACTTTCGTCTAAGAGATGGCGGATTTCTTAAACTTTTGTATTTTATTGAAATAGAATATATAGCCTGCCAGGCTCCTCTATCCATGGAATTCTCTAGGCAAGAACACTGGAGTGGGTTGCCATACCCTTCTCCGAGAAAATACAGAAAAGCCCACAAATAATGCAACCACCATTGAGAACAATACACAGACCATTGCAACCCTTTCTCCTTCCCATCCAGTTTTCTCATAACCCCTGCTAATCACTACCCCATCCCTTCTCTCCAAGCATATTCATTCCCCTGACTTCAAATATACATTAGTTTTAGCTGATTTTGAACTTCACATGGAAGGAGTCGTACACTATGGATTCTTCAGTGTTGGCTTATTTGCCCAGCATTGTGTAAGACGCATTTACGTAGCTGGGTGTTTGTTGTTGTTCAGTCACTCAGATGTGCCCAACTCTTTGTGACCCCATGGACTGCAGCACGCCAGGCTTCTCTGTCCATCACCATCTCCCGGAGCTTGCTCAAACTCATGCCCATTGAGTCAGTGATGTCATCCAACCATCTTGTCCTCTGTCACCCCCTTCTCCTCCTGCCCTCAGTCTTTCCCAGTATCAGGGTCTCTTCCAGAGAGTCGGCTCTTCACATCAGGTGGTCAAAGTATTGGAGCTTCAGCATCAGTCCTTCCAAGGAACATTCAGGGTTGATTTCCCTTAGGATTGACTGGTTTGATCTACAGTTCAGTGTAGCTGTCCTTCCTTTTTATTTGTATAGTGCTCCAATGTATAATTACATAATAATTGATTTATCCATTCCAATGCTGATGAACTTCTAGGCCGTCTCCAGTTTGGGGCCATTACATATAGAAATGCTTTGTGCATTCCTTTTGGTACACGTATAAAGATCTTTCTCAGGTAAATACCTAGGAGTGAAATTGCCACCTTTCTGTACCAATGTACACATCCCACATCAGTTTATGAAAGTTCCTAAATTCATCGTTTTTAATGTCTGCTTCATGTTTTCGTGTATGGATAGCTCCATAGTGTTCTATTGATGGAATTTTTGGTTGTTGCCAAATGTATTATACATATATGTCTTTTTAAAAAACAATGTTTCCATGAAAATGCTTCTGCATTTATCTTTGACTACTTACATGATTATTCCTTAGGATGAATTCCTAGGAGCAAGATTTTTGGGATCAAAAAGTATATGTATTTTAAATTTCCATCTATCCAGGTTTCCTGAGTTTTCTTTCTAATTTCTTGTGATCCCATATTTCTTTTGGCTGCTCCTGAATTTCATCTTTCTGTTTGCTTCTTTGAACACTCTTCAGTTACCAACTGTTCCATAAAAGGTGGGCTCCAGAAATGATCTCTGCACTTCTTGGGGCAGGCCTGAATGAACTGGGTGGAAAGATGAGGTCTAGAAATGCCATGGACCTAGACATGGAGTTCAGTTCAATTCAGTCGCTCAGTCATGTCCGACATGGAGATCACGGTTCACAAAATCTATTCCAAGTCTTAAGAAAGAGTTGGTCACTGAAATGTGCTTCTTGAATTTTGTCTGATCCTCCCATTACCTTAGAGTAGCAACCTTGGACCCAAAGAACATTGTTCATTTGGATCCCAGTGATTTCTGGATGTGTGGTCCTTAGGACACATCTGTCATGTGGGAAGAAAAGAATCCATCAAGTGAATACTGACATTCAGACATTTATTGAGAGCATTATGTGCCAGCTACTATTCTAGACCTTGGGTATCTGAAGACAATTAGTATCTAGGAGACAGAGGTTTAGGGCAAAAATTCTGCAATGAAGATATGACATGTTACATGAGCACAGAAGGGGCAACAAACACTTAAAGAGGGACAGAAAAGGCTTAATGGAAAATTCATGTATTTGCTGCTCTGTCTGGGTTAGTTTGGCTGAGGATTAACCACTTTTAAGAGAGAGATGAATTTGTCAACGATTCGTATTTCCTGTTCCCCTCCAACACACCAGGACCTACAGGATGATGTTTTATTTAGGCTATTTCTGTCAATTTTTACAATAACCTTATAGACTGATCATTCTCCCCATTCCTCAGAGGACGAACTTAAGGCTCAAAGAGAATAAAGTGAACGTGCCAAGGTTGTGGAGCTAGTCACAAGGAAAAGGAAGATGAGAAACCATCACTGTCGGATTCCCAAGACCAAGCTCTTTTAGCATCTGTGGGACATTTTAACAAAGGGCCAAGCAAAAGCCCAATTAGAAAGGTTTTGAGATTGATTGTGAAGGCAGGCAGGCAACAGGACACAGGGAAGGAGTACTGGTCTCCCGAGGAGCTGAGGTTCCACTGGGGAGATGGCTCTTGGAGGGCGAACACAGTGGTTTTTGGACCCTCATGGACAGATGAGCAGTGCGCATCACTTGCTCCAGAAAGAAGCCACAGAACTTGCTTCCCTGTGCTCACCTCTGCATCCTCAGACTCGGGGATCCCAGTGAGCAGCATGCTGACAAGGCAGACGGGAACATGCAAAGAGGGATTCAAATGCCCCAGCTGCACCAGAGCTCTGGCATGGTCAGCACCTTCTGAAAGCAGTCCAGGGACATGGGATTTAGGGAGAACGACATTAATGGTTCCTTCCCAAGAAGACTTAAATAAGGCACAAAGCTGAGACTTGAACTCACGTCTCCAGGTTCATGGTTTCCATGTGAGAAAGTTGTTCTACTATAAGGCACTGATGCTGTTTGCTCTTAGCAAGAGCTAGGAACACTTTTTCTCTGTGCTATGAAAGTACTATTAGTAGTCATACATTTATATACTAATTAAATTTTATTTATTCACTTATTTATCTATTTGACAATATTTAAAGCAGGGGACAGCAATTTATTTATTTATGTGAATGTTGATACAGTTACTAGTTCAACCTTATGAGCCTTGTAGTCTCTATAACTACTCAACTCTGCCACTGTATCATCGTGGAAGCAGCCTTATAATATGTAAACGAATGGGTATTTTCTGTTCCAATAAAACTTTATTTACAAAAACAAATGACATGGGACATGGGGTAGCCACTGGCCAAATAAAGTGAGACCCCATCCTCACACTGAATAAAAAAAATAACTCAAAATAGATTAAAGACTTAAATGTAAAGGCTGAATAAATAAAGGCAAAATCTTTATGACCTTAAATCACACAATGGTTTTCAGTTATGGCACCAAATACGCAAACAAAAAAAGAAGATAAATCAGACTTTATCAAAATGCTTTTTTTTATGTTGTAAAGAACACTATCAAGAAAGTGAAAAGAATTCACAAGATATAAGAATATATTTGCAAACCATATACCTGGTAAGGGTATCATATTCCAAATATGTAAAGAACTCATACAATGCGGGAGACCTGGGCTCAATCCCTGGGTTGGGAAGATCCCCTGGAGAAGGGATAGGCTACCCACTCCAGTATTCTGACCTGGAGAATTCCATGTACTGTATAGTCCATGGGGTCGCAAAGAGTTGGACACGACTGAGCGACTTTCATACAACATAATTATAAAAAGACAAGTCACCCAATTAAAGAATGAACAAAGAATCTGAAGAGACATTTCTTCTTAGAAGATATATAAATGGTTGATAAGCACATGGAAGGATGCTTGAGATCATGAGCCATTAGGGAAACGCAAATCAAAACCCACAAGGAGATACAGCTCCACAGAGAGCTGGCTCTAATAAAGCAGACAAAGAAGAGTGAGTGCTGGTGAGGGTGTGACACCATCTCTCGTCCCATCTGATGAAACTCTCACACCCTGTTGGTGAGAATGAAAAATGGTGCAGTCATTTGGGAAAACATTGATGCTTCATCAAAAGGTTACACATAGAGTTATCACATAACCCAGAAACTCCATTTCTAAATACATATCCAAGACAAATAAAGACATATTTCTATATAAAACTTGTACACAGATGTTCTTAATAGAATTACTCATGATTACCAAAAACTGGAGACAACCCAAATGTCCCTCAGCTAATGAACATAAAATGTGGTCTAGTTGGACAATGGAATACTGTGTGCGTTAGTCCTTTAGTTGTATCTGACTCTTTGTGACCTCATGGACTGTAGCCTACCAGGTTCATCTGTCCATGGGATTCTCCAGGCCAGAATACTGGATGGGTAGCTGTTCCCTTCTCCAGGGGATCTTCCTAACCCAGGGATGAAACTCAGGTTTCCTGCATCGCAGGCGGATTCTTTATCATCTGAGCCACCAGGGAAGCCCTCAGTTCAGTTCAGTCACGTCCGACCCTTTGTGACCCCATGAACCACGGTACGCCAGGCCTCCCTGTCCATCACCAACTCCCGGAGTCCACCCAAACCCATATCCATTGTGTCGGTGATGCCATCCAACTCTCTCATCCTTTGTTGCCCCCTTCTCCTCCTGCCCTCAATCTTTCCCAGCTCCAGGGTCTTTTCAAATGAATCAGCTCTCCGCATCAGGTGGCCAAAGTATTGGAGTTTCAGCTTCAACATCAGTCCCTCCAATGAAAACCTGGGACTGATCTCCTTTAGGAGGGACAGGTTGGATCCCCTTGCAGTCCAAGGGACTCTCAAGAGTCTTCTCCAACACCACAGTTCAAAACCATCAATTCTTCAGTGCTCAGCCTTCTTTATAGTCCAAATCTCACATCCATACATGACCACTGGAGAAACCATAACCTTGACTAGACGGACCTTTGTTGGCAAAGTAACGTCTCTGCTTTTTAATATGCTGTCTAGGTTGGTCATAACTTTCCTTCCAAGGAGTAAGCGTCTTTTAATTTCATGGCTGCAGTCACCATCTGCAGTGATTTTGGAGCCCAGAAAAATAAAGTCAGCCACCGATTCCACTGTTTCCCCATCTATTTCCCATGAAGTGATGGGACCAGATGCCATGGTCTTAATTTTCTGAATGTTGAGCTTTAAACCAACTTTTTCACTCTCCTCTTTCACTTTCATCAAGAGGCTTTTTAGTTCCTCTTCACTTTCTGCCATAAGGGTGGTGTCATCTGCATATCTGAGGTTATTGATATTTCTCCCGGCAACTTTGATTCCAGCTTGTGCTTCTTCTAGCCCAGCGTTTCTCATGATGTACTCTGTATAGAAGTTAAATAAGCAGGGTGACAATATACAGCCTTGACGTACTCCTTTCCCTATTTGGAACCAGTCTGCTGTTCCATTTCCAGTTCTAACTGTTACTTCCTGACCTGTATACAGATTTGTCAAGAGGCAGGTCAGGTGGTCTGATATTCCCATCTCTTTCAGAATTTTCCACAGTTTATTGTGATCCACATAGTCAAAGGCTTTGGCATAGTCAATAAAGCAGAAATAGATGTTTTTCTGGAACTCTCTTCCTTTTTCCATGATCCAGCAGATGTTGGCAATTTGATCTCTAGTTCCTCTGCCTTTTCTAAAACCAGCTTGAACATCTGGAAGTTCACAGTTTTTGTATTGCTGAAGCCTGGCTTGGAGACTTTTGAGCATTACTTTATTAGTGTGTGACATGAGTGCAATTGTGCAGTAGTTTGAGCATTTTTTGGAATTACCTTTCTTTTGGATTGGATGCTCAGACACAAATAGGAATGAAGTACAAATACATGTTATAACATAGATGTTCCTTGAAATCGACATGCTAAGTGAAAGAATCCAGGTATATCGTATGGTTCTGTTCATATGAAATGTCAGGATTAGGCAAATCTATGAAGATGCCATGCAGATTAGTGGTCGCCTAGAGCTACAGGTGAGGGGCTGTGGGGATGCCGTTGTTAACAGCGCATCCCTGGAGCTGGGCCCTCCTGGATTTAATCCCAGCCATGCTGCCCTCCAGCTGTATGACTCTGAGCATGCTACTGATGGCCTGGTTGTGCCTCAGTTCCCTCCTCTCTAAAATGATCAGGACTATACCTATGTTTCCCATGTGGTGCTAGTGGAAAAGAACGTACCTGCCAACACAGGAGACATGAGACTCAGGTTGGGTCCCTGGGTTGGGAAGATCCCCTGGAGGAGGGCATGGCAACCCACTCCAGTATTCTTGTCTGGAGAATCCCATGGACAGAGGAGCCTGGCGGGCTACAGTCCAGTAGGGTGCAAAGAGTTGGACACAACTGAAGCGACTTAGCAAGCACACATACCTATGTCACTGTGAGATGCAGTGAGCCAACACATGCAATGTTCTCAGAGCAGCACTGTCGCTGTGTTTTGAGAATCAGGGCTGGCCCTTGCCAAAGGGGGTCGGGGGAGGCACCATGCCTCTTGGTTGATGAGTCCCTGAGGAGTCCCTGCCCCTGCTGGGCTGCTTTTCCTCCAGTGTGAGCCGTGGGAGTCCATGATCAAGTGCAGTGACAGTCCCCGCCTCTCCCACCCAGGCTCCCTTCAGGCTCTCCCAGATACATCCCAGGCCTGGGGCTCAAGGTGACTTCTAAACACACGCCCTGGGAGGACTGAGCTCCCTGGGGTCCTGGCAGGAGGGCTTCCAGGGATGAGATGCTTCCTGAGGTCGGGGGACTCTGTCAGCTCAGCTGGCAGCTGGGAGGGGCCAGGGTCAGGCTGCAGCAAGTCACCACCTTGGGATAATTAAAAGCGCACTTCACATGGCAACTATTCTGGGCAACACTTGAAGAAAGAACACTGATCGATGCTAATTGACTGCAGCAAGGCAGCAGAGTGCCCAGTCACATCCCTTCCAGTATCTCCCCCAGTGCTAACCCAGCCTCCTTCCTGCCTGCTGAGGCTGACCTGCTGACTTTCCCAGTTTCTAGGATGGACGATATGGGAGCAGACCCCGTCGGCAGGAAGGAGCTGGGAAGGGGGCAGGGGTGTGTGGTGATGCTTCTCCCTGTTGCACACTTGTCTCATTCAGGATTAGGACAGGTCCACCTCCCACCCCTTCCAGAGGTGTTATCTCACAGGTCCACCTCCCACCAGTCTAGAGGTGTTATCTCACAAGGCAGCCTTCTCAGTAAGCTAGGAGCTTCTGTGTTCTCAGAGCCCTCAGAGGGAGAGGACTCAGCTGCCTGAATGATGGGGGGAGGGGGAAAGATGGCCACAGGAAAGAGGGAGGCTAATGAATTATGCATGGCTGGAGGTGATGGTAAACATCCCTGGATGGCTCTGATGAGCTGATGGCAGACAGGCTGGCGGCAAGGGAGAGCGGGACGCTGAGTCACAGCAAAGGGGGTGATTAGTCTGTCAGCCGTACCCACCTCTGGGTGTGGTGTGGTATCGGGGCTGAGTCACATTCTGCAGGAAGAGAGTGAGGCACGTGGACCCCAGAAGGATCAGGGAGGGAGCATATGTTTTTGATGAGCGATGCTGTTTGGAGATCCCTCCTCCCCTCCTACCTTCAGGCTTAGTCCCCCTCCCCAGCATCCCTAGAAATTATCCACCCTGGACCAGCCAGCCAGATCTCAGCCGGAAGAGATAGGACTCCTCTCTCCTCAGCCGGAGGGGATGCAGGTAGTCTTCCATTGCTTCTTGTGTGTCTGACTTCTCTCATGGGTGGCCTTGAAGCCCAGCCTGGGAAATTTTGGATTTGGGCCTGAAGTCAGGAGTGGGACTGATTGACAGCACATCACGGAGCACCAAGCCATGGAGACCCGAGATGGAGGGAAGCCTAGACCCCACAGACAGCTGGAACCAAGGGTCAGTCTGAGCGGGCCTGGCAGGGAGATACGAAGGGAGATAAGAATGCAACCAGAGACACCAATGGAAGGGTGGATGGATGGGTTCACTCATTCATTCATTAACTGGCACAAACTTATTGAGCACTGCTACATAATAGGCACATACCACTCACCTAGAGCCAGCCATCCTGGAATGTGAAGTCAAGTGGGCCTTAGGAAGAATCACTATGAATAAAGCTAGTGGAGGTGATGGAATTCCAGTTGAACTATTTCAAATCCTGAAAGATGATGCTGTGAAAGTGCTAAACTCAATGCTAGCTAATTTGGAAAACTCAGCAGTGGCCACAGGACTGGAAAAGGTCAGTTTTCATTCCAATCCCAAAGAAAGGCAATGCCAAAGAAGGCTCAAACTACCGCACAATTGCACTCATTTCACACGCTAGTAAAGTAATGCTCAAAATTATCCAAGCCAGGCTTCAACAGTACGTGAACTGAGAACTTCCATATGTTCAAACTGGATTTAGAAAAGGCAGAGGAACCAGAGATCAAATTGCCAACATCTGTTGGATCATCGAAAAAGCAAGAGAGTTCCAGAAAAACATCTATTTCTGCTTTACTGACTATGCCAGAGCCTTTGACTATGTGGATCACAACAAACTGTGGAAAATTCTTAAAGAGATGTGAATACCAGACCACCTGACCTGCCTCTTGAGAAATCTGTATGGAGGTCAGGAAGCAACAGTTAGAACTGGACATGGAACAACAGACTGGTTCCAAATAGGGAAAGGAGTACGTCAAGGCTGTATATTGTCACCTTGCTTATTTAACTTATATGCAGAGTACATCATGAAAAATGCTGGGCTGGATGAAGCACAAGCTGGAGTCAAGATTGCTGGAAGAAATATCAATAACCTCAGATATGCAGATGATACCACCCTTATGGCAGAAAGTGAAGAACTAAAATGCTTCTTGATGAAAGTGAAAGAGGAGAGTGAAAAAGTTGGCTTAAAACTCAACATTCAGAAAATTAAGATCATGGCATCTGGTCCCATCACTTCATGGAAAATAGATGGGGAAACAATGGAAACAGTGAGAGACTTTATTTTTTGGCCTCCAAAATCACTGCAGATGGTGACTGCAGCCATGAAATTAAAAGACGCTTGCTCCTTGGAAGAAAAGTTATGACCAACCTAGACAGCATATTCAAAAGCAGAGACATTACTTTGCCAACAAAGGTCTGTCTAGTTAAAGCTATGGTTTTTCCAGTAGTCATGTATGGATGTGAGAGTTGGACTATAAAGAAAGCTGAGTGCTGAAGAATTGGTGTTTTTGAACTGTGGTGTTGGAAAAGACTCTTGAGAGTTCTTGCATTGCAAGAAGATCCAACCAGTCCATCCTAAAGGAAATCAGTCCTGAATATTCATTGGAAGGAGTGATGCTGAAGCTGAAACTCCAATACTTTGGCCACCTGATGGGAAGAACTGACTCACTGGAAAAGACCCTGAAGCTGGGAAAGATTGAAGGCAGGAGGAGAAGGGGACGACAGAGGAAGAGATGGTTGGATGGCATTACCGACTCAATGGACATGAGTTTAAGTAAAGTCCGGGAGTTGGTGATGGACAGGGAAGCCTGGCATACTGTAGTCCATGGGGTCGTAAAGAGTCAGCCATGACTGAGCGACTGATCTGAACATACCAGGCAATCCTCCTTATATGTTGGGAATACAGGGATCACCAAGATGGTCCAAATACCCAAATACCTATCCTCATGGGACAGTTTGGTGGGGACCAAAAAAAAAAAAAAAAAAAACAGGTAAGCACTGGACATCCATACTTCCACCATATGATGCAAAGAGCTAAGTCATGGGAAAAGACCCTGATGCTAGGAAAGATTGAAGGTGAAAGGATAAGGGGGTGGCAGAGGAAGAGATGGTTAGATAGCATCACTGACTCACTGGACATGAGTTTGAGTAATGAGCTTGGTGTTGTGAGAAGACCACCTTGGGTAGGAGACCTCAGAGCTGGTACTTGGACATGGGAACCTGGGGGACAGGGCGCAGGAAGGGCCCGAGGCAGGGAAGAGCTCCCATATTCAGAGCCCCAGGAGGGCTGCTGTGGCTTGAATAATGAGGGAGGAGGTGGGGTGGGAGCCGGAAGGGGGCCAGGTCACACAGGGCATGGTGCAGAAGAGACTGGATTTCCAGTGCTGTGCAAAGCTGTGGATAATCTTTGTGAGAGTAAATCCCAGGAAAGTGGCTGCTGTGGACATGTTTGCCACTCTGCTTTGCCACTCTGGCCGTCTCTGAAGGCTGGAGGCACAATGCTTGGTCTTGATAGGCAGTCCTTACCCAGAGCCTGCAGGCTAGCCTCCAAGCTGTAGGAGCATCAAAACACTTGAAGACAGGATAAGAGGAATGTTTACAAAGCACAAATTCTCATCACAGTGGAGATAAGTAGAATTCAGAGTTAAAAAACATGTCGACCCCAAAAGTGGTAGGATTTGACTCTGACTTAGAGCCCATGATCTTAACTGTTTGTCTGTACTTGAAAGAACTGGAGGGTGTATTTCATATTTCAACTTCAAAATCTGACCTGTGATGAAACAGCTGGCTGGTGGCTGAACAGAGCTAGGACTGAGGCAGAGACTTTCTGCCTTGAGGTTTGGGACTCTCCCACTCTGCTCTTGACAGGCTCCTGGGGCAGTAGAAAAGGGAGGATTTGGGATCCTTCCCATGTCATCACTTAATACTGGGTGACCTTGGACAGGTTTCCTTGCTTCTCTAAGCTTCAGATCCTTATCCATAAAGTGGGGTATTAGAATCAATTTCAGTCTTACAAAGGATTGCTGTAAAGATTAAAAGGAGAAATGCCATACGCAAAAATATCTGAGGCTGTTTTTGAAGCCTCAAGCAGAGTTGAGGTTCAAACCCAGGAACGAGTGCCTCCCAAGGCTGAGAATTCTGTGTGTCTATGACCGCATCTGGAAGCAGATGACCCAAACTCCTCTTTTGGGAAAGTGTAGTCTGGGGCTCTGATCCCCTTCCGCAAGCCTCCAGCCTCCGGCACGTGGAAGAGATAGCCTCAGATCTATATCTTAGCTGGGCAGCTGGATGGCCTGACTCTGACCGGTTTTTGCCTTCCTCTTTCAAGATGGTCCTGGTTTCAATCTTTCTCACCTCACATGATTTCCCAGTCACTGATCTGGAGACCAGGGCTTTAGCCCCATGTCTTTGGGTTTGGCATCATCTAGGCTGTAACCTCAATCACCTTGCACTTGACTTTGCTCCTCCCCCTAGGATTTGACTGACAGAAGCATCTAGAGATGCCCAGATGATAGGAGAAAACGCTGTGTCTGCCAGAGTTGGCTGGACCCTACTTATTTCAAAACCCCTCACAATGTACACTATACCCTTCTGACCACATGAGGAGGAGGAATGGAAGGATCTTCAATCTCTTATTTCAGATAGAGTTGCCAGATGAAATACAGGACACTGTCAAATCTGAATTTCACAGAAGCAACACATTTTCAGCAAAAGTGTATCCCAAATATTGCAGGGAATATAAAAACTAAAAGTCAGTCTGTTGTTTATCTGAAATTTAATTGGGTGTTCTCTAATTTCATTTGCTAAACCAAGTGGCCTTAGTTTGCAATCAACCATCCTTCCCACCATGGGCCCCTGACCTTGAGCCTCAGTTCTGAAAATGGCTTAACCTGGTCTGGGACTCGGCCTTGAACCCCTTGTACCCAGACACCACTGATAGATGTGTCCCCATTCTCCTGTGGCTGACCCTCATCATGACAACCTCCTTCCTAGTGTCCCAGGCTCCCTGACTTCCTAACTCTCCTGCTGTTTCACGGGCACAGTCTTCCTCCACCTCTTTGCTGGCCACAGACTTTCCTCAGGCTAGCCTTCTGATGGTCAGTACTTCTGAATGGGTGGGGGGTAGTTTGGGGGCTTCCCTGATAGCTCAGTTGGTAAAGAATCCACTTGTAATGCAGGAGAGCCTGGTTCGATTCCTGGGTCAGGAAGATCCACTGAAGAAGGGATAGGCCACCCACTCCAGTATTCTTTGCCTTCCCTTGTGGCTCAGCTGGTAAAGAATCCATCTGCAATGCGGGAGACCTGGGTTCGATCTCTGGGTTGGGAAGATCCCCTGGAGAAGGGAAAGGATACCCCCCTCCAGTATTCTGGCCCGGAGAATTCTAAGGACTGTATAGTCCACAGGGTCACAAAGAGTCCAGCATGGCTGAGCGACTTTTACTTCACTTCACCAGCACCTTGCTCCCCACTGCCTGAAGTTCCCTCTGGTGACAGTCATCTACTGCTAGTCAGCACACACTCTTTGCTTTGTTTTTTTGCTTTTGCTTTTTAATTTCAGATTTTATATATATAGTTTTGGTCTGTGTGGCACAGCAGGTGGGATCTTAGTCCCCTGACCAGGGATTGAACCCAATGCCTCTTGCATCGGAAGTGTGTGTGGAGTTTCAACCACTGGACCATCAGGGAAGTCCCAGCACACGCTCTTTGGACAGCTTGTTCTCCCTGTCTTGCCAGGGAGCACACCTGTTACTAGTCTTGCCCCTTCTTCCCGGTGGTGCTCCAGTCTTGTTAAAAATAACTGCCCTTCCCTATGGAACACAGGGCTTCCCAGGCAGCACTAGTGGTAAAGAACCTGCCTGCCAATGCAGGAGACATAAGAGGTGTGAGTTTGATCCCTGGATCAGGAAGATCTCCTGGAGTAGGAAATTGCAACCCACTGTAGTATTCTTGCCTAGAGAATGGCCATGGACAGATGAGCCTGGTGGGCTACAGTCCATGGGGTTGCAGAGTCAGACACGACTGAAGCCACTTAGCACACAAGTACATACTAAGTCCCTCAGGAAAAAAAAAAAAAAAGTCCCTATGGAAAACATTATGGAAGCTTCTTAAAAATTTGAAAATAGAGTTACTATATGATCCAGAAATCCCTCTCCTGGGACTATACCTGGAGAAAACCATCATATGAAAAGATACGCACACTCCCATAGCAGCACTGCTCACAATCACCAAGACATAGAAGCAACCTAAGTGTCCACTGACAGATGAATGGATAAAGAAGATGCAGTGTGTGTGTGTGTGTGTGTGTGTGTGTGTGTGTGTGTATACACACAATACAATGGGGTATCACTCAACAATAAAAGAATAATGCCATTTACAGCTACATGGATGGACCTAGAGATTATCATAGTAACTGAAGTCAGCCAGAAAGAGACAGGTATCATATGATATCACTTATATGATAGGAGGAGAGTGAAAGAACCAGCTTAAAACTAAATCTTAAAAAACTAAGATCATAGCATTGAGCCCCATTACTTCATGGCAAATAGAAGGGGGAAAGGTGGAAGCAGTGACAGATTTCCTCTTCTTGGGCTCTAAAATCACTGCAGATGGTGACTGCAGCCATGAGATCAGAAGACAATTGCTTCTTGGCAGGGAAGCTATGAAAAACCTAGGAAGTGGGTTGAAAAGCAGAGATATTACTCCACTGACAAAGGTCATATAGTCAAGGCTATGGTCTTCCCAGTGGTCACGTATGGTTGTGAGAGCTGGACCATAAAGAAGGCAGAGCACCAGAGAATTGATGCCTTTGAACTATGGTGCTGGAGAAGACTCCTGAAAGTCCCTTGAACAGCAGGGAGATATAACCAGTCAATCGTAAGGGAAATCAACTCTGAATACTCATTGGAAGGACTGATGCTGAAGCCGAAGCTCCAGTATTTTGGTAATCTGATGTAAACAGCTGAATCATTAGAAAAGTCCCTGATGCTGGCAAAGATTGAGGGCAGAATAAGAGGGTGTCAGAGGATGAGATGGTTGGATGGCATCACTGATGCAATGGACATGAATTTGGGCAAACTTCAGGAGATGGTGAGGGACAGGGAGGCCTGGTGTGCTGCAGGCCTTGAGGCCACAAAGAGTCAGACAAGACTGGGCGACTGGACACCAACAACAATCATTTATATGTGGAATCTAAAAAAAAAAACCAATTCAAATAAACTCATGTACAAAGCAGAATGTACTCATAAACATAGAAAACAAACTTATGGTTACCAAAGGGGAAAGGGGGGAGGGATAAATGAGGACTTTGGGATTAATTGATACACACTACTATGTATAAAATAGATAACCAAAAAGGACTTAGTTTCAGAGCACAGGAGAACTATATTCAGTATCTTGTAATAACTTAAAATGGAAAAGAATCTGAAAAAGAATATAACTGAATCACTTTGTTGTGCATCTGAAACTAGCATAACATTGTGAATTAAATACACTTCAAAAAAAAAAAACTGTCTCCCTCCCTCTTAACCTATGCCAAGCTCTGGCGACAGTCAATCTTTGAACTCCAAGAGGGCAGGGACTACATGCTTGAGCCCATATCTGTTATATTCTCCATCACCTAACAGCACTAGTCCCGTAGTACACACTTAGTAAATATTTGTTGAGTAAATGAAAATAGAGAAAACAGGAAACCAAGGCTCTGAGGACAGTTGGACTTTCAATTAGTACTATGATTTTTACAAAGAGAAATATTTCTGAGAGGCAACAGAGATTTCCAGAGTGCTCTTGGCTCATTTCTCCGGGATCACCAGCCCATGGTTCTCTCACCACAGGTATTTTTCATTACCATATACGTAAGGACATATAAAGTATGTGATTCCTTTGGCAATGGGCTTCCCTGGTAGTTCAGATGGTAAAGCGTCTGCCTGCAATGTGGGAGACCTGGGTTCGATCCCCAGGTCAGGAAGATCCCCTGGAGAAGGAAATGGCAACCCACTCCAGTATTCTTGCCTGGAGAATTCCATGGATGGAGCACCCTGGTGGGCTACAGTCCATGGGGTTGCAAAGAGTCGGACACGACTGAGCGACTTCACTTTCACTTTCTTTCCTTTGGCAATAATGGCTCAAGACGAAAGACATCCCAAAAGAGAGAGAAAAGAACAAAGGAAGAGAAACTGTCTTGAGAATGACTTAGGCTGCCCCTCCCCAGCCCATGGCCAGGATCTTGTGTCTCCTTTACTCAATACGCACTCACTCACCCAGGCCTTCAGGGAGCTGTCCTGGGTTAGTCACTTTCTTGCTTTCCTCCCAGATCCCTTTCTCGTCCTGGTCCTGCCCTCCCTGATCCCTAAGCCCCAGCTGTGTACTAAAATGCTTAACGAATGAGGCTGCATTTCAACTCTTGGCCACTATGTCTCACTCCAGCCAAAGGAACCCAGCCCACAGGAAAACGATGAACTGGATGATGCTTCTCTTTAAAAATAATCCCCTTGAGAGGGCAAAGGGGCCAAGGAGTGGTTGAATTCCAGTTTTTATAACACCACTTAGTGGAGATCTCTTAAGTCCAGTGAAAAGCAATGAAGCCCTATTGATTATCACTAAAAAAAAAAAAAAGGGAGGAGAAAAATGTGTGAATTAGGAAAATTTCTCAATTGTAGTCTTTTTTTTTTTTTAAGAAAAGAGAGGGGGCATTTGACACCAGACATATTTAAAATACAAAATAAAGAATTAAAAAATGGGCCTAGGGACTTCCCTGGCAGTCCAGTGATGAAGACTCTGAATCTCCAGTGCAGAGGGTATGGGATCGATCCCTGGTGGGGAAATTAAGATCTTCCATGCCATGTGGTTTGACCAAAAATGAAAAAGAAAATGGGCCCAATTGAGCAGCAGGAACATTTTCATCAGAGGGATATGGAACCAAGACGCCAAAGACTTGGATTCCAGGTCTCTCCATGGTCCTTACTGGCTGTGTTACCTTATGTCTTTGTAACTGTTTTCATCAGTAAAATGGAACTCAAGTAATGATCTTCCCTAACTTGCAGGATCATGGTGGGAGGAAAACAAATCAGGAGATGTACTCACTCCACTCCTTGAGGAGTCACACACAGAGAGGAGGCAGCCGTAGAGTCCCCCACGTGGAGTCTCCCACCTGGGAAGGCCCTTGGGACTTGGCCACTGCGGGTGCCTAGGGCACCTGGTCACTCTGTATCTGACGAGGTTAGGAAACAAGACTTTGTGGATCCCATTCAAACCAGGACATCTGTGACTAACCATATGTTTTAAATCTAAACCTAGTAAACAGCACTAAGAATCCTGAGTGCCTTAATTTATACTTTTTAACTTCCTCTCCATTGATCAAGGACCGGCATGTTATTGCACGATTTCAGTGCTTTTGACAACTCTATAAGGAGAATAATGACCATCGCCATTTCCTAGATGAGGACAGTGAATCACTGGGAGGTGAAGTAAGATGCCCAAGGTCTTACAGCTCAGTGAATGAATGGTAAAGCCCGTTTTCCAATAAATATTACATCTTCTTAACTATCCTGTCTTAAATTCCCTATGTCTTCATTCATTTGACAGCTATTTGTTGAGCACCTCCTGTATGACCATCACTGTGCTGGGTACAGGGAACACCATGGGGGAGGGTTGTGTGAAACAGGCGGTCTCCATCTGAGCAGAGCTCATAGTCCAGCTGTCCTTGAACTTGGAATCTGAACCAGGTCTGCTTCTCAGTTGGATGGGCAAAGGAGTAGAGCAGTCCAGCCTAGCCCCACAGATAAAGTGTTATCCAAAGGCCACATGATACTCAATGATTCTGCAGAATTGACTCACTATGTACTTCTCTGAGAACTGCAGCTTCCCTGGAAACACTGCTGTTATCCAGTAGTCCATGTGTTGAAGTTGGGATCTGAGTTCCACATCAAATTTATGTTAGCTCTGCTTTTCTGATCTAGGGAGCGAAGCTCAACATTATTTCTCAGCTCACAAAAACCCAGCAGTGTGTGCTTTGCCACAGTAAATGGTAAGGCATATCTCAACATATTAAAACAGATAACAGCTACTAGGAGGCCAAGGGCATTTATTGCTTATTTTTACTCCTTTTTCCTGTCTTCTTGTCTGATGTCCTGCATCTGCATACTGAATAAAATTCTGGTGAATGAATGAAACAAGAGGACCCGTTGGCTTCGCTCCATACAAAGACTGCAGACTTTGCCTCTGGGTCTGTTCAATCATTTAATACATAGCAGAATTTGTACCTAGGAGGAACCAGGTAGAGTGTTACTTGTTTCATTGCAATGGGAGGATTAAGTCAGAGCAAATAGATCAGTAGCCTCACAAAGTACAGAAAGTTGGCAAACCCTTCCTTCCCACCGATTTTCCCTGGACAGTTCCTCCATTGGTCTGTCTTAAGAACCATCACTGCCGCACAGATGAGTCCTGAATCCTTTCTAGCCCCAGGAGTTTTCTTCTCAGCCCCACGCACACGTCAGTTTGCCTGCTGGCTATCTCCCCATGAACAGTCCACAAGAACCATAGACTCCATAAGAACCAGACTCAAGACAGCACTTCCCTTGCCCCTACATCCAGCAAGTACCTCTCTGAATTCCCTGCAATAGTGAGTGTACCATTCATTCTGTAAAACGAAGAATGAAAAACAGAACAAAGCTCACATGCATTTAGTACTTGTGTTCCATGCTCTGCTGCTGCTACTGCTGCTAAGTCGCTTTAGTCGTGTCTGACTCTGTGCAACCCCAGAGACAGCAGCCCACCAGGCTCCCCTGTCCCTGGGATTCTCCAGGCAAGAACACTGCAGTGGGGTGCCATTGCCTTCTCTGTTCCATGCTCTATCTTACAACAATTAAATGTCTTTTCTTACAGATGAGAAAACTGAATTAACTTGCCCTTGGTCACATTAGTAAGTTCAAGACTTAGGATTCAAATCCAGGAAATCCAGAGTCCAGTGAGTAACCACACGACTCTCTCTCTGCCCGAGCACTGATCTGGGCATTCTTTCTTCACGACTCCACACCAGTCATTTCTCTGCCTTTTTTTTTTGATCTTACTTTGGGCATCAGGAGGCTGACTTCTATGCACCATGCCATCTAGGCTCCCTTGCCCTCTGGCTGAAGGCTGGGTGTGGTCAGTGGGAGATTAAAAGGCTGGAAGGTGGGGACATATGTATATCTATGGCTGATTCATGTTGATGTTTGGCAGAAACCAACACAATTCTGTAAAGCAATTATCCTTCAACTAAAAATAAATACATTAATGGTGAGGGTGTGGAGAAAAGGGAACCCTCTTGCATTGCTCATGGGAATGTAAATTGATACAGCCACTACGGAAGATGGTATGGAGAGTCCTTTAAAAAAAAAAAAAAAAAACTAGGGATAAAACCACCATATGAGCTAGCAACCCCTCTCCTAGGCATATACCCTGAGGAAACCAAAATTGAAAAAGGCACATACCCCAATGTTCATTGCAGGACTATCATTCTACAATAACTACAGCATGGAAGCAACCTAGATGTCCATCAACAGATGCATGCATAAAGAAGCTGTGGTACATATATACAAAGGAATATCACTCAGCCATAAAAAGGAACACATTTGAGTTAGTCCTAATGAGGTGGACAAACTGAGAGCCTATTATGCAGAGTGAAGTAAGTCAGAAAGAGAAATATAAAGATCATATACTGATGAATATATATGGAATCTAGAATGATGGTAGTGATGAATTTATTTGTAGGGCAGCAATGGAGAAACAGACATGGAGAACAGACCTATGGACACAGGGGGAGGGAAGAAGGGAGACGGTGAGATGTATGGAGAGAGTAACATGGAAACTTACAATACCATATGGAAAATAGATAGCCAATGGGAATTTGCTGTATGGCTCAGGAAACTCAAACAGGGGCTCCGTGATAATCTAGAAGGGTGGGATGGGGAGGAAAATGGGAGGGAGATGGGCAGGAGAGGACATATGTATACCTATGGCTGATTCTTTTTGATGTTTGATGGAAAACAACACAATTCTGTAAAGCAATTATACTTTAGTTAAGAAATAAATAAAGTGGCAATAAATAAATACATTTTGTTAAAAACAGCTGGAAGGAAGGTCGGGATGTTCACTCCCACATCCTCTCTGCTTCCTCCTGGCCTCGCTCAGTACTAGAAGGGGCTGAGTTCTAAGGTGACAGCTCCTCCCTGGGTCTGTAGTGCCCTGTCCTCACCTTGCTCCTCCACGCCCAAGGGTAGCAAGAACTCCCTATGGTGTTTTGTCCCTGGGATGCTTCTCCAGAGCCAATGCTTCCTTACCCCCTGCTCAAACCTCTGTAAATAGCCCTCCCTTCTCATCCCTGCAGCCATTCCTTCAGATTCCAAACCTTGACATCACCTGGGGCCTCCTCCCCCCATCCCCTGTCCCAACATTATGAACACCTGTGAATCCCATCCTTGGAGCGTCTCTAGTATTAGGTTCTTCCTTTCTAACCCTACCAATCTAACGCTATCCCTTTAGCTTCCTACCTGGCCTCCCTGCAGGCAGCCTCTTCCATCTTCAATGTATCTTCCACAACAGTGACATCTCTCCCCTTACAAAGCGCAGATTCGCTCTTCTCCTTGCCTCTTCAAAACCAATGATTCCCTAAAACCCCAAGAATACAACCAAACTCCTAAGCCTAGAGCAGGTCTTGTTCATTTGTGTATTTCTCTGGAGGCCTTGCCTGTATTTGATATATGCTGTATTGAGTGACGAGAGTATGATCATTACCTATGTGGTTATAAAAGGTATATAGCATGGGAACGCAGTGCTGTGGTGAGAGCATCCTCAAAGATTTTATCATCCCAACCTGTGCTATAATCCCAGGATGAAAAGCTTCAGAAATGCTTCCCATCCCATCTATTTTACCCTTGTTCCCGACTTAAGAGCTTCATCACACACAGCAGAGTTTCAGGTCACTCCTTCCACCCAGGGAAGCAGGACTGTGGATGGTTAGGAACACGGCATGGAGTCAACACTTCCTGTGCCCAATTCCTGCTCTCTGTTTGTACTTAAGTAAGTTCCTGAATCATTTGAAGTCAATTTTCTTCTCTGTCAAACAGGGATAACAGTCATACCTACTACACAGGATTTTGAAGGGCTTAAATGTCATGATATGTATAAAGTACAAAGCATGGTACTAGAATAAAGGAAGCCTTCAAAAATGAAAGCAGGTATAACTATCTGCCCCATTACAAAATAGGCTTATTCTATTACATATTATGGTGTCTACTGTACAAACTATGCATATAAAGCAATAATTAAACATAGACTATTTTATTTAAGCACCCCTCCCATCCCAGTGCTGAGACACATCATTAGACCTCTATTGCAAAAGAGGAAAGTAATATGTCTTGCTTGAGGTCACACAGAAAGTGAGTGCTAGAGTCAAGAATTCACATTCTGATTCAAAAATACCCTGTTCTGGGTACCGTGTTCTATGTACTGTGAGGTCTTATTAAAAGATTATTTTTTCAGAGGAATGGATAAAGAACTGGTATATATATACACAGTGGGGTATTACCAGCCATTAAGAAGAATGAAATAATGCTATCTGCAGCACCGTGGTTGGACTTAGACATTATCATGCTCAGCGGAGTAAATCAGATACAGAGCGAGAGATATCTTATGACACCCCTTATATGTGGAATCTAAGAAGAAATGATAAAAATGAACTTATTTACAAAACAAAAACAGACCCACATGCCTAGAGAACAAACATAGGGTTGCCAGTGGGGAAGGATGGGGGTAAGGGATAGGTGGGAGGTTTGAGATAGACGTGTACACACTACCATATTTAAAATAATCACACATACCTACTGTTCAGCACAGGGAACTCAATGCTATGTGGCAGCCTGGATGGGAGGGGAGTTTCAGGGAGAATGGATCCATGTAGCATTTCCCAGGTGGTGCTAGTGGTAAAGAATCCACCTGCCAATGCAGGAGACACAAGAGACGCAGATCCATTCCCAGGGTCGGGAGGACCCCCTGGAAGAGGGCATGGCAACCCACTCCAGTATTCTTGCCTGGAGAATCCCATGGACCTGGGAACCTGGTGGGCTACAGTCCTTGGGTCCCAAAAAGTTGGCCGTGACTGAAGTGACTTAGAATGCATGCACGGATACATGCATGTATGTAGATACATGCATATATGTACATACATACATATATGTATGACTGAGCTGCTCTGCTGTGCAGCTGAAACTATCACAACATTGTTAATCAGCTATACTCCAATATAAGATAAAATATAACATAAAAATAAATAATACAAAAGTCATGTAAAATAAAGTAATAAAATAACAAAGCTTTAAAAAAGGTCATTTTTCAAAACCTAGCTCAAATTCTCCTTCCTCCATGAACTCTTCCTTAACTTCTTGGGAAGGATTCACTAATCTGTCTTCTGCAGTCCAGAAGCACCCCCACTACAAACCTATAAATTAAATGAAATTATTTGTATGCTATCTTTGGAAATTCCCATTTCTGGCTCCTTCACTAAACTCTGCAAGCTTGGAGGACATCTCTGCTGTCACATTCATCCATGCAATCTCAGTGACCATCTCAGTACCTTGCATAAGGTAGAAAGGAAGACAGGAAGGCAATCCATGTGCAGTAGTATTTATCGGTCAGAATAAACCAGTTATGTTTCAGTAATAAACAATCCCCCAAATCTTTCAAAAACAAAGGTTTGTTTCTCAGAATTTACATTTTCTCCTTGCAGGCTGATTGGAGCTCAGCTCCATGTCACCTTTACTTTGGGACCCTGGCTGAAGGAGCAGCCCTTGCTCCATTACTAACAGTCTCATGGGAGATGGATGAAGACACACCAACCCTTAAAGTTTTAGCTTCATAGCGACACACCTGCTCCTATTCACATCTCGGTGGTCAAGGGAAGGCAAGGGACCACTTCTGATGTCAGGGGCAGGAATATAACTGTCTTCCAGAGAGGGGCTCTGACTATGGAGGAACAGAAGTCTGACTTATCAGACAGAGTAAATGGTGAATCCGGAAGCCAGCTCCATTTAGAAGGGGAAAAACAGCTTGGTATTGAAGACCTACTATGAGCCTGGAAGTATCTTCTATGTTCAACATGGAATCCTCATTTACACACACACACACACACACACACACACACACACACACATCCATGAGGGTGCAGAATACTGCTTCAGTTTTACAGACAAACAATCCAAGGTTTTAAGAAGGAAAATAAAGTAAGCTCATGCCTATGGTAAAACAGTAGAACCGTTCTACTGCTAGAACAGTAGGTTTGGGCTGGAGTCTAACTCTAAAGCATTACACTGTTCCCTTTGGTTTTGAGACTTCTAACTAAAAGGTATCACTCTTTCTACAAGAAATGGAGTAAATTGTTACTATTAATACTTGAAGTATCCTCCCTGAAACAGCAGTTTTGGCATCATTGCCTAGACACGCGGATTCTCAGGCTTCACTCCAGCTTTTCTGAAGCAGAATCTGCATTTTTAACAAGATCTTCAGGTGACCTGAAAGCATATTCACATTGCAAAGCAACATGAACGGACTTAGAGACTGTCATGGTAATACAGACATATAGATACATGAAATGATACAACTGTTGGGAAGTCAGAGAAGGATTATAGGAAGATGTGATGAGTTGAATTCTAAAGGAGGAAGAGTTAACTGGATAAAGAAGAGGAAGGGGATTGAAAAAGCAGGGGATGGAGTCAAGACAGAGGTCAGGACAGGTGGGGGACAGTGAGGGCCAAAGTCCCTCGTAGCAAGTGTGAGGGCTTCAGGCTCACATGACCAGAAGGTGAAGTTGGCGGTCCTGCCTCCTGCACGGTCCCTTTGCATCATAAGATCCCAAGATTTCCTTAACACAAGCCATGAGATCCATTTTCCCTCATAACCTTACCCCACCCATCCTGTATCCCAGTTAGGGCTCCAGGAACTGGGATTCCCAGAGGCAAGGACAAAAAGAGAATTGCTGGCCACATGGAACATCAGCACTTCACGGACCAGAAGGGGAGAGAGGTGTTGCAGTGTGATGCTGAGGGCGGAGGGAAGTAGGGTGTGGATGAAACAGCTCTGGAGGCATGGAGGGGCCAGGGTGTTAGTCATCTGTCCTCAAGCAAGTGACAATGTAGGTGCCCCTGGATAAAAAGCCAATTAAAGTACAATTAACATCCCTGAACTGCGGTTCTGAGTGCACACCAGATAGAGGTTTGGAGATCATTAAATATGGGGGTGAGTGAGTGGAGGGGCTGCAGGCTCAGGGTGGAGGGAGAAAAGCCCTTCTCTGAAGCCATCGCTCTCTTTGGAGGGGGGGGTTCTCTGTCACAACCAGTCCCAGCATGGATGGGGCAGGAGACCTCTGTATGGGGGAAGCAGACGGACACAGAAGGCCTTTTTCTTCTTCCCCTTCTCCCCAAACCTCAAGAATAGATGCAGCAGCTGCAAATTCATGTTGCTGAGTACAAACGCTTCCTGAGTAAAGAATGGATGGGAGGGGACCTCCTCCTGGCAGCTACGTCCTAGGAACCCACTCAGTCTATTAAATTAGCAGGTTCCTCTCTTGCGGCAAGGGCGCTGGAGAATGAAAGGCCAAACGGATCAGTTTCATGGAATCTGAGACTGATAAATTTTCAGAGCTGGGAGGCTCCTTGGAGAGCATCTGGTTCAATATCCCCTTATTTTTTTCAGATGAGGAACCTGCAGCCCAGAGATAGGAAATAACTTCTCTAAAGTCACAGTTGCTACTTGAAACTCAAAACTAAGAAGCACCAAATGATGGAAAGTGAATTCTCCACATAATTTATCACTTCTGCATGTTTAGTATTATATTGAATTTACTTTTGATAAGGAGTACCTGCAATCTCAGAGGTAATTTACTGTGAAAGAGAATTCTTAAGATTCCATCATTATTAACATTGACTTGAATTAGGTTGCATTTTATATTGGAACATGAGTTTAATTTAACCCACGGCAAACAATTCTCTCAGTTAGAAAAAAAAAGTCTCCTTTCCACAATGAGAAGGCAGTCTGGCTTCTTACAGAGATAATACTAATATGAGTTGCAATTCTTTGCCTATGTCTGCCTTTTCAATCAGATTTTCACACCTGTCTTTAAAATCTTCATTAGTGCCCATTGTTAGGCTGGGCACCTTGGAACAGGTAATCAGTCCTCACTACAGCATGGATGTGACAAGCCCGACAGATGAGGGAAGAGGTAGCTAGACTCAGCCTGAGTTAATGAACATCAGGTGATCGGCTCCATGCTAAACTCTGAGGATGCAAAGATCAGAATTCAGAATGTTAGAACCCACTCCTCTAGGAGCTCACCAGCACTGCCACCATAATGCAAATCAGAAAAAGGGGATGGGAAAAGGGTAATGTCCCCCAAACAATCATAACCTTCTTTCATCATTTGCCTGGAGCTGGACTCAGCCCATGGTGAGGCCACCTCCCTGGACCGTTGACTGTTGTTGTTTCCTTCCTCTCCTTTATCCACTTAACTCTTCCTCCTTTAGAATTCAACTCGTCACATCTTCCTAAGTCTCTCTAAGTCATGTCCCCTAAGTTGTGTCTAACTCTTTTGCAACCCCAAGGACTGTAGCCCTCTAGGCTCCTCTTTCCATGGGATTTCCCAGGCAAGGATACTGCAGTGGGTTGCCATTTCCTTCTCCAGGGAATCTTCCAGATTCAGGGATCGAACCTGTGTCTCGTGCTTGGCAGGCAGATTCTTTTCCACTGAGCCACCTGGGAAGACCATGAAATGGAGCTCATATTTCTCCATCTGAAGATGCATTGTCCAATATGGTGGACCCTAGCCACAAGTGGCTATTTAAATTTAAATTAATATTTTAAAATAAAATTCAGTTCCTTGGTCTCACTTAGCTACATTTCAAGTGTCCAATGGCCACCTGTGGCTAGTGGCTACCATGTTGGACAGTGTGGGTTTAGAAGTTTCCATCATTGCAAAAAGTCCTATTGGACACTGACAGTCAAAGGGTTGGCTTTGTCTGGCTTCCCCAGGGAGAGAACATTCTGCCTAAGAGGTATGCAAAAGAGGTCAGGAGGTCATTATTAATAGATTCAGGCATCAGAATGATGGCTTCTGCTGGGCACAGGGTGGGCAGAGGTAGCTCTCCACTGGCTGACCCCAGGGTCTGGTATAACCACACCTGACACCTGTTCTGCCTGTATTTCTCCAAATGATGCTGGGGTAAACACTCAAACTGTGCATGTCATCTGCATTTCCTCACAAGCCTTGCCAGTGTCTTCTATTGCAGCTGAAGTCTATCCAATACCCGGGATGTGAGATAATGCTGTTAACCAACATTCATCGTGTGCTTATACCATATGCTACCGTGGTGCTAAATGCTTTCAGAACCATCTTCCACTTGCTCCCCAAGAACCCCTGTGCTTACAGCATGCAGATGAAGAAGTGGAGGAGGCCCGGAAAGAACTTGCCCAGGCTTACAGCCAACGAGTGGAGAGTCAGAAACCAGACCCAGACAGTCATCTCCAGAGCCTGAGCCTGAACCACCAGTAGAGCTGTTTCTGAGAAGCTGGCCACAGCCCAGAGCTGAACATTTTCTGGAGGAAAGACATCTAAACACATCAATTCTCACTTATACAACCATCCTATGGGAGAACCCACTTTCCAGTCTTTACAAGGACTCTCTGCGGGTTTGAAAGGGTTTGGTGGGGAAAGTGCTTTTTGAACTGTCAACACCCATCTGAGTGCCAGGGGTCATTAAAAGGAAAAAAAAAAAAAACTGATTGTTGACACTGACCTTTAGGTCAGAACTATTTCAGCTGAATAATCTGGAAGCTTGTTAGATACGCAGTTTCTTTGGACCCACTCCAACCGGTTCACTGCGTAGGTCCAGGGCACCCTGGTCCTGGCAACCACTTTAGTATTCTAGCCTGGAGAATTCCATGGACAGAGGAGCCTGGCAGGCTACAGTCCATGGGGTCACAAAGAGTTGGATATGACCAAAGCGACTTAGCACGTATGCACAGGTCCAGGGCACAGGGGTCTTCATTTGCACCAGTGCCTCAGGTGGTCTGATGTGGGAATTCTTGGGTTCCCTCCTCTGAAAAATGCTGATTTTAGGTCTCCAGCTTTGGGACCCTGATGATCCATATGCACATAGAGCAAAGCAGAGAATTTATTAAAGGAGAAACTCAGCCCTGCCCAGTGGAGAGGTGGGGTGGCTGGCTCTCCAGATTCCTTCATAATCCTTAACCGTCCAAGGAAGGCGCCAGTCCTATCCTGAGCAGGGCTGAACAGAGGGAACTGCTCCCCGTGGGCACCAGAGCACGTCTCCGGGCACTTTCGGAGGGGAAGGCCAGTCTGCTCTCCTTACCTCCTAGTCTTTCTGAAAACTCACTTGGGACAAACAGAAGACTGTCTGAAAGGTATACAGTCTTTCCATTTCTTCTCCCCCTTCAGCTTTATTGAGATAGAATTGACCCATAACGTTGTAAGTTTAAGGTATGCGATGTGTTGCCTTGATACACATTACTGTGAAATGACCACAATAATGTTAGTTAATACCTCCATCACGTCACGTAACTACTTGTGTGTGTGTGTGCTTGTGTGTGTGTGTGTATGTGGTGAGCACATTTAACTCCTTAGCAACTTTCAAATATTGAATACAGTATTGCTAACTGTAGTTAGCATACTGTACCTAAGATCCCCAGAATGTATTCATCTTAAAATTTGATTTTGTACCTTTGATCAAGATTTCCCCCATTCCCACCAACCCCTAGGCCCTGGCAACCACAATTTCTCTCTCTGTTTTTATGAATTTAGCTTTTTAAAAAGATTTTACATGCAAGTCTCTGTGTGACTCATTTCAATTACCTTAATGCCCTCAAGGTCCACCCGCGCTATTGCAAAAGGCAGGATCCTCTTCTCTTTGTGAATTTTCCCTATTCACTCTTTGCAATCCCATGCACTGTAGCCCGCCAGGCTCCTCTGTCCATGGGGCTCTCCAGGGAAGAATACTGGAGTGGGTTGCTGTTTCCTAATCCAGGGTATCTTCCCAACCCAGGTTTCAAACACAGGTTTCCTGCAATGCAGGCAGATTCTTTACTATCTGAGCCACTGGGGACGCTCATATATTAATGGACACTTGGTTATTTCCATGTTTTGTCTATTTGGAGAATTTATGAGAGAGTTTCAACAGTAGACTCAAGCAGAAGGAAAATAATTAGCAAACTAGAAGGCAGGTCAGCTGCACTTATCCATTCAGAAGATCAAAAAGAATAAAAAAAATAAAAAAGAGTGAAGAACATCTTCTGAATTATGAGATACCATTAAGGGAAATAATCTATGCATTTCTGGACTCCCAGAAGAAGAGAGGGATAAAGGGGGAGGAAGTTTACTTAAAGAAGTAATGGCTGAGAACTACCCTAATCTGGGGAGAGATTTGGATATCTGAGTTCATGAAGCTCATAGAGTCTCCCGAAAAATTTTCACCCCAAATGCTATCCTATGAGGCATATTATCATAAAACGGTCTAAAATCAAAGAAAGATTTTTTTAAAGTAGCAAGAGAAAAAAAATCTCACCACAAGGCAACCCTCATGAGGTTATCAGTGGCTTTTTGGACTTCCCTGGTGGCTCAGACGGTAAAGTGTCTTGCTTACAATGTGGGAGACCTGGGTTCGATCCCTGGGTTGGGAAGATCCTTTGGAGAAGGAAATGGTAACCCACTCCAGTACTCTTGCCTGGAAAATCCCATGGACAGAGGAGCATTGTGGGCTACAGTCCAAGGGGTCGCAAAGATTTGGACACGACTGAGCGACTTCACTTTCACTTTCTCAGCAGAAACCTTGTAGGTGAGGAGAGAGTGGAATGATACATTCAAAGTGCTGAAAGAAAAAAGTCTGCCAAACAAGACTACTTTACCCAGCACGCTGTCCTCCAGAAATGAACTGAAAAAGCCTTTCCCAAACAAACAAAATTTGAGGGAGTTCATCACTAGCCCTTCCTTACAAGAAATACTGAACAGAGTTCTTTAAGCTGAGTTGAAATGATGCTGGTTAATAACATGAAAACATGAAAATGTAAAGCATAGGTGGAAAGTAAGTTTATAGTCAAATCCAGAATACTCTAATACTGTAATAGAGCCGTGTATTAACTACATAACTCAAGGATAAAGGTTAAAGGACAGAAGTATTTAAAATAACTATAATAATTTGGCAGTGGATATATAATATAAAAATGCAAATCTGACATTATAAACATAAAATGTGACTGGGCTGTAAAAGGGTACAGTTTCTGCACACAACTGAAGTTGGTATCAACTTATCGGGTTGTCCAAAGAGATCGTTCAGGTTTTTCCATTATACCTTAACCTGAATGAACTCTTTGGCCAATCCAATAACATAGGCTGTTATATCAGTGAGATGGGTTATGTAAACTTCGTGGTAACCACAAAGCAAAAAGAGAAGTATTATAGCACACCGCTTTGGAAAATCATTGATTCACAAAGGAAGACATCCAGAGAAAAAGGGCGCAATAGGAGAACTATGAAATAGTCAAGAAATAATAAAAGGGCATCACACACCCTTACCTGTCGATTTTTAGTCTAAATGTAAATTCTGCAGTTAAAAGGCACAGCATTGCTGAAGGTGTTAAAAAACAAGACCCAACTGTATGTTCACTACAAGAGACTCACTTCAGCTTCAAGGATATACATAGGCTCAAAGGGAAGAAATGAAAAATAGATTCAGTGGGAATAAAAGCCAAAAGAGAGCAGGGGTGTCTACACTTATATCAGACAAAATGGACTTTATGTCAAAAACTATGATAAGAGACAAAGGTCATTATATAATGATAAAGGGGTCAAATCATGAAGAAGATACAACAACTGTAAATATATATGCATGCAACCATGGAGCACCTAAATACGCTCTCCATCTCATCCTGGTCAGCCCATCAGAGGTGAGCTTAAATGGCATGGTTTTGAATGCTTGTTGAAAGATTTTTACCAAGTTGCATTTTGGCCTGCTATAAGGAAAGATGCTAAGTGAATCTCTCTCTTGAATACACTTAAAGGATGCTCCTGAGTACACCATGCCATAACATTTCCCCCTTCTGAGGAGCAATGGGGAAAACTGCTTTCAGGTTTCAAGTCCAGGAAAACCTGAGCTTCTCTTAAGCAATGGCCTTGGGTTTACTGCAGACACTGAGGTTTGAAAGTTAATCAATTCCATTTTCCTTCATGTTCTGGCTATTAGGAAGCACAAAACCAAATTTGCTACCAACCTCCAGCAAGATGTTAAGGCCTATGAAATGCATACACTGACCCCACTCCTGGCTTGGTGAGTTTTTATTTACTTATTTATTTTAATGAACTTCGAAGACTTAACTAAAGAACTCAAGGGGGAACGTAAAGAAGGTGGCTTTGCAGTACATATCCTGCTACAAATTAGGAGTTCTAGGCATTTCTTTCTTTCTTTTTAATTTTTAGCCACACCACCCAGCATGTAGGATCTTAGTTCCTGGACCAGGGATCGAACCCATGCCCCCTGCAGTGGCAGCATGGAGTCTTAATCACTGGACTGCCAGGTAAGTCCCTCTATTAAGCATTTCTCTGCTCTCACATCCTTCCTTGGAGCTATTCAGTGGATATTTTATTTTTCTGCCCTCATTTTTCTTTTGCTTTGGCATCTTTAAACTATTTTTTCCTTCTTACACTGCATGCAATTTTGTAATCTGCTTCAAAACAAGTTTCTTTTAATGAGCCAGGCAATTTCATGAATCTTTGCCTAGAATATTTATTAATTGTGCCTGGAATTGTTCTAGGTATGAGGACAACATTAGTGAATAAACTAGACAAGTTTCTTGTGACAGTATTCACATTGTACTGGCTGTTTGGGAAACAGAACTGAACCAGGAAGTGAAATAACTTCACAGAGTGGCCAGCTTTGTAAAGGAAAATAGAAAAGGTGGTAGCAAAAGAGTGGGAAGAAGAATCATGAGCTAGGATGGGAGATAAGGCCTTTCAAGGAGATAATATTTGAACTGAACTCTGAAGGTGGAGGTACCTGCCACTCAAAGATCTGGGATGAGTATTCTGGGCAGAGCAACGAGCAAGTGCAAAGGCCCTGAGGCAGCAATGAGCATGATGCACAGGAAGAATATCTGTGCCCACCTGGTAAGCTTTACTTGGTTTTTAAAGCCGTCTTACCACCATCTGCTTTCTCCTTTTAGTAAATCTCCATCGCTCTCTACATCTTTCAAAGACAAGGTCCACTACTTTATCGCTATACTCCTATACCTGCACAATCCACGCTAAATTGTACATGCCTGCTTACAAGCACGCCTTCTCCACCAGACCACGAGCGCCTGTGGTGTCCTTGGGTAGGAAGGAAGAAGCATCTTCCTTCTCTCCAACACAGTTCTGGCACATAGAAAACACACAGTTTTATTTCCCAAGCTAACTCTCTGCTAGGTTGATAACGCAGGCAATGCTTGCACTTGAGCCCGATATACAGGCGCAGCTCTAAGGTACATTTTTCCCATTTGCAGAGCCACGAGTTGCTCCTGCTCTGCTTGTGACCTGAATAGATTGGCAGCAGAGAGCCAGCCGCCCCGGTGCGCACAGCCAGCCTCTGGGAGGAGGGAGCCTGCTGCCTCTTTCCTCTGAAGAGCTCCTTCTGGGAAAGGAATGACTCTTCCAGCGGTATTGGATTTCCCTGCAAGATTTATGACCCAATTTAAAGTTATGGGGCTTTTATTAATTATAATAAACACCAATTTCATTACACTTCAACTTCCAAAGAAATTACATACTATGGAAGGGAAATAAAATGTTAGTTTTGTGCTCATGCCAGGCACACATTAACTGGCTGGGTACCGTGTTCGTCTTGGCTGCTCAGCTGGAAGGGGCATTTTGGAAGGAAGAGCCTAAGGCACTGTTTCCAGAACTTAAATCTACTTGGTCAAAAATAATGAAAATGAGCTATGCCACCACAGGGAGCTTGTAGGATCACTTTCTTTATGAGGGTCTGTGTTGGGTAATGTACTTGGGTCCTAAGCCCTGAGTTGTGAACTGTCTCTTACTTGCTGTGTGATTTTAGTAGGTTACTGCTCCTCTCTGAGGCTTAAAAAGCCTCATCTTAAACAAGACAGGATCTAGGTCAGGAATGGCAAATAGATTGTATCTCCTGTGCCAATTTCACAGCATACAATGTGGTCACCTACAAAGCTATGTTGAGAAGGATTCTGACATTTCATCCAGGATTCCTGGGCAAGAGCAGTATGATCAATTAAAAATATTAGCCAGGGGAAAAATCCAGAAAGGTAGTCAGACATAATGCTTCCCAGGTGGTTCAGTGGTAAAGAATCTGCCTGTCAATGCAGCGGATAAGTTTTGATCTCTGGGTGGGGAAGATCCTCTGGAGCAGAAAATAGCAACCCACTCCAGTATTTTGCTTGGGACATCCCATAGACAGAGGAGCCTGGTGGGCTACAGTCCATGTGGCTGCAAAAGAGTCAGATATGACTTTGACTAAACAAGGACAAGCCAGACATAGGCTGAGTACTCACTATTTCAGGAAACAGCTGATGATTGTAAAGCCCAATTTAGATTTCTACAGTTTACTTTAAGGCTGCATAGCTAGTTAGTAGCAGACCTAGGACACAAATCTCTGAATTTTAGATTCTTAGTTCAGAATCCTCACGTATAAAATAGGTAAAATGGATCAGACTTTAGGGTGTTGTAAGGATTCAGTGATGCTACTTATACGCATTTTGCAGGAGAAGACACTCAGCAAATCTTTCCCCAATCTTTCTGCAGCCCCATCCTGCCCTGAGCTCATAAATCCATGCCAACCGGTGGCCCTCTCCATCTGGTGTGGGTTTTAGAATGCTTCCTCTTCCAAAGCTTCACCTTAGTCGATGTCAGGTATTGACTACATGGGTTTTGCCAGTCACATCCTCTTTGGGCAAAACCTATAACCCCATAGATCCCCAAAGGAGAAATTTATTTTCAAGCTGCTTGATTTTAGGGTTTTTATTGTTATGGACGTTCCGACTCTGTGCTACTTTTGTTTTTGCTGGGGAATGGAAAATATTTTGACACTTCTGGGATGATGGGGTTTGATGAACCCCCTAAGGGGGTGGTGGATTCAGCAACTTTGTGCAATTGCTTCCTGCCAGATGTGAAATTAAGCTTCTGGGTACAAACCCAGAGTGCATTTGAGATAATGGGTGGGAAAGCCTGTTGGGGCTCCGGAGGAGGAGAAGAAGGGAGAAAGATCAAGTGAAGCTGTGTGTGCGTGTGTGTGTGTGTGTGTGTGCGCACGTGCGTGCACATGTGTGCATATGCGCTGGACCTCATGATGTTCACTATTGCATACTTCCGAGGACAGAACAGACCCCAGCAGAGTGAGATGCACCCTTGGGGCTGTCCTCATCTCTCACCAGGTGCCCCCATTGCTAGAGTCACACTGACACCCCCTTGTGGTTATGAGCCCACATTTGAAGAGTCATTCAGAGCTGAGTTTGAATCCACACTTCAACACTCACTAGCTGGGTGAACTTGGGCCAGTCCCTGAACTTTAATCATCCTCAGTTTCCTCATCTGTAAAATGAAATTAATCACAGCAGAGTGAATAGTCAGTTGGCATTTGGCAGTGACTGGATAGGAAGTGCTATATTCAAGACATCTTGGCTATAGGCATAGGATCGGCTTAGCACTAAGTCACTGCACAACAGTGGACAACACACGGGTCCTTGCTGGGCCTCAGTCTCCCCAGCAGTTCACAAGGATGGGGACTGGTAAGCTCCCAGACCCTTCCAGTTCTGACCGTGGGCATGAATGGTAAACGCTATCTGAACTCCTAGAACTCACAGAGCTCTGGGATAACATGTTCTGCTGTCCATCCTATAATTCTGGCTCATATTGGGAAAGGTCAGACTCCCAGGTTTTATATCCAAGCTCTGGGCTTTCTAAGTGCATGGCTTTGAGGAAGTTGTTGAAACCCTCTGTTCTTCTACTTGCCCATCTGAGTTAAAATGAGAGTCAGTAGCAGCAGCAGCAGCAGCAGTATAGTGGCAAGGACAGAATTTCCTCCAAGCCATGGGCTTACCCCTTGTCTGACCAGTGGTAAGTGCTGAAGCAGTAGGTACCACTTATAGGAAAGACCCCTGTTCATGTGAGACTGGGCTTCTTTTAAGAAAGGATGGAGCCCAAACTGCCCCTTAGGAGGCTGCCTAGTTTAGTTTTGGCTGACAGGCAAAGAGTTCTTTAAAAGCCTTCATAATTTAGGCATGGCTGAAACCTGGATGCCTTTCCAGGCTGGTCTGGGTGGGGTGTCTTCTCTGATTATCTTCCAGAATGCTGTGAACTAGTGTCTAACCCACATGTTCTAAAATACTGGGATTCTTTTAAGATCATGACATAAGAGGCAGAAGCTTGGTAAGGCAAGAACATGGACTTTAGACCTGGAAAAACCTGAAGTCACATCCTGAATCCACCTCTTCCTAGGTACATGACTTTGCAGCAAACACATCTAACTTCACTGAGCCTCAGTTTCTTCATCTGTGAAATGGAGACAAGGTAGCTGCCCTGGCAGGGTCATTATGAGGATTAAATGAAATAAAAATGAAAACTACTTAGCCTATATGGGCTTCCCAGGTAGCTCAGAAGTAAGGAATCTGCCTGCTAATGCAGGAAACGTAGGTTCTATCCTTGGATTGGGAAGATCCTCTGGAGAAGGAAACGGCAATCCCCTGCAGTATTCTTGCCTGGGAAACCTCATAGACAGAGGAGCTGGGTGGGCTACAGTCTACGGGGTTGCAAAAGAGTCAGATACAACTTAGTGACTAAAAAAACAACACTTAGCCTATAGTAGATACTCGGTGAGGAACAGTATTTTTCCACTGTGAATGTGTGGCTGTGTTGATATAGTTTGTTAGTGTCAGTAGCTCAGTCATGTCCGACTCTTTGCGACCCGACAAACTAGCCCACCAGGCTCCTCTATCCATGGGATTCTTCAGGCCAGAATACTGGAGTGGGTAGCCATTCCCTTTTCCAGGGGATCTTCCCAACCCAGGGATCGAACCCAGGTCTCCTGCATTCTTTACCAACTGAGCTACAGGGACGATCCCTATTGATATAATTATCTACCTCTAACTGCTTCTAGCTGCTGCTGCTGCTGCTAAGTTGCTTTAGTCGTATCCGACTCTGTGTGACCCCATAGATGGCAGCCCACCAGGCTCCGCTGGCCCTGGGATTCTCCAGGCAAGAACACTGGAGTGGGTTGCCATTTCCTTCTCCAATGCATGAAAGTGAAAAGGGAAAGTGAAGTTGCTCAGTCGTGTCCTACTCTTCGCAACCCCATGGTTTTTAATGCCTTTCCTCTTTCTGCCTGAGGGTAGAGGGTAGAGGGCAAAGGGAAGGGTGAGCCAGAGCTCTACTGAACCTGTCTTTGGGCCAACTCTGTGTTTCTCTCCTTAGTCCACAGGTCTCTTCCCCTAGGATGGCATCTTGCAAGCTTGTGCAGAAACGGAACTCTTTCTGCAAGATTCCTCCCATTTTCCATCACTAGCATTATCTTCCCCACCCCTTCAACCGTTCAGCCCACTCTATCAGATGCTTTCTTGGGGGAAACTTCCCTCCCTGCGGGGGAGGAGTCAGTTCTGATTTTGCATACGCAGAGAGTCAAGTGGCTCCAGCACAGCCCGGGGATGAATATTCATCGTCCCTCCGCAGCTGTGCAGTGGACATAAAATGCTGACGGAGGAGGATGGGCAGGGTCTGCACACTCCGCCCGCGAGGGCTCAGAGCTCCCAGAGGACCCATTAGCCCAGTGGTCCGGCTCCTGCTCTCTGTGGCTTGGTGGATTCTGTGAGTTCCTCTCTGGCTTCAGAAGTGGCTCCAACCTCAGGGCGACAGTATCTCTCGCTCTCCCGGCATCTCACCACTCTGAATCCTCTCAGGACTAATGCGTAGCATTAGTTTATGATACAGGAAAGAGTTTAGCCCCTAGATTACAATCCACACTGTCTCTTGGGACCCTGGTCACAGGAGGCAATGCTCACAAGGCATTCCAAAAGCCTGGCGCCCCCTGGGGTTGTACCAAGTGGTGGCCTTGACCCTCCCTGTTGTTCACTCTTTGCTGTTCTCTGCAAGCGTCCACAGCAAGGCAGACCCTGTGGTTAAAGGGTAATTGGGGAACATCCAATCCTGATAAAAGCAGATGCTAATAAGGGGTAGCTCTTTCATCCTACTGAATTGGGATCTTGGGATGGATAGGTAAGGGCTTCGGGATCTTGAAGTTTGACTGAAGCTCCCCAGATGATGGTGATGGGCAGGCCTGTTGGAGAGCCAGTGTCACACCATGTTAAAGGGATGTTATCACTTAGCAGGTTACCTGCACATATGGCCAGGAGAAGGGCATTGAAAAGGAGGAACTTTGGGGAGAAACCTGAGTTGCTATTCCAAATACTGCGTATCAAGATGAGACACGCTCAGAGACCATTTCCTCCTTCCAACATCATTGATATTCTGCAGTGTCTACCAAATGCCCTTTTGTTGCTCCAGGGAAAGAGTGATTTTGCCCGAGTCTCTCCCTTCCTCCAGCCCGCTCCTTTTCACATTAAACTTCATATGGTGGCATCTCACCCACCATACTTTGTGCTGCTCAAGGACAAAGTGTGTGTGTGCGAAGTCACTCAGTCCTGTTCGACTCTTTTTAGCCCTATGGACTGTGGCCTGCCAGGCTCCTCTGTCCATATGATTCTCCAGGCAAGAATACTGTAGTGGGTTGCCATTTCCTGCTCCAAGGGTTCTTCCCGACCCAGGGATCAAACCCACATCTCTTGTGTCTCCTGTATTGGCAGGCAGATTCTTTATCACTGTGCCACCTGGGAAGCCTCTTCAAGGACAAACAGCATTTCTTCATCAGCTTTGTGCTGCTATGACACTGTAGAGCATCTGCTCTGTGGTGGCATTGAACAAATGAGTTTATATTGAACAAAACGTGTCTGTATACAGCTTTTTAAAATAGGCTTATAGTGACGTTAACTGGAAATCAAGTTTGAAGCCACTTACAACATACAAAAGGCAAGGCTGTAAAGTGGGAAAACCACATTTGCAATGCATGCATGCATACATGTTAAAGCATGCTGCATTTCAAACCCACCTCCTTGGAAAGTTACACACTCCATCCAACAATATTGTTTTTGCTCCAGTGTATCTGAAATCGTAGTAACTCAGACGGTAAAGCGTCTGCCTACAATGCAGGAGACCCAGGTTCGATCCCTGGGTCGGGAAGATCCCCTGGAGAAGGAAATGGCAACCCACTCCAGTACTCTTGCCTGGAAAATCCCATGGACTGAGGAGCCTGGTAGGCTACAGTTCATGGGGTCGCAAAGAGTCAGACACGACTGAGCGAATTCACTTCACCTCACTTCACTTCACTTCACTTCATCTGAAATCCTAGTTTCACGGCTGTTGTCTGCTAGCTGAAGGGTTGGGCTGAGGTCTGACTGGGGTGGAGTGGTCTCACTGGGATGGGGGAGCCCACCGGTGGCTAGAATCTGGCACTAGAAGTACAGCTGTACTTCTGGGAGGAAAGGGTCTGTTGAGTGGATGATCATCTCAACTGGGAAAACAAGTCTGAGAGTGAGGATGGGCTGTGGAAGTATATTGATTGACTCCAGGGATGCCAGGGTGAAACTGAGAGTGGATGATGAATATAGGTTATTGGGACAGATAGGGTAATTCCAACTACTTATTCTCAAACCAGAGGAGTCAGTGACAGAAAAATGCTCTGGGTTCACAAGACGGTGACCCATTTTCCTTGCAACTATACAAAGTACTGGCAGGCAGAGGTATTTCAAATCAGACGAAATTTCATTTCATTTTATTCCCAATGGGGTGCCCTGCCCACATTTTTTATTATTATTTTTTTTAATTTTTATTTGAAAGATTTCTAAGATTACAGAGCAGTTACAAAAATAGTATAACCCTCATCTATACCCTTCACCCAGCTTCCTCCAAAGTTAACGACATACAGAACCACAGTACAAGGATCAAAACCAGGTAATCAACATTGGTGCAATACTATGCCTCGAATGCTAGACATCACTTGAATTAGATCCGTTTTCCTCTAGTATTTCTTTTTTCGGCCTCAGAATCCAACCTAAGATCCCACAATGCATTTAGTTGTTATATATCTCTTTAGTTTCTTCCGATCTGTAATCACTCCTTTTTCTTTCATGATCTTGGCAATGGAGATGAGTACTGGTCCGCTCTTTTAGAAAAGGTCTCTCAATTTTGTCTCCATTCTAAATGGAGAAAATACAAAACTGTTAACCCTTTTGCACTGTTGGTGGGACTGCAAATTGATACAGCCACAATGGAGAACAGTATAGAGGTTCCTTAAAAAACTAAAAATAGAAATACGACATGACCCAGCAATCCCACTAACTGAGCATATACCCTGAGAAAACCATAATTCAAAAAGACACATGTACCCCAGTGTTCACTACAGCACTGTTTACTGCAGCCAGGACCTGGAAGCAACCTAGATGCCCATCGGCAGATGAATGGATAAAGAAGATGCGGTGGTACATATATACAATGGAATATTCTTCGGCCATAAAAAGGAATGAAACTGGGTCATTTGTAGAGACATAGATGGAGCTAGGGTGTGTTATACAGAGTGAAGTAAGTCAGAAAGAGAAAAGCAAATGTTGTATATTAATGCACAGATATGGAATCTAGAAAAATGGTACAGATGAGCCTATTTGCAGGGCAGGAATAGAGACACAGATGCAGAGAATGGACAAGTGGGCACTGCGGGGAGGGGAAGGGGGGACAAACTGGGAGAGTGGAACTGACATATATACACCATCATGTGTAAAACAGATAGCTAGTGGCAAGCTGCTGTGCAGGGCAGGGAGCTCAGCTCAGGGCTCTGTGATGACCTAGAAGGCTGGGAAGGAGACTCAAGAGGAAAGGGGATATAGGTATACTTATAACTGAGAAGGAAATGGCAACCCACTCCAATATTCTTGCCTAGAGAATCCCATGGACAGAGGAGCCTGGCAGGCTACAGTCCCTGGGGTCACAAAGAGTTGGATGTGACGTAGTGACTAAACAACAATAGCTGACTCATGTTATTGTACAGCTGAAACTAACACAGCATTGTACTCCAATAAATTATATAGTAATTATACGCCAATAAAAAATACATAACCATTGACAGGTTATAGGCATATAACAACACTAGCTTCCATTTTTACAGTCACATCTTACTTTGATTGACACAACTTACTCGCTTCCTCCAATGACCTTGTCTCCCTAATTCATATCCATTCCCCAAAGACGGAGAGTCTCAAGTTTGAAGAAGCAACAGGAGGCTGAGTCCAAGTTCTACAGAAACTCCCCAAAGAAAAGATGCAGAGAAAGTTTTCAGCTGAGGTAGCACCATCCAAGTATTTCACCTCTCTGCATCCTAACTCAGCCACATAATGGGGCGAGACCGCCGCCAGCTGTCAGCACCAAGGTGGGAGTAATGAGGCTGAAATTAGGGGTGGACCCCCAGAGCGAGCCTCAGGAAGACGTGAGAATCAAGCTAGTGTGGCTGAAGCCAGAGGATGTCCAGGCTCTGACACAGACAAAGCAGAAGGCAAGGCACTGCATCTGGGCAATGCGTGTGGGAGAATCAGAGCCGACAGAAAGGGGCCAGAAGTAGGAGGAGGACGCTGGAGATGTGACTCTGTGCACCACCTTTGGAGAAAGTCTAAGTCTCTCCTCCACAAGAGGGCCTGGGAGACCCAGCATCAGATACATAGAATGACCGTCTCACGTAGACTTCAAATCCTGAAATCTGTGACCAGAATTCAATCACAGTGATATTCTATAATACACACTTCATATACAGATACCTTCATGTTATGTACATAAGGTTGTATCTTCCTGTTTCCCTACCCCCAGTACTTAATGTACTTCATACAATTGTGCAAGTTATAAACTTCAAAATTTCAGAGTTGTCTACAGGAATTGAGCCCTTCAGAGCTGGGCAGTGCACAACCTGTGCGACTGTACAAGGCAGTCTTTATCGGTGACTGAATGAATAAATGGTGCAGTCATTTATGGTGGGAGGGACAGTATTCTACCTTAATTTCTGGGAGTCTGATCACTGATCACGTGAACGCAGCAACCTCTTTTTCCCATGATGGTTACGTATTTCAAAAAGTTAACCAAAATGACACATGGTACTCAGCACATGGTCGACATTAGAAAATCCAGTTGCTTTCCTTTCTACAGCAGCCTCACCTCACGGTGATAAAATCCAAGTGCATTCTTCATGCGTAGGAAGGGAACAGAGCCAGTGTGTGTTCACCAACCAGTCAAGCCTGGGGAGGAAGGCAGCCATACCATCCCCTAGATGGAGTCTGCCCTCACTGGATCAGCAAAGGAAGGTTACCAGTGGTTTTGTTTTTTTGCTTTGAATATTATTCCAGAGGATTTCTGCTGAGACACTCATGCCCCATGGAGCATGTGATTATAAGAATATATATCTAGTATAAACACCCATCTAGGTGCCCTTCCAAGACTAAGCCTGTACGTGCTCATTATAATAAATGTCCTACTGTGTATCATTTGTTATTGCTGGGGTGGGAGTGACAATTTAAATATCAACGGTATTATTTTGACTCATGATAGGTTAAAAAAAAAAATCCCTATTAGGTTATTCATCAGCCTAGTGAAAAGTACTTAACCTCGGAACAGCAATGCTTGGTCTATTTCCATACAATTTCCTTACCAAAGCGCAATAAAGACTCACTAATAGACAGTTTTATCCATACCCAGTGAGGTGTAAGGCAGCCCAAAAGACGCTGGAGAAAATTACGGGGGAGGAATCTAGGGGATGAACCGCCCATGTAGCCGTTTAACTGGCATGTGGGCTGTGCTGGGAGCCACAGCGCACATCCACTCAGGAGGCAGTGAGCACCACGTCTCCCCCTTGAACCAGGGTGGGCTACAGACGGCAGGAGGTGATGCAAAGTCAGCTGGAGAGACAAGGAGATGGGCTCACATCCTGGTTTCAGGCTCTTTGTCTTTCGGTGCTTCCTTGATGCATCAGGCAAACCCAGAAAAAATCCAGGCGAGAGGGATAGCCTTTCTCAGGGGTGCCGCTGGGACCCCGCCCTCTCTTGAGCGCCTCTCATCTGCTGCCCCTTTTCCTCTTCTCTCTAGATTCCAGAGTCCTTGGTTTTGCACTTCAATCTCTGCATCTTTTAGTGGGGAGAGCGGCTCTCTTTTTCACAGTAAATGCCTCTCTCTGGCTCACTTATGCCTCTCCCTAGCCTCACTCCCTCCTAACGTGGCATCCTTCTGGGCTGGTAGCAGCAGTGGTAGCCACAGAAGACTTTGGAAAAAAGGGAAATTCCCTTCGACAGCCTCATCACTGTGGCTATTTCTCTTGACCCTGACCTCCCTCCTGGGAAGGGAAGATGCCATACAGAGATAGGGTGTCTGAGCTCTCACCTGGTCCTTTCCCAAAGGCAGTGTGGGTCATTCCTGGTCAGTTGCATTCTCCTATATAGGTCTCAGCTTCCTCCTGCAATTTCCCACCTCTTGGTCCCTTCTTTGTTTATGCAGTACCCACCCCACACCTGGAATCAAGCTTAGCCCTGGGGATCAAAATATGACTAAGACACAGTTCCCTCAAACACACATTTTAGTTGGGAAGACTGTTGAAAAAGTACTTAGCTAACTATGCGACAAGCTTGATGAAATGAGGGAAGCTGAACAGGCTCACCCCCAGAGTCCCCTGGAGTTCCAGTATTCTAATGAGGTAGCATTTCGACAATGTAACAAATGTTGTGATTCTGTTAAATAGAGGTGTAGTGATATCGACCTGGTTTCTGGTACTTGGTGAAATTGTCTTCGAGGCTTTGTTCCCATCAGCGGCCCTGCATTTCCAATCAGTAATATGATGTTTGCCTCGTGGATATAATAAGTTTCATCAGTCGTTCAATGACAATGATATTGTGACTATGCTCACTCTCGTGATGGGTATGGGAGATTTGTTCAGTTGGCAACTGTTCTGATTTCCCTTCCATGTGTCTTTTTTTTTTTTTTTTAAAGAAAGCAGCAGTTTTTTCATCGTAAATTTGTTATGATACTGCTTCTGTTTTATGTTTTAGTTTTTTGGCCAGAAGGCATGTGGGATCTTTGCTCCCCCATCAGGGATCGAACCTGCACCCCCTGCATTGGAAGACAAAGTCTTCACCACGGACCACCAGGGGAGTCCCTCTTCTGTGTGTCTTTTGATCCTGCAGAAACTATGAAAGTTAAACCTGACATTTCCCAGACTCACTTGTGCCTAGGGATCTAACATGACCAGGTTCCTTTGATCAGATACACTTGGACGAGACCTAAGCTGGAATCTGAGTTCTCAGAAGAGAGGCAGGGGAGATTCACTGCAGCAGAAGGTCTGATTCTGAGAACTGGGAATTGTTTCTGAGGGCTTATCTTGTCCCTTCAGCCCCATCAATTATTGTGTAGGCCTCCTAAGACCAGTAATAAGTCCTTTTCCCTTCAACTACCCAGAGTTGTTTCTATTGAGTGCAACTAAGCCTTAACCAACACAGCACCTACAAGGAAAATACATCCAGCATAAGATCATGGAATCCAGTTGACACTAAACTCTGGTGCATCCTGAAATGTACAGCTTCCCATTGACCTAATACCAGCACTGAAGAACTGATGTTTTCGAACTGTGGCATTGGGAAAGACTCTTGAGAGTCCCTTGGACTGCAAGGAGAGCAAACCAGTCAATCCTAAAGGAAATTAACCCTGAATATTCATTGGAAGGACTGATGCTGAAGCTGAAGCTCCAATACTTTGGCCACCTGATGTGAACAGCCAACTCATTGGAAAAGATCCTGATGCTGGGAAATATTGGAGGCAGGAGGGGAAGGGGACCACAGAGGATGAGATGATTGAATGGAATCACTGACTCAATGGATGTGAGTTTGAGCAAACTCCGAGAAATAAGGACAGGGAAGCCTGGCGTGCTGCAGTCCATGGTGTCACAGAGTCAGACAGGACTGAACAACTGAAAAACAGCAACAAAAAGAGGCTCCTAATTCTGAAGTTGTCTCTGCTCTAAAGCAGGCATCAAAATTTCAAAGAGGAATGTCTACTCGAGCAACGTGGACAGGATGATGCACCAATGTCAGTGACCAGCAGCTGTGGCTGGGGCCCGATAGGAACACCTGTGCTGGGCTGGGGTGGGTGCCAGGATTGTCCAGTCCCAGTCTAGGGACTAAGCAGGGCTCCCACAGTCAACACAAGACAACCACCCTCGGGGCTTTCTATCTGTGGGCAACAGGCTCCCAACCACCTGGCAGGATTCCTGAGGAGCCCATGTTTGGGGGAAAAAATGATTTCAATTCTTCAAGTAGCAGAATATAAGAGTAGAAATTTAGTCAGAACTGTTAAGATGCTGCCTTTTCCCCAAATTCATTAATTTCCAGGAGATTAATGTGAAATCCACATGAAGAAACAAACATCACAGCAAGCATCCTGCCACATTCTACATGAGATATTTGTCCATGTATAGCAGGCTACTCTGCTTGCATTCCCCATCCCCCAGGAGTCCAGGAATCATTTATATTTCAAAAATAATAAATAGGGAGAGAGGAAACTATATCCTTGACAAGGAAGCCTCCCTTCCCTTGGCCCATCTCCCAAGACCTTTGACTTTGCAAGAATATTTTAGCTTCAACCTTTCTCCTCAGTGCCGTAAACACAGCAGCAACAATTTATTCCTTTCCAGTAGCCATAAAAATTATCCCCCTTATTTCTCAAAATCATGGCAAATTAGCACCTTTGACCATCTTTTTCTTCGGCTCTGTCTCTCTCTCTCATGGTTGCAGACACATGAACAATTTATGATGGTCCATGGAGGGCTCTCCTTTCTTGCATGCTGATAGAAAATTCTAACTAGCGATCTCCATACTAATCTATCCTATGCTTATCTCAAGTCTGTAGAAATAAATCTAAAGTAGCATTTTCCAGAATGGGTTTTACAGCTCACTGGGTCTATGAAATGTTATTAGGTGTCCCCCCACATCAAGTATTTTGTAGTAAAACAAGTTTGGGAAGCACTATCTGCTTTAGATTTTGGAATAAATATTTGTATATTAAAGGGTCTGATAAATTCTATGGGCAAGAAAACCATGCAAATTTCTACTTTGGTTTGCCCAGGATTTCTTAGTTTATTTAAACCCGGAAGAGATTTGTATTTGCTTCCCAGCTATTAAGATTCTATGCAACAGTGTTCTACAGGTACCAGTTTGGGTAAATGACAGCATTTCGGAACACAGTTGAATTTTACAGCCGAGGTTGGGCATGAGGTGAGATTCCAATTTCCCAAACACCTGCTGCTGGTGGATGAGACTTGGCCAGAAAGCTGGACTCTCAGCTCAGGAGTGGGGCTTGAGCTGGGTATGTTTCTCCTGTCTACTGCTGGTTCTAAGAAATGTAGGCTGTTTACAATAGCCTAGGCATGGAAGCGACCTAAATGTCCAAAATCAGAGGAATGGATAAAGAAGATATGATACATATATATTACTCAGCCATTAAAAAGAATGAAATAATGCCATTCGCAGCAACGTGGATGGACATAGAGATTGTCATGCACAGTGAAGTAAGCCAGGCAGAGAAGGAGAAATATCACGTGGCATCCCTTATATGTAAAACAGAAACAGATTCACAGACTTAGAGAATGAACTTATAGCTGATGGTGGGGTGGGGGTGGGGAGAGGAGAGTGAGAGGAAAAAACAGTTAGGGAGCTTGGGATCAACACGGACACTCTGCGGTATTTAAAATGGATAGCCAACAAGGACCTACTATATAGCACAGGGAACTCTGTTCAATGTTATGTGGCAAACTGGATGGCAGGAGAGTTTCGAGGAGAATTGGTACATATGGCTGAGATGCTTTGCCCTGAAACTGTCAGGGCTCCTCTGGTAGCTCAGACTGTAAAGAATCTGTCTGCAATTCAGGAGATCTGGGTTCGATCCCTGGGTCAGGAAGATCCCCTGGAGGAGGGCATGGCAACCCACTCCTGCATTTTTGCCTGGAGAATCCCATGGACAGAGTAGGCTGGCGGACTACAGTCCACGGAGTCGCAAAGAGTTGGACATGACTGACTGACACACACGTCCCTTCACTTTGAAACGATTATAACAATGTTTATTGGCTATACTCCAATAAAAAATAAAAGGTTAAAAAAGAGAAAGAAGTGCAGGGCTAAATCTGCAGCTAGAGTTTCAATAATTAGGGCTCTGATGATAAGGAAGACTACAGAGTTGGCTATTCAAGTGTGGTCCCAGATCAGCATCACAACAAATACAGAGTCCCAGGCCTTACCCCAGACCTACCCAATCAGGATCTGCAGCTTAACAAGATTCCCGAGTGATCTGTATGCACATTACAATTTGAGAAGCACGGGTTAAGCTGTGGTTTTCCATCCTGCCTGCACTTTAGAATCATCTGGGGAGTTTCAAAGTATAGATCCCAGGGATCCATCCCCAGAGACTCTGATTCAGATGTTCTAAGGTGGGGCTCAGGCATCAGTGTTTTCTAAATCTGCCTACCATGCATCCACAGTTGAAATCTACTATTCTAACCTGCAAGAGTGCTGTGAGTAACAGGAGTAAGTTTAGGAACCTCAGGAAACGCCAGAAGGACCACCATGTTCAGCCTTCCCTGCACTCCCTTCTCTTGATGGGATGGATGAGTGGTGTCTTTGGGACCTGTGGTTTTTGTTCCCTGTGATTCCAGAACCACTGGAGGAACACTCCACAGCCTTCAGGGAGCAATCAGCACAGATGCTGTCAGGCGCAAAAACCCCATTACCCTTCTGGGCTCAGTTACTATGGTGAGTTCTTCCCAAAGTGTTCTAGGGACTGAGCTGTTGCGTCTTCTCTGGGTCACGGCCTTTCGTCACAACAATTTCCTTGTAGGCAGAAATGCTCATTAACGTCAGTGACAGCCACCTTTCACCCATTTGCTGTCACAGCAAAGGTGGTTGTCAATGACATGTCATGACAGATGACATTCTGTCATCCCTACAGAATGTTTTTCCCCTATGAGCTGGCTGCAGCCATCCAGAGCTCTTCAATTGGGTAGAGAATCTTGAGTTAGAGAGAACTTCAGAAAGAGGAATTATCCCAAAGGTGCACAGGCTCAGTCCCATCACTGAACATGGATGTTTCTTATGGGGAGGAAAACAGTTACGTATATTAAGCACTAATTCCACATAGCAGGCAGTTTGCTTGAGCTGTCTACTTAAAGAGAGTCTTTTTCACCAGGAGGTAACTATTAGCATTCCCTTCTTTGAGAGAGGAAACCACGATTCCTGGAAGGTAAATGTTTTCCTAACAGTTAAGCACTACAGCTTGGGACTGGAACTCAAGCCGGGCTAACTCTAAAGGCCCTGCTTTTTTCTCGTGTACCACTGCCCAGGGCCTTCAGAAAGCTCTGTCCCTAACAGATACTCAGACCAGTCCTGGTTCAGACTCAAGGCAGCCATGACTGATTCCACGTTGCACCAACCCCCGTGACGTTCTCTCCTGCATCACAGCTCATCCTCTGCTCCTGGCTTCAGAGACAAACTGACACAGATAAGGAGTGCTCAGCGCCTGCACTTCAGAGTGATGTGTGAGGACAGATAACATGTAAAGTAGGACATTGGAGAGGGTGACATTCAAATGCAGGGTGTGAGCTTGTAAATACAGGGTTTACTCAACCATCCATCACCTTGCAACCGCACATCGGAGAACGGTGATTGTTAGAGTCATGTCCTAGAGCCAGTTCCCACCCTGCTGGGGCAGGGGAAAAAAATCTGGTCTACCATCAAAGGGGGAAATGAACCAGGACAGGTCTCAGAGGGTGGACACAGGCTGATGCTCAGAAAAGAGGCTGACACTTGGCTGACATCCGCTCCCTGGTCATGTACCTGGGATGCCTTCTCAACCATGAAACCTCTGATATCCTGCAAGGTTCATCCAGTAAAGCTGGGGCTGCCCATCCATGCTAAGCAAATATTTCCGTCTTAACATTCTGGGCAACCCAGGAAAGGTATTGCTATGATGAAAATCCATGTGTTCTGAGGCAGAATAGATGTTCCTTCTCCATGTGGGTGAGACCTATCAGTATTTGAATAGGTTCAAGGTGGAGACACAAAAGCTGCCTCCCTCATTGCATGTTCTATAAACACCTGGGAGTATATTAGATCATGCTGTTGGCAAAACAGCATCCTGAGGCTTTGGTTTCATTTACCCTTTCCTATGGGGCTGCTGGAATGGAATTATCTTACAGGACATGAAATTTCTATAGGACTTTACATCATTTGGATAAAAAACAGATCTATAATCACCTCTGTGGCCTTGGTTTCAAGACTTGCTAGTATCTTGATGGGGAGGCTGCTGGGGACAGGAAGGTCATTTCACACTGGCTGGGGCTGTGGATCAAGTGACTGCCTGGCCAGCAGGCCCTGCCTTCTAAATGATAGAATCCATGAGATAAGCCTAAGCTGGGGGACCACTGGCCTGATGGATGTTCAGGGATGTCTGATCTCTAGCGCAGTGTCTCTCCAATCAGGTGGAAGATGCTCTCTTGATTTTAGGTTCCATCTAAGATGTAATCAACTCCCACCAAAAGTTGGGTACACAGAGGGACTCCCTTGGTGGCCCAGTGGCTAAGACTGTGCTCCCAGTGCAGGGGGCTTTGACTCCTGGTCAGGGGACTAGAAACCACATCCCGCAACTAAGACCCAATGCAGTCAAATAAATACATCAATATATATAAAGAGTTGGGTACACAGAGCTAAGATCTGGTCCTTGGGGGAGGAGGCTGCCTTAGATGAGGGATCAGGTTCTGACCCAACAAGCTAGGAATCACGGCAGTGAGAATGGCAGTAAGTCAGGAACCCCAGAATCAGAAGCCACACAAAGGCTGATGAAATGTGGTCTACAGCCCAGCAGGCCCAAGGATACTGGGGGTCAGATAGTAAGAATAACTGCAGCCCAATCCCATGAGAAAGTGGGGCTTCTTAGGCTCTGTTTTCTTTGTAGTATTGGCCCCTTCCTCTGAGCCAAGTTGGGGAAAGCAGAGGTTGGCAACCTCACTGTGCAGTTGCCTTCAAGGAGCCCCTCACTCCTCCCATCTGATCATCTCAGCCTGCCTCTCGGTGGTCTCTGACCATGACCCCTCTTTGGCCCACTCTGCTTCCCACTGTGACCTGTCACTCATTCTCTGCCTTGGTCCCACTCGTCACCCCTGTCTCCTGGGAGCATGCCAGGCTCGTCCCAGGGCTCTCAAAGCCTTCGTTCCTATTGTTTCTTTGTCTTGAATTATTTTATTTCTTCTGAATGCCTCCCCAGGTTGCATATCTCCAAGGCAACACGGAGATCCATCTCTTCCATAAACCCTCTGCCATCTGCTGCAGCTCACTGGCCACTTCCTCATATCCCTAAGTGACCACGGTGTCTTCAAAGTGTGCCCTAAAATTTAGAGTTTAATTCCACACTGTCTTTCATATCATGGTAGGGTCCTATTTGATGTCATCCTTCTTATTTGGCTCAACTTGACAAGCATGTATTGGCTATCACGAATCAACCAGGCACATTGTGCTGGAAACTTGAGTATAAGACAAGGGGTCCTTGCGAACAAGAAAATACTACCTACTTAGTGCAGGACACTGTGTTGACACCCTCTGCATGCACTGGTCTTGCCCTTCACAGTGAATTTTAAACTTCCGTTGCAGTAGATTTTGCTAGCATGCATTCAACACTGGGCTTTCATAGGCACTATTGAGAAAATTTCCATCATCCAGGTTATTCTTTACAGTGGTCCAGTGTGCATAACTGCCTTCCATCACACTCTATCCTAACACCTCTTATTAGAAAGTCTGCCCACACACCCTTCTCAGAGCTTCTGACTCCATGGCCACATTGAGTGGGCAGTGGGCCACATGGTTTGTCCAATGTCCTGACCAAAGCGGGGTCAATCAGATCCTCCTTCTTTGGTATTTGTCATCCAGACTCAAAAATTTCAATGACTGTTGCACTTGTGATGATATGGACTCAGAGGCAGTGTACCATGATGGATTATCTATTTCCTACCCTGTATAAAGAGAAGGAAAGAGACAGAGACAGAGAGAGATAGATACAAATTAAGCAAATACCAGGAGAAAAGCAGAGAGAGAGAAAAAGAGAAGGTGAGAAAGAACTAGAGAGAGAAAGAGAAGGAGGGAGACACAGAGAGAGAAATGCAGAGATTGAGATAGACTAGCAAACTCCATTCCTAATAGCATCTCAGTTCCTGATTCCAAGCCCCACAAAACTAGCAGTACTTCCGGCCTATGTTCCTTGAGACACACACCACTATATCCTCCCAACGGTTTCTGATTTAATGAAATTGGCTTCAGTGGACGACTTCTACCAGCAACCACACACACTGGCTAAGATGCACTATGAGAAATATTATTATTTCATTTCACAGATTAAAAAGCTAAGCCTTAGAGAGTCCTGTTGTCTTCAATCAATGGTTGGACCTGGGCATTGAAAACAGGCCTTTGGATGCTACTGTACCATCTTATGTTCAAAACCTAACCCAGAGTTAAACACTAGGAGGATCTCAGTGAAGGCTTCCCTGGTAGCTCAGCTGGTAAAGAATCTGCCTGCAATTCAGGAGACCCTGGTTCAATTCCTGGATTGGGAAGATATCCTGGAGAAGGGATAGGAGACCGTCTCCAGTATTCTTAAACTTCCCTGGGGGCTCAGCTGGTAAAGAATACACCTGCAATGCGGGAGACCTGGGTTCGATCGTTGGGTTGAAAAGATCCCCTGGAGGAGGCCATGGCAACTCACACCAGTATTCTTGCCTGGAGAATCCCCATGGACAGAGGAGCCTGGCAGGCTACAGTCCATGGGGTGGCAAAGAGTTGGATATGACTGAGCGACTAAGCACAGCACGTAGCTCAGGATCTCAGTGAATGCTTATTTATGGGTGGTAAAATTCTCTAGTGAAATGGTGTTGGTCATCCCAGCCCTTGCCCCTTATTCCTTCCACCCTTCTCCCCACTGCTTACCTGTCTGCCCCCTTAGTCATTTTCTCAGTTTAGAATCAGCTTTGAGTCACAGAAAGAGCGCACAGATGCGCTGCTGAATGGGGAGCCTGGAGATCGCGTTACCATTTGACAGTACCACTGGGGGTTGCCAATGGTTTGTCTCCTACAATTTCCCCCAATGCCCTCCTTACATAATTGGATAATTGGGATAGGCAGCTAAAGGCAGATGTATCCCCACACCTCGGAAAACATTAATCAAGAGAACAGCGGTGTTGTCTGCATTCTTGGCAGTTTATTACAATTTCTATTACAAGAGGAGCTGTGGGTATGTAAGGCATTATCTTCTCTCGTCGTTTCTAACAAAATATCCCTGAACAGCAGGCCCACAAGGACAAGGTAAGGCCATTCTCCATTCCAAATAACATACACTTCTTTGAAAATAAAAGAAGCAATTTAAGCATTTGGGCTTCCTGGAGTGAGTTGGCAGGCGCACTTCTCATCTTGCAGATGCCTTCAGGTGAAGGTGTTTTAATAAGAGAGAAAGTGTGAAGAAGATCGCGGGAACTCGCCAGAGGCAGAGAGGAACCACGGAGCGTGGGGTGTGGAGCCCACAGGCTGGAGAGAGGTGAGGGAGGGGGCAGGTGTGGGCAGATGTGCTTGGGGAGAAATGTTTTGCTTCTGCTCAGACACATATCATGTCACCCAAAGCCCCCAGGAGAGTCCTATTACTGACAACCAAGAACTGAAGAATTTAATTCTATTTGTTTCACTTCTTTACAGTTAGTAAGAGTGTGTGGAAGTGATTATTATATAATTTGCAGGGAATGCATTTCCTAAATTAGTGTACCTTTTGAGAGCCTACACTCTAATTAATCACTGGAAAAGACCCTAATGCTGGGAAAGATTGAAGGCAGGAGGAGAAGGGGATGACGGAGGATGAGGTGGTTGGATGGCATCACTGACTCAATGGACATGAGTTTGGGTAAACTCTGGGAGTTGGTGATGGATAGGGAGGCCTGGCGTGCTGCAGTCCATGGGGTCGCAAATAGTTGGACATGACTGAGCAACTGAACACTCTAATTAAAGGACATGGACCAATGGAGGCTGTGTTTCTTTGAAATGATGGATAGATTTCTTTCATCCATTGCAGAATCAATCCGATGCAGTGGTTCTAGAGCTGGGCTGTTTGGAGTTGAACCTTAGTTCACCTACATGCTGATCATGTGATCCTGAGAAAATTATGCAGTCTCTCTGGATCTCAGTTTCTTCTTCAGTAATCTAAGGATGAGAGTGGCCTAAGCCTCATGGAATTGTTATGAATGTTGAATGAGTTAATGCCCACGAAGTGCTAAGAACAGTGCTTGGCATGTAGATGAGTCTAATAAATGTTACCTAGTATTATTCAAAGGAGTTTTAGGGATGCCAGCTACATATCCTCTGCCCAGTATGCAGAGAGGAATAAGGAGAAGAATCTGCCCTCAGAGCATCCCTATTCTAGATGGCTGATAGACACGCAAAAATAACAAGATACCACAATTATCATGCACTGGACTTAACGATACAGGTGCTGCTATTACCTATCAGGCTAAGAGAGGTTAAACAACTGGCCCAAGGTCACACAGCTAAAAATAAGTGGGACAGCCAGGGTGCAAACCCAAACCCACAGGGTACCATCACCTGGCCTCTTAACTACTTATTCTTAGTGTGACTATCACTTCATCAGAAAATATTTACATTATTCTTCCATTAAGATGATGCAACTGTCCCATCCCAGAGTTAGCTCTTCTTCCTCAAAGAATTCCATTCTCCTTTCACTCAGGAAACTGATCACAATTTTAATTGCATTTTTTATTGCTTGTCTTCCCCCCGGACTATACATTCCAAGTGGGCAGGGGATAGATCATCTGTTATATTTATCATTACCTACTTAGCAACCAGCACAGAGCCTGGCATGCAGTAGGAACTCCATAAATGCCACTGGATAATCAGCTGTGATAGACAGCTTCTCTGAAAATAAACAGAAAGCTGTGCTATCTTCCTAAGTGCTATAACAAGGATATGAAGAAAACACGTGGTTTTTTTCCTTCAGGGAATTAATGAAGGCTTCTCCAGGGAGGTGAATCTAGATCTGGACTGGATCTAGAAGGATGAGGGGGGTGGGTCAGGTGGAGAGGAGGTGGAGGCTATTCTGAGCATATGCAAATGTATGTCCATGGGCAAAACCTCAGATAGCTGAGAAAGCCCTGACAAGGGAAGAGAAAATGCCAACAATGTGTTTGGCATCCATGCTCACTGGTCCAGTAGCACCCAGAATGAGTGCCTGTTGGCAAAGTTATAATGCATTCCCCATATGAGGCTAAGTTTCCACACACACACACACACACACAAAAGCTCTTTGAGGATCAGTTTGAGGGAGAATGAAAAAAGGAAGATGCCTTCCTTTACCATCCAAAGAGAGAGAGGGAGGATAGCACTTTGACTGGGAAGTGCAGTTTAATCTACAAATGGGCATACCAGTTAGAATTCAGTTGGCTGAAAGGAGAAGGAAGCCCCACACTTATGGGTGTTGACACAGGGTGGACACTGCCTCCCTCCTGTCCAAGCTCAGGCGTAGGCAATATAGGGCCATCTAGTCCCCAGGGACCAAACACCATCCTGGTCCTCATAGTGAAGGATGTGCTCTGGTCATTGCTCCAGTGCTCCAAGAAGACAGGTGAAGAAGGTGGGGGGAAACGCAGCTTCTGAAACTCTTCTGCTTACATTCCATTGGCCAGACCTAGGCATATGGTCATACCTGTCTACAACAGGGTGCTGAGAAATGTGGTCTTAGGGTATGCAAGAGATCGCATGTCCAGCTAAAACCCACAGGCCCTAGAGAGAACTAGAACAGATACTAGGGTGGACCACTGGCAGCAATCTCTGCCCAAAGCAGATCCAGCTTTTATATGACTTCACCGTGCCCTTGGCACATGCGGTGCAGTCACTACCTGGACCGAGGGTTAATGTATGCTCATACATTTACACTTAGCAGAATCCCATGCCATGCCCATCATTTCAAATATTGAAAACTGTAGGGCCCTGTGTTCCAATAAAACTTTATATGGAATTCTGTTATGCTACATGCTTGAACACATATTTCTCTACTGAAATCAGAAGTAAGAAGGATCCAGCATCACCTAGCATCTCCATCCCTAGACAGTGGTCCTTCCTTCAGGGCCCTGGAATCACAGCATGGCAACCTGCCACTTAAGGCAACTGTTAGAGAAACTACAGACTGGCATCAGTGCTTTTAAAATTACATCCAATTGCTCTACCTTTTTGATAGTACGTCTAGATTGTCATCTTTCTAAGCCAGAGCAAATGTGTGCCCCTTCCCCTAGATTTTCGCCAGTTCTCACAGATTTCTGAGTTTCTTTATTGGGACTTGTGGAGAGCCAAGACAATTTGGCACCTTAAAGGTTTTAGAGGGATGAAATGAGATGGTGTGTAAAGAGCTTAGCACAGCTCCTGGCATGTAATAAGTTTCTCCAAAAGTGTTAACTATAATAATTTCTCAAAATTTATTCTGTTTAGGTAATAATGCAAATTTTACCATATATTTTACTGAAATGTCTTAGTCATAAAATGATTGTGTCTATTCCACGTCAAGACCCACATTGTGACTGGTAACATACATTTTGTTTTTAAATTAAATTCTTCACCAAGGGACTTCTCTTGATTCTTAACTTCAGCTATTCTGTTTACAATGGCATCAAAAGGGGAAAATCTTTCCTTTTTAACCCAGCCCAATTCTCCTGAATCTTCTTCTATGATAAACTGAATTCTAGGGCATTATTACCATCAGCCCAAACTACCAAACTCTGTCTATTTAACAAATCTGAAACAGTTATCTCCTTCCTTCTTAATAATTAGACAAGATTCCCAAATAAACCACATGTGGATTCCTTTTCATATTTATCATAAAAATAGCATTTTGTCTTATTCTTCATGCTTAAGAAGTTCTTGGAGCCAACGATTATATAAATAAAATGATTAAATGTTAGGCAGATTTCAGACACCCAAAAAATGGCAACTCTCATCCCCATGTTGTAATTGCTGATAATGGTACTTTTTATACTTATTGAGCACCTGCAACGTGCCACTCTAGGCTTGGTGTTTAATACACATCATGTCATTTAATCCTGCGAACAATCCCGCGAGAGAGATATCATTAGCTTGATTTTATAAAAAACGGAAACTAAAGCTCAGAGATAGGGTTGGGTTTTCTAGAAAACTGAGCCGGAGGCTAAGCTTACTTGCTAGCACTGTGCATACTGAGTGGGGAGCACAAGTCCAGGGAAGCATGGAAGAGGGAGAAGGGAGGTGAGGAAGGTAGCGAAGGAGGCAGGTCCCAGGTGGTGCATAGTAGAGCTGCAGAAACATCACAAGGAGGCCCAGTTGTTTGGGCCACCATATGAGGTGGCTCGGGAGAAGCTGTGGATGGCCTCTGCACGTGGGCAGGACAACAGGCAGCTTGCTGGCAGACTTCTTTCAGTCTCCTATCGCTCTCCAAGTTGGCCCCAGAGGGTGTTAACTCCTCCGTCCTTTCCCATTATGTTATCCAGTCTTTCTGAGCAGCCAGCGGGAGGCCAGAGCCTCTGCGGGTCTGGTTGAGTTGGACCTAGATTCTTGATGTCTGTGGCCTCCTCCATGTCAAGGAGACCCCGACAAAGCCCAGTTCCTGGTCCCAGAGGAGGATCGGTCAAAATGTGGGATTTGGAAATTAGGAGATGGTGATGGTGAACAGCATCATTGAGCTAAATGGTTAAAAGGATTCATCTAACAGAGAAGCAAAAAAAAAAAAAAAAAAAATGATGGAGAACAAGGATATCTGGGGCCAAACGGATGCAGGGTGGCACATAAATGGCACCCAGGAACTTCCTTGGAGGTCCCAGTGGCTGGGACTCCACACTTTCACAGCTGAGGCTGTGAGTTCAGTCACTGGTCAAGGAACTAAGATCCCATCAGCCACACGGTACAGCCACAAAAACAAACAAAAAAAAATGGCATCCAATATATCCAGAGAGCTGGAGTCACTTACCCAGGGTTACACAGCCATGGCAGTTGGCATTCAAACTGAGGCCAGTCTTACCCCCAAAACACTAATTTTCCCACGATACCCGGATGTCATGCTCTGCTGAGATTTCAAGACGTTCAAAGAGGGAGCCATGGTTTTCAGAGCTGTCTGGTTCATGGCCATGAGCAGATAAATATTTATCAAGCAGTCATGGGAGATCTGTCAACAAGAATGCCCATAGGCTTATGTCGTCCTTTTCTGTATCCTAGGAACAGACACTTCCGGAAGGCATGAGCCACTGTGCTTAGAACACTTCATATGATCTGCTGTGCCTGTCTTAACCCAGCCCAAAAGGTTGGCACCAAGCTAAACACCGGCATCGGCAGGTAGCACGTGAGTGGCCACTTCTCTGCCCTCACCCCTGCCTGCCAGATGCCAAAGGCAAGAGTGATGAAATCAAGTGGGTCCGTTTCCTTGGGGTGGGGGGACGGACAGCCATGTGCTCCACAGGAAACAGTGTGGGTGAGTGACGGGTGAGGCTGCGCAAAGCTGAGACTTCTGTTCCAGATGCTGACTCTCAAGTGTGCCCTGCGTTAAGAAAGCCTATCATACATAAAACAGATGACTAGTGGGAAGCTGCTATTTAACACAGGGAGCCCAGCCTGGTGCTCTGTGATGACCTAGAGGGATGGAGTGGGGTGGGGGAGGTTCAAGGGGGAGGTTCAAGAGGGAGGGGGGATAAATATATATATATATAATTATGACTGATTTGTTCTGGTGTACGGCAGAGACTGCCACAACACTGTAAAGCAATTATCCTCCAACACATTAAAAAAAAAAAAATGAAACCAGCCAAAGGGGAGGGAAGGATTGGGAGTTTGGGATTAGCTGATGCAAACTCATATATAGGGTGAATAAACAACAATGTCCTACTGTGTAGCACAGGGAACCGTACTCAATATCCTGTGTAAAACCATAATGGAAAAGAATATGAAAAAGTAGATATATCTACAACTGGGTCACTTTGCTGAACAGCAGAAATTAACACATTGCAAGTCATCTATACTTAAATAAATTTTTTTGAAAAGAAGAAAGCCCACTGTTCACCAGGAGCTTCCTTGTGTTCTTCTGTATTCCACCTCCAACCCCCTCTCCTCTCTAGGGCTGTTTCCACTCTAGCTCCTACAGAACTCCTTCCACTGCAGTCCTGGTGGCTCTCACACCTTCAATGTCTTCCTTTTCACATTGGGCTCTTTCTTCTACAGACATACGAGATTTATCCATAGCCGAGGAACAGTTCCCTATTTCTCCTCCAGCTTTAGCCCATTTTCCTGCTTCTCAAATGAACATCTATTAGATCTTAACTTCACACTCAATACTTTTTTAATCCATATTTTTTTTTTCATTGAAGGTGGCTCAGTTGTTAAAAATTCTGTCTGCAATGTGGGAGACGTAGGTTCGATCCCTGAGTCAGGAAGATTCCCTTCTCCAGGGGATCTCCAGGGGAATTCTAGGGGATTTCCTGGGACTCTCCAGGAGATTCCCTTCTGGAATCTCCTCCAGAGATTCTCTGGAGGAGAATACTCCTCCAATATTCTTGCCTGGAGAATTCCATGGACAGAGGAGTGTGGTGGGCTACAGTCCATGGGGTTGCAAAGAATTGGACACAATGGATGACTAACACTTTTACAAAGGTGATTTCCAATACTGTGTTAATTTCTGCTGTATGGCAAAGTGATTTAGCTATACACACATATATATACACACGCTCTTTAAAATATTCTCTATTATGGTTTATCATAGGATATTGAATATAGTTCTCGTGCTACACAGTAAGCCCTTGTCAGTTATCCACCCTACACACAGACACTTATATCTGCTAACCCCCACCTCCCACTCCATCCGTCCCCCAATCCTCTCCCCCTGGGCAAACACCAGTCTGTTCTCTATGTCTGAGATTCTCTTTCTGTTTCATTGTTAGGTTTATTTGTCACGCTCAATTCTTAATTGTTGCAATGCTGCATTTCCTCTCACCACTCTACTGAAATCATTTCTCCAAAGGTTACTGTAGCAAATGTCTATTATTTTTGCCACTCCTAAAGCACTGGCCCGCCCTACTTCCCCATTCTCCCCCAACTACCCCAATTATCCTCCTAAAGAAGCATTTCCTTTCCCTTTCTCAACCTATGAGATTTACCCGGGCTGAGCGTGTAACTCAAGGGTGAAGGATATGACCTCTGCCTACATCTATTAGTGGTTTGAGAATGGACACACAGACTTTTTCTGGGGGCTGCTGAGAGGTAGATGCTTTGATGTTATATTTAAACTTTAGAGAGTGAAGGCCTCGTGCTGCTGGTATCTACTCACCACCAAAGGGAATGAAGCCAACCTAGAGGAGATGGAGCTAAAGGACAGACGGATGGAAAATCTGATCCTGGTGGCACGAGCTGAATCACGTCACTCTTGATGGCGTCTCTAATCCGCTGGCCCTTTCAGTTAACTGAGCCTTTTTGCTTAAGCCAATTTGTTAGGGTTTACGTTCTTGGCATCAGAAAAATCCCCAACTGAGACGGAACCTAGTGCGGTCATCAGCGACAGTGGAAGTACCGAAATCGACTTCCAGCTCTGCTTTCCCTGTTTTATGCTGGTGCCATCCTCTTGGTGCCTTGGTAAGGCCCAAGCTTCAGCCCTCACAGGTGCTACCTCTTCCCCAGGGCCCTCAGTGCCAAACTGGCTTCTCCTCTGACTTTTACTCTTCTGCTAATGACCTCTTTTTCCTCTCAATCCTTGAGGCTTAAAATCTTGATATCATGGCAACCCCTCCCCACCCTTCGCTCCCAAATCCATTTCCAAGTCCTATCTCCCTCAATCCTCTTTCTTTCACATCTTCTTGAACACCTCCATGACCTCCTTTCCCTTTCCCCGGGGTATCACTCCAGGTTCTGCCACCCCTCGGTGTGGGGATGGGCCAACCAAATAGTCCACTGACAGCCCCTTAAAGGACTGTCAGACTCCAGTGACACTCCTTCTTTCCTATTACACAGTAAGTCCCCTACATACAAACAGGTTCCATTCAAAGAACACGTTCATAAGCTCAATTTGTCCATAGGTATAACAAAGTTAGCCTAGGTACCCAACTCATACAATAAGTGTATAGTACTGTTCTATTAGTCAGTCCAGTCATTCATTTGTACCCGACTCTTTTCGACTCCATGGACTGTAGCACGCCAGGCTTCCCTGTTCATCACCAACTTCCGGAGCTTGCTCAAACTCATGTCCATTGAGTCGGTGATGCCATCCAACCCTCTCATCCTCTGTCATCCCCTTCTCCTCCTGCCTTCAATCTTTCCCAGCATCAGGGTCTTTTTCAGTGAGTCAGATCTTCACATCCGGTGGCCAAAGTACTGGAGCTTCAGCATCAGTCCTTCCAGTGAATTCTCAGGACTGATCTCCTTTAGGATTGACTGGTTTGATTTCCTTGCAGTCCAAGGGACTCTCAAGAGTCTTCTCCAACACCACAGTTCAAAAGCATCAATTCTTCGGTGCTCAGCTTTATTTTTTCTATGGATGTGAGCCAACTCTCACATCCATACATGACCACTGGAAAAACCAGTACTGTTCTTTAATAGGTGTATAATATTTTTCACACAAATAATTCGTACTTAGGAACAAACACAAAAAAATAAAACATTTTTAATCTTACAGTATAGTATCTTGAAAAGTAAAGTACAACAGCTGGCATACAGGGGCTGGCACACACATTCACATTTCTGAAAATTCACAACTTGAAGGTTCATACATAGGGGACTTACTGTACTTCTGAAAGGATATTGTGAATGCTAAAGTCCTCATCATTAACCTCCTTTTCCCCAAAACACTGCCATGATTGCCCACTGGGTTTTGAATGGAATAAGCATAACTCAGCAAGAATGTATTACGGCATCTCCTCTGTGTCAGGCACTGTGCTGGGCATTGTGAGGAAGACTGATTAAGATGGATGTAGTCCCTGACTCTCCAGGGCCTTAAGATCTGGTGGTTTTGGTGACGAGACCACAAGGCTGGTGCACGTGTGTGAGCATACACAGTACTGAATAGTGGGAGCTTTCTTCATTCATTCCCAGCGCATCCTTCTGATTTCAATTTTTGTTCTTATGCCTTTTGCTTAAACTGGGTTGAACTACCTATGCGCCCATGTTCTTCCACTTCCTTGACTTTGCTCACACTGTTTCCTTCCCTCGAATATACCTTCCTCCAATTCTGCTTGGTTATCCTTCATAGCCTTTCTCAAATGATATCCTCTCGTAAATCTTTTGCTGATTACCCTAGTCAACTGTAATCTCTTTCTCCTCTCAGCTTGCAAAGCACCTTCTATGGAGCTCCACTCTGCATTTTCCATGTTTGAAAAAAAAAAAGTATTTATGTAAGTAACTTCTCTGCCCAATTAGATGGCAAATTAATTAAGGGCAGAAACTTTTTTTTTTTATATCTTTGCATCCCCAACAACTAGAAAAGTGTTTCTCAATTAGTGCTAAGAATGCATTTATCTATACAAAGCACGCACATCATTTAGAACCAGCTCGTTTTGGGCTAAAGAAGAATTCTTTATCTCAAATAAAGATTTTAAAGATCTCCCACAGGTTTTTAAAAATAAGTCTTCACGTTCATTTGAACTTGTTTATGGATTATCAGCTATTAGCCTGGAGGAGTACTGTAGCTTGGGAGAAATCAAACAAATGAAAACTAAAATTATTAGAAACCACTGCCCATTAATGATTTCCTAGAGAGCAGAAAGCAGCAGATCTTCCCTGTCTATGGGAACTGTCTAGAAAATAGGATTCTGTTTTTAGAAATGGGATTAAACCATGGTATCTACTTTCCAAAGCCTGTATTGGAAGTAAGAGCTTGGCTTGGAGAAGTAGGCACTCTGGGAAAACACTCAGAAAATGAATAACACACGAGTCATGCTGGAGGGGATTTTGGTCTTGTTGGAGTTCCTGGAGTCCTAGGACATTGACTTGGAGTTGGCCTGGGGCCCTGGCTACCAACAAGGACCAGTCTAGGGACCTGATGGGCAGTCTCTCCCTGCTGTTCTGTGATGGTACGAAGTGGAGTAGAGAGGCACCATGAATTCCTCCACCAGGACTCCTGAGCAGGCTGGGGCTGGGGGCTGGCCATCTGGATTCCAGGGCAACATGAGCACAGAAGGTGGAAGAGAAAGGAATTGCAGGCATTTTACACCTTCTGCCAAGATCTGGGTTCCTCCCAGGGCTACAAACAAGATGCAGACGTGCATCCATGTGGTCTTGGAAAGGTGTCAGCTGGCCTGTGATTTTCCCAGGATTGGGATTCCTGCTTGGAGCCAGCTCCAGAAAGTGGGATGATGAACAGATGAGGATATGAAATGGCAGCCTTGAAACACCAAAACTGTACTGCTCTTCACTGCTCACGAGAGCGAGGGTTCCAAGCTGCTGGCATAAGCGTGTGCGCGCATGCTCAGTTGCATCCGACTGTTTGCAACCCCACGAACTGAGGCCCGCCAAACCCCTCTGTCCATGGAATTTTCCAGGCAAGAATACTGTTTCCTTTTCCTTCTCCAGGGGATTGTCTTGACCCAGAGATTGAACCCATATCTCTTGTGTCTCCTGCACTGGCAGGCAGGTTGTTTACCAGCTGAGCCGCCAGGGAAGCCCTAATCTTGTTAAAAGGCATCACTGCCTTGATGCAGGTCCTGAGGCCAGAAGGTGTCCTGAGATTTCCAGGTGCCCCCATCACACATCGTCATCCTCCAGACCCTGGTCTCACCTCATACTTTGCCAGGGACCCTGAGGGACACCCAATCAGCAGCTTTGCCCTAGCCCCAGGCGGGCAGTCTGTAACAGTCAGAAGACTGTGTTCCTAACTCATAAAGTGTAAGGGAGGATTCAGGGAACTCTTAAAGTCATAGCTGACTTCACACAATGAATATTGGCAAAAATCACTTGCCCATTTATTGTTTATTTAATTATCCACATCCCATATTCACTGTGTTGTGAAATATAGAGACCCTCCCCAGAGAGGTTAAGGAAAATGTAGTGGCTGAGAGCATGAAGTCAGAGAGAAAGGGTTTGAGTCCAGACCCTTTCTTTCTCTTGCTAGTTATGTGACTTGGGGCAAGTTTCCTAACTTCTCTGAGCCTTATCTATAAAGTGAATGTTATAGTGTCTACCTTGCTATATTGACATGGACAGTCAATAAAATAATGCATGCAGAGGTGCTGGTGTGATATCTTCTGAATGATAAAATATTGATGATGACATTAAAATATTAATCATTGCTATTCATGTATTTCTGCAGGAGACAGACTATGGTTAGAGGATGGGGTGATGTATAAAAAAGGCTGAATCAGTGGTACAAATTATACATATGTGTTCAAGGAGTTTCCAGGCCAAGGGGATCTGGGTGAGGCAGGAGGCAGGTGAGGCTTCCTGGAGAGATGGGTGTGGACAGGACTGGGACAGCAGAGTGAAGGAGAGGTCCTTGTGGAGAATTCCAAGCGAAGGACCTGGAGTTGGCTCATTTGGGAAACACTTTTGTATTTGAGGAGGAAACATGATAGAGTTGCTTTTAATTATCTTAAAGACCTTGTGCAGAATGGGCTTTGGAGTTTGGATGGGGAATTATTACCACAGCATGATCAGTTCTGATGGCCTGGCATAAATCTCTGACAAAATGGGGAGTCTGCAAGATAAATGGCTCAAACCAAGCTCATTACAGGGAACTTTCAAGGGAGAGAGGGAGACGCGAGCACTCTCAACTGGGCTCTGTCTCCATCCCGCCTGAAGCAGCCCCTCTCTGCCTCCCACCACCCAAGAGTGATGCTGAAAATGACAAAGTGCAATGGATGCTCAGGGTTAGCTCAGAGCTGCTGGTGGGTCTGGAAACTGTCTCAGGCACACGCTGCTCATTGGTAACTAATGGAGCTCCCTAAGGCTAGGGAGAGACAGGCCTTCATTCCCGCAGCTAACTCCTGAGTGCCGGATCCAAGATGCTCATCTCACAGGTGGGGAAACTGAAGCCAGGTGTGCACAGCAGTGTGAAGGAGAGGTCCTTGTGGAGAATTCCAAGCAAAGGACCTGGAGTTGGCTCATTTGGGAAATACTTCTGCATTTAAGGAGGAAAGATGATAGAGTTGCTTTTATTTATCTTAAAGACCTTGTGCAGAATGGGCTTTGGAGTCTGGATGGGGGATTATTGCCACAGCATGATCAGTCCTGATGGCCTGGCATAAACACAGGTAACCCAGCAAGGTGTTAATGGATCTGCTAACTTCTATGGCTTCCATATTGCTTGGTGATGAAGACTAGTTTCAGATTCTTGCTCTGCTACCTGCTAATACTGAGGTCTTGGACAAGTTCAATAAACTCTCTGAGCCTTGGGGTTCTCATTTGCAAAGTAGGAGTTTCCTTCCTTTCTCCTTATACTTTCTCCCTCCCCTGCATTTTTTTATAGGGTGGTCAACACATTAGGCTCACCCAGGACTTTCCGGGTTTCAGCACTGAAAGCCCAGCAACCCAGGAAACCACTCTGTCCCTGGCAAACCCTCTTTGTTTGATCAGTGATATTGCGTGATTTGGTGCTGGGGCAGCAGCCACTGAGACAAAGCAGATGCTTGTTCTTTAGAAGTTAACATCCTAATTCTATCAGGGGCAGACAAACACAGTTACATTGATATGATCATAAAATAACACACAACCTATACATATGAAACTATGTGTCAGCCTCTCTACATATTTTATCAATATGATATCATTGCAAACTTAAACGATCAGATCAGATTAGTCGCTCAGTCGTGTCCAACTCTTTGCGACCGCATGAATCGCAGCACGCCAGGCCTCCCTGTCCATCACCAACTCCAGGAGTTCACTGAGACTCATGTCCATCGAGTCAGTGATGCCATCCAGCCATCTCATCCTCTGTCGTCTTAAACTATACTGGGAAGTAACTATCCATATTGTCATTCTTGTCGTTCAGTTGCTCGGTCGTGTCTGACTCTTTTGTGACCCCATGGACTTAAGTCCACCAGACTCCTCTGTCCATGGGATTTCCCAAGCAAGAATACTGGAGTGGGTTGTCATTTCCTTCTCCACGGGATCTTATCGACTCAGGGATCAAACCCGTGTCTCCTGCATTGTCAGGTGGATTCTTTACCACTGAGCCACTTGGGAAGCCCCAAATATCCATACAGCCTCTCTCTAATTATCAGACAATAAAACAGACACTTTGCTTTATTAACTAACTTTCCTAAAATCACACTTAGAGTGAAAAGGAAAGCCAATATTTTAAAATTAGTTTATTTATTTAATTGGAGGATAATTACTGTACAATACTGTGGTTTTTGCCATACATGGACATGAATCAGCCACAGGTGCACATGTGTCCCCCCATCTTGAACTCCCCTCCCGCCTCCCTCCCCACCCCATCCCTCTGGGTTGTCCCAGGGCACCGGCTTTGAGTGGCTTGCTTCATGCATCGAACTTGCACTGGTCATCCGTTTTACATATGGTAACATACATGGGAAAGCCAGCATTTAAACCCGGGCATTCCAGCGCTCTTGGGCCAGCCCTGACACCCCTTGAATGCAAATACAGGATTTAGACTGAGTAAGGCCACAGACTGTTGATTAGCTTCTAAGAAGACTGTGCTTGCTTTCCCCTCCCAGTTGGTTTGGGATCTATGGTCCCATCCATCAGGCTAAGTGGAGATGCAGGTAAGCTTATCCCTTGGATACTCCAGCTCCAAGCGCCCAGCAGGAATGGGAGCCCTTCCCCACAGTTCTGCCTCCATCCTAGGAAACCATGAGAGAGAGATCCTGACCACCTTACACCTGACCCAGCAAACACGAAAGCACGAGGGTCCAGAGCCTGTAGGATTCCTGTGGTGTGGGAATCCTTTGGCTTTGAGGAGTCTGGGGCCAGAAGCATCCACCAGCACAAGACGGAAAGCTGGCCACGTCCCAGTGCCAGCCAGAGCTCTGTGCCAAGAGAGTAAATGGAACCCATTTCTCTTGGACCTTCAGGTCCCCTGGGCAGATGACAGGCTGATGAATGAGGACCATGCCTGTGGGATAGTTCCAGGTTCCAAGGCTGACTGGTCTATCCATCCTCCCAACCACATTTATAGGAAACATACAGACTGGTACTCTTGGAAGGAACTTTATCCATCACCTAGTCTAAGGGCCTCATTTTGGAGATGAGGAAATCCAGGCTGAGCTTGGAGAAGATGACTTCTCAAGGTGGCACAAGGTACCAAGGAAGGGGCAAGTGTCAGCCCCAGATCACCTGCCTCCAAACGCAGGCACTTCTACAAAAATGCATGGCTCCTCCACGCGGCTCTCAAATGACTTATAGGGGAACATGACTCCCCTTGCGACACTCCCCATCTCTATCAAGGAGACGTTGGGACGGAGGAGTGGGACCCAAAAGTCTATGGGTTGCTGGCAAGCCTCAGTTGGAAATGGAAAATCTGGAAAGCTCTTCCTTGATGTGGTCCAAACAGGTCTAAAAATGTTCTAGACATAAGTGGTGGAGAGAAAAGGTGGGAGGAGGAGGGAAGGGAGAGGCAAGAAGGAGCAGGAGGAATGGAGGAACAGAAGGAGACTGTCAGTGGGTTGTCAGTCCAGGCTGGACCAGCGCGAGCAAATTTTAGAACAACTTCAGCAGCATCTCCTCCCATACCTCACGCTCATCCAGCAAGTACGACAGAAGCTGTGGGAAGGGTCCAGGATCCACAGGCTGACTTTGAGCTGTGGCAGGACCTCCAGCAGGGCTGAGTGTCCTCCTCCTCCCCTGTGACCCACCTCAATCTGTTTCTTCATCTGTTAGAAAGCTCAACGGGGAACATGTTGATAAAATGCTCATCACAGGGCCTGGCCTAGAAAGCCCCTAATAAATATCAGTTGTCACCACTTTGTCTTCCCTAGTAGCTCAGCTGGTAAAGAATCCGCATGCAATGCAGGAGACCCCTCTTCGATTCCTGGATCAGGAAGATCCCCTGGAGGAGGGCATGCCAACCCACTCCAGTATTCTTGCCTGGAGAATCCCCATGGACAGAGGATCCTGGCGGGCTACAGTCCATGGGATCTCAAAGAGTCAGACACGACTGAGTGACTGAGCACACACACCACTTTGTCACCAAACGCTGATGGGAACATTTTGATACCTGCCTCCTGGTAGCTGGTTGGGGGCGCTGGTCAATCTCCCCCAGCTCCTGGGTCAGGTTTGCAGGGCAGCCACGCTCTGATCCCTTTATCTCTGCTGGCTGAAGCTGGAGCAGCGTCTGCTGCTCGTTAGTTCTGGCTGGCATTTGGGAACAGAGCATTTACAGTCCTCCGGGCGTAGCCAGAACGACATCTCAGCATCACAAAGAGGGGAAATTAGAGGGCGGGGGAAAGGCAGTCTTGCTCCAGAAGGATTCACCCAACATTTCCTTTCATCCACAGCCTCTCCAGAGGACTTCAAGTCCAGTTTCCTTCTGCCAAAATTCCTTTTCCCTGCAGACGTCTAGGAACGTGCCTAGTATGGATGAGAGGATGGTGGCGATCAGTGTCGTCTTTCCTTCTATCCCCTCTTGCCTTCTTAGAAGGCTGTTTGATTTGGTCCAGGTTGCTGACCTGCGGGGAGCGGGGAGGGGACCCAAGGGCCAGCTGGGCATCTGTGTTTGACAAAGCCGCCTGCCATCTCAGGCTGTTCAACTCATTGCTGCCACTGCCTTGGGCTGGCAAGCACCCTGTCATTCCAAGTTATTCTCAGCCACATCTCAGACCCTTCGGGGAGATAGGACAGGAAAGGGAGAAAGGGCCAGCCTGTGACAATCATGCAGACACAGGCCATGACCATCACTCCTCATTCAGCCTCCCCTGACTTCTGACATATCAAGGCAGCCGGTGTCCCTTGGGACCATCACCCCCAGCTTCCCAGAATACTGCTGTCTGCCCTCAGCTGGGCAGAAGGACATAGGGGCTGGGCACCCGGGGCTCAGCTTACTCTGCCTTCCCTGGTTGTCTGGTCACCTGCTGCCAGACTGATCCCTCAGACCTTTTCAGAAACCAAGCTCAGGGCAGCAGCAGAGGAAGGGTTTGGAGGCAGGAGACTGGGATTCAAGCCCGGCAATCTGACCTCTGTCTGGCTCCTTGTTGCTGTGGTTGTTTAGTTGCTTCAGTCATGTCCGGCTCTTAGCAACCCCATGGGCTGTAGCCCGCCAGGCTCCTCTGTCCATGGGGTTCTCCAGGCAAGAATGCTGGAGTGGGTTGCCATGCCCTCCTCCAGGGGATCTTCCCAACCCAGGGATTGAATCCTCGATTCCCGCCACATCTCCTGCATTGCAGGTGGATTCCTTCACTGCAGAGTCACTGGGGAAGCCCTGCCTTGTTCCTTAACCTTTCCAAAGTCCAGCTCTTCATCTATGAAAGGGTGCTGGTGATACCACCATGCCACTTGCATAGAGCATGATCCAAGGGAAAAGATGCCCGCATCTAATGCACCACAAAGACTCCACACAGGACACTTCCTTTCCTCTCCTCCAGGGAAGGCAGGTGGTGGCCCGGACGTCGCTGGACCACCACATCCAAGGAATTGCAGACTCCCTACTTCTGATGTATAGAACAAAAGAGAAGGCCACAGAGACTTTCTGTCTCTAGGACTGAGCGACAGGAATTGGGCCTCTCAGGGGAGCCTGATGCTGCTGACGGTAGCCCTCCCCTCCCCAGAGCTGGGACCACGTGGCCTTGTCTGCAGCCCAGCCCAACCCTGGTCTCTGAGGCTCGCCGTTTCCTTACACAGTCTGGCTTGAGGGGCCCCGGCTCCATCTTCTAGGGCTGGCAACATACCACACTGGAGGCTGGTATACGGCTCTTCTCCCAGGGCCAGGATCCGATCCATCTAGGCTTCTTCTGAATCCAGGGATCTGGCCTGATGCCCAGGCGCTCCTGGGCTGGGCTCTGCTTTAACCTGCTCTGGCCCATCTTGGACCCCTGGCATAGAGGCCGTAATCCATTGACAACACTCCCCCTCCTGTTTCTCCCATGCTCACCCCACCTGAAGCTGCGAGGGTGCCCTTCTGGGTTTCAGAATACTGTCTTGGCCACCACAAGATTTATTTCTACGTTTAAAGGCTCCCAGGCTTCCCAGGTGGCTTGGTGGTAAAGAATACACTTGCCAATGCAGGAGACGCAGGTTTGATCGCTGGGTCTGGAAGATCTCCTGGAGGAGGAAATGGCAACCCACTCCAGTATTCTTGCCTGGGAAATCCCACGGACAGAGGGGCCTGGTGGGCTACAGTCCATGGGGGTCACAAAAGAGTCAGACACGACTGAGCAACTAAACAGCAACAAGATGTCTCAAAATATTTTAAGTGCTACCCCAAAGGAAGAGGCTATTTAGGTGCAAAAGGCTCAAATTCCAATGAATTATGATTCAAGTATGGAGAAAAATAAATTTTGATCTTGGCTGATCCCTTGTGATGATGTTTTGGGAGCCCCATAGATGACAATGTCAATAAGAAGTTTTCAAAGTTGTGTGGGCAATTGAGTATCTGAAAAAATTTTTTTCCTCCTTCCAGAAATGAAAATACTATTATTTAATTCAATGGAGAGTTGTAAAAACACTAATGTAATTCACTGATGATGGTTTTTTAATTTATTTTTTAATTGAAGGATAATTGCTCTAAAGAATTTTGTTGTTTTCTGTCAAACATCAACTTGAATCAGCCATAGGTGTGCATATGTCCCCTCCCTCTTGAAGCACTGTGCTAAGTGCTTTACACGGAATAGCTCACTCAACCCTCACAAATACGCTGAAGGAAGCATTACTACCACTATTTATTGCCATTTCACAGATGAACAAATTGAGGTTCAGAGAGGTGAAAGACACTTGCCCAATATCACATTGCAAGTTGGGAATCAGTGAGTCAATCCAGAAGGTTCAATCAATTCCACGGCCTTTATTCCTGCTCTCCTCACCCCATCCTTGGGACTCAGAGACCATGTCGTTGGTTAGACGTGACTATGTTATGGGCAAACCACTTCAAATTGCAGCCATTAACACAAGGGCTGCCTCACACACCAACATGTTAACACATCCAAGCATGATTTATCAGCTGTGTGATAATATTTGTCTACTACCAGTGCTAATTGTGCAGCCATGCATCACCCGCTAGCAAATGGCAGCAGGCAAACAGTAGGAGGCACCCAAGGTTTAAGAAAAACATATGGGAGACAAGCTTCCCTGGGAGGCATTTCAATGTCTTAGCCTACGTTCTTGCTCCTGCCAACTGGAAAAAGTCACCATCGTTGTGCATCAGAGGCACACCAGGCAAAACCACCTAGCCGGGTTCGCTGGACATCATTTAGAAATGTCCATCTCTGCCTGCTCACTGGTGACCCTTCCCGGGGCCTCTCTTGGGGCTCTGATCTAACATTCTGGAGGGATACACCCCTTCTCACCAGCACCAGTGGCCCTGTGTCACAGGGGCATTTTCAGTGAGAGGTGGGGCACCCCCAGGGAGGCAGCAGCTGACCGGAAGCTGGGTGGTGGGGAGACAGTGCAATTTTGATGTGCTTCTCACCCCTGTGGGATGGTGGATCCAAGATGACCCATGCTTCTCTCCAGATACAACATACCTTAGCCCTCCAGGACAGCACCACCCACCCCAACCATTCTCTGATGGGATGATATGAAGTACCCAGCCCAGGTACTGCCAAACCATAGACTGGACTCCAAACAAAGGCTTTGCGCTTCACTCCAAAAGATAAGCTCCATCATCAGATCCAGCTCTTGGAAATGTACAACAGGCTCCAGAAGGGGAGGCCTGAGGGGTGCTTGGGGATGGACTGGACGGTGGCTGCAATGGGCCAGAGCCGAGGAGCTGCAGGAATTAGGAATCAGAACGGGGAGTCAGCTGATGCAAGCAGGAAAATCGAGTGGATTCCTGGAGAGAGGAGGGGACTCCAGGAGAGAGATGAGACCTTAAGGACCATCTCCTGGGGCCCCACTGTCTGTCCTGTTTCTGGAGCCAGGATCCGCGAGATGTGGCTGCTTCTTCCTGGGTTCCCATGAAGTCCTCCTGCACTTTCTGAGCATCTTTATCATCACTCAGCCACTCCCACGCTTTCACTCCAGCCAGCCTGAGTGAACCTCCTCTCTTTTTGCAACCAAAGAACACTGCCGTAAATGAGGTGCAGAAGAAAAGTACCTAGGTTCCCTGGGTCTGAACTACATCTCTGCCTCTCCCCACACCCCCCCTGGGTTATCGGAAAGCTCAGAAGCTGTAGGAGGGGATCCACAGCTTCCCTCATTAGCTCCTTCACATCGCAGCCCTTGCTCCTCCGTGAGTTGTTTACAAGGCTTTGTACATTTGCTTACTGCTCACTCCCAAGTTCCCAGCCTCCTACTTGACTCCATCTCCCACTGTGATCCTTTCCCTGGCTCCTGCTGAGCCGGTGCTCATTTACATTTCACTCACCAACCTCATTTAGTTAATTTTCTACAGTTAATTCAATGTTCACCAAGTAGCCCTGGATCGCATTTGCATTCATCACCTCCAGGCCCTAAAGGGGAACAGAGCAATGGCTTCCCTGCCGAGATCCCCACTTCAGCAAAGACAACAACGCAGCTCAAAGGCTGGGGGCAGGATCTCCTGCCGCAGGGTCAGCTCAGCAGCCTACCCTGGCAGCAGCCCTGGGGATCAAGCCCCTGGAAAGAGACAGTGTCCTCTGCCCAGGGAGCTGGCACCAGACTGAGCCTTCCTGCATGGCAATGATTCACGGTGCATCCATCTCTAGGTTTACTGCCCGCTGTGCAGAGCATTTCCTTCACCTTAACCTAAAATAGCTTAAGCTTCAGGGGGCACTGCCTAGTACCTGTATTATTACAAGCTTTGGGAAGGAAAAAGAAAAACAAAATAATAATACTTCACAAAATCACAACAGAAAAGGTGTAGTGGGCTTTTGAACACAGCCACAGAGAAATGTTGGGTCATAAGGAGCTAAAGGCAGCACAGATACTCATCATCTCTGTCTCCATCTCTGTCTCCATGTCCATTTCTCTCTGTCTCCAACTCCATCTGTCTCCATCTCTGTCTCCGTATCTCCATCTCCAACTCCATCTCTGGCTCCATCTCCATCTCCATCTTTAAGTAACCAACTCTAGAAATGGCCTTCACGGTGGCATGACTCTCAGAGCCTCCTACTGGGCCCCACTGTCAGTGGGTGCTACATGTAACCAGAATTTTGTTTCAGGCCGACTGTTACTCTTCAAGCTAGTTAAGGAAAACTTGCAGCAAGGAATAATGATGGAAGTCTGCAACTCTGTTAAGCAGCAGAGGCTGCAAATTTGCCAGCCATCCCTTCTTTATCCCCAAAGTGGTGAAGAGGGGGTTCCATCACTTACAAATCTCTCCCGCATTTGTCACATCTCAGGACTTACTGGGAAGGAATGGGCTGGCCCAGTTCCTTTCATGTTTTGTTTGGGCTTCAAGGGCTAGACCTAAAAAGGAAGCTACTGCATAAAGCCAGCTTTCCAGAAAAAGGTCCAGAAACCCACCTGGAGCTTGTTTATCAGGCCCCCCTTTGACAACCCTGCTTCAGTTTTCTTTAGAATTTTGATGCAGTATCTCAGTGGGCTGAGATACAGATCCCCCGTGACCGTGCAGTGGCAGGACAGGGACTGGGACCAGAGCCCGGATCCACCACCTCTACTTGTGAGTGTGCAAAATGCTGTAAGTCACCGAGTCCAGTTTACTTTGTCCTAAAGCATCATTCTCCCTGTGGGCAGGGGGCGGGGAAGAGGTGCTCAGAAGCACAACCAGTTCCTTCTCTGGCTACCCACCCTGCCCTTTTGCGGCTCTTATTTATTTTGGCTGCTCTTGTTTATTTCAGCTGCCCCCTTCCTGTTCTGCTTAACATCGCTTCCTCTGGCCTGATGCACAGGAAGGCTGCTGCTGCTGCTAAGTCACTTCAGTTGTGTCTGACTCTGTGCAACCCCATAGATAGCAGCCCACCAGGCTCCCCCGTCCATGGGATTTTCCAGGCAAGAGTACTGGAGTGGGGTGCCATTGCCTTCTCCCACAGGAAGGCTGGTCCAGCTCTAAACAGCCCCCTCGGCAAAGCAGAGCTCCTCTCCACTGCCAGCAAGTTCTCCTGGAGAGCTGACACCAGCTGATAACGATTTTGTTCTATGTGTTGTCAATGGGAAGGTCCCTGGGTTCCTCCGCACCACCAGCCAGCTGGCAGACAGTTTGGGAAAAGGAACACTGGGATGGATGGTTCTTCATTAACAGGGAGGGACTCCTGAAAGTGGGCCATTCTCCATCAACTTCAGAGGGGACGGGCGCGCAGGGACCTACTGCAGACATGGGGACAGCGCTGATAGGCATTCTTGGTTTGTTTTCTCCACATCCCCCTTAAGAAAGCGATGTTGGCGCTGATTCCAGCAGACCTTTAAAAAGGCACTTTATTAAAGTCTGAGAACTGATTAGACACAAGTCGTGCTGAGTCTGTCAGGCTCAATTTATTCCCTCTCAACTTCCCCAAGAGGAGCTGAGCCAAGCAGACAGGTTTCCCCAGGTCAGGCAGGGATCAATTCCAAGGCCACCTTTCCCGGGGACCCAGAACAGGCTCTTTCCCTCCCGCCCTCCTCCCAGGTCCCCCTACAGAGCAACACTGCATCCCATCTGGGGTGTCAGACGTCACCTGAGCCTCACTGGCCAATACAGTAGCCTCTGTCCCCATGTGGCTCTTGAGCACTTGAATATGGCTGGTCTGAACTGAGATATGCTTAGTGTAAAAAAAAAAAAAAAAAAAAAAACCCAGAAGGTAAAATATCCTCTTCATAGTTACATGTGGCTTGCAGGTTGAAATGACAACATTTGGGATATATGGGACCCAATAGAATACTTTCTATTTCTATAAATACATTAATTTCACCTGCTTTGTTTTGCTTTTTATTTTTTGGCTGCGCTGGGTCTCTGTTGCTGTGCGCAGGCTATCTCTAGGTGCAGTGAGCTGGGGCTACTCTCCCAGTTGCAGTGTGTGCGTGGGCTTCTGTTGTTGTGGAGCACGGGCTCTCTTGCAGGCTCAGTACTTATAGCACATAGGGTTAGCTGTCCAGCAGCGTGTGGGATCTTAGTTCCCTGACCAGGGATCGAACCCGTGTTTCCTGCATCGGTAGGTAGATTCTTAACCACTGGACCACCAGGAAAGTCTCTTGTTTTCCTGTGTAAATGTGGCTACTAGGAAATTTAAAAGTGCATTTGTAGCTTCGTTCCTCTTGGGTCATACTCTTTTAGAGATATTTTAGACTGAAGAGGTCATCAGAGGCTCTGTGCAGATAGAGGGAGAAGGAAAGATCAACCAGCCTGAGATGCTGACACTTGATTGCTCAAAAGTCTCTAAAAGCTCTTCCTGATGCCCTCCCCAAGGCCTTGCACAGGCTGACCGGTGTCCTCTCCACCCGTCTCACCTTCAGCTGTTGCCCTGTCTCTCTCTCCCTCTGTTCCAGCCACCCTGGCCTTGCTTTTCACCAACATGGTCAACCCAGCCTCATGGCAGAGCCTTTGCACATGCTGTTCTCTCTGCCTAGAATGTTCCTCACCAGACCTCTGCCTGCCTCCCACCCTCTCTTTATTCAGTCCTCAACTGGGGGGGAAGTCACCTCCTCAAAGAGCACCCTCCCCCACCTCTCAGTGAAAACCAATCACCACCCCTTGACTTAAAAATATATATTTATGTATTTGGCTGCTGCTCCCGGTCTTCATTGCAACATACAGGATCTTTAGTTGCAGCATGTGGGATCTAGCTCCCTGTCCAGGGATCGAACCTGGGCTCCCTGCATGGGAGCTCGGAGTCTTAGCCACTGGACCACCAGGGAAGCCCCTGGTCACCATTGCTTGACTCTGCTTCCCTTTAGCTCAAAGCCCCTATTATTGTCTGGTATGAAATTGCATGTTTATTTTCTGTCCCCTCCAGATAGGGGCCTCTGTCTCTTTTGTCTACTACAGCGCTTGGCACATACTAGCAACCCAGCAAATGTTTGCTTAGTGAACACACAACAACAGCCCCCCAGCTGTCAGTGGGATCAGGCTAGTTTTCAGTGAGTCAGCTCAGACTTGGAGAGAAGTGAGTACAGAGCAGGGGCTGACTGCATCGGACTCTGAGGGGATAGTGGGTTGGTGACTTAGAAAGTCACCTTCTCCAGGGGACCGTGAACTGGGAATCCGCCCCAGTCCAGGAATCTAGGGCCAACTTAATACAGGAAGAGAACAGGGCAAAGACAGCAAGATCACCCTGACGTGTTCTGGAGAGTTCCTCTGGGAAACAGACATCAGAAATTAAGGCAGAAAAGGTGTTTGAGGTCCCACCTGCTGGCCTGGATACATTCTGGCTTCATAGTGTCTTTGAGAAGGCACTTGGGGGAGAGCTACACAGAATATTATAGTAAGTCCTCTGCATATGAAGCATTCTACTCTGAGAGTGTGTTTGCAAGTCCAACTTTTTTACAATTCTAACAAAGTTAGCCTAGGTACCCAACTAACACAATCAGCTATACTTAAAAATTAAATACAAAAAAGAAAATATTTTTCATCTTACAGTGCAGTACCTTGAAACGTACAGAAGTACAAGCATAACAGCTGGCATACAGGGGGGCATCAAGTGAACAGGCAAGGAGAGTTATTGACTGGAGGAGGGAGAGGAGGCAAGAGATGGCAGAGCTGAGGGATGGAGACAGAGGGCAAGCTGCAATGTCACTCACATCTGATGCTGATGGCACAGGTTTTGGTTCCTTACTGGAATGTGATGCACGTTCGTATCTTTGAAAGGGACGGGGTGCCTCATGGGCTGCCATCAATGGGGTGGCACAGAGTTGGACACGACTGAAGTGACTTAGCAGTAGCAGCAGCAACTTGAAGTTTCATATATAGAGGACTTGCTGTAATAATAAAGGTCCTTCTGGATGCTAGAAAAGACACAAAAGCCCAGGGCTGCCTCTGCCATCTCCTCAATTGCACCCCACTCTGCTTGGGCACATCCGGAGACCAGGGAGTCATCATTCCCATGGCAGTTGAGCTGGTCATTTCTGCTCATTTTAACAGAAAACATGTGATGCTTTCAGGTCAACAGCTGCCTCCTTGCAGTTGATGCTTTTCAGATCCTTGTTCTAGTTTTGATCCCCTGCAACTGTTCTAAGTGAGATTAATTCCCTGTCCCCAGATCAGTCCTTCTGAGCTGGGAAGGACTGCAGCTGGAGAAGCCCAGCTTCTGTTGACAAGCAATCTTGGCAGGCTGTGATCTGACCCTGTGATCTGACACCCAGGCCAGGACTCGGTCAACGAGCATCATTGTTCCCTAATGACTCACTCCTGGAGACTGGTTCTCTGAGGCCACAGCCTCCTCCCTGCTCACCCAGAATAACCCCAGCTCACCTCAGCCAGCCTGACTTCTCTTCTAACCTCCAAACTCAAATGTGCCCTTTCTCCTTACTATAGCAACATCTATTCAAGCTCCTGTGTGTGCCGGGCCCTGTGCTACACCTAGGGATAGAATGAAGGAGAATACACAGCCCCGAGTCTAATGGAAAGGCTGCAGGTCCACAGGCATCCAAACCCGGGAGATCAGGGCTGAAAAGAAGGCAAGTGCCAAGGGCACAGAGGACTTGACCAATCCTAGAGGAAGCAGGGAGGCCATCTTGGAGAAGCAGATGCTAAAGCTGCCAATTTCCATGCCCACTGGGAAACTGAGTGTTGAGAAATGGATGCTTTAGAATTATGGTGCTGAAGAAACTCTTAAGAGTCTCTTGGACAGCAAGGAGATCAAACCAACCCATCCTAAAGGAAATCAGCCTTGAACATTCATTGGAAGGATTGGTGTTGAAGCTGAAGCTCCAATACTTTGGCCACCTGATGAGAAGAGCAAACTCATTGGAAAAGATTCTGATGCAGTAAAATTGAAAGCAAAAGGAGAAGGGGCAGACAGAGGATGAGATGGTTAGATAGCATCACTGACTCAGTAGATATGAATTTGAGAAAACTCTGGGAGATAGTGGAGGACAGAGGAGCCTGGCACACTACAGTCCATGGGGTTGCAAAGAGTCAGACATGACTCAGCGACTGAGCAACAACTGGGACATTTACTCTGTAATGCTAAATTAGTTAGATGTTTCCAGTAGCACCTAATCAGCAGTCTTCTTAAACAAGAACATTCGAAACCTTCATCTCATGTGTTCTTTCTACTTCCGCCTACACCCTCCCAACACACACAGATCATCACTTCTGTTTCTCTTTCTCAAGCCTTTCCTTGCCTCTCATTTTCTCAGGCAGTCTCTGCCCTTTGATCCCTCGGCCACTCTCCCTGAAACAGTAATAGAAGGGTCTTAGCACCCACAAATGATGGATCCTTACTGCCTAAAAGCCAGATCCCTCCAGGAGCCTGCTGTGTCAGCTTATCACAATCTGGTCCCCACCAGACATCTCAACCTGGCCCCTGTGAACCTCCACCTACAAACACCAAGCTCCCACCACACAGACCTGCTTGCCCTTCTCCAAACCTTTCTGTTCCACTGACACCCTCTCTGTGCTCTTTCACCTACACTGTCCCCTTCCCTTTCTTCTCAGCCCCACAAACTCCTATTCATTCTGTAAAACCCGCTCAAATGCCACCTCTTCCATCCAACCTTCCTTGTGACAGTCAGTAGTCCTTACCAAGCAAAGAGCATTATTTTATTACACTGGTTTTATTCCTTTATAGTGATCTGATAGCTTGCTAGGTGTTTCTCCCAAATTCTGGGTTGGGGTTCTCTGAGTACAAGTTTGTTGTTCAGTCACTAACTTGTGTCTGACTCTTTGCGACCCCAGGGACCGCAGCACGCAGGGCTTCCCCGTCCTTCACTATCTCCCGGAGCTTGCTCAAAATCATGTCCATCGAGTTAGTGATGCCATCCAACCATCTCATCCTCTATCATCCCCTTCTCCTCCTGCCTTCAATCTTTCCCAGCATCAGGGTCTTTTCCAATAAGTCACCTCTTCATGTCGGGTGGTCAGAGTATTGGAGCTTCAGTTTCAGCATCAGTCCTTCCAATGGTAGCAGGATTTAATGCATCTTCCATCCCAGTATGCAGAATAGAAGATAATAATAGCATTAATAACTAATGCTAGTATTTATTAATAATGAATATAACCAGGAATAGTCATCAATAACAATAGTAATGAATAATAATGAAAGTGAACAGCACCACAATGCCAAAACAGCTACTTAGCCAAGCTGCACTAGAGACTCGATAAGCAAGATCTCAGTCTCCTTGCATTCTATCAAAACTTACTCCCACTTGGTGGATCAGGAAACTCCAGGACAGAGAGTATAAGCACCTCTCCTAAAGCCACCCATGGTGTAAGTGGTGGGGCGTGCATGCTAAGTCGCTTCAGTCGTGCCTGACTCTTTGCGACCCCATGGACTATAGCCTACCAGGCTCCTCTGCCCATGGGATTCTCCAGGCAAGAATATACTGGACTGGGCTGCCATGCCCTCCTCCAGGGGATCTTCCTGAACCAGGGATCAAACCCACATCTCTTGTGTCTCCTGCATTGGCAGGCAGGTTATTTACCAGTAGTGCCACCTGGGAAGCCCCTTCTTCATCTGTATTATGAGGCTAAACAGGGCTGTCTGTTAAAGCTACTGTGTGCGCAGGCTCAGGCCACATAAAGTGCCCAGCCAAGGAGCTGGCACACAGTAGGTGCCCAATTAAGGTTCAGCGCTCTTCTTTCCCCCACGCTTGAGTGGGGATAACTGGGGCCCACTTGTTTGGCCCTCTTCTTGCCTCAGAGACTTCAGCAGGCCGGGTTCCTGACCCTCTTCACCAGGAGGTAACCTGGCCATTGGACCATCCCTGTTGCTGGCAAACACCTTTTTTTCAACCAGACCTGGTATTTTGACTTTATTTTCATCAGAATGCAACATATACTCATGGCAGAGAATGCAAAACAAACTGGAAAGAAAAAAAAAAAAAAAGAAAACTCATTATTGATTCTCCAGTCCAAAAACATCTTGGGGGGCTTCCCTGGTGATCCAGTGGCTAAGCCTCTGCACCCTCAGTGCAGGGGACCCGGATTTGATCCTTAGTCAGGGAACTAGATCCCACATGCCGCAACTAAGAGTTTTCATGCTGCAACTAAAGGTCCCCCACGCCACAAGAAAGATCAAAGGTGCTGTGTGCCGCAACGAAGACCTGGTGCAACCTAAATAAATAAATAAATGTTTAAAAAAAAATCTCAGGCACTTCCTTGCTTTTCTATTTCTGTGCAGAGGACTGTCAAGTTGAGGTCATCTTCTACATACAGTATTGTTTCCTGCATTCTCCTACTTTCCGTTACAACAAAACTTCCCGTCTTGGTGTCAACACTGCTTTAATGGTGGTGCTGTGATTTACCCAAGCAACCCCATTCCACTGTCCGGCATTCATGACATCTCCAGACATCCACTCTTCTAAATCAAAGAGCCATCGATATTTCTCTTTTAATTGAAACGCAGTTGATTTGCAATGTGGTGTTAGTTTCTGCTGTACAGCGAAGTGGTTCAGTTATACATGTAACTACGTTCTTTTTTATGTTCTTTTCCATTGGAGTGTCCCCAGGAGACTGAATATAGCTCCTCGTGCTACTTTGTTTATCCATCCTATATATAATAGTTTGCATATGCTAACCCCAAACTCCCACTCCAGCCCTCCTGCAAGCCATGGATATTTAATTCATAAAGGATTTTTTTTTAAAAACTGCCTCTAGGATTTTTTCTTTACAGGCTCCCAAGAAGTGAACTTCCTGGTACTGAGCAGATGCTGACATTTAGGGCTCCCTCACTTACTGGTGATTTGGGGGTATTGGAGAATCAAGGATCAGAAAGAAGAGTTTCCTAGGGAACTGACCTCCAGCTTGGCCCAAGTCTCTGGGGAAGCATCACTAAGAGCCTTTATGTTTATTTTATTTAATTTTTTTTTTCCTTTTCTGTCCTAGTTTGAATAGACTCCCCAGGGCAGATGGGTTTCTGGAGTTACCTGAAGTTGAAATACCTGCCCGAGGCTTCCCATGCTGAATCCTATAAATATTTTCCTTCTTCCACTATTGCTGAGGTATGAGAGCTTGGAAGGCGGCCCTTAAAGAGGAGAAAATGGGCTTTTCTTGATGCCACAGGGGCTGGGGGCCACAAAGAGGGAGGTGGTGTCCTGAAAAGGACCTGAATGGGTCGGGAACACAGTCTGGGCCTTCTTTAGCTGGGTCACTCCCCATGTCTGTCTCTGGCTCACTCCACCCTCCCCACCCCCACCTGGTGCCCCCATGGCTGCTCCCATCACTTGGGGGCCTGGAGATTGTCCACATTGCTGGTGAGCATCCTGAACCCTGCCCAGCTCCTAGGATCTCCCCCAACCCCTTCTATAAAGAGTGTCTTGCTCCCTATACTCGCAGCAATAATCGCTGAGATTTATAAAGTATCCTCATCTTCTTAATATGGTGATAAACTCGCCTTGCATCATCTCTGCTAACCCTCACAACTTCTCCTCTGGTTAACTCCGTTTTGCTGATGGAGAAAGGAAAGCCTTAAAGATGGAGAATCATCTGTGACCGCTGCACAGTTAACAAAGGGTGAAGGTGGCAAGTGAACCCAGAATCCCTTCTCACTGTCTTGGGTCAACCATCACCCAGAGCAGAGATGCACTTACCATGATCTCTGTGGGCATCAGAGAGGGTCCGCCCCCACCCGCCCAGCCCAGGCCATTTCGGCTTTCACTGGCTGCACACTCTTTGCTGTCCCTGCCAGCTCACTGGGGTTCTCAGCCCATCTTATGACAGTATGGGACATAAGTTTTTGTTGTCCCCTAGACCTACGGCCACAAGATGGTAGGATGAGAAGTTTCTTTAATTATGGTAAGGGAGACTTTTCTTCTGAGTGTCAAATATCTCACAATTGATACACAGTACCCCCCGATGACCTCCATCATTCTACCAACAGTCTCTGTGCAGTAGATGAAGGAATCAGAGAGGTCCAGTCATCTTCTAGGCTGCACAGCCCATTGGTAACTGACTAGGATAAGCAGCATCTTTGGCTCTGGGCCCAGTGATTTTTGCCTTTTTTCAGTCTCCTGGTTTTCAGATGTGACGGTGAAGGCCCACAGAAGTGAAGAGGCCATTTAAGGTCACACAGCATGTCAGCTGAGAAAAGGCTGGGACCAGATCTGACTCCTCCTATTCCCTGGAACCTCTCCATTAAAAGCAAACAGAGCGTGAGTGAGTCAAGATAATGCCTGTTCCAGCGTGTGGGTCCATCTGGGTCCTGGAGAGGAAGTGGCTCTGACTGCTGGATTCCTGCACAGCTGGATGGATTCCACAGAGCTGGTGAGACCCGCTAGGAACGTCAGGACTGGAATGAAGGTCAAAGGGATGGTGAGTGGGCAGTGGGAGCCAGAGCATTGCCTCTGCTACCTCACCACTGCTGAGAGCAGGGGGTGTAGTCAACCGTGCTCCTCTCTGACTGTGACTCAAGAAATGAATGGGCTCCATCCTGGCCCCAGCAGTGCCCTTCATAGATGGGCTGTAAATGAGGATGGAGAAATGGCTGGAAGTGCCAGTTGCCACTGGGAAACCAGCCTTCTTATTTGCCCACAAGTGGACCAAGGCATCAGTTGCTCAATCAAGGTGATCCTTAGGACTTGATGTAAGTGACATGCCAGGGATGAAAGGGAGGGGGCAGGGAAAGTGCCTACCCCTGCACTGATGCCTTCTGTCATTGAAATCCTCTCTCTACCCAGGGAGAGAGACGCTGTCCTTGGCTGGACCATTGTCCAAGGTCAAACAGCGGCAACCAGCACGGACTGGGCGGTGTGCCAGACTCCAAGGACCACAAGGTATTCAGTCAACTCCCTGCCCACCCCAATCAGGAAGATGCCACTCAGGAGTGTCAATCAGCGACGGCTTCAAGCTGGTTTACTCCATGATCTCGGCAGGCCCCTCTAACATATTCTGGCCTCCACCATAAAAGCTGGTTGGCCAGCCTGTGCCATCACATGGCTGCAATAGCAGCCACCCAAGGGGTTTCCCTGAAGCCTCTCTGTCATCCAGAGCCTCTTCTCATTGAGCAAGGCTGAGTTTCAGGACTGGAAACTGCAAGTCAAGGCACGAAGGCAGAGCATGGATCGATGGTGGCTGAAATCTCTAACAAGATCCCCACAGAGATGAACTGTGTGTCCAGTAGCTCGCTGAATCAGTGGTCACCTCGGACCCAGCCAGCCCCTCCCCTCCTCCTATCAACCTTTCACCAGTGCAAAGCCGGGCACTGTGGCTACAGAGATGAGCAATATATGGTCCCCCTCCTTCCTGCCCCACCTCCTTCTACCTCCAGTCCCTCTTCCTTCCTTCCAACAAACCTTAAACTGAACACAGCAATGAGCTACGGTAGATGTCGTGCTGGGGGTTACAGTCAACAAGAATACGGTTCCCGCCTTCCCAGAGTTTACAGTCTAGTGGGAGATAAAGTTATTCCTCAAATAATCACAATACCATTCTCTGCAAATGGATAGGACTGTGAAGGCAAAGTTTGACAGTATTTTAAAGAAACACAACAGGGTACCTGCCCTAGGCTGGGGCGGTGGGTCAAGGAAAGCTTGAAGTCTGACCTTCGACTTAATAATGGCAGAGTTCAGGAGGAATACATAGCAGGGCCTGTTCTTCTTCCCAGAAAAGTAAAAGAAAGTAAGTGAAGTCAGAGTCCAGAGAAATTGGGGGTGGGGGCGGGGGTGTGTGTGTGTGAGCTGGAGAGGGAGGGGGAAAGCAGGATCTTGCAGGATCTTGTGAGCCAGGCTGAGATGTGTGTCTGCAATTCATCAGTGCAAGGAAGAACCCCTGAAATTCTCAGCCAGGGAAAGGCAGCATTAGATGAGCAGATGACACACATCTATTCTGGATGGTGTGCAGAGTGAGGTGCAGTGGGGAGAACTGATGGAGGGATAGAACTGCAGCCATCCAGGTGAACCCAAGGGGTGAGACCACCCCCAAATAGTCCAGAAGAGCCTCAGTCCCTTCAGAGAGCCCCAGGAAGAGGCTTGGTGGATGAGACAGAGGGACATCTGCAGCCAACACAGAGAGGAGGTTCCTCATCTCATTTCCCTACCAGACACTCTTGGAGGAGAAGCAATAGATGTGCCCTGACTCACATGGGAGCCCCGCAGGATCTACCCAGAGCAGGGGCACAAGGGTGGAGGCATTGAAGGGAGGCTGCCCCAGTACATCACAGGGGCTGAACGAGAATCCCACTCTGTCCACAGCAGCTCCCCAGAGCCATGCCCTGCCATGCACTCCCCCTGAACTCTGTCATCTCCAGGCCTCAGATCAAACATCAGCTTGACTCCTCAGTCTAGGTCAGGCACCCTGTTGTGTTTCTATCAGTGTTGCAATTATTTGAGCCAGTTAGCTCATCCCAAATGTTACCTCACAAGATAGGTCAGCAGAGACTCCATGTGCATTCAGCCCTGGACCCAGAGCTGCAGCTACATCTAGGATAGTGCACTGGGGTGGAGTTGGGAGGTCTCTGGGGGGTCTCTGGCCCAGTGTCCTCTCCAGGTTGGCAAAGAAACTGGGGCAGCAGTGGTGGCCCAAAGAGATGCCAACCCACAAAGTGGTGGTTGTGTCTATGTTGGTTCAGAGCAGAGAAAAGGAACATGAAAAGGAGGCAGGAGCGAGTCTCAGAGAGGAGTAGCCACTGAATTTACATCTGGGGCAGAAGAGAAGCTGGAGCCAGATGGAGGGCCTCCCAGAGATCAGAAAGGTCTCCGGCCAGGACAGTGTGGCTGTGATGATCATTCAGGTTCTGTCTTGAGTCAAAGGAAGTCCATTCTGTCACTGTTCCTGTGCCTGCAGGGTAACCCAGGTTGAGAATGGCTGTGTGCTGGGGAAATATACAAACATGAAATTCCCACAGGGCATGATCAAGGCTATACTATAGGTTACTCAGGAATACATGAAAGAGGGTTCCATGTGGACTGGGCTGGCAGGAGAGGCCTTGAAGAAACTTGCAAGAGGAGACAACAGCTGGGCCAAGTTGTCAAAGCTGGAGGGGAGGTCACGAATTGGGGAGGCAGGGAGAGCAGGAAAGATACCAGACATGGAAGGAGTGCCTGAGCAAGGAAGGAACTGAAGAGCAGCATCCCTGTGAGACTCCAGCAGCCTCCCATCCCTTGGGAGGCCGAGGATGCTAAGGATGTTGGGCCCAGCCTGGCAGGCACGATCCTGACGTTCATCATTGCTGCATCCATCCTGCCCACTGTGAAGGGGGGACTTGACTCCTCCTGACCTGAGCAGAGACCTGCTTTTGATCTTACAATGTCTCTGAACTTTCAGGAGCCACCGAAAGATGGAGAGTTCATTTCACAGATGAGGAAACTGAGGCCCAGAGGAGTACAGGGTCTCTCTCAAGGTCACACAGCAGCCAGTGGAAAAGCCAGGGTGGGGACCCAGGACTTCTGCTTCTTAGTTCCTTTTGTCTTACAGGGTCTGTCCTTTTTCTGATGAGGCAATGAAAGTGTGTGCAGAAGGCAAGAATTGGATGAGGGACACAAAGCCAGAGATGAGTGAATGGCAGGTCATCCCTCAGTGAGGATCGCTATGGAAACAAGAGGCAGAGACAGATGAGGACCCCCGAAATCAAGGGTCAGGCTTTTTTTGACTCCCAATTCACATTTGTCAGAGGAAGATGGTATGTGTGGCTAAGAAGTAACTCAGAGTGGACAGCTCTGGAGGCAGGGAATATTCTTTGCTCCATCAGCAGAGCGGTGGAAGCCAGCTGCCTCTGCAGTTTTAGAAGCTGTGCCGGGTGTCACAGGGCTGACCTCAAAGTACCACGGAGGGCCTCACTCTTGCTGTTTCTAGATCTGGTCTCTCCCCACTAATGACTGGACATTGCTATTCCAGAAGCATCTCTCGCTCTTCCAAAGTTAACTTCATAAGGGATCTTAGAAGGTATAAGTTCCAACCTTTTTATCTTCCAAATGAAATCCCAGTGAATTCTCACACCTTGATAGGATACATGAGAAAACCAAGGTCGAGAAAGGGGAATGTGCTAAGCTGACACCACGAGGAAAAGACAGAAGGGAGTCTGAAAGCCAGAAATTCCGAACTCCAGACCACTCTTTTATCCCTTTATCAATCAGAATAGTAACAAGAAAAGGGGCAGGTCTGTCCCCTCATGTCCCAAGGGAGGGGAAAGCCCAGGGAAGAAGGTTGACATCATAAGGTAGAAACCACAGAAATCACCACTTCCTCACATGCCCGCATGTCCCCAGCTCCTCTCTGATACCCCACACCCCACATGTCAGGACAGAAACATAATGGGGTGAAGTCAGAAGAAATGAGAGAACCTGGGTGGAGCATTTGATATTTGCAAAATGCACTCACCACCCTCACCAGTTCATCCTCAAACAGCCCTGCACAATAAGAGAATGTGAAAAAAACACTTCCCCGATTGCCAGGTGAGCTTACCGACCTCTTGACACCAAATCCTGTGAAAAGTGACAGTAAATGTGTTAGTCGCTCTGTTGTGTCTGACTCTTCACGACCCCATGAACTGTAGTCCACCAGGCTCCTCTGCTCATAGACTTCCCCGAATAAGAATACTGGAGTGGGTAGCCATTCCCTTCTCCAGGGGATCTTCCCAACCCAAGGACTGAACTTCAGTTTTCTGCATTGCAGGCAGATTCTTTACCATCTGAGCCACCAGGGAAGCCCTCACGCCCTGTGAGTTTCTATTTATTGGATTGGCCAAAGAGGTAATTTGGGGTTTCCCGGAACATCTTATGGAAAAACTGGAATGAATGATCCATCGCCTTTCTTTTGTCTGTACGTGAAGATTTAGCGGGGAAAAGCCAACATTCATTGGATGATAATATTAGACAAATAGATGGGAGAAAACTACAGCTGTCGGCTCTCTCTGAGCACCCTTCGTGCACCCCAGGCTGACCCCACTTGCTCACTTCCTTTGCACACCACCTGAGTGAGGCTGGGGCTATGATTCCATTTTACTGGTGGGGAAACAGGTCCAGGAAGTTAAGTCTTTGCAGTGGTTTCCTCTGATTTGCTCTCACGGTGTCTTGGTCCCTGGTAATTTATTATTTTTTAACTGTTATGTGTTCATTGTCTTAGAATTTTATTTGTGGAAACTGTTTGCATCCTAGAAGTAAGGCGGGTTCTAGATAGGATTTGTGTTCACTACTGACATTTACTCTAAATGCAATTCCTGTCTGGAGGCTTTCAGATCACCCAAGCAGTCTAAATTCAATCTGAAAACCTATATAAGAACATGCTGATAGTTCTAAATTTTCAGCAGCAATTTATCGACCCCTTCCACTCAGTGCCGATGTTTAAGACTATTTATTTTCCTGGTACTTCCCATGGGGGCCTAATACCTTACCCTGCAGGTGCGGCCCTTTAGGGTCTGAGCTTTATGGGGAGAGGAACGCCCATTAGACCACCCAGCCCTGGGCTCAGAGCAGTGACCGTGACAGTGGTTGTCAGAGAAGGAAAAAGCATCAGCTGAGCAAGAACATTCATGTTCACATCCATGAGGCTCAAGGAGAAGCTTGATGGTGAGGAAGGCATTGACACATCCACATTTCAGTGGAGAAAGCACTGATGCTCAGAGAGGCAGGCAGGCAGACCAGGGCTGGAGGAAACAAAAGAGACTGCATAAGGAGGCAAGGTCGTGGCAGAAGGTAGGGCTGGATCAGACAGAACTTGCAGGGGAGAGGAAGGAACACCAAGAGAACCAGGTTCCAGTGGGTATTGACTGTGTGGACCCACCTCTCTCTGAGCCACATTTTCTTTATGTGCCAGTTGGGAATGGTTCTGCCCTGCCTGCTCCCCAGGGTGGCCCACAACAGACATGCCCTGAGCGTAAGAGTGTTGAAATCCTCTGCTCACTAGAAAGTGCTCTTCAGACCCAAGGCTATAGTTCTGGTTACCCATGTCCTTCTTGGCCTCGATCCACCCCCCAGGACAGAGTGATGAGGCAGATCTGGGGATGATGGTCTCCATCACTCATGGCTGACCAGCCATCCTTCTGCAACCCTGACTCGACCCTACATCCCTCCTGAATATGACTGCTTGGGTTCCCCCAACAGAACGAGACCACTGACTGTCAAGGGAGACCAAGGGTCCATTCGAACCTCTAAGCCAGCTCTCAGGGGCTCAGAAGACCCCTACTCTTCGAACTGTCTGTGGTGGCTGCTGCCCAAGACACAGCAACTCTGTAGAAGACAGACACCAACATCGGAGACAGAGCTTGACCTTGCAGCTCACAGGTGCTGCTTACCCACCTGGGGTCTTGATCGCAAGTCACTTAAATTCCCAGAGCCTCGAGGAATGAGGCAGTGAACTGGGGGACTCAGGGGAGCTGGAGGTCCCTGGGGCATAACTGTTCTGGCAGAAGACAAGTTCAGTGCCAGGAAAATGGAATTAGAGCCTAAAGGCACAGGGCAAGAGAAAATGATATTGGGAGAAAGGACAGCAAAGTTGCTAGCTAAGAAGCTCCAAATAAGTGGGGTCAGGCATGGTGAACACTATGAGAGAAACATGGAAAAAAGATTGAGGATCCCACCCCAGCCATGAACTTCCACGTTAGGCCACACATGGCAGGCGTAGCAAGGGAGCCACGGTCGAACCCTGTGAAGCTTCTCCAGGTCTGTCTCGGTCTCCCTGAAAGTTTAGCAACAAGAAGCTCTCTGATCGGACTCAGCTCCCTGTGAAAAACAAATTGATTTGCCATCCAGCGATCTGCTTTCTTTCAGCTTGGGCCTCAGGCTTGAAGAGCAAGCAGGGAGGGAAACCCTAAAGCGGGCCCTGGAGGGTGGAATTCACGCCCTACAGACTGCAAATCTCAAAGATAACAAGACAAGGAGATTAGAACATAAAGATCCATAATTAGATTCTAACAGGGAAATCCCACTCGTGGTACCTGGAATGCATCCCCTAGCAGTGATGATGAAAGTCGGAGATCATCAGACCTTAGCCTATGACATGCTACCAGGCACGGGAATCATTAACTGTGATTAAAGTGCTACCTACTAAGTGGTGAGTGGGAGGAAGGGGCCAGAGCCTATTACCGGTGTCCTCAGTCTCTGCAGGTCACAGCCAGGTGGATGCTCCCACCTGAGCTCGTGCACACAGACCTGTGAGATTACATAGACTCTCTTACTGCAGACAGTCAGGGGGCTGCTGATGTTGCCGTCTGTCTGTCTTTCGACAGAATCTTCTCTTGTCATCTCACCATGGGTGGGAGATGATGGAACATGGGGAACGCAAGGCTGGAGAGAGGTCACAGGCTATTCGAAGTTCAAAGTGCTCCCTGCCATAGTAGAGATGATAAGGAATTTCCCAGTAGTCTATTGGTTAGGACCCCGCGCTTTCTCTACGGGGTCCAATCCCTGGTCGGGGAACAGAGATCCTGCAAGCCACACAATGCAGCCATAAGTAAGTATAAAATTTAAAAATAAATGAAAGCTTACATAAAAATGCTAAGTAGTGGTTTAGTCATTAAGTCATGTCCAACTCTTGTGACCCCATGGACTGTAGCCTGCCAGGCTCCTCTGCACATAGGATTCTCCAGGCAAGAATATTGGAGTGGGTTGCCAGAAGCCCCAAAATGCTAAGAGATGCTAGTATTTCTTTGAATTCTAACAGGAACAGGAAACTGATTCACCTGGTCTTGCATCTGACCTCTTCTAAATAGATCTGGACTTATTACAAGCGTGTTCACCAACACATACTCATTTAATCATCGGTGTGTCTGATATGTGACAGGCACAGTGCTCAATGCTATCTATGAAGTCATATAAAAGTGGACAAGATACACTCACTGACCTCTAGGAAACAACAGTCTAGTGGAGTCACTAGCAAGGAAGTGAGTGAGAAGAGCTGGAGAAGGACCACCCATCCAGTGAGTGTAAATGAAGAGTCAACGTGAAGGTAAAGCTCACAAAAAACAGGCAGCGTCACAGGGGGCCACGGGGAAGCCTGAGTGGGGGGACCAGTTACAGGGGTGCAGCTGAAAGAGATGGACCCACACACAGCAGAGGGTGGCAGGGAGAGGACCAAGTGACCAGACAGGAACGGAGACTGGAGACAGCACAGAAGAGTGGAAGGCACAGGAGTAGCACCTGGGGGAAAGTGGAGGATGGGATGGTGTGCCCTCTCCACCCACACCACTACGCCAGAGACCCACCTCCCCTGCACCTGCACTCCAGAGACTGCAATGCAAAGTTCCGACTTCCACTGAGTGGAGGAGGAGAGCCAGAAGTTTCATCAGACATCTGATGAGACATGAAACATGAGAGGACGTGAAATCTCATGTGTAGACTGGAAAGCCATTCACAGTTCTAGCTGCCCTGCAGCAGTATAAACATCACACGTTTTTTAATCAGGATGGAAAGCAAAATCAAAGGAAATCTACGAGAACCATCTCATGGGGAGAACTATCATTGCCACTTCCCCTCTGTGCCTTCCTCCCCTCTGGCCTGAATACTGACAGCTCTGCCTGTCTATGGAGGCCACAGGCTGATTCTCCAGGAATAAGACACTGCTCCATTGGTCTTTTATTCTGATTAATGCTGAGTGCATCTCTACTTAGTCCTTAAAAGTTCCAGCATAAACAGCGAACCAAATTACAGGGGACTAAATGATTTAAGGGACTAGATCTGATAGATAGAGTGCCTGATGAACTATGGACTGAGGTTCATGACATTGTACAGGAGACAGGGATCAAGACCATCCCCATGGAAAAGAAATGCAAAAAAGCAAAACAGCTGTCTTGGGAGGGCTTACAAATAGCTGTGAAAAGAAGAGAAGCGAAAAGCAAAGGAGAAAAGGAAAGATACAAGCATCTGAATGCAGAGTTCCAAAGAATAGCAAGAAGAGATAAGAAAGCCTTCCTCAGCAATCAGTGCAAAGAAATAGAGGAAAACAACAGAATGGGAAAGACTAGAGATCTCTTCAAGAAAATTAGAGATACCAAGGGAACATTTCATGCAAAGATGGGCTCAATAAAGGACAGAAATGGTATGGACCTAACAGAAGCAGAAGATATTAAGAAGAGGTGGCAAGAATACACAGAAGAACTGTACATAAAAGATCTTCACGACCCAGATAATCATGATGGTGATCACTGACCTAGAGCCAGGCATCCTGGAATGTGAAGTCAAGTGGGCCTTAGAAAGCATCACTATGAACAAAGCTAGTGGAGGTGATGGAATTCCAGTTGAGCTATTTCAAATCCTGAAAGATGATGCTGTGAAAGTGCTGCACTCAATATGCCAGCAAATTTGGAAAACTCAGCAGTGGCCACAGGACTGGAAAAGGTCAGTTTTCATTCCAATCCCAAAGAAAGGCGATGCCAAAGAATGCTCAAACTACCGCACAATTGCACTCATCTCACACGCTAGTAAAGTAATGCTCAAGATTCTCCAAGCCAGGCTTCAGCAATACGTGAACCGTGAACTTCCAGTTGTTCGAGCTGGTTTTAGGAAAGGCAGAGGAACCAAAGACCAAATTGCCAACATCCACTGGATCATCGAAAAAGCAAGAGAGTTCCAGAAAAACATCTACTTCTGCTTTATTGACTATGCCAAAGCCTTTGACTGTGTGGATCACAATAAACTCTGGAAAACTCTGAAAGAGATGGGAATACCAGACCACCTGACCTGCCTCTTGAGAAATTTGTATGCAGGTCAGGAAGCAACAGTTAGAACTGGACATGCAACAACAGACTGGTTCCAAATAGGAAAAGGAGTACATCAAGGCTGTATATTGTCACCCTGCTTATTTAACTTCTATGCAGAGTACATCATGAGAAACTCTGGGCTGGATGAAGCACGAGCTGGAATCAAGATTGCTGGGAGAAATAGCAATAACCTCAGATATGCAGATGATACCACCCTTATGGCAGAAAGTGAAGAGGAACTAAAAAGCCTCTTGATGAAGGTGAAAGAGGAAAGTGAAAAAGTTGGCTTAAAACTCAACATTCAGAAAACTAAGATCATGGCATCTGGTCCCATCACTTCATGGGAAATAGATGGGGAAACAGTGGAAACAGTGTCAGACTTTATTTTGGGGGGCTCCAAAGTCACTGCAGATGGTGATTGCAGCCATGAAATTAAAAGACGCTTACTCCTTGGAAGGAAAGTTATGACCAATCTAGATAGCATATTGAAAAGCAGAGACATTACTTTGCCAACAAAGGTCTATCTAGTCAAGGCTATGGTTTTTCCAGTGGTCACGTATGGATGTGAGAGTTGGACTGTGAAGAAAGCTGAGCACTGAAGAATTGATGGTTTCGAACTGTGGTGTTGGAGAAGATTCTTGAGAGTCCCTTGGACTGCAAGAAGATCCAACCAGTCCATTCTGAAGGAGATCAGCCCTGGGATTTCTTTGGAAGGAATGATGCTAAAGCTGAAACTCCAGTACTTTGGCCAGCTCATGCTAAGAGTTGACTCATTGGAAAAGACTCTGATTATGGGAAGGATTGGGAAAAGGAGGAGAAGGGGACGACAGAGGATGAGATGGCTGGATGGCATCACTAACTCGATGGACGTGAGTCTGAGCGAACTCTGGGAGTTGGTGATGGACAGGGAGGCCTGACGTGCTGCAATTCATGGGGTTGCAAAGAGTCAGATAGGACTGAGCAACTGAACTGAACTGAACTGAAATGGTCTAATAAGGCTTATGTACAGAGTGTTTGTAGGACATGAAAGAGGAATCGATGAGGGTTCACAGAAGTGGTTATATTTGAGCTGGGTTTTGAAGGATGAAGAGGAGTTCATGAAACAGAACAATACAGACAGGTCCCTCAGACATAGGACATTCATATGCCAAAGTCGCATAGAATGAAAGTGTGTGTAGATCTAGGGGTAGTTAGCAGTTCAATTGTTCAAGATCCACTGAAACTGGAGATGCATGAATGTTTCACCCGCCCTTCAAAGAGATGAATTCTGAAAATATTTAGAGGGCCTTAAATACAAAGACAAGCTGTTGTGTAAGATTTAATTTTTTTTCAAAGGGGATCATCGAGGGCCTATATAGATGTACACACGCACACACACACAAACACATATATAACTATATTGAGGTTCTTTTGGATAGAGTTTTTAAAGTTACATGCTATGTGTTTTTAACACTCAAATATTTTGGGTTGTCCATTGTTTTAAGTGTGAATACAGTTATACTTGGAAGGCTTCCTGTTGGCTCAGTTGGTAAAGAACTGCCTGGAAAGCAGGAGACCCAGGTTCAATCCCTAGGTCAGGAAGATCTGCTGGAAAAGGGAATGGCAACCCACTCCAGTATTCTTGCTTGGGAAATACCATGGACAGAGGAGCCTGGTGGGCTACAGTCCATGGGGTCACATGAGTTGGACACGAGTTAGGGACTCAAACAGCAACAACAAAGTTATACTTAATTTTTGCAGGATGCTGTCACAAGCTGCTGCTGCTGCTAAGTCACTTCCGTCGTGTCTGATTCTGTGCGACCCCATAGACGGCAGCCCACCAGGCTCCCCGTCCCTGGGATTCTCCAGGCAAGAACACTGGAGTGGGTTGCCATTTCCTTCTCCAATGCATGAAAGTGAAAAGGGAAAGTGAAGTGTCACAAGCTAGGTGATGATTTCTCATTTCACCTTTTGATCCTGTGTGATAAGTACTATTATTTCCATTTTGCAGAATAAGGACATGAAGGCTAAGTGAATAGAGGTCCCTTGCTCCTAGGCTTGCAGACTCTAACTGGCAGAATCAGGATTTGAATCTGGATCCAGCTGACTCAAAAACCCATGCCCCTTCCACTACCCCATGCTAGGTGGGCACTGAAGGCTGAGCTCTGATGGGGCCACTGGGAAGAATTCTTCATGAGAGAACAGAGGACATGGGCAACCTTTGAGCTGATGTCGACTTCTGCTCTCTCCAGGTCACGTCACTTCAGTCTGGAGAAACAGATTCAACCCTCTGTGAGTCCCTGCTCAGAACTCCAGCGCTGCAGAGAGTCAGGCTGGAGCATGGGGACAGAGGCCCCATCCAGAGATTCCTCTTGTTGCCAGAGCCTTTGGAGCCGGCATGGGGCCCCAGCCTCTGCAGGTCTGGCCAGAAACCACACAGCCATGGTTCAGAGAGTTGAAAGGGACCTTAAAGGTCGCTTCATCCTCCAGATGGAAGGCTCCCACCCTGTGATGCTCACCCCCACCGGGATCACAGACTCACACCTCAAACATCATCTGGCCTCTGACCATGTGGTGCCAGGGCCTCCAATACACCATGTGAGCCTCACAGGCAAGGTTGGTGGGGGGAGGGAGGCCTTGGCTTTAGAAAACCTGGAGCCCAGGGCCTACGGGGCTCCGCTGCTTGCCAGTTACATACTTTGGCAAGCAACTTATCTCCTTGGATCCTCAGTTTGGATATCGGAAAAGAGGGACTGTTCAGGCCTAACTCCCACAGAGACTGGGAGGAGTAGACAATGAAGCAAAGGGGACAACTTCCCCGGTGGTCCAGTGGTTAAAAATCCACCTGCCAATGTAGGAGACACAGGTTCAATCCCTGGTCTGGGAACATTCCACATGCCACTGGGCAACTAAGCCCGTGTGCCACAGCTACTGAAACCCGCACCCTAGAGCCCATTCTCTGCAACACGAGAAGCCACCGCAATGAGAAACCCCTGCACTGCAATTAGAGAGTAGCCCCTGCTTGCTGCAACTAGAGAAAACCTGAGTGCAACAGCAAAGGCCACCCACCACAGCCCAAAAGGAAACAAATAAATTTTAAAGAAGAAGTAAAGGAGAAGTACAAACTTAAAAATATTATATTTTATAAATGTACACCAAGGTAAAGGACCATGATGGAGATAATGACTTACAGCAGAGACTGGAAACTTTATAAAGGACCCAGGAACAAACATTTTAGGTTTGTTCCTTACTACCTTACTCTGTCCTTACTACCGCTGCAGCAGAAAAGTGGGCCCTGACAACATGTAAATAAATAAGTGTGGCTGCGTGCCAATATGTCTGTATTAAAGGACACTCAAATATGAATTTTGTAGAATTTTTAGGTGTCAAAAAATATCCTTGCTCTTTTGATTTTTTCAATTATTTTAAACTGTAAGAACCATTCTTAGCTTGGAAACTGTGCAAAACCAGACAGCAGCCAGATTGTTTGACCTCCCTGACCAGTGGATGAGTCTTCTTCAGCGTTACAGGAATCTTTGCTCGGGGTGGCCGTGTCATAATAACACAAATGTCCATGTGCTGCCTCCTCTGGGAAAATTCCCTTGGTGCCCCTCCCTGGCCCTAACTGGCTGGTCAGCACAGATGTCACAACACACAGTGGATATTTGCTGGCCACAGGCCAGGGACTCGCCCAGGACCAGACCTGGGCATGTTAATTTCATATCTGCACAGCGTGGCACCATTCCAGACACAGGAGATACTCAACAAGGCCTAACTCTGCCTCCCGCAAGTGGCCTGGGTCTTGTGGAAGAGCAGCCCTAGAGACGCCAGCGGCGAGGACTCTAAGAGGCCAAAACCCAGCAGGAAGTAACTACCCGTCAGAGCACATGGAGGAGACCCGCAGGGCCATCGTTCTCAATCAGGCATCCTGCCTGCGTGCCTTCCAGGGAACTGCAATTTCCCTCTTGGCTCAAGTACCCCTGGAATTGATGACAAGGGAGGGTCTCCCCACTGCCAGGGCCCAGCTGAGGCAGGGAGGTGTGCTGGGAAACACAGCCCCTTCCTCCAGCTGAAATTGACCTGGAGGACCAACCTCCTCCCCTGTACATGAAAAGAGGTGACACCGAAATGAAATCAGACTCTCATAAATGCAGACCACGTTCTCCCTGCCAATATCAAGACAAAGTCTATTCTGCTGCTGTCACTTGAAAAGTAATAAAGTAATAGTGGAGTAAGTTATATAAAAAAAAAAACCCAAAACCAAACAGCGAACCCTGCTCCTGAATACTGAAGGGAAGGTGGGGTGAGGAACCAGGCAGAGATGAATGGGGACCTGCACCCCCAGCAGGCAGAAGCCAGGAGGGTCCTCAGCCATCACTTCCCACCCTCCCTGCTTCACCACCGAGGGCTGGAGCCCAAAGAGGGGAGGGGAGGGACAAAGACAAAGGATAGGACAGGAACCAAGTCCTGATGAGAAACCCAGCTCCCTCCTCCTGGGGTCAGTGCTTCCTGGGGTGTCTGCAAGGGCTGGAGTACAGGATGGCCCCGAGAGAGGCTTCGGTCTTCAGTGCCTCGCTGCTGCCTTTTGCACTTTCTTGTTGGGAATTAGAAAGTGCTGACCTCCTGGCACCCACTTGCTGGCTGCTTGGCAATTACCTCTCCTATTATAAAACTGTCAGTTAACAAATTGACCTTCTGAGGTATGATTTAGTCTCTCATTTGTCTGGGCCTGATCAACTCATGGAGAGGCAACAAGTTTAGAGTCAGAAAAACCAGATTGTGAATCTTGGCACTTATTAGTTAAGGGTCCTAGAATCCTTCTTCTCTTGGGCATCTGTTTTCAAAGCTATAAAATGGGAATAGCAGTAACGACTATCCGGCATGATTATTAATACAATAGGTAAGGGCTCAGTCACTCAGTCGTGCCGGCTCTCCACGGCCCCATGGTCTGTAGCCCGCCAGGCTCCTCTGTCCATGAGTTTTTCTATGCAAGAATACTGGAATGGGTTGCCATTTCCTACTCCAGGGGGTCTTCCTGACCCATGGATTGAACTGCATGTCTTGCGTCTCTGGTACTGGTCGGTGAATTCTTTACCACCAGCAGCAGGTGAGAATTTATTATTAATAATGGGTTCCAAGTGCATGCTTTGAAAGAAGTACCATGATAAGTGATATAAAATCTCCTTTCATTTTCACAGAAATCTCAGGAGGTGGGTGCTATTATTATACCCATTGTATAGATGCGGAAACTGAGGCTCAGTGAGCCTAAGTCACTTGCTTAAGAACATACAGCAAGTTAGAGGTAGAACTGAGATTCCAATTTAAGCCTCTCTAACTACAAAGACCATGCTGAACTGGAAGCTGTTGTTTCTATGCTGGATATTAGTATGGCCCAAACAGTATGTGACAAGTCTCTTTCTCCAGCTGAAGGGAGAAAGCAGGGACTAAGGTGATATGACAGACACCGTGAGTGTCTATCCTATACCTTTCTTACCAGGAGAACTTCTATTTTATTCAGGATTACCCTCAATATATTTCAGGGGAGGGAAGTGCTAGTTGCATAGATGTTGTCAATTTGTAGACTTTCATCAAACTACAATACACGAGAAACGTGCTTTTTTGCACAAGTATCATATTTCGATTTAAGAAGTTTTAAAAAAGAGAGGCACAGACTCAGGATGTTTCCAAATTACCTTCAGCTAGAAGATAAGAGAGGGAAAGAAACCAAAGGTGGCCAATGCTTAACAATTCATGAATCTAGGTGAAGGGAATACAGGCGTTCATTGGACTATGATTTCAAATTTCCAGTAGCCTGGAAACTTATCAAATCAAAAAGGCAGAGGAGACATACAAGGAAGAGTTATAACGTCCCCAGCCCCTGGGAGGTGGTGTGAGGCTTTGACGTCTGGACCCAGAGCAATTCCTCCTCTACGTACTGATTGATATTCGGGAAGGGACCCCACCCAGACTCACTTTCCTTATCTGTACAACAGGAATAATAATAGAACCCACCTTCCTAGGGTTTCTGTGAAGATGACTGCCACCTGTCACAACACCTACTCGCAGTGTGCATTAAAGAAAGCAGAGGAGCAGACTGATGGCAGCCACTGGGTCCTGGATGAGGTCACTGAGTTACTGACATAACTATCCGGAAACAGCCCTTCCTGCGGGCTTTCCGTCGTGTGAGATAATAGCCCTCCTTACAAGCCACTGTAGTATGGGTATTTTTTATTGTTTTTGTTTAGTTGCTAAGTCATATCCAACCCTTTTGCGGCCCCATGGACTGTAGCCTGCCAGACTCCTCTGTCCATGTGATTTTCCAGGCAAGAATACTGGAGTGAGTTGCCATTTCCTTCTCCAGGGGATCTTCCTAACCCAGAGATTGAACCCATGTCTCTTGCACTGGCAGGCAGGTTCTTTACCACTGAACCACCAGGGAAGTGTGGGTTTTTTTTTATTACTGATAAAATTACACTCTCTTCTTCTTAATGGAACAATATGAAACTCAAGACAAAAAAATGCATTCATAATGGGAAAATATTAAAAAATCCTAATTATGTAGGAATAAAGAAAGATAGAATTAAACAGACTAGGATACATCTGTAGGGTAGAATATTACGTAGTCACCAAGAAATGATGCCCAAAAATTATTTCATGGCAAAGGAAAATGCACTTAATCTAATACTGATATCTGAAATATGGAAAAATGTGAATACAAAAGGTTGGAAGAAAATATAGCCAAATATTAATAATAGGCTAGATTTAGGTATTTAATTAAATGCTTCAACATTTTCAGTATTTAAGATAACTATTACATAGTATTTTTATAATAAAAATTCAAACAGTAGGCTTCTAAACAACATTTGTGACACATGAATATTGGAAACAAAACTATGTACGATGTCATCCATATAAAATGCTTCCAAAATTGGAAGAAAATATAACATCATAAGAGTTATTACCACTGATTTGGGAGATTATGTGTGATCTTTTTTCTAACCTTTTACACATACACATTGTAAATTTTCTACAATGAGTACATTTTACTGTAGGGCTTCCCTGGTGGCTCAGATGGTAAAGAATCTGCCAGCAAGGCAGGAGACCTGGGTTTGATCCCTGGGTCGGGAAGATCCCCTGGAGAAGGGAATGACAACCCAGTCCAGTATTCTTGTCTGGAGAATCCCATGGAAAGAGGAGCCTGGCAGACAACAGTTCATGGGGTCACAAAGAGTCAGACACAAGTGAGCAACTAACACACACACACACTGCTTTACACTTTGAAACAAAAAATACAGTTCTTTAAAATATAAAATTATAATGTATAGTTCTAATATCATTGCCTTCAGACCCCATATCGAGTCCTTCAATCAATTCAATAGATTTTCATTGAGTGCTTAGCATGTTCTTAAACAGTGTAATGATAATAATTATGACTACCTCTTATTAGACATTGTGATCATAAACTTCATGGACATCGTCTGTAATCTTTTCAACAGCCCCATGAAGTATTGAGGGAGTTGAATCAAATTCGCCTAAGGCCACAGCTTGCTGGTGACAGAGTCAAGATTCAAATCTCAGCCAATTGTATTTACATGGCTGGCTCACCCTTCTCCATCTATACTGAAAGAAATATACATCACAGCAATACACAAGCCCTGCTTAAAAAAACAAAACAAAACAAAACAAAACAAAACAAAACTCAAGGAAGCTCAGAGAAGGAAGTAGCAGTAGCAGACTAGTGAGACCCAACAAAGTTTCAAAAAGCAGGAAGCAAGGGGCTGAGCCTTTGAGTTAGAGCCTGGAGGAAGAGGTGGCAAGCATACACAGAAACTGTACAAAATAGATCTTTATGACCAAGATTATCATGATGGTGTGATCACTCACCTACAGCCCGACATCCTGGAATGTGAAGTCAAGTGGGCCTTAGGAAGCATCACTATGAACAAAGCTGGTGGAGGTTATGGAATTCCAGTTGAGCTATCTCAAATCCTGAAAGATGATGCTGTGAAAGTGCTGCACTCAATATGCCAGCAAATTTGGAAAACTCAGCAGTGGCCACAGGACTGGAAAAGGTCAGTTTTCATTCCAATGCCAAAGAATGTTCAAACTACCGCACAATTGCACTCATCTCACACGCTAGTAAAGTAATGCTCAAAATTCTCCAAGCCAGGCTTCAGCAATACATGAACCGTGAACTTCCAGATGTTCAAGCTGGTTTTAGAAAAGGCAGAGGAACCAAAGACCAAATTGCCAACATCCACTGGATCATTGAAAAAGCAAGAGAGTTCCAGAAAAACATCTACTTCTGCTTTATTGACTATGCCAAAGCCTTTGACTGTGTGGATCACAAGAAACTGTGGAAAACTCTGAAAGAGATGGGAATACCAGACCACCTGACCTGCCTCTTGAGAAACCTGTATGCAGGTCAGGAAGCAACAGTTAGAACTGGACATGGAACAACACACTGGTTCCAAATAGGAAAAGGAGTACATCAAGGCTGTATATTGTCACCCTGCTTATTTAAATTATGGGCAGAGTACATCATGAGAAACACTGGGCTGGAAAAAGTACAAGCTGGAATCAAGATTGCCGGGAGAAATATCAATAACCTCAGATATGCAGATGATACCACCCTTATGGCAGAAAGTAAAGAGGAACTAAAAAGCCTCTTGATGAAAGTGAAAGAGGAGAGTGAAAAAGTTGGCTTAAAACTCAACATTCAGAAAACGAAGATCATGGCATCTGGTCCCGTCACTTCATGGCAAATAGATAGGGAAACAGTGGAAACAGTGTCAGACTTTATTTTGGGGGGCTCCAAAATCACTGCAGATGGTGTCTGCAGCCATGAAATTAAAAGACGCTTACTCCTTGGAAGGAAAGTTATGACCAACCTAGATAGCATATTCAAAAGCAGAGACATTACTTTGCCAACAAAGGTCCATCTAGTCAAGGCTATGGTTTTTCCAGTAGTCATGTATTGATGTGAGAGTTGGACTGTGAAGAAGGCTGAGCGCTGAAGAATTGATGCTTTTGAACTGTGGTGTTGGAGAAGACTCTTGAGAGTCCCTTGGATTGCAAGGAGATCCAACCAGTCCATTCTAAAGGAGATCAGTCCTGGGTGTTCATTGGAAGGACTGATGCTAAAGCTGAAACTCCAATACTTTGGCCAGCTCATGCGACGAGTTGACTCATTGGAAAAGACTCTGATGCTAGAAGGGATTGGGGTCAGGAAGAGAAGGGGATGACAGAGGATGAGATGGCTGGATGGCATCACCAACTCGATGGACCTGAGTTTGAGTGAACTCCGGGAGTTGGTGATGGACAGGGAGGCCTGGTGTGCTGCGATTCATGGGGTCGCAAAGAGTCAGACATGACTGAGTGACTGAACTGAACTGAACTGAGAGCCTGGAAAATCCCATGGATGGAGGAGCCTGGTGGGCTACAGTCCATGGAGTTGTTAAGAGCCAGACACAACTGAGTGACTTCACTTTCACGCATTGGAGAAGGAAATGGCAACCCACTCCAGTGTTCTTGCCTGGAGAATCCCAGGGACGGGGAGCCTGGTGGGCTGCCATCTATGGGGTCACACAGAGTCAGACACAACTGAAGCGACTTAGCAGCAGCAGCAGCAGAGAAGGTGGAACCAGCCTTCTTAGAACAAAGGGAACACAGCAGATGGACGATGGGAACAGCAGACTGGATGTGGGAACGCCCATGCAGCTGGGGGCTGCAACGAAGCCAGTGTTGACTTCGGTAAACAGGAGGGTTAAGTGGAAGGAGACAAAATATAAGGAAACTAGAGGGTGTGGAGGGCCCTGAACGCCAAGCTTTGGGATTCAAATTTCATTTGCTGGGTGATATCACTGACCATTCTTCAGTCTACACAGAGTGGGGATGAGTTTAGGAGTCATATGCTTTGCTGCAAGTGTCTTAGGTAGGAACATGAGAGTGAATGGGGAGATGGGAACCCAAGAGGCAGGGTTGGGAAGATTTGGGAGGCCCTGAGCTAACCCTGTCCTCATACATTACTTCTTCGGGGGAAACCGACAGACAGAGGTTTAAATGAACAATCTGAAGTCACATGACCAGGTGAGACCTGAGATGTGTGTAATCCCAGTCCACCTGCCCCCCTGGCCACCTGTCTCTGTGGAGATGGGACGCAGCAGTGACCTATGGAAGGCGGTGCAGGACTATCCCCTGACCAGGAGATGCGGAAGGGGAGAAGGCTTATGCCCCTCAGTGCCCTGCCTGAAGCCCACGAGCACGTGGGACCTGGACTCCAGTCTCGCCCCACCAAAGGTAGGAAGGCCAGGGGTTATTTCCCCACTTAACTGATGAGAACACAGAGGCTCAGAGCGTGCAGGGCTGTACATTTGGAAGCCTCTCCACTCTTGCCTGCTGCTCCACGGCAGCCTCTGCGCCTAAAGCTGGGAGCGAGCTCTCAATCTCACCCAGGGGCATCCCAGGAGGCTTGCCTCGAAGCAGCGAGCAGAGCTCCAAGGAGCAGAAACATCTCTGTTAAAGCAAAACATCATTAAGATGAGAAGAGGCAACATCTCGAACGCCCACGCAGTGCCAGTGGAGCTGTAAAGTGTGCCTCCCAGTTAGACGTGGGGAGGAGCCTCACCCGCTCAGGCTGTTCATCCCTAAGGACAAGGGCAGCCTGATTCCCTCCGACATCCCACCCCCAGCTCTGCCACGAAGCTGCGTGTGTTTTGTCTGAGTCTATTTGAGGTGTCTTATGCAACAGAACCCCATCTCCGAGAAGAGACGGCTTGCTTTATGGCATACAGCGTTCTCACTGTCAGGGAAGTTTCCCCAACATGAAGCCTAGTTTGTGCCTTTCTTGCTTATAAGAACTTTGAAGGCTCCAAGGGACCTGTACTTTAAGATGATGTTCAAAGCCCTAAATAGATGGAAACTTTCTTCTGCGGGGAAGTATTTATTGAGCACTAATTCACTACCTCGTACTTGAAAGTCGTCTCTTGGGGCAAGGTCCTCCCACAGACTTTATGATACTGATTTCCCTCCTCCCATCAAAGGCAGGAAGGCCGGCGGTTATTTTCCCACTTTACAGATGAGAAGACGGAGGCTTAGAGATACTGCCGACCTGATCATTAAGTCACAGCACCGTTAAGCGATAGATCTGGGTCCACGGACTCCAAATTCTGTGTCTTTCCAATACCACCTTCGGGCCAGCCCTGCTCTAGGCACCGTGAGGACCATGGTCAATGAGAAATCATGGGTCTGCCAGGTGCCAGTTATTACGTTATTGTCTCAGAGTTTCAAACCAGTCCTTCTCTGAGACACGTGGGGCTGCAAATTCTATTTCTGCTTCACCACATGGGTCCAGGTGAGATTCTGCCAATAGGGGGCGCTAGAGGAAGGTTGAAAGGCCGGAGGAGAAGGGACTTCTTCCAGCTGTTTCCCAGTGGCTTCCTGCTTACTTCTGTTCCTGCAAGCAGAGACATCACTTTGCTGACAAAGGTCTGTATAGCCAAAGCTATGGTGTTTTCAGTAGCCATGTATGGATGTGAGAGTTGGACTATTAAGAGGACTGAGCGCCGAAGAACTGATGCTTTCAAACTGTGGTGCTGGAGAAGACTCTTGAGAGTCCCACGGACAGCAAGGAGATCAAACCGGTCAATCCTAAAGGAGATCGATCCTGAATATTCATTGGAAGGACTGATGCTGAAGCTTCAATACTTTGACCACCTGATGTGAAGAGCCAACTCATTGGAAAAGATCCTGATGCTGGGAAAGATTGAAGGCAAGAGGAGAACAGGGCAGCAGAGGATGAGCTGGTTGGATGATACTGCCGACTCGATGAACATGAGTTTGAGCAAACTTCGGGAGATAGTGAAGGACAGGAAAGCCTGGTGTGCTACAGTCCGTGGAGTCTCGAAGAGTCAGACACAACTTAGCAACTGAACAGCAACAAAGCATCGCCTTAGCAGCACCTCTTCATCCTGGAAGCAGTGGTTCCTTCCTAAAGCAGCAGTGGAACCCAGCATGCAATTTTCCCAATGCTTGGAGAACCAGTTGCAAGCAACCCCCTCCCAGGACACCAGCACCAGCCTGTAGGGTCCCCCTTCTCAGTAGTCTGGGTCCAGCCCCATGGTGTCTGAGCTTAGAGACACCAATGCTACCCATGCAGCACCTCCCCAAAGAGATCTGAGGTCCGGCCTCATAGCGTCCTGGCTCCAAATTTCTACATTTTAGTGATTCCAGTGATTTCCCTTTCTTCCTTCAGCCCAAGAGCTGGTGGCTGCTTCCTGCAATGACTCCCTCCCTCATACCTTAGTATTCTATCTTCCTCTTTCACTTACGGTTAACAATTTTATATCTAGTTAAATCTTCTTCTATTAAATTGTCTCTGCTCAAAATGACAGATGTAGTTTCTATCTCTTTAGTGGCCCCTGAATGCTATCCTTGAAGGGTAGCGAGGGGCCCATGAAACTAGGTAGAGACAAATTGTGGGCAGAGAGCCTGGCACATAGTAGGGCTTGAAGAATGGCTCTGGAATGAAAAAACAAACAAACAAAAAAAGAATACTTAAATAAAGGAGGGCCTTGGTGTTGAAGGAATGCTTGGGCAACGACCCAAGTAGGAAAGGCAATCAGAGAAGTAGTTTTAGGAAAATAGCTCTTGCAGAAGAGTTTCAGGCACTTGGAAGATGAAGATGAGATGTGAGTAGTGAGTAGCATCAAAGGAATTGCACCAGGAAGGCTGGCACGGGGCCAGGCTGGGCTCGTGCACAACTCTGAGCCTCTTTGCTAATCAGAAGCATCCAAGATTCCCAACAGCCCGTGACCTCCTCCCTAGCCGAGAGAGCTGCTCACCTTGGTCCTGATGGCTCCACCTCACCCATCCTGTGGTCTGAGAAGGGGAAGGCCATGGGATGGTTGCCCACCCCTGCAAGTAGAGAGGCTTCCAGAGAGAGGGAGCGGTGGTCACCTGTGACTGTGGCCACTTTGCCACAGATTTGGCAGCTGTCAACTGCTTGCTTGGGTCTAGCAACCAGAATAAGGAGAATATGTTGTCTACCCACTCTGCCAATCCCACAGGGAAAAAAAAATTGAAAGCGTTAGTCACTCAGTCATGTCTGACTCTTTGTGAACCCATGGACTGTAGCCCGTTCAGAGCCAGAGGGAGAAAGAATGAGCATCTGAAAAAGTTAGGAAAATACCCCGAAGCTAGTTTGGATTCTGGAATAATCTCTGAGGAATCCAGCCACTGTTCTACAGCCTCTACCACATCCGTGCTCTCACATCCATCTGTGCCTATGTATCTATGCACCTAAAGCTCTGAATCTGATCTATCTGGAGGCTAAGATTGTATCCTCTGACCCAAGTGCATCCTGGCAAGGCAACCTCAAACACAGAGGTTAGAGATCCCCTCAGAGGTCCATAGAACAGGGAATCTAGCCTGATCTATGTTGAGGAATTATGAGAAACCATTTCACTGCAGTGGACCCTGCTATTCATGTGTGTCCAGCATCCATTCCTCATCTTTCTAATGATGGAACCAATGTTTCCTTTGGGGAACTACCACTCCTTCTCCTCTTGGGCCATGGGTTCTGCTTGGGCAGATCTAGAGGCTGGTGATGACCCAGCCTGATCCATCAGCTGTTTCATTGCCTGGCTTCCCTCTTTGATTCAGGAATGAACAATTAACATAAGGGCCCAATTAAATTCAGAGCCCAATCTTATGACTCTTCAAGGACATTACCAGGAAAGGTTGCTCTCTTTATGCTGTGAAAACTAAGGCCATGCAGCATTCACCTGCAGCTTCTGGCAGCTGATGGAGCCAACATGGAGGACAGCAGAGTCAAGAAATGGAGAAGGGCATTTGAGCACCTAGATCCAGCCCTGCCTGAATGCATCAATCCTCGAATGAATACTTTTCCTTTGTTCTCTAACTACTTTGAGTTGGCTTTCCATCACTCGAGACTGAGAGTCCTGACTCAAATACACAGAGAGGTGTTCTAAAGAGTTACTTTCTTTAATATTTAACTGGGGAGTGATTCTGGATCATTAACCCAATGGAGAGACACTACCTCTGATAAAGCCCTTCACAAGCCATCTGCTCTCAGGATAAAACCCCAGTTCCTTAACTGGAGTTTCAGAGCCTTCAATGATCAGGCCCTCGCTGATGTTTCTGGTCCCATCACACACCACTGCTCCACTGAACCTCTGTCTTTGGCTGCACTGCACTTCAAGATTCTGGAATGAACCATGGCCTCTTGCCTTGGGCTCCTACACACATCATCCTCTTCCTTGAATAGGTTTCACCTGTTCACCTCCTACAACTCCTTCAAATATCCACTCACACCCACATCTTCAGGGGGGCATTCCTTAGCCTCTGGAGGAACTGCCTCCTTTCTGTTAGGGTCTCTCATGACCCAGTCCATCATCAGGACCAGAATAGATGCCTAATAAGTACTACTTGCTGGGTATCTGAAGGAGATCAGTGAGGCAGGAAGCCACAAGCGCAGGCAAACGCAGGACCTAAACCAGGGCTGCAGAGAAGGAACAAAATCAGGCCAAGCCAGTGAGGACAGAGGAAGAGAAAGGAAGGAAAAGATTGTGTGAAAAGTGGGGAAGGAAGCACCAGAAGAGTCTGAGCACCTTTGATGACAGCTGGAAAAGAATATTTAAAGAGACCCCCGACCATGAGCCATGTGGGTAAGGGGAACGTGAAGCTATTGGCAAGGAGCAGGGTCGTTGTGGAGAGGGGATGTTGCCATGCTGCTGTGCAGACAGGTGAACAGAGGCTCAGCACCGTGCAGGACCCAGAAGAGATGGCAAGGGCGGAGGGCAGTTCCCCTGGTGGGCAGCTGCAGCAATTAGACAGTGGCAGAGGCCAGGAAAGGGCAGGGAGTTTATGGGCTTGTGTCCCTGGAAACTAGAGGGGAGCAGGATGGGAACTTCCACCCCCTGACCCCACCTGGCTGAGGCTGAGCTGCACAGTAATGATCTCCGCGAACAAGGTGCCTGCATCATCTTAGCCTTGCAGAGGCAGCTGGATGGGTGTTTACACTGCTTGCGTTTCTCCTCCGGAGCAGGCTTGTTGTTCTGAAAAGCTCACTGGGCGGTTTGCATAATTGCCTGCTTAGGTGATGAGTGCTCAGACCTTAGCAGAATTTCACAAAGCCCACCCTCCCGATCCTGTGGGACATACCTGGGAGGGAGGACAAACCTCAGTCGAAGGGAGCTGGGGAGCCCCCTGCTGCCCTTTCATACAGGGAGGAGTCACAGAACCTCAGGCCCAGAGTCTGCCCCCACATCTGCTTTCCCGCCTCCACACCCGAGAAGGGGTCAGAATCAGGCAAGGGGAAGCCAACTTGGGAAACAGACCCAGTTCTGTGTGCTTTTCAAACACCTATTAAGCTCCTACTGTTTGTTGGTGAAAGAAATCGAGGAGTCAGCAGTCAAATAAGAAACCGGGGAGAGAAACACAACAGGCAAGATATGTAACAAACATGAGGTGTTTGGGGAATATGAGGGAGGGACTTTGAGCCCAGAAGAAACAAGGGTGGATATCAAGGAAGGCTGCCTGGAGGAGGTGACATCCAAGTAGCGTCTTGAAGGAGTGTAGTGCCTGGTGTACAGCGCATGTGTGTTAAGTCACTTCAGTTGTGTCCGACTGTTTGTGACCCCATGGACTTAGGCCACCAGTCTCCTCTGTCCACAGGATTCTGGAGGCAAGAGTACTGGAGTGGGTTGCCATGCCTTCCTCCAGGGGATCTTCCCAACCCAGGGATTGAGCCTGTGTCTCCTGCATTAGCAGGCAGGTCCTTTACCATTAGCGCCACCTGGGAAGCCCCCTGGTACACAGTAGATGTTCAAATACCCATGAACAAAGGGTCAAATGGAAAGCTGGATGGGGTGGGGGTGAGGCGTGGGATATGTTCCAGGGAGGGGAAAAGGCTGGCTCAGTTTGTTCTTGATCCCAGAGCCACAGTGAATTCGGTAGCTTTCCTAATGCCTTGTAAACCATACAACATTTTGCAGGGTGCATAGATCACAGGGTGTATCCTCTGCTATCATTTTTGGGTCAGGAATAAAGCGTTCATGTCAGCTTGTTCTGGGGGCTACTGAGAGAGAAAAACTGAGACGCAGCCACCTCCCCCTCAAACCAACAGGATGCTCTTTAAATATGTAAGAGATTCACCGGGGCACTGCCAGCCCTGTCTGGCTTTCTTCAAAGTGTATGAAAAATGTGCTTAATATTCACGCTCCATTCCAAAGAGGCACGGATGGGGGCCAAAGAGGAGAGAACAATTTGGGGTAAAAAATGACTAGTGTCATTTCACATCTTCCAACCCAAACTAATATATTCCTTGAGGCTGACCTTAAGCCACCCCCTACAGGAAGCCTTCCTCAACTGCAACCCCCCTCCCTCTCCCTCCCAAATGCCTTTCCGCTTCACTTGTTCCCACGTCTGGACTGGGGTGCCAGGCATTACCCTGCTCACTGAGCCTGCGTGTCTGAGCCCTCTCCACCCTCCCAGGTTCCCTGCAGCAGCTGTAATAAGAGCTCAGTTTTACGGATAAGAAAGCTGATGCCTGGGGTGTGGGGTTGGGGTGGGGCGGGGGGCGGGGATGGTCAGTGACTACTAGCCTAAGGTTGCTACTAAGTGGGGATTGAATTGACGCCAAACCTCTGCTCCCCACCACGCTTCCAAAGATCGCCTCTCCATGCCTCACTGCCTCCCTGTCTCATTTCTGGTCCATCTCTCTGCATTACAGCATTGCTTTCTGGGGGAATTTGGGTCACATTGTCTGGTTCAGTGCTTTAAGACAGCGGTCCCCAACCTTTTTAACACCAGGGACTGGTTTCTCACGGAAGACAATTTTTCTGCAGACTGGGGGTGGGGGTGGGGGATGGTTGCAGGATGATTCAAGCATGTTTCATTTATTGTGCCCTTTATTTCTATTATTATTACATCAGCTCCAGCCCAGATCATTAGGCATTAGATCCCGGAGGTTGGGGACCCCCTACTTTAAGAGCAGATAGCCGAGGATTCATATTTTGGTCTCTGCCCTGAACCATTTCCCCATTTCTGGGCACAGAGTAGGTGCTGACGATGTGAAACACAGAGAGGAAAATGTCAGCCCAAAGAGGAAGAAGCATCTGTTCTTGTGCTTTCATCACTCAGATGAAAAAAGTGAAGCCCAGAGAGGGAAAGTGACTTAAATATACAGAGCACAGAATTGAGCAGGAGGCAGGCTAGCCCTGCCACAGTACCCATAATAGGTGCTAAATCATGTTATTGCTGTATTATGTATACTATACGAACCAGATATGCATAGTATATATAACATATAGCATTTTCTGTAATATATATTATATCACCATCATCTTCATTTTTCAGTGTCTAAGTGAAAACATTAATGCAGCACATCTTGGTAATGGGATATTCTCAGGATTTCACAAATGTGGGTCTCTGAAGCCAATCAGGAAGACTGCAGATGACCGACTTTCAGGCAAACAGAAGCCAACAGAGAAAGACACTAAGACATCATGACACTTGTGAAAGGTTTTATAATTGACAGCTTTCTTAATGGAAAGTTCACTGAATTTGGCACTGGAAAATCTGGGACATGGCCCCTTTCTGTCACTCAATAACCAGGTGATTTTGACTACATCATTCATTTTCTTTGAGCTACAGTCTCCTTCCTTGCAAAATGCAGCAGTGAGATAAACTCAGAAGAGAAGTTACACAGCACACAAAACTCAACTCTCCGTTACAGTGCCCATGGCAGCCATGACTGATCGATCACCGATCTCCTCCTGGAGCGCCCAGCTGCGGCCTCAGAACACTGCCCGTGGCAACCGCCACCCACTGGCTGGGGTGAACGTGTCAGATGAAGCCAATATGCCATGTTGGAGCAGATGTTTCTAGAACTTATTCCAGCTCTGACTTTCTGATTCCAAATGTCTATGCACCGATAGAGCAACCTGGTGAGGTTGGCAGAGCAGGTACTTCCCCTGCCTCCACTGCACAGCCAGCAATCAGAGGTTGGACAAGTTCAAGTTGAGACACTCGGTGAGTGGGCCTAGGCACTAGACCTCTCTGAATAGGCCTGGTGGGGATAATCGATAGTCTTGCATCATCCCCAGTTGCAAAGGACTCCCAGGACCTCAGTCAGTGACCAGGGAGATGAGTCAAACATCAGAGCATCATTCTTTCAAGATGGTCAAGTGAGACCCTCTCCTCTGGACAAGCGGGACCACGCTGCAAAACCAGGAAATGGGTGAAGTTTCTGACTGATTCCTTTTACTTCCACTTACCCTTGATAGGAGCCCAGCTCCCTGGACTGTGTTTATCAGCCACCACCTTCTCTCCTGCCACACATACCCCTCAGATCATTTCCAGAACCTTCTTTCATTTGAGAGGGGAACATTCTGATAACAGCTTAGAGTGAGAGCTCATCCTATTCCAGGTAGACACCCAGGAAGGTGGGAAGAAGACTAAGACTTGAGTCAGAACACGGGCTTGCTGTCCTGCTGCTGTGGCCTCAGGGGAAGTTCTGTCCTTCTCTTGGCCTTGGTTTTCCTTCCAGCTTAACCTTCTATGACCACCTGCTTGTGATTTCCAAGAAAGAATTGTGATTCCTTGACTAAAGGGGTGAAGTACGGATGGATCTCATCCCTGTGCTGATGATTAGGTGGGTATTAAGCAAACAAGGGTTCCCAGAGCTTCTGAATTCTACCTGCACTTACGAACTTAGCGATGTAGTGATCAATGTGCTCTGGGGAAGGAAAAAATGAGAAGGAGCAATGGAAGGCAAGTGGCTTTCACTGAATGCCTGTTACGTGTCCAACACTATCTCACACATGTCCATATGCTAGCCCATGAGGAACGTGCCAACGCATCTCTCATAGATGAGAGAACCAAGGCTCAGAGAGGCTCAGCGACTTGTCTCAGATCACACAGCTGGTGAATAGCAGAGCTGGGAGTTATACTGAATGAATACTTCTGCCTCTAAAGCTCACGTCTTTACACTCCACTGTTGAACTTCTCACTTAGTATGAAACATGGAGAAAGATGAGGTACCACACCAGCCCTGCCTCACAGAGCTCTCAGAGGATCAGGGAAACGAGCCAGTCACCCAAATAATTGTGCTCAAGGCCAAAAAAAAAAAAAAAAAATCCAAGAAGCACAGATCCGGACAGACTTCACAGAAGAAGCGGCCTCTTTTCAGGATGGTCAGGTTTCCCTGACAATAGCAAATAATAATAACAATAAACATGTACTTGTGCTAATTCACTCACCTATGAGATCAGGTACCATTGTTAGTCCCATTTTAAAGAAGAGGATACCAAGGCACAGAGAGACTCAGCAACATGTGCAAGGTCACACAGCTTGGAAGGGACAGAGCCTGGATGAATTCCCAGGCAGGCTGGTTCCAGAGGTCACACTCTTAACCAGATCACTCTGTCACTTCTCACAGCATTTCCTCCCACTGACTGCTACCCAAAGAAGTGGCAGGAGGCTTGGGGAATCACTGAAAGTATCCAGGTCATCTTCCTTTCTTTAAAAGAAAAATTATTTATTTGGCTGCATTGGGTCTTAGTTGAGGCATGCAAGATCTCCGTTGCTTCATGTGGGATCTTTCACTGTGGCGTGTGGACCCTCTAGTTGTACTGTGTGGGTTCAGTAGCTGTGGCTTGCAGGTTTCGTTGCTCTGCGGCATGTGGGATCTTAGTTCCCAGACCGGGGATCAAACTGGCATCCCCTGCATTGCAAGGCAGATTCTTAACCACTGGACCACCAGGGAGGTCCCTCACCTTCCTCTTCTAAGGGGGAAGTGACTAGCCCAGGAGGAGTAGATAGTCTGGCGGGACAGGGTTCAGCTCTTCTCCTCCAGGAGAAGTAAGGAGCCACTTGCCTGCTACCCGTCACCCCGTGCCCGCCCCCTGCCACGATGCTGTGCGATGCTGACCCTGCCAGTCTCTCACGGGGCAGGCACTGCAGGGAGAAGAACCTCAGCCTCTGTGAGCGGCCCATTGTTCAAGGCGCTTTGGTGACATGGGGATAGTAAATTACCTACAATTAACTATTCTGTAGAACAAGGTGTTCACTGATCTCCATCTGGGTACCTGTGCAGATGGTACTGTTAGCAGGTGGGCTGGAGAAGAGCCAAGCTTTGTTGGGTGAGGTCTTGCAGGCTGTTTGTCCTGTCTGTCCTGCTCCCACTAAGTAATGAAGATAGTGTGAGCTTTGGAATGAGGCAGCCCTGGATAGGAGTCCCACCACGCCCCCCTGTTAACTCTGTGACCTTGGGTAATACCTAACATCTCTGAGCATACCATTCATAAAGTGGGATGGCGATAGTCCTCGCAGATTGATGGAAGGATTAGAGAAAGTATGTGCAAAGTAGGTTGTATAACACCCAAATCACTCTGAAAACAAATACATCTTAACCACCATAAAGACCAATCATACAATAGAATGTAGCTCACTAACAATACCCAAGGGTTGGAAGCTAAAGTGGGAAGGGAAGTAAACAGTATTGCTCACTGACACAGATCCAATACTATGAAAGATATTCACAGGCATTTTCTCATTTTACCTTTTCAACCATGAACGATATTGTGCCCATTTTACAGATGCAGAAATGAAGGATCACAGAAGCTCAAGATCTTTCCTTACAGGAATGGCACTTTCTCAACTCCTCCCTCTTCCCTTAGATCAGTTCTCAGCTCCCAGATGCACTAGCTAATTTTGTAAAGAGTTGATTTCTGGTTCTATTTTAGCCCTAATCCCTACATTTGGGAAACAAGTTCTGCACTGATCATGTCATCTATTCTGGTACATCAGCCATTTCCGTGTGGGTCTCCATGACAGTCTTCATTCCAGCCATAATCTGAACCCTGTTTCTTTTTCTAAAGGCCTGGTTTTCTTTTTCTTTCTGTTTTTCTTTAAATTGGAGTATAGTTGATGTACAATGTTATATTAGTTTCGAGTGGACAGTGGACAGCAAAGTGAACCAGTTATACATATACCCACTCTGTTTTAGATTCTTTTCCCATATAAGTCATGACAGGGTATTGAGTAGAGTCCCCTACACTATACAATAGACCCATATTAGTCATCTGTGTTATATATGTGTGTGTGTTTAGTTGCTAAGTTGTGCCTGACTCTTTTGCAACCTCATGGACTGCAGCCCACCAGGGTCCTTTGTCCATTGGATTTTCCAGGCAAGAATACTGCAGTGGGTTGCCATTTCCTTCTCCAGGGGATCTCCCTGACCCAGGGATTGAACCTGCATCTCCTGCCTTGGTAGGCAGATTCTTTATCACTGAGCCACCTGGGAAGCCCATGTTATATATACCCTACTCGTAAATCTCCTTTTTCTGGTTCCCTGTTTTCGTGAATAACACCTCCTTCTCATCACCCAGCAGGGATGTCTTGGGTGTCTCTAATCCCCTTCTCTCCCTGGACATGCTCCCGTTCCATCCCCAAACAATGCTCTGACTAGAACTCTTCAATGGACTTTGCAGATGATCCAATCATCTTTCGCAACTCCCTCCTGTTACCCAAAAAGTCCCAGTACTGGAAGCTTGCTATTGGAAGCTTATAAAATCTGATCCCAGTCTATGTATTTATCCCTATAATTTGTGTCACAGCAAAATGGATAACTTACTGCTCCCATAATATATCTTACGCGTAATTAGCAGTAGTCATAAACGCCGTCTGTGTCATAAGCACTTTACATAATTGTCATTAAGTCCTGTATAGTCGCGCAGGTCCCTGGATTCAGAAGGGTCCCCTGCCTTGTTTAATGCTATGCTCTCACTGTGTTGAAATTTTTACTGATTTTTGAATAGAGAACCTCACATTTTCATTGTGCCCTGAGACTTGTAAATTGTGGAACTGGTTCTGAAAGCAGAAGCTGTTATAGGTCCATTTTACAGATGCGAAAAACAAGGTCATGCAGTTAATAAACCCAGGGACTTTCCAACAGACCCTTTGTATTGAGGACCTACTATGTGACCGGCCCACACTAAGTGCTTATCGTGTGTCATGCCTTCAAGTCCTCTCACTTCATCTTCACCCCGCCCCCCCACCCCTTACAGTAGCATGTGGCGCTTCCTGACTTTCTTGTAATCACAAAGTATTTAAGTGACAGAGCCAGGATTGCACTCTAAGTCTGCCTGACTTCAAGCCCAGGGCCCTTCCTACTGTGTCGTTCAGAATAAAAAGGGTGGTCCTGTCATTTCAGAGCCTGTTCCAGCAACTGGCAGGCACTGAACAGGGGGCAGAGGCTCCAAGCAGACCTCTAAAAATAAAGCCCTGGCTGCACTGTGTTCAGAGCCCTACAGAAGCCTCCTTCCCCATCTTAAAAGCTGTTCCCATCTCTAAACGCAGCCTTTCACCACAGGCTGTGGCTGCTGCTCCTCCATTCACTGCAAGGGAGAAACGGAACAGATTGCTAGAGCAATTAAACATCACATGGGAAGCCCAGAGAGATTGGGGAGGGGGAGGAGATGCAGTTTCTTAATGGTCTGCCTCTATATTTAGCCTGAAAAAAACCTCAGTCTCTAATCCTTCCAGGGGGCAGGCAGAGGTGAGAGTGGAGTTGGGGGGCTTCAGTGCCACTGGACTTTTGTGCCAGGAAGCTCCCGTCTGCCAGGGAACAGCCCCATCAGCTCCATGTCTTACGTGGGCTCACCATATGGCAGGCCAGGAAACCCCAACCAGAAAATAAGTCGTGCAAACTGTAGACATCCTGTCTAGGTGAAATTTGGCAAGAGGATTCTGCAGGGATGGTAAATCAACAATAGAGAGCTGGCCTGGCCTCCCTGGATATCAACCTCGCTCAGGGCTTACGGGGAGGCATGCTGGGTGATGATCTCTGCTCAGCCTTGGTTTTAGCCCCAGTGATGGAAGGGGCCTCCTCCCTCTCACCTTCCTGATCCTTTAGTCATTGCCCCCAAGTCAAGCAGTGTGGGGTGTGCACAGACTCCCCCCACTCTGTGTGCACATGAGCTTTAAAAAGGGCCTTTGCAAATACAGAAGCCAGAGTCCCATTCCTTTGAGACGGTGATTCATTCCAGAGTGGGGCTCAGACATCTGTGTTTATATAAAGCTCTCCAGGTAATTCTGAACTCAGCCAGCTGAAAAACAACTGGCAGGTATAATGGGTCTGAAATGCCCTGAGGAGTTCTGGCTTTCCTTTCTAGTCTAGTTTGGGTTCTTTACTTTTTGAGGGACTTTGAACTAGTGTATGTGCATTTGGAGCCTCTGTTTCCCAATCTATAAATGGGTACCAAATCCTCAACTGCTTAATACATATGGGCTGACAAAGGATGGATGGATGGATGGATGCTGTAACAAGATGGATAAGCACATCAGCAAACAGCAGGGTTCATACCTGCAAGCACTCACAGATTATTGCCTACCTGAGGTGCGGCTGACCCCAGAAACAAACTCTGACACAGGAATAAAGTGGTCTATGTGAGGTGGTCCCAAGAAGCATCAGCAGAGGAGATGTGAGAGGTGAGAACAGCAAGGGAAGAAAGCAGAAGAAGGTGTACTAATGAGCCCATTATCACTATGGACAATTGAGGCTCAGCCCCACTGGGACCTCTGGAAGTAGTGAAGAGCATGCTGGGATGTTTATCCCCCACGTCTCATCATCAATGGCTGGGGGCTGCTCCCAGGGATGTGAGCTCCAGGGCACTTCTGCCCTGTCTTGCTTGTGAGCTGAGAGAAAGCACTCAGCAGAGAGTTGGAGAGCTACAGGTGTTTGCTCAGTGTGGGTGCCAAGGGGACGTGGGCGAGGCACTGAAAGCATCCGTCACACTGATCGCCTAAGAAGCATCTTCTTGCCCGGAGCTGGGGTGGGGAGGGAAAGACGCCAGGTGAGTAGTGGTCCAGGCTCCTTTGAGCCACACAGCTGCCAGCACCATGACGAGGGTCTAGCAGTGCCAGGTCCTGTTTATGTCTGTCTGGCCTGTTTCCTTGACCGTTCTCAGGCAAGATCAGCATTTCTCAACTTTGGCACTGTTGACATGAGGAGCTGGTGCTTTCCTCATGGGGGGCGCAGATCAGAGGATAGTTAACAGCATCCCTTGTCTGTACCCCCTAGATGACAGTAGCATCTCCCATTATGACAATGGAACTTGTCTGCAGACACTGTCAAATGTCCCCTGGGTGGCAAAGCTGCCCCCTACTGAGAATCACGCAGGTAGATGGACACTTGTCTTCTTCCCTGAGAACTCAGTGACTCCCCATGAGGACTTTCTGAGCTCCGGTTTCATCCTGATCAGACCCTGCCTCTTCAGAGTCTCTGTTCAGATGGATGTTGTGCCCCAAGCACATCTCAGAGACAGGTAGAGCCAGAACCCAGCTGGGAAACATGCGGCGCCCCTGCTGAGCTGAGCCCTGAGCCCACTGCAGGGAAACGAAGCAGCAGTGATTGCGTGAGCATCACGGTTGGGCTGCAGGGATCACACAAGGCAGGGGAGTCAGGCAGCTTCTGGCTGAATAGCCTACACAGCAGTTGGTCCCAGAGGCTGAGAGCATCACATCCTGGGGACCAACCTGAAGACAACCCCCAGAAGACTTAAGGCTGACCTGACCAGGAATATCGATGAAGAAGAGTTCTAAGTGCTCAGTGAGGCTGTGCAAGTCTCCTAAAGTTACACAAAGAGCGAGTGCAGAGCCAGCCAGGAAAGGAGCCCAGGAGGACTGACTCCAAATTGCTTGCTCTTGCCATTAATCACGTCACATCCTGGTTACAGGGGAGGGTCTGAGATCCCCTTCCCCAACAGGCCAGGAGCAATGCATCCAAGCATCCTGAGTCACTGGTGCTGACAGAGGGCTTGCTGGCCCTCAGTCCTCAAAGCACATAGCCAGCGCCGCCTCTGGTTCATCAATTGCCCATCAAGTCTCAGAAGCCAAGCTTGGGCTTGAAGGATTTAGTTTCTCCCCTGATCTGCCTGCTTCATTCACTTCCTTGCCTTTATGCTTCTCTCCAGGATGCCTGTGCAATGTGAACGCCACTCAAAGGGCACACACTGGCATCCAGTCCTTGGGCAGAAATAATTCACAGCTAAACTCTGAAGCTGGCTGAGCACAGAGTCCGAAGATGGACAGTGGGGCTCCAAGTCAGCTGTGCTACCAGCAACCCCACTCTCCTTGCCTTTGTTTCCTGGCTTGTCCAGGCAGCAGTCTGCCTGGTCCAAACAAGATCACACAGAAGCAAAGAAACCTCTGTCCCTGGACCTGGCCCAGCTCCAGGAGGCTGCATCTTCAGGAGGCCTGAGCAGGGATGTTTGGTATCTGGGGAGGATTTCTGGCAAGCTCAAGGGCTGCAAGGAGCACATTTCACACACGTGCTTGCACACACACATACACATGTACATGCACGCAAGCACACACTAGCTCCAGAAAGTGGCTCTTTTGTGCATTTCTGTCCCTGGCCGGCCATTCACTTGCATAATTAAAATTCTCCTGGAAGATAAGAGAGATGAGGAGGAAGCAAGGGACCGCACTGGCTGGAGTTAACTGTCTAGAAATGCAAGATTGTGTTGAGGGATTTCCCTGGAGGCCCAGTGGTTAAGATTCCATGCTTCCACAGCAGGGGCAAGGGTTTGCTCCCTGGTCAGGGAACTAAGATCCCAACTGCCATGCAGCACAGCCAAAAAACAAACCAACAAAAACCAAAAAATAACTGTGTCAAGACACATCTGTAGAGATGTACAGACACCCAAATAAGCAGAGAACTCAAAAGCTGTCTATCCATAAATCCACCTGTCTGTCTGTATTAAAGAAGAAAAATCATATTAAGGGGCTTTGATAATACAACACAGCACTGGGATTCAAACGTGGGCCACCAGACCCAGACCTTGCTACAGTTTAGAACAATCTGCATCCCTGGCTTAAATCGGGAAAGGGGGACGGGATGGGAATTCTTGGTTACCCTTCATGTAAATGGGAATTGTGATCCCATTGACATTTGTAATAATTCTGATCCAAGATTGAAAAAAAAAAAAAAATCAACAGCTGTGACAACAGCCAGACTCATGGCACTTAGAGGTACTGAATGCTTTCACATCCATCTTCTCACAGGGTCCTTGTAACAACACGGGGAGGGAACAGATGAGGAAACGAGGCTCAAAAAGGTTAAGTAATGCTAGAAACTATAAGCTTCAAACCACAGATTTACAAAAGTTAAGATAATATTATCCTTCTTGTCGTCAGCACTATGCCATTTATTTATCAAGTATGGTTCGAGAAATCTTAAAGGCAAAGAGTCATGCCTTCCCAGTGTGTGACTCCCCCACAGGTCCCCACCATCCACTCGATATATAGGAGATCAATACACATTTGACGGCGTTTTCATTTACACAGTAGAAACCCAGCAGGAGGGAGAGAAAATACTCGTATCCCGTACATTTATGGGCTCTAAACTTGAAAAGAATAGTTTCTCAGTCTTTAAAAACAAATAAAACAAGTCAGCTGATACTGCAAGAGCTCCAGTAATCTCTAGGCTCAGAATAATACCCTGCAAGTCCTTTTACATAGGACTGGGCCAACCTTTGTGGTTTCCAACTAGATAGCATGAGTCCATGAGCACCAGAAAGCATTCCCTTCCTGAAAAATAATCTCCTGCGTTCTCTGAAATTTGCATCTTCCAGCCCACCAGGCAAAGGCGGTGGAAATTTCCATTAGATGTCTGTGATTAGTCCACCACAGCTTACCAAGAATTAGTTTATAAGACCAGTTAGTCCTGCCTCACAGCTGTCTCTAAAGAAGAGAACACAGGTCTGTTCTGATAAGGGGTAAACGAGTTAACACTGGAAAGCTTTAGGGATTGTAACACTTCAGTGGGGGATCGGGGTCTCCCATGGATAGTGAAAGGGTCCTAGCCAGCTAGTGCCGAAGAAAAGGAGGATGCAGACAACGCTTGTGAAACCTCTTCCCTCTTGGAGTCAGAACTTCGTTCTGCACAGATTAGGAGTCGAGCTTGATGAGGGATGGTCCGGCAAAACCCAGGTCAAGTGTTGAGCATCAGAGTTACGCCCGGAGTCGTCCCTGGATAAGCCTAACCCAGAGAGAGAGAGAGAGGGACTCTCATGCCTGAGGGAAGGATGCTCTGAATCTCTGCATCCTCTCTCTGGCTTGGCCAGTGAAGCTTCCAGGCTTGAAGCTGGACCAGAGACCTTCCCAGCAGAGACCGAGGCAGAACACACGGAGCTCAGCACCCAAGTTGGAACTCAAGTCCCAGAGGCATCTAAAGAAGAGCCAGAGGGTGTTAACTTGGCTAAATTAATTTTTTTCTAAGTTAAAAAATAATTAAGAGCCAGAAGGAGTCAGACTCAAATACTAAATGCCAAGGAGCCAGGGCCCAGGGAATGGGCGGGCACCGGCCAGGCTAGTCGTGAGTTCAGGTGCTGAGGTCCCAGGCTGTCAGGCTCCATGGCCGAGGTGAGGGTGAGGAGAGGGGCTAGCTGTGCGTACAGAGCCCGGGCAGGATGGCCGAGCTGCGGCACCCCCTATAGGAGCGGGACCAGATTCGCAGCCACCAGGTGCTTTCCTGTGATGCCCTGAAGGGCACACGTGTGTGAAGTCACTTCAGTCGTGTCCAACTCTTTGCAACCCCATGGACTGCAGCCTGCCAGGCTCCTCTGTCCATGTGATTCTCCGAGCAAGAATACTGGGTTGCCGGGCCCTCCTCCAGGGGATGGATCTTCCCAGCCCTGGGATTGAACCTGCGTCTCTAATGTCTCCTGCATTGGCAGGCGGGTTCTTTACCACTAGCGCCACCTGGGAAGCCCAGCAGGGCAGGGATGCAAACTCCAGACCGAAGACAGGGCTGGCAGGGAGCGCTGTAATTTTCAATTACTGTGCTCACACCAAATGGAGCTCGGCGGCTCTCCCTCCACTCCGGGGTGTATTTGACTTTACATCACACGACTTCCTGAACATATAGACACAGAGCGACGGTTCAGCCCTGCTCACTCATCTGACCAGGCCGCCACGGGGCGTGAGCCACAGCCCAGCGTTTACACTCGGGCTTACTGAAAGCAAATAGGATTTGGCCTCGGTTGCAGACAGGCCCTCCTTCGGGTAAGCGCATGTGCTGTGATCATGGGGACATTTCCTACAGAGCCCGTGCCACCAAGATAGGGCCCTTTGGGCTGCACTGAACTTCAGCAATAGCTTGCCCGCTTCCAGTTCCCAGAGATCTACGAATGTTCGCTTAAGAAAAGGGACATTTTCTGTGCACCCTCCTGCCACCCGGTCCAGGGAAGGAAAGTTCTGATTTTTCTCCCCATCATCTCCTGCAGAGACTGTGCTGCCTATTACCAAGATCTGCTCACTGCTCTCTCAATCTCCTTCCTGCCTTCAGTTCCCCATCTGGAAAGTGGGCAGATTTGATCCAATGTTCTCAAAAGCTCCTCCTCCTTAGACACCCTGTGTTCCTTGGGGAGCACAGGGAAGCAGGGAGCATTCTGGGTTGGGAGTCAGGAACCCTGCAATCCAGTCCCAAACTTTCCTCAGTCAGTGACCTTGAGCAATTCCTTTCCAATTCTTGAGTCTCAGTATCTCCAACAACAAAATAAAGAAGAAAATATTACTTGCTCAGTCATGTCCAACTCTTTGCGACCCTATGGATCGTAGCCTACCAGGCTCCTCTGTCCATGGGATTCTCCAGGCAAGAATACTGGAGTGGGTAGCCATTCCCTTCTCCAGGGATGATCGAACCTGGGTCTCTCACACTGCAGGCAAATTCTTTACTGTGTGAGCCACCAGAGGCTTCCAACTAAGCCAGGGGGCAAATTCAATGATCTCTGAGCTTTCTCGTTTTGCATGATTTTCTGTGTGTGTATATTCGTGTGTGTGGAGGGGGTATGTGTAGGTGCATATAGGTGTGTGAGTAACTTAACAACCTCAGCTGTCCCTACTGGCGTGCACCCCATCTCCATACGCCCGGATCTCCTTTTGGGGACCCTACTCCTGTGACATGCCATCTTGGTGAACGTGTTCATCAGTGTGTGCTTACTGAGAGGTGGGCAGGAGGCCCAGGCAAGACCAGCCAGTTTCTCTTTTCCTAGAAGCTGACTTGAACTGAGTGCCCTGAGGATACAGAGATTGGAAACCATTCATCCATAGAGCCCTGAAGAGTCTGCCCATGGTTCCTGATTCCTCTCCCTGAGGCCACCTTTTCCAGCCTTCGTTCTGACTTTGTGGGTTGCCTTGTATCCACCCATTCATTCGTGCGCCTAAGTCGTACAAGCTCTGCTCCAGTGCCACCTTCTCAATAAATCCTTTCTTGGCATCCCTATTTCTAACTGCAGGCCTGCCAGTGTTTCCTGTCCAGCTTCATTGTGGCTCCATGGGACTTTATCTCCTTCCTAAAATTGTACTGTCTAATATACTTCTGTATATTGTGCATGGTCATCTCTCCTCCCTAGAGCATAAGTATCATGAGGGCAGGCACTGGTGTCTGCTTGGCTCGTTGCTGCATTCCCAGGGCTCTGAACAGTCCCTGACATGTGGTAGGTGCCGGATAAACACTGGTTCAATGAATCAATGTATGAACAGATGCTTGAAAGCTAACCACAGCTGGTCTGCATTCTAACTCTAATATCGACTCCTGCTTCCCTCTCTGGATCCTTGCCTGCTCCCTGCCTAGAAAGCCCATTGCTGATACGGGAGCATGAAGCCTGAACAAAAATCAAAGACCACAGCCCATATATGGGGGAGAGGGGGTTCATTTCTTCCGGGGGGAGAGCCCAGCAGGGTGGCTCACTCTTCCTCCACACCAGCTTTCTCATCTCCTCTCTCAGCCCCATATCCTGGACCAGCCTCTGGAATCTGAATCACCTTCAATCAAAATGCTTCAAAGTCCTGATCTGTTTGCTAAGAAAGTCAGAACCAAAGAAGAGAAAAGAAAAAAAAAAAAATTGCAGACAGGTCTCAGTGGGCCAGAACTCAAAAATCAATTTGATACACCAATTTTTTGGATTTAATAACTCATGATCCTGCAGAATCAAGGTCATAAATAGTAAAGAGAGTTTCAGGCAAGCCCACCAAAATCCATTTGACTCAGCTGAAGACCTTGATCCCATCTCTCTGCTCTGCACTCTCCCACATGCTCCATTTCTTTGCCTGGGCCTCACATCACTGCCCTCTCAAGCTGTCTCTACATCTCTGATCCTCTCTTCTCAGTATCCCCTGGCTGATTCTTGATCTTATAGCCTTCAAGACCCCGTCCTCAGTCCTCTGGGCTTCTCATCGCACATGGCCTCCTCAGGGACTCTATCCTCTCCCTTGACGTTAAGTTGAAGATTTCCCCCGGTCCTTCTCAACTATCACCAAATCTCTGCCTATCTGATGGCCACCCTAACTTGAAATTCCCCTTGGCCCTCTAATAATATCAACCTCTGCCTTCCTTAACTTCTCTGCACCCCATACTGGATGATCCCTCTTGGGTTATCCATAAAGTGGATTATTCATCCCTCCCTCAAATAACTGCTCAGTGAATCTAATAATCTAATTTGGCTAAATGAGCTTTGTCAAGGGTACCATTGTTACCTGGTCTAATTCAACCCTGGGCTGCGAAATGTCTGTGAAAGGTTTGTAAAAGACCTGGATTTTACTTTCAAAACCTCATATAGTGGGTCCAGCCACATATTCAGCATCAGACCTGGGTGTCCCCATCCTCCCAACAGCCTTCCCAGGCTGTGGCCCCATGATCCAACCCTCGGTTTTCATCTTGCAAGAACTCCTGGTACAAGCCCAACCTGCTTTCCCCTCTCATATGAGTGGCATGTTTCCAGTGCTCCCTTTTGAGGGAAGAGTCCAGGGTGGACCCAAGGAGGATGGCTGGGATGGGAGAGCAGCATGGCTAAGCCCTGAGCCTGGTGACATCCACGTGTGATCCAGTCCAATCCCCAGTGGTTCCAGGAGGAAGGTATCAGTACCCTCCATCACAGACAAATGAGCAAAGGAAGGCTCCAAAGTCAGGGACATGTCCAAGGTCACCACCTCATCAGGAGGTTGCTTTGCTCTCCCTCCATCAGGCTGCCCATGGAGAAGGTAAGTAAGACACTGACAGTCTCCAGGCCAAACTTCCTCTTGCTACTATATTCTTAAAAACCAAGTGGTGAGATTCAGTGGTTCTGGGGGCAGAACTGGGCTGGAGAGGGAGAGGCAAATATGCCGAAGGACGGGTAGAGGGAGGAGGCTGCCCACGCTCGGTCATGCTAATTTTGACATTTTCCTGTGCGTCTGCTTGTCATCATCAACTTATAATTTAACCTCGTTGTGTCGATGCCTCTGGAATGTCAACAAGCCTTGCTGGAATTTCATTACCGCCCGGCAGCTGGCCCTGGTATTTCGGATACAAATGACGTGCAGCTGCATTCTGGCCCTGCTGTCTTTATCCCCATCTAGCAAACAGTGGCATTAGGCACAGTTAATCCCAGAAAGATATTCCACGCACCGAGAAGAGGGCTTGTGGGTGCCGCCAGGGGCATTTCCTATGGACTCTCTGCCTGAGCCAATTAACCCAGAGTCATTGCTGAAAAGCATTAGCTATTGATGATGGATCCAGAGGGCTGACCCCGGGGCTGAGGGGGGACTGGAGGGAAAGTGGCGAATGATGAAACTTCCCTGTATCTGCCGCTTTTAAAGCCCTTCTGCCTGCATTGTCGCAATGGGGCAGAGACGTAAGTTGGGGAGCTGGTGGTGTGCCCATTTCATAAAGTGAAAGTTAAACCCCATAGAGGGAAATGATTTCAAGTTCACTGGAACAAAGAAACACAAAGGCACACACTCCGTGTCCAGATTTTGCATTTTATTTATTCGTCCAACAGATATTTATTGAGCACCTACTACAAGCCAGGCATCACGCTTGGCAGATGAGATGACTTCTGCACCCTTATGTCTGAGGCATTTGCCTGTAGCATCTTCCCCTTTGGGGTCTTCACCTAAGGAAGGTGTGTTTGTGCTTAGTCACTCAGTTGTGTCTGACTCTTTTGCGAAATCATGGGCTGTAGCCCACCAGGCTCCTCTGTCCATGGGATTCTCCAGGCAAGAATACTGGAGTGGGTACCCATTCTCTTCTCCAGGGCATCTTCCTGACCCATAGAACCCAGGTCCTGCACTGCAGGCAGAATCTTCACCGTCTGAGCCACCAGAGGAGCCTCACCTAAGGGACATCCTTCTTCAATTCCCTACATCCTACACCCATTGACTCCCCTTCATCAGAGTCTGCTCTCAGGGGAAGCTGTGATGTCCCTTAACTGTACCTGAGTGTACCGAGGTTTCTGTGTCTACCTCATGACACTGGTTCTTCCCAGGAAAAAGGAAGCCCCATTCTGTTACAGGACTCCAGGATCTCCACGAGTGGGATGGAGAGTCCTTTGGAGCCTGGGGACCTTTAGGCCCTGGAAGCCTACTGTTTGCAGCTGCCTGGTGGGGAGGGTGGTCATGGCAGGGAGGGCTGATGTTGGTGCCACTTGGCATTGTGTCCTTGGGCTGCGATGACCCACCTTGGTTCCCCAAGGGATTCTGTGTATGAAGAGGATGCCGAGGTCAGAGGACACCATACCAGGTTGGGTCCTACCTGGCTCCTTGGCATAAGAGGGGACCACAAGACCCCTCATGCCAGAAAAAAGATGCAAAAGCACACCCTTCCTCCCAAACCTCCCCAACCTGTTCCTCCTAAGAGCACCTGTGCAGCAGGATGGCCAGTCACAATGGCCAACGTGAGAGCAGGTGCTCAGGGACGCCAAGGTCGTTTCTCAATGTGACATAACACAAATGGCCAAACACTGACTTCCAAGGTCCCGGACACACGAGCCATCGCCTCTCAGTATTCCTGGGATTCTGAGCTAAGCCCCAGCTTTGATGAGTCTTACAGATTCTCAGACAGCAGCAGCAAGAGGTATGGGCTCGAAGCCAAGTCAGATAACATGAAAATAAGAATTATAACATAAAACAGAGATGCGAAACACAAGGACGCTGGGGACAGGCATTAGAGGTTAGATCCACAGACGTAGAGGCAGATAGGTACCAGAGCGGGGATGGAAAGCCACATCTGTACCTGCAGCCACATATTTTCAGGACGAGAGCCCAAGCACAGACAGAGCTGGAGCAAAGCCCTGAGCGAGGAGGAGGGAAGGCGGCTGAGGGCGAGGCTGGTCTTCACCTCCGTTCCTGCCACTTGGCAGGAGTGGGAGGCGCTTTCCTTACAGTAGACGAGGTAGGAGTAGGTAGGCGAGGCAGCACATGGGGAAGATACAGTGAGACACTTCCCAGGTCCCTCTTCAGGAAGGAGGGACTTACTCCCAGCTGCTGGGGACACTGCCTACAGAAAGCCCTCAGCTGCCAGATCCCCCTATGTGGCTTGTCTCAGCTACAGACAGCTGCTTCCTCCAAGTTCTTGCTCCTCCCACCCCCACCACAAGGGCAGTCCGTATCCAGGGCCTGAGAGATGAGAGGGTATCGAGGCGTGGAGCTCTTGTCTGAAATGGTGGCAATTCAGAAGCTTCATTCCATATTCAAGCCGCTTTTTTTTTTTTTTTTATTGGGGTGTAGTTGCTCTGGGGCTTCCTAGGTGGTTCTAGTGGTAAAGAATCCTCCTGCCAATGCAGGAGACGTAAGACATGCGGTTTCGATTCCTGGGTCAGGAAGATCACCCAGAGGAGGGCATGATAACTCACTCCAGTATTCTTGCCTGGGAAATGCCATGGAAGGAGGAGCCTGGTGGGCTACAGTCTGTAGGGTCACAGAGAGTTAGACATGACTGAAGCGGCTTAGCATGCACATACTTGCTTTACAATGTCGTATTAGTTTCTGCTATTCAATGGAGACATGTATACATATACCCCCTCCTTCTTGGGCCTCCCTTCCATCCACCCCAAATCCCACCCATCTAGGCCATCACAGTACTGGCACAAAAACAGAAAAATAGATCAATGGAACAGGACAGGAAGCCCAGAGATAAAGCTATACACCTATGGTCACCTAATCTATGACAAAGGAGGCAAGCATATACAATGGAGAAAAGACAGTTGTTTTAATAAGTGGTCCTGGGAGGGACTTCCCTCGTGGTTCAGTGGTGAAGAATCAGCCTTCCAATAAAGAAAAGGTAGATTCTAGTCCTGGTCTGGAAACGAAGATCTCACACACACTGAGGCAACTGCGCCCATGTGCCACAACCAAGAGACCTTGTCGGGCATTGAAGACTTGGCACAGGCAGAAATAAAACAAGAAAAGGTACAAATGTGGTGCTGGGAAAACGGGACAGCCACACGTGAAAGAATGAAATTAGAACACTCTCTAGCACCGTACACAAAGTTAAACGCAAAACAGATTAAAGACCTACATGTCAATGTGTGTGTTTGTGTGTGTGTGTGTTAGTCATTCAGTCATGTCCTACTCTTCGCAACTGACTGTAGCCCACCAGGCTCTTCTGTTCATGGGATTCTTCAGGCAAGAATACTGGAATGGGTTGCCATTTCCTCCTCCAGGGGATCTTCCTGACCCAGGGATTGAACCTGGGTTTCTCACACTACAGGAAGATTCTTTACTGTCTGACTGGACACTATAAAACTCTTAGAGGAAACACAGGAAGAGTGCTCTTTGACATAAATCACAGCAAGTTCTTTATTGAGTCAAACCTTTTTTTCTAGCGTTGGCTAAGGCGCCCACTGAGATTGCATCGCATCTCAGCTTCTCCCTCTGCCCATGCTTTCTTTCCAACCCTTCCACAAGTGTGCCCTTAAAGAGTGCTCCCTCATATACCTACTGCAAGACAATCTCCTTTCAGAGTCTCCATCCCAGGGGACCCACTCTGGGATACAGGGTTAAACTCTAGGCAGGAAACTGCCTTTCTGCCTGGCTGCAGTTTACAAAGAACATTCAGAGCACCAACCTCACCTGACCTTTATAGTAACTTGGTGGAGAGATATTACTGCTCCTACCTAACAGAGGAGAAAACTGAGGCCCCAAAAAACTAAATAACTGTTCAAAGGCCAAAATGGCAAGTAATGGGTGAAGCCAGGACTCAAACCCAGGCCCTCTGTGCTCCAAAACACATGTTCCTTCCTCTTTTCCACAACTGTTTTAAGAAGGAAAGAAGGGGTGGAGGATAGAGAGAGAAAAAGATGGAAAAGAATGGAAGGGAAAGGAAAGATTACCTAACAGGTAGCACTTACTCTGGGCTGGGCAACATACTCAACATTTTACATGCATTATCTCATTGAATCCTTCCAACTTCACAACATGTATTATTATCATCATTTTAATATTTATTTATTTGACTATATCGGGTCTTAGTTGTGACACACCAGATCTTTGTTGCAGTTCACAGGCTTCTCTCTAGTTGTGGCTCATGGGCCCCTGAGCATGCGGACTTAGCAGTGGCAGCACACAGGGTCTCCAGCTGTGGAGCATGGGCTTAGTTGCCCTGAGGCATGTGGGATCTTTCTTAGTTCCCCAACCAGGGATCAAACCCACCTCCCCTACACTGCAAGGCAAATTCTTAACCACTGGACCACCAGGGAAGTCCCACAATATATATTAATTTTATCTACTTTTTACAGATGAAAAGTGTGGCTCAGAAGGGTGCAACAAATTGTCCATAGTCACATAGCCAGTAAGTGGCAGAACTTTGATACAAACCCTGAGTTAGCACCAATCAGAAGGCTGAGGGACCCCAAGATGCAAGGGCGGGTTAGAGTCCTGAGGAGTCCAGGGCAGCCGATCAAGGCCCTGGTCACCTGAGCAAAGGAGAAGCTTGGCTAGATCAGCACCCTGGTTCTCCTGGGAGCAGATAGGGCCTGCATGAGGGCTGACCCAGTTCAGGCCTGGAGCCATTGCTTAGAAATTGCACCAAGCCAATCCTCAGCCATAATTACAACCATGCTCACAGCACTGGGCTGAGAGCTGGAAATAGCTCTGTATTTATTTACCCTGCAATTACATGCTACATTAAATGCTCCGCAAGAACATGGCGATCACCCTGCAATTAACTGGTCCCTGCTTCCTGGGCAAGAGAAGGCTGGGGACAGTCACTGGGTGATATCAAGTGCTGCCTGGTTTCTTAATGGGCCTGGGGGTCACCTTGTAACTTGTCCTGTTGGGCCTGGCTGGAGGCAGAGGCTCTGATGGGAGCTGTCCAGGGTGCTGAAGGAAGGCGCTCACATTCAGGTCAGGTATGAGCCAAACTGCTGTGGACTGTGTGAGAGGCCTGGCAATACAAGACCCACCTTGAGTTGAGCCCTGCCCAGCTTGTCTCCTCCAGTTCCTCTCAAAACACCTAGTCATCTCCCTATTTACTTCATTCTTGGAATTCCTAAATCATCACCCCACCAGCCTTTGGATAAACTGTTTCCTTCCATGTTTATCCAGTAAATACCTATACTTACCTCTCAAAGTCAGCTTAAATATCACCTCTTTGGGGAAGTACTTTTTGAAAGAAGGTTGTATAGGGTAGTGAAAATCAGACAGACCTGGATCAAATACCACTTTTATTACTTAATAGCTATGTGACTTTTGACAAGTTACTTGATCTCTCTGAACCCCATTACATATGTACGTAATGTGTAGAACTCCACCCGACATCACATGCATATGTACTTTGTGTCTAGATATGTGGAAACTTGATGGCTTACAGTAAAGGACAGATTTGGGCAGGATGGAAATAGCATGGTGCCTGACACACAATAGGCAAATGCTAAATCTTTGTTGACTCAAGGAATGAATCAATTAATGAACAAATCAATCAATCAACCAAAAGCCAATTAGGACCTAAGACTACGTGTGTGTCCATGTTTGTCTTTGTGGTTCCCCACTTCACTTCCCACACACAAACATGTGTACACGTTACTCAAAAACACAATATGCAAACATGATGGTAATTGGTTTCTAGTTGCCTGGAGATTCCAGAGAACTAGTTTCTCAGGCTGTGTGGCTAGATGAAGAATGCCAGCAAAAGGCATTAAGAAAAGAGTTAATTATATATTTACTACCTCTGTCATTTTCTCCTAATTATGTCTTGGCAAGCACAGACTCCTCGATGAGTCTTAAATCTCAACATCTTTAAAAATATAATAATAAATCAATGTGAAATGGAATGTTCCAACAGCCAAAAATGCCCAGGAAAGTTTTCAATCAGCGAGAGTCCCCGTGAGCCAGGCTGGCACCTGTTCTGATTGTGTTTGGACTTCTGAGACCAGAAATGGGGCCAAAAAAGCAGCAGGAGAGCAGGGAGGTATCTGAGCTTTGCCACCAAGGCACCTCCCAGTCTCATGAGGGTCACCGAGAGATCTTGTGGGTATCATTGCTGCCAATTTCCCATGAGGCAACAGGAAGATGGGGCTGGGCATGAAAATGGATAAGCCTTCTTTATGGCATTTTGTGTGGTTTTTGGATTGAGATGACAGGGACCATTTACTGAGGACCCCCTATGTCAGTGGTTCCTGACTGGGGTGAACTTGCCTTAGGGAACATCTGGCAAGGTCTGGAGGGCTTTGGGTTATTACAACTTGGGATGGGTGCTAATGATACCCACTGAGTAGATCCAGGAATGCTGCTAAACATCACACAATGCACAGGACAGATCCCCACAGTCAAATACGATCTAGCCTCGAATGTCAACAGTGCTTGGGGCTGGGTGCTCCCATACTGTCTACTACTGACTGCTGTCACTCAGTCTTCAGGCTTCTTTATGTACTTGCCTTTTCTATTTTGGTTTCTAATGAAAAGGAACTTCCAGGCACACACACACTCAGAACAAATACACAGGCTTCCTTCTTTGTAACCCTCATGACCCTCTGGTCACAATCACATTCATCAAAAATCAATTGAGGACTTCCCTGATGGTCCAGTGGTTAAGAATCTGCCTGCCAATGCAGGGAACACAGGTTCGATCCCTGGTCCAGGAAGATCACAAAGGCCTCGGAGCAACTAAGCCTGTGAGCCACAATTACTGAGCCCATGTTCTGCAACAAGAGAAGCCACAGCAATGAGGAGCCCATGCGTCATAACTAGAGAGTAACCTTTGCTCTCCACAACTAGAGAAAGCCCACATGCAGCAACAGAGACCCAGTACAACCAAAATTAATATATATATATATTAAAAAAACCAAAAAACTAGTTGGCCTGAACAGTAGAGGGAACACTGATGGCCCATGGGCACCTGCAGGTGCTGGCTGTTCCTCTCCTTTTGGGGAAGAGACCATGCTTCTCTCATTGGCTCCAATACACATGGCAAGGGCAGCAAGGCTGGGGAGCTTGTTGGCGTCCATCAAACAGACCTAGGTAGGAGGTCCAGTGCATCTCCTGTCAACGAGATGACCGGGAATCACTGTGTTTCTTATCAGGTGCCACTACTGTGCCCAGCAACTTCACTCTGTCTCATCTCAATAGCACCTGCATCATCCAAGCAATTGTTAGGCTCAGCGTCTGTGATTTGAGTCTCTTGTCTAGGAGCCAAAGGTCTCAGTACAGAAAAGACTCAAGAGAGATTTTCCTTACATGTTTTCATGTAGTCTTCACAACTACTCTACAGGGCTGATAACTGTCCATCCCTTTTACAACTGGGAGAAAGAGGCTTTAAGGAACTGAACGACTCACTTAAGGTAACACAACTAGGAAATGAGGAAATTGACATGCAAACACCAGTCCATTTAACCCCAAGGCACCTGTTCTTGCCACTGTAGCTGACTGCTAGAAAGGGACAAATGAAGGAGACACAAAGAATAGAAGGGATGTTTCAGGGCTTTATAAGAGTGGAGGGAATAGGAAAAAGTACGGGTCACCTCTCCAATCCTGGCCTCTGCTGTAAGCACTGACCTAGTCCCTAACATCCACATGTCTTTCCAAAGGGGACTGGGAACTCTGGACACTGGAAGGAGGCACATTTTAAGAGGCAGAGGAACGAGTCATTTGGGGGCTGGCAATAGGCAATATGGAGCTTCCCAGGTGGTGCTAGTGGTAAAGAACCCGCCTGCCAATGCAGGAGACACAAGAGATGTGGGTTTGATCCCTGGGTCAGGAAATCCCCTGGAGGATGGCACAGCAACCCATACCAGTATTCTTGCCTGGAGAATCACATGGACAGAGAAGCATGGTGGACTACAGTCCATAGGGTCACAAAGAGTTGGACATGACTGAAGTGACTTAGCACGCATGCACACAATAGGCAATATAAACCAAGATGTGGGTGATAAATACAGGGGTCTCATTACTCCATGAGGAGGCTAAGGCTTCTTCTGAGCAGGTGTTGGGAGGATTTTAATAAAGGCCTTGAGCCACCACGAGCTAGAAAAGACATGTAGGGATGACAGGAAGACACTCCTCCTCAGTCAGCTTTAGGAACATCAGAAGAGTCCACACTGCCCTGGAAATGATCTATAAAGTGCTGTGACCTTCCTCATGTTTTCCCTTTCACTATTTCTCTCTATCCAGCATTTCTCAACATGTATCTCATAGAGCAGCACTCTGGAACTTTAACACATACAGGAATTTAATGTGCTAATTCACACTCTGGAAAGAGGGCTGTCATTCTCTATCTCCAGCAAGCTCCCATGTGATGCTGCTGCTGCCAGTCCTCAGGCCACACTTTGAATAGAAAGGCTTTAGGGCAGTGGTCCCCAACCTTTTTTGCACCAGGGACCGGTTTGTGTAAGACAGTTTTTCCATGGACCAGGTTGGGGAGGATGGTTAAGGGATGATCTCAGCACATTACATTTACTGTCATTGTATTTCTATGATTATTGCATCAGCTCCACCTCCTATCATCAGGTATTAAATCCTGAAAGTTGGGCACTCCTGCTTTAGAATGTTGGCTAAGCAAGATGATAAAAAGTCTTTCAGTTCAGTTGAGTCACTCAGTCGTGTCCAACTCTTTGCAACCCCATGGACTGCAGCCTGCCAGTCCTCCCTGTCCATCACCAACTTCCAGAACTTGCTCAAACTCATGTACATGGAGTCGGCGATGCCATCCAACCATCTCATCCTCTGTCGTCCCCTTCTCCTCCTGCCTTCAATCTTTGCCAGCATCAGGGTCTTTTCCAATGAGTCAGTTCTTTGCATCAGGTGGCCAAAGGATTGGAGCTTCAGCTTCAGCATCAGTCCTTCCAAGGAATATTCAGGACTGATCTCCTTTAGGATGGACTGGTTGGATCACTTTGCAGTCAAAGACTCTCAAGAGTCTTCTCCAACACAGCAGTTCAAAAGCATCAGTTCTTTGGCACTCAGCTTTCTTTCTTTCTTTCTTTTTTTTTCAGCTTTCTTTATAGTCCAACTCTCACATCCACACATGACTACTGGAAAAACCATAGCTTTGACTAGATGGCCCTTTGTTGGCAAAGTAATGTCTCTGCTTTTTAATATGCTGTCTAAGTTGGTCATAGCTTTTCTTCCAAGGAGCAATTGTCTTTTAATTTCATGGCTGCAGTCACCATCTGCAGTGAGTTTAGAGCCCCCCAAAATACAGTCTCTCACTGTTTCCATTGTTTCCCAATTTATTTGCCATGAAGTGATGGGACCAGATGCCATGATCTTAGTTTCCTGAATGCTGAGTTTCAAGCCAACCTTTTCATTCTCCACTTTCACTTTCATCAAGAGGCTCTTTAGTTCTTCACTTTCTGCCATAAGAGTGATGCAATTTGCATATCTGAGGTTATTGATATTTTTCTCAGCAATCTTGATTCCAGCTTGTGTTTCATTTAGCCCAGCATTTTGCATGATGTACTCTGCATATAAGTTAAATAAGCAGGGTGACAATATACAGCCTTGACGTACTCCTTTCCTGATTTGGAACCAGTCTGTTGCTCCATGTCTGGTTCTGACTGTTGTTTCTTGACCTGCATACAAATTTCTCAGGAAGCAGGTCAGGTGGTCTGGTATTGCCATCTCTTGAAGAATTTCCTATAGTTTGTTGTGATCCACAGACTCAAAGATTTTGTCATAGTCAATACAGCAGAAGTAGATGCTTTTCTGAAACTCTCTTGCTTTTTTGATGATCCAGTGGATGTTGGCAATTTGATCTCTGGTTCCTCTGCCTTTTCTAAATCCAGCTTGGACATCTGGAAGTTCACAGTTCACATACTGTTGAAACCTAGCTTGGAGAATTTTGAGCATTACTTTGCTAGCATGTGAGATGAGTGTAACTGTGTGGTAGTTTGAGCATTCTTTGGCATTGCCTTTCTTTGGGATTGGAATGAAAACTGGCATTTTCCAGTCCTGTGGCCACTGCTGAGTTTTCCAAATTTGCTGGCATATTGAGTGCAGTGCTTTCACAGCATCATCTTTTAGGATTCAAAATACCTCAACTGGAATTCCATCACCTCCACTAGCTTTGTTCATAGTGATGCTTCTTAAAGCCCACTTGACTTGCATTGTAGGATGTCTGGCTCTAGGTGAGTGATCACACCATTGCGGTTATCAGGGTCATGAAGATCTTCTTTGTATAGTTCTTCTGTGTATTCTTGCCACCTCTTCTTAATATCTTCTGCTTCTGTTAGTTCCATACCATTTCTGTCCTTTATTGTGTTCATCTTTGCATGAAATATTCCCTTGGTATCATTAATTTTCTTGAAGAGATCGCTAGTCTTTCCCATTCTATTGTTTTCCTCTATTTCATTGTATTGATCACTGAGGAAGGCTTTCTTATCTCTCCTTGCTATTCTTTGGAACTCTGCATTCAAATGGGTATATCTTTCATTTTCTCCTTTGCCTTTACCTTCTCTTCTTTTCTCAGCTATTTGTTAAGGCCTCCTCAGACAACCATTTTGCCTTTTTGCATTTCATTCTCTCCATGGTGGTCTTGATCATTGTCTCCTGTACAATGTCACGGAACTCCATCCATAGTTCTTCAGGCACTCTGTCTCTCAGATCTAATCCCTTGAATCTGTCTGTCACTTCCACTGTATAATCATAAGGGATTTGATTTAGGTCATACCTGAATGGTCTAGTGGTTTTCCCTACTTTCCTCAATTTAAGTCTGAATTTGGCAATAAGGAGTTCATGATCTGAGCCACAGTCCTCTCCCAGTTGTTTTTACTGACTGTATAGAGCTTCTCCATCTTTGGTTGCAAAGAATATAATCAGTCTGATTTCAGTATTGACCATCTGGCGATGTCCATGTGTAGAGTCGTCTCTTGTGTTGTTGGAAAAGGGTGTTTGCTATGACCAGTGTGTTCTCTTGGCAAAACTCTGTTAGCCTTTGCCCTGCTTCATTTTGTACTCCAAGGCTAAATTTATCTGTTATTCCAGGTATATCATGACTTCCTACTTTTGCATGCCAGTCTCCTATAATGAAAAGGATATATTTTAAAAAGTCTTTAAAGAGCCATTAAAAAGTCTTTAAAGGAAACTGAAAAGATTCCAGAGGTGAACTGTTTTGGGAGACACTATATTAAGTTGAATGGATATCTGAAACTCCAAGAGAAGGAGATAATCTGTGTAAAGATATTAAAAGGCTTTACTGAAAACAAAAGAGGTACTATTGTCAAAAACTTGGGGAGAAACTGGGTTGAGTTCAGGGAGTCTCTCTACTGCAGGACTTCCCAGAGCCTTTACACTGCACAAGTCAGATCATGTCGCTCCCTCATATGAAGCTAGTGGTGTTGAAGCCTATACAGTGGCTGACAAGACCCTTGGGACTTTATTTCTTCCTTTTCCCCACCTTTGAGTTCTCCAGGCACATAGGCTTTCTCTGGGAAAACAGACAAGCACCCTCCAGTCTCAGGGCCTTTATCTCAGGGTCTTTCCTCCAACTGCCAATTGACTAATTCCTTTGCCTCCTTCTTTGCTCAAATGCCACCTTCAGGATGAGACTTCTCTGACCACCCTATGGAATTTTACAGCCTCCTTCAACATTTGCAATTCCCCTTTAACCTGTTTAGTCTTTTTTCCAATGCATTTTCACCTTCAAACTCACCATGTAATTCCATCATTTACTATGTCTATTTGGTTACTGTTTATCTTCCTCACTAGATTATAAGTTCCATGAGGGCAAGAATCACTGTTTTTTTCATTGCTGTATTACAAGTGCCTAGAATCGTGTCTTGTAAATATCTGCTGAATCAGCAGTTGAACAAATGTGAATGCAAAGATCCTGGTAGAAATGGAATATAAGAAGCATAATTCCCCGAAGGTTTCTAACCACAGAAGCTATTTCTTTCTTATTTCTTTTCCTACAGAGCATCTCAGCATGACCACGATTCCTAAATGCACATTTTCTAGGAAATGCTGCTGTCATAACTCATGGAGGATCCAACCTTCATCCATTTTCCTAAACCCTTCTGGGCCTATTCATATTCATCTCCTGCCGGGCCCCAGGGTGATGAGTTCCATAAGTTTATTACCCACGGTATAAATTTATCTTTAAATCTATGAGAACAATGTCATGGGAGGGACCTCACTGCTCCTTCTCCCTTAAAGCCCCTGGGCATTGCTGGTCGGGCAGGGGTTCCATGTTTCACACCAGACTTTTGAGCAATAGATGTTTCACAAACACATATTTAACCCTCAAGGTCACTCGCCAAGGTGAGTCTCAGTCTCTCATCATACAAATAAGAATGCGAGTCTCAGACAGATTAAGTGGCTGTGAAACTGGGATTTGCTTCCCAGGTGGCTCAAGAATCTGCTTGCAATGCAGGAGAAGCAGGAGTCTTAGGTTTGACCCCTGGGTTGGGAAGAGGAGGGCATGGCAACCTAATCCAGTATTCTTGCCTGGAGAATCCCACGGACAGAGGAGCCTGCCAGGCTACAGTCCATGGGGTCACAAAGAGTTGGACACAACTGAAGCGACTTAGCACACATGCACGACTGCCTTACCTTAAAGTTCATTCACTCTCCACCACACCCAAGTGGCAAACGTCATGCATCAAATGACGTTTGATGCAAAAAGAATCAGAGATGGGGTAGCTGTTTGTCTATCCAGAGTGCCCTCCTAATTGGCAAAAGCAGCAGTAGCAGCAATGATTAATGCTCCTTGAGGTTTTACTATACGCCTATTATTATTCTAAGCACTTTATGTCTATTAAGTCTTTTAATTTCTACAACCCTCTGGACCTCACTTTACAGATCAGACAATGGAGAAATCATACAGCATATTCACTTCCCAAGGTCACACAGCTATGGAGTGGCAGAGCCACCTGTGCCAGAATCAGGAAAAATGAAGAGCCAGGCAGGTTGCAGAGTGACAACTGTAGCTCATCCTTTCCTCTTCCTCAAGTCTCTCCAGTGTTCCACATCCAGCAGAGGACTCTTCTATAATGGGAGTGCAGTGTACACCCCTCAGTCTCTGCAACCCTCAGAACCCCTCTCCCAGATGATCCCTGCTGTGAACGAGGGCCTGCCATCAGGAAGGCCTTCCAAGCCCATCCAAGCCCAGGTGGGGAACCTGAGTCCCAGAGAAGCTGCCGACTTGCCTAAGAGCACACAGAGTCAGTAATGAACCTGGACGAGGATGCAGGCCTGGGAATCCCATTCCAGAATCCTCCCATCCATTCACCAACCAATCAGAAAGCATTTACTCGGCACCTGCTACCTACTCGTGCCAAAGAGTGACCCAGGGGATTCCGCTCCACTTTCAGTGGGCTTATCATTTGTGCTCACTCACATTTACTGATCTCTTCATTCATTATATCGTTAGGTTCCAGAAATCAAACGAGGAAAAAGCAATCACTTTAACTGAGCTTTTAAAAATTGTCTTTTTTAATGTATTTTTGGCTGGGCTGGGTCTTGATCACTCGTGTGGGCTTTCTCTAGTTGAGACAAATGGGGGCAGCTCTCTAGTTGCAGTGCACGGGCTTCTCTTTGCGCTGGCTTCTCTTGTTGTGGAGCTGAAGCTCTAGGGCTCACGGGCTTCAGTAGTTGTGGATCACGGGCTTAATTGCCCTTTTGTATATGGGATTTAGTTCCCAGACCAGGGATCAAACCCAGACCCTCTGCATGGGCAGGTGGATTCTTAACCATTGGGTCTCCAGGGAAGTCCTATTTTTAATTAATCAATTTATTTTCTCAGCTTCACTAAGATAAACTTATTGAAAACTTCCTGGAGGAAATGGCATTGAAAGTGAGATTTAGAGACTAGAAATTGTACTTTAAGCAAAAAGGTGATTGAGAGGAAGAGGGTGCATGAAGGAAGGACCTGTGGCAGCAAGAATACAACACATTTCAGACTATTCACAGGGTCGTAGGGTAAGGTGTGGAATATACATATGACATAAAATAGAAGGCTCTTTCCAAGGAAAGCAATGAACATTAAGTGAATGACTACCATGTGTCAGGCACTTTGTCCTGCCATGAAGTACGTATCAATTCCATTTTACAGCTGGAGACACTGAGCCTCTGAAGGAATAAGACACCTGCCAACCAGGGCTGCCAGACGCAGCAGACACTGTTGAAGCTGCACTCAAGTTATTCAGATTCCTCTATCATTCCTGTGCACCCTTTCTCCAGCCATTGTGAGTTTCATTTTTGTTTGCTTCTAATGATCTGTTCTTACTGTTCCCTCACAGAGGCCCATTCTGGGGCTACGAGATCAACTCTGCCCTTGCTCCCAGAGACCGAAAAGGGACCGAGAGTTAAATGTCCTGAATGACCCTTAAGATGGTCTTCCCATGTGGCACTAGTGGTAAAGACCCTGTCTGCCAATTCAGGAGACATAAGAGATGTGGGTTTGATCCCTAGGTCAGGAAGATCCCCTGGAGGAGGGCATGACGACCCACTCCAGTATTCTTGCCTGGAGAATCCATGGACAGAGGAGCCTGGTGGGCTACAGTCCATAGGGTTGCAAAGAGGCAGACACGACTGAAGTGCCTTGGCACGTGGGCATGCATAACACTTAAACAATGGCGGCTGGAGCATGAAGGCCCAGAAAGCTTGCCTACAGCAAGGACAAGCTCTGAGCTATAGTCTATACTCCAGGGCTCCCCCGTGGGATGAGAGTGAGCCCGTACTTAGCCTCAAACTGTTCCCTTCCCTCGCTTCCCCCTCTATTCTGTCCTGCCTTCCCCATTTCCTTACAATTTCTCCTGGGATCCCTTCTTAATGAATCACTCAGCCAAGAATTCTCACCTCAGAGACTGCTTCTAGGGAACCCCACCTAAAACATCATCCCCGTCTGTCTGAATGGGAAGCCCTTTCTCTTGCTAGCAAGACAGGATGATTAAACAGAGCCACGTGAGTGAAGGGATAATAAGTAGTAATGGTAAGAAGTTCAAGATCAGGAAGAGGTTTCTTTGAGCTTAGGGAGGAAGCCTAGGAAAGTCTCAGACAGAGAAATGCCAGTTAAGAATCAAAGAACATGTAGGTTATAAACCCAGTGGGAAAAGTTGGCATCCAGGGTTGGGGGGTATGATGTTATTATAAAGAATGACATCCCAAGGGTGACAAAGCTACAGAACAGACGGAATCATGCCATCTGGGTGGAAGGTGAGAAATAGCTCAGGAGAGGAGACCAGGGCCAGACTGAGAAGGATTTCTTCAGTATCAGGCTAACGAGGGGTAGATACACTCAAGTTCTATACTCACTCCTTCCTATAGTTAATTGGCCCTGATACAGGCAATTCAGTTCACTCAACAGTGAAATGAAAGGACCTACTTCAGATGTTTATTCTGAAAATTAAATAAGAATGGCAAAAGGAAAATCTCTGGCCCATTACTAAAGATACAAATGATGCCTTCTCCCCGCTACCCCCACCTGCCTATTGGGAATTTTGGCTCAATTTTGTAAAAGAAGTCACTGCAAAGTTTTTGATCAAGAAAGTGAAATATTCTGAACTTCCCTGGTGGTCCAGTGATTAGGAATTCCCTGCCACTGCAGGGGACAGAGGTTTCATCTCTCTTCAGGGAAGATTCCACTTGTCTTGAGGCAACTAAGCCTGGGAGCCACACAACTACTGAGCCCACACGCCCTAGAGCCCGTGCTCCACAGAAAAGAAGCCACTGCGATGAGAAGTCCACGCACCGCAGTTAGAGAGCAGCCCCTCACACATAGCAACTAGAGAAAGCCTGCACATAGCCGTGAAGATCCAATACAGCCATAAAGAAACAAAAGTTTTTGAAAAAGAAAAATGAAATATTCAAAATACATTTTAGAGAAACTGGCATACAGTGGAGAGGACAAACTAAAGAGACAGGAGTGTGATCAGTAGACCGATAAAGAGATGTCTGTAGGAGATCTTTGGGTTTGGTGATTCAACCCAACCTAAGAAAGCAGGGGGAGACATCAGAGGAAAGAGACTCTTCAGAGATATTGACAAAGGGCTTCTCAGGTGGAACTACTGGTAAGGAACCCATCTGCCAACACAGGAGACATAAAAGACACAGGTTCTATCTCTGGGTCGGGAAGATCCTCTGGAGGAGGGCATGCAACCCACTTCGGTAGTCTTGCCTGGAGAATCCCCAGGGACAGAGGAGCCTGGCGGGCTACAGTCCATACGGTCAAAAGAGACAGACACAACTGAAGTGACTTATGCACACACGCATGATTGAGCAGTTGACCTTGAAGGAGGGAAAGAGAGCCAGGGGCCCAAACTGTCTTGGAGGTTTTGACCTAGTGTCCGAATGAACAGGGATGAGAGAAGAGGCACTGGTTTGCAGGCGAAGGCGGGGAGTTTGATTTGATGTCTTTTGAGCTTGAAGTTACATCTGGACATCCAGTGAGGCAACAGCATAAGGTCAAAAGAGGCAGAGAACATGTGGGCTCAAATCCTAGCTCAGCCACTTCCTAGCTGTGTGACTAGCTCTGAGGATCTCTCTGAGCCTCGGTTTCCTAATCCACAAAGAGAAGAAATGAATGCAGGTTGCTCTAAGGGTTGAGGCACGTGAAACTGTCTGACAACATATAAACTTACAGACGCTCACCGAAGGTTAGGGCTTTTTAAAGCGTAAATCAGACAGCTGGGATTGGGTCTTGGGGCTGGCCTCAGAGCTGATATTGTAGATGTAGAAAGCTCTGGACTAGAAGAGATGGCCGAAGGACAATGGAGATCAGGACATCCCGGTGGCCCAGCAGTTAAAACTGTGCTGCCAGTTCAGGGGGCTCAGGTTCAATCCCTGATCAGAGAACTAAGATCCTACATGCTGCAAAGGAAAGCCAATTAAAAAAAAAAAAGTTGAGATCAATTACCTTTTGGATAAAAATGTCCTATCAAAAATCAACAAGTACTGAAGATAAATTTTAAGTTAGTTAGCTACTTCCATTTTCCCCTGAAGAACACAACTCAATTTAGTTCTATAAACCTTATGAGCCAGGCACAGTGGAAAGGGGAGCCCTGAGATGGATAAGACTCAGTTCCTGCTCTGGAAGGATTCACATGTTCTTGGAAGGAACAGATATATAGGAAACCAAATAAAGTGTAGTGTGAGAAGAGTTATGTGAGAGGCCTGAATCGAGAGTATTGGGTATACCAAGGAGGGAGCAATCGATTTTATCTACAGGATTTGAGAGGAAATAATTGGTACACTAAGATCCTTCCTGAAGGATTAAATACACATCATCATTTTTCAAATAAATTAGTGATGAATAATGCTATTCACTCCCTTGTGTCTCAGATGGTAAAGAATCTGTCCACAATGCGGGAGACCCAGGTTTGATCCCTTCCTGGGTCAGGAAGATTCCCTGGAGAAGGGAATGACAACTCACTCCAGTATTCTTGCCTGGAGAATTCCATGGATAGAGGAGCCTAGTGGGCTACAGTCCATGGGGTCGCAAACGGTTGGACACAACTGAATGAGTAACACACACACATAATTATCAGTTCAAAGACCAAAATCCTAACCCCAAATTTCTAGGTCATTATGGTACAAAGAGTAGGGAATGAAAAATGTAGTTCTGGAAGTCTGGCATTCTCTAGATTCCAAGGCAAACAGCTTCTAAGCCCCATGGGTGATCTGTGATGTAGTTAACTAGGGTTGACCATTATAACAGAAACATTCTTCTGTGTTTTTATAAGTTCACAAAGTAAAGCTAGATGTTGACATAGGAGAAGAAGTACATTTTCATATTATAATAATTGAATCTCAAGTGGCCACTGCAAAGACCAGAAAGATGGAGCTGGCAGGAACCTCACAGGTTCTGCTAATTTAAGCCCCTCTTCTGCTTTCTTGACAAAGACATCAGAAAGGGGAAATGATTCACAAAAGGTTGCCTAGCTTGGAAGAGCCAGGACAGGGTCTCAGAGTTCATCATGAATCAGCAACTCTAGATCCTCCAGTCCATACACCAGGAACTGCATGTATGTACACATTTCTTGTTCAGTTGCTCAGTTGTGTCCAACTCTTTGAGACCCCATGGACTGCAACATGCCAGGCTACCTGCCCTTCACCATCTCCTGGAGTTTGCTCAAACTCATGTCCATTGATTAAGTGATGCTGTTCAACCATCTCATCTTCTCTCATCCCCTTCTCCTCCTGCCTTCAATCTTTCCCAGCATCAGGGTCTTTTCCAATGAGTCGGCTCTTCACATCAGGTGAACAAAGTACTGGAGCTTCAGCATCAGTCCTTCCAATGAGTATTCAGGGTTGATTTCTTTTAAGATTGACTGGTTTGATCTCTTTGCTGTCCAGGGGACTCAAGAGTCTTCTCCAACACTGCAGTTTGAAAGCATCAGTTCTTCGGTGCTTAGCCTTCTTTGTGGTCCAGCACATACACATCATGGTACACATACACACGTTCTCAAGTGACCCTAAGTGAGTCACTACCTCCTCTGAGTAGAGTAAGGAGTTGCAGTATCCCAGAGGTGGGATATCCCTTGTCAATATCCCACAAGTAGGGTGCCCAGAGCAAGCACATGAGTCTGACTTCCAGGGAACAATGACCCAGCAGGGAAGAATTGTCTAAGGCAATGGACTGCTGGCTTCTCCAATGTTTAATGAAACAGCCTCACCTGATACTCTCTGTCAACTGAGGCAGGAAGCACTGCTAATTTCATTAATAACTTAATGAGATAACCACCACCCAGTGGGGGCAGATTTGGTCTTTCCTCTTGGTGATGAGAATGCATCCATTTTTCACACAATTACAGCCTGAGAGGATCATCGCTGGGACTGCAACTGTGGGCTTATTAGGAGCAATTTAGAGACAAGATTGGATTTCTTTTCTGCACAGAACCTTTTGTTCGAAGCAAATGAACTGATGTTCCTCATTTTAGTATATTAATAAAATGTCCAGGAGGTGTCTGATCTTTAAGACCAGCCCTGTGGCAGAGTCCTGAGAAGAGAGCTCTTAGAGGAAGGCTATCGACTTCTCCTTCCAGCCCCAAGCCCCCAGCACAGGTCCCTGGGGCTCTGGGCCTGTTTCTCATGGTCTCCTGTGATTGGATGGATCGGGTCAATGGATCTGAACTAGAGGCCCATAAGCTTTCCACAGCACTGTAGAAAACCCTACAGAATTGTGTATATTACTGATCTAATGCCTCACTGACTAAGTGACTTGTGACTTCTCTTAGGCAGAATTACATCTTTTCAACGTGAAAACCCAGTTAGCTCAGCCCGGTTGGATGCTCTGATTGAGTCAATGACATCATGGGGATTCAGAGGCCATTCAGGAAAAACAAAAGCAGGGACAAACTGAGGAAATTGATTACTAAGGTCTGTCTCTGGTCACCTATTCGTTCACTGAAGCTCAACTCCCTTGACCCTGCCCAGAGGAATTTACCTCCATCTATCCAGCACTCCATATTTGAGATTTCTGTTAACAGTGTACACTGATGTCTTTTCCCAACTAGGCTCTGCCTACCTTAAGGAGGTGGCACGAATTCCACTTATCCCCCAACCCAAGGGTGTGCTAGAGCCGGGTCACATTGGCTCAAAAGAGCCAATTTCAATGCATTATTCCTAACTCCGCATTCAGTGACCACAAAATGGGTCATGGTGGGAGTATTCATAACAGGGAAATCAAGAAACACCACAAATTAGACCTTTGCATCCTCCCAGAAAGCTGGTTGTTAAATATTTACCCACATATTCCCTGATAATATCCCCAATGCTTAGCTTTTAGGGTATAATAACCACATAGTTGAATTTGGAGGAAAACATGAATGACCAAAGGCAGCAGGCGTGGGGACCAACAGGTCTCAGCAGGGCCGAGCTCTGTGTGCGACTGAGGTAGAAAGATGTCCAAGTAACTTGCAGGAGGAGGGGGACAAGTGAAAACAATGGTTTTAAACCTTAGCTGCTCATTAAAGTCACCTGATGCCGAGGCCACCTCCCAGTCCTGAATCCCTGTATGGGTCTAGGACATCAGGATTTTCTAAATACTCTCATATGATACTAAAATATAGCTACATATGAGAACCTAGATAAAATGCCTTATCTTAGCCCCATCACGTTATCCATCTTCAAAGCACCCTAAAAGTCTACCACTGCCCACCATTTTAATGCAGGAAGATTGTGGTAGGTAGGTTACCACGAAATTTTACTGATAGGTTAACAGAGATCCCAGTAATAAGGGACGGGGTTGCAGAAGGCTCTCTCCCCACCCTGCCCCGACTCAGTATGGTTTTGACTATTTGGCTCATGTCCTGTGTGATGATGTAGGTTGGAGGCCATTTCATAAAAAGCATCTCAACTCCGTCTAAGATCCTGCCATCTTCAGCCTAAAGACAGCTTCCCTACAAGTCACTAGCTTGCCTACTGCCCCCACAGCCTCACCCTTGAATGCCACTGCCATTTCCTTTCCCCTGACTGGCACATGCCTGTTATTCTTTTCTCCTTAAAAGGACAGCACATGAATCACCTCTTCTTTGAGGCTCTCTTTGATCTCAGGCACCATCAACAAGCCACGATGGCAAAAACACGGGCTTTGGAGTCAAATAGACTCTGAGTTTAAGCTTCAGTTCTGTTTAACAGCAGTGAAATTTGGTGAGCCGCTTAGATTCTCAGCCATACGTTCTGCCTGTATAAAGTGAGGTTGACAACACTTAGATAAATTGATAGAATGTATCTGGATGTGTCTGGTATTGTGTCCTGGAAACAGGAGTGAACAGAAGCAGCTTGCTATTTCAGTTGAGTCTGTTCTGGCCCTCCCTGGCCATTCATTTTGTCACACCCCTCTCCCATCCACGATTTCCCTTCTCTGAAAATAACAGAGTCTATCGAGATGCTCTGGAAGGGCTTTTTCAGTTCCAGAGGGACTTCATGTCTCTGCCTCTCAATCGGCATTTTTTCCTGCCTTCCACAGTGACTGATCTTTTTCTATATGCAACCTGTCTCCCTAACCAGATTAGCAGACCCCAGAGAGTAGTGAGTGTGCTTTTATATGTCCATGTATCTCTAGAGCCCAGAATAGAGCCCTAAACTTAGGACATTTATCACATTAGGCTTCCATCACCTTAGCTGCTTCCTGCTTTTAAGTATCTCATCGCATGACAGGGTCAGTACAAGACTATTACAGAGCTCTCTGATGCTCCGGTCTCAGGGCTTTGCATCCAGCAAACCTAAAGCTGCTGGAGTTACTTGTAAATTACTCAATGGTATCAACTATCAGCTAGGACCTGTGGATAAGTTTCCCAAATTCCAAGAAGAGCTATGTAGTAAGTTACCAATGGATTCATCATGGGATTTGGATAATGTTCTGATGTCGCCCACTTATAATGACGCATAAAGGACCCTGTGCAGTGGTACCTGGATGTAGTCAAAGTAAAACACTGGAAGTCACACCACGCTTTGAGACCAAAGGAATTTCACAACTGCTCTACTCCACTCCTCCCTGGATCCCTAAGTCATGAGTTACACTCAACAATCTCCACTTGGTAATTGCTTCTTTCTCTAAGTGATGCCAGAACCAATGTGTTTTCTCTTTCTCCCTAAATGAGGATTTGCTAGCAGGACTGTATTTTTTTTCGCCTAATAGCGAGTGACAGCAAAGTGTGAAATTAGCTATAACAAGTACCAAGGACTGAATTTTGTCAACTCCCGAGCAAGCTGAGAAATCAGTAGCTGGCCCTGCAGATCCAAGGGTATCTACTGGTCTCCTTGACCCTGAACCCATTTAGAAGGGGCCAGGTAATCTGGTTCCAGATAATCACAGATCTTAGAGTTGGGAAGCTGGTAATTCTGTAACTATTGGGAAGTTTTATTGATGCTGACATTAGCCCATTTGATCCAATCATCTCAAAGGGATGGGGCAATGTAAAAGAAATGGGGCTTTTTGAGATGGGACTTAAAATATGACTCCCTGGAGGAACTGATGTACATGTGTGATTTCAACAATTCATATACAGACTCTTTCTAGCACAGGAGGAAAAAAAGAGATCCTGGATGTGTATGAGGCCTCTACACTCCTTATAACTACCCTGCCTACTAGATGTGGGGTTTTGATGTAGGACCATCCCCTGCAGCCATGATGGTGAAACCTCTCACACTGCCAGGCTGCACCATTCTCATAGCAACAATACTAATGGCTCCCTCTGGGGCTGTGCAACAGAAATTTTCTCTATCTGAGTCCTAATTTCCTCGTTTGTAAAATAGAGACAATAATGTCTTAACCACAGACTTGTTGAGAGGATGAAATTGGGCAAGTGTGTGAATTAGGTCATTTTTTCTGTTTTCATCTCAAAGTCCAATTCTGATGCTCTAACCCCTCAAGGCTTGAGACCTAGGGATGGCAGAATGAGATTTCCCCCTGCCCATCCCATGTCCACCTCTCCACCTCATCTCCTCCCCTCTGGCATATACACTGGCTCTCTGGCTCAGACCCACTCCAATCCTCCAAGATTCAGAATCTCTTCTGAAAATGACATCATGCCTTCTAGGAAGCCTTCTCTAGCTCATCTAAGATTCTGGTGGGTCTAATAGACTCTCTATTTTTGTCTATGACTGTCTCTTAGTTTCAAATCCACCCTCCTGTACACTGATTTATGATAAGACACTGCAAACTCCATTTCTGCTTTGCCAACTAGATCTCTGTTGGACTTTGCCAAAAGGGGGAACTAGAGAAAGGCTTCAAGGAGGGAGGAGAAAGAATCAGACCCACCTACCAGCTTATTTTCTGTAGGCATCCTGTCTGCTTCTTCTCCCTGTCAGAGGCAGCCCAGTCTTGCTCATTCATCCCTAAAGTAGTTGTCTGGTCCAGTAATACCAACTGGATACAAGTTTCAATTTCTCCCAACAATTTCAGAACATGCTTCATCGTACTCCATCAGAAACACCAGCACCAGCTGGATGGTGGTCCCTCTTCGGAAGTCCCAACCCTATGTGTTTCCTCCTCCAAGCTCAGAACCACCAGCACCAGTGGAAAAGGGCTCCCTCCACAGAAGGCTGAGTTTCAGCTCTGAAGGCTCTGCCCTCCAAGCTAAGTTTTTATTAAGTTAAAACTAAGTTCCAACATCTACATTTTCTTTCCCTAGTCCTAAGATTGGAGACTGCCTTCTGTAGTTGCTCTATCTGTGATAACTTATTCTCTCTTTGTACTTCAAGTTATCTAGTTAACAATCCACTATTCCCAGGTAATAAGTCCTTTAACTCTAGTGGTTTAAATAAAACTTTCTCCTTACTGGATACTGATGGACACATCCACATATGACCTACAACTTAAGACTATCGAACTGCGTGTCAAACAAACATGCTGCTGCCACCCACCATTCAGCTCACTGCTCTTTCTAGCCTTAGGGCCAAAAGCAATGTCTGGCTCAATGAACACTGGTGAATTTGTGCATAATAGAATAGATGTAGGAATGAATGATGCTTATGGGAGTCAACCAAGTTTAAGGTGTGATTGTTGAGACTTCTGGGCTTCCCTGGTAGCTCAGCTGGTAAAGAATCTGCCTGCAATGAAGGAGACCCTGGTCGTGAAGATCCGCTGGAGAAGGGATAGGCTACCCACTCCAGTATTCTTGGGCCTCCCTGGTGGCTCAGCTGGTAAAGAATCTGCCTACAGTGTGGGAAACCGGGGTTCAATCCCTGGGTTGGGAAGATCCCCTGGAGAAAGGAACAGCTCCCCATTCCAGTATTCTGGCCTGGAAAATTCCAAGGACTGTAGAGCTCATGGAGTCACAAAGAGTCGTTGGGACTTCTGCCCATCCCCTACCCTCTTGCTGGGATGATGGTAGAGCAGATTTCATCCAAGAATGTTCCAATGCAAAAAACATTGAGAAGTTTTGGAATCATGTCCTGATGAGTTCATGAGAAACAATAAGAAACTGAGCCTTGGAGCCTTGGGATCAACTCTTAGCTCTACAACTTCACCACTGTAAGAATTCGAGCAAGCAACTTAACTTCTTGACCTCAGTTTTCTCACTATCATAGATTTTCTCCATATCATTAGATATGGGATGCAAGACATACTTCAAAGAATTCTTCCGAGGATTAAATGAAAAAGAAGTGTGCAAGTGAGCCTACTGTAGTAGATGCATGAAGTAGGAGCTAAATATTTATGTCATCCCTCCTCCTCTTCCCCATCCATCTCTTGATTATTTATGACCTAAAATTTTAGTATCAGGGAGATTTCATTTTCCAAAGAAGAAGGGCAGACTGTGATTAGTCTTCACGGTCATCATAATAATAACCATTATCATTATCATCACCAAAATCACCACCATCATCTCTGTCATCACCACCATGATGATCATCACCATTATCATCATCGCCATCATTCTCACCATCACCACCACCATCACCACCACCACCATCTTCACCACCATCACCATCACCAACACCGAGTGAAAACTCAAATAAAGCATGGTGCTTTTCTCATGTTTTCCTTTATTTACTCTTCAGATCAATATTTTCCTTAGCATTTATAGGTAAAGAAACCTTCAGAGGTTAAGTTACTGCACAAGGTCCCACAGGAAGTCATTATCAGTGTTGTAAACTGAACCCGCATATATCCGGGTTCAAGACCGCTGCTCTTCCCTCACACTGCCTTCTAACCACTGTGACCAAGAGTCAGATTTTTCCTGTGTCCTCCCATTAAGCAGTTACTGGCCCCAAAGGCTGTAGGTTTTGTTTCTGTATCACTGACACTTGGCCTGACTTGCAGCCCTCGCTGGCTTCCCTTTGCCTGTCTATATCCAAGGCAATAACATCTCACTGCCGCCAAGATGCAACTGTCAACCTCATGGCTGACCCCCTGAAGTAGACAGAGATAAGCTAGCATCTGTGGTCTGAGTGCATGAACATGCATCTTCCTGAAAGACCTCCTTCTCCCATTCTTTCCTGCTCAGGTTAATAGTTCGGGCAGAGCTCTTTGTGTCAGACTTTATTGAACACATTTTCTCTCACTCTCAGCCCAGATGCCCAGTTGGCAAGTAGAGATAGGAGAAAAGAAAGGAATGAAGATGCCAGGTTCTCCCCATCATTTTGACACCATCTTTGAAGACACCTCCTTAGGAAGAACATAAGCTCTCTCTGGGGACAGGAAAACAGACTTTTCGAGCGCTGCAGTCACCACTCTCTTCTACCACCTCACTCAGTGAAGAACCAGCCACCTAACAGACACTGAATAGAAAAAGCCCAGGAAGCAATGGTGGGCTGGGAGGGGTGAAGAGATCTGGTTTGTTCTTCCCCTACAAGCCAACCTTCATCTCTCTGGATTTTAGTTCTCTCCCCAAGGAAGTCTGGACATGAGCTGGAGAGTCAGAAAGACTGACTTTGAATCCAAGTGGTGATATTTTTATGTGACTTTCCATGAGATACTTCATCTCTCCTAGGCCCAGTTACCTCCACTGTAAACTGGGAACAGCGGGAACACCTGTTGCACAGAGTAATGATGAAGACTAAGTGCCAGGCCTGGAGTGGGTGTGAGCTTCCTGCTTCTTCCTGGATTAGGAAAGTGGATTAGGTGATTTCTGAGGTCCCTTCCATACCTGCTCTTCTGATCACATGGATGGCATGTCAGGTCCATGTGGAACTAGAAGCATTTCTGCCCACAAGAATGAACCCTGCTTTAATCCTGAGCATGGAAACATGAGAGATGGAAGAAGGTTAGAGAGACAGAGTTCCCAGGGCCACTGCATTTCAACCTCCCCGACCAGGAATTATGTTCCCGTAATGTGATATGGGACCACAGGAGGTGTCCAGAGGAGCCATCAGATATCCATGTCTGTGCTTGATGCTGATAAACATCGGCCCCTTTTCAAGGGATGGGGTGTGTGACCACAGTCCCCTCTCCCATTCACCTTTCCCAAATCTCTTCCACAACACACTGCCCATCTTGCCTAAGAGATTCATCTTCAGGAAAGGGTCCATCAGTCATTTACATAATGAAGCCAGAATCAAGATAATCATTCAGACCCCATCCTCTCCCCCAGACCTACACCCAGCTGGTCCCCATATGTTTCCTTACTCTTCCACGGGTTGCCTCTTTTCAACCTCTATCCCCTCTGTCCAAGTCCAGCACTCATCATGACTCCCTCTGTATTCATAAAGGGCTCCTGTGCCTCCAGTCCCAGCCAGCTCCAGCCCCTCCCCAAGCCTGCTGCCAGACAGCACTGCCTGTGTAACTCCCCTACACGTTGGCCATAGCTCACCTGTTTCCTGATGTCTATGTTATTTTCAACTGTTTTCTGAAATGGATGTGTACTGGGACGACCCAGAGGGATGGTATGGGGAGGGAGGAGGGAGGAGGGTTCAGGATGGGGAACACATGTATAATTTTTTTTAAATTAGAATTGAATAAAAAAAAATAAATAAAAAAAATAAAATTAAAAGAAAAAAAAAGTTGTTAATAAATTCAAATCCAATCATTCCTCCCTTTAACATCTTTTTCTCTTTTCCCATTATCTTCAGTATGTCATTGGGTTTCCTGAGCTCAGAAGGGGCCACTACTGCCTCATCTCCTGAAGTTCCTTCCAACAGCTCCTGTGCATACATCACATGAAGACACTTGCTCTTCTCTAAATGTCTCATTCTTGTTTGCTGGAAACACCGCTGGATCATTATTCATCCCTAGCCCCCTGCCTGGAAAGTCTTGACCTGATAAACCCATACTTAGTCTTCAAGCTGTTAGGTCAACATCACTACCCCTGGGAAGCCTTCCCTGACTGCAGCACACTGGCCCATGTCTGCAGTTAGCAACTGCGTCTTCTGGTGCCATAGCATCACACATACTACGTCTAGGAGAGAAAAGACGGATCTTGACTGCGATCATCTCTGTGTGTGTCCCTCTGGGAAGAGATCATGAGATTTTGGAAAGCAAGGACCTTCTTGTCCGTTATCTTTGCATCTCTGGGGCCTTTCAAACATGCCTGCTTTCCACATATGCATACACTGTGTTAACTTCTGTACATCTAGGTGAATAAAATTATGGCTCTGCCTTCTTGGAACTTACAGTCCAGTGAGAAAGACAGACATTTAAAAGAAAAAAAGAAAGAAAGAAAAGAAAAAGAACGAAAGCAACTAAAGAAGAAATTTAAATTGTGAAAGAAATTTAAATCGTGAAATGTATTAAGAGGGATTGACTGTGGTGGTGGATACGTGAAATTACATATGTGATCAAATTGAATAGGATACACAAACCCACACACACACGAGTATAAGCAAAACAGGAATTCTGAATAAGATCATTGCTTTATATCATTGTCAATATCCTGATTGCCATACTGTGATAGATACTACAGTGTAGTTGTGCAAAATGTTACCATTGGGGGAAGCTGTGTAAAGGACATATGCCACCTCTCTGTGTTATTTGTTACAATAGCATATCTTGCTACAGTTACCTCAAAATAAAAAGCTCAACTTAAAAAAAAAAATAAAGGATACAAATGGGGCCCTGTACAGACCAATTGATAAGAGTGGATTACTTAAGATTCTCCTAAGAGGCCTCTCCGATGAGATGGCTATTAAGCTGAAATCTTCCGGATCTGAAGGACCCATCCAGCTTAAGAGCTGAGGAAAGCTTTCCAGAAGGAAGACTCAGCATATGCAGGGTTCATGAAATCGAAAGAGCTTGGCACATGTGAGGCTCTGGCAGAAGCTAGGGTGTGTGCAGCATAGGAAAAAAGTGAGGCTCGGAGCAGAGAGAGATGGAGCGAGAAGTGCAAGAGTGTGGATTCACTTGAGGTGTAGGGGGAAGCTGCTGATGTGTTTTAAGCTGGGAAATGACATAATCAAATTTAAGTTTTAAAGGGTTCCTCTGACCTTTAGGCTTCCCACCTGAAAATGGGGCTAAATTGGGAGCCCTTCTAAAGATGTTCATCTCTGAGCCAAATCCTGAGAGCTGAAAGAAGACAGTCCTATGGAGACTGAGGCCAAACTTTTAGTGCTTGGCATATAATAACAACTCAATAAATGGGTTTCTGTTTGGTCATTTTTCTTTGATCATTTTTGTTTGTATGTTTTGCAAATACATGGCTGAATAGTTTGAGATTTGCCTGAGGTCTACTCTATAGGAGTGATCTCTGTTTATTCTGACAGCTAAAAAAGCCTGACCATTCAGTGCTGATTTTTCGCAGAGGCAAACAGGCTGTCTATGGATGGAGGTCACCAGCCACATATCCCCATCCTGGTTTGACTTTGACTCACTGAAGGCGATGACACGGAAGGTCACTGTGCTGAGGACTCAGAGAGCCCAGAGGAAAGAAATCAGAATAACCAGCACCATGGCGGGTCTTAGATGTCCAAATTCCTAACATAAGCCTGGAGTTCCTTCTACATCAACTCACCCACAAGGGTGGCTCCGAGATTGGAAGATGAGCCCCACTGGGGAACCTTTGAACTCATCTTGGATCAAACTGAAGCTTCAGCATCTTCACTGGTGCTAAGTGACTTGCCCTGGGGCAGAAGATGAGCTTATGAATTGAACATTAGTCAGAAGATCCCCTAGAGGAGGGCATGGCAACCCACTCCAATATTCCTGCCTGGAAAATCCCATGGACAGAGGAGCCTGGTGGATTACAGTCCATGGGGTCGCAAAGAGTCAGACACTCTTTGCGACTAACTGACTGAATGACTGACTCTTTCCTTCTTTCCTTTCAACACCAAGCCTGGCCCTCAGTGCTGCTCAGGGGCCAGGTAGAATCAGCAGGTAGCTGTCTAGGCTGGAAAGCACTGGGATGAGTTGTTTCCACTTAAACTGAAGGTCACGCTCAAGGGGTCTGAAGATATCCTCTGGAATGGGAAATGTCAACCATCATTCTCTGGTTGAGCCCTGGCCCAGACCTCTCTCCTGTATGTTGCGCCAGTTCCCTTGATCAAAGTCGTGGTGGGGCAGGGGGGATGCTATGAATCTACACACTGGCCTCCTTCTAGACCACAAATGTCTCAGGGCTGGTATCACAGCTTCTCTATCTCTTCCTCCTCTCCCCTCTTCTAGGGGCGGCCAGAAGCACTCGATAAAAGTTTGCTGATTCTGGGGGCAGACACACTTTACAATAGACCAATAGTAATTCCTAGATAAATGTGCAGTGAAAGGGTATTTGGTGTATCTCACAGAGGAAGACCTCTCATTCCCAAAACACACACACACACACACACTCAAAAATAGTTGACAGGATAAGAAAAGTGAGACCTTCTATCCAAGACCTAAATTCCTCTCCCACCTTTATATTCACCATGCTCCATGATCTTAGTTCAGTCTTCAATCATCCTGTTCCTTTGAATGTAAGCTTCTAAATAGCCAATCTGTTAATTTCTCTTTTAGCTGAATGGGGCTTGGAAAGCGTGTGTGTGTGTGTGTGTGTGTGTGCACGCACATGTGCGATGCTTCCTCCATCAGCTCTCAGAACCATCACATGAGGCAGGTATTACTACTCAGCCCAGATACATACATTTTATAAGTCCTCAAATATTTATGCCATGACTGTGTGCCAGACACTGTGCTCAGTGGGACCCTATCCTCCTGGAGCCCACACGGCATCAGAATGGAGAAATTGAGGACCGTAAAGTAGAAATTCAATAAGAAGTCAAGCCTTGGACTGGAGTCCCTTTATTCCAAATCTCATATTTTTTCTACGGCACTGAGTTTTATCTCGTTAAGAATAAAGATTGAAGCTGGGACAAGAAGATCCCCAGAGAAGAAACTCATTTGTCTTCTCTGTCCTTCTGAATCTTACAGTGATTCTAGGACAAGAGTCAACTCCCTTTGCAGGTGACTGGCATGCAGCAGCTCTCTGGAAACCATGCCAGGAACAGGCAGAAAGGAGGAAAAGATCAACAAGCTGAATGTGTGTGTGTGTGTGTGCGTGCGCACGCACGTGTGTGTGTGTGTGTATGAGAGAGAGAGCGTGCGAGAGAAAGGGAGGGAGAGCGACAGTGGCTCAGCCCCAACTGAGGCTTAGACCCAGGCTACCTTGACATTTCCTCCAAAGAACAAAGAAATGGGCCAGAGGAACCACAACTGTCTAGAAACTTGCTATTGGGACGGGAGAGGACCTCCCCTTCCTGCACACGTGCACTTAGTCCCCAGTCTGGAGATCTCGCTTTCCAATCTTCCATGCTTTGAGAGTTTCAGAAACCCCAGAGTGTTCCGAGTGGAGCATGGAGGGGACCTGGCCCTAGTATCAACCCGGAAGCAAACCTCCAGTACCCTTATTCTTTCTTAGCAAATGTGAAGACCCCACCTCTCCCACCCACCCAAAGCCTGTGTACTACACTTTACAATTTGCAAAGAACACGCATATTTGTTTTCCTCTTTTTTCAGCTGCCCTGCATGGCATGCGGGACCTTAGTTTCCCTGATCAGTGATCAACCTGGGCCCCTGCAGTGGAAGCGCAGGGCCCCTAGTCACTGGGCCACCAACAAAGTCCCCATATTTATTTTTCATATATTAAGAGCCTATCCTAGTGGGCCAAGGAGAGGAGTAGCAGGAGGAACATTCAGCAGGGACCTCATCTTCAGATTTAGCCTCAGAAGTCGACTTTTGCTTTCCAAATGAGATTATATAAACACATGTTACTATTTTAAGGTGTTGGAAACCTTAACTCACTAACGGCAAATATTTAACACGGCCCACCATTCTGAAACCCTGTTGTATCATTTCTTAGATAAAGAGCTCTAAAACGGGCAGTGCTCAGGGCACTTGACTTTGAGAGACCTTGAAAACAGTCCCCAGAAGACCAAGGGAGAGGGAGTACCACCTTCATTTCACAGACGGGAAAACTGAGATTCAGAGCCCCCGGCTCAGAACCATATAGAACAACCTCGCTCCCCACGGCTGGCAGCATCAGAGGCTGGTTGGTCCATTCTGGGAGCCACCAGCCACATGTGGAGACTGAGCCCTCGCCAAGTGGCTGGTCTGAATTGAGAAAGGCTGTCAACGTAAAATACACGTCAATTTCCGAGGCTTTAACACAAAAAGGAATGTTCAATACCCCAAACGTCTCAGTAATAATTTTTGTATTTGTTACATGCTGAAATGATATTATTTTGAATACAATGACTAAGTAAAATACATTATGAAAGCGAGTTCTGCCCGTCCCTTTCACTCTTTTAAATGCAGCTATTAGCGAATTTTAAATTACACACGAGGCTCATATTATATTTCTATTGGCTGACACTGCTCTGAGGGAAGTAAGGACGTTTATCCCAAGTACCAAGTACATGCTGGCTAATTTTGCAGCAGGGGGCTTTCCTGCTACTTGTTTTAGAAACAGCTTGGAGGATTTTAGAGCCACTCTTGCCCAAGGCAATGGAAATAACCTGAATCTGGGGGCCGGGTGGGTGAGGGCTTTCAGACACCCCACCCCCACCGTATTTCTGAATCCATGGATATCCACTGAGTGAGGTCAAGGCAGGAATGGGAGGGTGCAAGACGGGCCAGCATTTGGGATGAGAATGTCACACTAAATGCAGGCTTGCTCCCTATAAATCATCTTGATTTGTCACCAAATTAGATGGCAAAATGAAACATCCCGGCGGAAATGAAATTCCAGCTGTCGTGGCAGCGTAAAGCCACTCTGACTGGCTGTGTGGAGAGGGCTCATCTCACCTGAGCTTGGAGCACTGGCGTTTCCAGGAAGCTCCATGCACCTGATTCCTTCCCTGCGTAGGTGGGAGTCAGCCCTCTGTGGCTGGGCTAGTGGACAGAGGGCTGGGCCCTGGGACGCTGGTCAACCGGTCTTTGCATGCAAGCTGAGTATTTCTCAGTGTCCAGGCCAAATGAGAACAAGTCCCCAGGCACCATTAGTTCACTGTGCCGGGCCTCCAGGTTCAGACTGGGGGACAATGTTTTTTTATTCAATACCAGTAAGTTCTGGGAGAGAAAAACACCAGCTCCTGGGGTACCAGGAGGCTGCAAGGCCTCTGGTGGCCTCCCCGTCCTACGATCCCAGTTATGGGCCCTATCTTATGAGCATACGATGTGCAAATTCCACCTGAGATCAGGGTCCAACTGATTCTGTCTTTTGCTCTCTCTGACACTAAGGATGTTTCTCTAGTCTCTGGGGCTGGTCCCTCCTTTTGAGTAACTGGGCTGATGTTGGCCTTGATGATGTTTCAGGGTCTAGCTCCGACACATGCTCTATGACCTCATTCCAACACACACAGGTGATGCATACAAACACACACACAGACACACAGACATACCCACAGAGGAACACACAGACACACCCACAGATACACATGCGCGAACACATACACAAATAAATGGACACATATGCTTTAGCCAACAGACACGTAGAGACATATGGATAGACACACAGACACACTGATATAGACACAAAGACACACGGGTGCAGACACACAGACACACCCACATAGACACATACAAACACACACACAAAAAGACCCATGCACACACACATACATAAGCATATACACACAGAAACACAGCACACACACCCACAGCACACACAAAACAAAGACACACGCATACACATAAACAAACACCTCCATCGAAACATACAAGCACACACAGATACACTCCTAAGGACTGAAGCATTAACACACTCACAGATACACACACACACAAACATACATCACACTATACAATCCATTTCTTTCAAACGATTACAGAAACCAGAACAATTTACTAAGGAAACAATTTGGACAATATGGGTTTGAAAAACCTACCACCATCTACTGCCAGAGGGAGGTCATGATGCTTCCAGTTAGACACACATACAACATATACAGCCACACACAGGTACACAGACAGACACACACACACATATATACAAACACACACAGACACACCATAGTCCCTTCTGTCTTCACAACTCACTGTCTCCTCATACCTGCCCCCCTCCCATCTCCCCGTGACCCTCCAACCCCTCTGCCATGGTTCATACTCTGCACCCTAGCTCCCTCCCAAAGGCAAGTCCAACTTCCTCTGCCTGGCTAGTGAATCCACAGCAACAGCTCTGGGTGGCTGGCAACCCTGCTTCTTCTTCAGCCTTATCCACAGCCCTGAGGTTTCAACTTCTGCTCCAGCACACCCTCCTCTGTCACCCACAAACCTATTGGAGTTTCCTGCATATCAGAAATCCTCGCACCCTGCCCTCCTCTCTAGCCCGGCTATCCTTCCCTGGGTGGACTAGTTCCTTGAACAAGAGGTTAACAGAGTGCCCCCACCACCCCACCCTCCCCTCTGCCCTCTGCCTCCACTGCTCCCCAGAAATCTCTGCTGCAGAGTCACCCAGGGGCTCTCTAATTGCCAAATCTAATGCACTCCTTTTTAGTCCTCATTTTCCCAGCCTTTTCAGTAGCATCTGACCTCGTGGCCCACTCCCACCTGGCTCCTGTGACGCCACTCACTCCAGTCCACACTCCTCTGAGCATGTCCTCTCAGCCTCCATCTGTTTACCGATGACCAGCTCTATGGCCCAAGGTCCTGGCCTCAGCCCTCGTGCACAGCTGGGCCTCTCTCATCGGCCACCCCAGGTCCAGGGCTGTCTACCTGCATCTTCCCCAAGCATCTTGCAGGCACCTGTATAAGCCCAGACTGAGCTTACCACCTCTTCTCTACCGGGCCACCACCTCCCCGTCTTCTCTATCCCCTTATTTCAGGAGTTCACACCTGCCTGGCCCCAAGTCAGGAATCTGGAAGTCCAGATTTTCCCTCTCATTTCCTTCAACCCATTGTATTCCAGTGGTCACAGAAACTTGCACAGTCTCCCAGGGAAACCCTGCAGGCCCCACCCATCCATGTGGTCCATGTCCAGAGCCGTATCTCTCTGCCTCCAATTGTAACCTGCCATTCCCTCCTTTCAATTCCCACAGCAGCTTCTCCTCTTGTCTGAAGGATACAGTCCCCAAAGCTTAGACACTTGACATTCCAACCACCGCAGACCGTCCCAGCCTTCTCTCTTGTCCCTCCCTCATACCTACCCAATACCACGAATATTCCAGATGACTTTCACTCCCAAATTCCCAAGCTGTTGCACATCTCCAGGACTGGCCGAGTATTTCCAGAGGAGGAGCAGCCTTCCTCTGGTTATTCACCCTCTTGGAATATTTGGCCCCAGTGTCGCCCCCACTATGAAGAGCTGCCTGGTGAGCCTGCTCAGCATCCAGGAGGGTTAGGAATCCCTACCCTGCTCACTTAGTGCCCTGTGTACATTTTCCATAAAGCCCTTACACAGTCCACTACTATCCTCTGTTTGCATTTTTTTCTCCCCCACTGTTTGTGGACAGAGACTAATTTATTTATGAATTCCCAGAGACATACATAGTCTCCATACATAGAAGGTAATAAAAGAATATTTATGAAATGAATGAAGGAATGAATGAATGAGGCAGACTAACTCAGCCCAGAGAAAAGAGTTTAGGTCCTGTTCAAAGCTCTGCCTTTTTCCCCAGGGGAAGGTCAACCTTTAGTGTGGCTTCTGGATGACACCTAGCAACTGTTGCCATGACAACTAAAAAGCACCATTTTCCCAGGGCAATCCTCCCTTCCCGTTGCCTTTCCCCACCTGGCTCAGCAGATCAGAGGAGGCAGTCCTCTTGCTTCAGGAAGCAGTGGGGTTGGGGGGAAGTGTCCTCCCTGAGACAGCTGATCAGGCAACCTGGTTCAAACCCCCCAGGGCAGGGGTCCTGATGGAGATGCAGAAAATTGGATTTGATAGAATCAGCTGTGCTTGGGTGATCTAGGAGGAGGGACAGATGGGGCCAACTGGCAGTGGGAACCTGGGGGCAACCAGAGGGAAAGCTTATTAGAGGGGTCTCCGTTCATCGGGGAGCTGAGGGGTGGGGGTGGGGAGATGCTGTCCCAGGGTGGGGAGGGGTGGGTGCAGAAGAAGTTGGCCTGAGGGTTCCATCCAGAACACAGACTGTAGGGCCGAACAAAATGTTCTGCGCCCCCCAGACCCACGCCCTGCAAGGACTGTGCCCTTCCTTGGTGAGCTCCAGGCCATCCATGCCCCTATGTTCCCAATACCACCCTGTGTGATTCCCCACCCTTGGACTTAGAGTTCAAGGTCAGTGTGATCCTAAGGGGAGAAGCTGCTTCTGTTTTAATCACCACCACATCCCCAGAGCCTCCCAGTGCCTGACACACAGATGATCCATAGGGGGTTTACGAATGAATGAAGAGCTGAGCTGAGACATGAAGGGGGCGGTCCCAGGGCTGGGCGGCCTGGAGAAGAAACCCGGGGAGGCCTGTTCTGTGCCAGCTGCACTGCTTAGATGGACGTCCTTATGGAAGAAGAGGGAAGGGGGCTCCCAGAGGGCTGGCCACTTGCCAAGGTCACGCAGAGGAAGGGGTGGAGTTGGGATTTGAGGAGGGCTCTGGCTGCAAGGCTGGTGCTCGTCACTCTGCCCTGAACCAGAGCCACTGGAGCAGAAATGATGCCTCACACCTTGTGGCCACTGTCCCACCGCCACCCCCTTCCCCCACATACTGTCCAGGCAGGGAGCACCTAACCCTACGGCTCACTCCCATAGGTCAGAAATCCTCAGGGTACGGTCTACAGCCCATAGCACCATGAACGCACCTGACCTCATCTGATCTTGGAAGCTAAGTGGGGTCAGTCCTGGCTAGTACTTGGAAGCAAGAGTCCTCCAGGTGTAGGGAAAAAGGAACCCTCTTACACTCTTGGTGAGAGCGTAAATTGGTACAGTCACTATGGAGAATGTTCCTTAAAAGACTAAAAATAAAGGTACCATACAATCCAGCAATCCCACTCCTGGGCATATATTCAGAGAAAATCATAATTTGAAAAGATTACATGCACCCAATGTTCATTGCAGCATTATTTGTACTAGCCAAGGCATAGAATCACCTAAATGTCCATTGACAGATGAATGGACATTCATTCAATGGACATCCATTATACAATGGAATATTACTCAGCCATTAAAAAGAAGGAAATGATGCCACACGCAGCAACACGGATGGACCTAGAAATTACCATATTAAGTGAAGTAAGTCAGAAAGAGAAAGGCATTGCTTACATACAGAATCTAATATTACCATATTAAGTGAAGTAAGTCAGAAAGAGAAAGGCATTGCTTATATACAGAATCTAATATTACCATATTAAGTGAAGTAAGTCAGAAAGAGAAAGGCATTGCTTATATACAGAATCTAATATTACCATACAAAGTGAAGTAAGTCAGAAAGAGAAAGGCATTGCTTACATACAGAATCTAAAAAATGATACAAATGACCTTAACTTACAAGACAGAAACAGACTCACAGACATAGAAAACAAATTCATGGTTCCCAAAGGGGAAAGGTGGTAGGTGGGTAAATTAGGAATTTGTGATTAACATACACACCTGTGCTTGCATGCTTAGCTGCTTCAGTCGTGTCCAACTCTTTGCGACCCTATGGACTGTAGCCCTCCAGGCTCCTCAGTCCATGGGATTCTCCAGGCAAGAATACTGGAGTGGATTACCACGCCCTCCTCCAGGGGATCTTCCTGACCCTGGGGTCAAACCCACGTCTCCTGAACTGCAGGCGGGTTTTTTTTTTTTTACTGCTGAGCCACTGGGACAGCCCCTTAACATACACATAGTACAGTCTGGATCAAACAACCACGACTGCACAAGTCCTGCTACTTTAAGACAGTGTCTTGGCTTCCCAGGTGGCACCAGTGGTAAAGAACCTGGCTGCCAGTACAGGAGGTACAAGAGGCAGAGGTTCGATCCCTGGGTCGGGAAGATCCCCTGGAGGAGGGCGTGGCAACCCACTCCAGTGTTCTTGCCTGGAGAATCCCAGGGACAGAGGAGCCTGGTGGGCTGCAGACCATAGGATGCAGAGTCAGACATGACTGAAGGGACTTAGCACACATGCACTTTATATAAACTAGATAATCAACAAGGACTACTGCATAGCACGGGGAACTCCAGTCAATATTCTGTAATAACTTAAATGGGAAGGAATATATATATATAACTGAATCGTGTTGCTGTACAGCTGAAACAAATACAACATTGTAAGTCAACTACAGTCTAATATAAAATAAAAATTTTAAAAAAGGAAAATAAATCCTCTGGGTAGGAGATGTATTGCTCTCTTTGCCCCCGTCACCCTCAGTGTTTGGCCCTGATGAACAGAGGAGCTGAGTGCATTATCGCCAGAGGGACCCTAGGCAGGTTCGTAGCAGAGACAGTGATAGGTCTCCAGCTACGAGACTTGGGACAGTCTCCCCCACCACAGACAGGAGAATCAACTTCATTAAGATACTCTTCCTTCCCTTTCTCCTCCCCCAGAGCTGTCTTTCTTCACCCCTGGCATGCCTGATGGGGTCGGGAAAGTAACACCCATTTATCAGGCACTTGCCTTGTGCCAGGCTCTGTTCTCAGGCCTTTATGTGCACTAACCTATGGCATGCTCTCAGTAACCCAGTGAGGAAGGTACTGTCCTCATCCTCTTTCCAAGGAACAGGGAGGTTACTTTAGCCAAAGTCACTACAGCTACCACGTGGCAACACCTCGGGTGTGAACTCAGGCGGTGCAGCTCAAGCCTGAGTTCCAGTATCAACCACCACAGGGTTCATCTAGCAGAAAGTTTAGGGCTTCAGATTCAATTCTTGCCTCTACCTTCAAAAGATAGAGACATTGGATATATCACCTAAGCTTACTGAGCAGAACTCAGGGCAGTGGCTAGAGGAAGGAAGAATGCCCTAAAATGTGATCAGCTTGTCTCAGGTGTTGGTTGGTTTCCAGTCTCAGCCCAAAGGCGCCCAGGTGCAGGCTCTGGCCTACTCTACTCCTAAGGAGCAAATACAGCGCCAGGTAGGCAGGGGTTAACAGCTCAAGCACAGAATCCCTGAACAGAACACTTGCTTCAGACTGAATGTTTGTGTCCTCCTAAGTTCATACATTGAGGTTCTTACCCTCCAGGTAATAGTTTGGATGTGGGGCCTTTTGGAGGTCATTAGGTCCTGATGGTGGGGCCCCCATAATGGGATTAGTGCCTTTATAAGAAGAGACATGGAGAGATGATGTCTTTCTCTGCCATGGAGGACACAGAGAGGAAGTGGTCATCAGCAAGCCAGGAAGCAGACATTGAATCTGCATCCTCTTGATCTTGGATTTCCCAGCCTCCAGAACTGTGGGGGAAAAATATATGCTGTTTAAGTCACCCAGTCTCTGGTATCTGTGACAGCAGTCCACACTGACAATACAACACCCCAGCTGCCAACCTGGCCCCGACCTTGAGAAATAATTCTAAAAACTGGGCTGCTGAGCCTCAGCCTTCCTATCTCTGTAATGGGATAATGATCACTCTTTATGCTTGATGTGAATGCATGTTGAACACTGGACACAAAGCAGGTACTCAGCATTGGTAGTTCTCTTATCCCCATACATCCCTCCCCCTGATCTCCCCTGGTAAGAATACCTCTGCTCTTCACCCAGTTAAATCTGGGGCTGGAACTGGGGTGGCAGAAAGGCTCTGACTCCCAAAGGGTCAGGCCAGAGACTCCAGTTTAAACCTTTATCACAGTACAGTCCCCTGTGGAGGGCCGAGGCTGCCCTGCCAAGGCCTGAGCTCCCAGCTGCACCTCTCAGGGGAAGCATCTCCTGTAACTGAGCCCCAGCCCAAATCCAGGCCAAGGAACACTGGGAGATGGCTCCTGTGGGAGAGCATCTGGCCACATCTGCATGGCTCATCTCCGCTTCATGGGGCCGAGGGGCGGGACTCTTCCATGAAGCATCCTCTCCCTGCCTCTGTGAGCCTGCTACTCCCATCCACAGTGAGCCTTGCTGTTGTTGTTTGGTCGCTAAGTTGTGTCCAACTCCTTGCAAACCCATGGACTGTAGCCCGCCAGGCTCTTCTGCCTACATCTTCATAATTTCAGAATCTCAAGTGTTGGAGAGATCAGTTTTTCATATATCAGAGGACCAAATGGATGAGACGATTTTAACTCTGTACTCCTTTTGTGGACTTTCCAGATGGCTCAGTGGTAAAGAATCCACCTGCTAAGCAAGTTCAATCCCGAGTCAGGAAGATCCCCTGGAGAAAGAAATGGCAACCTGCTTCAGTATTCTCGCCTGGGGAATCCCATGGACAGAGGAACCTGGTGGACTACAGTCCATGGGGTCGCAAAAGAGTTGGACACAACTTAGCAACTAAACAACAGTAACAACTCTTTTCATAACGAAATTATTTTAGTATGTGTTCAGTTTGGATTTTACCAGCTGCTCAGGTCCCTGTGGAAGGTTAATGCCTTTAAATTAAAAAAAAAAAATTACTAATTGCGTGACCTTGGGCATGCACTCAACCTCTCCAAGATTCAGTTTCTCCTTCCATGAAATGTTAAGATGACCAACTCTCATGCTAGTGTGGGACTCAAATGGAATAATACATTTGTAAGCATACAAAGGTAGATATTGTTATAAACGGTCAGAAAACCCTTTTCATATGGCTGTTCAAAAATAAATGTACCTGTCAAAATGCCAAATGAATATGCTCTTTGAACCAGAATATATAAGCAATACCTGTGGATATTTAAGCAAAAGTACATCAAGATGTGTAGATTCAAAACTAGAAACAGTGCAACTCCCCTTCATGAATCCATCTTTATATTGAGACACTAAGAAATAGGTTTCTGGTAATGAAAACGTGTTTGAGATTAATCATTAGCAGAGAAAACAAACAAAAAAAACAATCAAAATGTACCAAAATGCAGAACAGTGCATAAAATACAGTTGCTGTAAGTAATAAAAAGGAGATAAGCCTAGATATCGCCATAGCTGTATGCTAATACACATATAATCTATCTTTACTGGAAGGATCCAGAAGAAACTGTTCACAGCTTTTACTTTAGAGGAAGTGGATTTGGGATTGAGATGTGGAAGAAATCTTTGACTTCTCTATTTTCTGTCTTCCTGAGTGTTGGAGTATTTGCACTATGTCTATATGTTACTTTAAAATAAATGGAAGGCTGGACCACAGGCACATAAAAATTGTAAGTGCTTTTCAACATTTACAGAGCCTAAGAAGAAGGCAATGGCACCCCACTCCAGTACTCTTGCCTGGAAAATCCCATGGATGGAGGAGGCTGGTGGGCTGCAGTCCATGGAGTCGCTAAGAGTCGGACACGACTGAGCGACTTCACTTTCATTTTTCACTTGCATGCATTGGAGAAGGAAATGGCAACCCGCTCCAGGGTTCTTGCCTGGAGAATCCCAGGGACGGGGGAGCCTGGTGGGCTGCCGTCTATGGGGTCGCACAGAGTCCGACACGACTGAAGCGACTTAGCAGCAAGGTACTCATCAGAAAGTTTAACAGTTTATCAGAAAAAAAGGAAAGCCTGAAATGTACCTCATTGTTCCAGTTATCTATTACTGTGCTGCAAACCACCTCAAGACACAGAGGCATGAGTCAACAGTGGTTCATTATTTGCTGTGAGTCTGCGGGCTGGCTGGGCAGTGCTAGTCTAGTCTTGCTCAAGCCACTATATTCAGCTGAGGATTGCCTGGGGCCTGGGTTCAGCTAGGACCAGTGAGATGACAGGCCTCCTTCTCTCTGTGATAGATCGTTTCCGACTTCTTCATGGTATGGACTCCAAGTTCCAAGAGGGTGAAACAGAAATTGCAATGACTCTTAAGACCTAGACCCCAGAACGTGTTACTCCTAACACGCTTTGGTCAAAGCCAGTCACAAAGCCAGCCCAGACCAAAGGGATGGGGTAAAAGAACTCACCTCTTGATGGGAGAATTTTGTAAATAATTTGTGGTCATACTTAATCTACTGCATTAGTATTATCAGCTTCCTTGAAATCTGCATGACCAAAAGCACTATTTTTATCATTTTATGCATTTTGCCCTGTGTTCCAGTGTCTGGTCGTCCTAGGGCCAGTAGATCTGACTTTTAAAATATTTGTTGAGTGAATGAATGAATGAATGAATGAACAGCTTCAGCCGCTTTGGCAGTCTCTTTGCTCTAACTTCTTTGACATCCTAGATCTTCAGGCGGCATCAACTCTTGGTCAGCCTTCCCTGGAGGACCACTGCCCTGGGTCCCCACTCAAGATTTGCTGAACTGGGCTCTGTGATGGGTGAGGTGGGTCACGGGGATGTAGCTTCCACTGACCTCATCACCACCTGCCCCCCTCACCACCCAGACTGCAAAGAATTCCTACGAATGCTCCTGGTCTTGGGCTCAGTCTATGGAACATCCCATGAGAAAGCCCCAAGGCCACGAGTTCTTCACATTGAGTCTCTTCTATTTCCTCTCCTCTCCAGGTCTCCCCAGGTTCAACTGGTCATCTGTCCCTCCCCCCTTAAATGGGGAAGTCACCCCATTTAAGGGAAAGACCAACATACGAGGAATCTGGAGATAAGCCTTCTGGTCTAGGATCAGGCTTTATCTGACAGTATGACCATAATAATAATTTGAAACAAATTTTAGAGCACTCACCAGAAAATACAGCTTTTAATAACATACCTTTTAGGATGACACATTGGGGTCTGTGTGATCTCTGAGGGTAATGGGAGGAGGAAGGGGAGAGTACACTGGACGTGGGAGCTACGCTGGGACCTGCGGGCAGGGGAAGGGATGCCAGAGTCTGGGAGAAGAACCAGCTGCTTGGCATGCCCTCCAGTGATGAGGGGCGGCTGGCTCTCCTAATGGTAGCCACAGCAGTGGCAGCTGCCAGAACCAGGTTCCCCCCTGCCACACACACACACACACACACACACACACACACACAGAGCCTTCTTTGTGAATAATGTTGAGTGATTAAACCTCCCTTCCATCTCTCTCCCAGGACCCACAGCCAAACACGATGCTTGTTTCATGTATTAAATCTGGAGAAAACCTACCTGAAACAGGCTGAAACAAATCAATGCACTGACAGACTTGGTTACAGAGGAACAGAGCTCTCCTGTAGCCAACCGCCCACTTTCCACACCATCTTGGAGCCTCAGATGAGCACCGAGGAAAGCCATGGGGTGGGGGAGCGCCCTGGCTACATGCTCTCTCTTCTCTCTCAGGCAGCTGGTGACTGGGCTCATTTGAGCACCATGGTGGAAGGCAGCACACTGCTGCAGAACGAAGTATCAGCTGTGTTTGTAACTTGGCTTTGCAGCTTGCTAGCCCTGTACACTTCACAAGTCTCACGACCGTAACTTGCATCATTCTACTACCAATGCCATCGCCACCCTATCTGCACCTCAGTTTCCTTGATATGAAGTAGGCATACTGGTGCACACATCAGAAAAAAAATATTAATATAACACGCCTGGCACATAGTAGCACTCAACAACTATGAATTCCCCATCCTTTTTCCTCTACTAAGAGCAAGCTCTGAGCTCAGGGCTGTGAAGCACGATAACATGAGAGGAATCTCTGTCCTCAGGAACTTGGGGGAAAGGGAGACAGATGTGTAAAAACAACCTTCCGGGGTGAAGGTGAAGGACAAGAGAATTGGTGAAGGTCATAAGGCTGGCCACCATCCTCACACCTTCCTGCGTGGTTTCCCTACTCCCAGAACCTGCAGCCCAGTCCTCGCTAGCCAGTCATGTTCTCTAGTGCTGTATTGCCCACAAGTGCAATCAGGCTCACCCCTGAGCCAGTGCGAATCTGATCTAGCAGTGGGGTAGGGATGTGTTTGTCAGAAGTGAGAGGACCCACTGCACCACCATCACCATCACTACAGAATTCTTCCCCAGCGATGCCCATGTCCCGATCCCTAGAACCTGTGAACATACCACCTGGCAAACGGGGTGATGGTTACAGATCTCAAAATAGGAAGAATCACCTGGGCTATCCACATGGGCCCACTCTAAAGATACATGCACTTAAAAGCAAAGAACTTTGTCCAGTGGGTGTCAGAGATATGGCAGGAAAAGAGAGGTCTGAAGCAGGAGAGGAACTCAACCCGTGCTGCTGGAGGGGATGCTACGGAAAGCATGAGGAGGGGCACTAACACCTGTAGGAGCAAAGGGCAGTCCTGGTCGGCAGCCAGCAGGAAATGGGACCACAGTCCTACAACCTTAAGGAGTTGTACTCGGCCAACAACCCAAAGGACCTTGATCACAGATTCTTCCCTAGAGCCCCAGTAAGGAATGCAGCCCTGCCCGCCCCTTGATCTCGGCCCTGTGAGACACTCAGCAGGGTCTCCTGGCCCACAGAATCTGAGACACAGAGTAGGCATTAGCTAAGTCGCTAAGTTTGTGGTAATATGTTACTGCACCGAGAAACAGAAAGCTAATGCAGTCACCGTCACTCCACGACCAGTACCATCACCACCAAATTACCATCACCCAGTACCAACCACAACAACACTTGCTAAATACCTTTGCTTACACTCCTCTAGCCCTCATCAGCCATGCCTCATAGCTTCCTGTAGCCTCTCTACCCAGGTCAACTCCTCAGCCCAAACTTTGACCCTAAAGGGGCCCTTCTCCTCCATCCTTGCTCCCATCTCCTTCTGCTTCCATTTCTCTTTTCTGAGTAATCCTTGGTTCCTGGGATATAATTTTCATACTTTTTGCCTCCCCACCCCCATCACTCTCTCTCTCTCCCCCCATCCCTCTCTCACACACACACACACAAGTCAGTTTCAGATTCTGAACCACCGTCAAAGTTCACGATATGAACTGGTAGGTTGCAAAGCCGATTTCTTTAGTAGATAAATATGGGCAGAGGGCAGTGGGGAGGATGGAAGACTGCAAACACATAGTTTAATGCATTAGTTTCATCCCTATAACATATAGATATTATCTCGTTGAACCCCCAGGACAGGCTGTGCTACCATCCTCATTCCACAGACAGGGAAACTAAGGCGGAGGGAGACTGATCAACTTAGTGGAGGCTGGATTTGAAGACAAGCCCTGCCTTCCTCTTCATCTTTAGAGAGGGATTTCAAAGACCTTGGGTTTGGTATGTAAAGAGCCAGAAGTCCTCCAGGACTGCATGGCCCAGCACCCACCGGCTGTTTCTCTGATTTCTTTCCTAAGAAGCAAACTGCCAAAGACGCACCCTCTGGCCACACCTCCTCCCCCGCCACACCCCCACCCCGCCTTACAGAACAGCCTCTCCACCCCCATCCGAAGCACTGCCAGAGAGGCGGTTAATCTCAGCCCTACTTAGCCACTAATGAAGCTCAAAGGGTTAACTCTGGATCCTTGCACAAATGCAGCCCTTGCACAAATGGACTGCATGCAATTCCCTCTTTATACTTAAAAGGACTTTATTTATTTCCTTCCCTTTCTTCCTCTTAGGCAGACCACAGGCAGGAAGGTGGCCCCAGGGGAAGGGGTTCCTGCAGCGCGGTTACTGTCAATAGCATTAGCAACTTCGGGCTGTTTTCTTTCCATTTGCTTTCCCCTCCTGGCACTAAAAGCTCATTAGGGCTCTGACAGAAGAGAAATGGCTGGAGTAGGGAAGAGAAACCCTTCGTTTCCCAGAAATTCTGCTCTGGGCTTCCGTTCCCTGTTTCCTAGCAGGCTGGACCTGCAGTGACCTCCAGAGACAGCTCAAAACCTGGCCAGGGTGGAGGGACGCAGGCGGTGCAGGCCCAAAGCCCATCCCGACCCAGACTGCGTCTTCTCCATGCAGCGCGATGAGCTCAGACCCGGATCTGCTGTGGTTCATCACACCTGGATGTGGCATCATTCACACCTGGATGGGGCTGCGATTTACCCAGAACTGTCTGAGAAGCCACAGTCTGCTGAGCAAATGAAGAGTGTAAATGAGGCTGGGGAGTGGGGGCGTGTTTAACCTACTTAAGAGAATCTCTTTTCTCAAGCACTTTAGCACCTTCGTTTGCAAGGAGGAAAATGTCTTTTGCTGAATACAAGCCATACCAAGCTGGCCAGCGAGGGGCCTCTGGGGCTTCTGATGGGCAGCACTTCGTTCTTACTGCAGGAGACCCTGGGACGGGCAGCACTGCTCAGAGAGAAGGCCCCCCCGAGAGGAGACTAAGCCCAGATCCTAGATCCTGCTCTGTCCCATGTGTACCCAAGGCTACCGCCTTGCTCATTCTAAGTCCCAGGGTATGCAAGTGGAAAGCGAGAAAATTGAACAGATGATTTCTGAGATCCATGGCTACCCTTGAATGCACTCAGTTATTTTGTGGCATCACAGAATTTTTTTTTTTTTTAGCAAATATGACAGAATGTTAATATTGTTATTATGTAAGGGATCATAAAATTGGTAAGGAATATAGCAAGATATCAAAGAATAATAGACAAAAGACATAGCCTGACAATTTTCTAAAAGAAAAAATACTAAATGGTAAGGAAATGTAACCAAAAAGCTGGTCTTGCTATTATTCAAGGAAATGCAAACCAAAATAATGATGTCACTTTGCTAATTAAATTAGCAAAAACTTTATGATAATATTTAGTTTGAATTGAGGGCCTATGAAAGCTATGTATTTATACGTTTTATACAAAACTATATATAAAACAGAATGATTTGGAAAAAACTTGACAATATGTATCAAGAGCTATGAGTATTAAAATAATTAAATCTAGCAGTATCAATTTTGAATATTTGGTAAATAACCTCAAACATCAAAAAGCTATGTAAATGAAGTTATTCATCCATCAATAAACAACTTATCATAGCAAGAAATAAATAAAAAGGCAACTAGACACTGCTATGCTTAGTCATTCAGTCATGTCCGACTCTTTGCGACCCCATGGGCTGTAGTCTGCCAGACTCCTCTGTCCATGGAATTCTCCAGGCAAGAATACTAGAGTGGGTTGCCATGCCCTCCTCCAGGGATTCTTCCCAACCTAGGGATCAAACCCAGGTCTCCTGCATTGCAGATGGATTCTTTACTGTCTGAGCCACAAGGGAAGCCCAAGAATACTGGAGTGGGTAGCCTATCCCTTCTCCAGGGGATCTTCCCAACTTAGGAATCAAACCAGGGTCTCCTGCATTGCAGGCAGATTTTTTACCAGCTGAGTTATCAGGGAAGCCCAAAAAGGCAACTACAAAAAAGGCAACTGCATACTACTGTATATAAAATAGATAACCAACAAGGTCTTTCTTTAAAGATTTTTTTTATGATGTGGGCCATTTGTAAAGTCTTTACTGAATCTGCTACAATACTGCTTCTGTTTTTCATGTTTTTAGTTTTTTGGTTGTGAGGCATGTGGGATCTTGGCTCCCCGACCAGGGATGGAACCTTCATGCCCTGCGTTGGGAGGCGAACTCTTAACCACTGGACCACCAGAGAAGTTCCAACAGGACCTTTTTTAGGAAATGATTAATTCCACCAACGTTTCCTGAGCACGTGCTGTGTGCCAGGGCCATGCTGAAGGGCCAGGCATCTCTGTGCCCTGGAAAGTCACACACCCCTCCCTTCACCGATTATCCTGCCCAATGTACTTACTTGTTACAAAGTGAGTCTTTCATGCACCTGAAATTGTATAAACATTTAGGAGGACTCTGGATCCACTGAGTCCCTCCTCAAACGACCAACTTCTCATTTAGATGATCTCTAAGGGTCTCGCCAGCCCTAAAAATGTATGTTAAAGGAAAATGCTTTTCTTATTAAATACTCTTTATTTCCCACTGTTAATTGTAAGTGCGACAGCATGAAGCCAAGGTGGTAGGAGGCAAGGAGTCAGTTTTAGAGATGACTTGCTAACCATTCAGCCATGGACTTGGACACTGGGGCTTAAGGGCCTCGGTTTCCTCATCAATAAAGTGGGGATAAAAATGTTGCCCTCGTGTATGTCAGCAAGATACTATGAGGGCTTCAGAGAGTATACAAACCCACATAAAGGGATGCTGGTACTGCCTTTACCAGGAACATACCTATCATAGAAGTTGTAAAACTGTGTCCAAGAGGCATTACTTCTCAGCCTCAGTTTCCTCATCTATGAAATGGGCAAGGAGGGTTAGACATTGCCTATGCAGAGGTTAATTTATGAGGGCTCACTGTTTGCAGGAATTTCCTGCAGAGCCTGTAGAAAGTTGTTATTGTTCAATCACTCAGTCGTTTCCGACTCTTTGCAACCCCATGGACTGCAGCATGCCAGGCTTCCCTTGTCCTTCACCATCTCCCAGAGTTTGCTCAAACTCCTGTTCATTGAGTCAGTGATGCCAACCAACCATCTCATCCTCTGTCACCCCCTTCTCCTCCTGCCCTCAAACTGTCTCAGCATCAGGGCCTTTTTCCATCGAGTCAGCTCTTCTCATCAGGCAGCCAAAGTATCAAAGCTTCAGCTTCAGCACCAGTCCTTCCACTGAATATTCAGGTTTGATTTCCTTTAGGATGGACTGATTTGACGTCCATGCAGTTCAAGGGACTCTCAAGAGTCTTCTCCAGCACCACAGTTTGAAGGCATCATGTTCAGCCTTCTTGATGGTCCAACTCTCACATCTGTACATGACTACTGGAAAAACCATAACTTTGACTAGATGGACCTTTGTTGGCCAACTGGAAGGGTGATCCTTCTCTATTAGTCACCTTCACCTCCAGACTCAATGTCAAGGCGTGTAGTCCCAACAGCAGCATGCCCGCCTGCCCTGAAGTCTTAATGAGAGCCAGGGGCCCTGCAGCACTCAGAAGGTCCAGCCGCTAGCCAGGCATGACGTTAATTTCACTTCTGTAAATGTCTGGTGGTTCGGGGAATAGGAGGCAGGCTTGGCCTGCATAGATGATCCGTACTCTGCCTTGGAAATAATAAGGGCGGAGGGATAGTCCGCCCAAACCCAGCAGTCTCATTCCCACTGCGACAGTGCTGGAACCCAAGGAAGCTCATTGTTATCTCGGATTTGTTTTCAGCTTAGGTTGGAAAGGTTTCCAAAAACAATCATTTCATTGTTTCTCTACTCAGTGCTAACTCAATAAAAGTGGTTCTTTTCATTAATTTCGTTGTTTCTCGATGTGCTGCTATCTTGGAACTAAATAAAATATTCTTTTTACTCCCTCCATGGCTCTTGTAGATTCTTGCCCAGTTTTTGTCAGTTTCCATCAACTTCTCAAATGCTAGAGGCAGGTGGGACGTCAGAGAACGTTTGGGTTACCTCATTTATAGATGAGGAAACTGAGGCCTGGAGACAGGCAGTGATCTGTTCAAAGCTGCCCCTTGAGTTAGTGGCTGAGTTGAGACTCAAACTCAGACAGACAAGGCTCAGTGATGCGGGTGACATCTGATAGTTGTTCACAGACCAAACCAGAACAGGTTCTCCAAGAACTGAAGTTGAAAAAAAGCGCTTGATGCCACTCTGTTTTAATTTAAACAGATGTGTGCTTATGGATACACTAATATATACACACAAACAACGCATACATAAGGGTGATCATTTTTATAGCTGGAGTTATTCTCCCACTTAAAAATGAAAAGAGGAGTTCCTGCATATTTTGCTATAAAGCAAATTTCTATTTCAGCAACCCCTTTCTTCCCATTGATTTTCTTTAGAAAATCAAAGCAGCAGACTGTTGTAAAAAGGAAATTGACCTCTGGATTTAATAAAATTACCCAGGAATGTGGCAATCCACTCTAAATACATGTTTAAGAGGAAAACGAAAGCACTCCAATGAAATATTAATCAGGACCCTGAAAATATTAATGATACTTGGTGCTGAAAAGATTAAAGCAATAGCTGATTCATGCTGTTGTACCACAGAAACTAACACAACATTGCAAAGCAATTATATTCCAATAAATAAAGAAAAAAAAATGGTAAAGCAAAAATAAGAAGCATGATCGTGTAGCCCAACACCGTTTCATGTCACATGGGGCAGTTTTATCTTCTGCCTCATCCAGCTTCCCAATGTGCTCCCTCTGACCAAGGAGCACTCCCGGGGGAACCAGGTATCAGCAAACTTTACCCCCGGCTTCAAATATCTCAACAGCCTCCACATTTCTACCTGAAACAATGTTTTGAAGCATCCTCCGCTTTCCTGGCCATTTAAGTTCACCAGCATCTTTCCAAACACACTTGCCTGGTTACATGGCCACGAGTATCATAGCATCACCAGCCAGACTTTTACAGATGGATACTCTTCCTCTCTACACATTCAGAGTCCACATTTGTGAAGGAGCCTCCCCTGATTTCTATAATCAGACGTTGTCTTTCCCTCCCTGGACCAACCCGAGCCCTTTATTTGTAACTCTCTAGGAATCCTAAGGACTAGTTGTGTATTATTTTGGTTCAGACACTACTTTTTAAAAATTTCTTTTGTTGAAGTATGGTTGATTTACAATGTTACATTAACTGCAGCAATTACTAAATAAATACAGATTACCATACTAAGTCAGTCGGAAAAAGACAAATACCAGCTGATATCACTTATATGTGGAATCTAAAATGTGACACCAATCAACTTATGGATACTTCTTTCACTTACTGAAAGCTCTTTCAGGACTGCAGGCATGCCTGATTTCCACTCAAGGGGACAATGGAGTCATGAGTTTAAGCCTCTTGGTTGGCACTTCCATAGCCACTGTTGTCTCGCTGGTGGATGTGTGTGCTTTGTTATTATCTCTGTCTCACCACAGGGCAGCAGTTTCCTCTCTTTAATGAACTGCTGTAGCCCTCGGACCTAAAAGCAGCCCCATAGTAGTCACTAACTGGATTCCCAAAAGCAGGTGCAGATTTGGACACGAGACACTGTGCCTCCTAATATCACACACACATTTAAAGTGGGAATAACAATAATTACTGTTCCATACGGGGCTTCCCAGGCGGCACTAGTGGTAAAGACAGTGAAAGTCGCTCAGTCGTGTCCAACTCTTAGTAACCCCATGGACTCTACAGTCCATGGAATCCTCCAATCCAGAATACTGGAGTGGGGAGCCATTCATTCCCTTCTCCAAGGTGATCTTGCCAAACAGGGATCGAACCCAGGTCTCTGACATCCCAGGCGGATTCTTTACCAGCTGAGCCACCAGGGAAGTGGTAAAAAACCCGCTTGCCGATTCAGGAGATGGGGGTCCCATTCCTGGGTTGGATGACCTGGCAACCCACTCCAGTGTTCTTGCCCAGAGAATCCTATGGACAGAGGAGCCTGGCGGGCTACAGTCCATGGGGTCGAAAGAGTCCGGTCTGACTGAAGTGACTTCGCACGCATGCACATACCACTCCTTGTAGTCATTATTTTACATCCATGAGACCATCCAAGCTTACAAACAGGGAGGCAGGGATTACTATTGTATTCCACTTTTCAGATGAAAAAAACAAAGCTTGGAGGTGAGTTAACACAACCTGAAAATAATAAAGCAGAGTCACTGATGCTGAATTTGGTGTGCCTGTGGGTGTTACCTTTCAAAATGGAAGAAAGAGAAATTCAAAGGAATAAAGCCGCAATGGTAGAATCCATTATTCTCTGGCATCAGAAGAGGAGATATTTTCAGTTGAGAGAACCCCCTTGGGCACAGGTGTGTATGGCCCCCTCCACCTCCACGGGGCTGATGCTGAACCCTGAGCATTATCAGCAGGACTGGAGACTCTCCTCCACACCTCAAATCAAGAGCATCCCCTTCTTTTCCTTTGCAATCCTGATCGATGCCACTTAGTGAAATTATATCTTTCAGCAAATGTGTTTTCAGAACCTATACTGTCTAGTTAGTAGCTGTGGTTGACTCAAACAGGAGCCCTGCTTCCGGTCCTGTTGGAGTGTGAAGGTGCTGTGTTGCATGAACCTTGCTTCACACACATTCGCTTCCAGCTATGAATTTACTCTCTTAATAATGCATGGACGCTATCTCATTTACATATGCAACTAGGAACGTTTTTCTGTCAGTAGCCATTAACCACAGCTTCACAGGGGGAGATGTCTGGGGTCCCAGAAATACTGGAAGGAGTTTTGGAGCAGATGACAACCAACTCCCACAGGCATTCCTGGAGACGAGCCTAGACCTTCAGGGAATAAAGGAAATATTCCCCTGCTCCTTCGAGATGTTTCCTTGCTCCTCTTGCTACTGCTGTCCAGCCCTCTATACAACCAGAGAGTGAGTCCTCTTCTTGGGTTGAAACTGACTCCATCCTCCCCACTCTCTCCACCCACTCAGCTCTGGCTGTTCAGCTCTCACTGCTTTCCCCAAAATATACCCAGCACTTTCCTACCTCAGGGACTTTGCCCAGGGTCTATCTTCTGCCTGTAATCCTTTTCTCAGATAGTCACGTGACTCACTTCTTCCCTCCTTGCGTTAAAGTCTTTGTTCCAACCAGGTGCTCCCAGAACACCCTCTACTTAAAATGCAAACTATTCCCTACTATTCTGAACCACCCTTCTTTGCTTTATCATCCTCCATATGACTGTTCCCATCTTATAAATTATATATTTTATTTATCTGTGTTTTGTTGCCTGCATTCTAGAAGGTAAGCTCTATAAAGATGAGGATTTTTTTTTTTAATCTTTTCTCTATTGCTGCCAGCCCAGTGTCTAGAATGATACCTGGCACAAAGTAGGAACTCAATAACTATTGTTACATGAATAAATGGGTACTCTTAGGAAGGTCTCACAACACCAAAATTTAAAAAATGATGACTACCTCCCATGATCAAATGGGTATAGCTCTTCATAGCTCATGAAGCATATTTGTAACAAGCATCCCATGTATTCTCTGTCCTATGAACTGAACTGTGTCCCACCAAAATGTATATGCTGACAAACCCTAACATGACTCTATCTGGAGATAGGTAAGGGCTTTGGCTTTTCAGTGGTAAAGAATCCACCTGCCAATGCAGGAAACATAGGAGACTTGGGTTTGATCCCCAGGTTGGGAAGAACCCCTTGAGGAGGGAATAGCAACCCACTCCAGTATTCTTGCCTGAAAAATTCCATGGACAGAGGAGCTTGGTGGGCTGCAGTCCATGGGATCACAGAGAGTCAGACATGACTGAGTGATTGAGTATCCATGCAAGGCTTTAGGAAATAGTTAAGGTTGCATGGGGTCATAAGGGTGGGGCCCTAGTCTAATAGGACTGTGGCCTTTTAAGAAGAGGCTAGAAAGAGAGATTTTTTTTTTTTTCTTTCTCCCAGCCCTGTGATGATAGAGCAAGAAGGCAGCCATCTGCAAGCCAGGAAGAGAGCTCTCATCAGAAACCAAATCAGCTTTGACCTTACACTTCTAGCCTCTAGAACTGTGAGTAATAAATTTCTGTTGTTTAAGCTATCCAATCTATGGTATTTTGTTATGGCAGCTCAAGTGCACTAAAATATTCCACAAAATAGATCCTTCTAGGTAGATTTGATCATCCCATTCTCAAGATGCAATAGCTGAGATTCAGGGAAACAGAAGGATTCTCCCCAAGTTCATATGAGTAGTGGTGAGCCTGCTCTTATTCCACTGTATCTGGATGCCTGACTCAGAGCATAATCTGCCTCCAGTGCCCAAACCCCATTCACTTAGCTTCTTCCTTCATGATGCTGCTCTCTGACTAGTATCTATCTGCAAGGAGCCTGGCAAAGAAAACGACAGCATTTCAAACAGATCCCCTATGGCATGAAAGCTGTGAGGGCTTCTCATGAGCATCTGCATATTGGCCCAAGACAGAGTTCACATTTTAATTGGGTGTCATGTCCTTCTGCCTTGCTCTTCAAAATCTGTACCACCCTTCCATCACCACTTTCAGCCATCTTTGTTGATCAATCCATCTACTCACCCTCCATCCATCATCCATCCATTCAACATTTCCAAGTGCCTACTATATGAGTTAACACCATCTGTGCAAATTCGATTTTGTCAAAGGGGACCAGCAGGGAGAGGTGGCTCAATGAGCATTCTTCAAAGGCTGCCTGTGGGCCAGGTACTGTTTTGATACCCGAATTTTTGATCTCACTTAGTCATCAAGAGTTAGAGTAAGGCAACTTGCCCAAGGGTATGGTAGCAGAGCCTTCATCATTGGGCTTTGCAACATGAGTTTTCTCCATCACATGGTGCAACAGATGAGAACCATGAACCTGGAAGAGTAGCTTCAGGACTTCAGGAGTAGCATCCAGTTTCCTCATCTCCTGCCTTCCCCAGCCACACCTCTCATTCTTCTAGAATTGATGGATTCCTGCCATAACTGAAGAAGGCAAGTTAGGTTAAGGAAGACTTGACATACCATCAGTAACCAAAACATAGCAAGAGTTAATTAACACCATAAGCTCCTCATCATACAATTGCCACAATTATCCAAAGACGGAGCTACTGCTATTTTTATCATTTCACAGATGATAGAGAAGCGTGTCGGAGAGAGGAAGTAATTTGTAGAGGAGCCTGAAACCGCTACATGACAGGGCTGAGATTCAAATGCTGGTCTTTCCAAGAGGCAACTGGGACTAAAGAGGAAGTGGGAAAACAGAGACCTACAACAATGACAAATACCAAATGGGGCTACCATATGTGAAGCACAAAGCTAGGCTCTAACTGGGAACAGGGGTCAGGATGGGGGTTGCTGAATAAGAAAGGGGAGCTTAAGGTACTCTGCAGAGTCAGAGGAAGAAATCACAACCCAAGAGCTGAATGTGGGCCACAGTGAGTGGAGTTGACGAGGCATCTTTTAGGGTTCCAAGTGCTGGACTAATGTGACTATTGGGGATTCTGTCCCAACCATCCTGGGTTGAAGGCAGAAGAATAAACTGGAGGGAGAGCCCAGGAGAGCCTCTGAGTATGGAACCAACCAACCATCCTGATGCAGAAGGAGAGCCTCTCAGCAGAATCCTCAGATGCTCCACCATTTGCTCACTCAGCTGTGTCTCCCTGAAGTCCTGAAACGCAGTATGGTAAAAGGCAGACAAGGCACACATGAGAAAGAATGAGAACTCTGACATCAGATGGAGTTGTTATGAGCTCCATCTCCCTTGATTTTCAGCTCCAGGAGCCTGGGGAATTGTTCATTTCCCAGAGCCTCAGATCTTTAGCTGGGATACAGGGATGCTACCATCCCTCCTAAGGTGTCAAAAGCAAAAATGATATAAGACAGGGAAAGGGACAGAGAACATGGGTGATCATCAAAACAGGTTAGGGCTCCCTCCTCCCAAATGGGAAACCATTTGGTGTGAAGGAGAAAATAAAGAGTTGGAATGCTTTTTATAGTTTTTCAGGAGCTTATAATTTGTTTCGAATGCAGGGCACCAGAAGACAGAAAGGAACAAACGGAAGAAAACAATAAATTCTTCAGTCTCCTGGGGGGTTGCCTGCATTCCACATTGCTCCTCTAGTCGATCTTTTCAACATCAATCTGATCATGTCCCCTGTGACCAAAGAACTCTTCTCCCAGGCAAATGCTCGACAGAAGTGTGTACACATGTTCATGAGCAGTCACGAAAGTGTGCTCAACACCGTCCATAGTAGAGACGGGTCAGGAAAAATCACAGCAAGAACCTACTGCATAGTCATCAGAATATTTATTTTTTAAAACATTCTATTTTATACTGTAGCACAGCTGATTATGGTTAGATGGCATCACCGACTCAATGCACATGAACTTAGGCAAACTCTGGGACATAGTGGAGGACAGGAAAGCTTGGCGTGCTGCAGTCCATGGGGTCACAAAGAATCAGACACGGCTTCATGTCTGAACAACAACATAGCCAGTTATCAATGTTGTGATCGTTTCAATTAAGAAAACTAAGCATAACAAGTGTTGGTGAGGATGGGCAGCCATTAGAACTTTCGTACACTGCTGGTGGGAATAGAAAATGGCATAACCACTCTGGAACCAACTAGTAGTTTCTGAAAATTTAAACATACACCTATCATTAGGCCCAGCTGAAAATCAAGGGAGATGGAGCTCATAACAACTCCATCTGATGTCATTTTTATCTAGTAAAAATGAAAGCATATGTCCCAAAAGACTAGTAAGAAATATTCATAGCAGCTTTAACAGCCACAAACTGTAATGAGTCTGAGCAAGTTCTGGGAGTTGGTGATGGATAGGGAAGCCTGGCATGCTGCAGTCCATGGGATCGCAGAGTCAGACACAAATGAGCAACTGAATTGTAATAGCCCCAAATTGGAAACAAACCAAATAGACTTTAACATGGGAATGGTAAGCAAATTGTGGTATATCCAGAAAATGGAGTTCTACTAGAGGATTAAAAGAAAAAGAGAGACCAACTATGAACACTCAAACACACACACACAAACATCAATAGGAATACATCTAAAAATAATTACCCTAAGGGCAATTATCTAGACAAAGATCAGTACACATTATATGAGTTCTATTCCGGGTGAGCTATTTCAATTCCTAAAAGATGATGCTGTGAAAGTGCTACACTTAAGATGCCAGCAAATTTGGAAAACTCAGCAGTGGCCATAGGACTGGAAAAGGTCAGTTTTCATTCCAATCCTAAAGAAAGGCAATGCCAAAGAATGCTCAAACTACCGCACAATTGCACTCATCTCACATGCTGGCAACGGAGAAGGCAATGGCACCCCACTCCAGTACTCTTGACTGGAAAATCCCATGGATGGAGAAGCCTGGTAGGCTGCAGTCCATGGGGTCTCGAAGAGTAGAACACGACTGAACGACTTCACTTTCAGTTTTCACTTTCATGCATTGGAGAAGGAAATGGCAACCCACTCCAGTGTTCTTGCCTGGAGAATCCCAGGGAGGGGGAGCCTGGTGGGCTGCCATCTCTGGGGTCGCACAGAGTCGGACACGACTGAAGCAACTTAGCAGCAGCAGCAGCAGCACATGCTGGCAAAGTAATGCTCAAAATTCTCTAAGTGAGGCCTCAATAGTACGTGAACTGAGAACTTCCAGATGTCAAAGCTGGATTTAGAAAAGGCAGAGGAACCAGAGATCAAATTGCCAACATTCATTGGATCATCGAAAAAGCAAGAGAATTTCAGAAAAATATCTACTTCTGCTTCATTGACTACACTAAAGATTTTGACTGTGTGGATCACAACAAACTGTGAAAAATTCTGAAAGAGATAGGAATACCAGACCACCTTACCTACCTCCTGAGAAATCTGTATGAAGGTCAAGAAACAACAGTTAGAACCGGACATAGAACAATGGACTGGTTCCAAGTTGGGAAAGGAGTATGTCAAGGCTGTATACTGTCACCTTGCTTATTTAACTTACATTCAGAGTACATCATGCGAAATGCTGGGCTGGATGAAGCACAAACTGGAGAAATATCAATAACCTCAGATATGCAGATGACACTACCCTTATGGCAGAAAGTGAAGAGGAACTGAAGAGCCTCTTGATAAAAGTGAAAGAGGAGAGTGAAAAAGTTGGCTTAAAACTCAACATTCAAAAAACAAAGATCCAGTCCCATCACTTCAAGGCAAATAGATGGGGAAACAATGGAAATGGTGAAAGACTTTATTTTCTTGGGCTCCAAAATCACTGCAGATGGTGACAGCAGCCATGAAATTAAAAGATGCTTTCTCCTTGGAAGAAAAGCTATGACCAACTTAGACAGCATATTCAAAAGCAGAGACATTACTTCACAGTCAAAGCCATGGTTTTTCCAGTAGTAACTTATGCATAAGAGATTTGGACCATAAAGAAAGCTGAGTGCTGAAGAATGGATGTTTTTGAAATGTTGTGTTGGAGAAGACTCTTGAGAGTTTCTTGGACAGCAAGTAGATCAAACTAGTCAATCCTAAAGGAAATCAACCCTGACTATTCATTGGAAGGAGTGATGCTAAAGCTGAAGTTCCAATACTTTGGCCACCTGAAGAGAAGAACTGACTCATTGGAAAAGACTCTGATGCTTGGAAAGACTGAAGGAAGGAGGAGAGGGGGACAACGGAGGATGAGATGTTCGGATGGCACCATTGCCTCGATGGACACGAGTTTGAGCAAGCTCCGGAAGTTGGTGATGGATGGGGAAGCCTGGCATGCTGCAGTCCATGGAGTCGCCAAGAGTCAAACATGACTGAGCAACTGAACTGACTGATCTATATAACATTCAAGAAACTGCAAATTAATATATGGGGATAGCAGACCAGCAGTTGCCTGGCAGTGGGTGGACAGGAGAGAGGAATTACTACAGGACATGAGGAAACTTTGAGAGGGGTGGGACTATAAATATCTTCAATCTCCTGATGGCTGTGATGTTTTCATCACACACACACATATATAGATACACACACACTGATTTTATACATATGAATCATTAATGTGTGAAAACTTGTCAAATTGTACACTTGAAATATGTGCCATTTATTGATAATTTACACCAATTAGAACTCAGCAAATCTGGTTTTTGAAGACATGGACAAGAATGTTTACAGCAGCTTTAATCATAATAGCCTCAAACTGAAAATCGTATAAATGTCTATCAACGGTAGAATTAATAAATGTGGGTACATTCCTGTGACAGAATACTACACAGTAACGACAAAGTGCGGTCACAGGCAGCAGCATGGAGCATCTCACAAATAAGGAACAACAATGTAGGTTAGGTACAAAAGGATGTACAGCATGTAGAAAGCTTAAAAACAGATCTAAAAATAGTATACATTTGAAGAGTAGTGGGCTTCCCAGGTGGTAAAAAATCTGCCTACCAATGCAGGGGACACAGGAGAAGCAGATTCAATTCCTGGGTCAGGAAGATCCCCTGGAGGAGGAAATGGCAACCCACTCCAGTATGCTTGCCTGAAAAATCCCATGGACAGAGGAGCCTGGAGGGCTACAGTCTATAGAGTCACAAAGAGTTGGACATGACTGAGCAACTGAGCACGCATGCACACACGCAAGGGATTGGTGACTTTTAGGGAGAAAGAAAGGAAATGAAGACAGGGTTGAGCTCCTGGGATGCTGGTGATACTGGATTCCCTGCTCTCGATGATTTATGTAGGTATGTGTCCTCTTGTGATGATGCATTAAAACTGTAGACGTATGGTTTCTCCATTTTTCTATATGCAAGCTTTGCTTTAATAAATAAGATTTTTTTTTGAGTGTACAACGCATATCTTTATAGCAGATTTTTAATTTTTTTTGCTGGAGTATAATGCTTTACAATGTCATGTCAGTTTCGGGGAGAGGGCAGAAGATAAGGGGCTGGGGATCGGGGGGGGATGGAGTGGGATGGGGGCAAGCAATAACGTGATCAGGAACAAGGAAAAAGGGTGGCTGAGGTTGTGCACCTAGGAGTGTACACCTGGGCACTTCCTGCTTGGCAGGAATTTTCCTCATCCTGCATATGCAAAATGAATTCAAAAATATACATTTTTACAACTTTGCATTTGTTTCATGCTTCATAATTTACGGTTTGCAAGGTGGCAATCCTGGCAAGAATGAGAACCCTGTTCACCCAAGCACAGCCCTTGGGGTCTCCAGCATGTGTTTGAATGAACACAAAACACTTTCCTGTTCAGTAATGCAATGATTTCTCACAAGCATTCAAGAGATATGCCAGGAAAAGGGTGTTGGTTTCCTTCCCTAGAGGGGAAAGCCGAGGCTCCCAGGAGGTAAGACACTTCTTAGAGCGTGGACCAAAGCCTGGGTGCGGTTTGGGTCCTGGTGTGATGTCTCTTGGCCCTCTGCCTTCCGACAGGGCTGGAACCAAGAACCCAGTGCCCTCTGTCCAGGTGAGGCTCCCTCCCCTGTCTAGCTGTGGAAGCAGAAGTGGGTCAAGCCCTAAGCCTGGGGGTGGAGAGGCACATAGTGCTAAGGCTCCGCCTCACCTGCAGCGGCATTTTCTCTCCGGTTATGGGTGACCTTTTACTACTTCAAAGGCATGCATACCCTCCCTGCTGAGGACACACAAAGATGCAGTAAATTATCACAACAGCTCCGACAAAATGAAAGTGGGTCAAACCCATGAAAACACGCACACACCAAGAAGAAGGCCAAAAGGGGCAGCAGCAGCCAGTCCCACTCCAACAACCAAGGGACAGGCTACCGAGGACGCCCAGGTAGGAGTGAAATCACGCCATCCCTGGTGAGTGTCCCTGGTGAGTGTCGCTTAGCGTAATTATATCCCCAGAGAATCCAGGCTTCCAGATGGGCCTCAGAGCATCATTCACACACAGTATTTTCAGCCCAATAACATGGTTCTAATGAAGCAGGAAGGGAGAACAAGAATAATAAAATTAAAAAGTCAAATTTCTGTCTTTAATCTCCAGGGCTGCAAATAGGATGTGACAGGTTCAGAGGCAGAGAGGGGAGTGGGGCAAGAAGGGCCCCATTTCCAAAGGGGCCAAGCGTTCCTGGCTGGGTCCCTGAGTGGGGTGAGCTTTCATCCCAGTTCCTGAAGCTGACCTGCACACCTCCTTGGAGTCGGACGAGGGGAGCCTTAGCTGAAGGGAGCCAGGAAGAGACTCACAAAGGGAAATTCAAACTGTCTGTCGGCTTCTGCACCCCGCGTCCACTTGGGGAGGCCTTGGAGGACGTGGCCTTTAGCAGACCATGTCAGGTTGGAAGAGTAGTGTTCCAGCACATGGCTAGGAGCCTCTATGCACTTTTAAGCAGACGAGTTGTGCTCAGCCACGAGGTCCTGCCAACTGAGCCGGGCCTTCCTCTTGGGCCACTACTTTTTTTCTGACCTTTCCACAGTTCTCAGCCATTTATTCAATCTGTCCTGAGATGCACAGGAAGGTCCAAGGATGAACACCACTGCAGTCCCTGCCCTCAGGGAGCTCACAGCCAGACAGGAAGCCAGACAAGGGTAAGATTCTCAAAGTGCTCAAAGTATTTTGATAGAAAGTAGGTAATGAGACTGGGCTTTCCTGGTGGCTCAGCAGTAAAGAACCCGCCTGCCAATGCAGGAGACATGGGTTCGATCCCTGGGTTGGGAAGATCCCCTGGAGAAGGAAATGGCAACCTTGCTTGGAGAATCCCATGCACAGACGAGCCTGGTGGGCTACAGTCCATGGGGTCTCAGAGTTGGACACGACTGAAGTGACTGTTGCTGCTGCTGCTAAGTCACTTCAGTCGTGTCCGACTCTGTGCGACCCCATGGACTGCAGCCCACCAGGCTCCTCCGTCCATGGGATTTTCCAGGCAAGAGTACTGGAGTGGGGTGCCAACAAAGGTAACGAGACTGCGGATCAGGGTGAATGAGGAAGTCATCGTTTATGCTTTTCTTCTAGATCCTGAGAATCCACACAACCCTGCCTTAGCCACCATCGCAGCAGGGAAAACTACCCCGCCTCCAAGCAGGCCCTGCCATGTTCATCACCCTGTCCCACTTCACAACCAGACTCATTGGGTCCTATTCCTGAAGCACACCTCCCCTCTCATAGCAAAGCAAGCCACAGCTGCTCTGAGCTGTCAGACACCCAGACAGATGCTAGAGCAGCTTGTTCTAGAGGAACTAACACTCTTAGATGAAGACCAAGATAAGAGCCTTATTTCTGCTTCCTGAGACTGTCCTGGAACTCCATCTTGGGCTCACTGACCTTCCGTCTTTCCCAGGAAGTTGACTGCAAAACTGCCACGGAATGCGGAGTTGGGAGGAGTAGGTCCCAGTCCCGCGGCTCCAGTCCATCTATGTGCCTCTGGGCAAGCTGCTTCCTCACTGTGGACTCCTACTTGGTCTGCTACCAATGAGGGGATGGAAGAGACCATAGAGTACTCAGAAGTGAAGCTCCAAGGGTCACTGAGCAGGACATCAGCAAGGATGAATTTATACTATCTGAAAGCAGGGTTGGCCTTGGATGTGAGAAGAGCATCGAGGGAGGACTGGGGGAGTTTCTATGTCAACAAGGTCACTGGCCATTCTTTATATCCCTGAATACACAGGATACTCCTCCCATCAAGAATTCATGTCTCCTTTTGAGTCTCGACTATCTTGTGAATTGCTTTTTCCCACAGAATGCGAAGGGAGTGACAATGCCATTGTGGGGTCCGGACTCTTGGAGACCAGAAAGCTCCCATCTCAGCCCCCTTGGAGCCCTGAGCCACTTCCTGAGGTCAAGAGAACAAATGGGGAGACAGAGGAGCCTGTGAGCCCCTGGTTGTCCTAGCCGACTTAGCAGAGGCAATACACGTGTGAAGGAAGGCATCTTAGGTTTCCAAGCCCAAAGGAGTTTACAAATGACTGCAGCCACATGAGTAGATACGACGAGCAGAAATCCAGCTGGGTCCTGCCTGGTACAGCAATTCATGAGTAAATAAATGGGTATTGCTTTAAGCACTATGGTTTGGGCAGTTTATTTATTTATTTTCACAGCAACAGATAATCAAAACAGGTCCCAGTTATGAAAGCTGCAGACATACAACCTTACCAGGACCAGCACCAATAGCTAGAGACCTGGCTGAGGGTTAGGGACTTCAGGTACTGAAAAGCAGGACCTGAGAAAAACAGGTCACTGAAAATCTATTGTTACAAAGACCTTTCATTGTCATGGCCTGTGTTGTCCCAGGAATTAGCCAATGCTGGTTGGCTGAGTCCATGCAGGTGTCTCTCAAACACAGGCTCCAGACCAGCTCGGTTCCCAACACGAAAGAATAAAATTTCATCTAAAAATGCCCAATTATTTTTGGTGCTTCCCTCCTCTCCCCACTCTCCCCACTCTCCCCATCCCTACTCTCACTCAAAGGACCAGAGATGGAAAACCATGGAAACAAATGGGCTTTGTGTAGTTCTGAATGGGAAACACAGCATCTGGGGCTTACAAGAGCAAAAACTCCTGTGTTGCTAATACCTTTTTTTCCATGGGTGATTGTGTTGTGTTTTATTGTTGAAGAGAAGCAGACTCAAGTCATTTCTCCAGGCTTGAGGGGTCAGCATCCCTTATCCAGCTCAGTGTCTATAGGATTTACTCCCAGATAAACTGCACACACAATTCAAATCCCCCTTCAATATTCATAAATAGCTAATTTTTGAAAACCCTCTCTGCCAGCCATTGAATTGCACAGTTTATCTATGCTACCTTACTGAGTCCTTAGAACAAATCTTTCAGGTCATAATTATTGCCCCCATTCTTACACATTAGAAAACTAAAGGTCAGAGATATTAAACAATGTTTTAAAACTAAAAAGTGGTAGAGTTGATCTTTACACTGAAGTCTTCAGGGCCTCAAAGCCCATGCTCTTAATGGTCCCCCTAAACTGAATCAGCTCCCAGTCTGACGATTACCAGGACTGCTCACTTATACAGACAGACAGCTATGTATTCAGCATATATTTAATGACCACCTACTATGTGTATGAACAGAATACACACAGTTGTGTCTGCCTGTTTGCAACCCTGTGGACTGTAGCTGTCCACGGAACTCTCCAGGCCAGAATACTGGAGTGGGTAATTGTTACCTTCTCCAGGGCATCTTCCCAGCCCAGGGATAGAACCCAGATCTCCTTCATTGCAGGTGGATTCTTTACCAGCTGAGCCACCAGGGAAGCCCATGCATTAATGCAGTTGTTGCCAACCTTTTATGCATCAGGGACTGGTTTTGTGGAAAACAATTTTTCCACAGGTCGGGAGTGGGAGGATGATTTGGGGATGATTCATGCACATTATATTACATCTTATTACATTAAGACCAGCACAGCCCAATAAATAAATAAAAAATATACATAAAAAAAAGGAACAAGCATGGTCCCCAGTTGGAGTGAGTTTGCGTGTGTGTGTGCTAAGTCACTTCATTCATTCTGATTCATTACAACCCTATGGAGCTTGACAGACTCCCCTGTCCATGGGATTCTCCAGGCAAGAATACTGGAATGGGTTGCCACCCTCTCCTCCAGAGGATCTTCCTGGCCCAGAGATTGAACCTGTGTCTCTTATGTCGCCTGCATTGGGAGGTCCTTTATCTCCAGCACCACTGGGGAAGCCCCTGGAGTGAGCTTATATTCTAATAAATCAATGAATAATAGGTGAGAATCTGGGATTTTTCAGGTTAGAAAGAGCCATTTTACAACCTCAAGTCATGCTTACGTCTTACATAGTATCCCCACGAAGGTTTTGAATCCCTCCAAAAACAGGAAACTCACCATGTGTCCATGTAACAGGTCTGGTTTTAGATGTCAGTCACTCCTAGAAAGCTTTTCCTTACAGTGAATCCAAGTCCATCCATCAGGAGTGTCCACGTTTTGATTTGTGGACCCTCCTCAGGGCCACATACAGCGTGTCTAACTACGTATCTGTCCTGAGATAACTCGCCTGCCAGATAAATCTTACTTATGTCCTTAGCTGTTCCCCAACGTCATGATTTTGAGGTCTCCTTGCCATTCTCTCTCCTGAACTTGCTACATTATTTTTCTATACACTTCCCCAGCTTGGTTCAAAGAAATAAACTCAAAACTTACCAACATGCATGACCTCAAACACATGATGTCTCCTTTTTGAGTTCAAGAATCCTCAATTTTAAAATGAAGAAATTGGATTATACAGCTTCCAAGAGGAGACCGTAATGGAACGAACCCTAGATGTTCAATTTCATTTATTTCCACCGCTGCTGCTAAGTCTGCCCACCCCTCTATCATCCTGTAACCCCTTTTAAAGTCCTACCATTCAGTACATAGATGTGAAATCAGAAGACCTGGGTTTGAGTCCCAGCTCTGGCATTAACAGCTAAGTGACTTTGGGTGTGTTATTTAACTGCGCTGTTTCAATTTCATCACCTGTAGGTCTGGGGCATCACTCCTTTCCCTCCTGGCTTGCAAGAGTTGTCACGGAGGCTGTGGGTGAAGGTGAGGATGCTGTAAGTGAATGCACTCTTCCATCAGGATGCTGTCCAGTTAAGAGATGACACGTCGTTGCTGTTTTCACCAGCAGCACCATGGACATCATTCTATTGGGTTGGCCAAAAAGTTTGTTTGAGTTTTCCAGAAGATGGTACAGAAAAACTTGAATGAAGTTTTTGGCCAACCCAATGTTTTTTTTTTTTTTTTGGTTTTAGATACACTTACTTAGCACACTTCCAATGCACTTGGGGACTCCAATTCTATGTGAAAATTCAATCCAATTTAAATAATTCTAGAAAAGGGACTGTGTGGCCAGAATTGTCCCTCCTAATGAGAGCATCGTGCCCTGTGATGTTTCAAGAGAGGAAAGCTATTTAGGAAAATGCTAGGGTAAATATTTTCATAGGCAATAGCTTTTGGCAAGAGGAAACCTCAGGGTGGTGGGAGAGCCATCTTTGGCTGGACCTAAGATCTAGATGGTCTGCGGTTTCAGCCCCTACACCCCAGGGACAGATGAGTCGGCAGAGGACTGTCTCCTGCTCTACATCTCACCCTCCTCCGGTCATCCCTCCACACTCCCCCACGCCATCCTTCCCCACTTCCTACCTCTCCCTTGCCTCCCACTCCTGCAGGAGCAAACCCACGACCCCCAGCAGGACTCACACATCGATAACACTGTTCTTCCAGTCCCCTAGTCGGATCCGACAGTTGGACAATCCTAAACTGTCCCTCCTCCATCCAACCCATCATAATATTTCATACCCATATAAAGCACACAGTTCCTCCCAACCTTTATTCATCTGATCAATTCAACTCACCCTTTCAAACACAGTAGAGAATTTGCCTCTTCCAGGAATCCCATGCTGATAACCTCCAGAAAATCAGCCCCATATGCATAATTATTTCCTCTTCTGTGATCATTTTTAACCTTAAACAGCACTGTGTTTTCCCATAGTGAGATTCTCTGTTTAGCTCTCTGAACTATGAGAGCGAAGTCGAGACCCCAACTATCTGAGTCTCCAGCACCCAACAGTGTTCTGCCCACAGAAAAGCATCTGACACAGATGAGAATCAGGTAGAAGTATCTCAAATAAGCAAAGGTATTGAAAGGATTCTGCACCATCATGATTAGACTCTGGACCCCCATCTGCAAACTGAGCACTGTAACCTTTCTGTGGGCCTGAGCCCTCGAAAGCAAAGAATGGATTCAAAAAGACAAAGGGGAGAATGTAACTCAGCTCCTTTCCTTGTCAGACAGGACATTATGACTGCTAGAAAATGTGTAAATAGCAGGACAGATTACTCATCACCAGATCAGAAAAGGGCAGAAAACGGAGCTATTTTTCACAATTTTAGTTGCATGCACGGGGGAAAAGCCAGGTCTGTAACATGTACATATAATGAAACTGTCAAATGGCCTTCTTCTTGGGTATGAGGGCTGATGCAGTCACTCACAAGGTTGCTTGGCTACAGAGAATCCTTGAGTAACCTCTGTTTGTTTAGTCTGAATAACAGAATACAGAGCTCAGATGTCAGAGGCCTGTAGACTTGCTCTGGGTTGGAAAATTCCTGCCCACTTAGGAATTTTAATCTTCCTAAAACCAATCCAGTTTTAGTTCCTATTTCACTAAACATAAAAGACTTTTATTGAGTACCTAGTATGTCTTTCTCCAGGGGATCTTCCTCACCCAGGGATTGAACCTGCATTCCTGCATTGGCAGGCAGATTCTTGACCACTGAGCCACCAGAGAAGCCCCCTTGGAGAAGGAAATGGCAACCCACTCCAGTATTATTGCCTGGGAAATCTCATAGAAAGAGGAGCTTGGACGGCTACAGTGCCTGGGGTTACAAGAGTGGGACACGACTGAGCGACTAAATGATTATGTCTTTGGTCAGGAAGGAAACTCTTGACCAAAGACATAAGAGCAAGTATGAATCCATCTCTCCAACTTCAAGTAGCTTTCAGATGACCTGGGAGCACATGTGAGTTGTGTTCATGATTGCACACACATGAAAAAATGTGTAGAACTGCATCAGTCAGCTCCTCCTATTTCCAGGGGAGGGCAGCCTGTAAAATGCTTGGATTCCCGGTTCAGATGAGATGCATTGTGATTGGGGCTTGCGGATGGACATTTTTATTTTATATGATGTATTTATTTATTTATGTATTATTTTTGGCTGTGCTGTGTCTTCCTTGCTGCATGGACTTTTCTCCAGTTGCAGTGCCTGGGCTTCTCATTACCATGGCTTCTCCTGGTGCAGAGCACGGGCTCTAGACACAGGCTCAATAGTTGGGTGCACAGGTTTAGTTGCTCCGTGGCATGTGGTATCTTCCTGGACCAAGGATCAAACCCATGTCTCCTGCATTGGCCGGTGGATTCTTTACCACTGAGCCACCAGGGAAGCCTACAGATGGGCATTTACTCTCATGAATCAAACCTGCTCTCTCTACTACTGATTCAGGGAAAGACACACTCCTCATTTTGTGCAATCTCTTTTCTGAAACTCTTTATCCAGAAAAGTCAAATTCCTGAGAACAGCAGAGGAGCGAAATTTTGCTTTATACTAGCAGCATCACGACTAATCCCTTTCTCAGAGGAGCTTCATGGCATCAGGCAAGCTGGCAACGTGAGGCTTCTCTCTAATCCCCTCAGCTCATCTCCCTCTAGTGAATCCAAACATTACACCAGCGCCAGAGCCTGGCAGCCTACAACACTCACTGAGTGATGGGAAACGCAGAGGCTCTGTTATCAGAACACGTGGGTGGTCCTAGCTCTGCCACTTATAAGCTGCGCATCTTGGGTTTCACAGCCTCCCTCTGTCTGACTCAATTTCCTTGCCTGTAAAATGGGATTGAGGGTCTAAGGATCAGAGACGATGATGTATGTGAAATCACCTTGTTAACTGTAAAGATCTATGTGAGTAAGGACTAATTATCAGTTAGTTTGTGATTATGCAGATACACTCTTCCTAAAAACCTGGGTGTCCTGTGAACAGGAAGGTTCTTATCTCCTTCATTTTTGGATTTCCTGAACCTGATACAATGCCTGACACTTAATGAGCAAGCACCTCAATGAATCCATGGTAAATTAATAAGTGAACAAATTGGAAGTTCATTCCCTAGAGGTTAAGGTGACTGTCTTCCCTCTAAGTTGAAAGGAATGAAAGAGGAAGCTTAATCCATAGAAAGTTTGGAATCCTCAGGATGAATTTTAAAATATTTAGTATTTTCTGGATAGGATGTGAGCACACATTTGTGTGTGTGTGTGTATGTGCTGATTATTCCTTCTGTGGCTGGAAATCTGCATTAAATTTGAATAATACCATTGCCCTGAGAAACTTTTGGCTCTTGGTTATGTAAATGTCTTTCTCAGGATTAAGAGAACAAAACTGGGTGAATAGGTCGTGCTCTCATTCTCATTCTCAACTCATTCATTCATTTGTTCATTATTCATTCATTCACTGGCAGCAAATGGTTCTGTGCAAAAGCCAAGCCTCCTTATAAGGGGGAAAATGCCTAACCCAGCCTTTCGGCTAGTAAACTCCTACTGACCCTTCCAGACCTCGCTGCCTCTGAGCCTTGAACCACTTGAAACTCTACTACTGTCTCTGCATGTGGTATTAACCACCATCCTTTATCCTCAGTTTTAGAATCTCAAAGCCCAAAATGCTGACACTTTCCCTCTATAGACATCATTCCTGTTGCTCAGATATACTGTCACCAGAATCCTCCCAAAAGCCCAAAAGCCCCCTAAAAGACTGTTCATTGTAAATCTACACAGAGTCTACACAGAGAATGGCAGTGACTGTGATAGTCCTAATCCAAACTTTGGGCTGTAAATCAAGCACATTGGACCCCACAGATAAGGTGTCTATCACCTCCCCAGCATCCCACAACCACTTTCTGAGACTACCCAACACAACTGTTCACCCATCTCTAGGTCTACCTCTGCCTCTAATCTCACTTTTCTTTTTTTTTTTCAATTTTATTGGAGTATAGTTGATTTACAATGTTGTGTTAGTTTCTGGTGTATAGCAAAATGAATCAGTTACAGATACATATTCACTGTTTTTGAGATTATTTTGCCATAGAGGTCATTACAGAGTACTGAGTAGAGGTCCCTGTGAGTATGTCCTTATTATTTATCTATTTATAGATAGCAATATGTATATGTCAGTCCCAATCTCCCATTTATCCCTCTCTCTCCCTTCTCCCCACCATAGCCAAAGGTTTGTTTTCTATATCCATGACTCCTTTTGTGAATAAGTTCATATGTACCCTTTCTTTAGATTCCACATATAAGCAATATCGTATGGTATTAGTCTTCTTGTGTCTGACTTATTTCACTCAGTATGACAATTTCTGGGTTCATTCATGTTGCTGCAAATGGCATTACGTTGCTCTTTTTTATGGTTGAGTAATGTTCCATCATATATATGGCATATCTTCTTTATCCATTCCTCTATTGACGGACATTTAGGTTGCTTTCATGTCCTGGCGATTGTAAACAGTGCTGCAATGAATGCTGGGGGTCCATACATCTTTTCAAATTATGATTTTCTCCAGGTATATGCCCAAGAGTTATAACTTCACTTTTCTATGCCTCATCTCCTCTCCCTTCTCCTCCCCTCCATCTTCTTCTCTCATGTTTATTCCAATTTTATACTTAGTTCTCATGTGCCAGCCCCAGGTTGGGGTGGATAAAACTTTTATGTGGGGCTTACTGTTCCAACTCTTCACCACACTCCCTGCCCTTTATTCCCCTTCCCTTCATGTCTCAGCCACCACTCAACTCCTGTGAAATAACATTTCCTTTCCATGTTTTATGCCTCTGAATTTCGTTCTCCCTGGGTTGCTGCCTCTATCTCAGACTGGAGGCTCTGTTGTTATTATAATCATATATTAAGTTTAATGTGTCCACAAGGCATTTTACACACTCATAAAAATGAGACCTTCTAAGAGCTCCTGTGCTGAAGACAATGGAAATAGGCTCCCGGGTCTTAGCTGGTGGGTACCTCATGCCATTATGGCCTCTAAATGTGCAAAGCTGGGGGTGGTTGTTTGTTGTTGCGTGTGTTACTTGGGTGATAAATACAGCATCTGAAGAGAAGTAAAAGATTTCCCAGCTTATAAGCAGAGTTGAAGTCTTGATTACCACCATTTGGGCCACATCCTACGGTATTAGTGATATTAACAATAGGTGACATTTACTGAGTACAGACTGCACACCAGATCGTTCACTAAACATTTTATATGCATCATCCCACAGAAACTTCCCAATGGCCCTGTGCAACAGATAGTATTTAATTCAGACGGATTTAATAAAAGAAGGCAATTGAGACACAGAGAGGTTAAGTAGCCAATTCAAGGTCAAACAGCGCAGAGGTGGGAAGACTGGAATTATTCCAACCCAGGCTGTCTGGTCCCAGATCCTACCTGCTTCAGCATACACAGACATAGCATTGGAAGCGATCCACCTTTAAGGTCAGGCAACTCAAATGAGTCAAAGACAAATGTGATAGATGGAATGGATGCTGTAGATGTCCTTCTACAAAAGCTCTGCCCCAAGTCCCTTCTCTGTTGCTCTCTGACAAGGACTCAAGTACCAATAAGACCTCCACCCCCAAGAGGTTATATTTGCCAACCTCAGAGACAATGGACAATAAAAGTAAGGACTCAGAGAGAGAAAAAAAAGCAAATCTCTTTGTACAGAGGGAGCTGTACATGCTGCAGACCGGCAGAGGAAGAAAGAAGAGTAAATCTGATGTTTCCTCCACAGAATACTAGCTCTGTAAACAATCTTCCATGCTTTCTAGTCCAGTTTGCTAATGGCGGATAATGGATCAATTAGCCAAATGATTTCCATTGCTTCTCAGCTTCATCAACAGTGCTTGCACTTCACTCACCCCTTTCCCTCTTTGTCCCCTATTTTCTTCTCTCAAGGCATCCATGGTCTACATATGATTTCACATTGATATCAATGGATACTCTTTATAAAATTTTAATTGGAGTATAATAGATTTACAAAGTTGTGTGTTAGTTTCTGCTGTACAATGAAGTGAGTCAGCTATATGAACATTGCTCAGTCGTGTCCAACTCTTTGTGACCCCATGGACGATACAGTTCATGGAATTCTCCAGGCCAGAATACTGGAGTGGGTAGGCTTTCCTGTCTCCAGGGGATCTTCTCAACCCAGGGATCGAACCCAGGTTTCCTGCATTGCAGGCAGATTCTTAACCAGCTGAGCCACAGGGAACATATACATATATCCCCTCCCTCTTGGACTTCCCTCCCACCCCTCTAGGTCATCACAGAGTACAGAGCTGAGCTTTCTGTGCTATACAGCAGCTTCCCACTAGCTATCTGTTTTACACATGGTGGTGTATATATGTCAGTCCTAATCTTGCAATTTGTCCCAACCTCCTTCCCCCTTCCCTCTGTCCACAAGTCCTTTCTCTACATCTGTGCCTCTATTCCTGCCCTGCAAATAGCAAACCCACTACTGGGCATATACCTTGAGAAAACCATAATTCAAAAAGACACATGTACTCCAGTGTTCACGGCAGCAGTATTTACAATAGCCAAGACATGGAATCAACTTAAATATCCATCAACAGATGAATGAATAATGAAGATGTGATACATATACACAATGGAATATTACTTGGCCACAAAAAGGAATACAATTGGGTCGAGTACCCTTTTTAAAGTACAAGGAAATCAAACCTCAGAGGCTGTTCTCTACCCAGAGCCATGAAGCCTGCTGGTCTTCCAGGTGGTGCTAGTAGTAAAGAATGTAGGTGATGTAAGAGATGCAGGTTCGATCCTTGGGTTGGGAAGATCCCCTGGAGGAGGGCATGCCAACCCACTACAGTATTCTTGCTAGAGAATCCCATGGACAGAGGAGCCTGGCAGGCTTCAGTCCATAGGGTCACAAAGAGTTGGACATGACTGAAGCGACTCAGCACACACACATGAAGCCTGTTAGTGCAGAGGGTGGGCAAGGTTTGTACTCCCAGCTCCCAGAACAGTGCTCCTTCCAAGCAATGTGGAAAATCAGGGAGGGAAAAGCACCCTTTCTTCCTAAATTATGCCCAGCAGAAGGGAGGGCTGATTAACCCAAACTAGCGGCATCCCATTCAAATACTTTCTTATCTGAGAAATCTGACAGAGTTTGAGTTCAGTCTCATCTGCCAGATAGACCCTAAAACATGTCCCAGATTGCTGTCTCTTCCTACCTGACATTTGCACTAATGCAACATCCTCAGCCCCAGAGCCTGTGAATTATTGCTGTCAGAGCAGCATAAAAGGACACACTTCACTCCAGGGCTCCACGAGAAGAGGTAATTGAAGGACACACTCACTGGCGCATGCAAACTCACAAAACAGAAACTAAGGCCCAGTTTTAGGAATTCAGCATAAAATGACAACTAAGAGCAGCATCAGGTCTGTCCTTATAGAGTCAGTCTTCTAATGAGGAGACAGAGAAAAAAGACAGATGTCAGTTTGGTGTGCTTCTTGAAGACTTGAAGGATGAGAAGAAACAATCCTGTGAAAACTGAGAGGAGAGATCCAAAAGTCCCGCTTTTGGAAAAATCTTGGTACGCTCAGGTATCTCTCAGATGGACCAGTGGGACTGCAGCACAGTGAGAGAGGAGAGAGGAATAAGATAGGAGGTGGCCAGCAGTTGAGTGCAGTCAGTTCAGTCGCTGAGTCGTGTCTGACTCTGCAACCCCACAGACTGCAGCAGGCCAGGCTTCCCTGTCCATCACCAACTCCTGGAGCTTGCTCAAACTCATGTCCATAAAGTCAGTGATGCCATCCAACCATCTCATCCTCTGTTGTCCCCTTCTCCTCCCACCTTCGATCTTTCCCAGCATCCGGGTCTTTTCCAATGAGTCAGTTCTTCGTATCAGGTGGCCAAAGTATTGGAGCTTCAGCTTCAGCTTCAGCATCAGTTCTTTCAATGAATATTCAGGACTGATCTCCTTTAGGATGGACTGGTTGGATCTCCTCACAGCCCAAGAGTCTTCTCCAATACCACAGTTCAAAAGCATCAATTCTTTGGCGCTCAGCTTTCTTTATGGTCCAACGCTCACATCCATACATGACTACTGGAAAAACCATAGCTTTGATTAGACAGTCTTTTGTTGGCAAAGTAATGTCTCTGCTTTTTAATATGCTCTCTAGGTTGATCGTAGCTTTTCTTCCAAGGACCAAGCATCTTTTGATTTCATGGCTGCAGTCACCATCTGATTTTGGAGCCCAAGAAAATATTTCCCATTGTTTCCCCATCTATTTGCCATGAAGTGACGGGAACGGATGCCCTGATCTTAGTTTTCTGAATGTTGAGTTCAGAATGCTAAGTGGGCAGGACCACATAAATCATAGCATATAACTTAGGCTTTTTTTCTATGTCTGATGAGAAGTCATTAAAAGGCTTCAAACTTCAAAGAGATATGATTTGACCTATTCTTTCAAATAACCTTTTATTGTGGAAATTTTCAAACATATAAAAAGTATGCAAAATAGTATAATGAACCCCTAAGCACTCATCACCCAACCTCAATAATTATCAGCATTTTGCCATTCTTGAATCATCTATACTTCCACCCACTCTCCACTCTCCTCACATTTATTATTTTTCACAGTTCTAGTTTCCTTTTTTTTAAGGTAAAATTTACTACAATTAAGTGTATAAATCTGAGCTGTATTATTTTGACAAATGAAATCTACATTCCTTTCACAGAACACTTCCAACTTCCTACAAAGTTCCTTCATGTCCCCTCCCAGTCAAACACCACCCACTCCCCATCCCAAGATGCACAGACTGTTCTTGCCACCTTTTAATCGTAAATTTGTTTAGTTAATTGTTCTAAAAGTTTATATCCATGAAATCATACAGTTTTCTTATGTTTGGCTTTCTTATGTTTTTCTTATGTTTGGCTTTTACTCAGCGTGTTATTTTTGAGATTCATAAATTTCTATGCATGTAGTTTGCCTTTTTATTTTTTAGCTGATTGGTATTCCATTGGCTAAATGCACAATATGTTGTCAATTAACTTGTAGATAGACATTTGGGTTCTTTCCAATTCAGGGCCATTGTGAAAAAACCTGCTGTGAATGTTGTACCATTCTTTCCATGGACACATGTTTTTGTTACCCGTGGATAAATGCCTAGGAGTACAATTAGCTGATACCTCACTGAAGTATTGGCAGTAGAGTAGATAGACGCACAGATAGTAGCAAGAAAACCAGCTAAGATGTAATTATATTAACCAGTTAAGAGAAGAGACATTATAAAGGCTTACACTGGGAAGGCATCACAGTAAGACTGGAAGGAGATATATTTGAAAGATGTATTGATTAACACAATTAATACTATTTGTTGGTGAAGTAAATGTGCAGGTAAAGAAACTGGACGCATCAGGGATGACTAATAGGTCTCTAGCTTGTTTAAACTGGGTGCATATTGAAATTACTGCAATGGAGAATGTAGAGAAAGAAAAACACAAATAATATATAAGGCATCCAAGGGTTCATCACAGAGAGCAAGGCATGAGACATCCGTGAGCAGACATTAAGGAAGCACTTAGAGGTTGGACCTCAAGGAAAAGCAATTCCACTGTGACCCTTGCATTCAGTCTCCACCTTCCCAAGACCCAGATTTCTCCCAAAAAATACCTCAAGATGTGCTAGAGGATTGGAAAAAATGGATTTTATTTCATAGTACTTTATTTACTCTGATAAACTGGTACCAGAAGACCAATAACTACCTGGTATAGTTCCTAGTTCAGTCGCCCAGTCATGTCTGACTCTTTAAGACCCCATGGACTGAAGCATGCCAGGCTTCCTTGTCCGTCACCAACTCCTGGAGCCTACTCAAATTCATGTCCACTGAGTCAGTGATGCCATCCAACTATCTCATCCTCTGTCATCCCCTTCTCCTCCTGCCTTCAATCTTTCCCAACATCAGAGTCTTTTCAAATGAATCAGTTCTTCGTATCAGGTGGCCAAAGTGTTGGAGTTTCAGCTTCAGCATCAGTCCTTCCAATGAAAATCCAGGACTGATTTCCTTTAGGATTGACTGGTTTGATCCCCTTGCAGTCCAAGGGAGTCTCAAGAGTCTTCTCCAACACCACAGTTCAAAAGCATCAATTCTTCAGCGCTCAGCTTTCTTTATGGTCCAACTCTCACATCCATACATGACTAATGGAAAAACCATAGCTTGAATAGACAGACCTTTGTCAGCAAAGTATTGTCTCTGCTTTTTAACATGCTGTCAAAGTTGGTCATGGCTTTTCTTCCAAGGAGCATGCATCTTTTAATTTCATGGCTGCAGTCACCATCTGTGGTGATTTTGGAGCCCAAGAAAATAAAACCTGTCACTGTTTCTACTGTTTCCCCATCTATTTGCCATGAAGTGATGCAACTGGATGCCATGATCTTATTTTTTTGACTGTTGAGTTTTTAGCCAGCTTTTTCACTCTCTTCTTTCATTTTCATCAAGAGGCTCTTTAGTTCTTCACTTTTTTCCATAAGGGTGGTATCATCTGCATATCTGAGGTTTTGACATTTCTCTCAGCAATCTTGATTCCAGCTTGTGCTTCATCCAGCACAGCATTTCTCATGATGTACTCTGCATATGAATTAAATAAGCAGGGTGACAATATACAGCCTTGACGTACTCCTTTCCGGATTTGGAACCAGTCTGTTGTTCCATGTCTGGTTCTAACTGTTGCTTCTTGACCTGCATACAGATTTCTCTGGAGGCAGGTAAGGTAGTCTGGTATTCCCATCTCTTTCAGAATTTTCCACAGTTTGTTGTGACCCACACAGTCAAAGGTTTTGGCGTAGTCAATAAAGTAGATGCTTTTTTGGGAACTCTCTTGCTTTTTCTATGATCCAATGGATGTCAGCAATTAGATCTCTTGTTTCTCTGCCCTTTCTAAATCCAGCTTGAACATCTGGAGGTTCTCGGTTCTTGTACTGTTGAATCCTGGCTTGGAGAACTTTGAGCACAACTTTGGTTGTGTGTGAGATGAGTGGAATTGTGCAGTAGTTTGAACATTATTTGGCATTGTCTTTCTTTGGGATTGCAATGAAAACTGACCTTTTTCAGTCCTGTGGCCACTGCTGAGTTTTCTAAATTTTCTGGTATATTGAGTGCAGCACTTTCACAGCATCATCTTTCAGGATTTGAAATAGCTCAACTGGAATTCCATCACCTCCACTAGTTTTGTTTATAGTGATGCTTCCTAAGGCCCACTTGACTTTGCATTCCAGGATGTCTGGCTCTAGGTGAGTGATCACACCATTGTGGTTATCTGAGTCATTAAGATCTTTTTTGCATAGTTCTTCTGTGCATTCTTGCCACCTCTTCTTAATACTTTCTGCTTCTCTTATTTGAGCTGGTGGCTCAGAGGTTAAAGCATCTGCATGCAATCCAGGAGATCTGGGTTCAATCCCTGGGTTGGGAAGATCCCCTGGAGAAGGAAATGGCAACCCACTCCAGTATTCTTGCCTGGAGAATCCCATGGATGGAGGAGCCTGGTGGGCTACAGTCCATGGGATCGCAAAGAGTCAGACATGACTGAGCGACTTCACTTTCACTTTCTGTTAGGTCCATACCATTTCTGTCCTTCATTGAGCCCATCTTTGCATGAAATGTTCTGTTGGTATCTCTAAGTTTCTTAAAGAGATCTCTAGTCTTTCCTATTCTATTGTTTTCCTCTATTTCTTTGCACAGATCACTGAGGAAGGCTTTCTTATCTCTCCTTGCTATTCTTTGGAACTCTGCATTCACAAGGGTGTATCTTTCCTTTTCTCCTTTGCCTTTCACTTCTCTTCTTTTCTCAGGTATTTGTAAGGCCTCCTCAGACAACCATGTTGCCTTTTTGCATTTCTTTTTCTTGGGGATGCTCTTGATCACTGCCTCCTGTACAATGTCATGAACCTCCATCCATAGTTCTTCAGGTACTCTATCAGATCTTAATCGCTTGAATCTATTTGTTACTTCCACTGTATAATCAAAAGGGATTTGATTTAGGTCATATCTGAATGGTCTAGTGGTTTTCCCTACTTTCTTCAATTTAAGTCTGAATTTTGCAATAAGGAGTTTATGATATGAGCCACAGTCAGCTCCCAGTCTTGTTTTTGCTGACTGTATAGAGCTTCTCCATTCGGCTGCAAAGAATATAATCAATCTGATTTTGGTATTGACCATCTGGTATTGCCCATGTGTAGAGTCTTCTCTTGTGTTGTTGGAAGAGGGTGGTTTCTATGACCAGTGTGCTCTCTTGGCAAAACTCTGTTAGCCTTTTCTCTGTTTCATTTTGCACTCCAAGGCCAAACTTGCCTGTTACTCCAGGTATCTCTTGACTTCCTACTTTTGCATTCCAGTCCCCTATGATGAAAAGCACATCTTTTTTGGGTGTTAGTTTAGACGGTCTTGTAGATCATCATAGAAGCCCAGCAGGAAGCTTCCATAAGCCTCTTATTCTTATCCATCAGAGAGCAGACAGAATGAAAACCACAATCACAGAAAACTAACCAAACTAAACTGATCACATGGACCACAGCCTTGTCTAACTCAATGAAACTATGAGCCATGCCACGTAGGACCACCCAAGATAGACAGGTCACAGTGGAGAGTTCTGACAAAATGTGGTCCACTGGAGAAAGGAATGGCAAACTACTTCAGTATTCTTGCCTTGAAAACCCCATGAACAGTATGAAAAGGCAAAAAGATATGACACTGAAAGATGAACTCCCCAGGTTGGTAGGTGCCCAATATGCTACTGGAGAAGAGTGGAGAAATAATTCCAGAGAGAATGAAGAGACAGAGACAAAGCAAAAACAATGCCCAGTTGTGGATGTTGATGGATGAAAGTAAAGTTCAATGCTGTAAAGAACAATATTGCTTAGGAAGCTGGAATGTTAGGTCCATGAATCAAAGTAAATTGGAAGTTGTTAAACAGGAGATGACAAGAGTGAACATCAACATTTTAGGTATTGGTGAACTAAAATGGGCCGGAATGGGTGGATTTAATTCAGATGATCATTATATCTACTACTGTGGGCAAGAAGAAATAGAGTAGTCCTCATAGTCAACAAAAGAGTCCAAAATGCAGGATTTGGGTGCAATCTCAGAAATGACAGGATGATCTCTGTTCATTTCCAAGGCAAATCATTCAATATCACAGTAATTCGAGTCTTTGCCCCAACCACTAATGCCAAAGAAGCTGAAGTTGAATGGTTCTATGATGACTTACAAGACCTGGTATACCATGCAAGGAAAAATTCTGAAACTACATTCAGGGTTGGCAGGCAGCAAGGAGTGATGTGGTTGATAAGCAATGTCTTCCATGGACAAAGAATCACAGTGGGGTGGAAATCAATTCAGATATCATCTATGGCTGATCAAGTAGAAATCTGTGACTATAACAATATGAAAAGTGAAGAACATGATCTGGAATAGCCAAGCATAGATAATGTTGTTAAAGAGAAATATCACGGGCTCAAAATGGCATGACTTGTGCCAAAACCCATGATACCAAACCTAGATTTAATACCTAGCCTAAATGCAGCTTTGACCTTCCCCAGAAATACACTCATAACTGGTCAATCTGGAATTTTCTGATCAGCACCAATGAGGAACTAGCCTTCTCCATCCCCCATGAAAGAAGAAGCAATCTGCAAGATAAAGCTCTTTCCTTTCCCCTGAAAAAAGAAGACACCCTGGCCTAAAATAATCCTTTCCTCTCTTTTGCTAATATTAATAGCTCCCTTGCCCCACCCTTCTTCCTATAAAAATCTTCCATTTTGCACAGTCCTTCGGAGAGCTCTTCTTTATACTAGATGGATGCTGCCCTGATCCATTAATCATTGAATAAAGCCAATTAGATCTTCAAATTTACTCGGCTGAATTTGACTTTTAAACAGATTTGGTGGCAGTGGTGGGATCTAAAGTGAACTTCCAACAGTGTTCAGGGACAACAGGAAACACAGGCAGGGAGCCCATGAACTCTTTTGACTTTAGTGACTTTCTCTCCATTTCTGAGGACCTTTGGAAACTTCCTCGTGGTTTGAGCTCTGCTCTCTTCGCCCTTGAGCTCCTGATCCAATACGCTTTCCTTTATGGATAAGGTCATTAAAGCTGGTAGACAATTCTACCCAGAGCCCAACTGAGCTGGCAAAGGATTCTTCTCTGAGCCAAGGCCCTAACTTTTCAGACCACAGTTCTCTGGGTGCAAACCCCCAGTCCTCAATTCTGTCCCCAGATTAGGAACTGCTGTAGTTCCCCACTCATTTGGAATTCTTCCCCAGATTCCACGTCAGAAACTGTTGGTGGCAGCTGCAGTTCTCCATTTGTTTAGAATCAGTCTGCTGCCTCCATTCTTTGAGGTCTGCTTATTCAGCCCTTTCCTCCCAAAGTTCAGTGGGAATTGTTGGTGGTTACCAGTTGGACCTGGACTGGGTCCAACTCAAGAATTGAACTGGACTGGGGACAGAACTGGGTCTGAGATCTCCAGTGGGAGGCTTCAAGTGGATATTAAATAAAGGTTAGCTGCTAATGGGACTCTCATAAATTTAAAAAAAAAAAAAAAGTTGAAAACATTGATGAGTAGAAGTCAAGAATTTAAAGGCTATAGAGCACTTAACCACCTTCCAACTCCACAAGTCCCTCCTCATCATTAGTTTGGCTCTCAGAAACCCAAAGTCCCAGTTAAAAAAAAAAAAAAAGGATCCAAAGAGTTGAACATGCAACTTCTGGCACACTTGTTTAAGAACTATAGTTCCTTGGGGGCTTCCCTGGTGGTTCAGTGGTAAAGAATTCACCTTCCGATGTAGAGCACACAGGTTCGATTTCTGGTGGGAGCACTAAGATCCACAAGCCTCAGGGCAACTAAGCCTACACACCACCACTACTGAGCCCATGCACTCTGGAGAAGCCACTGGCCACAACCAGAGAGGCCCATTAGCACAACCAAGACCCAGCACGGCCAAAAAGTAAATTTTTAGAACAATTTTTTAAAGAGCAAAATGGGAACATTTTACTAAAAATAACCTGAAATTACAATGGCCATTATAAGCAATGTTCCAAATAGGTAATCAAGGGCTCCCAAATCAAACAGATGGAATACCTATTTTAATCAGTATGCAGAAGCCTCCAAAAGTTTTCAAAATTCTGAAAGAGCTTCAGTGAAAGATGTGTTGGAAAAGGCTACTGAAAATTAAAGAGATAAAAGGTACCGACACCAAAGCTAAACCCAATTCTTTAGAGGGCACTGGGAACACAAGTTCTCTGTCTTACAATTCTCTGAAGAATCAAAAGTGTGTCTCTAGAAGTTCAAAGTTCAAGATTTTCTTTTTTCCAATCCCTAAATCTCACCTATTGCTCTCAAAATGCTTCAAAAGATCAGGGCATTGGAAACAGTGTTTTGCACTTAGTCTGTACTTTTGAGATGAAGATTTCCTACCCCCATCTTCTCCAGGACCTAAGAGCGACTCTGAAATGAAACTCATCAGAAAAAAAAACTTTTTTTTAAAATAAGTGGTATTTGAAAATTGGACTAATGGGACATCTGACAAATCTGAAATTGCTGTTAGCAAAATTGAAGTGAAAGTGTTAGTCGTCAGTCATGTCTGACTCTTTGTGACCCCCATGGACTGTATAGCCCGCCAGGCCCCTCTGTCTATGGAAATCTCCAGGTAAGAATACTGGAGTGGGTAGCCTTTCCCTTCTCCAGGGGATCTTCCCAACCCAGGGATTGAAGCCAGGTTTCCCACATTACAGGCAGATTTTTTACCATCTGAGTCTGAATATTAGGGAAATGACTTCACTGACTTTCATGCAAAAGCAGCAGCAACAGATTCTATCAGGACTGTGGTACATGTGAATGAAGTTCATAGTGCTTCTGCAAAAAATGACCACTTGTTGCCAGATTTTACCATCCTGATATCTTTGTAACATGGCAACAGTCTGCTCCCAAATCAGAGAAATTAAGATAGGTAAAAAATGGCTGTAAACTAAATGAACAGTTGGGGCTATGAGAAACCCAAGACGGCTACTTGGATCTTCCCAGCACCCTGGCAAACCTCCCATATTTTGGCTTTTTGCATTCCTCTACCTACTCTAGTGCATTTCAGAAAAACTCCTTTGGTTCCACAGGAACCTCAGACCTCCTTCTTCTGGACCCTCTGAACACCTTCAACTGGAATTCATTCAACTACCACTTAGTATGGGTTATTAATATGTTTTTATTGCTGCATGTACATTTTCCTGATGGGTTGAAGCTTTTTTCTGTCACAAGAGCAATGCCCTCATAGTGGAAAGACACTGTTGGAAAATGTGTTTCCCACTTAGGGTAAACCTTCCACAGTCCCCAGTGACCAAGGAACTTACTTCATTGGGAAAATCATATGCACTTTAACAAAAATCTTACAAACTCTTTAGTCACTGTTTCTATTGTCCTAAATCATCAGGCAAGGTCAAAAGGACTAATGTAAAAACTGGATTTGAGCAGAACAAGAATTAATAATATGAGGTTGAATGAACGGATGAAGATGGTTCTCTTTTTTCGGCCATGCCACAACTGTTGTGTTGAAGACTCTTGAGAATCCCTTGGACTGCAAGGAGATCAAACCAGTCCATCCTAAAGGTAATCAGTTCTGAATATTCATTGGAAGGACCGATGTTAAAGCTGAAACTCCAATACTTTGGCCACCTGATGGGAAGAGCTGACTCATTGGAAAAGACCCTGTTGCTGGGAAAGATCGGAGGCGGGAGGAGAAGGGGATGACAGGGGATGAGATGGTTGGATGGCATCACCGACCCAATGGACATGAGTTTGAGCAAGCTCTGGGAGTTGGTGATGGACAGGGAAACCTGGCGTGCTACAGTCCATGGAGTCACAAAGCATCGGACATAACTGAGCGACTGAACTGAACTGCCATGTGGGATGGATCGCATCCACACCCTCTGCATTGGAAGCACAGAGTCTTAGTCACTGGGCCACCAGGGAAGTCCAAGGATGGTTATCATTTTCATGATCTCGTGTTTATAGTATTGCTGATGCCTTTTTTCCCCAAAATTTAAGGAAATTTTTTAAGCTATCAACTGACTTAGTAAGATACACTTTTGTGAACGAAGATGCAATGTTTACTTTTCCCCCATACTGGCTTCCTCCAGAATTCAGAATCTCTCAGTGAGTAGTATTATTTTCATGCTGACACAATCGGGAACGTTGACTATATTACCAAGACTTTGACTGAAATGGTATTGCAGGTGGAGTTTGAGAATCCTTGTGAAACGTTTCAGCAAAGCAGTCCTAAACAGAACTTACATGATCAGGCACTTTTCTTGATGCACTTACATAAATAATCAGGTCAAATTTAATATAAACAAATTAGCTTTACTGTGATTATCTTTGGTAAAAAAAGATAAGAGCAACTGTAGAGAGAAAAATTATGTTTGCACCACTGTAGATATTAGATTCTAGTTCCTGTTAATTATTTTTGAGGTTTTACTACCTACATGTAAACTCGACTAGGTCCTGAATTCTTCTAGTTGCCTCAAACATATGACTCACCAAACTGTTTCCAACTGTCTCCCACCTTGCTGATTTGGAACCACTAAAAAACAAAGTTTCCCTTAAATCTCCTTGGAAGGGACTGTGCCAGGTTCTGCAGGTTCTTCTGACTACCCAAATGACAGTCAAACTCTAGGAACTTGAACCGTGGATATGTATCTCACAGCTGAAAAGGGGCCCATCAGACATCTGGACACGAACCAAGCTAGACACCTCTGAATCAATCTGACAAGGAAGAGAAGTAGCTGACACCCAGGTAGACTGGTTCCACCCAAGACAATGGATCAAGACTTCCTACTTTGGCTAAACATACACCTCTTTCTTCTTTCCTTTTTCTCCTTTAGCATAGCCCGGAAAAATAACACCCCCATCCATATTTCCCAGGACATTGCTAAGTGGGGTAGCTTCTGGAATTTAGGATGACTATCTCAGACTGGGAGATTTCCTCTACCATGAACTAAGAAACTGACTGACCTCTGGCTTGAGCAGGTAAACACAGCGATTCCTGTGAATGAGTCCATTAACAGTACTTCCTTGACAGAAATGATTTGTGTCCCCAGTAGATCTTGTCTTTATCTATGGTCGTTATCACTTTCCTGGGATTTAAAAATGTCCACATGGCTGGGGCACAGCTGCGTTATGCTTCTTAGGTTTTCTAACTATGCTGCTAATTGTTCTAGAAAGGACTTTTCAGAAGGCATTATGATTCAGGAATTTCTCCCTTTGGCAAAGCCATGGGTAGATGTAAGGACAAGTGAGAATATGATCAGAAGTCTCTCCCTAACTTCTGAATATATTCCAAAAACCACAGCTAAAGCATATGCTGCCCAGCAAAGATCCTTAGACTCTCTGGTCAAGGTTGTTCTTGATAACAGGATAGCTCTTGATTATCTTCTAGCTGAGCAAGGAGGGGTCTGTGTGGAGGCCAGCACTACCTGCTGTGCCTGGAGGAACACTTCTGGGGAAGCTGAAACTCAGTTACATTAAAATCACTGAGCAAGACACTTGGCATCAAAGGGTGACTCCCTCAACAGGGTCTTTTTTTGACTGGTTTGGGTCTCGGGCGCTATGGCTCCATAGTACGCCCCAAACATTGGGGGTGATCCTGCTTACAGTTATCATAACGATCCCCCAGCACACTGTTCCCTCTCAGAAGTTTTAAATGCACGTTTGCAGCTGCTGATTGACAGGATAATGATCTCCTCGTGGCTGGACAATCATAACAGAAGCAAAGATAATGAATTAAAAATTGTGAACCTGAAGTCATGGCTGGTGATTATCACAGAGTTTCAGCGAACACATCATGACATGTGAATACCACACCACAGATCAACAGAGCTGCAGAGCCGTAGCTGAGAGTGATGCCAAGGTCTTACATTGCAATCACATCTCTCAGTTTGGCTGAGAGTCTGATTCAAAGGGGGCCATTGTTAAAAAGAAAAACCACAGATCCAACCCATGAACAATCTATGGAAGTACCCTTCTATTATTACTAGAGGGGATGGTGCCTGATTTGTGAATCATTGAATAAAGCCTAGTAGATCTTCGAATTTACTGGGTTGAAATCTGTTGTTTTTATTTTTTATAATTTTATTTATTTATTTTGGCTGGGCTGGGTCTTTGTTGCTGCGCAGCTTCTCACTGCAGTGTCTTCTCTTGCTGCTGAAAACAGGCTGTAAACACATGGACTTCAATAGCTGCAGCTTCCAGGTTCTAGAGCACGGGTTCAATAGCTGCAGAGCATGGGCTTAGCAGCTTCATGACATGTAGAATCTTCCCAGACCAGCGATCAAACCCCTGTCTCCTGCATTGACAGGTGGATTCTTTACCACTGAGCCACCAGGGAAACCCTGATTGTTTCAGGGAAATCCTGTATTGTGTTTTAACAGTACAGATCAAAGGCCTGGACTGTGTAAACATATAGATAGACAAGAAAATGGAGCTGCCTTTTTAACTTCTTTATCTCCACTCCTCTACCAAAGACTTACTGAATCAGTATCTTATATGTCCTCAGTGAATATTTTGACCTTTCACCTGATCCTCAAATTGCAAAAGTTGCAGGATATACTGAGTTTCTCAGTTTCAGCTGGGCTCCTTTCATGTCTTGGGGTTGAACAACTCATTCTTATGAAAATCCACTCCAAAGGATTTCAGCCTTTTGAATACCAAGATGAATGATTAAACTACCTTGGGAGAACATGTCAAAGAGTGGATTAGACAGATAATCAATGTGTAATCGTTGGCTCCTTTTCCTTTCCAGTAGAAGGCATGAGTGGAAGTTCTTGTTATTAGTAAAACTACCTATGCATTTATTAATTCATTCACTTAATCATTAAGTTTTTGTTGAGCACCTAATTCATGCCAGGCCTTGTACCTGAACCTGTATAGAGAAACAGGTAAGTCATGGATGGAGATTGCCCTCACAGAGGCTTGCCTAGACAGGTAAATAAACCCGAGAAGAGATGGATATATTACTTTGTTCATATGCAATATTAATATATTACTATATTAAAATTATTCAATTTATTTATTTATTAAAATAATTCAATTAAATTATTCCAGAGGGAAGCATTAGGAAAGGGCATTCCAAGCAGAGAAGCCGGCATGGACCAGATTGAGACATGGGATGGAGTAAAGCTGGCTGCCACTCAGTCCCACTGAGAGGATGACTAGGAAAATAGAAGTGAAGCAGTGGAGGTGGGCAGCGCCTATTTAATGATTGGACTTGATGCTATTCCGGCTGCAAGGCAAGTCATTATTGATATTTTAGCAGGAGACGAATGTGATCAGATATGTGGTTTTTAGAAAGATTCTTGTGGCCATGCAATGACTGCCAGAGAGGAATGGTACAACAGAAAGAAAACTGCAGGCAGGAGGCAACTGGAAGTGAGGAAGCAAGGAGAAAGAGGGCAAGCCTTGAAACCAAGGCAGTAATGGAGTCTGGCTGCAAGTTAAGGTCAGGGTCAGCGCTTGGCAATGGCAATGGAAGGGAGAGGAAGGTAAAAATTCAGGAGCTGTTTGGAAATGAGAATCGACAAGAGATTAAATGGATGATGAGACTGCAAATGTGAGAGAGGGAAAGAGAGAGAGACAGTGTATGTGTCCCTGGCTGGAACCAGAAACCTCACAATGTACTGGGCAGAGTATTTTGAAAATGTCTAGAATAGGACCAAAGTCTGCCTGATTCCAAAGCCAATTTTCTTTCCACTTTTCCATACTCCTAGGGAGCTTGACTTCCACTGTCACCACTTCTCCAGTAGCCACGAGAAACCCCTCTACAACTGCCCGCAGTCCTGTGGGCATTTACTTACAGACACATATCTGTATGCACACCTCTACCCACCTAGGCATGGCCAAATACTATTTTTTTTTTCAAACCCTAATTCAACTCTCTTCTTGTCTAGGACGTCTTCTCAGCTTCCCTCACCTGAAAATAGTATCTTTCTAAACTATATTTACTTTACGTCTCTCTTTACACTTCTCATATATTTAAATCCATTCTGTACATGTCATCTAGTGAGCCTGAGTTTCTTGAGGCTGCCCATGTGAGATTCATCCCTGAGCCTTTTTCAGAGACCTAAACATTCCGAGCAGCATAACCTTTTAGGATTGATGGTGTGTTGCTGCACGTGTCTCCTCCCTGGATGGTCACAATTGCCTGGTCAGGTTTACCACCAGGAGATTACAACCATCTTAAAGATGAAGCAACAGTCAGAAGGGATAGCCCTTGAATCCAGATCTTCTGATTTGTCCTCTTGTCTCTGTGGTCCTCGTTCCCAGGGGCACCCACTATGCATGGGATACTGGATCCAGGGCCTCAGGGATGAAGGAGGGTGGCGGTGGTGTTAAAACCAAACATTTCTTGGTTCCGGTCAGACTCCAGAGGGGACATGTTCATTTCTTCCTTCAGCCATTCACAGATGGGAGCAAGGATTCCCAGAGATGGGCCATTATGTCTAATTCAATCTTATCAGGAATATCCCTTTAGTGATTAACTTGTAGCAAAAGCTAAAGAATACAAAGGTTAAAGAAAGTCCCATGATATAATCAGATTTGCTCTTCCCTAATACAGTTCCTTCTCCCAAGTCATGAGAATAATGTTTGCTGACTGCTTCCTACCATCAGCCGCTCTTATAAGTACTTTGCATACAAGAAACTTATATAATCCACCGATACCCTTGAGATAGTATTTTCTGCAACTTTAGGTGAGAACACTGAGGCATACATAGGTTAAGTATTTTCCCCACAGTCCTGTAGGTGTCAGATTATAGAACCAGCGTCTGAGCCCAAGAAATCTGAGACTCGGATCTTAACCACAGAAGGACCGTGAGTACAGCCTGGCTGAAAGAGATGAACATCTCAAGTGTGAAGTCCACAGTCCCTGCCCTCAAAGGACTTAAGGAGATGACAAACCACGGAGACAATGTGACCAACACAGGCAACAGTCCTGAACCACCAGCTAATGAAGTCATCCATCTCTATGAAAATCCCCCCAGTAATCTGTGCAGGCAAGTGGTTCCCAGCCCTGGCTGCACATAAGAACCACCCAGGGAGTTCTTACAAAACACTGCTGCCTGGGCCTCATGCCAGGCCTATTGACTCAGAACCTCCTGGGGGTAGGGCCTCATCTCCATAGCTTTTTAAAAGCTCCCTGGGTGATTCTAATGTGCAGCCTGGCCTGGGAACCATGACGCAGGTAGGTGTGGAGGGGCCACCGCTGAGCAGAGAGCCATCTCTGCCCAGCAACTGACATCCTTCCATGTAGGCTGCCAAGGCATTTTACAAAGGTTCTTCAGCCCATAAGCACCTGGAGGGCAGGCACTGTGTCCCCACGATGATGTTGGTATCATCTATGGCTCCTAGTGAAAGGAATCATCAAGTCATAGAAAATCACAGAAACATGGGACTCGCTGGGACCAAACTGGTTATTGTGCTCAGTGTTTCCGCAGCATTCCTCAGAGTTCTGGGGGGGGTCTATCCAATGGCCAAAGGGGACTGCCTTGCAGTGGAAGCAGGGATGCAGGTCACTGGTTAGCAAAGTTTCCCGGGAACTTGAAATCAAAGGTTAGCAAGACCACCCAGAAAACAATGACAGTGTCTTCATCTCCTGGGTTACAGGCAGAATTACTTACTATCAAGCCCTAGCTCTCGGACAGCCTATATGTCTAACCTCAATTCCAAGAGAAGTGAAGTGAGAGCACCAGAACTTCAATTTAGAACTCGAAGACTGGCCCCTGCCATCCTCAGGCCACTGCAACTGCCGGGCCACATCCTCTATTTCCTGCACATCGGTCTCCCACTGGTGATTTTCAGTACCATCAAGAACAGGAACTTGGCATTATATTTCTTTGTATTTAACAACCCCAAACCTAGTACACAGTAGAAAGCTAAAACTGGTTTCTTGGGTAAAATAAACATCAGAGTAGATACCACTTGCTCTCTGAACCTCTTTCTAGTGATAACTAGTGATACACAGGCCTGAACATACACAAGTATGGGCTTCAGGTAGAAAAAAAAATGAGAAAAGAAAAACAAATAGTCAAGACACATGAAAAGATTTCATCCTCCTTGAAATTTAAAGAAAAGTAATTTTTAAAAAATAGTATTCTTTTTACACATCAGATCAGTAAATGACTTAGATCAGTAATACCCAGTCCTAATGGGAGTGCGGAACATTAGCAGTGGGAATGTAAATTGCAAAGCTATTTTGGAGAGCATGTTGTATGACAATCAAAAGTATGGATACACTTTGACCCAATAATTGATTTCTAAAAAAATATCCAAAGGAGATTATTGAATACATATTCAAAGCACTGTTTATGATTTTGAAAAAAAATGGAAATAACCTATTGTTAAAAATCAAACTGATTAAATAAATTACAGGACATCCACACAGTAGAATAATATGCTACCATGATGAAGGATAAGGTAATCTCTAAATGACTAATGTGGAAATGTTCGTGATAAGCTGTCAAATGAAAATCCAGATTAAAAAGTAATGTGATTAATATGGTCACATTTTACCAAAATATGCATAATTAATATACAATATGATCTAGGAAGATCTAGAGAGAAAGAGATGAAATTATCTTCAAGAAAAATGGTCAGTTATTAGTCCAGGTGGTGAGTTAAGCTGAAGACACTTGACTTCCTAACTTACATACTTCTCTGTTAGAGCTGAATTTCTTTGACAGTTTCCACAGAGATTGCTTGCTTTTACCGTCCAATAGTGGGCTTCCCTGGTGGTGCAGTGGTAAAGAATCTGCCTGCCAGTGCAGGAGATGTGGGTTCAATCCTTGGGTTGGGAAGATCCCCTGGAGAAGGAAATGACAACCCATGCCAGTATGCTTGCTTGGGAAACCCCAAGGACAGAGGAGCCTGGAGGGCTACAGCCCATGGGGTCACAAAGAATCAGACACAGTTTACAGATTGAGCACACATGTATGCTTCCCAACTCTGCTTTCAGTGATGCTACCTTGGTAGCTTGATATCGGCTATGCTGGGGATATTTATACCACAGAAATAGGAAAATGCTAAAAATCTAGGCTCTGAAACAAATAAGATATAGACTTTTTAAAAAATAAGACATAGAGAACAGATTTGTGGTTGTCAAGGTTGGGGGGAGGGAAGAAATGGGAGTTTGGGATTAGCAGAGGTAAACTCTTATATAGAGAATGGTAAACAACAAGGCCCCAACGTATAGCAGAGGAGACTATATTTAATATTCTGTGACAGATCACAATGGAATAGAATATAAAAATTATATATATATATATGCATGTATAACTAAGTGACCATGTTGTACAGAAGAAACACAACATTGTAAATCAAATATACTTCAATAAAATTTTTTAAAAAGAGTAAGTCAATCTGGCAAGGTTGCTGTAAACAATGTCAATTATGAATTATGCCTCTATTTTCTAATGATTTATCATTAGAAAATTGGATTTGAAAACACCATTTACTATAATTCTAGAATATCCAACAGGAAGAAATATAATGAAAAATGTCTTTTGAAACACATGAGACTGCCTTTGTTCAAAAAGAGAATGTTACTGAGACAATTGACACTATTTTTTTAATCACCTATGTGTTAACATGTGGAGTTTTAAGTTTTAATAAATCCATTGCATCAATTTATTCTTTTATGGATTATGCTTTTGGTGTTGCATTTAAGAAGTCACTGCTACCCCAGGGACATAAAAGCTTCCTCCTACATACTTTTCTTATAAATGTTGTATAGTTTGAATTGTATAGTTATAGTGCAAATTATGGATTGGAATTCTTGTTAAAGAGAATAAGGAAACCCATTTTTTCCAGTATCATTTGTTGAAAACACTATGTTTTTCTCCAAGGCATTTTGTTGCAAATTTGTCAAAAATCAACTGCCAGGGCAGGGCAGCAATAGAGACGCAAACATAGAGAATGAACATGTGGACACGGGGAGAAGGGGAAGGTGAGATGCATTGGGAGATAAGGGCTGACATAAACACACCATCATGTGTTAAATAGATCTCCAGTGGGAAGCAGCTGTATGGCACAGGGAGCTCAACTCAGTGTTCGGTGATGACCTAGGGGGTGGGACGGTGGCAGGGAGGAGGTAGGAGGGAGGTCCCAGGGAGAGGGGATACATGTGTGGGTAGAGCTGATTCACTTCACTGTGTGGTAGAAACTAACACCACAATGGAAAGCAATTTTACTCCAATAAAACAAATCAACTGCCCATCATTGTGTGGACATATTTATGGGCATTTTATTCTGCCTCTCTCACCTATATTTCTACTACAGCAAATCTACACTTTCTTGAATACAGTACCTTGAAAATAAACCTTGAAACTAGAAAAAAAAAAAATTACCAGGGGGTATATCACTGCCTGCTTAGCTCAGGGAAGGAGAAAAGAGCTCCCAGCCTAGGCCGTTTTCTTGAGGAACAGCAGCATCTTCAACCTGGGCCCTTCCTGAATGAAGTCAAGGGGGCCCTCCCTCCAGGGCAAGACAGGAGGATGCAAAGTCAAGTGAGAAGAAGAGAAGGGAGGAAAACAAGGACAAAGCCCACCACATGTTAGTGGTGATAGATGGTGATAGCTAGACCAGCCACTTGTTAATCGGCCTAAGCAGGACACTGACCTCTGTAGGCCATCTGGGGAGGTAGTGAGTTTTCCAATATGTCAAGTCTTCAAGAAGCGGCTTGGTAACCATTTTGCAGAAAGATATGAAGACCCTGGGCAGCTTCAAAGGTAGGAAAATTAGGATTTCCCCGGTGGTCCAGTAGTTAAGAGCCTGCCTGCCAATTCAGGGGACACAGGTTCAATCCCTGATCCAGGAAGATCTCACATGGCTTAGGGCACATGCCACATCTACAGAAGCCTGTGCTCTGCAACAAGAGAAGCCACCGCCATGAGAAGCCTGTGCATGGCGACAAAGAGTAGCTCCCCACTCACCCCAACTTGAGAAAGCCAGAGCTCATCAGTGAAGACCCAGGATAGCCAAAAATAAGTTAATAAATAAAATTATATTTTAAAAAAGAAAAATCAGGGGCTTTGAAATTAGGTTTAGGCCTGAATCCCAGTATGACTATCAATTGTCGATTTAACCTCAAATAAAATTATTGAATCTCTCTGGGACTCAATCTCCTAATTTTTTCAATGGCAATAGGATTTGGCCACAAGTAGGTGTACTGACTGAGCTGTAGAAAATGGTATCTTATAGATGATGATACCTGTAAACCTTGGACAGTCTGGGAATAATAAGCTTAAGCCTGGGAAAGCTTGCTTGACAAAAATTCTTCAGCTCACAGGCTTGATGGGTATTTGAGCAAGAAGGAGCTGGGAGCATCCCCAGAGAGATGATCAGGTTACAGGGAAGATTCAAGGTAGCTCTGGTGGAGACCTTTCAAAGCTCCATCCTTTCAGGTATGTGATTATCCCTCCCTCTTGAGCCACAGTTGCATATCCTCATGGTACTTTCTAGAAACCAGAGAAGGTTAATTTACACAGTCCAAGGAGAGAAGCAACATTGTAACAAATTCAATAAAAACTTAAAAAAAAAATCTTAGAAAAAAAGGAAATCAGAGCTGGGGTGTAACTTTTCTAGCCACATTGAGGTGGGGCTTCCACATCTCTACCAAGAAAGCCAAGAGCTAGGGGAGAGCTCCACAGGCCTCCAGAGTCCTGCATGGCATGGAGGCATCAGGGCTGGACACCTGCTCGCAGGATGGATTGCCATGTACCATCACACCATGCAGGATACAAGGCCATGAGACTCAACACACCCGGTCATCAAGGACTCACAAGCAGTTCACAAACCACAACAGTTCATGCTCAGCAAATGCTAATCTCCTCCTGCACTAGTTCACTGCTTAATCCATGAGGCCCACCTTGCTCTTCAGGCATTCTCATGGGCTAAGGGCTCTGACTTCCCACTGAGCTTGGGGACAGCACCACAGAGGCAGAGTCTGCTATTCCACTCTTATGGGGCTGATAAGAAACTGACCTAATTAATGACAGTTGTTCCCATTGCTCCCCCAGTCCAAAACATACCCCTGTAACTTTATGGCCCAGTCCTCAATGAATTCCCTGAAATACCAAGTTCTGAAGCCAAAGGCACGTGTAACAAGTTTCTCCAAAGTCCAGAAGTCAGCGGATACCCTCTTGGCTTCTTGGGTATGCAGAGGCCCTTGTTAGACACCACTCTGGGTGGTGGAATACGGTGAGGTAGGTCAACATCTCCACATCCCTGGGGAGCACACAGAATAGAGAGGGGGGCGTGGAAGGGCCATAGCAGACGAGTGATATATCCAGATACTGGGATATACCCAGGAATTGCAAGAACACAGACCGAGACTCCCTGAGCTGTTGGGGTGTATCACAGCTCCTTTCTGGCCCTCATCTTCACCATATGTAACTTCAGTGGAGCCTATCTCCTTCTAGCACAACTTATCCACTGTTCTCCATCTCCACTGCCACCACCTGAGTCCAGTTGACCCAACCTCTTTGCTGATCTCCATCATCTACTCCTGCCTTCCCTCATTTATCTTGATACTTGGGTGAGGGGATAATAAGGATGTGGACAAAAGAAGAGGAGGAGAAAAAGATGGGAGAAAGGAATACAGAAAAAATGTTACTCGTAGGCTCAAGTAAAGACATTTTTCAGCAAGTCAGGAAGGAACAGAAAGATTTTGGCAAAGAAAAAAAAAAAGTAATACACTTCAGTGGAAGTATGAAGGTGTGACTTGGAAGGAGAAAGAAAATGGCAAACACAGACTGACGAGAGGCAGCGAGAAAACAGCACAGGGTGGGGAACGTGGACGGGCAGGCCCCACACCCTGCGGCTGGAATGGCAAGTTCAGCATGAAAATGAAACACAAAGGCACGATGGCATTGGACCGGTGAAGCCGGGGGCTTCGGGGACCAGGCCCCTTTCACGGCAGCCATCCTCATGCTGGGCTGCGAAGGCGCTTGCTGTCCCCAGACTTTAAGGCAGCCTCAGCACCATTCTGCTCCATCACAGCTCCGCCTCGATCTCAAGGTGCCAACTCGGTCCCGTGGAAACTCCCGGACTCCCCCCATCTCACCACCATGGCCCAGATGCTGTGGCATGCTGGGAAGGAGGGTATTTTGGAGATGGCTATACTGTTTCAAAAATTCAACAAACCTTGCAAAAAAAAAAAAGCACTGTCGTGATTGTTTAGTCGCTAAGTTGTGCCCAGCTTCTTGTGACCCCATGGGCTGCAGCACGCCAGGCTTCCCTGTCCTTCACTATCTCCTGGGGTTTGCTCAGACTCACATCCACTGAGTCAGTGATACCATCCAACTATCCAACTATCTCATCCTCCGTCACCCCCTTGTCCTCTTGCCCTCAATTTCTCCCAGCATCAGGGTCTTTTCCAAAGAAAGCTGTACTTCCCCATATTTTAGAGGTAAGAAACTGAGGCTTAGGTGAATTTTCAAGGCCACACTGTTAGAATGTGGTGAAGCCAGAGGACAGTCAGCTGCTAGTGTGTTAATAACTTGGACTTTTCCCCAGTTTTACACTTGATCTTAGCCAAAAGGCCAAGAAGTGATTTCCCCTAGTTTTAAAAGTAATATATCATTATGAAAAATATATAAACTAAGATAATAACAAAATGAAGGTCAACCATAAACCTCTGCCCAGAGAATAAGATTTTTATAGATTTCCTTCAAATCTTCTTAATTTGTGTATTTATTTATTAACTTACAAAGTAGGCTTATATTACTATTAGAACCTTTTCTAAAAACTTTTTATGTGATGGACAATTTTTCCCCAACCATTAGATCTTGAGAAACTGATTTTATTTGCTATGTAGCAATACCTCATAGGCTATACCATAGTTTATTTGGCCTTTTTTCTACTCTTGAACATTTAGGTTGCTTCCTATTTGAACATTTAGGTTGCTTCCTACTTTTAGAACTTTATAAATGACTTTAAGGAATGTCTTTAAATGTAACTTTGTATGCCCTGGCAAAGAGATTCAGTGGAAAAAAATATATATATATATACACACACACACACAGAAAACCATTATGACAAGTAATATAATCATAGAGGGAAGAACTAGGAGGTTTGGGAGGAAAGTGAGATAAATGTTACTTGGTGGGATCCATTAAGGTTTCATTGAGAAAATGACATTGCACTTGGAACAGGGGTCAGGAAACTTTTCTCATGAAGAGCCAGCCAGCCAGTATTTTAGGTTGTGCAGACCAGATGGTCTCTGTTACAACTACTCAACTCTGTCATAGCAGCACAAAAGCAGCCCTAGAGGATACAGAGATGAATGGGTGTGCCCATGTTCCAATAAAACTTTACCGACAAAAACAGGCAGTGGGCTATATTTGGCCATTTGCTAGCCCCTGATTTAGAATACTGAAAATAGAGACAGATGTTAGGAGCTTATTGGAAGGAGGACAATTCAGCTGGAAGGAAGGCGAGAGCAAAGACTTAAGAAAAAGTATAGGGACTAGGAAAATTTAGATATTTAATGGTTGGCTAGTGTAAGAGGATCCAAGTCATACAAGATCTGAATGTAGGTTGAAATCTATAGATTTTATTGTGTAACTGATAGAGAACCCATTCACTTTCATGGGGCTATTTTGATCTCTTGGGGACCTAGAATGCTCCCAGGATGACTGCTATCTTTGAGAAATTACGGGGTAGGGGGAATTCCAAATCTAGAAACACTGATTTTAGCTTCATCTCTATCTGGTTTTCTATTTTCTTGCTCATCTCCATTAGCATCTTATAACTCACTCTATTTTGGTATATCCAGAGGCCAGAAGTTATCCAGTTGGAAGAAATAGGAATGAGACAGGAGGGGAAGGAGTTCTATGTAGGCTGCTTCTTCATTGGACTATGAATCTCTGTGCACGTCATGGAGTTCCAGTGAGGGCAGCTGGTCACCCAGGTGTGGGAAGTCAGCTGACTCCCTGGCCTAGAGAACAGGCCTCCTTCGGGGTTCATAACTCTCCATCAGGACCGGCTGCACGTCAAGTCTGTACCTGATCTTCAGTCCCTTCTCTTTCCGTGACTCTCATCTTGGTGGAAGACACTGGCTCTTAGTGACCCCAGGACAAGCATCACCTCCCCTGGGGATGTGTTAAAAGTGCAGTCTCTGGTCCCACCTCAGACCCACTGAATCAGAACCTCTGAGGGATGGGAACCATCTATCCATATTTTAACAAGTCCCTGATGGTGAAACACACTCAAGTGTGAGAACCACTGCCTGGGATTCCTCTAATCCCAATAGGGCTTCATCCGGCCCAAGGGGCTAGACAAGTACTACTGAGCATTTATACAATTTCCTCCCCGTTAATAACCATAAAGAAGGCTGAGCACCAAAGAATTGATGCTTTTGAACTATGGTGCTGGAGAAGACTCCTGAGAGTCCCTTGGACTGCAGGGAGACCAAACCAGTCAATCCTAAAGGAAATCAAGTCTGAATATTCATTGGAAGGATGGATGCTGAAGAAGCTCCAATACTTTGACCACCTGATGTGAAGAGCTGATTCATTTGAAAAGACCCTGATGCTGGGAAAGATTGAGGGCAGGAGGAGAAGAGGGATGACAGAGGATGAGATGGTTGGATGGCATCATAGACCCAACGGACATGAGTTTGTGATAGTGAAGGACAGGGAAGCCTGGCTTGCTGCAGTCCATAGCGTTGCAAAGAGTTGTACACGACTTACTGACTGAACAACAATAATAATCCCCAAATGTAGGTACTATTACCATTTAGTAGATGCAGACACTGAGGTTCTAGTATGTTAAGCAATTTGATTTGAACCTGGGTCTTTCTTATTTCAAACCTGTATTGTTGACCTCTGGGCTCAGATGCCTTCTCTTTATGGACAGGGCCAGTAGGTCCATGGAAAAGTACTTCTCCATAGGCTGATGTGATTTACTTACTTAATAAACATTCCTTGGCCAGCTCTTTTGTGCCAGATCGTATCCTGAGGTATTACTTATATTATGAAACTCCATCCTAGCCTAAACCCCATGAGCAGGCAACTTGCCTCAGCACTTACAGAGCAGGAAACACTGGCTTAAAAAGACAGCAGGACTTGTTTCAGAGCTGCTATGGCTCAAATTGCTGTAAACATTTCACAGAAAGATGCACTGATGGCTCAGCTAAGCAGGAGGTGGCTTCATAGAGGAGGTAGAAATTGAACTGAGGAGGGCCACGTGTGTTTGTAAGAGGAGAACGCAACAGCCTGAGAAAAGTCATGCAGACTCAAGCGAGCTGAAGCGAACGAGTCCATGGGGACCCAGTTGTCAGGATCCAGCGTGGACTGTATGTGTCTCAGGCTTCAGCCAGCTCCCAAGACGCCCCATGGCTCCGATACAGATAATAGCAAAGTGCCTTCTCCAGATGCCCTGGGTCCGACTTCTATTTCTTCCCCTGAATTTGCTGTGTGGCCTTGGGTAAGTCACTTGTCCTCTCTGAGGCTCCATTTCTTCCATTATTACAAGGCTTGTTAGTCATTTTTTTAATCCTTTTCAGGTTGCCAAAGGCTTTATTTAAATAAAATATTACACTGAACTCCAATACATAGAATAATTTTTAAAATCTAGTTCTGGCTGATTGGAGTAGGAAGTCGTAGAGAATGTAGGATTAATCACCATTAGACTCTCCCAACTCCTGGCAGTACTCAGGACACCATAAAGCAAAGTCAACTCTAGCCCACCTATTCTAGTCCCTATTACCATGGGACACCCATTCCTCTCCACTCAGCCACACAGTCCATCTTGTTATTCCCAAACATGCCAGTCACTCATCTTCCTCTGAGCCTTTGCAGTGGCTGTTCCCTAGTTTTCTTCCTCCAGACACCCTTCCCTCCTTCAAGTCTTTGCTCAAATGCCATCTTCTCAATGAGATCTAATGTGCCCCCATTACTTTGAAAATACCAACCCACCCCGCACACTGACACTTCCAACCCTTCTCCCTGCCCTGCTGTTTTTTTTCCTTCCCCCAAGCACTTATCACTTTCTAACTTTGTATCCACCTTTCATGGTGTATTTTGCATATGACCAGTTTCTCTCAGGAGTAGGGAAGCTCCCTGTTTTGTTCATTGAGGCATCCCAAGGACCAGAGCTTCAGAATACGGAGGCCCTTGATATGTATTCTTGCAGAGAAAGCAGGAGCTTGGAGGGCACTGAATGTAAGCTGTCTTCCCATGTCTGTGCTCCATCGCCCCCACCCCATCCATGCACTTTGTCAGGAGCGCAGCCAGAGCTAAAGGCACCAAACCAGCTCGTCCATCTGAGTCCCAGAGGCCAAGCGCAAACCCACTTGCTTTTACCCCACGCCATTCACCATCCTTGAAATACTACAGAGTGGGTGAAGAGAGCTGGAGAGGGCATATGAGGGTTGCCTGAGAAGGAGGGAGGGTGGAGGAGGAGGGAGCAGGTGGCAAGTATTACAGGCAGCCCAGCCAGAATCTAGAGTCTGAGCCACTTTGGTCATCCACAGAACCTCACTGGACCCTAAACATGAACGGGACGAGGTTCACCCAGTCGGTACCCACTCCGAGCAGTTCTAGAACCTGGCATTGTCCACAGGCTGTGCCATTGATCCTCCTGACTACATGGGGATAGTAAAAGGGCTGAACCCCAGTTGCCAAGTAAGCTGATGGAGATGGCTCAGCTAGTAAGAGAAAGGCTGGAATTCAGATCTGAGCCACCAGGCTCCAGAGCCTGGCTCTCTCCCTCTATCAGTGCTATTTAGCACATGCACAGCTTAGAAAGAGCTGAGTACTTTTCCAGGGGACAGGGAGGAAGCCAAGGAATCCACTGGATGACACTTTGCTTTCTCTGCCTCGACCCTCTCCTGGAGCCACACGACCCAAGTCTGCAGTCGGGGGACCTTGGGCCCCGGGCATCTCTCCTGTGATCCAGCCCTGGAGGGAGACAGCTTGCGCTCGCGTTCCCTGTGCTCAAGTCACCCCCAGAGCCAAGAGGAATGTTTGCCCACGTCATACCCTTCCCCTTAGGCGCCCACGGAGGCTGTGAAGCCTGTGATGCGATGTTTTGTCTGGCTAAGCTTTCGGACTGATTGAAAGTCTTCAGAACCTGCGCTCCTCTTGGCATCGCTCTTCCTGGAAACGGTTGCCATGGAACACACAGAGATGCAGCCTTCACTGTCAGAACTAATGAAAGTCGGAGAGCTATTAGGGGAAGGATTTTTTTTTTTTCTGCGCATAATTCCACTCTTCCAGTGAGGTGTTTGCATTTCGCTTCTGTTTGTGAGATGTTAATTGTGTCTTCATTGTAATTCCTTGCCCATTGCCATCACCTCTTATGAGCTCCAGCCCCTGAAGGCTGCCTTTTTGAGATAATGAAGCTAAGTGACCAGGGGGGAGGGCATCTCAGCCTCTCTCTGGAGTGATCTTCCCTAAGCACACATCTGATCAGGCCACCTGGCTGCCCAAAAGCCTTCCGTGGTTCCCAACGGCGACCCAAGGAGACCGGACTCAAGGACTCACAGAGCCAGATCCCAGCTGCATTTTGGTACCCAAATCCTTCCTCCCTCCAGGAAGTCCTGGGCCAGTGGTACAGAGGGCCAGCTCTGCTTCCTCAGGACACACTCCCACCCTGTTTCTGCTGCCCCACATCTTCTGTCTGGAATGCCTTCCAGCCCTCTGCTTCTCCGTAAAGCCCTCCATTTCCACTGCAGGCACACCTATGGCTCCTCCCTGCTCCCTGGGTGACACCCCCATGCCATCATCCCATCAGAACCACTGATATTTGTTGCAGGCCTATCTTTCCCTCTAAACAGGGAGTTCCTTGAAAGCAGAGACAGGCTCTGATACACCCCCAAATTCCTGGAGCCTAGCACTGTGCCTGGTACTTTGTGGATGTCTGTGATGTCGTTGCTAACTTCTTCCCACTCTGCCTGTTTCCATTCATTAGGGGAAGGTGGGCATATCCTAGAAATATACGGTGGATTACTGTGTAGAGTGCCCCCATCCAGGACTGCCCAACCCACCAGCAAGGCACTGAGAAAGAGAAGCCAGGTCTGGGGCCCTCAGAGCTCCTCCTGGCTGGTATTTATAGCAAACTAAGTAGCTACCTTCTCTAGCCCCCCTGGAGGTGCTGGGAAGCAAGGATGAAGAAAGCAATGTAAAGATATTGTCACAGAAATGTGGAGAAGGGGCTCTGGAACCAGGGGGAAAGGGAGCCATCCCCACACACCCCTTCCATCTGGTACCTCTCACCTGTGAGTACAGGGGCTCAGTGCTGGGAAAAAGTTCCCAGTGTAGCCTCGGGGCTCCTCCTCCTGTGGACCAAGTGTTCCTCCTCCGCTCCAGACCCAGCTCAGAAGGAGGGATCTGTTCTCAGCCCAGGGAGACTCTGCTTCTGCCAGAGGGTCCCGGGTTAGAGTCCCTCTGGTTCCCACCCCTGTGCTCCTGGAGACGCTCACTCTCGCCTCAATCAGTGCAGTCGCCCTGGCTGCCCGCCCAGACGCGGGGAGGGCAGGAAGCCATTTTTCTTCCCAGGGGCCAGGGGAAGAAGTGAGCACAGCGAGGCAGGACTCCTTTCATCGCGGGCCCTCAGCACTCACACCTGAACCCTGGCAACCCCCTCCTAGCCACTCACTCAGTCCTTGCTCTCCCAACCCTTCAGTCCACTCCCCACATTTCTATCAGAGTGCTATTTCTAACAATGCAATTCTGATCATGTCATTTTCCTGCTCAAAATTCTTCAGCAGGTCCCCACGGTTTTCAGGACAGAAATTCTTACCACTTTGCATGGAATACAGGCTCTGTCATGCTTTGGCTCTCTGGTCACTTCCCATTCCCTCCCCACTAGCACCCAGCCCATGTAATTTTCATCTCGCTCCTACTGAGCTATGAGTGGATTTTTAAACACTCATTCTCTCTAGCCTCTGTATCTGCGTCCATGTGGTCTCTTCTGCATGGAATGCCCCTTCCTCCCTCTCTTTCCTCTTCAAACTTCTCCTCCCCTAACCTTTTAAGTCTCAACTCCAAGGCCACCTCTCCTCAGGGAAGGCTTACCAGTTTCCCCAGGTAGATCAGATGCCTCCCCTGTTGCCCCAGGGGACTTCCCCTGTCCCCACTGAAACAATTTCATGGCCAACTAAAATCACTGTGTTTCCTGTTGGTCTCTCTAGCTGTCTGTCCAGGGAAGGAAGGCCTCATTTTATTGATTTTTGTACCCCAATATCTATTACAGAGCTGATGCCCTAATAGGTGCTCTCATACTGCAAGGCTGGAACCAGGGAGAGGTGAATGAGTCACCTAAGGCACAGAATTTAGAAAGATGCTCCTAGGATTGTGCAAGGCAGGCTGGGCATGGATTGACATATGGGTTTTTCCATGCCTGCTCTTCTGCTTGTCAGGTCACATCCAGGCCTGGGTGGCAGAAAACAGGCTATCCATTTGGAAGAGGGGTGGGGGAAGCTGCACTTTTCTGAAAGGTCCTGATCTCTGACTCCCTACAGGACTGAAAGCATCTTCCCTTCCACCTGAATCCCCAAGGGTAATTCCGACATCTTGTGTATAGGGCAAGGTAGGGAAAAGTGTGTGTGTGTGTGTGTGTGTGTGTGTTAGTTGCTCAGTCATGTCCAACTCTGGTCTGCCAGCCTCCTCATGGAATTCTCCAGGCAAGAATACTGCACCCAAAGGCACCATCATCAAGCTCTCAGTGTTGAGCACACAACCCCAGGGGGTGCCATTCACATAGATGGCAATGTCAACTGTGTCCTCAGAGTTACACAGCATGGTGGCCGTGTGCACCGTGATGCTCTAACCGTACACCACAGCAGCCCAACTTTCCTGGGTCTAAACCCAGAACACTCCCAAAACATCCTCCCCAACAGCCCCAAAGGATGAGAAAGGAGGATGAATCCCACACTGACAAGCTGGCTCCAGGGCCACAAATGGGCAGCTTCTCTCACTTTCCAACTGGATGATCTTGGCCATATTATCATTAATCTCTTCCTCTGTGAAAGTAGTGCATTAATAAAGGCATCTAGGGAGCCTGGGTACCTTAAGGTTCATTTCCTCCAAACCTTTCCTTTTCTGATAGAGGGACGGGATTACAGTGATGAGAAGATCCCGGCCCAGGATCACCAGATGTGTCAGCAGCAAAGTAGGTCCTCTGTGGCTTGGCTGGGGCTCATTTAGCCCCACAGCTGTTCTCTTTTGGTGATGGCAGGGATGAGACTAGTCTGGCTGAAAGCTTTTATAGGGTTCTACTCAGGATCAACCAGAAGAACCACATTCTCTATAATGCCTGTTCATTGGAGGTCCTCCCATCCCCAAATGAAGCACCTGTCCCTCCTGAAAGGAGCCCCGAATATTCTGTACCTAGGGAAGCCTTTGCCTAGTTCCCCTGACCCTGGTATCATCTACCTGAACAGTGGCACAGAACCCAGGAAGAGATGCACCCCCTTCTGGAGCAAAGCATCTTTAAATGTGGTCCAGCAATCAACTGCACTAGAGCCCCTTCAAGTGATTGCTAAACATCTAGTTTTCCTTGAAGCACCCCAGTGCTACTACATTAGAACCCAGGGGTGGGAGATATTTACTGACACAGAACAAAGGTGGAAAACCAACCCTCAGCTCTCACAGGAGGAAGGTGGGATCTATTGGGTAATATGGATTTACTCAGGCACCGTGCTGGGCATCGTTCATGCCCAAGACACTATCTCGCCACCTCAGATGGACTCCTGACTACTGATGAGAATGATACTGTATCAAAGTCCTTTCTGAAGGGAGGGACTGTATCATTTAATTTCCACTGGAGTTTCTACTTGCAGGTCTCAAGTCCTAACAGTTCACTCATTAGGATTTGCTGTATCTCTTTCCATCTAAATTTAACCCCTAGTTCTCAAAGGTTCTTGAATCTGAACATTCCAATGCATTCCTGGTTCTGTAACCAACCAACCATCATGCACTGTTTTATCTCTATCAGCTTCCTCATTCTTCTACACCATTTGGGAATAGGTCCTGGGTAGCTTGCCAGGTGGCATTAATGGTAAAGAACCCACCTGCCAATGCAGGAGATGTAAGAGATGCAGGTTTGATCCCTGGGTTGGGAAGATCCCCTGCAGGATGAAATGGCAACCCACTCCACTATTCTTGCCTGAAGAATCCCATGGACAGAGGAGCCTTGTGGGCTATAGTTCACAGGGTCGAGAAGAATCAGACATGACTGAAGCAACCTAGCATGCACATAAACATGCACGCCAGGGTAGCAGTGAGTATGAGAAATAATCAGAGGACCTCAATAAATTACTTACCTTCCATATTTAACGCCACTTTCAGAATGGCATGCCCCTGCTTAAGAAACCCTAGTGGCTCTCTGATCCATGTCTGCTTCTCCATGACCCACACTCTCCATTTCAACCCCTGTCACACCTGGCTCATGTCTACTGGGGCCTTTGTTCAAACAGTCCTCAGTACCTAGGATGTCACTTATCTGCCAGCACAAATCCTGCCATGTTGAAGGCCATGTTCAAGTTCTTCCCATTGCCTTAGGGAGCCTTCTCAAGGACCAGGCCGAGAGAGGCCTTTGCCCCCTCTACTCCCCAAACCCCCTACACTTACTGTCTATTCCACCTCCCTCAGATGAGAACACCACCAGAATCAGTTATACTGGGGGTCTCAGGGCATGGGGATTTCACATTCAGAATTTTTTTTTTAATGGAGGAACAGCATTGGTCATAAACTTTTATTTTTCCAGATGAGGATATAGTTTTAAAGCCTCCCTTCTAAGTTCATCATCACATCATGAAACAAAGATATTTTTACATCAAAATTAAAAGCAACAAGGAAGAAAGTGTTAGTTGCTCAGTTATGTCTGACTCTTTGCGACCCCATGGACTGTAGCCCAAGTTCCTCTGTCTATGGGATTCTCCAGGCAAGAATACTGGAGTGGGTAGCTGTTCCCTTCTCCAGGGGATCTTCCCTGCCCAGGGATCAAACCCCAGTCTCCCGCACTACAGGCAGATTCTTTACTATCTGAGCCACTAGGGAAGCCCAATAAAGAAGAAAATCTCACATAAAAAGACTGTCCTTTAAGTTGACTGCACTGTCCACATTCTGTTCCTTTTGCCGTGGACTGAGGAGGATGCTGCCACAGGCCAGTGTCTGAACATATGCCAGAGAGTCCCTGATGCAGGGAAGTCACCTGCATCATGCAGGTAGGCACCCTGGCAGCATATTGGCTGTGTCCTCACCAGTCTCCACTTACTGCACACTTGCTGTATACCAGGCCATGTGCTAGGGACTTCATGCATTAGCTCACTAAATCCTTTCCTAGCATCATTTCTGCTACCGATGAGGCTCAGGAAAGTTATGTAATCAGCCAGGTGATAGAGCTGGTAAGCTGGTTGATCCAGGTGTACCATATAGGCAGCTTGACCTCAAACCTATACTCTTTCCTCTATTCCATGCCTTGTCTCCTCCAACAGAAAGAATGTTTGAAGACAGAAGTATAAGGGGATATGCTGCTTCTTCCCATAGCCCAAATGGATGCAGACATCCATTCAACCAATGAAAGGCCAGCTCTCTGCAAGGCACTGTCCTTGGTGCTGGAATACAGTGACGGGGTAGACACTGCACCTGCCCTCATGGAGGGCCCACTATGACATGTATGGACATGCCAAACACAGAGCAATAATGCATTGCTTTGCAAGTAGCTTCTCCACTCAGTTCCAAGGGCTCTCTAAAAATCAGGGTGACAGCCAGGTGTGTGTAGATGCTAAAAAGGGCTCAGTAATTATCTGATTCCCTCAAACTGCCTGGCTTTGCTATGGAAATTGCCGAGCCAAAGGCTCTTTGCAGACCCTGACAAGCACCTACACTCAAGCTCAACTTGATTTATTGGAAGAAGGAACTGAATTTAAAAGGGACAGATGCAGTATTGATTCTACACCTTAAAATATGCTTCCTTCGACTCCCTTTCAGCCCCAGGCCCCTAGCCCCATTTGCCACAGAGCAGATCACAGCAAACCATTCTTTTCAATGGCTTGTTTCATCCTGCCAGCTGCACTCTGATCTTACAGCTCTTGAGCCCTGCCCTCCCCTTACTCAGCTGCCCTGTGGCCTCCACCTGCCTTTACCTCACAACTCCAGGGTGATCCATCCAGATCACCCTCTAATCCTTGGTTTTGGAGAGCCCAGAAGTCACAGGCTGCACCAAGCCATTCAGCCCTTGACACCCAGCAGCTCCCAGGTCTGCCCATTCCCACCTGTCCCAGCTCCCCCAGGACAATGCTGCTGAGCTCACTAACCTCACACATCAGGCCTCTAACCAGAGCTATGTCACAGCACAGGGCTATGCTTGACAGACCAGCTCCTAGCTAGAAGGGTCTCCATTGAGTCTAACGATGTTTTTCACTAAAGACACTGCTGGCACTTTAGGGGGAACCATTCCTCCTTATGTTGGGGCTTTCTTGCCTGTCAAAGTCTTAGCAACCAGTGACAATCGAACATGTCCCTATACACTTCCAAATGCCCTCTACGAGGAAAGCAAGCTGAGAAGCACAGTATCTGTCCTAATTCCAAGGGAAGTGACTTTTCCAAAGTCACTCAAGAAGTCGGCCACAGACCTGGTGTTTTGATGTGTGGGAGGCTATAGGGTATAACAGGAAGCACACAGAACTCAGAATCAGGCCTTCTGACAACCACGCCAGTGTGTATGGAGACAAGGAAATACTCAGGAGGGTAGAGTGGTTAAGCTGGACCCCACACCTGCACTCCCTCCTGTACTCCATGCCTTGCCTCCTCCAAAGAAAGAATGTTTTGAAGGCAGAAGTATAGAGGATATGCTTCTTCTTCTCCCCACAGCCCATACATGTTGTATGCAGACACCCATTCATGTATTCAACCAATGAAGGGCCAGCTCTCTGCAAGGCACTGTCCTTGGTTCTGGAATGCAATGGTATGAGGGTAGACACCATGCCTGCCCTCATGGAGGGTACACTAGGACACGTATGAACATGCCAGTGAGCGACAATGCATTGCTTTATTAGCAGCTCCCCCAATCAATTCCAAGGGCTTTCTAAAGATCAAGGTGACAACCAGGTGTGTATAAACATTAAGAAGGGCTCACCTTCCCTCCATTAGGAAAACTTTCTTTCACATCTCAGTTCATGCTTGGGAGGAGTCTACATTTTGTTTCATTAGACAGTGACTCAAACATGAGCAGAAAGGAGTACTGTCAATGGGCTAAGATACCTCCAAACTCTGACAACATCCTGCAGAGCTTCAGCAATGTCTTGCTGTCCACCTGCTCACTCCCCATTCTGACTGCACCTCAGATTCTCAGCCTGAGACAGCAGAGGCTCCCCAAATAGGTGGCTGACTTGACCACCCAGACTCTCCCTTCTCCAGCGTATTTGGCCACAAGACAGATTATCCCCATAGGGAGAAAGTTGGGGGATTTCAGAGTAGCTTAACAGTACCCAGGAGAGCATAGGGCTTCCCAGGTAAGAACACGCCTGCTGATGCAGGTGACAGAAGAGATGTAGGTTTGATCCCTAGGTCAGGAGGATTCTCCTGAAGGAGGAAATGGCAACACGCTCCCACATTCTTTCCTGGAGAATCCCATGGACAGAGGAGCCTGGCAGGGTACAGTCCATAGAGTCGCAAAGAGCCGGACATAACTGAAACAATTTAGTACACATGTACTCAGGCAGGCATAAGTCCCAACCATATTTTTCATTTCCAAAGTCATTGCTTTGCACCAGGGAAGAGCAAGGCAGGAGTTGACCAAGCCAGCAGCTGACCTTTAAGAGCCATCCTGTTTTACATCTCTGAGCAAGGCTTTGAGAAGATCCCCAAGTCTGATGGCTAGCTGATTAGAGGCCGTAAGGGTAGACTGTAGACCCTCCTTTCCTAAACCATGTCATTTGCCTCACTCACTCCAACTTAAAAAAAAAAAATTATTATGCAATATTTGAGACACATAAAAAAAATAAAAAATAATAATGTGGTGAGCATCCATGCACCTACCACCCAGATTAGAAAATAAGGCATTGCTGATGCAGCTGAAGCCCCCACCCCCTGACCACTTGCCTCTTCGTGACCACACCCCTCTTCCAGAAATCATCTGAACCTGGAATTTAGACTTCATCATTACCACGAATGACGTTATACTTGTACTACATGTTTATTTGTCCCTGAACAATACATAGAATTGGTTTTCAAACTTTATATAGATGGTATCATCAAGTGAAGTGAAGTCACTCAGTCGTGTCCGACTCTTTGCGACCCCGTGGACTGTAGCCTACCAGGCTCCCCTGTGCATGGAATTTTCCAGGCAAGAGAATTGGAGTGGGTTGCCGTTTCCCTCTCCAGGGGATCTTCCCGACCCAGGGATTGAACCCGGGTCTCCCGCTTTGTAGGCAGACGCTTTACCATCTGAGCCTGACAAGTATACCAGGGAAGCCTGACAAGTATATAAAACAAGTGTACTTTTCTCAGCTTGCTGTTCATTCAGTGTTGTGTTTGCATGATTCATCCATGATGACATGTGCGGCTCTAGTTGATCACTTTCTCTGCTGAAACTCTTATTATTTGAGGACCTCACAATGCACTTGCTTAGTCCTGTTAATAGGCGGAGGTTTTCCTCATAGTCTCTTTCTTACAAATTGCTGCTGTGAACATTCCCTAGCCTAACTCCACACATAAATGAGGAGATGTTGTCATTCACCCTGACCATCACTTTTTCAATTAGTTTTCCCCATGCCCTACACCCAAGCCACTCTGCTTGGGCTCTGTGATTAGACTCCTGTTATCTGACCGGTTCCTTGTTTCCTGGAACTGGTTTGGGACTTGTCACCTTGACTTTGCCCTTGGGAGCTCTTATCTCTGTCTTCCATCTTAAGACAGGAAGCACTGGGTAAATGACCAGCCACAAGCCCCACAAAGCCCTTCGAGACTGGTCCCAGCTGCACTAGCTTGTCCCTAGCTCTTCCCTAACTATATTATAACTTTAAGAGGTGGTGAGGGTCTAATTCATTTGATGTTATTACCTTCATCTTGGACACAAGGACATGGAACATGGTATAAAGTGTTTAAAGTGTTAGTTGCTCAGTAGTGTCTGATTCTTTGTGACCCCATGGACTGTAGCCCACCAGGCTCCTCTGTCCATGGAATTCTCCAAGCAAGAATACTGGAGCAAGTTTCCATTCCCTTCTCCAAGGGATCTTCCCGATCCAAGGATTAAACCCTAGTCTCCTGAATTGCAGGCAGATGCTTTACCATCTAAGCCACCAGGGAAGCCCCATTGTATAATGCCTTTTAAATATTTGTTGGCCAAATGAATGCATGAACTAATGGTTTATGGAGAATGGGTATCAGACATCCAAGATTCTTTATGCACTTAAGTTGCATTTACCTTTACTTAGATGGCTCTGAGCTCCCAGGTATGCATCCATGGCAATCTGAGTGAATCCCACGCAGTCATTAGCCCTGAGAGCTGCCTCTCATCACTTAGTGACATCTCCTTAAAGAGGCAAAGACATCCAGTCTCCCCCACACAGGATGAACCCAAGGGCTCTCCAGACACTTGGGACACAAAAGGGAAACCTCCTGCCATGGGCCAGCCTGCGGCCCCGCTGACAGTGCACCCCTGGAGCACTAGCCTGTAGAAGGCAGCAAAGGTGGCCTCCCTTTCCCAGGTAAGGTCACTTTTTGGTGTAAAATATATGGTACAATTGAAGCATATGATAGCAGTGCTGCTCCCCAGAGCAGATACTGGCAGGAGGAAGAAGAACAAAGTACAAAGGGCTCTTGGAAAGAGAAGGGACAAGGAGAGAAGAATTTCATCATTCACTGGGAGGGGGCTGGGATTGAGATGCAGCCATGGGAAACTGAGGGTGGTCCCGGTTCAATAGTGGGCTGCAGTGTAACAGAAATGACTGAGCACAGAGAAGGGGCCTTGCCATCAATCCTGCCTCTGCCACTTCCTAACCCGCAAGCTTAGTTAAGTCATTTGGCCTCACCTGCTAACAGATTTAGCTTAACATTGATTACATCCCAATTATAGTCAGTGACCACTCATCGTATAGCATTCTCTGATTGAATCGAAGGTCAAGTCACAGACTCCACAGCCAGGCAGGCTGCACACCATGGACACACCTCTAACCACTGCACTACACCGCACCGGGCATAGGATCCAAGGTGATCCTCACAACATCCCCATCAGGCTAACAATGCTGCTGCTGCTGCTGCTGCTGCAAAGTCGCTTCAGTTATGTCCGAATCTGTGCGACCCCATGGACTGCAGCCTACCAGGCTCCTCCATCCATGGGATTTTCCAGGCAAGAGTATTGGAGTGGGTTGCCATTGTCTTCTCCACTAACAAGGATGATGACACCACAAATGAAGTAACAGAGGCAGAAGGCGACACAGTTAGTGAGGATGCTGCAATTTGAACTCAAGGCGGCCAGTGTGGTTTTAGCATGACTCGGGGTCATAAAGTGATTGCTAAAGGTAAAGTGCTTTAGCTCCACTTTGCAAATTATTCCCAAAGTCCATGAGTCCATATAACTGGGAATTGCCTCCACTGAATCCATTTTATCATAAGACATAGGAGAGGAAACCACAATGCCATCAATTCTATGTATGAGTTAATTAATTTAGTAAATATTAAATCCCCACCATGTGCGGAGTACTGTTCTAGGCTCTACAAATGCAGAGAATGAAAAACCACAGGGTTTCTGCTTTGAGACGCTCATGCTGGGAAAGATCTTTGTACAATGCAGGAGATGCAGGTTTGATCCCTGGGTGGGGAAGATCCCCTGGAGAAGGGAATGGCAACCTACTCCAGTATTCTTGCCTGGAGAATCCCATGGATAGAGGAGCTTGGCGGGCTACAGTCCATGGGGTCGCAAAGAGTCAGACACAACTCAGTGGTGAATACTAGGTTATCCTGGGATAGGCAAATGTTCACCATTCAATTTAATAATGACTCTGAGGGATTAAGCAACCACATGCAGTGATAACAACCAAGAAATTTCCTGGAGGAAAGCACATTCAATTGTTCAAGGTCCTGGGTGGGTGTGGCCCATGCTATGTAGCCTCGAATAACTCTTAACTCATATCCTACTCTGTCAGTTTCCTCATATGTAAAGTGGGATCATAATGCAGAATGATCTCTTGGCTCTTCCAGTCCTGTTAGTCCCTGGATCCCGCTCCACGGCTCTTTCCATTGGCACCCAAACCATGGGCACCATGAGGGAGGCCATCAGGAGACAAGGGTTAAGGTGTGGCCAGGTGGACAGTGCTCTGGAGCCCCGGGGGCACAGCGGACAAGACCAGCTTGGACCAAGGAATTCCATGCTGCCAGTCTTTGCAGCGTGAATCCACTCTCCTCTTGGCCTCTTTGCAGGCACCTGGGGTTTGAAGCTGGCAGCGCCATCAAAGACGGGCTGGTGGCTGCATTATAAAAGGGTTGTATTCCCTCTTGTTGATAAATAAATCCTTTTTCTTCTAAATAGCCAAGCTGGCGGGTTTCATTGTAAGTGGTTTGCACTCAGCAGAGAGCTGGGACTGGCAACACCGCATCCTTCATCTCTGCAATGTTAATTAGCTTTCCACGATGCTGTATTTTAATCATGAAAAAATGAGAACGGTGGGAACCCCATCAAAGGAAGAGTTAGGGAGAAGGAGGGCAAACAAGACACGGAATTAGAAGAGAAGTGAAGATGTGCAGGGGGAGCAGTTAGAGATGGGGAGGGGTTCATGAGAGGAAAAGCATCAGTTGGGAGGTGAGCAAGGATTCTTCATAAACATCTTCTATGTACTGCGAATGGTATCAGGTTCTTTGCCTGCACTGTTTCAGTCCACCCTGGAACCAACCTACATTTACATCCCTTATTTTATAAATGAGAAAATTGAAGCTCAGAAAAATCAGGTACCTTAAGGTCAAATAAATAATGCACAGAAGTTCCAGGGTTTGAACCTGAGATGTTTTTACTCCATGCCTAGACCTCATTCAGCTCCATCCATCTAACTTTTCCCCAAATATTTATCCAGCAATTATTGTGCCTGGGCATAATACTAGGCACGTGCAGCCTCCCTAGAAAAACACACAAGAAAGATGCTTGGCTAAATCTTCATGAAAATGGTGCCAACAAATTCATGTTTTGGAAAGATCCCCCAGAGATCAGTGGAAAGACTGGATTTCAAAAGGACAGGACTGCTGCACAATGTAGGGAGCTCAGCTCTGTGTTCAGTGGTGACCTAGATGGGTGGGATGGAGGGCAGGTGGGAGAGAGGGCCAAGAGGGAGGGAATACGTGTATGCATATAACTAATAGGCTTTGTTGTACAACATTGTAAAGCAACCATTTGTTACTGTTTTTGTTTAGTCACTGAGTCGTGTCCCACTCTTTTGTGACCCTGTGGACTCTTGTGTATCCCACTCTTTTGTAGCCCACTAGGCTCCTCTGTCCATGGGATTTCCCAGGCAAGAAAACTGGAGTGGGTCACCATTTCTTTCTCCAGGGGATCTTTCCAACCCAGGGATCGAACTCGTGTCTCTTGCATCACAGGTAGATTCTTCACCACTGAGCCACCGGGGAAGCCACACTGCTACTGCTGCTGCTAAGTAGCTTCAGTCGTGTCCCACTCTGTGCGACCCCGTAGACGGCAGCCCACCAGGCTCCGCCATCCCTGGGATTCTCCAGGCAAGAACACTGGAGTGGGTTGCCATTTCCTTCCCCAATGCATGAAAGTGAAAAGTAAAAGTGAAGTCGCTCAGTCGTGACTCCATGGACTGCAGCCCACCAAGCTCCTCCATCCATGGGATTTTCCAGGCAAGAGTACTGGAGTGGGGTGCCATTGCCTTCTCCAAGGGAAAGCCACACAATAAGGTATAAATGAACCTATCATTGTATCCCCACCTAGTTGAGGAGAGATGACCCTGAAACTGCTTCTGAGAGTTTTCTCCTTGTCAGTGGGACCTACCTGGACCCTGGCTCATGAGATGGTACTCTGCTTATCAGAGCTCATGTTTGAACACTGATTCCTCTCTGCACACGTCCCATTTTGCATGGGGACAGGATAGGTGATGTGGGGACTAAAGAAAGATCAGAAGTCCACAGGACATAGCTACACATCACCAGGGTCTCCTTTTGACAACAGTAGTAATAATAGTGATGGTGTTAAGAATGACAGCTATAGTGAATGAGCTTTTCTTAGATATTAATTAGTGCCTACACATTTCAACTCATCACACTCTCCCAATTGTCTTAGAAGGTGGGTACTGGGATGAATGCCATTTTACCAAGGTTCAGACAATTTAAAGAGCTCAGGTATTGAACCCACGTCTCCTGCCTTGCAGGCAGATTCTTTATTGGTAAGACATCAGGGAAGTCCAAAAAAAACAACTATACTCCGATTTTTTTTTCCCCAAAGAACACATTACAAAAAGGAGCAGGACTATTACAGCTGCCCAGATGAGAGGTCAGGGTGGCCTTGGTTGGGGTGGTGGTTGTCAAGATGCAGAGGAATAACCACAAACCTCATGCAAGCTCTCTACACTTAACTTCTCTTGGCAGCTCACGCAAAATGAGACTAGCTGAAATGGGAACTGTAAACCCCTCTTAGGATCCAGAAGAAGAATTTTAGAGAAACCAATGTGGAAGAAGATGAGGTCAATATTGCCTGCTTCTTTGTTACTAGGCAATCCATAAACACATATTGAGACTTTAGGCTATGCCAAGCAGTCTTTTAGATGCTATAAGGACGTCTTTACCCTCAGAAAGCTTCCAGTCTGGTTCGAAAAGGAGGGCATACTTTCCTCAGATCACTTAACAATACACATCAGAGATGCACAGACACAGTGGGATGCAGGCGGAGCAGGCTGAGTCGGCGTGATTGGGGGTGGTGGGGAGGGGAGCAGGAAATGAGTATTTACTAGAAAATTCTGTGTTATGGATTGAATTGTGTTTCCCAAACAGATGGGTTGGAGTCCTGACCTCTGGTTAACCCAGAATGAACTTATTTAGAAAAGGGGCATTGCTGATGTGATTGGCTAAGCTAAGGCAAGGTCAAACTGGAGTAGGGTGGCCCCCTAATCAAACAGGACTAAAGTTCCTGTAAGAGAGAGAACATGGCCAGAAATAGATAAAGAAGAGATTTGGAAGTGTGCTATCAGAAACCAAGAAACATCTGGGGCTACTGGAAGGCAGGAGAGACAATGAAGAATCCTCCAGTAGAGACTTTGGAGGGAACATGGCCCTGCCAACACCTTAACTTCTGACTTCTGGCCTCTAGAGCTGTGAAAGAATGTGCTTCTGTCGTGTTAAGCCACCGGGTTTGTGAAAACTGATTAAACACTTTATCTTCCCCTGTAGACTGCAGGAGGTGGGCACTCCTAGTTCCATGGCAGAGGTAGGAAAACTGAAGCCCCGGGATTCTCACAGACAACTCCACTAATATGTAATGGCTCTGTGCTCAGCGATCCACTCTAGTGGTGGTTCTGGAGGTGAACTTGAAAGGATAAATAGGAAAGAGAAGTTAGCAGATCTGATCATGTGGAGAGCAGGACAGCTTTCCCCCATGACATCATGCATTGCTTTAATCCTCAAGAGAAATGAGTGCTTCCTGGGTGCCAGGCACAGGTTCAAAGCTAAAGAAAAATTGTGGTTGAATGAGATATGGTTGCCCTTGAGGAATTCACAGTCCAGCGAGGGAGAAAGGTATGTGACCAGACACAATGAGGTGAGGTGAGTTGAGTAGCACATCCACTGGGGGAACAAAGAACAGGGAGCACCGCCCCCAGGTACTTCCTGTTTCCCTCACCCCGACACAACAACAGCTTGCAGAAACAGGAAAACTGGATCACAGGAAATGAGCACATCATGGTTCAGGCAGCAACAGTATAAATTCCCAATTCAAGAGAACAGCAGCAATGATAAAATGCAGGGAAAATGTGTCTTAGAATTAAGGAAATGCTCTCACTTTGCCCAGAGTTGATATGGAAGATTTCCTAAAGATCATGGCACTTGAGCTGAACCTGAAGGACAGGGGGGAAATGTGTCAAGGGGAAGACCGTGGGACACAAACTGCCCCCAGCTGGTGATGTTTTTTACCCCTAAGAGTCCCTCAAACAAATGCCAGCTCCACAAAAGCAAGATTCAGGTTGCTTTGATGGCTGCTCTATTCACAACAGTAGGTGCTCAACGTGCAGATGTAACAAGCCCATCATGTTGAGGCTCCACATACTGTATGTATGTGTTGGTCACTCAGTCGTGTCCAACTCTTTGTGACCCCATGGACTGTAGCCTACCAGGCTCCTCTATCCATGGGATTCTCCAGGCAAAAATACTGGAATGGGTACCCATTCCCTTCTCCAGGAGATCTTCCTGACCCAGGGATCAAATCCAGGTCTCCTGCCCTTCAGGCAGATTCTTTACCATCTGAGCCACCAGGGAAGCCCGAGACTGTACATGTATGCCTCTATGTGCTCCAAAGTCTGGTCTCTATCAGTCGAGTGCTGAGTTCTTTGTGAAACCTACCCAGTGCCCAATCCTGGGCTCTTTCTCAGGAAGACAGAGAGTTGGGTAAGACAAGTTTTCCAAGGGCTCTCAGTGGACTGAGAAGATGACAAATGAGTGATTTCCATATCTACTGTGTGATACCATGGCTCTGATGGGAAAAACTGGAAGGAAGAGCAGGCAAGGCTGATGGAGGAAGTAACACTAAGCTGAGATTTAGAGGATGAGCAGGAGATTAGCCTGGCAGAGGAGGGATGACCACGTGGTGGGAAGAACAGCAGCTTCAGCCAAAAATGAGCTTGTCATCTCCGGGGACTGCAAACAGTTCAATGTGGCCTGGAGTGCAGACCTGGATGTAGGCTGCATGGGTGATCTGGTTGGCGGAGGGGCGGGGGGCCCAAATCACACAGGCACGCCTTTGACGGACCTGGATTATGTTCTATGGGGAACCATTTAATGGATTCAAGTTCCCAGATACTTGCTACCTGCTTTACATGCCTCCTCTGGCTGGGCCACATTTTCTCACCCTCAGAACAGGGCACAGTCATCACAGGGCCATTGAAGGGCGAATTCAAAGCCAGGGCAGGGAGAGGGAGAAGACATGCATAACATTACCTTAATTTAACGTTCTTCTTTTTATCAATCGATGATTAATAGGTATTACATTTTCCCCCCATCCATTCTCAAGAGAGGTGTTATAATAACATGTCAGGGAGGTGTGGATAAGTGGCATTATGGAGACTGGTTTATAATGCAGTTTGGAACAGATGCTAACGTCCCGATTATGCATTCCAGCATCATTTATACTCGGCTCCGTGGTGTGGTAAGGCTCTTGGCATCATAATTCTCCAAAGCAGTTGCTATTAATCACTCATTCATTATTAAAACACATTGTATTCATTCTGCTTGACAACGGGCACAGGGCGGGCTCTGTTTCTCCAGAGCGGTTATCTCCAGACTTGTCAGATTATCTCCAGTCTCAGCCCAGAGGAGCTCCAGTCCTCCAGGATGGCTGAGAGCTCCACAGAGACATCTCAGCATGGATGGAGACGTATCCTATCCAAGGGACACACATCTGCAAGAGGGCACAAGGCTCCCAGAAACCAAGACCATCTCCCATCCTGACTGCTTCTTCTGCCCACTTGTCCCTCTAAGTTGAAAGTCCCATTTCCCTGAAGGAGAACTCTGCTGGGCTCTTTTATATCCATGGGTTTCCTAGCATCACCTGGGAGCTAGGGTTCTGCCTCCAAACTCACTTGATCATCAGGAGATGTTGGGTGTCACAGTCAAATACAACAGGGAACTCTGCTTAACACACTGTGACAACCTGAATGGGAAAGAAGTCCAAAAGGGAGGGAATATATGTGTATGTATGGCTGATTCGTTTTGCGGTACAATAGAAGTTGACTCATTGGAAAAGACTCTGATGCTGGGAGGGATTGGGGTCAGGAGAAGGGGACGACAGAGGATGAGATGGCTGGATGGCATCACTGACTCGATGGACATGAGTCTGAGTGAACTCCGGGAGTTGGTGATGGACACGGAGGCCTGGCGTTCTGCAATTCATGGGGTTGCAAAGAGTCGGACACGATGAGTGAATGAACTGAACTAAGAAACTAAAACACACTGTAAAGCAATTATAGGGGTTTCCCTGATAGCTCAGTTGGTAAAGGACCCACCTGCAATGCAGGAGACCCTGGTTCCATTCCTGGGTCGGGAAGATCTGCTGGAGAAGGGATAGGCTACCCACTCCAGTATTGTTGGGCTTCCCCTGTGGCTCAGCCAGTAAAGAATCTGCCTGCAATGTGGAAGACCTGGGTTCAATCCCTGTGTTGGGAAGATCCCCTGGAAAAGGGGAAGGCTACCCACTCCAGTATTCTGGCCTGGAGAATTCCATGGAGTGTATAGTCCATGGGGTTGCAAAGAGTCACACACGACTGAGCAACTTTCACTTTCACTTTTAAAGCAATTATGCATGCTGTGTGTGCTAAGTCATTTCAGTCATGTCCAACTGTTTGCAACTCTATACTCCACAGCCAGCCAGCCTCCTCTATCCATGGGATTCTCCAGGGAAGAATACTGGAGTGGATTGCCATGCCCTCCTCTGGGGGATCTTCCTGACCCAGGGATTGAACTTGCATTCTCTTACTCCTCCTGCTTTGGGAGGGGGTTCTTTACCTCTAGCACCACCTGGGAAGCCCTATACTCCAATAAAAATTAATTAAAAAACACAAGGGCTCTGGGTCAGGTCCCTTGTCTTCTACCACTAGCTGTATGATCTTAGATAAGAAATCTAATATTTTTGTCCCTCTGGGTCATCAGTTGTACAATGGAGTTGTAATAATAGGACCAATCTCATAGAATTGCTGTCAGGATTAATGAATTAATTCTAACAAAGCCCTTATAAGATGTCTGAAACATCATTCACATCGGACCTTGTTATGACTTATTAAGATAATCCTAACATTTCCAAGATGTCCCACACAGCCTCTTATGGTGTGGGACGGAGAGCGTGGAGGAACCATCCACTCATTCATTCCATAAAGAGCAGTTGAACATCCCAAATGTGCCAGGCATCATTTTAAGTACCAGACACACAGAGTCCTGTAAGGCAAGATCCCTCCTTCAAGGAGCCCGCAAGCGAGTGAGGCAGCTGTACTCAGAGTGCAGAGGTCTGAAAGCCCTTCTAGCTTTTCCCTGAAGCCTCGGCATTTATTTGCACCTTGACCTGAAAGGTGAGCAGAGCAGAGATTATTATACCTTTCACAGAAGCAAACACCCCATGCACCCCTCTAGATGTTAGAATAGTGGCTAAAGTTCTTGAAGGTTCCCACACTTTGAATGAAGTATTTCAGTCTAAAAATGTACAGAGGATAATTTAATGAATAAATAGAATATTATAAAGGCCTCTGAATCCTTCTTTTTATGCCATCCAATGATAACCACTGGGCTCAAATCAGGTGTTAGGATTTCCATGCTTTTTAAAAACATTTACTGTAAAAGTGCAAACCTATAAACAGTGTATGTTTCTATTTATATGTTTTCAAACTTACCATAAATGATACCACACTGTAAATCTTCTGCAGCTTGGTTTTTTGAGGAAAGCATTTTGTCATGGAAATTTTCAAATATAAGTAAACAGAATAGTATAACGAGAATAAATAAGCCACAAGGACTTACTGTATAGCACACGGAACTATATTCCATATCCTGTGATAAACCATCATGAAAAGAATGCATATATAACTGAATCATTTTGCTGCATGGCAAAAATTAACACAACATTGTAAAAAAAACAAAAAAACTATACTTCAATAAAAAATAAAGTAGCCTGGATACCTATTACCCAGGCTTCCCAGGTGGCTCAGTGGTAAAGAATCCACCTGCAATGCAGGAGACACAGAGGTGCAGGTTCTATCCCTGAATTAGGAAGATCCCCTGGAGAAGGAAATGGCAACCCACTCCAGTATTCTTTCCTGGGAAATCCCATGGACAGAGGAGCTTGAGAGGCTACAATCCATGGGCTTGTTAAAGAGCTGGACACTACTGAGGGCTGCACACACAGTACCTATCACCAGCTCCAATGATCAACATCTCTTTTTTTTTTTTTTTTGGCCATGTCAGGACTTCGTTATGGGATGCAGGATCTTTAGTTTCAGCATAAAAAATAAAGGATCTAATTCCCAGACCAGGGATCGAATCCAGGCCCCCTGCATCGGGAGCATGCAATCTTAACCCCTGGACCATCAGGGAAGTTCCTATCTGGTTATTCTTGATGCACCTGTACTCACATCAACTCTACCTCAGTCTCACTCAATTATACTTTACAATTCTGTTTTAAAATACATTTTACATACATTTGAATGCATAATCTTAACTGTACACATTTCAAAAATAGATCCACCATGTATCACTATTTCTATCAAGACAGAGAACACTCTCATCTCTTACAAAAAATCTCCTCCTTTCTCCAAAGTCTTTTTTTTTCTTCCACCATCCTGCCCCCTAGAAAACCAACTGTTTTGACCTTCGATTAAAACGGCCTGTTCTGTGATTGCATATAAATAGGCTCATAGAGTCTACAGTCATTTGTATCCTTTTGGGGGGAAGAAGCATAACATTTCTGAGATTCATCCACATTGTTGCATGCATCAAAAGATGGCTTCACTCTACTGAGAAGAGTATTCCACGGTACAAATATAGCATGGGGTATTGATTCATTCTCCTGGTCATGAACATATGGGCTGCTTCCAATTCTTGGCTACTGTGAATAAAGTTGCTAAGAACACTTTTATACTACCTTTTTGTGGTTATTTGTTTGAATTTCTCTAGGATGAAGGAGTGGAACTGCTGAGTCAGAGAGTAGGTGCAGTTTTCCTTTTCTTTTTAAAAAAATATTTTGTTGATTTACAGTGTTAGTTAATTTCTCCCATACAGCAAAGTGATTCATAGGGAATATGGTCTATCACATGATGGTTTATTATAGGATATTGGATATAGTTCTGTGCTGAATATACTGCGCTATACAGTAAGACCTTGTTGCTTATCTATCCTATGTGAACTAGTTTGCATCTGATACTCCCAAACTCACAATCCTTCTCTCCCTTAGCAATCACAAGTCTTTTCTCTATACCGATGAGTTTATTTCTGTTTTGTAAATATGTTCACTTGTGTTATATTTTAGATCCCACGTACAAACGATACTATATGTTATCTTTCTTTCTCTTTCTGACTTACCTTCACTTGGTATGCGCATCTCTAGGTCCATCCACATTGCTGTGAATGGCAGTGTTTCATTCTTTTTTAGGAGGTTGTTTCAACTGTTGGAAAAATTACCAATCTTTTTTCCAAACTGGCCATGCCATTTGACTCCCTTTCCAGTGATGTGAGAGCATTCCGGTTGCTCCAACAGCCTGACCAACCCCTGTTGTCAAGCACGTTTCACTGTTCAAGATTGTTGCCTCTTTTTAGTGAGTTGTCATTTTATTATTTTTTATTTTATTTTTAATTGGATAACGATTGCTTTACAATGCTGTGATGGTTCCTGTCACACAACAACATGAATTAACCATAAATGTCACAAGTACACTTGAACCTCCTTCCCATCCCTCACCCCCCACCACCCCTCGAGGTTGTTCCAAACCATCAGGTTGAGCTCCCCGTGTTATACGGCAACTCCCCACTATCTGTTTTACACAAGGTAGTGTATCGTCTTTCTTATATTCTAAGTAGAAGCTCTTTGTCAGAAATATGTTTTGGAAAATTTTCTCCAATCTATCTGTTCATTTTTATGATATATTCCATTGAGCAGAGTTCTTGTTTGCTTTTTTTCTAAATTGGTAATGTTTTCTGAATATTGTCTTAGAAATCTTTGTTTACCTTTTGGATCTTTTTTTAAAAATTACAATTTTATTTATTTATTTGTTCTTTTTGGGCATGGCCTTGTAGTATGCAGGATCCTAGTTTCCTGATCAAGGATAAAACCCGAACATGTAGAAGTGGAAGCACAGAGTCTTAACCACTACACCACCAAGGAAGTGCCCTTAAATTTTGTTATTTTAAATTCTACACTTAGGTCTAAGATCCATTAAATATTCAATTTAGTGTGGTGTGAGGTAGGGGACTGAGCTCACTCTTTCACCATACAGATACCCTGTGATTTTAGCACCATTTGTTGAAAACGCTTTCCTTCCTCCCTTGAATTACTTTATTGCTTTTGTCAAAAATTAATTCACCATATACATAGATGTCTATGTACCGTCTCACAGGCTGCATTAATCCATGTGCCTATCCTTATGCTGATAACAAACTGTTATCAAGCTGTGTTAATGACTGTAGCTTTATATTAAGTCCTGAAGGCAAGCAGTGTGAGTTTTCCAGCTTTGTTCCTTTTTAAGGGTGTTATTATTTGGCTATTCAAGATCATTTGCATATCCATATAATTTTAGAATTAGCTTATCTATTTCTATTTTTAAAAAGCCTTTTGGAATTGTGATTTGAATTACATTGAACTACAGATCACATCTTGACAACACTGGATTTTCCACTCACACAAATATAGTATATCCTCCCATTTTTAACATCTTTAAAATTTTTTCTTAGCAATATTAAATAATTTTTAGTAGAAAGGATTCACATATCTTCTCTTCAATGCGTTGCTAATTATAATTTTTAAGATATTGTGAAAAAATGATTTATTTCCCAATTCTTTTTCTGCCAATATTAGATAAATAATTGATTTTTCTTTATGTACCACGTATCCTGAAATATGGGGCTTCCCCAGTGGCTCAGTGGTAAAGAATCTGCCTGTAATGCAGGAGATGCAGGAGCTGTGTGTTTGATCCCTGGGTCAGAAAGATCTCCTGGAGAAGAAAACAGCAACCTACTCCAGTATTCTTGCCTAGGAAAGCCCAAGGACAGAGTAGCCTGGCGAGCTAAAGGGTCCTAAGGGTCCCAAAGCCCAAAGGGTCGCAATATGCTGGACACAGCTGAATGACTAAGCACACTGAGCACATCCTGAGATACTGGAAAATCCATTTAAATAGTTCTAGGTGCTTTCTTCATTAACGCCTTAAGGTATTCTTTATATTTGGCAAAACTAATACAATTTTGTAAAGTTTAAAAAAAAAAAAAACCATTATGGTGTCTGTGAGTCTAAATTCTTTAAATTAAGTAATATAATTTTTGTTTATAATTATGGATAGTATAACATTCTCCCTTTTGAATTTTTATACTTTTAATTCATCTTGCATCATTGAACAGACTAGAACTTCCATACAACACTGAATAGAAGGTTCAACATGCCTGCCTTTTTATCTGATCTTAGGGGGAAGACACTCAGTGCTTCATCATTAAGGATTAACTGTACGTATTTTGTAGATGCCCTTTATCAGATTGAGTATTCTGGCTTGCTAGATGATATCTATTCTAGTCTGCTTGCTGAGGATCTTTGTCATGAATGAAAGTTGGATCTGGTTAAATGCTTCTTATTCTCATTCATGGTTTTCTACTTTAGCTTTCATTTGGCAGATTACATTGATTAATTTTTGAGTGTTGAATCAAACCTGTTTTTCTAGAATAAACTTTGATCACAATATAGTATACGTTTTAAATATTTCTGAAGATTTGTCAATATTTTGTTAAGGATTTTTGCATCTCTGTGTTAGAATGTTTTCTTTTCTTATATTGTCTTTGTCCTGATTTGATAGAAGGTTTTAACTCATAAAATGATTAAGGCATGTTTCTTCTTCCTCTTCTTTCTGAGTTTGTATATTTCTCTCAAATTATTGACAGAATTCACCTGTGAAACCATGGAGTTCCAGAGTTTGTTAGAAGATTTTAATTTAAAAAATACAAATTCTTTCATAGGGCCAGAGCTATTCAGAATTCTATCATCTTGTATCAGATTTGTTTTGTTGGGCAGTTGAGTTTTTCAGGCCTTTGCCCATTTCATCTGAATTGTAGAATTTGTTGGCATAATGGTCTTCATAATGTATCCTTTCTACCCTTTCAAGGTCTGTAGGACCGATAGTGACAGTGATTCAATTCCTGTTAAATGAAATCATTGGTAATTTCTGTTTCCTTTCTGTGTTCCTTTTGTGTTTCCTAGTCTTTTTAAGAGTTTATCAAATTTATTAATCTTTAAAAATTTTTGACTTTGTCAATTTTATTTCTTGTTTTTCTGTTCTTTGATTTCTGCTCTCACCTGTGTTACTCCTTCCATCTACTTATTTTGTCTTTGTTTCTGACCTCCTACGATGCAAATTTCGGAGAAGGCAATGGCACCCCAGTCCAGTACTCTTGCCTGGAAAATCCCATGGACGGAGGGGCCTGGTGGGCTGCAGTCCATGGGGTCGCTGAGGGTGGGACACGACTGAGCGACTTCACTTTCACTTTTCACTTTCATGCATTAGAGAAGAAAATGGCAACCCACTCCAGTGTTCTTGCCTGGAGAATCCCAGGGACGGGGGAGCCTGCTGGGCTGCCATCTATGGGGTCGCACAGAGTCGGACACAACTGAAGCGACTTAGCAGCAGCAGCACAATGGAAATTTAGATCATTAATTGTTAAACCTTTCTTCATAAGATAAACATTCAAAGGTACCATTTGGTCCTCTAAACACTGGCTTAGCTGCATCTCTCACATATTTATTTGGATATTAATTAATAAAAATAAACAGTAGCAAAGAGTTATACAAATAAAATAGTGCAAAGAACACCCAATATCCTTTATACAGATTCACTTAATATTTCTTTCCATTTGCTCGGCATGTGTGGTGGGTATAATTATTTTTTGAAACATCTGAGAGTAATTTATATACATCTTAGACCTTTACCCTTAAGTACTTAAATGTGTATTTCCAGGAGTAGGAATATTTTCTTCTATAACCACTGCAATTATCAAACTCACACATTTACACTTATGCTGTACTTTTAACTAATATACCAGCCATATTCCAATTGTGTCAGTTTGCCTAAAAAGGTCCGTAATAGCATCTCTCTCTCCTCTAGTACAAGATTTTACCAGTCAAGCTTCTTTAGCCTTAGGTACTCTGGAATGTTTCCACAAACTTTCTTTGTATCTTTGCATAGAAAGTTATCCATTTGGGGATGGTGAGATTTCCTGGTGATTAGATTAAGGCCATACACTCTTTTTATTTTTTTCAATTTATCTTTTTTTATTTTAATTGGAGGCTAATTACTTTACAATATTGTATTGGTTTTGCCATACATCAACATGAATCCGCCACAGGTGTACACGTGTTCCCAATCCTCAACCCCCCTCTCACCTCCCTTAGGACAGCACCTCTGGAGAAACACAGTGTCCGTCTGTCCTTATTGGTGATGTTAAATTTAATCATTCAGTCAAGGTGCTGTCAATTTTTTCAGAATAAACTTATCAGTTTTTCTTATTTTAACGAGTAATCAGTACGTAGGAAAAACACTTAAAAATCATGTCAATATATCTTGCTCTCAGCAAAATCTCCTCCTGGATTTAGTATCTGCTCAACATTCAGAAAACGAAGATCATGGCATCCGGTCCCATCACTTCATGGGAAATAGATGGGGAAACAGTGGAAACAGTGTCAGACTTTATTTTTCTGGGCTCCAAAATCACTGCAGATGGTGACTGCAGCCATGAAATTAAAAGACGCTTACTCCTTGGAAGGAAAGTTATGACCAACCTAGATAGCATATTCAAAAGCAGAGACATTACTTTACCAACAAGGTCCGTCTAGTTAAAGCTATGATTTTTCCTGTGGTCATGTATGGATGTGAGAGTTGGACTGTGAAGAAGGCTGAGTGCCGAAGAATTGATGCTTTTGAACTGTGGTATTGGAGAAGACTCTTGAGAGTCCGTTGGACTGCAAGGAGATCCAACCAGTCCATTCTGAAGGAGATCAGCCCCGGGATTTCTTTGGAAGGAATGATGCTGAAGCTGAAACTCCAGTACTTTGGCCACCTCATGCGAAGAGTTGACTCATTAGAAAAGACTCTGATGCTGGGAGGGATTGGAGTCAGGAAGAGAAGGGGACGACAGGGAATGAGATGGCTGGATGGCATCACTGACTCGATGGACGTGAGTCTGGGTGAACTCCTGGAGTTGGTGATGGACAGGGAGGCCTGGCGTGCTGCGATTCATGGGGTCACAAAGAGTCGGACACGACTGAGCAACTGAAGTGAACTGGTGATTCTTTTATGACCCCTCTTTACCACGATGATTGCAAAATAATGACTCCAAGCGCCAGTTTCAGCCCTTAGCACTGTAGTAGAAACTAGAGCCTCCTTTCACCTGGATTCATGTGTATGTATGTGTGTATATAGGTGTCTCATCAATGTACTGGATCTACCCATCTATTTAGTATCTATCTATTATGAATGTGGATTCATGATTCCCTACTTTCGCAGCGCTCATCACTCATCACCCTTTGTAATTATTATGGTGCTCACGCATGCTTGCATATGTGCATGCATGCTCAATCACTTAAAGTGTCTGACTCTTTGTGACCCCATGGACTGTACCTCACCAGGCTTTGTCCATGGAATTTTCTAAGCAATAATACTGGAGGGGGTTGCCATTTCCCCCTCCAGGGGAATCTGCCTAACCCTGGAATGGAATCTGAATCTCCAGTGTTCCCTGCATCGGCAGGCAGATTCTTTATCATTGTGCCACCTGGAAAGCCCATTTTGGTGCTCATGTCGTCTCAGAGTTGATCAGCGGGAGCTCCTCAAAGCTGGTTCCAGTTCATACAGTTTCTCCCCTGGGTCATATACCATTGTGGTGACTATACCAAAACTATTTTTGCATTCTATTGTCAATCACCATTAGGCTGTTCATACCTTCACATATGTATGAGCACTGCCATCATATGAACTCCTGTGCATATCTCCTATGAACACATATGTTCTAAGACAGAGCTAAGCCTATTCTTAAGATATGGGAATCACGTTTCTTGATCACAACTATTTTGACCATACCTATTTGAACATAACTTTCTTGATCATAACAATTCACTAATATGGTAACAAAATAAGTAAGTTTGCCAATTTATACTTTCATCAACAGTGAATGAGAGTTTATATAAACATCCTTCCCAACACTTGGTAATGTTACACAAACTCACACACACAAACACACAGCACATTGGTAATGTTACACAAACTCACACACACAAACACACAGCACATTCGTCATTTAACAGATTTTAAATAGAAACTCATCGCTGTATAAATCTACATCTTTTCAGATGTGCATGGGCCACTAAGCATTCCTTTTGGGAACTTTAGACATTCATCTACTTTACTCTCATTTTTTAAGTTGAAAAATGAAAACGCTGATGCATTAAGTGACATGCCCTAGATCACAGAGCTGTCATGAATTAGACATGAACCCAGATATGCTAACTCACATACAAAAAGCAAAATTTCCATCCATCTAACCAGTCTGACACTGTGTAGATTTATGACTAAGAGGATGTGTCAATTTACATGGTGTGTGTGTAAAATGGGTGGGATAGTTTTTTTTTTTTTAATTAACATTTTGGTTTGAGGTCTTGAAAGCTATTCTGGGATAAATATAACCTTCAAGGTAAGTCACCCACAATGTAGCTTTTACCCCCAATCTTTTTCTGAGTAAAATTAAACTACAATGAATCAAAATCCCAACAACCCTGGAGAGACGTCCTAAGGAGACAGTCCTCCACAATAGTGCTTATTTTTCAGTGCAGGTTTATAGCCTAAACAAATAAGCAAGGCATCAAGTCAACCTCAGCAGCCTTTCTTTGTCTCTCTCTCTAGCATCCTGTGTAAGACACTGTCCCCAATTAGGAGAGGCCCCAGAGCACTGGCCCAATTCAAGGCCAAGAACCACTCAAGGAAAGCTGCATCCTCCAGGTGCCCCAGGAAACCACGGCTCCTCCTGGCCTGTGGCTTTCACAGCTCTGCTTGCCCACTACCCTCATGCCTGCCTGCTCGCCCAGCCTCACCACCCTCTCTGCCTGGGGATCACTCATTAGCCTGGGATTAGTAGCTGTATCAGCAGCAGGGCGGGCAAAGCCCTATGCCCTGGGCTGTGGCTGCAGAGAACTGTCTGGGGAGGGAGGGCTCAGCTGTCCGAGTGCCAGGCACATGTCAAATCCAATTTGAGAGAGGATCTTGTTAAGCTTCCTTATCTGATGACAAGCACTCCTTAAAAAAAAAAAAAAATCATCAGTTAAGAAGGTTTTGCAATGTCTACCAGGCACCCTTGCTCAGGTCAGATAATGTTTCCTGTCAAGAATATATTTATTCTGTCTCTCCCATCAGTCACTTGGTTCAAGGAAATATGATTAGTCATGGAGGACTTACATATAAGCCTTCTGGTCACTAATTAGTTTTTGACCTTCAGAAGTTTTGGGACTCATTTCTGTGACTGCAGAGTCCAGCATCTTCACAAGTAAAGGGCACAGAGCTGTTTTTGTTTGTTTGTTTGTTTTTAATTTTTAAAAAACTTTTTATTTTGTATTAGGGTATAACCGATTAATTGGAGAAGGCAATGGCACCCCACTCCAGTACTCTTGCCTGGAAAATCCCTTGGATGGAGGAGCCTGGTAGGCTGCAGTCCATGGGGTCGCTAGGAGTCGGATTCGACTGAGCGACTTCACTTTGACTTTTCACTTTCATGCACTGGGGAAGGAAATGGCAACCCACTCTGGTGTTCTTGCCTGAAGAATCCCAGGGACGGGGAGCCTGGTGGGCTGCCGTCTATGGGGTCGCACAGAGTCAGACACGACTGAAGCGACTGAGCAGCAGCAGCATAATCGATAAATAGTGCTGTGATAGTTTCAGGTGAACGGTGAAGGGACTCAGCCAATCGTTGAGCTACAAGGTGTTAAATTCTACTGTACAGTAAAGTGACTCAGTTATACATGTACACATATTCTTTTTTATATTCTTTTCTGTTATGATTTATCATAGGATATTGAATACAGCTCCCTGTGCTACACAGTAGGAACTTTTTTTTTTAATTCACTTTTAATTGAAGGATAATGCCCTTACAGTATTGTGTCCGTTTCTGTCAAACATCAACACGAATCAGCCACAGGTACACCTATGTCCCCTCCCTCTGGAACATTCCACCCCTCCCAGTTGTTACAGGGCTCCGGTTTGAGAGGAACTTACTGTCTACCTAGGCTACCTTGCTGATATGCTAGCTTGCATCTGCTAACCCCAGACTCTGCCTGCATCCCTCCCTGACTCAGCATCCCCGCGGCAACCACAAGCCCCATCTCTATGTCTGTGAGCTCGTTTCTGTTTTGTAGATGTTCGTTTGTGTCATATTTGGGTCCCACAGATAAGTGACGTCACACGGCATCTGTCCTTCTCTTTCTGTTGGAAAAGTTTTCAATTAGCAATGATCCTGCCTCAGAGAGACCCCACTGGCTATGAGACTGCCACTCCACAAAACTTGCCTTTCTCTTTCTGACTTACTCCACTTAGTTTGACCATCTCTAGTTCCATCCATGTTGCTGCAAATGGCGTTTTTCATTCTTTTTCATGGCTGAGTAGTATTCCACTGTATATACGTACCACATCTGCTTTACCCATGCATTCAGCAATGGACATTTAGGTTGTTGCCATGGCATGGTTCAGAGCTGATTTTCAGTCCTACTTGTTACCCTTTCAGAACCATAAGCATAAAAATAAAATAAAATAAGTGCCAAAAATAGTAAAACCAACTGCTTGTGAAACAGTACTTTCCTACATGCTAGCAGTAACATAAGTTGTTCTGACCCTGTTGAAAAGGAATTTTCCAGAAGGTACCAAAACTCACAAAAGCATATGTACTCTGACATTCTACCCATGGGGTTTTCCAAGGAGAAAAGTGGGGCTAAAACCAATTACATACCTGGCATGGGCTAGGCATGCTTACAGTCACTGTGCTACTATTTCTGCACATCAATGTTTTGACACATACCCTTACTCCCATCTTATAGAAGAGGAAGCTAGTAAAGGGCTAATGACTTATCTAAAGCTGCAGCATTATTACAAGGGAGAAACTGCATTCAAACTCCATCTGCCTGAGTCCAATCCCCTGTTTCTTCCTCGGTAAAATATTGCCTTGTGAGGAGGTCTATGCATGAACATCTTCACTGCAGCATTACTCATAGTAGCAAAATGTGAGAAAAGAAAAAGTGGCTGATAACAGGAAAATGTTTGGGTAAATTATGGGAAATTAACCCCATGGATTATTTTGCCTTTTTATAAATGATAATTTTAAAGGTTATTTAGCAATGTCAGGAAAAGCATATCATAAAGACGAGAATTGAACACAAAAGTATTCCTAGGTAACCATTATAACTATATTAAAATGCATATCCATATGGAAAAATTGCTCCTGGGAACTTGGAAAATAGACGAGTTTTTAAAGATATTAGTAACTAAATATAATTTCTCAAAATACCCATTATTGTTGTCAAGTTGTATTTCAAGACAGACACTTGTTTGGGTGGGAAGAATAAATACATGCAGGATGGAAAGGACGAGAATTTGAATACTAGCTATTCCATATTCCATATTGTGAAACTGAGCAACTTATGTATAATCCCTGAGCCTCAGTCTTTTGCATCTGTAAACAGTGATAATATGTTTAACTTCACAAGGTCAGAGTGCAAATTAAATAAGTTAAAACACATGCAAACACTGAGCCTACTGTGATAGATCCATTAACAAAAATATCATCCACGATAAATTCATTGGCCAAAAATAAATTAAAATGATGGTCCTTCCTAAGCGTCCACCCCCTCCAAACTTGCCTATAAGTTTTCTGAGGCAAGACACCCCTGAACAGAAAGTGATCTTTCAGCCCACACACGTATACATGCTCACAGGGCAGTCAAGGGAGGGGAATAAACAGAGGAATTCACCCCTGGTCAGTGTCATTCTGAGCTCAAACCAGCCACAGATCCGATGCTTCACCAGCACTGAATGCATTATATATTAATCCCTGGGCTCTGCAGTGAAGCCCACGTGTGAAACTAACCCTGCCCTCCTCCTCTGGGCATTTACCAGATAAGACCTTGTTACAGGCTGGGCAGCGAAGCTCCCTGAAGCTTCTTATAATGAATGTCCTCGCTCTAGAAGACATCGTAAGCTCTGGTCTGTGGGGCTGTTGGGGAAAATTTTCCCCAGCTTCAATATTGCTAAGAGAACAGGAGACATTCGACAGGACAAGCGAGACCTATTAATATTTCTCCACGGTGTTAACAGCAGTGCAGTCATGCTCTCTAAAGTTGAACTTGCTCTCTGTCCTGTTCCTTTCTAAATCAGATGCAGGGTCAAGGGACTGGGGATGAGAGAGAACAGAGCTAAACAAGCACAGATGGGTTTCTGGCAATCAACGGCACCCAGACCCGCAGCATCCTAGTGGAGAATATACACCTGGGCTCTGAAGCACAAGCCCTGAGCTCACAGCACCAGGTGACCCCTTGGTTAGAGTGAGCAATCTGCTCCCCCTGCCAAGGAGATACACTCTTGCTTCCAGCCAGGGCCCAGAGAGGGGGGTGAGGGAAAAGAGAGTGGTGGGATCAACGGAGAACAATATTACCAAACATTTACTATCAATCCAGTGAGAGGAGCCTAAACTTGCTGATTTGATACTCACCACCTGCCAGGAAGACACTGCTACCCATCATTTTAAAGAAGAGGAAACTGAGGCTCCAGACTGGCATTAGTCATCTATTAGTTGGGTACTTCCTCCAGGCAAGGAGCTACGACCTCTAAGGAGACACGAAAAAACAGGAAGGGGGATTTCTCATTCGGCTGTGATGCTTGTCTCCTGGGGCTCCTCAGAATGCACTGTTCCCTTGGGCAGATGCTCACAGATCAAGAAGAAGTTGGCAGTCCCCTTGTCCAAGCCGTCTGCTCCTTCTCGTGAGCACCAACTTGAATGAAACAAACCGGGTGCCAGGACTGGGAGCAGCGCTTTCAAGGGCTGCACTCAGAACAACTCCTGCCTCCCAGCGTAAGGAGGCTCACTGGGCATCCACCAGTTCAGGAAACTGTGTGTTCTGTCTGCTTGCAATGCAAGCAAGGATGCCCCAGCAGGCTGGGCGGCGGTGGGGTGACTGCTGCTGGGGCGATCCCTTCTTCCCCAGGAGTAGGAAGAGCATAGTATATGGAGTCAGGACACACACACACACACACGCAAACACATCTGGACTGAAACTGCCGTTACCATTCGCTTGCTGTGTGTTTTAGACCAGGTCTCCAAACTTTTGGGCATAGGATGTGAACTCAGGATACACACACATACACATCCACCCACCCCTTGGACTGAAACTGATATTACCACTTGCTCACTGTGTTTTTCAGACCTGCGGTCTCCAACCATTTGGGAACCAGGGTCCAGTTTCGTGGAAGACAATTTTTCCACAGACCGGGGGCGGGATTTCAGGATAATTCAAGTGCATTTGTTTGCTATGCATATTACTTCTAATCTAATGTGGCTGCTGATCTGACAGGAGGTACTAGTCCAGGGCCCGGAGGTTGGGAACCCCTGTTTTAGACCACTTTCCTAAGCTCTTAGATCCTCATCTGCAGAAAAGGCTTGGGCGGGTGGGGAGCTAAAAGTGAATCAGGCGTCAGGTGGAGACTACAACTAGCCCAGTGCCTGACCAATAAGCAATGTTCTTTTTCCCAGAACAATGTTTCTGGGCTGAGAACGGTGAGGGTTCATGGAGTTGAAAAAAAGAAAACAAAAGCCAAACAAACAAAAAATAGGAGATCAAGCGTCCTGAGAGGTGGGTGAGATTCAGCCTGTTATTCAAAGAATGATGGTTCAGGCCCAGCCAACACCATCCCCCTCATCTCAGAGCTCATGAGAAAACCACAGGGAATGGCTGAGAGATATGAGCCAAAGGAGCAGGACAGAGGTTAGGGAAAAGAACAAGAAAGCCTGACAGCTATCAGAACATTTTGAGTACTTCCGTCCAATTTTGATTTTATAGCCCAGGGCTATGTCTCATGAGCGGGCTTCGCAGATGGCATAGCAGTAAAGGTTCCGCCTGCCAATGCAAGAAATGCACGAGATCTGGGTTCAAACCCTGGGCCAGGAAGATTCCCCTGGAGGGAAAATGGCAACCCACTCCAGTATTCTTTCCTGAAGAATCCCATGGACAGAAGAGCCTGATGGGCTGCAGTCCACAGGGTCACAAAGAGTCAGACACAACTGAGCTCACTCGTTCACATGTCTCATGAGCGCAGTGCACACCCTATGATTAAAGCCTTGTAGAAATGGGCGCCTAAAAAATTTCAAGGAATCACTTAAGACACAGAGACAGCTTCCCCTCACATGCTCATGTCAGCGATCCGTCCCCTTGCGGGTCAGCACATTAATTCAAGCCAAATCCATTCTGCTTTCATTTCAGCTCTTTTCTCCTTTAGTTCTCTTCGGGTGCTAGCTTGAAAGTGAAACGTGAAACTGAAAGTGTCAGTCGCTCAGCCGTGTCCAACTCTTTGCAACTATATGGACTGTAGACCCCCAGGCTCCTCTGTTCATGGGATTCTTCAGGAGAGAATACTGGAGTGGGTGGCCATTCCCTTCTCCAGGGGATCTTCCCAAACCAGGGATAAAACCCAGGTCTTCTGCATTGCAGGCAGATTCTTTATCATCTGAGCCACCAGGATCACCCTATTACACACTCTGGGTATGTGGCTCGTGGATAGCAGTCATGCACTGCACTGGCCAATCAGTGATTATAGCATGTAGTGTCCTGCCTCGGGTATTCTGGATGATACAGAGGTGGCTGCACCTCTCTTTACTCCACTGCAGGGATTCCCCAACCTCTGGGATCTAAAGATCTGAGGTGGAGCTGACATAATAATAAGAAAGTGCACAATAAGTGGAATGGGCTTGAATCATCCTGAAACCATCCCCTCTGCCCCAGTTGGTAAAAACAGTGTCTTCCAAAAAATGAGTCCTGGTACCAAGAAGGTTGGGGACCATTGCTCTACTGAATTGCGATACACTAGAACTCATATTTTCCAATCACCCATTTAGCACTGGAATTAATATTGCTCATGATGGGTAACCATCCGACTCCTGCTTGGACTCTTCCTGTGACTGGAAACTTTCTGCCATCCTCCACCCCCGGGCAAAAAAAAGCCATTTCATATAAGGCTCCAGTGCTGAGTCTGCTGCTGCTGCTGCTAAGTTGCTTCAGTCGTGTCCAACTCTGTGCGACCCCATAGACGGCAGCCCACCAGGCTCTCCCGTCCCTGGGATTCTCCAGGCAAGAACACTGGAGTGGGTTGCTATTTCCTTCTCCAACGCATGAAAGTAAAAAGTGAAAGTGAAGTTGCTCAGTCGTGTCCGACTCTTAGTGACCCCATGGATTGTAGCCCACCAGGCTCCTCCATCCATGGGATTTTCCAGGCAAGAGTACTGGAGTGGGGTGCCATTGCCTTCTCCAGTGCTGAGTCTAGAGACCTATAAATTCCTAATACATATGTATGTAAGAAGGCCATTCATTGATAGCTCAAACTGTTTTTCATTGATTACTCCATTGGTTCGAAATCTTTCCTTCCTTAACTTTTATGCCGTCTCATTTGGAGCTGCTCTAATATTAATATTGGCAAATCTCTCCAGGTGAACATTTCTGCTTCCTTCAAACACTCTTTCTACTGCTTTGTTCCCAGACCTGCCCTACCTGCTATATCTTGGTTTCTCTCATCTGGACAGTGATCCCTGCAGAATGCGACATCTGTAAATACCACATTTCCAATGTTCCCTTGAACCAAAACTCTTTTTATTCAGGGGTCTATATGTATATTAATATAGCTCAAGCAGCGCATTTAGGTATATACATGAAAATATGTTCCAAGCACATAGGACAATTTCTCAGGAGACAACTAGGAGAAGGCTGATGGGGTTCATTCCATATGGATTCTGAAGACCAACACTAGAGACACAAACCCCAGGAGGGCAGGAAATTGTGTGAAGCAGACTCGGACACCCTGAGGTCAGCACCTGAGATCTGCTGTTGGTGCAGCAGAAGGTGGAGGGTGCAGATGACTCTTGGCAAAGTCACAGAGAAACCTGTTTGACTCAGAGGCCCCTGAGTCTCTTCCTTCCTCCCTCCTGATCTAGCAGATGAGGTGGAAAAGGGAACAACTTTCAGTTCAGTTCAGTTGCTCAGTTGTGTCCAACTCTCTGCGACCCCATGGACTGCAGCACACCAGGCTTCCCTGTCCATCACCAACTCCTGGAGCTTGCTCAAACTCATGTCCATTGCATCAGTGATGCCATCCAACCATCTCATCCTCTGTCGTCACCTTAACCTGGCTTTCAATCCTCATTCTCCCAGGCTGTGTGGTGTCAGACAAATGCCTTTCCCTCTCTGAGCCTCTGTTTCATGATCTGTGTAATGGGAACAAGGACATCTCCCTGTCCAGGTGGCTATGAAGATCAAGGAAAGCAACAGAGTCCCTGGCACAGCTCTGGAAGCATACAAGGACACAGACTGGGGCTTGCACTCTCCACCCTGAGAATTCTCCACCCTCTTTAGAGCAGCCTGCATTGAGCAAAGGCCTTACATCAGCAATTGACAACCCGGTGTGGGCCCGTGAGGTGGATGATTCCACCCATGGGGGTGCTTGTCTGCTAAGGTGTTAAAGAAATCTTCTGCTATAGTCAGGGGGTGGCCGTGATGCTGGTGGTGGCATTTGATTTTATTTCTTACCAAGCAGCTTTCATGAAGGCTCTGAAATAGCTGCTGCCCCCTCTCCCTCTCCCTCCACCACCTGCTTTCTCCTTCGAGGTGGGACTTAAAAGATGCCATCCACAAACTCACAGTAACTGCTAGTGTGTCTCAGCTACAGGGCAGGATTTTCTTTGGCTGCACTGCACAGCATGTGGGATCTTAGTTCCCCAACCAGGGATCAAATCCATGCTCCCTGCATTGGAAGTGCAGAGTCTTAACCGCTGGCCCACCAGGGAAGTCCTGACAGGGCAGTATTTTCCATGGAGTGATTTGGTAAGGGTTGCAGACATATGGGCAGAAACCAGGTTTCCTTATTTACTAAGCTAATCTCAAGAGCTGCTATTTCAATACCTTTTGCAAGTATGTGTGTGTATGTGTGTGAACTGTATGTAATGGGAACCATCAATATGTCAGGTTTTTTTTTTTTCATCCATTTATTCAACAGCCCTTTACCTGTCGTATTATGGTCTAAGGACTATACTAGAGGCTGAGGAGAGAAAGATAAATAAGATCCTGTATCTGAAGGAACAGGGAGATGTCAGCAGACACATTCTAGAAGTATCCAGTCTATGTCAGCCAAACATATAAGTAAGGGAAGCCAGAGCACCGAGGAGGGAGAAGAGAACACTCCCCTGGAGCAGAGGAATCCAGAGGGCCTCCCAGAGGAAGTGCCACGTGGTTGGGACCTTGACAGGTGAATAGAAGTCTTCCCAGCGCTGCAACAGAAGCAAGATATGTGAAACAGAGCAGATCGCGGAAGACTGAGAGTCATGGGCAGGCACATCAGTTTTGGGGGAACGAGCATACCTGAAACTTGGGGTTAGTGGAGTGCCACGGCAGAAGGGGAGACCTAAGGAGTTCAGGTCCCATTTGGAAAGACTCTTAGTCAAGGAACGTGAGCTGAAGAGGAGGGACTGCAAGCATCTCGACAGAAGATGTACAGAGAGTAGCTGTGGGGGTGGAGACAGGAAAGGCTGGGCTCCAGATAACCTGTGTCAGAAAGAATTTGCAGGACTGGTGATGGATTGGATGGAGGTGGGGCCCTCCAGAGGACGGAGAAGTCGCTAATGACTCTGAGGTTCCTAGTTTTGGAGATCAGTTGGATCCAATAACGTCATCACTAACCATGATGGAGAACTTAGGGGGAGGAGCAGATTCCGGGGAGGCCGGGGGGTGGTGGGGCGGGTTGGGAGGGGGTGTTAGAGGGGCATGTCTCCCATCAGCTTCAAGGACATTGCTCTGCCCTGGCCTTGGAATGAACAAGAGCTCCACAATGCCCTTGAACAACACCCGCTAACGTGATGTCTTAGTTAGGACCTGAGAGAGTCTCCATGGGGCTTTGGGACTCTCCCTTTGGCTGCAGGCTGGGGCTCCCCTGAGTCACACTGGGTGTCAAGGTGAGGAAGCACAGAATAGTGGTTAAGAGTATGTGCTCCAAGATTAGGAAGTCCTGGGTTCAAATCTCCTCTCATCACTAACAGACTGTGTAATCCTAGGCAGTTTATTTACTCTCTCTTGAGCCTCAATTATCATCTATAAAATGGGTATACTAATAGCACCCATCTAATAGAGTAGCAATGGGCTTTCCAAGTGGCACAGCAGTAAAGAATCTGCCTGCCAATGTAGGAAACGAGGATTCAATCCCTGGGACAGGAAGATTCCCTGGAGTAGGCAATAGCAACCCACTCCAGTATTCTTGCCTGGGAAATCCCATGGACAGAGGAGTCCAGAGGGCTACAGCCCATGGGGTTGCAAAGAGTCAGACATGACACCCAGCACAACAGAGTAGCGAGGGATTAGATGAGTTAATAAATTTAAGACATTCAGAAGTGTCAGGTACACCGTAAGAACTCACAAAGGAACACGGTTAACAGTATACTTTTTTCCTTTAAAAATATTATTATTATTTGGTATGGAGACATCTTCAGCAGACAAGGACCAATTTCCTACAGCTTCCTGTGTCTAGGATTCTTCCAGAAGATCCCATCACGGTTGAGGCAACGCAGTCATAAAGCACTGCTGTCCTTTAGACACATAGACCAGGCTCCTGGCCACTGTCAGCAGGATGTGCCTCTGGCCAGGGTCCCGGACATGAGATGGGTTTGTGATGATTGCTCACGGGCCTCTGGCCAGGTCCTCAGTCCTGGAAAGGCTGCCGGTCAGGGTCAGGAAATAGAGCAAGACCATCTGACCTGGAGGCCGAGCCACCTCCCCCTCTGAAAGCAACTGAAGTATGTCCTTACCTCTCTGAATCCTAAGTCTTCTCTGCAGGTCCCTTGTGAGATGTCGAGACTGTTGGGCTTCAGTCCAGGGAATGGCTGCTCTAAGGTTGTGCTGTCCAAGCCCAAAGTTAGGCAGCAGCCCAAAGTGACCTTGAACATGGACAGGTAACCATGCTGCCCTGGCTGCATCCACCGTGTTGATAGCCAGATGATCTTCTGTGGGGCTGTCTTAGGCAGAAAACTATTCTTGCCCATTCCTCAGCCTTCACACTGGAAGCCAGAGGATCCGCAGCAGAAAAGATGTTTCTCTTGGAATCAGAAAAAAGGTCCCCCTATAAACTGCCCCTGTCCACTTTCCTCATCTTGGCCCCCATAGATTTCCTTCTGGGCTAGTTTTACTAAGGGAGCAAGTATGAATCAGGATGTTGTATAAAGGAAGAGGAATAATAAAGCAGATACACCACAAGCACCATGGTTTTGGAGTCAAAGGAACATCAGTTTGAGTTCCAGCTTTACCTTTTACTAATTCTGTGAGCTTGACATGCTACTCAATTCTTCTAAGCCTCTATTTCCTCATCTGAAAGTGGAAATAACAGGATCCTCTTCTATATAATGCTCATATATCAAGTAAGATAAATGAAAACACTGCTTTGTTCCCCTGATTTTTTATACCAAAATATATGCAGTTTGACTTTCATACTTAATTTAAATGCCTTACGTTCCTAGGCTAGTGTTTAGATGACCACCTTCTCATTTCTCCTGTGTGCCTGCAAAATCAACCACCCTGACCCCATCACCACATGCCCAAGTATGACCCATTCTTCCAAGCCCAGCTCTAGAATCAATTCCTCTTTGAATTCCCCTCCTCCTACACACACACACACACACACACACACACACACACACACATGTGCACACTTCTGGAAGAGATCACATCTACTCTCTATGAATTCCCACAGCAATTTATCACGTCTCCTGGTGGTCAATACTTTTTATTACTATCTTGCCTTGCAGCTGTTTGTGGACTGTAAGTTCTGGTCCAGCCACAAATCCCATTATGACTGTAAGCTCTTCGAGGATGAGATTTGTGGCAGGTGTATCTTGAAGTCCCCCAGGATACTTGATGTAAGGTGAGCACCAAGAAATAATATCCAGTGAACGGGGCAACTGATGCTCCATGTCTTCACTGCCATGATCCATCATCATTGCAAGTGCCTTTCTTCTCCAAATTCACCTCAGAACAAGAGGCACACTCATTTCTTACAGGTATCCAACTACCTCCAAGAATATATGGTATCCGGCCTTTCCTGGTGCTCCAGAGAAAATGAAGGCTAAGACTGCACGCCCATGCAGAGAGCCTGGGTTCAACCCCTGCTCAGGGAACTAGGTCCTCACACATTGCAACTAAGACCTGTGTGTGTGTGTGTGTGTGTGTGTGTGGAGTGTGCTCAGTTGTGTCTGACTCTTCAACCCCATGGACTTTTCTGTTCACCAGGCTTCTTGCACCAGGCTTCTCTGTCCATGGAATTTTCTAGGCAAGCCAAAATAAATAAGTAAATGAAATATTTTTAAAAGACTGCATGACATCCAACTATAATATCTATAAGAACATGCAGTACCCAACTTCCACTTGGTGTCTCATGAGAGAGATTAACTTGACAACCAAAACTGAAACCTCCTCTGTCTGCCTACCTCTCCCACCTGCCACCTGCTCCTTCGGCTTATTCTCCAGCCCAGTGGGAATCTGACAGCATATTGTGTGTGTATGTGTGTATGTGTGTGTGTGTGCACGCGTGTGTGCTCATGCACATACATTTCACTTAGATGAGATAGAGTTAGTGCTGGAATGGTTAAGACTTTTGGGGGTGTTAGGGTAGAATGAATATATTTTCATGAGGGAAGGTTGGAGGTTGGGGGGTTGGAGGTTGGACTGTTAAGAATTGTGTATGTATTCCAGACAGTAGACTGGAAGTTCTGAACCCCAATACCTCCACTGTGACTTTATTTGGAAATAGGGTCGTGCAGATGTCATGCTGGAATCGGGTGGGACCCTAATCCAACGTGACTGATGTCCCTAAAAGGATAGGATAAATACACAGGGAGGAGAAGGCCATGTGGCGATGGAGATGGTGGTATGCACCTATGAGCCAAGGAAAGCCAAGGAATTCCGGTAAACCCCAGAAGCTAGGAGAAGCAAGGATGGGTTCTTCCCTACAGATTACAGAGGAAGTATGACTCTCTCCACACTTTGGACTTCTAGCCTCTAGAACCTAGACAATAAATTTCTGTTGCTTTAAACCACCCAGCATAGAGGACTTTGTTAGGGCACCCCCTTGGAAACTAACACACCCACTGTCCTTCCAGCCACTGGAGAGTGACCTGGCCTCCTGTGCCTTTTCAGCCTCCATCCCAGCCAACATGCCCTCCCATCCTGTGTCTCCTATCCACCTTCTCTGACTTATTCCAATCATCACACCCTTAATTTAGTCTTTCTTCTGTACATACCTGGATTATATTAAACAAAACAAAACAACCTTCAAGTGGGTGTTCCTGTTACAGGTTCCGTCAAGTTTAAGTGTCCCTCCAATCCATCATCCACCCCGCTGTCGGAGACATTTTCCAAAGTATCATGCTTTTCCCTGATTAAATCCCTGTAGTGGTGCCTCTGAGTCTTTAAGACATTGACAAATACGTTTAAGCATCTCTATTTAGCTCAAGAGCCTTCACAATGAGGACTGCAATAATCGTTCTGGAATCACCTCCTACCCCCAAACTCATGCACTCTTTTTGCTCCAAGCCTACTGAAATATTCCAACATCAAATGACTTGTCTAAACAATAAGGGCCTTCACATACCGTTGCCTCTGCCTTCAACTTTACTTCTTTTCTTCCCTTATCCAACCTTAGCTCCTGCTTTGAAAGGAGGTGAGATATCACTTGGTTCTGGAAGTCCTTTCTGAACCTTCCCCCTCCCACTCTAAATTGGATGTTCCCTCTATACTTTCATGCTATTCGCAGCACCTTTCTATCCCTAGACTGAGCTCTTTGGGTGCAGGAACCATCTGTCTCACCAAAGCCAACATAATCACGGGGCAGGAGCCTAATCCATAATGATCCTGTTTTACTTTGTTTATTTTACTTATTGACTTTCAACCCTTATTTTTATTGCGTGGGGCCAGGCCATGTGCTAAGAACTTACATGCATCATTTCCTTCCCTCCTCTCACCAATCTATCCATTTAGCATCATTATATTCCCATTATGATCAAGGAGGCTGACTCAGAGAGATGACATCACTGCCCACCACACTCAGCTAGAAGGTGGCAGAGGAGAGAACCTAGGCCAGGCACCCAGATGCCATCACACTGGCTGGGATGAATGAAGGGACGAGCCACTGAACACTGGAGAAGTCTCACAATTAAAAGTCATCGCCCGCAGTTCATCGGAAAGCAAATGGAAACCTCTCTAGTTCCACTTGCCACTTCAGTATCGACTTGCTTCTTGTCAAAGAGAGAGACAGAGAGCCATCCTCCCATGGTCGAGGGAGTTACGGTCCCATCCGTCACACCCAGCTACGGGTGTCTGTGTCAGGGAAGGGAAAGACTGAACACAAATGTTATCAACACCAGCAGAGGCAAATGGGGAGCTATTTTATCAACCTCAGCACAGAACATCAAACCGGAGCCAGGGCTGCACCCTGAGCCTTATTTTCAGTGCCTGGTGGTGAACAGAATCTTGAGAGTGGAGGCGCCCTCCTCACACACACCCCACGCCTTGTTGGAGGCAAAGATGAATTAAAAACACAAGCTGCTCGGGGAGAGATAAATCAATTTTCATCAGAGTGGCGCCCCTGACACCACCCTGACAAATCAATATATTTCTCCATAATGGAGTCACTAAAGCTGCAACCAAGTCACTGGGAAACACAAAGCTGCCTCATAAAGAATATCGCCAAGTAATAGAATATCCAAATCTGAATTTCAATTATCCACCTTCAAGGGCACACTGATGTCTTCAGGAGGGGAGTCTATCAAAAATTCATGGGGCCTGACTTCACTGCCCCCAGTCAACAGTTCTCTGGGCAGCCAGTGATACCACTGCTCCAAGCTGGCAGAGGTGAGCCTCAGCCAGCCAGTGAGAGAAGAATCTAGAATCCCCTGCAATCTGGGGGTATTCAAGGGGGGTGGGAAGCTCTGAGCAGACAACCCTGCCTGCTAAGATAACCACTGCTGATGCTAGAACTGGAGAGAAGATTCACAGCTGCGTGGGTGGGTTCTAGACTGGCTCAGTGGCCGTGCCACCTAGATGGAGCTCCTGAGCTCAAACCAAACTGGTGCCATGACCCAGAAACCCAACGGAACCCCTTAGACTTTTCAGGAGTGGGAGGGAGCTGACTCATGGGAATGGCAGTCAGCTTCTTGCAAGCATCCTTTGTTCAATGAAGATGTCCCCAGGAGTCACCTTAGTCACACACCTGCTTCTCACTCAGATCTCTGAGTCATCATGACAGCGACGATGAACACAGAGGTCGCGTATTGGCCTGGAGCCAACAGCCATGAGAGTCTAGCCCTGAACCCTGGAACCGCCCCATATAACTGGAGTAGTCTCGCTCACCTCCGTTTTCCTATCTATGAAATTCAACCATGGAATCTTACCTCCTAGGATCGTTGTCACCCTGGCTTTTATTAAAGGTTCCTTGGGCCGGGGATCATTCAAAGCTCTTTAGAGAAGCTCTTTATTCTATCTAAGTCAGTTGTTATCACAACAACTTGGTAGAGTTGGTGTTATTTTTCTCACCATTTCACAGGTAAGGAAGTTGAGGCACAGAGCTTAAATAAACACAATAATACATGGAAAGGGCTTCACACAATGCCTGAAACCTTGAAGAAGCTCAATGGGTGTTATCACCTGCTGAGACGATAACATTTAATACACTTTCTGAGCAGTTTAAAAGCTGCTTCATGCACCTAGGCATCATTGATCTGTACAATAGCACTTTTTAAATCCAGATTACTATGAGAGTCTCACAAGAGGTCTGTTGACCTCTCTGATGCATATCCCTGAGCAATGCTAGAGAAAGCTGGTGATACCATGTTTCTATTTCTATTCTTTCAATGGATTCTCCATGCCTTCTCAATAAAGTTCAAACCTCTTAAATTCATGGTCAATGATTCCATTGATCTGTCCATGGCTGGCCTGTCCAGCCTCAGTTTTCAGTCCTCTCCAAGTCACAATTTACATTCCAATTACCCAGATCTTTCAGGGACTGCTGCAGACACCTTGGCTCCTCCTCCGCATGATTTAATGAATGAGCCACCACGATCTGTAGGGATAGTCATCCCCATCTCACCAGGGGGGAAACTGAGGCACGGCAAGATCATGGGACCAGCTCACAGCCCCACACATAGCCTGCCATGGAACCATGTTCTTATGCCTGATTCCTTCGCTCAGTCACAGGCACCTGGACATGGGTGGCGGGTAACTGGGTGCTGAGGAGCCAGTGGGAACCCAGACATGTGAGCCCTTGATGGCAGAGATCAGAGAGCATGTAACAGAGGCATTGGTAACCACCCACCCCGAGTCACAGCTGGATAACGTGTCTCAGCCCCCACTGTGTGCTGGAACGGGGCCCTGGGATGGAGTTTTCTGCTCATCAGAGTGTGAAGGCAGAGAAGTGGGTCAGCTCTGACCCGGCACACCCGAGAGCTGGTATATCTCCTCCGCTGTCTTGTGGTAAGACACAGAGGACCCGGGGGAGGACGGGAGGCCCGGGGCGCAGGTAGAGCCACTGTACGCAGGGAGAGCCCTGGCTCTAAACCATCATGAGGAAGGCGTTCCACAAAGCACTGATCAGACAGGCAGCGACGTTCATCTGCGGTCAAAGTCTAAGCCCAGGAACACAGGGATCATCCATCTGAGCTGTCAGCTACCCCCACAGATGAACACCCAACACTAGAAGGCTGCAGCTGGGCCTGGGCACCCCATATCCTGTGGAACAAACCCTCAGCAGCCAGAGATGGGAGCCTCCCAAGTTAGTGATCACCCTCAGGAGAACAGGGGGTCACCCCAGGAGGGCCCAGAAGCTCCGTGCTCCTCCCCCCCAGTCCTTGCTCTATGCAGCTCCTCCATTCGGCTGTATGAGTTCCTATCCTTTATAATAAATTGGGAAAAGCAAGGAAAGTTGTCCTGAGTCCTATGAATTGTTACAGCAAATTATCAAACCTGAACAAAAACGATGTGTGTGCGTGCTCAGTCACTAAGGCATGTCTGACTCTTTGTGACCCCATGGACTGTAGCCCACCTGGCTCCTCTGTCCATGGGATTTCCCAGGCAAGAATACTGGAGTGGGTGGCCATTTCCTTCTCCAGGGAATCTTCCTGACCAAGGGATCGAACCTGAGTCTCCTGCGTTGGCAGGCAGATTCTTTACCCCTTGAGCCACTTGGGAAGCCTCCAAACAAAATCGTGGGCACCTAAATTCAAAGCCCATTGGTCCCACAGGAATCCAGGACTTGGGGTGGCGTCTGACATGGGGGACAGTCTTGTGCGATGGAGCCCTTAAGCTGGAGGCCTGCGCTATGTCCGGTAGAGTCAGAACTGAATTGAATGGAATTGAAGGACACCCCATTGGGGTCCCAAGAACTGAAGCATTTGCTGGTGCGAGGCAAAGCCCCACACATTTGGTATCGGTAGAAAGACATCAAAAAGAGAATCAGGGCTTCTCCAACTAGAAATGAGGTCTGACTATCGCAGGATCTAGGTCTCTTCATCTCCTTATCTCCCGTCTCCCTGTCCTCCTGATTCTGTCTCCATCCCTCGTGTCTGCTTATCTCTCCTTAACTTCATTCTAAACTCTGAAAAGCAAAAAAAAAAAAAAAAAAAGGAGATGATCGCTTGTGCTCCCCCCAACAACTAGAAGAGTCTTGCATTTGTTCTGAGCTGACTGACATGACGGCTCCAGCCAACATGCGTCCATGGCCAGGGGTTTCAGTTTGGTTGAGGATATGAGCCTTTTCTCTCTCCAGACCATTAGCCTCACTCAGTCCCCAAACCAGTCACTTAGCAATCAGTTCTGCTCCACAAATAACTAGATAGAATCAAGAAAGGAGAGATGGGGTGCAGGGACCCTTCTCAGCCTGGACACGTCCCTTCCCCTTCTTGGGGGTCAGCCAGACACCTCCACTTCCCCTGCTCTTTCTCCAGCTAGATGATGCCAACAGCTCCAAGGAGGAGTTGGATATCACCTGGTGTCCTCTACAGGGAGGGACAGCTGGACTCAAAACTGAGTGTGGGAACCTGTGCCATTCAAGGAAGGGATCATAACAAATGATGAAGGACGGGGTATGCAGAGCACAGACTTGAGGGTCTATGGGCTCCAAGTGTGTCTTGTGCTAAGCTTTCCAGGCTTTGGGCAAAGAATGCCAACGCTCCATGCAAATCCAAATGCCAGCTGTCTTATTCTTGCTGTGTGACCACAGGGAAGTCACCCAACCTCTCTGAACCTCTGACTTATTCATCTACAAAAAGGGATTATAATTAGATCCTATCTCTTGTGGTGGCTTAAGAAGTAAATGAGGGAAGGCTCTTGGCATGGAGGGCATGTTGACAGCCATGAAGAGATCCTATGATGCGGGCGATCAGCATCACACTCTGAGGCTCATAGAGTGCCTCATGCTTTGCACACTTTCAGTAAATATTTGAGAAGGGGAGGACAAAAGGAAAGAGAGAAGGAAGGAAAGAAACATGGAAGAAGGAAATAGGTGGTAAGAGGCTCAGACCGCGGTTGTGAAGAATTAATTAACACATCTGATCTGTGTGAGTTTATGCAGGGTTGGGGGTGGGGGTGACAGAGTCTGATGGAGCAATTCTGCTATGCCTGCCTCCCCATCCCTATTGAGAAGCCCCACTCATGAGTTTCCAGTAACCCCTGCCATCGAGAGCTTCCTGGAGTGCACCACCAGCAGGGGAAGTGGAGGGAGGCAAGGAGACACACAGCTTCTCTGAGACTACCGCTGGCCACCTGCTGAACACCAACTGCTTTCCCCTGCAAAGCACAGGTATTCAGTGCCCTAGGAGAGGAAGGGCCTATTTATGCATCTCAGGACCCCAGGCAAGTCACTTCACCTTTCTCATCGGTAAAATGGGGGCAGGGGTAACAGTCCCTGCCCAACAACCTCACATGAGTGGGGTCATTTCAGCACTCAAACTGGGTGCTAGCTGAACAAGTTATTAATAGTATCGCTTCCAGCACTCTGGACCGAGTATTTCTTGGTGCCCTGCAAAAAGCAAGAGTCAGAGTCGGCTTCTTTCTTGTTTCGCTGAAAGCTGGGTTGGGGAGTGGGGGGTTAGGTCCGTAGAGAGGGTGGTCTGGGGGTAACTCAGTTCTGGCTGCACAGTGGAACTTCCTAGGGAGCTGTCAAACAAAGTCAAATGCACTGAAGGCATCCCAGAAATTCTGACATGGTCAGTGGGGGATGGGCGAGTTCTTTTTTAACGTTCACAGGTGTTTCCTTAAATTGCAATCTCCTGGGCTCCCCCACAAAACGAACTGAGTGAACCAAAAGGAGAAGAATCACCAAGAAAAAAAAAAATCAATCTGCTGAGTGATGTGTAATCCCTCCCCCAGAGTCCAAGGGCCTGTGAACTATGAGGATGCAATATTTATGAACCTGGCTTTTAATAGCTTACATTTATTAAACACAGATTACACCATCAAGCGCTAGGCTAAGCATGTGATAGCCTTTATCCCACCAAATCCTGACAGTAGCCCTCTGAGGTGGGGACTGGCATCACCCATTTACAGAGGAAGGGACTGGCAGTGTCTACTATTCCATTCTGTGGATGGCAGAGCCAGAGCTGGGCCCAGCTTCGCCTGACTCCCAGGCCAAGGTCTGGGAGAAAGAGCCCTGGACCTCCCCCTGTCTAGCACCATGAGGTCCCCAGGATGCCAGTTCAGTCATTCTTGAACCAATAATCCTCAGACCTCGCCCTGCTTAAATCCACTGCCCCTTTATTTTTCTCCTCTTTTCAACTTCCTTAACATCAAAATGTATTTGAAAGGAGGATAACTAGCCTGGTGACCTGCTCTTAAGAGTGGTTATTACAACATTTTGGCCTTTCCATGATTTTAAACGGGAAATCCTCTTCACGATTTTTTTTTTTTCCTATAAAATCCAAGGGTTCTGGGAAATTGTTGTTGGGAAGAATCAGCTTCAAAATGCCTGGTCTGACATGACTATGTTTGATATACACACAGCCGTTCTAACAGACTGTATCTCATGCTATTCCTGGGGTGGAAAATTCCCAGAATTTTGTTCTGGGGTATCACATGGTTCTTGGCTGAGAAGGAACATCACTGGAGATTCACAGGGCATGTCAGCCACAGTAAAGGTACTGATAAGTCCTGCAAATAAAAGAAAAGTAGAAAGAAAAGCAAAGAAAAGCAGACAGTTTTGTTTCACTCAGATTTTTCTTAAGCTTCCTTGGCCACAGAGCCCTTTTGTTGAAACACTAAGTTCAGTACTTAAAACAAGGCATACTACTAGTTCCTGCCAGAGCCACACGCACCTTTTTTAGACACCCCAGATCAGTGCTTCCCTGAAATCTAGAAAATGGATTAGGACCAAGGACACGACTGAGCACACACACACAAGTACTGAACAAAGGCTCAGGCTAGCTGTCACCCTTCAGCCACACGCTTTCCTGCCTCACAGAGGGGTCTGATGATCTGTCTGCATGTGTGCTAAGGCAGCTGTGTTGGACTCTTTGCGACCCCATGGTCTGTAGCCCGTCAGGCTCCTCTGTCCACAGGATTCTCCAGGCAAGAATACTGGAGGGGGTCGCCATGCCCTGCTCAAGGGGATCTTCCCGACCCAGGGATTGAACCTGCATCTCTTACGTCTCCTGCACTGGCAGGCGGGTTCTTTACCACTAGTGCCACCAGGGAAGCGTTCCGATGATCTGAGAGGGCTGCAATTAACAAGGCAGCTGGCCCAGTGCGGCAGGAAGCTCTGTCATCCAAGAGCCAGGTGAACCCGCTGGGTGACAATAAAGCCACCGTGGGAACTTGCACCATGTCATTTTAAGGGTGGCTCTGCATGCTTCAGGCTGTCTGTGGGGAAGGGCGATTCATTCATTCACACATTGTAAAATTAGAGACATGAGGAAAGAATGTTCTACCTGAGCCTGTCACATTCTTTCCAAGGTAGGATTAGTTGGGGATAATCAATGCTATCCATGACATCATCCAGAGAGGCTCCATTAAACCCTTCCTCTGTGCAGGCTCTGAAGACAATGCAGTGATAAATTAGGTTCAACCACTGCCTCCCAGGGGCTCTCAGCCTGTGTGTGTGGAGACAGACATGCAAACACTTCTGATACTGATTAACTATAGTAGGTGGTGGAGGTAAGGGCTCAAAGGAGCCTGGAGAAACCAGAGCCTAGACCTGCCTCTTCCCAAGATAGCACACGTGTCCTGAGCATCTTCTGTGTCCCAGATGCTGCAAGGAATAGACAAGAAAGACACAGTCCCTGTCTGAAAGATGGCTTTGACCTCTGCGACGCTTCAGTGTCCACATTTCCCTTCTCAAACAGAGTGTGAAACATCATCTCCTCTAAACTCAGGAAGTCTCTAAACTCAGGAAGTCTTCTCCTGGTGCTTGTCACCCCATAAGGAATTTTTTAGGATGTTTGTTTCTCCATCAGGGCTGCAAGCTCCTCAAGGGCCTGGCCCTGTATTACTGATGTTTGTGTAACAATCCACCCCTAAGCAACTCCACAGCAGACACGAGATGTTTCACAAATGCTTTATGAAATGAAGAGATGGGTTCAGTGGAAGGGAAACATATAAATCAATATATTATAAGGCCAATCTGAGGCATGTCCTGGGAGAGGAAAAAGTGCCAAGATGTTCCACGGAGGGAGAACACGAGTCCAGTGGGGGGCAGTATGGGGAGAAGGGAGACCCCAGGAAAGCCTCAGGGGGAAAGTTACCCTGAATGAGATGCTAGAAGATGAGTCGACTTTGAACCAATTCTAAGAATGAACAGTATGAGCAAAGTTGAGTAAGCAGTCGGTGGAGAAAGAGAGTATTCAGGAAAGAGTGAATTGCACGTGTGAGCAGAGTTTAGGGTACGTAGCCTGCAGCATTGAGAATGGAAACTGGAAACACAGGGAATGGGAAAGAAGCAACGGGGACCACTGCTGAGCCAAGCAGTGATGTGCTGACAGCTGAGACTGGGACAAGGCCATGTGCCAGTGCTGAATAATGGGGATGGGAGGGAGAGAATTCGCGGAGGCACCACTTGGAAGCATCCATTCTGAGTCAGCCATCAGCTTCCTAAGTAAATCACCAACCCCTCCCCACCTCAACTCTACGGCCTTTCTCCCACTGTGATAGCTCCCTCCCCTTTGACCATCAGCATCTATAAATAGCCACCTAAAGGTCTCTGCCCCGGCTCAGCCACCAGGACCTGGGTCCAGCCAGCTCTGACTCAGCTCTGCCTGGTCACCCCATTGTCCCCTGGGGCACAGCCAGCCTGGGGGCCCTTGGCAGCATGGGCAGTGGTCAGTAGGAACCGGGAGCCAGTGGCATCTTCCTGAGTCTGAGTCCTATCCCCAGATCCCGAGAGAAATACAGCACGCTCAACCAAAGAGCAAAAGAGAGAGATTTCAGTCTGCAGCTTGGCATGCCTTTCCTTTTATCCCACATGGGGTCTGATGAGCAGAAGCCACAGCTGAGGAAGACTCCAAGTGAAGAAGAGGCCCCTGGAAGGTCTGAGAATCTGGAAATGAGTGTCTGAGAGTCAGTGCCAGCCCTTGTGTGAGTTACCTTGAGTCTGGCTTCTCGACTCCTCTCAGGGCAATTTAGGGCTCCTGGCTCTCTGGCGGGGGGTGTTCTGGGAACTTTAGAGCCAATGGTTGGTGCTGTCCTGGAATTTGAGGTACCCTATCCTGCACCTCAGAAGCTTAACAGTGGGGCTCTCTGAGGAAGGAGGATGTTAATCTTATTATTTTTCGCAGAGGAACGGGGATCATAATCCATGTGCAGGATGGCGAGTCTGGCTGATTTCTGTGGGGACGCTGACTTGGCCAGGGCATAACTTTGGAAAAAGACCCTTAACTTCCTTGAACTTGAATTTCCTCATCTGCAGAGCAGGAGTAACTCTGCCTGCCCCATCATTGAGCCCTGTTCTCACATGGTGAGCACACACACAAATGTTGTCTATAAACTGGGAGGGCTCCAGGGAAAGCAGTTACGCTTTCCCCATCTATCCCGGAAGTTGCGTCTAGCTGGCCTCTTTATCTGGGCTGGGGGGCTCTCAGGGACCCAGGGCCTCCCTAGAAACACGGCCTCCTCCAAAGGGAGGTCTGGGCCCCCAATTTAAGCCGTCTGGGGACCTGATTGGGACCACTCCTATTTAATACCTGCTTCCCTCCTTTATTGGGAGAATGAACTGAGATCCTCTGTGTAAAAGCAGAAGAGAATAATACAAATTAACTTATTTACAAAACAGATGCATAGACACAGAAAACAAACTTATTGTTACCAAAGGTGAAAGGGGGGGAGGTAAATTAGGAGTATGGGATTAATAGATACACACCACTGTATATAAAGTACAAAAACAACAAAGATTGACTGCATAGCACATAGAACTACATCTGATATCTTGTAATAACCTATAAGTGAAGAGGAACTGAAAAGCCTCTTGATGAAAGTGAAAGCAGAGAGTGAAAAAGTTGGCTTAAAGCTCAACATTCAGAAAATGAAGATTATGGCATCCAGTCCCATCACTTCATGGGAAATAGATGGGAAAACAGTGGAAACAGTGTCAGACTTTATTTTTCTGGGCTCCAAAATCACTGCAGATGGTGACTGCAGCCATGAAATTAAAAGACGCTTACTCCTTGGAAGGAAAGTTATGACCAACCTAGATAGCATATTCAAAAGCAGAGACATTACTTTGCCAACAAAGGTTTGTCTAGTCAAGGCTATGGTTTTTCCTGTGGTCATGTATGGATGTGAGAGTTGGACTGTGAAGAAGGCTGAGTGCTGAAGAATTGATGCTTTTGAACTGTGGTGTTGGATAAGACTCTTGAGAGTCCGTTGGACTGCAAGGAGATCCAACCAATCCATTCTGAAGGAGATCAGCCCTGGGATTTCTTTGGAGGGAATGATGCTGAAGCTGAAACTCCAGTACTTTGGCCACCTCATGCGAAGGGTTGACTCATTGGAAAAGACTCTGATGCTGGGAGGGATTGGGGGCAGGAAGAGAAGGGGACAACAGAGGATGAGATGGCTGGATGGCATCACTGACTCGATGGACATGAGTCTGGGTGAACTCCAGGAGTTGATGACAGACAGCGAGGCCTGGTGTGCTGCAATTCATGGGGTCGCAAAGAGTCGGACACGACTGAGCGACTGAACTGAACTGAACTGAATAACCTATAATGGAAAAGAACCTGCAGCTATACACCTGAAACTAACACAATATTGTAAATTAACTATACTTTAATAAGTAAATTTTAAAAAAAATAAAAAGGTAGATGAGAACCACCAAACAGTTACTACTTATTACAGGTCAGCCCCTGGGCTGGGCATCCATTAGCTGATTTAATTAAATGTTCACACTAACTCTCTGATACATATCATATATATAATATGAGACACAATATATGAGATACGTATCCTATGATAATGCAATATAAACATATATGTGAGGTACATAGGTGTGTGTGTGCATACCTAGTTGCTCAGTTGTGTCCAACTCTTTGCAACCCCGTAGATTGTAACCTGCCAGGCTCCTCTGTCCATGGGATTCTCTAGGCAAGAATACTGGAGTGGATTGCCATTTTATTCTCCAATAAATCTTCCTGACACAGGGATCAAACCCAGGTCTCCTGCATTGCAGGGGGATTCTTTAGTCTGCTCCACCAGGGAAGCCCATGTATAGGTATAGATACCAATACAGATATATTTCCCAATTTCAGTAATGAGGGGGACTTCCCTGATGGTCCAGTGGTTAAGGTTTCGCCTTCCAGTGCAGGGGGTGTGGGTTAGATCCCTGATCAGGAGCAAAGGTCCCACATGCTGTGAGGCTAAGCAAAAAACCAAGACATAAAACAGAAGAAATATTGTAACAAATGCAATAAAGACTTTAAAAATGGTCCATATAAAAAAAAACTTAAAACACTATTACTCAGCCATAAAAAGGAACAAACTTGAGTCAGTTCTAGTGAGATGGATGAACCTAAAGCCATATAGGTTGTACAGAGGGAAGTAAGTCAGAAAGAGAAAACAAATATCATATATTAACACAAGCTTGCTCCTTGGAAGAAAAGCTATGACAAACCTAGACAGCATATTAAAAAGCAGAGGCATTACTTTGCTGACTAAGGTCCATATAGTCAAAGCTATGGTTTTTCCAGTAGGCATGTATGGATGTGAGAGTTGGACCATAAAGAAGGCCGAGTGCCAAAGAATTGATGCATTTGAACTGAGGTGTTGGAGAAGATTCTTGAGAGTCCCTTGGACTGCAAGAAGATCAAACCAGTCAATCCTAAAGGAAATCAACTCTGACTATTCATTGGAAGGTCTGATGCCAAAACTGAAGCTCCAATAATTTGGACGCCTGATGCAAAGAGCTGACTCAGAAAAGATCCTGATGCTGGGAAAGATTGAAGACAAGAGAAGGGGACGACAGAGGATGAGATGGTTGGATGGCATCACCAACTCAATGGACATGAGTTTATGCAAGCTCCAGGAGTTGCTGAAGGACAGGGAGGCCTGGTGGGCCGCAGTCCATGGTGTTGCAAAGAGTCGGACAAGACTGAGCGACCAAACAACAACAACAACAGAATAACAGTACTGATGAACACAACATTGCAAAGCAATTAGCCTCCAAATAAAACTTTGAAAATAACATAAACAATAAAACAAAAAAGCAGCAGCAGCAATGGGAAAACATAAATTCAGGTCTCTGTCTCTAACGATCTTGCTTTTCTCCTGGTGATTTTCTACTGTTCTTCCCCTTGCAGGAGAAGGTAAGAGTTTCTCCCAATAGATGGAGTAGTGCCATGGTAATGCTCAGAAAATGCTAGTAATTTCCCTTCCCTTCTCCTACAGAAAATGCTGCTAGGAGGAGCCACTCCCTGGGAATCCCCAGGGCACTGAAAGTGGGCCCTGGTGGCCTGGCACCTTTGAGGTGGCAACAGAACCTCTACTCATGCCCTAGGGAGCAGCTCTGGCTCAGGGTCATGGGACAGAAGTCCAGGAGGCCGACACCTACATGCATGGCCCCAGGCCAAAGGACCAGAGATGCCAACAAGCCTGGTGCCCACCTGGCTTGGGGAGCCTCACAGGTCTGGCACCAGGAGCGGAAGCTCTTATTGAGAGGCAGCCAAGGGAACCCACAGCCTCCCTGGGCCTCACTGTGCTGCCAAGGGCCACCTGCTGTGTGCCAAGGGCTGTCCCTGCAAACCACACTTAGTGACATCTGAGGACAACCCTTGAACCCAGGGGTGTTCATCCCAATTTATAGATAAACCAGTGGTTCTCAACCAGGAATGGCTCTGCCCCACAGGAGACACGGGGCTATGTCTGGAAATATTTCTGGCAGTCAAGACTTGGCAGGACGGGAGAGGTACTACTGGGCAGCCATACTGCTCAACATCCTACAGTGAGCAGGACAGCCTCCAACACAAAGAAGCATCAGTCTTCTTGTGTGCAAGGCTGAGAAACTCTGAGATAAAAAACGGACTCTTACAGGTACTCACAGACTCAGAGAATGAACTTACAGTGGCTGAGGGGAAGGAACAGTTAGGGAGTTTGGGATGGACATGTACACACTGCTATGTTTACAATAGCCAGGCTGCAGAGGGAGAAGGCGATGGCACCCCACTCCAGTACTTTTGCCTGGAAAATCCCATGGACGGAGGAGCCTGGTAGGCTGCAGTCCATGGGGTCGCTAGAGTCGGACACGACTGAGCGAACTCACTTTCACTTTTCACTTTCATGCATTGGAGAAGGAAATGGCAACCCACTCCAGTGTTCTTGCCTTGAGAATCCCAGGGACGGGGAGCCTGGTGGGCTGCAGTCTATGGGGTCGCACAGAGTCGGACACAACTGAAGTGACTTAGCAGCAGCAGCAGCAGCAGGCTGCAGAGGGTGGGCAGGAGCATAAAGGCTCAGCGGGCGGGGCCCAGGCCGGTGGCAGATATGGTAGCAGAATGAGATGACTTCTAGAGCCTGACTTCCTGCTATGAAGCAGCGTTCCAAGAACATCAGGTTGGAGAAACTGACCCACTGGAACATAAAACAAACTTGGTCCAGATGGTTTCATCCAGGTTTGAGAAGCTACTCAAGAGTGTCCAAAACCAAGAGATAAGCCCTGAGCCTTTGGAGTGGAAGCACTGACTCCAAGACCCTAGACTACCAGAGAACTAACCCTAGGGAGTATCAAATAGTGAGAACTCACACGAGGAAACCCACTTGAATACAAGACCCAGCACCACCCAACCAAACCACCAGTAGCATCCCGTGTAGGACACCTCATCCAAGCAGCAAACAAAACAAAAACACAAACCCAATCATCAACAGACAGGATTACCACCTCACTCAGCTTTGCTCACCAGAGGAAAAACAAAACAAAAAAAAAAACTCAGCATAAATCTCACCCTATACGAAGCTTACACAAACCGCTGCACCAACCTTAGGGGCCAGAAACCAAAAGGAAGATAGAATTCAACCTTGAAGTGGCCAGAAACCAAAAGGAAGAAAGAATTCAACCTTGAAGCCTGGGAAAAGGAGACCTCAAACACAATAAGTTAAAAAATAAAATAAATAATGAAAAGGCAGAGAAATACTGTACAAATGAAGGAACAAACTAGATATACAGAAGTCCAAATAAATGAAGAGGAAGCAGACAAACTACCTGAAGAAGAATTCAGAATAATGATAGTAAAGATGATCAAAAACCTTGAAAACAGAATGGAGAAAATGCAAGAATCAGTTAACAAAGACCTAGAAGAATTAAAGAATAAACACATAGAAACAAACAACACAATTACTGAAATCAAAAATACTCTAGAAGGAATCAATAGCAGAATCTCTGAAGCAGAAGAATGAATCAGTGAGCTGGAAGATAAAATGGTGGAAATAACTTCTGAAGAGTAGAATAAAGTAAAAAGAATGAAAAGAACTGGGGATAATCTCAGAGACCTCTGGGACAATATCAAATGCACCAACATTCGAATTATAGGGCTCCCAGAAGAAGAAGAGAAAAAGAAAGGGTATGAGAAAATTTTTGAAGAGATTATAGTTGAAAATTTCCCCAACATGGAAAAGGAAGTAGTCAATCAAGTCCAAGAGATACAAAGAGTCCCATACAGGATAAACCCAAGGGGAAACATGCCAAGACACATACTAATCAAATTAACAAAGATTAAACACAAAGAAAGAATATTAAAAGCAGCAAGGGAGAAACAACAGGTAAGATACAAGGGAAACCCCATATGTTTAACAGCTGATCTTTCAGCAGAAACTCTGCAGGCCAGAAGGGAATGGCAGGATATATTTAAAGTACTGAAAGGGAGAAATCTACAACCAAGATTACTCTACCTGGCAAGGATCTCATTCAAAATTGATGGAGAAATCAAAAGCTTTTCAGACAAGCAAAAGTTAAGAGAATTCAGTACCACCAAACCAGCTTTACAACAAATGCTAAAGGGACTTATATAGTAAGAAACACAAGTGAAGAAAAACATCTACAAAATCAAACCCCAAACAATTAAGAAAATGGCAATAGGAACATATATATCAATAAAATGGATAACCAACAAGGGCCTACTGTAGAGCATGTGGACTCTGCTCAATGTTATGTGGCAGCCTGGATGAGAGGGGAGTTGGGGGAGAATGGATACATGTATATGTATAACTGAGTTCCTTCGCCTAAAACTATCATAACATTGTTAATCAGCTCTACCCCAATATGAAATAAAAAGTAATAATAAGAAGAAAAACTGACTCTTACAGGTATTTACCAAGTCACAAAGCTGATGAATGCTGAATCGGCTTCAAGGTACTAATCCTCTGATTCTGAAGCCAATGCTCCTTCTCTGTGATGAGGAGATTCAGTCCAGCCAAGGCCAAGGCAACTGAAGGATGGATAAGCGTGTATCTCTTCCAGCAGACAGTCAGGAACATCCCAGGCCCTACTGAAAGGACTTCCTGAAGCTTGAAACGAGCTGAGCTTCCTAGGATGAAGTTGGAATTGGCACCCGAGGTTTGGGAGTCATAAACAATGATCTATTTGCATTTGGAATTTTGTAAGTGGTCAGTTCCTACTGTGACCTCCCACTTTGACTCCCAGGTACAACATCTGTCCTTAAGTGTCAATGGCCTGGGTGAACTTCTTGAGGTCCCAAAAGGGGTCACATCACCTTCTTACCAGAACTGGACATCTTGACCAGGTCCCTGGGGGCAGGTGAGACAGCTGTGCTATCCTCAAAGACAGGTAATATAGGTCAAAGCATGAACCGTAGTTAAGTGCTTACTCCTTGGAAGAAAAGTTATGACCAACCTAGATAGCATATTCAAAAGCAGAGACATTACTTTGCCAACAAAGGTCCGTCTAGTCAAGGTCGTGGTTTTTCCAGTGGTCATGTATGAATGTGAGAGTTAGACTATAAAGAAAGCTGAGTGCCGAAGAATTGATGCTTTTGAACTGTGGTGCTGGAGAAGACTCTTGAGAGTCCCTTGGACTGCTAGGAGATCCAACCAGTCCATTCTAAAGGAGATCAGTCCTGGGTGTTCATTGGAAGGTCTGATGCTAAAGCTGAAACTCCAATACTTTGGCCACCTGATGCAAAGAACTGACTCATTGGAAAAGACCCCGATGCTGGGAAAGACTGAAGGCGGGAGTAGAAGCAGAAGAGGACAACCGAGGATGAGATGGTTGGATGGCATTGCTAATTCAATGGACAGGAACTTGGACAAACTCTGGGAGATGGTGAGGGACAGGGAAGCCTGGCGTGCTGCAGTTCGTGGCGTCATGAAGAGTCAGACACGACTGGACTGCTGAATAATGACAACAAATAGGCTAATCAGGACTCAGAAGCCAAATAGGATACCTTGCCTAAAATAAAGGATCTGGAAAGTCCTTGATTAATAATGCCAAGAGCAGAACCTCACAACTTCAATTTCTGGCCAGCAAAGCCCCAGCCAGCTATGGCCTGGCCAGCCTAAGATGAGAACTGTCTTCTGGGGCCAAGCCATAACATTCAGGCCTGTCCATTGGTAACTGGAACTCCCAAGCAGGAGGAAACAGCAGGCATAGGAAATAAAGCTACAGACAAAAAGTGGATCAGGACCAGGGCAAGGGCTACTAGCATCTCTGTGGGAGAAAACCCATCAGCAAACCCAACATTGGATTTTGCTCCCAATTCTCCATACTGCTGGTTCTCTTGCTAGTAGCTTTTTAACCTTGGCTGAGCTTTAGAATTAATCTGGTGAGCTTTGAAAAATTCTGACACCCAGGCTTTAACCCAGACATCTCTGGGGTGGGACCCAGTCACCAGTATTTTTTAAAGCTTCCCTCGTAACTTCACTGTGCAGTCAAGGTTGAGAAACACAGATTTAAATCTTCCCTTAATGCCTTGATTAGTTCTCTCAGCACATGATGATGAAGTTTTTCACTGCCTGAAGTATTGTTTACACTTACAGTCAGTAATTCACACCAAAAGACTTGGGCTCCACAAAGATAAGATTAATAGGTAAGAATCCAATAGTGGCAAAAAAAAAAAAAAACACTCTTATTTTTTTAAATAGTAGTAATAACAAAACTATCAAACAAAAAGCATACCCTTGCAACCTCTTTCTTAGCTAAACCATCATCGACCAGGATGTTCCTAAGTGTGATTCTAAAAAAAAAAAAAAAAAAAAAGGATTGGGTTGGTCAGAAAAGTTCTTTTGCATTTTTCTGTAAGATGTTATGAACTTTTTGGCCAAACCAATACAATAGGATTATGTCACTCAGGGCCCTCAAAAGCTCCCCAGTGCCTATAACACTTGGGGTCCCTCACAGTCGCGCTAGGACCAACTCTGAAGCATTATCTCCTGTTCTTGTTTCTACCCAAGCATATAATTTACAGGTAATTTTACTTGCACCATTCCCTGGCCATGATATGTACCCACCTGCCCCTTTCACTTGTCAAAATTCTACTCCTCTTGAGGGCCTCACTAAAAGGCTACCTTCCTCATAAAGCCATTTCACTCCCCCCAGTTGGAATAATCACTCCATCCTCTGCACTGCCCACCCCCCCAAACACACACAACATAGATAATTCTGTCATGACAGTTCTAATATAAAGTTTATGTTTACATATGTGCGTCCCTCTGAAAATATGAGATTTCACTGAGATCAGGAGATGTGCTTTATCCATCCTGGTACCAAGTAGGCCCTTGGGGTGGGTGGTGCAAAATAAATGAATGAGTGAATGAAAAAACAGTAGGTTGAATGAAGAACACATTGTGGTCAGGTGTCTGGTCCTCCACTACTGAGATCTCAGGGAGATGCTCTCCCAGTAAACAGACTGAATTACATTTTCCCAGGAAGGTAGCTTTAAATCTATCAAGTGAAATCATCATTACCCATGTTTTGTGTTAATCCTCTGGGCTCATTAGCATACCAGATAATTAGCAGGCCAGGGAGAGAGCAGGATGTGGGAAGGATGGGGACTGTCAGCAGAGCGATGCAGGGTGAGGGACAGAGCCATGGTGCCAAGGGTTCCTGGGGACCATCATGCTTGCGTTCACTGGGTGCCTCTCCCTTCTGAAAGCCCCACCCTGCTCCTCTCCCTTTTATACCCAGAAGCCCCGCCCTCCAGACTCCAAGCCAAATAGCCATGGAAATATCCAGTTATCCAGAGAAATAAAGGCTGGAGGAAGGAAAAGGTGAAACTGCCCCTCTGCTCCCTCCTAACAGCTTTTCGTGTACTGCCTGGGGAGGCAGAATCAGGGAGTGAATGGATCATCAGGCTAGAGACTTTGGCAGCTCCTTTAATCTCCTGTGCTTCAGTCCTCAAACACAATCCGAGGAGTAAGAGCACCTCCTTCACCATGTCACTGGGAGGTGCTCCCAACACCACCTGGCACAGAGTAAGTGCTCAGCAAATGATTAGCTCTAGTCATGTATCTAGGTTAGAATTAGGTTAGAACAGATGTTTTCCAATTGTGGTGTTGGAGAAGACTCTTGAGAGTCCCTTGGACAGCAAGGAGATTGGACTAGTCAATCCTAAAGGAAATCAACTCATTGGAAGGACTGATGCTGAAATTGACGCTCCAATACTTCAGCCATCTGATGCGAAGAGCTGACTTGTTAGAAAAGACCCTGATGCTGGGAAAGATTGAAGGTAGGAGGACAAAGGGATGGGAGAGGATGAGATGGTTAGATGGCATCACCAACTCAATGGACATGAATTTGAGCAAACTCTAGGAGATGGTGAAGGACAGGCAAGCTGATATGCTACAGTGCATGGGATCGCAAGAGTCATACATGACTCAGTGACTGAACAACAGCAACATATTCAAGTAGTTTAATTTAATGGAATCCACACACGAGACTTCCCTTCCTACTCCACCTCCTCTGTTCTCACTGAGGATATAGGCTGTATGAACTCCTTGGAGACAGGAGCAAGGCAGCATAAGCATTGGGCATCTCCTGGGGAGGCTCCAGGGAAGTGAGGAGATACTAAGAGTCAGAACGAATACTCAGGATCCCTAATTTTATGACCTGCCTTATGCCACGTGGTCAGGGATGTCACAGCCCTATTCCGCCAACCTTAGTTCCTGCCATCTCTATCCCAGGTTTGCCCAGTCTCAGGACCAGGGAGAACCATGTCTGAAAGATTAACACCCCCATCTTGGGATACCAGGAGATCTGCAAAGAGTCTGTGGTTACCTTGACTACAGCTACATGGATCCCTACCAACCTGCCCTCTTCCCCTCCCACCCAGTTATTACAGCAGTTATTACATCAATTCTATCCTCTGGAAACTGGTAATTAAAGGACAAGAGTAAGCATTTATCCTGCCTTCAGAGGAAGAACTCTGGTTGATCCCCAGCTGATGAGGGAAAGCTCTTCTTTACAAAAGAATGTCAGCCAATAAATGTAGAAAGAATTGAGAAATCACAATTTTGCAAACTCTACTGAAGCTGTTAATTCAGGTTCAAACATGAGGGTAAATACAATATTAACAGGGTATCAGAGTATGATCCCACAGATGATGGCAGATGATTTGATGATGGGAAGAGATGCAAGGGAGAGACCCAGCAGCTGCTACCTTAACCAAGGGACCCAAACCAGCATCTCTAAGAATGGGACCATCACAGAGTAAGCTCCTCCTTCTATGATGCAATACAAAGTACACAGCTTCATCCATGGAGTTCTCCACCAAAAACATTAACCTTGAACCTCATCAACTCTTTAAACCCAACTCTGAGTTTATAAGAAATACAGAGAAGGGAGGAGTAGGTTAAGTGAAACCACAAGGAACTAATCAGATAGAGTCATAATACAAGATTACTGTATGGGACTGCTTTGTTTGGATTTGTTTTCTTCCAAAAGTCAATACTAGAGGAAGTGTGAATAGGAGTGTTATTCATAATCGCCAAAAAAAAAAAAAAAGAAAAAAGAAATGGAAACAGCTCAAAGGATGAAAAGATAAATAAAATGTGACATATCCATATAATGAAACATTTTGGGGAATAAAAGGAAATGAAGTACTGATACAGGCTACAACATGGATGCACCCTGAAAACATTATGCTATACAAAAGAAGTCTGTCACAACATAAATGTGATATAGTATGTGATTGCATTAGTATGAAATATCCCGAATGGACAAATCTGTAGAGACAGAGAGCAGAGAAGTGAGGAACTAGACTGATAGAGTTTGGAGGGAGGGGAGGTAACAGCTAATGGATCCAGTTTCTTTCAGGGGTAATGAAAATGTTCTAAAATTCACTATTCTGTGAATGCACTAAATCTACTGAATTTTATACCTTATATGGGTTAATTCTATGAAATAAGAATTGCATCTCAATAAAACTGTTAAAAAAAACGGTGTATATGTATGTTATGTTATATTGGGAGGAGCATTGATTAAAGAAACAGAATAATAATATGCAGTGCCTGAATCTTGATTGCCTTTTCAGTGGAGCCTGAATTTTTAAAGTTAACAAGCTGTACGAATGTTCTGGGGACAACTGAGGAAATCTGAATAAGAATGAAAGGCAGCCTGGTAGCACCAGAGCACATAGAAGGGGCACTGGGGAGAGGCAGAAAGTCAGCCCAGCGGGGACTGGGTCCTTGTGTGGAGACATCCAAGCAGATTAGCAGTCTGGAGGAATATGAAAATAGTCTCCATTCAACAGAATAGAGCAAATAAATAAGATCACGGGAGGCAGATTTCCTCCCTGCAGGAAAAAAACGAAAGATCACTATGGAAAGGGCAAAAACTTAGAGTGAATTCATGGTGTTAGATTAAAGCTGGAAGCATCTATGTGAACTGGTAGTTCAATATAGATGCAAATATGCATGTAAATTTCCTAGTTTTGTCCACTGGGAGGGCCCAGAGCAGTGACAATCCAGTAGTAATGAGCATACCCAGCACCCAGATCTTGGTTCTGAATACCATTTCCCACTAAAAGATATCAGGATTCACTGGAAAAGTAGCTAGTTACAGGACTGAGGGAGGAAAAATAAATGAGCCTTCTTGTTGGACCAGAAATTTTAAACATGTACAAGGGATCCAGGGAAATGTCAAAAAGGAAACAGATATCAGCTTGAAAGGGTTTCCAAATATGGGCGATTTTGAGTTTCAAAATAATGATATTAACAGATGAGAACCCATTGAATAAAACAGAAATTGGGGCCTCTACTGAAATAAAATAAATGAATAAGAAAGGGAAATGAGAAAGCCCTTCTATATTTTAGAAAGCCAACTAATAAATGTAGATGGAAAGATGGAATTAGAAAATCACCATTTGGCAAGCATCATTGTAATAATTCAGGCAAGAAAAATCGATGGATGATAAAACCAGAGGGTGAAAGAGGGAGGAGAAATGGGGTTTTACATAGTCTCAGAGCCTCTCCCTGGAAGACACCACGTTAATCAAGTGATAAAAGTTAACACCGTAAGTATCGGGACAAATAAGTTATCATGTGCCTCCAGATAGAACGCAGTGAGAATTCTGCTCCCATCCTGCGAAATTTGGTGATCTTCCCTCGTAGCTTAGTGGGTAAAGAATCTGCCTGAAAGGCAGGAGTCCCAGGTTCAATTCCTGGGTCGGGAAGATCCCTTGGAGAAGGAAATGGGAACCCACTCCAGTATTCTTGCCTGGAGAATTCCATGGACAGAGGAGCCTGGCAGGCTACAGTCCATGGGGTCGCAAGAGTCGGACACGACTGAGCGACTAAACCACCCACCTGTGAAATCCAGCCCCAAACTCATTACCTGGATTTAATCAAGAGGGAACATCAGACAAACCCAAAATGAAAATCATTTGGCAAAATGACTAGCCTTGAATTATTATTTTTTTTAAAGTCAAGGTCATGAAGGTCAGGAAGAAACTGAGAACCAGTTCCAGAATAAAGGAGACTCAGAAGATTTGACAACCGAGAGCCTCCCAGGAGGGGTCCTTTGGCCAAAGAGGACATCTCTGGGACCACGGGAGAAAGGATACACAGGAATCCTTTGCATTAGTCTCATATATATATATATATATATATATATATATATATATATACATTTTAAGTTGTCTCAAAGGGCAAAAAAGGAAAAAAAAATTACACATATAATCTCCTCTTGGAAGATTTTTAGAGCCTACCCTGTGCTGCCTTGTGTAAACTTTGGTTGTTTTCATGGAATCTGTTCACTGCTCCCCTCCAGGCTATGAGCTCCTTGACCTTCTGAACCAGGTCTTGTGTGTGTGTGTGCGTTAGTCGCTCAGTTGTGTCCAACTCTCTGTGACCCCAGGAACTGCAGCCCGCCAGCCTCCTCTGTCCATGGGATTTTCCAGACAAGAATGCTGGAGTGGGGTGCCATTTCCTTCTCCAGAACCAAGCCTTATGCATTTCCATTTCTTTAGAGCTTAGCCCAGGGCATAGGAAGCACTCAGTCGGTGTTGGTTGAACCAGTGCCCTGGGTAACTCATAACCCGTGAGACTGGCGAGTGTGTATCTGGACATAATGCAGGTGTGCATGTACAGTAGCTCAGTCATGTCCAACTCTTCGTGACCCTGTGGACTGCAGCCCTCCAGACTCCTCTGTCCATGGAATTTTCCAGGCAAGAATACTGGAGTGGGTTGCCACTTCCTACTGCACGGGAATCTCTGGAACCCAGGGATTGAACCCAAGTCTTGTGTCTACTGCCTTGGCAGGTGGATTCTTTATCACTGCACCACCTGGGAAACCCCCCTGGGCATACTGACTGTTGGCAAATTCCTCCAGATATGAAGCTGGAATATGCCTCTCTGCAAACCCAGAGCATGTCTTCCCTACAGCAATGAGCCATGTTTTGTGGAACAGTGTTCTGCTTCCCAGGGGCACATTGCCTGGGACCACAGACTCCAAGGAGCCGCCTTCTTGCCTCATTGCTTCGCAGGAGAACAACGGCCCCTGTTTGTTTAATCCCAGTCCATTGTGGCAGCCTTGACTGCACAGAGCTCACTTGTGATTCATGTGAATGTCACTTGAGCTCCCAGAGGTTTGCAGCCATAATTCAACATTTGTTAATAGCCACTTAGAATGTCCCTGAAATAGCTAACAGGCCCAGGGGATAAAAGGTGTTCTGCTAAGAAATCATTCTAGGAAGACAGAAGCAGCCTTGGCCCCAACTTTAGAAGACACTGTTATTTCCAGTTCATGGAGATGCTTCTCTCTCATTGGCCACCTTCTCACACTCTTGGAGGGGTGGACATCTCTCAGGGCCATCAAGGAGAAAGCAGGACCTAAAATTCCCTACACCATCATGGTGGACATGCTAAAAGATCTAACCGATACAGCTCCCGCTCCAGAGAAAGGTCCCTCTATCACCATAGCCAACGGAGGAGGAGAATACAAAAGAGAACCCAGTCCAGACAATCTCAGGAGAAAGCCCCCAGCTCAAAGAACAGAAATGAGGGAACAGAAAAATGTTATACTGAATCAGAAGCCGAAAAGGTGGTGGATAGATGGAGATGTAAAGACGGAGGGGGGTGAGACCCAACTCACAGTTGGGCTCTATCATGCTGCATAGTTGATAAGTTACTTAATTCTTCCCAAATTGGATTGAATATCTTACCCAGGGTCATATAACTGATACAATAAGTCCCCTACATACGAACGAGTTCTGTTCCAAGAGCACGTTTGTAAGTCGAACTTGTTTGTAAGTCCAACAAAATTAGCCTAGGTACCCAACTAACCCTGGAGGAGGGCATGGCAACCCATTCCAGTATTTTTGCCTGGAGAATCCCCAAGGACAGAGGAGCCTGGAGGGCACAGTCTGTGGGGTCAAAAAGAGTTGGATGCAACTGAGCAATGAAGCACAGTTCACCCAACTAACCCAGTTGTCTACTGTACTGTAATAAGTTTATAATATGTTCACATCTTTGAAAGCTCAAAACTCGAAATTTCTTATATAAAAACTTACTGTCTATGATTATAAAATTTCAATCAAGGCCATCTCACTCCACAGCCCCGGCTCTCAACCCCCGTGCTATACTACCGCCTGGAACTCTGTTCAGAGTGCAGGTGGACTGAACCTTCAAATTCAAGTCACGGATTCGGAGGCAGAAGCTCTCAATGCCAAGCTCTCGCCACCTGGTTCCTTCAACATATCTGTTTCCCATAAAGTTAGCATTTTGCCAGCTGTTGTTGTTGTTCAGTCCCAAGTCAGGCCTGACTCTTTGCAACCCCATGGACCGCAGCCTGCCAGGGCTCCCTGTCCCTCACCATCTCCCGGAGTTTGCCCAAGTTCATGCCCATTGAGTCAGTGATGCCATCCAACCTTTTCAAATGCCAGAGTCAGATTTAAAATGGGGAAGTGGAGGCAGAAAGAGCCAGCAAGGCAGAATCCCATGCACATCTGAAAATTGATGCTCATGTCCTAATGTCAGACCCCAGAGCCCTCCAGTTAGCAATCTGAGAGGGACAGCAAGTGTCAGCCTGGCAAGAAAAGACTTCTCCACCTTCTCCACTTTCCTAAAGAGGGTGATGTGGAATTACTAGGCCTGTCCACCTGTACATTCCTGAGCCGACAGACAAGGGAGGCAAAAATAAACGATCTAATACAGATTTGCAGAGCTGGGAGGTCGAGGGGACCACAGACGTGTGTCCAGCTCTTAGGGGTGCCATGCTTGTGACAGGCAGAAATCACAGCAGCAGGATCCAAAGCCCACTTTCCCCGAAAAGGGAAAACTGATTTCACAGGGCTGATGCTCGGTGACCCGGCTGTGCAACCGGTGAAACCAGCTGCACCAAGATGCATGACATTAGCCCAGAATCCACCTGCATGGTCATCAACCAGAAAGGTCTGGGGGGAGTCCCCTCTCAGAACCAGTCATATGACTGCATCCGTGCTCCTCTTCCTCCTCTCAGCCTGGAACTGGAGCTGCAAGGTCTTGTTCCAGAAAGTTGGAATATCCTCTTGCACCACAAAACCGTCCTCTGGTGCAAATTATTATACGTAGGATGGATACACAAGGTCCTACAGTGTAGCACAAGAAACCATATTCAAAATGATACAAAGTGGGGCTCTGTAACAACCTAGAGGGGTGGGAAAGGGTGGGACGTTCAAGAGGGAGGGGACATATGTACACCTACGGCTGATTCATGCTGATGTATGGCAGAGATCAAACCAGTGTCGTAAAGCAATTATCCTTCAATGTAAAACAAACTTAATGGAGAAGGAAGTGGCAACGCGCTCCAGTATTCTTGCCTGGAATCTTTCATGAACAGAGGAGCCTGGCGGGCCACATCCATGGGATCGCAGAGAGTCAGACACGGCTGAGTGACTGAGCACAGTATGACTCTATACACGCATTTATGTCATTGTACACACGCTGCAGGGGTCTGGGACTTGATGGGCTCCCTAGGTAAAAATTTTTCCTAAAGGTGACAGCTGGCTTTTTCATCTATGTATCTTCAGCATCTAGCTCAGTGCCTAGCACATAACAGGCATTCAATTTTTTTTTAATGAAAATAAATAAGTAAACAAAATTTTAAAATCCTATGATAAGCCATAATGGAGAAAACATGAAAAAGAATGTATGTGTATTTATGTGTGTGTGTATATATATATATATATATATATATATATGAAACGTAAATCACTGTGCTGTAGGGCAGAAATTAGCACAACATTGTAAATCAACTATACTTCAATAAAATTTAAAAAAAAAAAACCTCATTTGCCTTCAGTCATAGAGAGCTGTGCTGCCTTTGCCTCTTCTCTCTGTTTACCTGCACAAGGGTGAGGGATGCAGGTAAGAGATGGGGCTGCATGGAAAGCTGCACCCCACTCTCCTGCTCTCATTCAACCCTGGGAGCTGCCCAGGCTCCTGGTTCCCTGAGCAAGATACAAGAGTCATGGAGAAAACTTCAGCCTAAACTTCAAGTCTTTTGAGCTGAAGACTCACAGATGAATAGCCTGACTTCACTCAGCCCAGCACAAACAAGCTCGATGTCCTCACAGAGAACCCCCAACGGGAATCAGAAGGCAGGAACTCTGACCCTCAAAGGTGCCACTCTCTTGTTGAGTGACCCTGCATCTGTCACTCAGGTTTTCTGAGCCTCACGTGTTCAACACTGAAACAGACGCACTGTTACCTTTTCTGCTTTCAGAGTTACTGTGAGGACCAAATAGCATCTTAGGAAGCCTGGAGGACCTGGAACCAGAGTACCTGGTTCCAATACCACTTCCACCAATTCTTAGCTAAGTGACTTCAGGCTTGTCATTTAACTTTTCTCAGCCTCAATTTTTTTTCCCTACCAAAAAAACAGAGTTGCGAATAGAGACTGGATCCCAGGTAAAGGACAGGATTTGAGATGTAGCATTGCACTCAGAAAACTTTAGCAATTATTAACGGGTTTTGTAAACTACATAGTTTTGATCAAATGGAAGGAATTCTATTTTTGACATATTCTGGGTGTCTCTCGTAGCTTAGAGCAGGATCTGGGTGCCTGGCTTGTTCACAGCCTCATCATCCCCATACTCATGGAATTCACAAATGTCAATATGGATTTTCCCCCCAAAATCCTTGGCTCTCAGATCTCCTGTTAATAAGTTTTATCTCCACCTCATCTTAGTAATAATAAAAATAACAGCAGCAACAAAATACTGACACTCTACATCTGGCCAGAAGCTCAAAGCTTTGCTTCTATTATTGCATTCCCGCAGCACACCATCCTATATAGTAAGTACCAGTATAATCATTATTTAATACATGAGGAAACAGAGAAGTAATTTGCACAAGATCATTACTAAGATTCGTTTTTTAAAGTCAGAGAACAGTTCACTTCTGACACCAAGCAGGTGGGGTTTCCCCTCATACCAAGCCATTCTGACCCTAACTACCCAGAGTTAGGGCAAACCCCAAAGATTAAAGGTTCAGACCCATAAGACAGTCCCCAGTTCAGATGCCAGTCTCCAAGACACCTGTACTTCATACCAGCTGACTATAAATCGGGTTCCCATGACCCACTCCTCAGGTTTGATAATTTGCTAGAATGGCCCCCGGTACTCAGGAAAAGTTCTCTTACTCTCGCTGGTTTATTTTAGAGAACACAACTCTAGAACAGACAGACAGACAGAAGAGAACCTTAGGACAGGGAACAGCATACAGGGAACTGAGCTTCTGCCCTTTCCCTGGGTATGCCGACCCCCACAGCTCCTCCACGTGTTCACTAGCCCAGAAGTTCTCTGAACCCCTTCATTCAGAGGTTCTTATGGAGCGGTCCCATTACATAGGCGGGATTGATTAAATCATGGGCCACTGGTGATTAGCTCAATTTCCAACCTTCTAATCACATGACTGATGGAAACCAGACCCCATCCTGAAGCCATCCAGGCGGCCAGCAAGATTTACTTCTTTAGCATAAACTCAGGTCTGGTTGAAACAGCGTTATTAGGAATAACAAAAGATGCTCTTGGGACTTCTCTAGCAGTCCGGTGGTTAAGGCTTCATCCTCTAATATAGAGGGTGAGGGTTGAATCCCTGGTCAAAGAGCTAGAATTACATGAGCCTCTAGGCCAAAAAACCAAAACATAAACCAGAAGCAATATTGTAACAAATTCAATAAAGGCTTTAAAATAATTTTTTTAAAATACTCCTCTCACCCAACCCTTCCAGATATTCCAAAGGTTTTCAATCTCTTGTACCAGGAACCAGCAAATGAAGACCAAATATGCCTTTCTTATAAATCAAAAAATCATAGCTATGCAAGCCTGGAGCCCACACTTATCAGACACTGAAATCCACAGTTGGCTAAAATATCTCATTCTATAATTACCTCTGGTGCCAGTACCCCTACATCCTCCCCACACTTCCCATAACACCCTGGTACTCCCAGGCAGGGCATTCTCCCAGCCAGGTTAGCCTTCCCAGCCTCTATAACTGGGGCTATTGCTAACCCCACCCATTATAGAGGTACCCTTTTTAAATAATTTTCGTTACTTATTTATTTTTTTTTCTTTTTGGCTGTGCTGGGTCTTCATTGCTGTGTGCTTTTCTCTAGTTTCAGCAAGCAGGGAAGGCTTCCCAGTGTGGTGGCCTCTCTTGTCGTGGGGCACAGGCTCTAGGGCTCACAGGCCTCAGTAATGGCAGCACATGAGCTCAGTAGTTGCGGCTCTCAGGCTCTAGAGCACAGGCTGAATAGTTATGGTGCACGGGCTTAGTTGTTCCTTGGCATGTGGGAATCTTCCCAGACTAGGGAGCGAACCCATGTCTCCTGCCTTGGCAGGTAGATTCTTTACCACTGAGCCTCCAGGGAAGCCCTAGAGTAACCTTTAACTCAAGTACCTCTTTGTCTCTCCTGCCCCCACCGGAAACCAGGCCAGGCTCAAACACATCCAAGATCTGCTTTCTGAGACTGGCACTAGTGGTCAGAATTTACGATGAATTGTCCTGGGAACTACTTGTCCAGAAGCCGCACAGACTCCCTTGGGGAGGCCAGATCATTTACCAGCCACTCCAAGCCCTGGTGACCACCACCCACACACATCCTCCTCTCTCTCTAGATGAACGGAGCCTCTTCTGTCTCCAAGGATTTTCTGGCAGCAGCATCCTTATTCCTCACTCTTGAAACTCACAGCCTCAAAGCTACACGGTATTGGGTGTAGCAAGCTACATGGGCTGGCTTGCCTCTATTATCGATTCCTCTCAAAGCCATCTGTCAGTGGCCCTCACCTCTGACCCCAAATATCTGTTCCAAAAGGAAATAAATCAAAGATGCTCAGAGCTGAAAGCAACTGTAGAGGTCATTACATCCAACTCTTTATGTGACATTGATCCACCTCTACGGCGTCGCCAGTAAGCGACTGTGTGGCCTCAGCTAGAATGACACAGCACGGGTGGTCCCCGGATGGCCCCTTCCAAGCAGCTGATACCACCTCTGTGAACAACTTCCCACCCCTGGGCACCAGCACTGCCCTCTGGCCTCTCGAAGAGAAACCTCATCTCTTTTCCCTAGGAGGACCTTCTGAGTGCAAGAAGATAGCAACCCCCTGGCCTTGGGTCACCTGCTTCCCTTTTCAGTCTAAACAGTTCTCAGTTCTTCCCTGCATTCCTCATCACTCACGGTTTCTGTGACATATGAGGAGTGTCACCCCTGGTCAGCCGTACATTTCTCACTGCCTCCTACTTTATGGATGAGCCCGAGCCACTGCCAACATCAAAGGCAGCCGCCTCCTCCCTGTGGCCTGAAGCCAGACTGAGGCCCATCCAGTGAAGGCTGGGAGGAGGGTAAGAAAGGGACGCTCTCAGAGACAGCGGAACTGGGAAAGGACGAGAAGGCGGGTGTTGGTAAAGGTGAGAGCTAGGGTATGAGCAGCCTGAGCTGGGGGCGGTGGCAGGTGGGGACCAGGGGTATGCAGGAGCTGCGAGAATAGGAAGAGCTCAGGCCTTAGGGCACAGGCCTTCCCTGGTGGCTCAGAGGATAAAGCATCTGCCTGCAATGCAGGAGACCTGGGTTCGATCCCTGTGTTGGGAAGATCCCCTGGAGAAGGAAATGGCAACCCACTCCAGTATTCTTGCCTGGAGAATCCCATGGACAGAGGAGCCTGGCAGGCTACAGTCTATGGGGTCGCAAGAGTCATACACGACTGAGCGACTTCACTTTAGGGCACAGGCAACTTTGGGAAGGGCTTTCCTTGGACAAAAAGTTCCAAAGAGGAATACACAGCTGAGCCTAGAATAATGAATCCCAATCAGAGAGATGCTCATCTGTGTTATGAAAAGTCTCCCTTGGAAATTGTTACAGACTCCAGAGGAGGACACATCTAGAAAGACTGAGGCTTATAAGACTTTTGAAATCGGTATTTCCTTCGCTCCAAGCCAGATACAGGTTCACGTGCCTAAGTGATTCTCCATTTTGTCAAATAGATGGAGAAGCAAAAACGAATCAATACATAGGTTGGGCTCCCTAGCAGAGCCTGAGACAGGGTTCCTCATCCAGGTAATTTATTGAAGTGAAAGTGAAGTGAAGTCGCTCAGTCGTGTCCGACTTTGCGACCCCATGAACTGTAGCCTACCAGGCTCCTTGGTCCATGAATTTTCCAGGCAAGAGTACTGGAGTGGGTTGCCCTTTCCTTCTCCAGGGGATCTTCCCAACGCAGGGATCAAACCCGGGTCTCCCGCATTGCAGGCAGACGCTTTACCATCTGAGCCACCAGGGAAGACAATTTATTGAAGGAATGATGAACTCAGGAAAAGCCTAGAAGGGAGGGAGGCACACAAGATAGGGAAGGAAGAAGATGTAAGCAAAGTGGTGTTTTGGGGAGACGCGGAGCTCAACCTGACCCCATGGAAAGCTCGGGAGTGTGAAAAACGGCACCCTAATTTCTGGGGTCTTGAGACGCCTGGCATTTTGAGCACATGGGTCAGTCAGTTGCTGGCCCCTGGCTGCCCCCAGGCGGTGGGGAGGTGTATAACTTCTCAGCTGTCTCCTAGACAGGCACTGCCAACTGTCTAAGGACCAAGGGCGTCCTTCTGATCTCAGGCCAGATAGGAGCCATAGGAGCTGTAGCCCCAGCAGCAGGATAGAGGGTCTGGATGGAACTACAGCATCTTTCACAAACGCCCTTGCTAACTTGAACACAGACCCCTGCTCACAACTCTAGGACCAGCGTGATTTAGACTTTTGGGCAAAATGATCAACTGCAACCACACACAAGGCTCACGGACAGTTTTGACTGTAGGGTTTGGTGCCTCCCTGTTTCTGCTACACCCACACAAGGTATCAGGGTATTTTTCCTTCCATTGTACAGCTCTATCTATATAACACAAACAACTAAATAGATAAGCATATCTGGTTACTAAACAACATCCATTCCTTGCCTCCAAACATAAAATTGTAGTTTCAACGAACAAATGTGAGATCAGAAAATAAACTTTGATTGTGTTCTACTACATTAGAGTTCTACAAATTGGCACGTCCTTGGGAAACACCTAGTTTAGCCTGCTCATCTTACAAGTAAAGAAACTGAGGCCCAGAGAAGCTAATTACCTTGCCCAAGGTTGGGTCACTCCATCAACAGAAGTCAATAAATGCAGGCAAATACGTTCCTTCTGTGCTTCATGCTTTATTTCTCCTGAATACAAATTTCCGTGGCCAGTGAGGTAATCGATAGGGAATGGACCTGAGTCATGAGAAAATAAGTGCTGGGAGATGGAGACATGCGTTTGCAACCAAAGGATGACCCTCTGCAGAATGTTCTTCTCAAATAAAGCCCATTCTGATAAATAGGCTTCTATCACAGGCTTCCAGTAACCACTAAGCCCCATCTGTATGAAATGGCTTGAAGTCCATTGCAGGGGAGAACTGTGGTACATGGAATTTCAAATTTGCAGAGGTGATGAAGGCCATTAGTTTCAGGTTACAATAGATCATGGGTCAAACAGCCCTGCTGCTCAAGTTTGATATGGCAACCTTGCTCCATCAAACACAAACACTCCGACAAAAAAAGAGGCAGCACACAGCACACTTTCAGATATCTCTAGACCCAGGTGACATATTTTTGTTCTGCTGGAGAAAATGGGATTACTTGGTTCTTTGAAATATGAACTGCTCTATGGGAACAATGCCTCTGACAAGTTTGGTGCTAAAAGCTACCAATTCAAAAAATAAATAAAAATAAAAAAGCTACCAATTCAGTTGTGGGGCCTTTTTACATGGCATCCCATTCCAGCTCTTACTCTAGAAATTGGTAGCAAACTAGGTTTCAGAAACTTTATAGAAAATTGTCTAGCGTTCATCTCATCGTTAAGGGAAAGACTTGCTGTAGAAAGGAAAAGGGAGCCACTGGAGCAAGGCGGAAAGACTCCATTTCCAATTCAGTAAGCTCTCGGGTAGCCTTCTTCCATCAGCAGTTCTGGAGGTCTAAGAGCTCCCAGGGACAAGAGTGGAAACACAGAGCAACTCGGTACCAGCCCAGTGGCCTGATGAGGCCTTAGCCTCTCTTGGCAAGCAGATGGTTTGGGTTATTGTAACACTCATTCCTAGTTAGTATCCCAGCCCTTCATCACATCAGAGTGAAGTCAACACACCCCTGAAAGCTTTACTGCCAGAAAGACATGACGTAACACTGCAAACTAGAAGATCCCCACCATAGGCTGGCACCATGGAAAACCACCCACTCGGCTGGGCAGAGGTTGCCTCTGCAAGAGCATGGTAAATATGCACAAGACTTCCAAGCAACTTCAGGAATAAGAGCTATCATTTACTCTGGATTCAATGCAATGTATATGCGTGCATGCTAAGTCTCTTCAGTCTTGTGCGACCGTATGGACTGTAGCCCTCCAGGCTCTTCTGTCCATGGGATTCTCCAGGAAAGAATACTGGAGTGGGTTGTCATACTCTCCTCCAGGGGATCTTCCCGACCCAGGGATCAAACCTATGTCTCTAAAATCTCCCGCATTGGCAGGCGGCTTCTTTACCACCAGCACCACCTAGGAAGCCCAATGCAATGCATACTGTTTTGATATATAGCCTAGAAACTTCCCAGGTTAGAGTAAGTCAGGGTCTATATATCATGCTGAGGCAGGCAGAGATGACCAGGCAAGGAGAACCTCGTGGTCTTCACAGTCCATGGTCCTCATGGTCATGAGGAGTTGGGTCTCATCCAGGAACGAGATTAAGCCTCAGTCAGAAGATCCAATTGGGGTTCAATAAACACATCTCTGGTTCAGTCCAGCAAACATACAACACACAGGACCAAGATGGCTTCAGGTAAATGCACAGCTGGGCTGTCAATCAAGGGCCATCAGAAAAGAGTAACTTGGACTAACCCTGGTGGCTCAGTGGTGAAGAATCTGCCTGCCAATGCAGGAGACACAGATTCGAACTCTGACCCAGGAAGATTCCACATATTCCAGAGCAACTAAGCCCGTGTGCTACAGCTACTGAAAACCACGTGCCTAGAGCCACTCGCCACAAATAGAGAGTGGCCCTGCTCGCCGCAACTACAGGAAAGCCCACGCGGCAACAAGAACCCAGTACAGCCAAAAAGAATAAACAAATAAAATTATTTTTTAAACAAGAGCAACTCCTGTTCAATTGTGAACCTAAAACCCAAGGAAGCAGAGTTAAGAGAGGCTGGTACCTCTTTCTCTCACAAATTATCCCTGGATGCTCCTGGCAGATAAGACAAAATATATCCCACCAAAGGGGTATTGCTCAGACCCATGGAGACCCATCTGTAGATTTTATTTTTACACTAAATGGACCTTTGAAGGAATTTCTAACCCTCTGGATACTACCCAGGGGACCCAGGGAGAAGAAGGCAAGCAGACACGGGCTGAGTGTATACTGCATGCCAGACCAGGCATTAGATGTACAGATGTGTGAACCCAGGCATGACCAAATGGAGTTACTCCCCAGACACCAAAATAATACATGCAATTATATCTAAGATGCTATTATGGGCAAAGTTGTCTTCTTTATTCCTTCCCACACTTCCCAAGTTTTCTCCAGTGAGCATGGATTGTTTCTATAATCAGAAAGTGTATTATTAAAATAATAACAATAAGAGACAAGTCATCTCAATACAGGGGGAATCCTGGGTACCTACACTGTAAAGGGAAGCCAAAAATGCAATTGTTCAGTTGATATCAGAGTCACCTTACATTTGAAAAGCTGCAAACCCGCTTCATACACTCTGATGACACATTGGAAGAGCTTTCGATGTGATAACCAGTTCTAAGTCCTGAAAATATAAAATTAGGGGAAAAAAATCATGTCTTACAGGAAAGAGAGACTGAAATGGACAATGTATAAAAATTATCAGTGGTTAAAGAATGCAAGTATTAAATTAAATCTTCTCCAAGGTCCCTTTCAGCCTAAACACTTCATGATTCTAATGCAAGGGAAAGCATGCATAATGACTGTTCTATCAGAGGAGTACGCCAAAGGCTGTCTAGAAGACAGGGGAGGAAGAGATTAATTTAGATTATGATATGGGGAAAGGGGTTGGCAGTGGTTTCCTAGAGAAGGCCACAGAGATATTAGGGCTGGGTTTTAAAGGATGCGTAGGATTTAAATAAATAGACATAGAGGTGAGAGATGTAAAGAAGACAGGCCCATGAGCAAAGGATGTGGGATCAATTCAGGAAACAGCAAGGAACTAATAAAAAAAACAGCTTTCCTGGGTATTTACTGTGGGCAGGCCCTGTTTTCAGCATGACAGATGCAGAGAAAGTGTTTGATGAGACAAGATTCCTGCTCTCAACAAGCCCCCCGATCCAGAGGGGTAAGAAATGGGCCATAAGCTCTCTGATGGCAAAGATCTGGTCTAGCACCATCCCTGCTACATGGGAGGTGCTCTGTTTGATTAACAAAGGAATGGATGTGCTAGGCACTCACAGGACATGCTGGATAAAAGATGCCTGCCTGGTACCCAGGCCACTCGACTCCTATCAGGGGTAAGGGGGGCAGCACAAGCTTCCTGGGCTAAGGTTAGTGGCATGAGCTAGACATGGAAGCCAAGCTGGTGGGTAAGGAGGGGGTGTTCAGGTAGAAGAACTGATATGGACATACTGTGAAAAGGGAATGCTTGACACATTTTGAGAGTGAAGAACCCCACAAACACAGCCGTTGCCCATGATCTAAAGCTGTTAGTGAGTCACAGTGAGGAAGAGTGGGCAGGGCCCTGGCCTGGAGTCATGGGAGCCAGCATCCAACCAAAGCTCAGGCAAAACTCCTATGGGATGCTAAACAAAGCAAGGGCCCTGCTCTCGTACCAAGCACCTGCCCCACACTAGCTCTCGGCATCCTTGACCTCCCTAGATCAGTACAACGACTCTGAGTGACAGGCATTATTGTTTTTAATTAGAGATGGAGAGAGTATAGTTAAGAAATTTGCCTTACACAAATTACAGATTATACAGGGAAGAGGGGGTATGGTTGGAATTCCAACTCAGATCTCTCCCCAAAGCCCCCATTCTTCACACACCTGCTCCTCTTGTGATAAGGAGTAATAAGATTAGCTATGGACCCACCGACCTGGGGCAAGAATTCCAAATATATGAGCTTGCTAAACCCTCCCCAAGCCATCTCGCTAAGGCCATGTGACGTGGATGACTAAGAATTATAGAATTGCCTCTAACAAGATCCCATTGTGGAGGGACCTTTCTTTCAGTACAAAAAGAAAGAAATGCCTAAGAAATGTCAGGTTTAAAGTACACGCACACACACACACACACACTATGGAATCAGGTTAAAAATGCAAACTGGGCATCATTTGCTTTCCTGAACTTGGAGGCGGATGAACCCCAATGTGATAAGCAGAAAAAAGACGTGAAACTGTCACGTGCTAGTTACAAGCAGTGGGATTGCCACCTGTCAGCAACAGTTAGCTGCTGAATCCAGCTGTGACCTCCACTCTAAGAAACCCCATCCCTGCGATGCTAGGCTTTCCCCCAGGGCTCCATACAGAGAAAGTAGCAACCTCCTCGCTACCGTGACAGCATTACTCATCAACTGACTCTTCTGGTGGGCTGTAAACAGGGCAAGCAGCCTGGACAATAAACACCTTCCTATTTATCTTGATAATAACCCTGCCTTACGTCTGCATCGTTGTCACAACACGCAAAAGGACTTTCATATATACCGTCTCACATGACTCGTTCTCCCCTGTGAGTTACAAAGTCACGGGTTACAATCAGATGTTCCATGAGCAAGTCAGTGCCGAGAAGGGCACAGAACCCAACCCAGGGAATAAGCTTAAGACATGATGGAGGTGGGACTCAAACTTAAGTCTTCCTACTTCTAATCTTAACTTCAACTCATCCAGTCACGACCAGACAAACACTCCCACGGCGAGCCCTCTCACCCTTTCCTTCTATACTAGGTCAGCTGGGCAGGCTCTGCCAAGTAGATACTGTTGAATCAAAATGCTCCTCTTCTTTCCCAGGAAGGAAAAGTATGTACCCATCTGAAGTCAGATGGTCCTGCTGCTGCTAAGTCACTTCAGTCGTGTCTGACTCTGTGCGACCCCATAGACGGCAGCCCACCAGGCTCCCCCGTCCTTTGGATTCTCCAGGCAAGAACACTGGAGTGGGTTGCTATTTCCTTCTCCAATGCATGAAAGTGAAAAGTGAAAGTGAAGTCTCTCAATAGTGTCCGACCCTTAGCGACCCCATGGACTGCAGCCTACCAGGCTCCTCTGTCCATGGGAGTTTCCAGGCAAGAGTACTGGAGTGGGGTGCCATTGCCTTCTCCACAGATGGTCCTAGGTGAGGGCTAAGAATGTACCTGCCCAAGCATGAAGCATACCTGTTTACATGGCAATCAGAGTCCCACACACAGCTTCTGGGACTTTTAACCTCCGCTGACAGTCTTTCGCTCTGCTCGAATCATGGCTCATTCGCTAATTAAAGGGTATTATGCACTTCATTGCTCACCAGCTAAGAACTTGGAATAAGGAAGCGTCTGCAAAAGCATTAGCCCCGGAGATGGCATTAGGTGCGCTTTACAGAAAAAGAAAAACGGGAAAAATGATCCACTTGGGACAGTCCCTCCCTGACACTTTACTGGTCTACTAAGCCAGCCACAGCTCATAGAGGAGGAAGCCACCCAGCATAGGACAAACCCAGGGAGAGTCCAGCAAATGAACCAAAGGAGAGGGGTACGGAGTACAGAGAATGAATGAGAGAGAAAGATGGTGAGCTGACTTCTCCCTCAGCCACCTGTGAGGTCTCACACTCCTCTGGTGCACCCCAGGCCAAAGACAAGTACACCTGGACCCCAGGCCAAGAGGCCAGGGAGACCAGGGTGAGTGGGAAGGACTAGCCTTCACTGCAAGGTCCTGGAACAAATTTGACATCACAGCCCACCCTTGGAGCCTGGCTGCTCACTGTGACCAATGGGCGAAACAGATCAATGTCCCGCCTGGAGCGGGTGCCCTTTCAGACACTCTCCTGCCCTACTGGACACAATCCAGCCCTGAGACCCATCCCCTTTTCCATGCAGGGGGAAGACTGAGGTCAGTCCAAGGAGGGGCACTCAACCTAGATCAGTCTTGAATCTGGTGAGCATGACAGATAATGACATGACACTTGACATTTATATCCACAGGCAGCTTCCCTATTGAAGTGAGAACCTGGCAAGGTCAAAGGCTCGGGTCAGGATTGAAGGCCTGATCTTTGGCCTCTTGGAACCCCAGGGACCCAAATGACAGGCTGAGTATGAAACAGCAGCCGGGGATCAGAGAACCTTTACTTCTAAATGGAACTTGGTCATGAGTTGAGAGGAAGTCATTAGGTGTACATGTGGTCATGTGGATGCTTGAGAGAACTTGGTCCAGAGGCGGCTACCCACCGTGGTGGCTCTGGTGCCACCCTCTCTCTCTCTCTACTCTCTGCATGTTCCATGCGTGTTCAGGCAGACAGAGGAACAGCTGAGTGTGTGTCTAAGCTGCGTGGTGCAGTGGAGAAGCTGAGCGTTGCCACGGCACTAGAAAGCATGGGGTGGATACAATGATGGTTTCAGCCTCCAAGAATGAGGTTTTCCCCTCATCTCTCCCCAAGCCACCTAAGACATCATTTGTGCGTGACATGTTTTTGGATCCTGTTTGCTCCAATTTAGAAAGGCTTCCAGGATTGCTGGTCCCTGCCCCCAGCTCAGACCCGCTTCCTCTTCAGCTTCCATATACCACGGCCTGATTCTGCTGGGCTGTTTTGCACAAGGTTTCAAACAAATCACACAGAACAACTCCCCCAAGAGAGAGAGCTCTACAGGCAGCGAGAAGCAGTACCCTCTCCTTCCCCGCCCCCCAACACTCAAGCACTCTTGGTTTTTCTAGAGAAGACCAGAGACAGCCCACAGCAAGCACAGAGGCTGTGGGCAGAAATCGGTTGTAGTGTTAAAAGAAACTCACAGCAAGAGGCTGCTAAGGCAGTGGATCTGAGAGCAGGCGGGGAATGGATGTATCACGGAGCAAGGTAGGGCATGTCTTAATTAAGCAGAGGACCTCAGACGAGAGCTGACGACAGAGTCGGGTCTCTCTGCCATTTGCCACGCCAAACTTACGACTGCAATTTGGCTCAAGGTTCTGAGACTCAAAAGCTCTAAGGCAGCTTTGGGAGAAGCAACCACACTGGGCTTCTGGAGGGTCCCAAGGCCCCTGATGTCCCAGGCCCCCCTGGGAGCAAGGAGCTGTCGGCAGCAGCAATCAGACTTGTGGTGCCAAGTTCTGCCTAGCAGCCCACTAATTAGGCAGACACAGCTCCCCTCCCATCCTTTCTCTGCCCCTCCAGGAAGCCCCTGTCTGAAAGGGAGCCACCTCCCCTCCGCTTTTGCTCTTTACTCAGCTCCACACTCCTCCTCCAGGCTTTGGAATCTCACAGCTGCTCGCCCCCTCCCCACACCACTCCTCTCGTATCCACGTTGTTAAGCGATCATCATCATTGTACAGATAGCAAACTGAGCCTCTGAGTTTCCAGCTGAAACTCCCAGACCAGCCAGCCTGCAATGCTTTGCCCTCACAGGCATCTCACAGACCATCCTGCCTCCATCTAAACCCTCCTCTCTGGGCCAAGCACCCTGGACATCTCTTTGCTTTTGACCTGCCAGCAGACCAGACAGAGACCCTGGGGCCCCTGGCCTCTCCTCTCCTGACATGGAGCTCAGAATCCGCACAGGAAAAGGCAGCAAAGAGACTTCCACACCTTTGCAGTATCACCTGCTCCAGCAAGCTCCCAAAGCCAGGAACCAGCCAGGCTGCCTGGGGCCCCACACCCCCTTCTCTGGCAGCTTTAAGCTCCAGCCCAACCCACAGGATGCAGTGCCTGATGCTACTTCCGAGCAGAGAGAGAAAGGGGAAAAAAAAAAATGCCACCTCGTCAATGACAAGCTGTTCCAATCACACAGCTCAGACACCAAGTGCCCTGGACCACGGACAGCTCAGGCCTCCTGCCTTTGGGTGGGTGAAAGGCAGCTCAGCACATCTCGGGGAGCCATCGCCCAAGGCCAGGCCCCCCGCTCGCCCTGCACATCCGGCCAGACAACAGTGCCCATCCCAGCGGGCAGACGCCTCCTGCCAGTTCCAACAACTCTGGCCAACTCCCCTCTTGGCCTTCAACCTGAGGCACGGCTCTCCCTCCTGCTCCAAAGCAGAGAGAGACCTCAAACCAAGCCAGAGGCCACCAGCGTGGCACTTCTCCAAAGACCAAGCACAGAAAGGAACTGAATGCCAAGTACTCACGGTGGTGAAGTCCTGGTGGCCACACTCCTGCCCCTTGAACTTGCAGTAGAGCATCATATCCTTCAGGTCATGGCCCACGCGGTGCAGGAACTCCAGCATGCTGAACTGCTTGGGTTTGTAGTGCTTGAAGTTGGCCTTCTGCTGCAGGGCCTCCAGCACCGTGGGGTCGGCCAGGTGCGGGTCGGGGATCTGCAGGTTGACGTCCAGCAGCGCCAGCAGTTCCCCGGCGTGGTACAGGTCATTGGTGGTGAGCCTGGAGAAACGGAAGCCGTTGAGGTTGCAGAGGGTCACGGCCGGGAAGACCAGGCTTTGGGCCACCACCTCGTCCACCTTGGTGACGTGCTGATAAGAGAGGTAGTAGGACACCCTCTCCGAGCTCTCAACCAGCAGCAGGCCCAGGGAGCCCACGAAGGCCACGGCCCAGAGCACACGCCGGACGGTCAGCGGCCCGTAGACGAAGATGTGGCGGATGCCGTGGAGGGTGGAGGTGTTGGCGAAGATCTGGATGCTAGAGGGCTGCAGGCTCCCCTCGCTGGGGCTCTCCTTGAGGTCCATGGGGACCCTGTGCAGTTCCGCAACTGGCTTCAGGTTGATCAGATTTCAGGGAAAGAGTTCCCAGTCCTCGGGTCTCTGCTTAAAGCTTGACGTTCAAGGGAGGGAAGGAAAAGCCAGCATCAGGCAGGGCAGCACCACCGGAGTTTATCCTGAAAGCCCAGCCGCACGCTGCCAGGGGTGAGTGTTTATATAAAAAAAAAAAAAAAAACCCATTCAAACTCTAGCTCCTGATTTTTTCCAGGCGATAAGGAGGGCTGGTTTTATTTAGGGAGACACCAAGGTGATGTGGAAGAGATGTGGGTGGGAAGGGAGAGCTTAGCCAATGGAAATAAAGTCCTCCCCCCTACACACGCCACTAGAGACAAGATTAAAAGCGAGAGCGAGGGAGAAAATGCTTAAAACAAGTCGCTCAGCAGCTCGGAGCCTGTTAACCAGTGCATAATGCCCCGTGTTCAGCATCCTGGGGATGTCAGGGCGGCCACGCTGATGCACTGCAGGCGGGCGCAGCGGCCGAGCTTCAGGGGCCCCCGTCGCCGCCACCGCCGCCGCGGCTGCTCGGGTCCTCTCCTCTGCCCGTGCTGTTTTGGACTCCGGATCGCGTTTCTCGCCGCCGGCCTCCGTCCCTCCTCTCCTCTCGTCCGTCCTCCGGGCCCCCCTTTTATTGGGCAGAATTCCAAATGCCGGGCGGTCCGCGGCTCGCGCCTCCTCCTCGGAGAGTAGGCAGCGCGCGCGGCCGCGGAGAGGCGAGGACCAGGAGACTGGGAAGGAGGCTGGGGGCTCCGGAAGGGGACTCGTCTGTCTCCCACCCCCGCCCCGCCACCCCCATCCCACCCTCTCAGGAAAAGCGAGGACCCAGAGGGCACCGAGAGAGCCGCCCTCCCTCGCCCCCTCCACCAGCAGGCTGTTGGGATGGGGAGAGGGCCGGTGGGGGTGGGGGCGAGGGTTGCGGGGAGTCCGGGGGACCCGGCGAAAGTTTCTTTTTGGTCTGTTTTGGAGGGAGCTAATGGGGGCCTCTCCCCGCAGGGGGAGAACCAGCCCCCTCCCCGGGAGGGAGGACGTGACAGTCGCCCCCTATAGGTGGCAGGAAGGTACCTTGATCAACTCCCAAGAGCCCAGTATGGGGGTGGAGGCAGCAAGCCTTTGCACCAAGATCTGTTCCCAGGTCAGACCCAGCCTTGGGTCTCCAGACACAGAGATGCTGGAAGGTGGGAAAGGAAGGGAGCTCGGGAAAACCCCTGATGCCTGCGGGAGGGGGACATTCCAAGGTATGAGGGACCCCAGGCGCCCCTGGGAGACCACAGGCAGAGCAACAAGTAGCCTTCACCTCCGCAGAGATGTCAGGAGATTTTTGCATCTGAAAGAGAAAGACAGCTGGGGTTCCAGGTAGGACTGGCTGCCTTCCCTTGGGCTGTGTGTGTGTGTGTGTGTGTGTGTGTGTGTGTGGAGTTCTACCCCAGGATTTGCCAGATGGAAACACAGCTGGAGCTATAGATGGGAAAGAAAGATCGGGCTTCCAGCCACCTACCTCTTTTTTTCCTGAAAATCCACTGGAAGTCAGCCCCTGCCAGCAGGTGGGTGTGGCTTGCCCAGTGCCAGGGATCAAAGGGCTGGAACCCATAGAATCAGTGAGGCTAAATCCCCTTCAGGAGGAAAGGAACAGAAAGTTCCAGTGGCCAACCCTATGCACACTGCCAAGGTGGGGCAGAGCCACACGGGGATGCCGTGTGGAGCCAACCTGATGTCCCCAGGGCATGCCCAGCTTAAATAGCACTCCTTGAGAAGAAGGCAGTTTAGGGAACGTCACTCTTGGTTTGTATCTACTTTGAAATATTTCTCTATCCCATCTGCCCTCTCGCTTAACCAGATCCAAGCTGGTAACAGAGTCTGGATGTGCACTGAGGCAACACATGGCTTTAAATCGATGGTTTATCGATCCTGGGAGCTTAAAGAACAGAAGCATCCCAAATAAGGACAAATGACAGAGGCCAATTAACTTCACGCGTGTGTCAGCCCAGAGGTTCCCAATTCCTGCCTCCAGCTGCCGAGATGGGGTCAGGGCTTCAAAACAGGGGGTGCCAAGACTAACTAAGAATCTATCATAGGCTTTCCTGGTGGTCCAGTCATTAAGAATCTGCCTATCAATGCAGGGGACATGGGTTTGATCCCTGATCCGGGAAGACCCCACGTCCCGCATGGCAACTAAGCCCGTGCGCCACAGCTACCAAGTCCACGTGACCTAGAGCCTGTGTTCTGCAATGAAGAGTCGTCACTGCAGTGAGTGGGCTGTGTGCCGCAACTAGAGAGTATTCCTGACTTGCCACAGCTAGAGAAAGCCTTCACACAGCAAAGAAGACCCAGCACAGCTGAAAATAACTGAGTTAATTTTTTTTTTTTTTAAGAATTTATTGTGCGTCAGGACTGGGCAAGGATGTCGTCTCATTTCACTTAATGCTTTCAACCACCTTGACAGGTGTGTGTTATTACCCCATAAAGTGAAAGTGAAGTCGTGTCCGACTCTTAACAACCCCATGGACTGTAGCCTATCAGGCCCCTCCATCCATGGGATTTTCCAGGCAAGAGTGCTGGAGTGGATTGCCATTTCCTTCTCCAGAGGATCTTCCCGACCCAGGAATCGAACCCGGGTCTCCCGAATTGCAGGCAGACACTTTACTAAGTCTGAGCCACCAGGGAAGCCCCATATATACACACAAATAAACAGAGGCTCAGGAGAGTAAAGTCACACAACTCGTGAGTGCCCAAGCAGGATTTGAACTCAGGCTTTTGTCTCCAAAACACGAGCTCAAAGGCATAGTCAAAACATGTCTTCCCAAATTTAGGAAGAGGACAAGCATTTCTACTCCACTTTGGTAGCTCAGTTCGTAAAGAATCCACCTGAATGCAGGATATCCTGGATCAATTCCTGGGTTGGGAAGATCCCCTGGAGAAGTGATAGGCTACCCGCTCCCATATTCTTGGGCTTCCCTGGTGGCTCAGCTGGTAAAGAATCCGCCTGCAGTGCAGGAGACCTGGGTTTGATCTCTGGGTTAGGAAGATCCCCTGGAGAAAGGAAAGGCTACCCACTTCAGTATTCAGGCTACCCACTTTAGTATTCTGGCCTGGAGAATTCCATGGACTGTATAGTCCATGGGGTCACACAACTGAGCGACTTTCACTTCCCCCATTTTACACATACACACAAACTCACCTTGTACTACACACCGACCAGCTCCTCCTCCACGGACATGAAGCAGCCCTCCTCGTCCTCTCCACCAAGCCAGGTCCTTTTTGGCCATGTTTTTCATAGCGCCAGGCCCTCCTCCTCCAGGACTACCTCCCAGATGCACCTCTGTTGTCTTTGGCTCATTAGCCTGTTCAACAAGTCTGTGGATCTCTGACACCATACCAGACACTCCGTTGGTTTGGGGTAAACAGAGAGGAATGGAATATACTTCCCATCCTTGATAATTCAGGGTTCTACAAGGCTGGAGGCAGTGTTCATTTGCAAGCTGATCCCGTACATACGGAAGGCAGGGAGAGACCGAAGAAAGAGGCAGCGCTGCAGGCTGGTTGGTGACAGGTTTAAAAAGCAAGAAAACTTACATACAATCTTAGGTGCTGCCAGAGGAGTAGGTCTCTGCACCAAGTTTTAGAAGCTGAAATAGAAGCCTTAGAGGCTTTCCTGGTGACTCAGTGGTAAAGAATCCGTCTGCCAATGCAAAAGACATAGGTTCGACCCCTGGGTCCAGAAGATTCCCTGGAGAAGGAAGTGGCAACCCACTCCACTATTCTTGCCTGGAAAATTCCATGGGCAGAGGAGCCTGGCGGGCTGCAGTCCATGAGGTCCCAAAGAGTCAGACCTGACTGAGCAACTAAACAACAGCAGTTAAGAGGCCTTAACTGGGCTCGGGAACACAGACCATCCAGATGGTCTCAACCCCACCTTACTCTCTCAAGGCTGTGTCCTGAGGCACCTTCTAGCCCAGGAAATGTACGTGCACAATCCAAAGACAGGGAAGAAGTGAGGAGACTCTGATTGCCCCAGACCCATCCTCTTGATGACCTTTCCTAGGATTCCACCCCTCGTGACCGGCTCTATTTCACATGTGCAGCCCCCTCCTTGGAAACATTCCCTGAAAGGTCAGCCCGGGTTTCACTCGCATGGAGCTCGTTGGATGGTTATCTGGCTACATTGGAGGCAGATGCCTCACCTACAATACAGGTGCATGCAAGAGAAAACATAAGACAGTCGTTCCCAAATTAATTTTTTTTCCACCCAGAGCCCCGTGGTTTGAAGCACTGATTTATAAGCCCCCCTATACTTTAGCCACCTGATGCAGAGAGCCACCTTATTGGAAAAGACCCTGATGCTGGGAGAGACTGAGGGCAGGAGCAAAAAGGGGATGACAGAGGATGAGATGGTTGGATGGCATCACTGATTCAAAGGGCAGGAGTTTGAGCAAACTCAGGGAGATAGTGAAGGACAGGGAAGCCCGGTGTGCTGCAGTCCACGAGGTCACAAAGAGTCAGACACAACTGAGCAACTGAACAATAGCAACGATAGGCTGAGGGTAGGATCATTCAGGGCATCCATTTGTGTCCTTGTGTTATTTAATAAAAATAACAGATTAGCAGACAGAAGACTCACCAGGTATGAACACACAACATTCTGCTTGGCTAATGGCCCATGTGTCTCCGGCAAGGCAGCGACGTTGTCCAAGGCCATCCTATGTTGGAGGAGAGCTTTTCTAATTGAGAATGTCAGGGTTCAGGAAGGACAGGCTTTGTTGGCTTTCAGTCAGGGCTTCGGAGAAGGCAATGGCACCCCACTCCAGTACTCTTGCCTGGAGAATCCCATGGATAGAGGAGCCTGGTAGGCTGCAGTCCATGGGGTCGCCAAGAGTCAGACACAACTGAGCAACTTCCCTTTCACTTTTCACTTTCATGCATTGGAGAAGGAAGTGGCAACCCACTCCAATGTTCTTGCCTGGAGAATCCCATGGACAGGGGAGCCTGGTGGGCTGCTGTCTATGGGGTCGCAGAGTCAGACACGACTGAAGCGACTTAGCAGCAGCAGCAGCAGCAGCAGTCAGGGCTTCCCGGGGGAGTTTAGTAAGGGCCTCTGTGTGTGTTTTGGTGTCCTCCAGGCCAATGGACGGAGAAGGCAATGGCGCCCCACTCCAGTACTCTTGCCTGGAAAATCCCATGGATGGAGAAGCCTGGTAGGCTGCAGTCCATGGAGTCGCTAAGCGTCGGACACAACTGAGCAACTTCCCTTTCACTTTTCACTTTCATGCATTGGAGAAGGAAGTGGCAACCCACTCTAATGTTCTTGCCTGGAGAATCCCAGGGACTGGGGAGCCTGGCGGGCTTCCGTCTATGGGGTCGCACAGAGTCGGACACGACTGAAGCAACTTAGCAACAGCAGCAGCAGGCCAATGGAGGGGACAAAGACGGCGATCAAATGATGGCACCGTGGGAATCAGAAGGTGTCCCCCTGGCCTCGAGGAGAGGAAGGCGGCAGCTTCAGGAACTTGACCTGGTTGGGTATGCCGTACTTCTTGGCTGGGGGAGGCAGCACTGTCGGGTGTGAAGAGATGAACTGGAGGTGAGACAGGCCAGGCCAGGACTGCACCTTCTCCTCTCAAAGGCGCATGTTCAACCTCCGGTCTAGCTGGTTTCCGCAGGCCCAGGTTGCAGCAGAATGGTGGGATCCCAGTGGAGACTCCTCCTCAACCAAGGGTGCAGAGCAACTCACCCATCCCAGTGGGTCGTCCCATGGCAAATTCCAGTGGATGAAACCTCTCCCAGGCTCGACGGGGCTTGGTGTTCTCAGCTGCACTGTGGGCTGATCCACAGTGAGAGTCCAGGCAGTGTTTGTCTCCCACCATTTCCACACGTTTACAGGATCAGGTGCCCGGCATATGGGGCCATAGGCCCCTACCTGGCCAAGGTGGCTTTACCTGCTAGTAGTTTAATCTGCTGCTTTCATATCCCAGTTTTCCTTTTTACCGCCCCTGCTGCTTACAGGATATAAGGAAGAAAGAATCTCTGGTCACTCTCATTTTTTTTTTTTTTTTTGCCCCATCTTATATATCATGACCTTTGCAATGTGACCCCCATCACTATCTGTTCGATGACAGTATCCATCCATGGTGCTCAGCCTTTCTAAGCCCCCCAGGAGTGGCAACCTGGTTTGCACAGTCCCAGGGGATAACTTGGGTTAAGCCAGACTCAGTGTCCACACAAACCAGGGCATATTGAGAACTCTTACTCAGCAGGAGGAGGCAAATAATAATCAATTTGCCAATCTCTCACCAGTAGGTATGCCAGTGGAAAGCACCACCCTCCCCTGGTAGCTGCCTTGAGCGTTGTTTAGAACACACGGGACATGCTGTTTCCACATTAACCGAGTCACTGTCTATCAGGGGCCACCTGGTGGCCTTGGCAACACACCCTCCTGCCCAAGCACCACGTGCCACACCTCCCATGGGATGCCTAGGGTCATCAGCTGTAGCCACTGAAGGGTCACTTGCCACAGCTCATCCCCAGGCTAGAGCGTCAGCTTCCTAATTGCCAGGGCATGTGAGCTGAGATGTGAAAACGGTGAGCATTGCCTCTGTCTCTAACAGGTGAACCCAAATATCTTTCCACCTATCCTGACTCCACAAGGGCTTATCTGTGATCATCCAGTCTCAGCTTCCCATTGTCCAAGCCTTAGAACAGACCCCTTAAAAAAATTTTTTTTTTTGACTAGGGCTGCCCAGCCTGGGAAATTCTTAATTCCCCAAGGAGGGATCTAACCCACAACCTCTGCAACAGAATCTCGGAGTCTTAGCCACTGAACTTGCATGAAAGTCCCAGAACAGCCCTTTAGAACAGGCCAACTGTCAGTGAAAGGGTTATCAGCCAGGCCTCATAAGTGGTCACCAGCCAAATCACTTGGAGTCCTGCCCTCTGGCTACTGAGGTTCATTCCTGTGTCCAGGTGTCTATGTCCAAGGCATCAGGGGGACTTTCTCCCACTCCCTCCCTACAGACCACAGGAATAGTGGCAGGGGCTTTTGGGGAATGTACTTTCTCTACAGGGCCTGGGACACTCACCTTTCTAGAGGCAGTGGGCTGGTGGAAGGGGTGCCCCCCTACTACAAATACGTATGTGACACTTAGTCAAAGTGGGGGTTTGAGCCAAGACAGAGGTGTGTGGATGGAACATATTGTCGACCTACCCCTTGATAGAAAGGGATGTTCTTACCAGGATGTGCTGTTCCTTTGTTAGACTCTACCCCAAGGAGCTCTGTATATCCCACTGGGACCCAGTACTCTGTGGGGTATATCAGCTTTATGCTCCCTCCCACTTGTCATTGTTTAGTTGCTAAGTCATGTCTGACTTTTTGCAATCCCCCCAGGCTCCTCTGTCCATGCAATTCCCAGGCAAGAATACTGGAGTGGGCTGCCATTTACTTCTCCAGGGGATCTTCCCACCCCAGGGATCGAACTCCTACATTGGCAGGCAGATTCTTTACCACTGAACCACTTGGGAAGCCCCCTCCCAGAGCTGGGACCAAAATTCTAAAGGTTCTCTCTCCTCTGCTATGCTTGCCGCTGCACCCAACCATACTTCTCAGAGGCCCAGACACACCAGATGGTGGCCCTGCTTGGGAGAAGCCCAGAACTTACATCTGCTTCACCTGTTGCTTCATCTTCTCAAAGGCAGCTCACTACTCTGATCCCCAGCCCCACACCTTACCAGGCGGTATAAGAGACAGATGGGGAATAAAAGTTCTCCTAAACCCCCAAATCCCTACAAAGGCTGAATGGTGCCTCTCTCATGTTCTTAGAGGTTGGATAGCCTTGCCCATGGTCAACCACAGCTTCTGAGACAACACAAGTCTTATCTGACAAACTAGTCCCCAAAACCTCATGGCAGTGCCTGGGCCTTGAATTTTTTTTTTTTTTCTTTTTTTTGTGGACTCACTGCCCAGACTCTGCTTATAAATGTTCGAGCCAAGCCTAAAGAGGGCTTAGTGCAGAGGCAAGTCTCCACATGTTAACATTGTATCAGCAACATGATGGGCCCGTTTGACTGGTGTGGGGAAGGGAAAAAGGGACAGGTCCTGGGGTACCATCCATGACACAGAGTGAGCTGTGCAGTAGCCTTGGGGCAGGTCCTGGAAAGGTCCAGGGTTGCCCCTTCCTTGGGAGGGCAAACTGATCTTAGTTATCAGAAACCTGTACTGACCAGAGTCTTTCATGGATCTTCTTTCAAATGATAACATTTGGGAATTCTCTGGTGGTCCAGTGATTAGGAATCCACGCTTCCACCGCAGGGACACGGGTCTGATCCCTGGTCAGGAAATTAAGATCCCACAGCTTGGCCAAATACAAATAAAATGAAACATATTTACGTTAACATTTCTGCAAAAGCATCTGAGTAAAACAGTAATTGTGAATGACGCAAGACTTAAAAAATGGCCACTGTTAAAAGTTTGACTAGATCGCAGCACTGTTTATAATAGCCAGGACATGGAAGCAACCTAGATGTCCATCAGCAGATGAATGGATAAGAAAGCTGTGGTACCTATACACAATGGAGTATTACTCAGCCATTAAAAAGAATACATTTGAATCAGTTCTAATGAGGTGGATGAAACTGGAGCCTATTATACAGAGTGAAGTAAGCCAGAAAGAAAAACACCAATACAGCGTACTAATGCATATATACGGAATTTAGAAAGATGGTAATGACAACCCTGTATGCGAGATAGCAAAAGAGACACAGATGTATAGAACAATCTTATGGACTCTGTGGGAGAGGGAGGGGGGATGATTTGGGAGAATGGCATTAAAACATGTATAATATCATATAAGAAACGAATCGCCAGTCCAGGTTCGATGCAGGATACAGGAAGCTTGGGGCTGGTGCACTGGGATGACCCAGAGGGATGGTATGGGGAGGGAGGTGCGAGGAGTGTTCAGGATGGGGAGCACGTGTACACCTGTGGTGGATGCATGTTGATGTATGGCAAAACCAATACAATAAAGTAAAAAAAAAATTTTTTTTAAATAAATAAATAAATAAAAGTTTGACTAGAGTTTGTTATAATGCATTTGAGAAGAAAATTTATTTCTGTGACATACCTTTTAAAATTATGACTAATAACATTATGCCAGAACATATCAGACTTTTAGAAATTCCATACAAATATACCATAAAGAAAGTTAAGCATTACTTATTTGACAGTGCTTCTTATTGTAATTGAACATATTTTTAAAAGCATAATTAGTTTAATTTTATAAGGAGAAAGAGCACATCTTTTGAGATATTCCAGGGGTCATCTGGAAAATCTCAAAGTTAGTTCAAGGTTAATAATAATTCACTTAAAGTTTGATTTTTTTTTTTTTTAGGAAATTTGCCAAAAAGGTCAAAAGATTTTAAAATGTTGTATTAAATAGGATCATAGGTCCCTGTGAAAAAATACTTAGTTATCCATTTAACCAAAGTGACAATTAAAGACTTCAAAGGTAATTGCAGAAAGTTACACAATTGTAAAAAACAAAACAACAAAAAACACTTTGCTGTTTTAATAGAGAAAATTCAGCTTAAGTAATCAAAGATATAATAAAGACAACATGAGGCACAGAAAAATATTTTTGATAAAACACAGAACCTTTGATTTCTAGGCAGCTTATTTAAAAGGGAAAGAAACCTTTCAAAATTCTATTAATCTTATCCTCACATTAGTCCAGGAAAACTTTGTTCTTCCAGTAGATGAAAGAAAGTTAAGTTTTAGTTTTACATAAGCATACTATTGATATTAAAGTTTATTTTTGTTTAAGCCAATTAAGCAGAGCTCTTTTACAAATTAATTTTGGCAATACACCCCAGAAGTACAAAGCATTACATATATATATAACGTTTATCCATAGACATATGTCAACATACAGGCAGACACAGAGACCCTAAAGTTTTCATTCTCAAACTTTAGCCATGGCTCAACAATGTAAAATTCACCAGTATATAAGTAACAGTTGAATCCAAATGGTGTCTCTAGCAGACAGAACCGGAGAAGGCAATGGCACCCCACTCCAGTACTCTTGCCTGGAAAATCCCATGGATGGAGGAGCCTAGAAGGCTGCAGTCCATAGGGTTGCTGAGGATCGGACACGACTGAGCGACTTGACTTTCACTTTTCACTTTCATGCATTGGAGAAGGAAATGGCAACCCACTCCAGTGTTCTTGCCTGGAGAATCCCAGGGACAGGGGAGCCTGGTGGGCTGTCGTCTGTGGGGTCGTACAGAGTCGGACATGACTGAAGTGACTTAGCAGCAGCAGCAGCAGACAGAACAAGATAAGGCTACCCTCTCAGATGGCTAAAATATTTTCCTAATATTTGTGGAGAAGACTTTTCAAATTTGTATCTGCCCTTGACAATCTTATTGACGCTGTGGACTAGATTTTGGGCAAGGGGATTTTCTATAGCAGTCTGTATTCTTAAAAACCTCTTCCACTTTCTTTTCCTTTTTTTTTTTCAGTCTAAGGCAATTGTGCACAGCATTTACATTTCAAATACATGATGAGATTTACAACTTCAAGGGACAAAGAAAGAAGGCAGGCTTTCTCCTAGGAGTTTTGGGGCCCATTTTTCTATTGTCAGAAGTCTAGGGTAATTACTATTTAAAATTTTCCTTTGCATTAGGGGTCTGAGGACTCAGGTTCATTGTCAATCATGGTAACACCCTCCCCTTTTATCTTTCTGCTTTCCCAGGGATTCTGCCTCTTAGCTAATCGGGCTTTGTCATAAGAACTCGGACCTTAATCTGCAGCAGCCCGTGCCCTCCTAGCTTTGCTAAATGGCACACTACATCTCCAACTTATGATTCTATCCTCACACCCTGTCTGCAGCCCCAAAGTGAGCTGTAGATGCCTGAATGTCCTTCTCTGACTTCAGCTCCTCCCCCAACTCTCTAACTTGAGCTTCAGCCACTCTTTGTGTGAGCCACAGAGGCCAGCTGAACTGTTCACAGTAGGGACCAGTCGTCTGTTCCTCTTCTTTGTCACAAGGGCACTACATGCAGTTCGTCAGGCAAGCACATTAGAACAGCTGGCACTTCCGGGGTGTCCAGATTTCCCCCATGGATACCTCTTTTCCAAGACCCATTTGCCTGGTCTCCTGGCTGGCTTGCCAATTGTTGGTTCTCAAACAACCCCCATACATGGAGGGCAAGGAGACACCAAGGAGAGAGGCAGCCGCTCCCAACTGGCAGGTTTAACAAGCAAGGGAACTTGCGTACGAGGCTTGTCTTGGTGGGCTGCAAGGTCAGTAGACCTCCCCTCCTGCCTGCCAAGTCTTAAAAGTTTATATAGAACCCTTAACTGGGTTGAGTCTCACCAACTTACTCTCTCAAGGCTATACCCTTGAAACAGCACCTGGTGTTAAATGGTGGGCAAAGTGTACTTTCCAAGGACAGGACATGGGTTAGGAGCCTCTCGTTGCCTGAATCCAGCCAGTTGGGTCAACCAGCAGTCATGTCTTCTCAATGATGTCCTCCAACGTCAGGCAGAGAGACACAAATCCCAGTGGAGTATACCTGGTCCTTTCTCTATAGCGGAGAGTGAGAGAAATGAGCTCCTGGTCTAGCAAGGCCCAGCCAGAAACCAGCTTCCTGCATCCCCACCTCGTTCCTCCCACCCCTACCCTTACCTGCGCTGCCTTTCACTCCCTTTCCCCCAGCTCTGATCTGCCTCTCCCCTTGAAGCCTCTTCTTTTCCCAGGATCATATTTTCCCTCAATTCACACCCCCGACACGCTTTCTCATGTGTACAGAAAAAGATCTCAGAGTTGTTCCAATTACCCTCTCTCCCATTTAAACCCGTTCACTTGTTGGAATCCCCACTGGTGTGTTTTGACCACTACAAACACAAGTCAGCTCAATGTGGCAGAGTCTTTCAGGATAGCCCTGAATTTGAATCTCCAATCTACTACGCCCCTTATTGCTCCATAACTTTGGGGAAGTTACTAAAACTTTCTGAACTTCAGTCTCCCCACCTCCCAAATGGTGAGGATTATAATGGCTCCCACATAGTATCTCTTGTGCAAATGAAATGAAATACAGCTTATGAAGTCTATGATGTGATTTACACACTTAGCAACAGTTTCTTGATGATTATTCAGGGAAGGTTCTTCCCAGATTGGTGTTCCCTTCCAGGTGCTTGGGGAAACATTAAGAGCTCTTGAAAATGCCATTTTCCCCAGAACGCTAAGTGTGTGTGTGTGTGCTTAGTTAAAAAGCTGTGTCCGAGCCTTTGTGAACCCATGGACGGTAGCCCACCCGGCTTCTCTGTCCATGAAATTTTCCAGGCAAGAATACTAGAGTGGGTTGCCATTTCCTACTCCAAGGGATCTTCCCGACCCAGGGGTCAGGTTTGCATCTCCTGCATTGGCAGGCGGAGTCTTTACTCCTGCACCATCTGGGAAACCCTTTTAGAACACTACATACCTGAAGGTATCACCATCCCTACCAGCAGATGGAAGTGAAAGAGATCCGGCCTGGTCAGCGTCAAACATATGCCTTGCTCTGTTCTGCTTCCTCTCTGTGCCCTCAGGATCCTCTCAAGGTCTTCTGAAGTGGCTCTTGACCAAAGTTTTCCCAGATGGCTTAGGCCTTTGTGGGTAGGATGGGAGGGTCAGGCGAGAATGGCCCTGATGGTGGATTTCATCACAGAGCACTTGGGTCTATACTTGAAACTGTGTGGCTGTTATCAACCACAGTGAGAGAGTGCTAATCCCAAGCCCATTTTACAAATGAGAAGGCCTAGTACCCAGAGGAGAACTACCTTGCCCAAGGTCTCACAGCTCTCAAGGGGCAGAGCTGATAGTCAAACTCGGGAACGTCTGAATCTGAAAGATACATTTTCCAACCCCAATAAAAATGCTTCCACAAGATCTCAATAGTGCAGAGTATCATGGCGCCAGCTTCGAATATGAAATATCTAAGTTACAGAATATCCTTCAAGAAGCAACACTGCACAGTTTCCTGGCATATATAGCAATTCAACTTGATGGCTAATTGAATGCTGCTATATGGCTCTTGTTAAAGACCCTCTTTAATAGATAAGACTCATTTGCAATTAGCAGTCTGGTTTATATACAAACATCAGATAGTCCAGGATCCTTAAAAAGGTTTCTGTGGTGTTCAGTTGGTTAAGAATTTCCCTCCTCAATCAGATTTACAGTGCACTGTGGTATGTGTAGGGGTTTATGAGGAATGGGTTTAGATTGAGTCCATTTGGCCCAGATTTTCAGACTCTGCCTTAATTTTGTGTAATGGTCTTTTTGATGCACGCAAAATATTAAGTGCAGGATTAAACACTGAAAACATTTCCAGACAAATTCATTTGCAAATAAAATAATCTAATTCCCCAGTAGACAATGGGCCCAGATTTTTGCTGTGGTAAATTTATTCACTTATGAGTGAATAAATGAACACATGGATGAATTCACTTTCTTTGACACTGAGGATGCTTCTCTGAGATGCAAGGAGGGGGGACCCTCTTCTAATCCTGGGAAACCTGGGGCCTCTCCAGAGCCTACTGCCCAAGGAATGTGAGGTTACAAAGTGCAGGTCCCTGCCTCCAGCGTCCTGCAAATACTGACAGGCAAGGTTAGCAAGCTGAGATCTATAATCAGCTTGAATGCTAATCTGCTGCTTAACATGTGCTGGATACAAGTTGCTGCCACCACCATTCCCTAATTTTAAAAAAGATGCATTTCTTTCTATTATACAGATGGCGTTATTAATTATTATTTCAAACTCGGAGAGGCCTCAGTACACAACTTCTTTTTCCTGGCAGTTCATTCCTCTAAAGAAAGCTTAAAGATCAATTATTATAAACCAAAGTGTTTTTCTGTTATTGGTTTATAAATAAACACCTCACACAACAACTATTCCCATTTAGTTACTTCAGTGTACACTTAGCAAATAATTTGTCATGAAGGGTATTCCAGGCAGGGGTATTAAGCAAAGCTGGGCCTAAGTGTAGCTTATTGAGATTTTATTTATAGTTGCTCTATTTTTTTTTTCCTTTTCCAGGTAAAAACTGCAAAGGCCAGGGCACACAGAGTGGACTTTAGGGGCTCAGCAGCCAGTTGATCTGAGCTCTGGAATGGATCCAGCCTGCTGTGTGGCCATTGGAAAACCACATAACACCTCTGTGCTGTTTGCATTTGTGTTAAATCATTGTGGAGGCTTCCTGCCTATGGCGCTAGTGGTAAAGAACCTGCCTGCCAATGGAGGAGACATAAGAGATATGAGTTCGATCCCTGAGCTGGGAAGATCCCCTGGAGGAGGGCATGGCAACCCACTCCAGTATTCTTGCCTGGAGAATCCTATGGATAGAGGAGCCTGGCGGACTACAGTCCATAGGGTCGCAAAGAGTCAAACACAACCCACAACCAAAGCGACTTAGCACACACGCCTGTGTGTCAGCTTCCTCTGCTGCTGCAATTTGACACAAGCCCTGACCAGGTCACAAATGCCTAGTTAATGGGATAAAAATGAGTTTGAATCTGGGATTCTGGTCATTAACCCCATGTCACCATCTGCTGGAGCAGGGGATTGACAGGGCCAGGTGAATGAGAATCACCCAACACGTTAAAATGCAGATTGCGGCTGCCTTCCCCTTCCTACCCCCTACACCCCTCTGCAGTGAATCTCTAGGGTCTCTGCCATTACAGGGTTATGGAGCACAGATCAGGGACCCCACCCAGACCCAGCCATGTCCTGGGAGCTCTTTCTCTCTATCAGGCATGCCAAACTGGTGTCTGGAGTTTTGCTTTTGCATTACCTTCAGCCTAGAGAGATTTCCCCCAGGCTGGCTTCTTCTCATAAGTCACCTGACGGGAGAGGCCACGGCTGGCCTCCTGTCTCCATCCTCCACCCCGCTTATGATGCCATCACATGCTCCCTTCTCTTCTCTGGGCTCGTCATTGTCAGGAAATTCATCTCACCTCCTTGTGAATTATCTGTTGCATAGACCCACCCCCAACCCCAGGACAGAGACCCTGTCTGGCTTGTTGGAAGCTGTACCCCAGTGTGAAGGACCTGGGAGGGGCTTGTCAGTATGAGAACTCCTGAGTAAGTGAACACTGGGTGAATTCCCTTATTTCTGATGCTGATGCTGCTCCTTTGAGATGCTAGAATGGAGACCCTCTTCTGACCTGGGAAGAAGGGATACTGGGACCCGCTCTGAACCTTATTTCTGAGGAAGGTGAAGGCCTGCCTCTCAAGCCTGTTCACTGTGACCCCAGCACCCAAGGAAGACCTCAGTGGAACCAGAGTCCCTGTGTTCAGCAGGAAGCTATGCACCCAGAGAATCTCAGCTGGGGTTATTTGACCAGAAAATCCTAACTTCAAGGGCTTTTGAATAAGCTCTCCTTAACTTCATTGTCTACAAAAACACATGCTAAGTCGCTTCAATCGTGTTCGACTCTGCAACCCTATGGACGGTAGCCTACCAGGCTCCTCTGTCCATGGGGATTCTCCAAGAAAGAATACTGAAGTGGGTTGCCATGCCCTCCTCCAAGGGATCTTCCAGATGTAAGGATCGAACCTCTGACCCTTATGTCTCCCGCATTGGCAGGGTGGTCCTTTACCACTAGCACCATCTGGGAAGCCCACAGAAATGTGGGTCCTGGTGAAAGTTGAGGTCAGGTATGAACTGCATGCTAGTTACCTACCCAGTTAAGAGGTTGTTCCATTTGACTTCTCCTGACTTTGCATGGACAACTGACCTTGACACTTCCCATACAAGCTTCTCTCCTCTTTCCTCATCAGATAGGAGAATGATATCATGAAGAAATTACTAAACAAGTGGTGTTTAATAACTGTTTGCCAGCAGGAAATAAGAAAGACAATCACACGAGGGTCTCCAAGCTCTTCCTTACTCTCAATCAATTTTTGGATAACCAAAAATTAGTTTGTAATGAGGCCCTGCCCCCTCGTACAGAGTCAGTGGCTACTTTCTCTTATTTAGTTTGCTTTCCATGAGACACTTCTCAGGCTTCCCAGGTGGCTTAGTGGTAAAGAATCTGCCTGCAGTGCAGGAGACACGGGTTTGATCCCTGGGTCAGGAAAATCCCATGGAGGAGGACATGGCTACCCACACCAGTATTCATGTCTGAGAAAATCCCATGGACAGAGGAGCCTGGTGGGCTACAGTCCATGGGGCCCCAAAGAGTTGGGCTCAACTTAGCAACTAAACAACGAGACACACTGACCTGTGATTCCTTAGACATCCACAGCCTACCCCTCCAGGTAGGCTGAGGAAAACTCCCAGACAATGCTCATGTTTATCCTATTTGAAGACATACACACACACACAAAATGGGAAAGAAGGTCTGAGAGGAAGGGGATATATGTATACATATAGCTGATTCACTTCATTGTACAGCAGAAACTAATACAATACCATACTCCAATAAAATTTTTTTTTAATGACACAAAAGTTCTCTGTCATATGAACGAAACAGGCCTGGCTCACATCTACCCCATGGATAGAAGCAGGTACCCAGGGCACCAAGGTCCTGATGTCTGCTTTGATTTCACGTCATTTCCGTTGTCCTTAGGGTGTGGAAGCCTGCTGCACTCCACCTCTCTCCCGTCCACCCTCTTTATGTTTTTCTCCTCTAGGCCTGATTTTATTTCCTGTTTTTGTCTTTATTCATCCTCCTCTTTGAGTCTTCCTCTGCTCCTCTTTCCCCTGGGAAGGAAGTCATAGAAAGAAACCACTGCTGTTTGCTTTTGCTCTGTCTCTCCCTCCCGAGAGCCAACTACTTCCCACATCAGGACAAAGAAGCAGGAAAAAATGCCCTGAAATCAACAAGCCACAGGCAGGCTTTCAACAAAAACTTTATTAACACCACTCTGGCCTTAGGTGAGCTGGCGAGCTTGCAGAAGGCCAGCCAGAGAAACAGAGGGCCAGAGAAGCAGGTCCTGCTGCTGAGTGGAACTTCCTCTCCCCCTTGTGGTTACAACTGCGTCTGATCTTCGGGAACCAGTCATTGGCAGTAGTGGTATCTTATCATACTGTGATCATTTTCTTATTTCACAGCTTCCTTGACTCATCAACCCACCTACCTTCTTAGATCAGTATTCAACCCCCTTCCACCCCGCTCCCCACTCTATCCATCCATCTGCTCTTTCCAAAAGGGTTTCACTGCGTGCATCCCAGTGCACTTCACTCGGGTACTTATTTGCATTTGATGACTTTTCTGTATCTCCTGTATTCATTTTCATTCCATTTATTTACTCCCTAGCTCTTTCATAAAACAACATGAAATCAGAGCAATGAACTGGGAATAAGAAAGAGGTAAAGAGGACGGAAGGAAAGGGAGCAACACATTTGTGTTTGTAATCACGTTCATCTTTTTCCCTGCATCTACATGCGTCCTGCTACAGATTCATTACACAGATTTGAACGTGTCCGAGCCCGCGGGCAGCACTTCAAGGGAATAAACAGGAGGTAGAAAGCATAGCCCTGCTCCCAGGGAACTTTTCATCTCACAGGCGAGGCACTAGTAATGTCTTCTGTCTGTCCCATGGTTGACGTGAAGCTCTTAGGCAGGCGTTTTCCTATCTGATTTCTGTAAGCAGAACGGGGGCATTGTTTCCACGGTATAAAAGAAGAAACTGAGGCTCAGAGAGGTGAAGGATGCTGAGAACATAGGAGGAGGATCGAGATCAAAGCCCAGTCTGCTGGCGCCAGATTTCACGGCCTTTCCACTCTGCTGTTATTCTAACCAAGCTCCCGAGCCCCTGACACATGAAGCCATGTGATGGTGCCATGTGAACTGGTCACGATAAGAATCGCTGGCTCTGGGGAAAATGAAGTCAGTGAAGGCTGGAGAGAAGTGCGAGGAAAGATGAGTGGGAGATGGAGTCCGGAGAGAGATACAGGACTTGGCCAGAAGGCTACACTGGGAGGCTCTTTCAGACCTGTGTGTCCTCGTGTGTGTCATCCGAAGGGCTGCAGAGGAGCCACCAGAGAGGCTGGGTTTTCAAAAGCTTGTTGTAGAAAGAGTAAGGGAGAGGCAATCGTCTTTTCCCTTCAACTCTGTTTATACACATACAAAAGTATGCTATTACACAGCCACTAAAAGAAGCAAAATAGAGTCTTTTGTAGAGATATGGATGGACCTAGAGTCTGTCATACAGAGTGAAGGATGTCAGAAAAAGAAAAACAAATCTGGTATATTAACGCATATATGTGGAATCTAGAAAAATAGTGTAGATGGCCTTAATTTCCAGGGCAGGAATATAGATGCAGATGTAGATGTAGAGAATGGACATGTAGACACACAGTGAGGGAAGGGGAGGGGAGGGTGAATTGAGAGATTAGGACTGACATATATACACTTCCATGTGTAAAACTGATAGCTAGTGGGGAGCTGCCGTATAGCACAGGAAGCTCTGTTCAGTGCTGTGTGATGACCGCTGTTCTATTCAGTGCTCTGGGATGAGGGGAGGGTGAGGGGTCCAAGAGGGAAGGAACATATGTATACATACAGCTGATTCCCTTCACTGGGACAGCAGAAACTAGCACAACATTGTAAGGCAATTATATTCCAAGAAAAATATTTTTTAAATGTATACATACATATATGCCTCCTTTTTCCATGTCTGATTATGCCTTCAATTAGCAAGAATTTATTGCCTGCTAATTTGGTACAAGCACTTTGATAAAGCCTTGAGGGAGGGTACCAACAAGTGAGAAACATCTTTGCACTGTTGTTAGAGGAGGTAATTGACAAAATGTGGCAGCGATTGACCCTCGAGCTGGCCCCGGGCAATGAGAGGCTCCTTACCCCTCCGCCGTCCTTGGAATGTGTGTTTCGCCCACTGCTCCCGCCATGGGAGCTGTTTTCAAGGACACGGGCATGAGACAGCAATGTGTTGCTGAGACCATCTGGATGGTGTACGTGACTGAGCCCAGTTAAGGCTTCTATATAAACTTGTAAGGTTCTGGTGGGCGGGTATAGAGATCTCATCTTGCTGCATCCAAGACAAGCCTCCTCTGTAAGTTTCCCTGCTTGTGAAACCGCCACCGACCAATCTGGAGGGCTGCCTCTTCCCTTGGTCTCTCCCTGCCCTCTGAGTCCTGGGGCCAGTTTGTAAATTAATGATTGTTCCTAAGGAGTGCACAGGGCAGGTGGTCTGTGCACAAGGCAGGGAAAGCTCTGGACTGTGGGATACTGGGGAGGAGTGTGGCACTTAAATGTTCCACTGAGTTCTCTGTTACAGATTGAATTTCCATGGAAGGAAGCTGATATTTCCATGTATGGGGAGCTAACATCTCATTTCATCCTGTGAGGTTATTCTGCCCATTTTACAGACAAAGAGACTGAGGCTTAAAGGAATGAAGTAAATTGCTGTGGTCCCACTGCTGGGGGGATGAGCTTCCATGAGAGTCCAGGATCACTGAATCCTGCTGCTGTGTCTTATGAAGCCACGGAGCACTATGGTCCAGGGCTCAGGCGCTGGTGAGAAACAGCCGTGAGATAAGTCCCAGATCCACTCCTCAGTAGCTCTTTAATTTGTCTAAACCGTGGTTTGCTCATCTGTAAAAGGGGGATAAATCTGAGTACCCACCCCCTAAGGCAGATGGGAGGATCTGTTGAGTTGGAATGTGCAAGCACTAGTAAATGTCTAAGAAAAGCTCAGTCACCATGGCTGCCATTTTTAACACCATCACTAGTATTACTACTATTGTCAAAAGGAGACCCTAGTGACATGGAGCCACACACTGTGATGTGTATAATCCCCACGCCACTCATCCTGTCCCCATTGCATGCAATGTGGGAAGCGTGCAGTGAGGAATCAGTGTTTAAACATGAGATCAGACAAGCAGGGCAACATCGATATGCATGAACCAGGGTCCAGATGAGTCCCGTGAATAAGGAGAAAACTCTCAGAACCAGATTCAGGGCCATCTCCCCTGAGCTGGGTGGGGACACTCTGATAGGGTCGTTTATACCCTTTTGTGCAGTTTCCCTGGTGGTTCAGCAGTAAAGAATCCTCCTGCAATGCAAGAGACATGAGTTCAATCCCTGGGTCAGGAAGACATCCTGGAGAAGAAAATGACAATCCACTCCAGTATTCCTGCCTGGGAAATCCCATGTACAGAAGAGCCTGGTGGGCTAGAGCCCAAGGGGTTGCAAACAGTCAGACACGACTGAGCGGCTAAACAATGCATTGCTTGCAGGTCTCCCCACCCTAAATGTGCTGCGATTTTGAGCTTCTCCTCCTCTTCGAGAACATCACAGCGCAAGGACCTGCACTCTAAATCTTTGTCTCCTTAAGCCCCAAAAGAGTCTCAGAAAGATCTTCTTTGGCTTACAGAAGAAACAGGGATCAGATGCTCACTCGGCTTCAGCTGTTTTCACATCCATTTTTATCTTGACAAACTGCAGGTATTATGATGCTTATCTGATGGCAGAGGCACCTGAGAAGCACAGAAGTTAATTTATTTGCTCACGATTTTGATAGAATCCTGAGCATTAAGAAATGGGGGGTGGGTGTACCTATGTCAGAATTTCTCTCAAAGGTGTGAAATGTGGTTGGAGAAACAGAGAGGCTTGGAGGGATCTGTGTGTCTGAACAAGAAATGAAAGAAACAGGCAAATTTATTGACTTCCTCATCTCTGAATAAAACAGCTAAATTCCTCTCAATGCTTTGCACTGATCGGTGTAAAATCCTGATATTTCTTCTAGTACTTACTTCTCTCTTGTATTGTCTGCTTCCCAGCTAAAATACGAGCTCCCAGAAGATAAGGATTGGGGACTGCCTAATTTACGCCAGTTTCTTAACACCAAATCCAGCTTCTAACGTGATCAAGACTCAATTGATATTTGTTGAATGAATCAATGAAACTTAAACTACTGTGCTTCTTGATTTTCCAAAAGAGGCCCTGGTTCCTGGAGCCTTCCATGTGAACAAAGGTATCCAACCAGAGGAGGGAGAATTTCTTTAAAAAGTAATAAAAGTCAAGTCCATAGTGTCTGACTCCTTTGTTATAACAGTTTCCCCTTCTCTGTCAAACAGCAGAGTTGCCCTGTTGACTATAAGCTCTGTGGGGTCCAGAACATGTCCTGTTTGCATTTGATCCTCAAGGGCTAGTAGAAAGCTTAATATGCTAAAGGGGCTCAAAACTATTTAGAAAAAAAAAAAAAAAAAGCATGGCCTCAAAGAAACAGAAAAGCTTGGCCTCATAGTCACCCTTTTCTTCAAATATCCACTAATTTAAACTGCCATGTTCTGGGCTCTTAGGTACAATGTACACACAGCATCACGGTCCCTATCGGCCTCAAGCTCAGTCTACCGAGTCGTTGTTCCGTTGCTAAGTCACTGACTCTTTGCAACCCCATGGACCACCCGGCTTCCTTGTCCTTCACCATCTCCTGGAGTTTGCTCAAACTCATGTCTGTTGAGTCTGTGATGCCATCCAACCATCTCATCCTCTGTCACCCCCTTCTCCTCCTGCTCTCAATTTTTCTAGGCATCAGAGTCTACCTAGTGCTTTTGTAAAAATGAGTTCCCAACAGTCACATATTCTCTGATGTTGCAAGATGGACAGCAGGCCCTGAAAAACAAGAAAGAAAGAAAGAACAGAGGGGAAAAGGCTTTGCAATTTCACTCCTTGTGTCTCTTGCCAACAGAGACGAGAAACCACTAGCAATTATGTCGAAGCCATTACTGCAAAGCCAATTTGCTTCTGGAGTTACAGTTGCACTCCAGGAACTTGAGTTATACTCCAGAGAGGTCATTACTTGCTGGAGACATGTTATTGAGGGCAGTAGTGTCCTTGCCAGCCTGGGATGCCCTCAGTCAAGTGTGATAGCAGGAAATGGGGGTCAAAATAATTAACCTCATGTGATTTTGGTAGGACTCATTGCAAAATCACCCAGATGCACTCAACTGTTTCTTCTAGTTAAATAATCTAAGTGCATCCATTTCCCCCTAAAGGTTCTCTTCCCACATCCCTGCCTATTTTTTTTTCCCTAGCTCTCAATCCATATACCTTTTGATTTGCTCTCTCTCTTTCATTCCTCCTGCCTTCCTCTCCTCTTACGGATTCTACTGGTGATAGTTTTGCTAGGGTTTTCAGCACCATTATTATCACTGTGTCAGTGTGTGTTCAGTTGCTAAGTCGCATCTGACTCTTTGCAACCCCATGGACTGTAGCCCTCCAGGCTCTGGACAGCCCTCCTCTGTCCTTGGGATTTCCCAGGCAAGTATACTGGAGTGGGTTGCCATTTCCTTATCCACTCATTCCCTATTCCCACCACATAATCAAGAACTCCAGAGGTCCAGTCAAGATCCCATTCATGAATCACAGCCTTGTTATGGTGATGGGGCTTGTGTAACTCAATGAAGACGTGAGACATGCTGTGCAGGGCCACCCAAGAGGATGGGTCAGAGTGAAGAGTTCTGACAAAACAAGGTCCACTGGAGGAGGGAATGGCAAACCACTCCAGGATTCTTGCCTCAAGAACCTCACGAACAATATGAAAATCAAAAAATGATACGACACCAGAAGATGAGCCCTCTGGGTCGCAAAATGCCCAGTATGCTCCTAGGGAAGAGTGGAGGGCAATTATGAATAGCCCCAGAAATACTAAGCAGCTGGGTGAAACCGGAAATGACACTCAGTTGCAGATGTGTCTGGTGGTGAAAGTAATTCGATGCTACAAGAACAATATTGCATAAGAACCTGGAATGTTAAGTCCATGAATCAAGGTAAATTGGATGTGGTCAAACATGAGAAGGCAAGAGTGAACATTGACATCTCAGGAATCAGTGAACTAAAGTGGATGGGAATGGGCAAATTTAATCCAGATGACCATTAAATATACAGCTGTGGGCAAGAATCCCTTAGAAGAAATGGAGTAGCCCTCACAGTCAATAAAAGAGTCCAAAATGCAGTCCTTGGGTGCAGTCTCAAAAACGACAGAATGATTTCAGTTTGTTTCCAAGGCAAACCATTCAACAGCACAGTAATCCAACCACTAATGTCAAAGAAGCTGAAGTTGACCAGTTCTATGAACATCCACAAGAACTTCTAGAACTAACACCAAAAAAGAGATGTCCTTTTTCATCATAGGGGATTAGAAATGCAAAAGTAGGAAGTCAAGCGATACCTGAAATAATAGATAAGTTTGGCCTTGGAGTACAGAATGAAGCAGGACAAAGGCTGATAGAGTTTTGTCAAGAGAACACACTGCTCATAGCAAACACCCTCTTCCAACAACACAAGAGATGACTCTACACATGGATATCACCAGATGGTCAATACCAAAATCAGACTGATTATATTCTTTGCAGTCAAAGATGAAGAAGCTCTATACAGTCAGCAAAAACAAGACCAGGAGCAGACCATGGCTTAGATCATGAGCTCCTTATTGCAAAATTCACACTTAAATTGAAAACAGTAGGGAAAACACTACACCATTTAGGTATGATCTAAATCAAATCCCTTATGATTATACAGGGGTGGGGGTGTCAAATAGATTCAAGGGATTACACCTGATAGACAAAGCGCCTGAAGAAATATGGATGGAGGTTCATAAAGCGGTAGAGGAGGCAGTGACCTAAACCATCACCAAGAAAAAGAAATGCAAGGCAAAGTGGTTATCTGAAAAGGCTTTACAAATAGTTGAGGAAAGAAGAGAAGCAAAAGGCAAGGGAGAAAGGGAAAGATATATCCAACTAAATGCAGGGTTACAGAGAATAGCAAAGAGAGATAAGAAGGCCTTCTTAAATGAACAATGCAAAGAAATAGAGGACAACAATAGAAAGGGAAAGACTAGAGATCTCTTCAAGAAAACAGGCGATATCAAGGGAATGTTTCATGCAAGGATGGGCACAATAAAGGACAGAATGGTAAGGATCTAATAGAATAAGCAGAAGAGATTAAGAAAAGGTGGCAAGAATACAGAGAAAAACTACACAAAAAAGGTCTTAATGACCTGGAATACCATGATGGTGTGATCACCCACCTAGAGCCAGACATCCTGGAGTTCAAAATCAGGTGGGTCTTAGGAAGCATTACTATGAACAAAGCTAGTGGAGGTGGTGGAATTCCAGCTGAACTATTTAAAATTCTGAAAGATGATGCTGGTAAAGTGCTACACTCAATACGTTAGCAAATTTGAAAAACTCAGCAGTGACCACAGGACTGAAAAAGGTCAGTTTTCATTCCAATCCCAAAGAAGGGCAGAGCGAATGTTCAAACTACTGTTCAGCAGTGCTCATCTCACATGCCTGCAAAGTAATGCTCAAAATCATTCAAGCAAGGCTTCAACAGTACATGAACTAAGACCTTCCATATGTACAAACTAAATAAAGAAAAGGCAGGGGAACCAGAGATTATAATGCCAACATTCACTGGATTATAGAGAAAGAAAGAGAATTCCTGAGAAGCGTCTACTTCTGCTTCATTGACTATGCTAAAGCCTTTGACTGCGTGGATCACAACAAACTGGAAAATTCTTAAAGAGATGGGAATACCAGACCACCTTACCTGCATCCTGAGAAACCTGTATGTGGGTCAGGAAGCAACAGTTAGCACCAGACATGGAACAATGGAGTGGTTCCAAATTGGGAAAAGGAGTACATCAAGGCTATATATTGTCACCCTGCTTATTTAACTTATATGCTGAGTACATTATGTGAAATACTGGGCTGGATGAAGCACAAGCTGGAATCAAGATTGAAAGGAGAAATATCAATAACCTCAGATAAGCAGATGACACCACGCTGATGGCAGAAAATGAAGAGGAACTCTTGATGAAGGTGAAAGAGGAGAGTGAAATTGCTGACTTGAAACTCAACATTCAAAAACTAAGATCATGGCATCTGCTCCCATCACTTCATGGCAAACAGAAGGGGAAAAAGTGGAAACGGTGACATATTTTCTTTTCTTGGGCTCCCAAATCATTGTGGACAGTGACTGAAACCATGAAATTAAGATGTTTGCTTCTTGGGAGGAAAGCTATAACAAAACTAGACAGCATATTAAAAAAGCAGAAACATCATTTTACCGACAGAGGTCTGTGTAGTCAAAGCTATGGTCTTTCCTTTTTCCCGTAGTCATGTATAGATATGAGAGTTGGGTGACAGGGAAGGCTGAGCACTGAAGAACTGATACTTTCAAATTGTGGTATTGGAGAAGATTCTTGAGAGTCTCTTGGACTGTAAGGAGATCAGACCAGTCAATTCTAAAGGAAATCAACCCTGAAAACTCATTGGAAGGACTGATGCTAAAATTGAAGCTCCAATACTTTGGCCACCTGATGCAAAGAGCAGACTCATTAGAAAAGACTCTGATGCTGGGAAAGAATGACGGCTGGAGGAGAAGGGGACGACAGAGGATGCGATCGTTAGCATTACGGACTCAGTGGACGTGAATTTGCACAAACTCCAAGAGACTGTGAAGGACAGGGGAGCCTGGTGTGCTGCAGTCCATGGGGTCGCAAAGAGTCGGACAGGACTGGGAGACTGAACGGAACAAAACCTTGTTTGCGCAATGTGCAGTTTTCAGACTGCAAGGGCAATTTCACCTCATCACCACAAGAGGTCACTGCGGAGGAATTGTCTTATGGAGGTCCAGAGACCCTCATTTGCCTTGGCTGAGAGGAGGCCGCCCATGCTGGCTTAGATCATTGCCCAGGCTGAAATGGGGACCTACACTTAGGCCGAGGCTATAGTTCTATTAGTTTACAAGCACGTATGCTGAGTTGTCATCCTTAGGTTGGTACACTGTGTCAGGGGTGTCGGGCGCTAAAAGACTTCCAAACTCAAGCAGCTCCAGCCAGGTCTCCCTGACCAGTCCACATAGCCCTTTCTTCCAGCCTCGGGGCTTGGTGAGGGTCCCTGCTCTGAACCCTGCTGGTCTTCTTCATCACATGGCTCTGAGATCAGGGTGACTGTCTCTGCCCCTCTCCAGCGTGTGGGCCTGCAGGATCCCTTTGCAGACCCGTCCACACTTCCCAGCCCCCTACATCACAAGGAGAGAGACAGCTTCCACCCGCTCTCCAAAAAGTCCTCCAACAGTACCTGCCCCCAAACAACACACTCACAGTCCTGTTACCAACTTCCCAAAGGAATGTGAGCACCTCCAATCAGGCAAGGTCTGTTCCATGCTTGCTGCTGGATTCTCTTCCATAGGGAAGGGCTACAGGTTTTTTCCTTACATGAGTGCAGTTGTATATGACCAGGTGTCCAGCCTTAGTTTTTAAAAACTCAAAACAGCATAAAACAAACCACTTCCCTTGAAGAGCTTACAATCCAGGGAAGACATCGGTTAATCTCCAGCCACTCCAGAACTGCTCTATTTGATTAACCAAATCCCATCCCATTCAGGAATGCCTTAAAGAAGACAGAGACATCTAGGTGCCCGAGAAGTATAATATGAAGATGGGCGCTGAGGCCTATGCAGGGAAAGACCACTTAAGCAGCACAAGAGTGTTTTAGCCAAAACACCTCCACTGTCATCCACATCCGCACCACTGCCACCCCACCAAGAGTCAGCCCTGAATTCACAGAATCCCAGCGGGATGAGGCTCATGAGCCATATAGGCGTGGATAGATGTGAAAGAAGGGCCAATTTCTAAATCAGTCTCCCTTCACATCCTTCATGCACTGCGGCTGAATAAATGTAGAATTTAGGAAGTGAAGGGATTGGGTGCCAAGGACACCCCCACCCACCTTCTAGTTGATTCCCTCTGAAGCACCAGGCCTGAGGCACTTCAGCCTTAAACTGTATTCTCTGTCTTTGCTTCCCTTCCAGGCTACTCCAGCAAGGGGCACCCTCCAAATCTGGGAGAATGTGAGAGGGAGGGGTGAAGGGCTTGGAATAAATGAAGCAGATAAGGCTGAGCAACTGTGGAAGCTGAAGGAAATTGCTTCCAGCAGTTTCGAGTCATGGCTTGACTCATAATTTAACCTTGAATATAGTTTTCAAAAATCATTAGGTCCCCAAAGCTTTCATCTCTAGCAGTGATTAGCCATGATGCAGTAAGCAAGAAGTTAATATATTTATGTCAAAGGAGGCATGTAATGCATGAAAATCTGTTCATTCTGAATTTGCTCACTGTCTACTGCTTGCTCCGTTGTCAGCACGGTGCTGGGCGCTGGAAGATAGGGCAATGGACAGACACAGACTCCCTCCCTCCAAGGACCTTACAGTTTCATTTCAGGAGGAGACAAGAAATTAGCACTTCTGGAATACCTGCTGTATGCCTGAAATCCTGCCAGAACCATTTGCCTCCATTCACCGCAACACCAACCATGCAATTTGGTGTATTTAATATATCAGTAAACTGAGACTCAGAGAGGTTATATATTTTACCCAAAATCACATGGTTAAAATCAGAGGATTCAGAATTCATACCATGGTCGAATTCCAATATCTGTGCAATGACCACTTTTTCCAAGAGCTAAACAGGCACAGAGGCTGATCCAAACCTTTCTTTACTGAGTTCTGTTTTCCTAGACTGCCCATCTGCATAAAAAAAATGATGAATGCAGTGTTATTTGGGCCGAAACAGACCATGGTATTCTTCCAAACAACATGTGAAGAAGTGGCTTTTAATTTAAAATTATATTAAGACAACCCAAGGGATGAGATGAAAAAGTCAGAACCCTCTCCTGACACACAAGAAAATAATATGCAAACAACAGCACTAGTTATTCTAACTCAAACTTACAGAGTAGATATAGTATCATCCTTATTTTACAGATGAGGAAACCGAGGTACAGAGACATGAAGGAATTTGCCCAAAGTTAAGCAGTTAGTGAGTGGAAGAATAGGAATTTGATTTGAGGATCCAATCTGTTATTAATAGAATGACAGGCAATATTTCTAATGATGATGGTTAAGACAGGGAGATAGATGAATAGACGGATGGGGTGAGAAGTGGAGAATTTCCTGCCATATCAGTAAACAGGATGTCCCTGTTATCAGCAATTCCAGCCCTCCACCATGAACTGGTGACTCCTAAGGATGCTCAGGAAGGAGAAGAATACCTGTGATCTAACAGCCATCAGATTGCAGCCACTCCCTACAGTGAGCCTAAGGGAGCTCGGGATGTAAAAAGCACAGGATACTGAGCCCAGATATCTGAGATGCATACAAAAGGAAGGAGTTCAGTGAGCCCAGATTCTTACATCTTCCCATACATAGAAAAGCCCCATTAAAAAAAAAAAAAAAGCACAAAATTCCTTAATTTCCCTCCTCCTTGGAGCAGCTCTCAGGGACTTGAGATGCTGTCTCCTGGGCTTGAAGTCCTAAAAATTCCCACGATATAAAACATAACACTCAACTTTTGGGTTGGGACTAAAGTGAACAATGGATGGATAAATAAATAAATACAGACATTCCTCAGAACTATTTTGGGTTATATTCCAGACCACCCCAGTAAAGTGAATAGAGCACTAAAGCTGAGTCACACAAACCTTCTGGTTTCCCAGTGTGTGTACAAGTTACACTGACACTATATTGTAGTCTATCTATTAAATATGCAACTGCATGATGTTTAGGAAGAACAATGCAAATATCCTAATTAAAAGTACTTTATTGCTGAAAATGCTACCCATCATCTGACTCTTCAGCAAGTCATCATTTTTTTGGTTGGTGGAGGGTTTGAAATACTGTGAGAATTATTAATACTAAAATGTGACACAGAGGCATGAAGTGAGCAATGCTTTTGGAAAACTGGAGCCAAAAGATTTGCTCGACATGGGGTTGCACAAAATTTCAACTTGTAAAAAAACACACACACACACACACAATTATCTGTGAAACACAGTAAGACATAGAGAAACTGAGACTTTCCTGATTGGGCCGTGGTTAAGAGTGGTTCCACTGCAGGGCAGCTTGGGTTCAATCTCTGGTCAGGGGGCTAAGATCCCACATGCTGTGGGGTGAGGCATAAATAAATAAGCAAAGAGCAATAAAACAATGAATACCTGTAGATAGATAGACAGATGGATGACTAGATGGACAGGTAGGTGGATAGGTGGATGAATAATAGCTATGTAGATAGATAGATAAATAGATGGCTAGATAGACAGGTAGATGGATAGATAGATAGAAATAGATGAAGTAATAGATGGATGGCTAGATGGGCAGTATATAGATGGATGAATAGATGATAGAGATACACAGGAATGATCCGAGGGACACAGGACCTCCGGGACCTTTGAGGAATTGGAGCCCAGGGACCAGGCCTCCAGCAGAGCTCTCAGCCTGCCACTGTGGCAACACAAAGGCAGTATGGTCCCTAGGAAATGTTCTGCCAAGATTGACCCCAGTCCTTCCCTTCAACCTGGCAGGAAGGTTGGGCATCTCAAATTATTTTTTCTTTTGTCCAGGAACTCATGGCCCTGCTGGCTGGCCTTAGTGATCCTGGAACCCTGACCTCAGTTACCTGGCTGGTAGCAGAGCAAAAAGCAACTCCCACTGGGCTCTCAAAACGTCCTTTATATATGCACATATATATATGCATTATATGAGGCTGCATCCCTACTGGTTCTTTATACCTTTCACCACAGAGGTGGGAGGGGTTGGGGAAGAGAAAAACTTCAGTGTTACAGAGTTTTCTTGGTCTCCAAAGATAAGAGTAGTTTACTTGGAATTGACTCATTGTATTGATAGATGGTCTTACCTGTCCTACTTCCTAGCCTGTGACATCCAATCCTGTACATCCTCAAAATAATGGATCACTGCCTTCTAGTAAAGGGCTTTCCTGGTGGTTCAGTGGTAAAGAATCCACCTGCCAGTGCAAGAGATGCGGATTCGATCCCTGGGTCAGGAAAATCCCTGGAGTAGGAAATTGTAACCCACTCCAGGATTCTTGCCTGGAGAATTCCACAGATATAGCAGTATGGTGGGCTACAGTCCATGGGGTTGCAAAGAGTCAACGTACACGCCTCTTAGTAAAATAGTTGAGACTGTATACAGGGTAACCATATCTAGCATCCAAAGCCTGAGTACTTTTGAAATGGCAAGAAGGCACTGCTCATAACAGTGCTGGGACCATAGGCGTAGAATGAGACTGTCCGAGCAGCATGGGGATGGAAGGCCAGCCAGATCTTGCAGAGACTCATCTACGTAGCCTGCACTGTTCTTACTACCGTACGTTTGTTAATCCATTTGATTCTCAGCACAGCAGAAGGAGGAACTGCTATCATTTCCACTTTACTGATGAAGAAGCTGAAGTTCTGGATTTCCCTGGTAGCACAGTGGAATAGGAATTCGCCTGTCAGTGCAGGGGACACGGGTTCGATCCCTGGTCTGGGAGGATTCCACATGCCACGGAGCGGCTAAGCCCATGCACCTCAACCACTGAGGAAGAGGAGAAAGAAGAAAGATGGGAAGGAGGAGAGGAGCATAGGTAGACAAGGTCACACCAGGAAGCTGAGATGCACGATGTTTCTCACACAGACCTCCACTCACTTTAGGCATGTTTGTGATTCTCTGGATTTGGTATCTGGGGCCTTGAGCCTCCAAAATAAGTATCCTTACATTCCTACACCTGCTTTAGGGGATAGCCCTGCCAGAGCAGGAGGTAAGGATAAAACAGGAAAATATAGGCGTCTCAGCATCTACCTACTACATCCACTGTCCTCCCGTACCTCCCCAAACCATGGTTCAGTGAAACCTAAGAAGCTTCCAGTTGCCACGGAAGTGGCAAGAATGTATCCAGTAGGAAGCAGGCACAGAAGAAGTTATTGCAACAGCTTCTCCAAGCAATCCCCAATCTATGAACCTTTTCATCCAAAGTCAAAGATACCTTTATGGATAACAGCAACAGTCCTGAAGTCTTCAATATCCTCAGACTGGCACCTGGGTTGCCATACTTTCACCCGGATCTGTTCCAAGTCCACTGCCCAGAGGAAGCCAGGTCCCTTTTCAGCTTGATACGTTTCATGAGATAGTCACTCTGAAATAGATGGTGGAATTGGGCCGGGAACAAGAAAGGGAGTTCCCCCATGATTATACAAAACTGACACAGGAGCATGAGTGCTCAGAGCAGGGAGAGGAGCCCACAGGGGTCTTACCCACAGATCTAAAAAGCAGCTGTGGTGCCCCCAACACCCAGATAAATCAAGGTAATCCCACTTGTGGAGCGATGGTCTTATGTATCAGGCAGACTTCATCCCCTTTCTACCTGGATTTATCAACATTTGAGGGGATCAAGGCTCTGAGAACTAGTTTTACAGGGAGGGTACAGGAGAACCCGGACTTCCCAGGTGATACAGTGGTAAAGAACCCACCTGCCAATGTAGGAGATACAAGAGACGCAGCTTTGATCCCTGAGTCAGGAAAAGCCTCTGGAGGAGGAGATGGCAATCCGCTTCATATTATCACCTGGGAAATTTCAGGGACACAGGAACCTAGTGGGCTATAGTTCATGGGGTCACAAAGAGTCGGACACGACTGAGCAGAGCACCGCATTTAACAGGAAAGCCTAGGAGGGAAGTGGAAAATCACAAAGAAGATGGGAAGAAAGAGAGACTATTCATTGCAGATGATGACATTGATGACAAATTCCCCACTTTCCTCCCATCCAGAGGGCATTAAGTTCTCATTTCTGAGCCTTAGGCTCTAAAAGACATATTTCCAGGATGCTTCTTTCCAAGTTTTTCTAAAGACTAGATGATCCTCTTTCCACACTGTGAGCAAATCCCAGACTCCCTTATCATACATTCAAACAGTTTGCCTAAATGTCCAAATCTTAATTAGGTGTGTAATTGGGGAGGCGAAGGCAGTGTGAAAATGAGCAAACAGTCCCCAAACTTCCTTTTTGCTGCGACTCCCGGCTCCCTCTCACAGATGCTAAGTACCCAAACGATATTTTTTTTCTCTACAATCATTTCCTTTCCCACTTCATTTTCTAATCCAAAGGCTTAAGGGTTCAAGCCCTCTGGGACTTACTTCAACACCAACTCAGAGAGATCCGTTGTCCCTACATTTCGCAAAACAGAGGCTTGCATTAAAAAGCATGAAATGAAACCGTTTGCAGTAACATGGGTGAACCCAGGGAGTGTCATTCTGAGTGAAGTAAATCAGACAGAGAAGGAGAAATATTGTATGCCACCCCTTATGTGTGAATCTAAAAGGGAATGGTACACATGAGCTCGTAAAACAAAGAGGCTCACAGACTTAGAAAATGAATTTATGGATATGCCAGGGCTGGTAGTTAGGGACTTCGGGAAGGACATGGGCACACTGCTACATTTAAAATGGATTCATGTTGATATATGGCAAAACCAATACAATATTGTAAAGTAATTAGCCTCTAATTAAAATAAATAGATTAAAAAATAAATAAAATTTAAAAAAAAAATAAATACAATGGATAACCAACAAGGACCCACTGCACAGGGAGCTCTGCTCAGCGTTCTGTGGCAGCCTGGATGGAAGTGGGGTTTGAGGAACAATGACTACATGTGTATGTATGGTCCCTTCACTATTCACCTGAAGCTATCACAACACTGTTCATCAGCTATACCCCAGTACAAAATACAAAGTTTAAAAGGAAAAAAAAAATAGAGGCTTGACTAAGAAATAAACATGCAGGTCAACATATAAATTATTCTTGCATAAGATTTCAAGTTGAATTTAGTTTGAGCTGAGAATTCTACTCTGTCCCCTCATCTGTTTCTTTCTTTTTTTTTTTCCAGGGTTATTTATTTAACTTTACAATATTGTATTGGTTTTACCATACATTGACGTGAATCTGCCACGGGTGTACATGTGTTCCCCATCCTGAGCCCCCCTCCCACCTCCCTTCCCATCCTATCCCTCAGGGTCATCCCAGTGCACCAGCCCCGAGCACCCTGTCTCATGCACCGAACCTGGACTGGCGATTCGTTTCACAGGTGATAATTTACATGTTTCAATCCATTCTCCCATATCATCCCACCATCACCCTTTCCCACAGAGTCCAAAAGACTGTTCTATACATCTGTCTCTTTTGTTGTCTCGCATACAGGGTTATTGTTACCATCTTTCTAAATTCCATATTTGTGCGTTAGTATACTGTATTTCTAAATTCCATATTTATGCATTAGTATACTGTATTGCAGAGAAGACAAATGGCACCCCACTCCAGTACTCTTGCCTGGAAAATCCCATGGATGGAGGAGCCTGGTAGGCTGCAGTCCATGGGGTCACTAAGAGTCGGACACGACTGAGCGACTTCACTTTCACTTTTCACTTTCATGCATTGGAGAAGGAAATGGCAACCCACTCCAGTGTTCTTGCCTGCAGAATCCCAGGGATGGGGGAGCCTGGTGGGCTGCCATCTCTGGGGTCACACAGAGTCGGACACGACTGAAGCGACTTAGCAGCAGGAGCAGCAGCAGCATACTGTATTGGTGTTTTTCTTTCTGGCTTACTTCACTCTGTATAATAGGCTCCAGTTTCATCCACCTCATTAGAACTGATTCAAATGTATTCTTTTTAATGGCTGAGTAATACTCCATTGTATATATGTACCACAGCTTTCTTATCCATTCCTCTGCTGATGGACATCTAGGTTGCTTACACGTCCTGGCTATTATAAACAGTGCTGTGATGAACATTGGGGTACATATCTCTCTTTTGATTCTGGTTTCCTTGGTGTGTATGCCCAGCAGTGGGATTGCTGGGTCATATGGCAGTTCTATTTCCAGTTTTTTAAGGAATCTCCACACTGTTCTCCATAGTGGCTGTTACTAGTTTGCATTCCCACCAACAGTGTAAGAGGGTTCCCTTTTCTCTACACCCTCTCCAGCATTTATTGCTTGTAGACTTTTGGATCGCAGCCATTCTGACAGGAGTGAAGTGGTACCTCATGGTTTTAATTTGCATTTCTCTGATAATGAGTGATGTTGAGCATCTTTTCATATGTTCGTTAGCCATCTGTATGTCTTCTTTGGAGAAATGTCTGTTTTGTTCTTTGGCCCACTTTTTGATTGGGTCGTTTATTTTTCTGGAATTGAGCTGCAGGAGTTGCTTGTATATTTTTGAGATCAATTCTTTGTCCGTTGCTTTGTTTGCTATTATTTTCTCCCATTCTGAAGGCTGTCTTTTCACCTTGTTTATAGTTTCCTTTGTTGTGCAGAAGCTTTTAATTTTAATTAGGTCCCATTTGTTTATTTTTGCTTTTATTTCCAATATTCTGGGAGGTGGATCATAGAGGATCCTGCTGTGGTTTATGTCAGAGAGTGTTTTGCCTATGTTTTCTTCTAGGAGTTTTATAGTTTCTGGTCTTACATTTAGATCTTTAATCCATTTTGAGTTTATTTTTGTGTATGGTGTTAGAAAGTGTTCTAGTTTCATTCTTTTACAAGTGATTGACCAGTTTTCCCAGCACCACTTGTTAAAGAGATTGTCCTTTCTCCATTGTATATTCTTGCCTACTTTGTCAAAAATAAGGTGTCCATAGGTGCATGGATTTATCTCTGGGCTTTCTATTTTGTTCCACTGATCTATATTTCTGTCTTTGTGCCAGTACCATACTGTCTTGATGACTGTGGCTTTGTAGTAGAGACTGAAGTCAGGCAGGTTGATTCCTCCAGTTCCATTCTTCTTTCTCAAGATTGCTTTGGCTATTCGAGGTTTTTTGTATTTCCATACAAATTGTGAAATTTGTTCTAGTTCCTTCATCTGTTCCTATTGAGCGCAAGAAACCGAGAAATCTAGCTTCTAAACGTGGTACGAAACCCAGGCTTTTCACTCCAAGGGTATTGTAGAGACCTTTGGTTTGCTTGGCCACCACAAAAGCCTGCCTGGAAGATGGGAAGCCAAGATTGGGTTTCTGGGCCCTCAAGGGCATCTTCAAGGTCATTCTAAGCTCACTATGAAGGTGACCCCTCCCCTGCTGCTCTTCTTCTGTCTGAGGCCCACATGTGACCAGAATAAACCTCCTTTCTTCACTTTGTTCCCCAGGATGCAGTTGAAAAAGTTTTGTCTACATCTTCTTTTATGATCTTTGCAACGCTTTTGGTACAGAGCATTCGGAGATAGGTATGCATGCTCATGTTATAGAGAAGATCAAGACAGAGGGAGGAGAGAGGAGTTGCTCAGGATCACACAATTGATAGATCAGAGCTGTAAGTATTTTAAATGCAAGTTTGACACACGCCCTCCGCCCCCCAAACCTGTGCTCTAAGCACTCCGCTTCCAGGCTTTGGGGGTCTTGATCAGGAGGTAGGAGAGGGCAGGAGGCGGGGATGGAGGTGGCAGCAAATCAGGAGTAAAAATACACTAGAGAGAGGAATGTCGCTTCCTCTCCTTCAGTGTTTCCTCCGGTCTGCTTTCTTTTCTTGGCTGAGAGCATGCATTATTTATCTCTCACATACAGAATGTTTGCAGTGGTAATAAAGGTCGGAAGGGGAGGACTGAGCTATCTAAATCCACAGCCGTATTCAGGTGCACTTGGAATGACATACTGTGTCTAATGCAATCCATTTGGAAACAAAATAAAGAAGGGAGTTTCATTGTTTACTCTTTCCTTCCTTTATTCTTTTCTTTCTTCCTATAAATAAACAACTGACAAGCAAGTTTATAAGCCTCCTGGATCTGCTCTCCCTTCCTTCCTCCCCTGCCCCCCAGTGCTGTTTTCATTGCATAAATTCAAGAACCTGGAATGAGTTACTGGGGACCCTCATTCTCTCTGGTGTAAGCTTTCCTGCTTTGATTATTGCAACCCTCTTGGATGTCTTCCATTTTCCCTTTTGAAATCCTCAAACCTATTCACTTTAATTAAAACAATATGCGTTCTCTATCATTTGGAAGGCATGACTTCAGGGATGCTGGTGCTGCTAAGTTGCTTCAGTCGTGTCTGACTCTATGCGACCCCATAGACCACAGCCCACCAGGCTCCTCCGCCCAAGGGATTTTCCAGGCAAGAGCACTGGAGTGGGTTGCCATTTCCTTCTCCAATGGATGAAAGTGAAAAGTGAAAGTAAAGTCACTTGGTCGGGTCCAACTCTTAGCGGCCCCATGGACCGCAGCGCACCAGGCTCCTCCGCCCAAGGGATTTTCCAGGCAAGAGTACTGGAGTGGGGTGCCATTGCCTTCTCCAACTTCAGGGATATCAAGACATAAAAGCAAACAGATGGGATATCACAGTTTCCGGAAAGATGGAGCACCCAGGCTGGGCCCTCCTGGTTCCATGATGTAATTCCATCAGCCGTGGGGACATTCTGTCACTGGCCCCTGACCTTTCCTGCTCCTCAGCTGACAGTCCCTGACCTTCTTTGCAGTCACGTTCAGCCTCCACGAGCTGTCAAGCTTGTCCATCCACATGAGAGCCAGATGACTCGTTGCTTTCACAAAAGACGTCAAGTAGCTCATTCGTTCTCCCCCATCCCACGAAGACAACAAACCTGGTTCCATAAGAAGAGGTTCAGAAGATTTTTGTCCACTCTCATTCCTGGAGCCCCACCCAAAAGCAACCAAAAAAGAGACAATAGTGTTTAAATGGCTGAAGCAAGAAAGCCATCAAAAACCTCTAAACAACAAATTATTAATTCCATCCACCAAATACTGTGTCAGTGGATATGAGGGAGCCTGGAGGGGGACCACACCTACCACCTCAGATCTCGGGTGGGATGAAGATGTTGGCAAGAGCAGGTGTCCTTGTCCTGGAGTTAATACCCAGGGAAGCTCTCAGTGAAGGGCGGGGGTCCGGGGTCAGGGTGGTCCTCATGCTACAGCACAGATGCAGAGACGCTGCTGCTGCTGCTGCTGCTAAGTCGCTCCAGTCGTGTCCGACTCTGTGCGACCCCATAGACGGCAGCCCACCAGGCTCCTCCATCCATGGGATTTTCCAGGCAAGAGTACTGGAGTGGGTTGTCATTGCCTTCTCCAAAGAGATGCTGCTGCTGCTAAGTCGCTTCAGTCATGTCCGACTCTGTGCGACCCCATAGACCGCAGCCCACCAGGCTCCCCCGTCCCTGGGATTCCCCAGGCAAGAACACTGGAGTGGGTTGCCATTTCCTTCTCCAATGCATGAAAATGAAAAGTGAAAGTGAAGTCGCTTAGTCATGTCCAACTCTTAGCGACCCCATGGACTGCAGTCCACCAGGCTCCTCTGTCCATGGGATTCTCCGGGCAAAGAGTACTGGAGTGGGGTGCCATCGCCTTCTCTGGAAGAGACGCTAGAGATAATGAATTCCCATCTGTAGGAACGAAAGAGACTAAAGGGGACCTTAAGAGAAAAGCTATGCATTTTTCCAGATTTGCAGCTAATGGATACTTTACTGCTGCTGCTGCTGCTAAGTCGCTTCAGTCGTGTCTGACTCTGTGACCCCATAGACGGCAGCCCACCAGGCTCCCCCATCCCTGGGATTCTCCAGGCAAGAACACTGGAGTGGGTTGCCATTTCCTTCTCCAATGCAAGAAAGTGAAAAGTGAAAGTGAAGTCGCTGAGTCTTGTCTGACTCTTAGCGACCCCATGGACTGTGGCCCACCAGGCTCCTCCATCCATGGGATTTTCCAGGCAAGAGTACTGGAGTGGGGTGCCATTGCCTTCTCCGAATGGATACTTTACAGTTTAAGGTTAATAAAATGTAAGTTTACTGTTAGAGAAAAGGGCTTCCCAGGTGGTGCTAGTGGTAAAGAATCCGCCTGCCAATGCAGGAGACACAAGAGATGCAGGTTCGATCCCGGGGTCAGGAAGATCCCCTGGAAGGGGAAACAGCAACCCACTCCAGTGTTCTTGCCTGGAGAATTCCATGGACAGAGGAGCCTTGTGGGCTACAGTCCCTGGGGTCGCAAAAGAGTCGGATACAACTTGGCGACTAAGCAGCAACAACAACAAATATTTTATTACGTTCTCGAAATAGCGCAGGTTCGAGATGACTTTCTCTGTTCTACGTATGATTAAATTGATAGTTAAGAGGTTAGATCATCTTAACAAAGTCAAACTATCACAGACACTTTCGCTCAGGGGAGGCGACGTCAAAGTCCATGCTTCTTCGATGACATCATCGCCATTGCCGTCATTGTTGCCAGCGCTACCATCAGCACCATCGTCAGCAACACCATCTTTATGTTCATCACTGACCAGCACTGAGCATTTAAAAGTGTCATCACACTCAGAATATGCACATTTTAAATTTAATTATCACAACGACTCCACCTTGTAGTCTAGTAAACTGGGGCTCAGAAAAGGCAAAATAACAGTCTGCAGACCCCAGATGTGTCTGATCTACTGTCTCCCCGGATGTCCAGGCAGACCCAGGGATTCCACTTACTGACTAATGAATCACCTTTCGTCTCCTGGACTGGGCTTCCTCATCTACCAAATGATCAGTTTGTACTAAATGATTTGCGATTCCTTGCTGATCTGATCTGACCATCTAAGCTAATTTCAGAGTAGCAGGAGGAGGGAGATGTTTTTGGCTGGACTTTTTTTTTTTTTTAATTTTTGAAATAACCTGTGTTCTCTCTTCCCAGGAGAGGAGCAGTAACTATACAGATAGACAAGGCACAAAAGAACCTACAAAGCCTGTAAAATGAAATCACATGGCAAAATGTAGTCATTCTGAGGAAAAGAATGAAACAGTCCCACGGGCAGTTTTCTGAGACTTTTCACTCAGCTGTCAATCAGAGGTACAGCCTGGCATCCTTTCAGAAGAGCTGCTCTATTCAACCTAATAATCTGAGCAGACAGTTTGAACTCAGCCCAGTGATATCCCATGGCCTGCATCCAGATGTCCAGGATGGGCCTCCCTCCCACCTGTGTGCACCCCATCAATCACCAGGTCACACTGATTTCGTCTCTGGAATAACTGCAATCACCATCTGATATCCAGTATCTTTATCCAAAGTCTTATTAACTCTTTCCTGGATGAGTGTGGTAGCTTCCCAAGGACTCAAGGTACATACAAGCCACCTTCCTCAATGTTAGTAGAGCAGTATTTTTCAAACACAAATGTGATCATGACACTCGTGTATTAGCCATCTTAAATATGTATTAGAAGGCCAGTCACAGTCTGTCCAACCCTACATATCCACATTCACCTCTCTCTCAATCCATTCCCTTATGCCTCAGCTACACTGGACCACTCATGCTTCTCAGACATGGGATGCGTCCCACGCTCTCTCATCTTTTTCCCTCACGCCCAGAATGCTCCCTAACATCTCTGCCACCCCTGGACTCTGCTGCCTGGAGAACTCCTATTCATGCTTCAAGGCCCAGCTCAGTCACCAGCTTCACTAGGATATGCCCACTTCACCGTGCTTTCTCAGCTCGAGTTAATCACTCCCGTAGCTCTGAAACTCTAACCCCAAAGAGACAACACTTTCAGTAGTTGGTTTTGAAAATTCTCCGGTGGCCCAGTGCTTAGGACTTGGCGCTTTCAGTGTGGTGGGCCAGGTTCAGTCCCTAGTTATGGAACTAAGATCCCACGAGTTTCAGGGCATAGCAGGGGGAAAAAAGATTCTTGGTTTTGTCTTTATTGTCTTCTGGGTTGAAAGCTTCCCAGGGGAAAGGAAGATGCCTAAATCCTGAACAGATGGCACAACTCAGAGAGTGTGTCAATACCTATTTAAGACTAGACTATGCTGGTAGCTTTGCTAGGTGAATTAATAAACACTGGAATGATTTATTCAAATGAATTAAGTCAGAAGCTAAGGAACATCCACCCCAGAATATTCAAGAAAAACAAGTTTATGAGGTTTATTCAAGAAACACACATTAGATGTTACGTGGCTACAGTTTATCCTAAAATTATGCAGAAAACAAAAGAATTATGTGACAGCTTCTTCTGAAATTACTGATGGTCTTGGGAGGGAAATCAATATTCATAGCCATGAAATAATCAAAAAAGAATTCAATATATCACAAATTAAATTATGGGATTAATAAAATTCAAAACTTCAAAGGGCTTTTTTATTTTTTAATCTTGACAGAATGAAATTCATTTGGGAGATCAAAAACAGACACCAGCAATCGCAAACAAAATCCCAGCAGGTTTTTGTGTAGTAATTGGTAATCTGAGACCAAAATGCGTATGAAAGATGAAAGGACCCAGTGTTTCTCTGAGACAATCTTAGAGGAGAACAAAGCTAGAGGGCTTATGTTGTCAGGTAGTAGGACTTATTTGGAAGTTTTAATAAAACTGAGAGCTTGAACACCACAGCTAAAAGATCTTACCAACACAGTGAAGACCGAAGATCCCACATCTTTCAACCAAGGCCTGGTGCAGCCAAATAAATAAATAAACGAATATTTTTTAAAATTACACATGAAAAAAACAGAAGCCCAATTCTCCTTATGCCTTTCAGTTTAACTTGCAAGCCCTTTTTTTCCCCTATCAATATATCTATTAATAATAATATAACCCAAATCATAAACACTCAAGAATCATACTTTTTTAAATTTATTTTTTAATTGAAGGATAGTTGCTCTGCAGAATTTTGTTGGTTTCTGCCAAATAACAACATGAATCAGCTACAGGTATACATATCATACTTTTAGAGACCAATAAATGACATGGGAAAATAGTCTGTGCTAAGGGAAAAAGACCTAGGATATGTACAGTATATTTTGATACACACATATACTGCAAGATGTTTCTAAAGAGTAATGAGATTAATGGCTGATTTTTCACTTTTAATTCTTACGTTTTTGAATGGCTTGAATTTTTGAAAATGTGAAGGTGGTCACTTTTATAATTATAAAACAATGAAGCTATTTTTGTTTTGAAACAAAATGAAGCAGTCGTAAGAATGATGTTACAATCGTGATTTCCTTCTTTAAAATTGCTTTTGGTTAGGGAATGCCTTTTCAGATGAAATCTTACATGGGAAATTAGTACAGTTACTCTGTACCCTGCCTTTGCGAGTCCCACATCCACATAAGGAACCTGAGCGTCTGTGGATTTTGTCATGCACAGGGTGAGCGGGTTTGAAACCAATCTCTTGCAGATACTGAGGGAAGACTGTAGCCAAAAAAAAAGGGGGGGTGCATCTCTGTTAAGTAGGAGTGACAAATGCAGACCTTGCCTGCATGGTCTCCTTGCGCTCCATCAAACATTCATCTTCTCCCCAACCCCCAGGACCTGAGACGTGCCAAAGAACTCCAGCACATCATGGGACTAAATTTAAAACTCTTACTTCAGATGACCATTCACTGATACACTAAGCCTCTCATGGATTACCCCTACGTGTTAAAAGTAAATTATAAAAGAATTTTTCAAGTAAGATCGCATTTTCTGAAATTCCCCCATATACCATATAATTAGATATATGACTCATGTTCAACTCTTTGTGACCTTATGGACTATAGCCCACCAGGCTCCTCTGTCTATGGGATTCTCCAGGCAAGAATCCTGGAGTGGGTTGCCATTTCCTTCTCCAGCGGATCTTCTCAGCTCAAGGATTGAACCTGGGTCTCCTGCAGTGCAGGCAGATTCTTTGCCATCTGAGCCACCAGGGACACCCATAATTATATATACATCTAAATAAACATACAGACCCTGAAAAGTAGTGGAAAGAAATACACTGGTGTGTAAAATCTTGTTATATTTGAATGTGGAACCAAGGCTGTCTTTCATCTTTATATCTTTTGCTCATCTGTATTTTCTAAGAATGTGGAACCAAGGCTATCTTTCATATTTATATTTTCTGCTCGTCTGTATTTTCTAATTTTCCTACGATGAACTTGTATTGCTTTTATAATAAGAAAAAAATGCAATTTTTAAAAGGCATGTAGGAGTCGAGAGAATGATTTATTTTAGATACGGTCTAGTGTTATTTTGCTGTCAGTAGGAGATCCAGGTGAAATTTAAAAATTATGACTTAACGTCTAATTACTTTCGTTAAAAAAATATGCAGCCATATGTTATTCTGGCATACTTTATATACAATAAAACTTTCAAATCCAAAGCATATAGCTGGATGAATTTTGGCATACATATATTCCTGTGAATGTAATTATTTTGTTGCTGTTGTTGTTCCTCTCTTCAACTTTCATATCTAGCTCTGGATGCTGCTTCTTAAAAAAAATTTATTGAGGTATAACTGATTACAACAACCTGCACATTTTAAAAAGTGTACAATTTGATCAATTTTAACATGAAAAGGAGGGTCAATTTTACCTGGATTGCAAATTCTGAATCTGGAACTTTCGTGACCTTAGGTAAATTATTTGATTTCTTTAGCCACAGTTTTCTCACCTATGGCTCATATAGGAGCCTGGCGGGGTGCAGTCCATGGGGTTGTAAAGGGGTCGGATGCGACTGGACACAGACTAAACAACAGACAAATAACTATGTGGTGATGCCCTGGCCCCTAGAGCGCATGCTCAGTCATGTCTGCCTCTTTATGACCTCACAGACTGTAGCCAACCAGGCTCCTCTGTCCATGGGATTCTCCAGATAAGAATACTGGAGTCGGTTGCCATTTCCTTCTTCAGGGGATCTTCCCAACCCAGGGATCAAACCTGCTTCTCCTGTGTCTCCCTCTCCTGTGTTAGCTGGCAGATTCTTAACCGCTGCACCACCCCTGAAGACCACCCTGACCCCTAGGGACCCAATAAATAATGACTGGTATTATTGCACTTCTCATCTTTTTCCAGATAGGGAGTGTGAGACACAGTGAGGTTACAAATGTGCTTAAAAGGTCACTCAGCTGGACAGAGAACGAAGCTGACTGGTGACCTGGCTCTTCATGTTGGAAATCTTTAAAGGTGCCTTCAAAAGGGATCTCCCAGTGTGAGGGTGGTCCTCTTGGCCAGGAAATGCGAGAACAGTGCCTCTCCGGTGCTCTGGCTCCCTTTTCTGTAACACTGGCTTCGGAATGAGTGACGGGGTGGGAGTTCCTGGAGGTCCATCAGTTAATAAGACTCTGCTTCCACTGCATGGTGTGCAGGTCTGATCCCTGGTCCAGTAACTAAGACCTGGCATGCCCTGCAGGGCAAGGCATTGGAGCAAAGAATAGCAACTTTATTCAGAAAGCCAGCAGACCAAAAAGATGGCATATTCATGTCCCAAAGGACTATCTGACCTGAGTTAGAATTCAGGCTTCTTTTATACCAAAAGGGGAGGGGATGTGGCTGGTCCTTGCAAAATTCTTGGTGCCAGAATCCTTCTTATGCTGTCCACCTAGCCCAGTCTGGTTCACAATGTTCCTGCAAACCTCCAACAAGACTAACGTTATTCTCCCATTTACAACTTCTTCATGGAAAAGCCTTCTACCTTTAAAGATCAGCGCCTTGAGAATGGACTCTCAGTATATTTCAGGCTACAGGCAACATTCTTTTACAAAAGGTGCAGATCCAGAGGCAACAGAGCTCAAGAGTTAAAGGAACAGATTCAACAGTGGAGTCAGGTTTATTCTTCTCTTGTTACTGTGTAGCTTCAGGCAAGTTGTCCTAAACTCAGTTTCCCAATCAGTTAAAGGGAGAAATGAGATCAGTAAGAGCCACCTTTGGAGGCTCAAGTGGCATTAGATGAGATAACAGCTAAAAATCAATTTTTAAAGCTCCACAAATGTGACCCAGTGGTTCAACATTAAGTTCTTTGAGAGAAAAGAATTGGAATTTCACAGAAAGGACCGCAAGAATCACCATGTGCTAATTTCTAGTCCTCCTACTGATATAATAATAATAATAATCATACTTATTGATAAAACAGCTATCCTGTGTTGAGGTTCTACTAAGTGCATTATGAGGCAGTTTTTCAGATATCGCTTCATCTGTTCTTCATCATGCCAGGCTAGAATAGACAGTACCTACCAGGCTAGGTAGACAGTACCAGTTTCACTGTACAGATGAGAGAACAAAAACCAAGACAGTTTAATTGTCTAAAGTTTCTATAACAGTATTCCTCAAATAATTTCAGAAAATAAGGAGTGCCGGGAGCCGGCATATTGCATATTGAGTGCATATTGCATATTGAGTGCAGCACTTTCCACAGCATCATCTTTCAGGATCTGAAATAGCTCAACTAGAATTCTATCACTGCCGGGAGCCAGCGTGAGGAACTCTGCCCATGGCAAAGGTCATGAGGAAGGAGGCTCGGCATACGCAAAGGCGGGATCGAGCCTCAGGAGTCCCCCTGGAAATTCTCGAGCATCTACCCCCAAAACCAGAGACTGCCTACTTTCTGCTTTGTGCTCTCACCTACACCTCTGACTTTACAGGGGGCTGTCCCCCACTACCTCTCTCTGAGAAAGGAGTTAGCTTACAGCTCCAGTTAATAATTCCTGGGTGTGACAGTGTTTCAACCTACAAACTCCTTTGGAAATCCTCTAGCCTGCCTGAATAGGTTTTTCCGGCCACATGTGATTGCTCAGAGCCTCCCAACTGTGAGAGGCAGGAGATGTTCTAAACTGTCTAAATACAGAGTCCTTTGAGTAGTTAAAAGATTGATTAGAAATTGTATTGGTGAAGGGTTTTTCACTTATTGGGCCAATGTTTGCTGCTAAGTCTCCATACCCCTTACCTACTGTGTCCTTGGCAGTGTATTGATTGATATAATGGGTGTATAGAAATGTAAGTAGTAGCCTCAATGTTTGTAACCTTGGACCCTTGAGTTAATTCTTTTCTTGATTGAGCCCACCTCACCTTTGCCCTATAGGAATGCAGCTTTGTCCAGTGCTTTTTTGGAGGCTGGTGCTGACTTTGGAATAATCACCTTTAGAGAAAGATAAGTTTCTTAAAATGTTAACAGGCCTCCTGGCCAGAAGATGATGTAAATCACGTGAACTTTTGCATATGATAAGTTTGAAAGCCTGGCTTCGATTAGAACCAGGAACTGCTGTCCTTGCATGACTCCACCCCTTCCCCCATTATCCTCTGTGCATAACTTAAGGTATAAAAACTACTTTGGAAAATAAAGTGCGGGCCTTGTTCACCGAAACTTGGTCTCCCCATGTCGCTCTCTCTCTCACTCTGGCTGAGTCTCCATCTGGAGCGCGGAACCCACCATGCTTACTAATTATGCCTGGGCTTCTAAGATCCGACTGGGGAGGCCTCAGTGTCTCCTCTCCTTTGGGAGAACGGAAGGATGCCTGCGGCCTACGTAAGTGGTGCAAACTTCTTGTCTTGAAGTTTTATTGGTCTTCCGCGTAAACCAAGCTACTCAGCCTTTTTTCTCCACTGAATTTCCTCACTGAGCTATCCCCATTCTATTACTCTTTATATCCTTAATTAACGTTTAATTAAGCAATTGTTTCCTGATCCTCGCTGATGCCATCTCTCCTTCGAATACCCTGGATCAGCTGGGGCTGGATCCCGGCAAAGGAAAAAGAATTCCTGCTTCATTTCGTGAGCCCAGCAAAACCTTAACACCAATGCTGATTAAGAATACTATAAGCCATGAAAATTCTAGACCAAAATTATCCATAAACATAGACACAAAAATTTTCAAAAAGAGAAAGGCAAATTGGGACTTCCCCGGTGACCCAGTAGTTAAGACTCTGCCTTCCAAGACAGGAGGCATGGGTTCAATCCTTGGTCGGGGAACTAAGATCTTACATGTTGCTTGGTACAGCCAAAAATTTATTAAAAATAAAAGGCAAATAGAACCGTTTTTCCAGTGGTCATGTATGGATGTGAGAGTTGGACTGTGAAGAAAGCTCAGTGCTGAAGAATTGATGCTATTGAACTGTGATGTTGGAGAAGACTCTTGAGAGTCCCTGGGACTGCAAGGAGATCCAACCAGTCCACTCTAAAGGAGATCGGTCCTGGGTGTTCATTGGAAGGAATGATGTCATGCGAAGAGTTGACTTATTGGAAAAGACCCTGATGCTGGGAGGGATTGAGGGCAGGAAGAGAAGGGGATGACAGAGGATGGGATGGCTGGATGGCATCACCGACTCGATGGACATGAATTTGAGTGAACTACGGGAGTTTGTGATGGACAGGGAGGCCTGGCGTGCTGTGATTCATGGGGTCTCAAAGAGTCGGACATGACTGAGCGAACTACATATTAAAAAAGCGAACTGAACTGAACTACATATTAAAAAAGGATAGTATATCACAACAAAGTGAGATTTATCCTAGCAAAGCAAGGGAGTTTCAACATTTAAAAATAAACTAATTCCCCATATTAAAAAAAGAGAAAAAGATTATGTGATGATCACCTCAAAGTATATGGGAAAATCATTTGATGAATTCAATACCAATTCATGATTTAAAAAAAAATAAGTATTCATAAACTGAGAATAAAATGGAATTTCTCAATCTGATAAAAGGTAGTGATAATTTAAAAATCTACAAATATCAAAATACATAATAGTAACAAGATAAATAGTTTCCATTATAGACTAGGACCAGAGCAAGGATATTTACCCTTCTTCTATAAGATACAGCATTGGGTATCCTAGCCAGAATAATAAAACAAGATAAATTCATTAAAAAACATACAAATTGGAAAGGAAGAAATGAAGCTATCTTTAGTCACAGACAACAAAATTTTAAAATATGTAAGTCCTAAGGAATCTCCAAAAAATAAATATAAGTGCATTAACAAGGATCCATCACGCCAGGTCATCCCTGATAGCTCAGTTGGTAAAGACTCCACCTGCAATGTAGGAGACCTTGGTTCAATTCCTGGGTCAGGAAGATCCCCTGGAGAAGGGAAAGGCTACCCACTCCAGTATTCTGGCCTGGAGAATCCCATGGACTATACAGTTCATGGCTCCAAATAGGAAAAGGAGTACGTCAGGCTGTGTATTGTCACCCTGCTTATTTAACTTATATGCAGAGTACATCATGAGAAACGCTAGGCTGGAAGATGCACAAGCTAGAATCAAGATTGCAGGGAGAAATATCAATAACCTCAGATATGCAGATTACACCACCCTTATGGCCAAAAGTGAAGAGGAACTAAAGAGCCTCTTGATGAAAGTGAAAGAGGAGAGTTAAAAAGTTGGCTTAAAGCTCAACATTCAGAAAACTAAGATCATGGCATCTGGTCCCATCACTTCATGGGAAATAGATGGGGAAACAGTGGAAACAGTGTCAGACTTTATTTTTGGGGACTTCAAAATCACTGCAGACGGTGATTGCAGCCATGAAATTAAAAGACACTTACTCCTTGGAAGGAAAGTTATGACCAACCTAGATAGCATATACAAAAGCAGAGACATTACTTTGCCAACAAAGGTCCATCTAGTCAAGGCTGTGGTTTTTCCAATAGTCATGTATGGACGTGAGAGTTGGACTGTGAAGAAAGCTGAGCGCCGACAAACTGATGCTTTTGAACTGTGGTGTTGGAGAAGACTCTTGAGAGTCCCTTGGACTGCAAGGAGATCCAACCAGTCCATTCTAAGGGAGATCAGTCCTGGGTGTTCTTTGGAAGGAATGATGCTAACGCTGAAATTCCAATACTTTGGCCACCTCATGTGAAGAGTTGACTCATTGGAAAAGACTCTGATGCTGGGAGGGATTGGGGGCAGGAGACGAAGGGGACGACAGAGGATGAGATGGCTGGATGGCATCACCGACTCGATGGACGTGAGTTTGAGCGAACTCCGGGAATTGGTGATGGACAGGGAGGCCTGGCGTGCTACAGTTCATGGGGTCACAAAGAGTTGGACACGACTGAGTGACTGAATTGAACTGATGTGATTTATTTGAAAAGGCAAAGCGTCTATAATAGTCAAAATAATTATGAAAGGTAGATACTTTCAGTACCTGATTTAAGGATTTAGTGTAAAACTACAACAATCAAGACGGTGAGACATTGGCATAGTCAAATATACAGTGAAATAGGCGAGTCCAGAGGCAGGCACCATCTGTGTTGTCATAAACCTCTTTTAACGCAAGGTGGCATTAGAGAGCACTGGAATGCCATTCCTGCTCAATCCAGCAGATGGCAGCAGGCTCCCACCAACCTCTCAAGACACCAGGCTGAATTTCCCCGACCCTCTGTTTCCTGCGTGTTCCCTCTTTATTTCTTTCCTCCAATTGCCATTATCTCTGGCCAGTCAATCTGTCATACAGAAGGGGGACACTTAAATGAAAGAGGAAAGAAACACACCCAGGAGCCCCATATATGCCAGGTGCTGTTCTCCACCCTTAGTAAGCAATATTTCATAACTACTTCAACTGTATATCATGGGAATGATTTTTTTATTTGAAAGATAATCAAACAGAAGCTCAGACAGGGAGAATATGTTCCTAAGTACTGAGCTGGAAGTGCTGAAGATGGGGCTTGAGCTTGGCCTCTCTTTCCACCTGGTGGTGGTTTAGTTGCTAAATCATGTCTGACTCTTGCAATCCCATGGACTGTAGCCTGCCAGGCATCCTGTGTCCATGGGATTCTCCAGGCAAGGATACTGGAGTGGGTTGTCATTTCCTTCTCCAGGGGATCTTCCTGACCCAGGGACTGAACCCATGTCTCCCGGGTCTCCTGGATTGGCAGGCAGGTTCTTTACCACTGAGTTACGAGGGAAGCCTTTCTTTCCCCATGCTGCCTGCCAAGTTGCTTCAGTCGTGTTCTCCGTCCATGGGATTCTCCAGGCAAGAACACTGGAGTGGGTTGCCATTTCCTTCTCCAATGCATGAAAGTGGAAAGTGAAAGTGAAGTCACTCAGTCGGGTCTAACTCTTAGCGACCCCATGGACTGCAGCCTACCAAGCTCCTCCATCCATGGGATTTTCCTGGCAACAGTACTAGAGTGGGGTGCCATTGCCTTCTCCCTTCTTTCCCTATAACACTGTCCATATCTGTAGCCCAAAATGCTCAGTGTAGGATCCAGCAGTCAAAGTTCCTATTTACTGAGTGCTTGTTGGAGCAGCATTGTAACCACTTTACATGCATTAACTCATCTATATTCACACCTGAATGAGGTAGGGACAGTTTTTATTCCCATTTTAAAGCTAGGTAGTGAAACAGAGGCACTGAGAAATTGACACACTTTGAAAGGTCACACCCTTGGTAAAGGCTGGAGCTGGCACTGGAACCCTGCGTTTGGATCTGGACCCCAGATCCTTAACTATTGAACTATGTGCTAAATGACCGCTTTAACAAGCTCTGTGGGGAGTGGAGGAGGCTCCTGGCTGTAGTGACAGTCCCAGTCCATTTCTCCCAGGAGTGGTGAAGAATTGAATGGCTTCTTCATCCACTGCATCCCCTGGGGGGCCCAGTGGCATTCCAGGGGTCCACTGTTTACTCTGCTTCATGTCCGCAGTTCTTAGAATTCTTCTAAGACCTATGACTGTCTGTTTAGCCAGCCAGCCTTTAATGAGTAATTGTGTGTGTGTACTAAGTCACTTCAATCAGATCTGACTCTTTGTGACCCCATGGACTATAGCCCACCAGGCTCCTCTGTCCATGGGATTTTCCAGGCAAGAATCTTGGAGTGAGTTGCCATGTCCTCCTCCAAGGGATCTTCCCAAGCTAGTAATCAAACTCCCATCTTTTCTGTCTCCTGTATTGGTAGGCAGGTTTACCACTAGCTCCATGTGGGAAGTCCTTGTGCTGTGCTGTGCTTAGACGCTCAGTCGTGTCTGACTGTTTGCAACCCCATGGACTGTACCCTTCCAAGATCCTCTTTCCATGGGGATTCTTTTCCAAGCAAGAATACTGGAGTGTGTCACCATACTCTCCTCCAGGGAACCTTCCCACCCTTACCATCCACCAAAAAAGTAATGCTGCTGCTGCTTCTGCTAAGTCGCTTCAGTCATGTCTGACTCTGTGCGACCCCATAGAAGGCAGCCCACCATGATCCCCCATCCCTGGGATTCTTCAGGCAAGAACACTGGAGTGGGTTGCCATTTCCTTCTCCAAAAAAGTAATCCGGAAGGCTGCAAATAAGAAAAGAGTTAATGAGACTTCCCTGGCAGTCCAGGGGTTAAGACTCTGACCAGAGAACATGGATTTGAACCCTGATTGGGAAAGTAAGATCCCACATGCCTCACAGCAAAATATTAAAACAAAAGAGAGAGAGAGTTTATTTGGAGTCCTAAGAATTGCAATGCAGGAGACATAAAAGTTGCCATGTGGTTGTTAAAAGTTTCCTGGTGGAATCATTATAGACTCCAAAGCGATTCAGAAAATACTTTTTCTTAAGGAATCACAAGTTGTTTCAGCGTAAGGAGTCCAAAAAGCATCTTGAATCTCTGACAGGAGTTCTGGATGACTTCATCAGGTCAAAAGGTCAAATTCCCATCCAAGCTGAAATGTGCATGTCACATTATTTTTTTTATTGGCGTAGACTTATTTACAATGTTGGATTAGTTTCAGGTGTACAGCAAAGTGAACCAGTTATACATATATCCTTTTTTTTAGACTGTTTTCCCATATACGTCATTATAGAGTAGTGTTCCCTGTCCTATACAGTAGGTCTTCATTAGTTATCTGTTTCATAGACGGTGTGTATTTGTCAACCCCAATCTCCCAGTTTATCCCCCCACCCTCCCTTTCCCCCTGGAAGGTCACGCTTTCTTAAAGGCCTCCTGCCTAGCTCCACTTTGGAAAGCTCACTTAGTAATACTGATGTTGCTTAGTTGCTAAGTCGTGTCCTGCTCTTTGCGACACCGTGAACTGTAGCCCACTGGGGTCCTTGGTCCATGGGTTTTTCCAGGCAAGAATACTGGTGTGGGTTGCCATTTCCTTCTCCAGGGAATATTCTCAGGCCAGGGATCAAACCCACATCTCCTGCGATGGCAGGTGATTCTTTACCACTGAGCCACCTGGGAAGCCCTCGCTTGGCAACACTGACTCCCTTTTGATTTTCCTTTCACGCTGGGAAATGCCAAACACAAACTATGGAAACACAGTGCCTGCCTGCAAAGAGTTCTCGTCTTGTGGGGAAGATCATATGCAAATGCAAGCAAAAACAAAACTGTAGAGAATTCTGTGAGTGACTAATTAGCATGTGAATGGCACCAAATTTTTGTCTAGTCAGGGAAGACTTCCTGGAGGAGGAGAGTCTTCCACTTGAGCCTTCAAGGGTGAGTAAGACTTGGAGTGGGGAAGAGGTCAGCGTATAGTCTTGGCCTGAGTGGGGAGCCTTAATGGGAATAGGGAGGTCGGCTAGACTGGTTGAAAGCTCCTGGAAGGGAACAAAAGGGAATAAAGCTGGAAGAGTGGGTTGGGGACAAGTTGTGGAGGTTTCTGAGGACCCAGAGGAGAGCCTTTAAGTGTACTTTATGCACTGGTGTCTTATGAAGGCTCAGAGCTAGGGTAGGTGGGCAGGAAAGGAGTGGCGAGACAAAGACAGCTCTTAGGGAAGATTAACATGAGGCAGCCTGTTAAGCTGCAGAAAGAGTGAGAGTGAATCGAAGGGTGCCGGGGACCAGCCCTGGCTGATCCAGGGTATTCGAAGGAGAGACGGCATAAGCGACCTATTTATTTAAATATTTATCAAAGATATAAAGAGTAATAGAATGAGGATAGCTCAGTGAGGAAATTCAGTGGAGAAAAGAGGCTGAAATAAGGATAGCTCAGTAGGAAAATCCAGTGAAGAAAAGAGGCTGAACAATTCAGCCAGAAGGTAAGAGAAAGAACGACATGGGGAGACAAGTTTTGGTGAACAAGGCCCGCACTTTATTTTCCAAAGTAGTTTTTATACTTTAAGTTGTGCATAGAGGATAATGGGGGAAGGAGTGGAGTCATGCAAGGACTACAGTTCCTGATCCTAATCGAAGCCAGGCTTTCAAACTTATCGTATGCAAAAGTTCAGGTGATTTACGTCATCTTCTGGCCAGGAGGCCTGTTAACATTTTAAGAAACTTATCTTTCTCTAAAGGTGATTATTCCAAAGTCAGGCACCAGCCTCCAAAAAAGCGTTGGACAAAGCTGCATTCCTATAGGGCAAAGGTGAGGTGGGCTCAATCAAGAAAAGAATTAACTCAAGGGTCCAAGATTACAAACATTGAGGCTACTACTTACATTTCTACACACCCATTATATCAATCAATACACTGCCAAGGACACAGTAGGTAAGGGGTATGGAGACTTAGCAGCAAACATTGGCCCAATAAGTGAAAAACCCTTCACCAATACAATTTCTAATCAATCTTTTAACTACTCAAAAGAATCTGTGTTTAGACAGTTTAGAACATCTCCTGCCTCTCACAGTTGGGAGGCTCTGAACAATCACATGTGGCTGGAAAAACCTATTCAGGCAGGCTAGAGGACTTCCAAAGGAGTTTGTAGGTTGAAACACTGTCACATCCAGGAATTGTTAACTGGAGCTGTAAGCTAACTCTTTTTTCAGAGAGAGGTGGTGGGGGACAGCCCCCTGTAAAGTCAGAGGTGTAGGTGAGAGCACAAAGCAGAAAGTAGGCAGACTCTGGTTTTGGGGGTAGATGCTCGAGAATTTCCAGGGGGACTCCTGAGGCTCGATCCTGCCTTTGCGTATGCCAAGCCTCCTTCCTCATGACCTTTGCCACGGGCGGAGCTCGCTCCTGCATCTCCCCCTTTTTTATTTCTTAAAACAGCCAGATGCAGCTCAGTCGCAAGCTTCTGAATGTTCTGCCGAAGAATCCTGACAATACAAGGAAGAATGATTATGAGAAGCAAAATTAAAGCACCAGCAGCTATGTATCCAAGGATATTAGACAGAATGTTTTTTCCTGAAATGAAGTTAGAGAAAGTGTGAAAAAAGTCATTAGCTGCTCCAGCGGTGGTAAAATCCAGTCAAGAGTGTTCCAGGGTCTGTATTTGATTATGAAGTTTCCCTAAGTCCAGGCCAATGTCAGAGCTATTCCAAACACCTGAGATATGATTTTTGATTTTTTCCCATTCATAATCTGTCTCGTTTACCTTTAAAGATGTCACGCATATCCATCGGTAATCAGTGTGGCATGACAGAGCCATTTTCACTTTTAAAGCCTGTAACTCAGTCCCAATATGCATTATTGCCTCTTCCAAGGCATCTACTCTCATCTCTAATTTCCTATCTATAGCTTCCTGTGTTGCTAGAGTTAGAGAAACATTTTTAGACATGGTATCAACATATTGGGCAGTATGCACTTGTTGAGTCAATGATATTGCTGCTGCAGTAACAGAAGTAATTGCTGCTATCAAAGCTGATATTCCTAAAATAAGTAAGCCCACAAATCGCCGTTGTCACATTAAATCTTGTAGTTGTTGTAACACGGCGAGGCCGTAATTGTCATACCAGTGGCTAGTCACTGTCACAGGTATCATGAGATATGGTGGGCGTTGTAACACCACAAAAGAGCAAACATTATATTGAGGGGTCAAACGAGATGAAAGCACACATTGTTCACAAGTTACTATATTAGGTCCACCAGTGAAAGTCATATGTACATTAGGTTTTCCAGAATCTTTGGTAAAGAGAAAAACTTCAGGGGAGGGTAGACAAGCCAAAACAGAATAAGTAGAATTATTTTCTGGTTGGAGTTTGCGCTGCAGCAGCCTCGTCAGTCTCGCTGGGATCTCGATGTTTATCTTGCCTCCCCTTCCGGCAGGCTCCTCTTTTGTGATCGAAGCAATGGGGGAACTGGATGTCTGGGGGTCTGCAACATGGCGAATCAGCCTGTCCCGGATCTAAATTGAAGAATCTGCATCCTGTGGAAAAATACAAGCACATCCTCGACCGCTAGTTAATAATGGGTCAGGACCCTTCCATTGTCCTGAGAGGAGGTCCTTCCATTTGACTAATGGTTTTGCATTCAATTACTCTGGGTACCAATGGCGAAGCATTGCAATAGTTCTGGCTGAAATCAGTATTTAAAATATTTATTACGAAAAAAAAAATAAATAAAAAATAAAATATTTATTACGAAAAGAGCATGTTGCAAGATTTGATGGGGAGAACTATACTTAAACTCCCCTTCTTTTAGTTTTTGAATTTGGATTTTTAATGTTTGATGCGCTCTTTCAACAATGACCTGTCCCTGGGGATTATAACGGATGACAGTATTATGTTTAATTCGAAACTTTATACAAAATTCCTGAAAAGACTTAGAAGTGTAAACAGGAGCATTGTCAGTTTTCAAAGCTTTTGGCAGGCCCAAATATGAAAAACAAGTAAAGAGATGTTGTATCACATCTTTAACTGCCTCTCCGGTACGAGCAGTTGCAATAATAAAGTGAGAAAAGGTATCTACAGTTACATGAACAAAGGACAGTTTTCCAAATGAAGAGACATGAGTTACATCCATTTGCCAGAGTACATTAGGTTTGAGACCGCGAGGATTAACTCCCATAGGTAGACTATTATAAACAGTGGGGCAGTGTAGGCAAGAACGCACTATCTCTCGGGCAGTCTCTCTGGGAATTTGGAATTGATATCTTAAAGCAGTAGCATATTGACGATGAAGTAAGTGAGAGGCTCTGGCCTCCTCAATCACAGTACCACTGTATTTCTGGTTAACAAGTCAGCCAAATCATTAAAGGCATTTTAAGGGCCGGGCAATCTGGAATGAGCCCGAATGTGTCCAATGAAAAATATTTTATTTCTTTTCCAAATATGTTGCTGTAATTTAGTTAACAAATGAAATATGGTAGTTTTATTTTCAGGCAAAACCGCAGTTTCAACGTGTGGAAACAACCTGACAATATACTGAGAATCAGAATAAAGGTTAAATTCCTCATCTGCAAACATAGCAAAAGCCTCTATGACTGCTGTTACTTCAGCTCTTTGGGCTGAAGTTTCCTGTGTTTCTAAAACCTTTTGGTGATTTTTAGTAACTATGGAGGCTTTACCGTTTGCTGCCCGTCAGTAAAGGCTATCTGAGCATTTGGAATAAGAGACTGTTTACATCTGACAGGAAAAATAACTGGATGTCTGGATATAAAATTCAGCAAAACATGCGAGGGTAAATGATGCAAAATTTTGACCAAAATAGTTTCCTATAGCAATCTGCCAATTTTCAAACATTAGAAGAGCATCAAGTTGTTCCTTATTATATGGAATTACAATTTCTGATGTCTCTTTACCAAATAATTCAATGCTCTGCTTTTTTCCTTTAATATCAAAGTAGCTGTCAATCCTGGATAAGAAGCCGCTACTTTTTTAGTTTGAGCGGGAAGATGGACCCACTCTAGGGGGCCATTTTGCTATAAAACCAATTTTTTGTCTGGTTACCCCAATTACACCTATGGGGGTTTTATGGCAAAGGAATTGTCAAGCAGTTGTCAATCTAATTTTTTTAATTTACATTTTAACAACATGAATTTAGAGATATGTTAATTTAAGTCTAATGTTTAGTTTAGGTCTCTGTATAAATTTAAATGATAAATGTATAACCTCCTTATCTCATTTTGATATACAGATATACCTAAATGCAAAATGTATTTATATATGTATTTATATATGGCAACAAGTATAAACTTATTGACATAATCAATATACTTGAATTAATCTTTATAATTAATACATTAATTAATATATATTACAGCAATCAACACGTACACAGCTAATACCAACCAACACAAACCAATGTACTGTAATAATACATGTCACTCATATATAATTATACAGTATATAGAACATATATCATCACAGCACATCAATCCATACCAATTAATATCAGCCACACACACATTATATTACTGCAATATATATTTAATTATACAGTATATATATAATATGCATATATGGCATACATATTAATTTATATACAAATTAATTAAGTATAGATCTATAAATAGAATTAGGTATACCTTTGTTATGTTTTATTTATACCTATACCTAATTAGGCAAACTGTAATCAGGCAAATATATTTATATTATGTATTTATAACAATATATAAAGTATTGTTAATTGTACCTCCTGTTGATAACTAAGAAATTGAGAAAACCCTTCTCTGAGTATCTCCTATTTGAGACAGCACGTCCCTCCCCCATAGGGTAAAGGGGAGCGTAGGAACTACATAGGGTTGGAAAGTTCCACAGGTATCCTCAAACTGCCAGTCTAACATTTTTGAACTTTTAACTACTGTGGGGGCTTGAGGGCAAATGAAACAAAATTTGACCCCTGAAATCTATCAGGGCAACTTGCCAATTATCACTATTTTGTAAAAGACTTGCAGTTGATCCTTATTGAGTGAAATTATTATATTTGCTACTTCTTTTCTAAAAAGTTCCACACTTCTTTTTTCCTCCTTTTATAATTAATTGTGCCACCAAGCTGGGATAAGATAAAACTATTTTTCTTGGGGTCATTGGTAGATGGAACCAATGGGCCTTTTTGTCACAAGCACCCTGTAGGTGTATGTTTTATGGCAAGAATAATTTAATCTCATCTTTTGGTAATATTAATCCTAATTAACTGATAATTTAAAGTCTCATCTACTTTAACAAGAGCCGACTCTGTCTCATTAGTCAACTTTCTCTTAGAACTGGAATTAGGATCGCTTTTTAAGCAATCAAATAAAGGCTTTAAATCTGCAGTAGTCAGTTTTAAATGTTGGCGTATCCAATTAATGTCCCCTAATAATTTTTGGAAATCATTTAAAGTTAGTAAACAATCTCTCTGCAGCTTCAAAGGGGCATTATCAGTTTTTAAAACTTTTGGCAGACCTAGATATGAGAAGCAAGTAAAGAGGTGTCACACAACATCTTTATAAGCTTCTCCAGTTATCGTTTTGTAACCTAAATCTGGTCTATAGCTTTTTAGATGACAAGCAACCATCTAATCTTTGCTTGGATACTTCCAGCAACAGGGAACTCACTATTCTTCAAGGTTTTAAACTCTCCCTCACCTTTTTCTCTACAGCACTCCCATGCTGTATACCACTTTCTCTAATCCCACCAACTCATTTTCAGTAGTATGTGTTGGCCAGGATCTGGGTCAGTCTTTCCCGGAAATGTTAAGAGATGTCTGTTCCTGGGTCTAATAGCCCTGACATTTTATTTTCTTGAATTAAAAAAAAAATGTAAAGGTCTAGAAGCTGTAATGTCCTGTACCCAAAAGGCTAGATCACTAGATCTAAACGCTCTGTGGCTCTTAGCTTAAGAAGTCAAGTTTTTTCCTGTCTGATAAGGTAAAAGCAAAAACTGTGTTATTCTTTGACCTTTATTAATTTGCACAGTTTTGGTAGGCGGCAAGATCAAAACTTTAATTTCTCCAATATAATCAGAATCTACTACATCATACACCACCGAAATTTCTTGAAAAGAAAGCGAGCTACGCCCTAGCACAAGTCCTACAATGCCCTCAGGTAGGGGGCCAGCCACTCCCATTGGAATCGGAGCAACCAGCACGTCAGGGGTTAATACTGTTGCTAAATCCCCTTACCATTCTGCTTGGTCATAAGAGAAACACTTTTTATTTGTAGAATCCTTTTCTATTACGATTATTTTTCTTTCCTTTTTTCTTTTTCACTTTTTTCTTTTTTCTTTTTATTTTTCTCTCTCTCTCTCTCTCTTTTTTTTTTTTTTTTTTTGCTTGGGTGAGGCCCCCCTGAGGGGTTTTTCTGCAAGGAGCGGGCTCTGTATATTGTGTATTCTTTAAAAGCCCCTTTGTTTAAAAGAATTTTTTTTTAATCTTTTTAAGCCTTAGGCAATGCTCTGGGAGACTTTGGATGTAAACTGGGGGATTCCTAGGCCCTGGGAGGTGCAAGCGGAGGTGGGGTAGTCGCCTTAAATCAGAAATTGTTGGATAAATTTTTAAAGGTTTGTGTAGAGGGGGAGGGGGCTTGTCAGGGCGCCCGGCCGCAGCGTCCTGTAAGCCCTCTCCTTCCTCGGGAGGTAGAGCACAGTCTCCCTCCTTTCATTCGTCAATGGCAGAAAATATGATCTGCGCAGAAGGTGGAGACCCACTACCATCCACCGCTATAGCCTCTCCCATAGGCTATCCCACAGCCTCATGACGAGGATCCAGAACATTTTTAATCATATTTATAGGATAAGTTTTTAGTTGTTTTTTACCTTCACCCAAGTATCTAAATTAACAGTAGCCTCTTTAACAGTTTCAAGATTACTTGTATAAAGAGTTGCCATTCTTAGATTCAGTGTTACCCATGCCAGAAAATTAAGTATAATAGAAGATAAAGCTTTTAGCTTTTAAAAGATCAGGCTTTTCTTTGGCCTTTTAACTTCAGAAACCGTTTTCTCTCTCTAAGTCTAACTCTTTAACACTTTCAACACTTCCCACTCCTCTCGCCCTGTCTACTCTACAGGGGGGTCCGCGGCACCCTGAGTGGGGTCCTAGCCGTCCCGAACGCTGGAAGAACAATAGGGCTGATGACCCAGATTGTTCCGAGGGAGGAACAGTAGGCTGATGACCCAAACTGTTCCGAGGGAGGAGCAGTAGGGCTGATGACCCAAACTGTTCTGAGGGGGAACAAGAGGGCTGATGACCCAGATTGTTCCGAGAAGGGGGGGCAATAGGGCTGATGACCCTAATTGCTGGGAGTTTACCTTCGAATAGCCTGTCTTGGGCACCACCTGCCGGGGACCAGCCCCGGCTGATCCAGGGTATTCGAAGGAGAGACGGCATAAACGACCTATTTATTTAAATATTTATCAAAGATATAAAGAGTAATAGAATGAGGATAGCTCAGTGAGGAAATTCAGTGGAGAAAAGAGGCTGAAATAAGGATAGCTCAGTAGGAAAATTCAGTGAAGAAAAGAGGCTGAACAATTCAGCCAGAAAGTAAGAGAAAGAACGACATGGGGAGACAAGTTTTGGTGAACAAGGCCCGCACTTTATTTTCCAAAGTAGTTTTTAGACCTTAAGTTGTGCATAGAGGATAATGGGGGAAGGGGTGGAGTCATGCAAGGACAGCAGTTCCTGGTTCTAATCGAAGCCAGGCTTTCAAACTTATCATATGCAAAAGTTCACGTGATTTACATCATCTTCTGGCCAGGAGGCCTGTTAACATTTTAAGAAACTTATCTTTCTCTAAAGGTGATTATTCCAAAGTCAGGCACCAGCCTCCAAAAAAGCACTGGACAAAGCTGCATTGCTATAGGGCAAAGGTGAGGTGGGCTCAATCAAGAAAAGAATTAACTCAAGGGTCCAAAGTTACAAACACTGAGGCTACTACTTACATTTCTACACACCCATTATATCAATCAATACACTGCCAAGGACACAGTAGGTAAGGGGTATGGAGACTTAGCAGCAAACATTGGCCCAATAAGTGAAAAACCCTTCACCAATACAATTTCTAATCAATCTTTTAACTACTCAAAAGAATCTGTGTTTAGACAGTTTAGAACATCTCCTGCGTCTCACAGTTGGGAGGCTCTTAACAATCAATCAATCACATGTGGCCGGAAAAACCTATTCAGGCAGGCTAGAGGACTTCCAAAGGAGTTTGTAGGTTGAAACACTGTCACATCCAGGAATTGTTAACTGGAGCTGTAAGCTAACTCTTTTTCAGAGAGAGGTGGTGGGGGACAGCCCCCCGTAAAGTCAGAGGTGTAGGTGAGAGCACAAAGCAGAAAGTAGGCAGACTCTGGTTTTGGGGGTAGATGCTCGAGAATTTCCAGGGGGACTCCTGAGGCTTGATCCCGCCTTTGCGTATGCCAAGCCTCCTTCCTCATGACCTTTGCCACGGGCAGAGCTCGCTCCCCGCAGAAGGGCCTACTGGGGCATGCGGAGGGAACTCTGAGCATTTCCTCTGTGGCAGGTGTTGAGCACTTAGCATATATTATGACGTGTAATCCTCCCAAGAGCCCTGGGAGATTTGCGTCATTAGCCTCCCCGTTTCACAGATGACTAAAGCAAGGTTAAGGAGTCTCCCCAAGGTTACCTGGCTTAACACCAGCAGAGCTCGGTCCTCGCCTCAGCAACACATGTACTCAAGTTGGAACAATACATAGAAGATGAGCGTGGTCCCTGCACAAGGATGGCATGCAAACTGGCGAAGTGCTCCACAGTTTAAACAAACGAGCAAAAAATAAAAGCAGCAGCAAAGAACAAAAACAGACAAAAAAAATGAACAGAGCTCAGATTTGGAACCCGCAGAGCCCACCCCCCGAGCAGCAGCAAAGAACAAAAACAGACAAACAAAAATGAACAGAGCTCAGATTTGGAACCCGCAGAGCCCACCCCCCGAGCTCACTCTCTAACCCCTATGCTATGTCACCGTTGTACTGATGACCTAGAAAAATCCAGGCTGACTAAGTCTGAGACAATCACCTCATCTGGCATATCCAGCAAGGCGGAGTGTGGAGAAAAGTATGTAGGACTTTGCCCAGGAAGATGCCTGAGTATTCAGGACATCCGATGCCTCTAAACAAAGAGTTGGGAATTGTTGTGTAAGTTAGCTTATGATTGCTTTTGATTGCTTGTTTCACCATGCCACTTGGCTTGTGGGATCTTGGTTCCCCAACCAGAGACTGAACCCAAGCCACAACGGTGAAGGCATCAGGAGCACTGAGTCCCAACCACGGAACCACAAGGGAATTTCCAGCTTTTGGTTGTAATGGGAGGGGCCGACATCAAACTTTTGATTGCTGAGGCATCCACTTCAAAGACATCCATCTCTAACAAGCACATTGTGGGCTACAAAATCAGATAAAGGGTCAGGCCACTCCACCCGTGGAGTTCCCCTTTCAGAACGCTCTGGGTAACCTAGCCAACTGACCACTTGAGTGACCCCAATTTTCCCTTCCCTGCTTTATTTCTTTTGTGTTTTAAGTTCACCCAAACCCATGGAATCCCAGGTAACCTCACCCTCACCCCAGTAAAGGCAGAGCCCCAGGTCTGAGTTCGCTGTCTGAGGCCTCGGTGTGTGGCCACTGCAGTGTCATGGACCCTCCAGGACCGTGAGTAGCAAACTTGTCTTTTCAAAGTTCCCTGATGGTTGCTGCCGAGGTGCATAGGAAGAGTCACAATAGCTGGTCCAGCCTCCACACTGGCTTCAACTGGGGAAGACTCAGTGGTGCTCCCAGGAGGAGTGCAACCCAGGGGAGTGCCTGCAGGCGTTCCTAGCTCAGAGCATCAACAGACTGAGACTCACACGAAACAGAGATACAGACCCAGAACTGGAGAAGTATGGAGAGTCTCATGCCTGGATTGTGGAGAGAGCCTTTAGTAATGGGTACGTGGTGGAGACTATTTTTCAAGTCCCAGGGAAGCCAGGGAGACAGGCTCCACAGAGAAATAACACCAGCATTACCAAGACTAAGCAAGTCCATCGCATGCCGCCTGCAAGTGTGGGTTTCCCAGGTGGCTCAGAGGTAGAGAACCTGCCTGCCAATGCAGGAGCCACAGGAGACCCAGGTTCAATTCCAGAGCAGGGAAGATCCTCTGGAGGACGAAATGGCCACCCACTCCACTCTTCTGTCCGGGATGCTCCCATGGACAGAGGAGCCCGGCAAGCTGCAGTCTATGGGGTCCCAGAGAGTCAGACACAAGGGAAGCAACTGAGCATTTTCCTTGCAAGGGAGGATATGGACCCTTTCCTGCCACACCTGAAGTCCAGGTACACCTGAAGGCTTAGGGGTAGGGTGGGGAGGAAGTACTTCTAAAAGGACATGGAAACTTCCCTCCAGCCTTTGGGTGTGCCTGCAGGTGCAAACTACAGATTTAGTTTGTGAATCTGGTTGGGCCAAGCCCTAAAGGGATTTCATCAGAAGCAGGCAGAATCCTGTCTGAAGGAGCAACAGCCTGTGGTATAAGAGCTGGCAGGCAGCAAGCATCCTGTGAGGCTGGCCAAACACTGCAATGTGCATGGAACCGCTGCAGGAAGAGATGGGAGTGTATATGCGGGAGAGAAATAGCAGGGGTCAGGCCATCATGAGAGGAGACTGGAAATGAGGTCAATGACAAAGCAACATTTGTACCTCGTGAGAATGTAGGGAAACCTGCCAAATACACAGATCTATGCTGTTTAGTGTTCAGAGTCTGGAAGGTTGGAATCCAGGGTGGAATCAGTTATTGAGAGAAGAGACCTTTGCAACAGGGACACCAGTGAGGGGCGCTGGTGACGTGGTGATGGTGACGGTGGGTCCAAGTGAGGCTCTGCCAAGTGAGAGCACCTGTTATGAATTCACAGAGAATCCTTACAAGGAGCCTTCTGGCTGTGGAACTGAGCCATCTCTTGAAGAAATCACAGGTTACGGGAAGAACCTGGCCTGTTGAGCTGGATTAGGTAAGGACATCTTGGTTAGGAGAGGCAAAGTTTATTTTGGTGCATTAGTCAGCAGAAGCTAGGTTGTGCTGTGTAACAAGCAAGCCCAAAATCTCAGTGACTTTACACCTGAAAGTTTACTTCTTACTCATGCAAAGTCTAACCCTGGGGGAGGACTCTGTCCCATTCACTTATGGACCTGGCATCTGGGATGTCACCAGTTCCTAAATAAGGGCAAGAAAGTGTAAGTCTCTTGAGCTTCCAGTGGGAAGTGACATCACATTGACTGGTCAGAACTAGTCACATGGCCTCACCAAATGCAAGAGGAGCTAGGAGATGCTGAGGAGCAGACGGAAGGTCTGGTGAGTATCCCTGTCCCTGCTGCACTTAGCAGAGCTGGCATTTGTCATTCAGTGAAATCTCTTGACCCTTGGAGAGCAGTAACTGAAAGCTAAAGGAGTTATTTTCCTGAAAATTTTGCAAGGCATGGAGGGTTAGCCTTGTTGCTTGGACACCCCTCTACACAAGATTCACACCTGTGGTGGGGGGTGCGGGTGGGGATGAACACTCTCCCCCAGAGACAAGTGCATATGATGGAATGCAGGGTGCCAGGAGCACAGGCACCATGGTCCCCAGAAGAATGCTGCCAGGCTTCTCAGGGCAGAGGCATAGCATGGCACCAGCAGAAGGTGTACACGTGGGTAACACCTTGTTAGAGTCCCCGCTTGGCTGCATTGTGACTGGGGGACTGTTTCAGGAGACTCAGATCCTTCATAAAGCATGTGCAGGACAAGAGCTGGAGAAAGTGACCTCCTGTTGAGTCGATAAGGCTGGTGACACTCCAATCACCTTGTGCCCGTATGGCACACAGGGAAACAGATTTGAGGAAGTTCACTGACTTTTCAAGGTCACCTGGTTAATGAATGGCAGAGCCTGTTGATCTCCTGGCAGGATTTGAAAGCATGAGATGCACTGCTTGGAAGGCATGAGATGCGTGGGAAAGATGGTGAGCTGGAACCAGGATCCTGGGTCCTGGTTACAGGCCTTGCCATGGCCCTGCTAAGTGGCTCTGGGCACATTTCCTATCTCAGGGCCTTGGAAACCTGGCATTAGAACATGGCCTGCTTCCTCCTCTTCTAGGCCTTCTTGACAAGCTCCTTCACAGGTTGGGGTGTCACTGGACCACTGGGAATGGAAGGATGCTACTGCGTTAGAGCCTGGTGGGGCCCGTCCGCTGTTCCAGCCTGGCCAGCCCCCAGAAGCCACCAGCCTCGGCCCTGGTGTGGGACAGTAGAGGTCAGGGGTCAGAGGCAGCCCGGGCTGCCCCTTCCCTGGGGCCTTGTGTCCACGCCGGTATATCCCTGCCCTGCCGTAGGCCAGACCCCCATCCTGAGTCCTGACAAACAGCCTGATGAGTGAGGGCAGGGAGGCAGCTAGTGGGGGAGAGAGAGTGGAGCCAGGGGGAGGCAGAGGAGAGTCAGGAGGGAGTTTGTGGCCGGATCTCAAGAGTTCTGAGTCCTCTACAGAGGGTCAGTCTAGCTGACCTCTGTCCTTGTCACTGAGCTCCCCCAGAAACTGGACCTCCAACCTTCATGCTGGGATGCAGCTCCCCTCTCCAGCACCCAATTGGCTCAGCAATAAAGAATCCACCTGCAATACAAGAGACACAACAGATTCAGGTTCGATCCCTGGGTCCGGAAGATCCCTTGGAAAAGGAAATGGCAATCCATTCCAGTATTCTTGCCTGGGAAATTCCATGGACAGAGGAGCCTGGTGGGTTACAGTCCGTGGGATCACAAAGGGTCAGACAAAACCGAGCTACTCAACACACACACACACACTCCAGCACCCACGCCTCCCCTCCGTTCCTTCCCATCCCTGGCCTGGGACTTCCCTGGTGGTCCAGCGGTTTAGACTGCACTTCCAATGCAAGGGGCATGGGCTCAGTCCTGCTTGGGGAAGATCCCACATGTTGCGTGGCATGGCCGTCCCCAAAAAGAAATCCACCACCCATCACTGACCTGCATCTTCCCAGTCCTGAGCACAAGTGCATCCTTGGCAGTAAGCCTCCCTCATGCCTGGAACCGGGCACTGCCAGCTTCGTGCTGGCCCCTGACACTGAGCCGCCTCCATCACCCCTGACGCTCAGCACCTCCCACGTCCAACAGTGAGCGTCTCCCTGTCCCCCATCCTTACTCTATCTCCCACACATTGCCTTGCCTTGACTCTGGGCCCTCCCTGTCCTACCCTCTTACCGCTCTGTAGCCTTGGCTCCTCTGGTCGGGTTCATCCAGAAGTTCCTGGATGAACTGACATTCCAGAATGAGCTCATTCAACCACACGTCCCAGACTCCTGAGTCCCTGCATGTATACCCTTTCCCTTCCACCCTACATTCCTCCTTCTCCTGTGTCCCTCACCTTGACTCAGCCCATGGAGCCGCCAAAATTTCAGAAGATTCCAGCACCCAGTAGGGCTATGTTCACCAGGCTGCCAGGGTTACCTTCCCTGGACAATGTGCTGTAACTCCCATCCCCCACAGAGATAGAAGGGTAACTGCCTCCAAGGATTACGATGCCCAAGGTGTAACATTCTCCTTGTGGATTTTTTTTCACTTCTCAGTCTGAAATCCCACCCTGGACAGCAAACAATTGAGCATCCAATCTCAGGCTCCTTTCTCTATGTCTGGGCACAGAGAGGGAAGAAGACGGATGGACAAATTGAGAGAGTAGCGTTGACCCACATACGCTACCGTGTGATAGCTGGTGGGAAGCTGCTGTTTAACAGGGAGCTCAGCTTGGTGCTCTGTGATATCAGACCTTGAGGGGTGGGATAGGGTGGGGGTGGGAGGGAAGCTCAAGAAAGAGGGGATATATGTATACATATAGCTTATTCACTGCATTGTACAGCATAAATGGACACAACATTGTAAAGCAATTGCATTCCAATTAAAAAAAAAAATGTTGGGTCAAAGTAGATTAAAAAAAAAAAATTAGGGAACACTTTGGGATGACTGAAAAAAATCTCGGGCTCCATTCTTGGGTCAGTTTTCATCTTAGACTCCACCCGCCCCCACGTCTCAGGGTTCCTCCTCTGAACTGATTCCCTGCCTCCATCTCCGCCTTCGGTTGGGTGTGCCCTACCCCATTCTCACACCCACTAATGGAAAAGGAAATGCTTCTCTAGTAAAGAAAAGTCAGCACGGCTGACCAAAGAAGTTCCCTTTCCACTTTCTAACATCAAACACTGAGATCTTTATTTCAACCCTTCCCTTACTGTGGAGGCCTAGAGATCTGAGACCGCTAACGGCACTGCTAACAGCATATTAAAAAGCAAAGACATCACTTTGCTGACAAAGGTCTGTATAGTCAAAGCTATGGTTTTTCCGATAGTCATATTTATGTGAGAGTTGGACCATAAAGAAGCCTGAGCACCGAAGAATTGATGCTTTCTAACTGTGCTGTTGGAGAAGACCCTTGAGAGTCCCTTGGACTGCAAGGAGATCCAACCAGTCTATCCTAAAGGAAATAAACCCTGAATATTCATTGAAAGGACTGATGCTGAAGCTGAAGCTCCAATACTTTCACCACCTGATGTGAAGAGCAGACTCATTAGAAAAGACCCTGATGCTGGGAAAGATTGAAGGCAGGAGGAGAAGGGGAGGACAGAGGATGAGATGGTTGGATGTCATCACTGACTCAGTGACACGAGTTTGAGCAAACTCTGGGAGATGGTGAAGGACAGGGAAGCCTGGTGTGCTATAGTCTATGGGGTTGAAAAACAGTCAGACATGACTGAGCCACTGAACAACAGCTGGGCCCTGAAAATACTTTGCCACATGGCATCACAGGCTTCCTCTGTCACCTGATAAACTGGAGAATGGTTTCTCTTTGTTTTCAGTACCTTTTTTTTTTTTTCCTGTGGGACCAACATTCACTTTCTCTGGATGCCATAAGCCTCATATTTGCTAATTGAAGGGTGGAGAATGTTTGCAGAATTTTTGAGTGATTTCCAGCTCTGATGATCTGAGATTTGCCTGTAAATCATGAAAGTGAGCCTGAGGCCCAGGAGACATCAGGCTTTCAGGAAATCGAGACTATAAACTTGACTTTCAGTCCAATAAGCTGACGCCACCAGGCAGAGGTTCTTAGCGGTGAGCAGACCAGGCTGACTTCTTTAAAAAACCACACTGGAAGAAGAACAGGAAGAAGAAAAGAAAATAAACATTCACTGAATACCACTTCTATGCCAAAGGATATTCAGGGGTGTATATGTATTATCCCATAGCTTTTTTTAAACACTGAGATTTTATTTACACATTAGTAGTATTCAACTCTTTAAACTGTAGAGTTCAGTGGTTTTAGTATATTTATAAAGTTGCTCAACAATTACCATTATTTAATTCCGGAATGTTTTTGTGCCTCCAAAAAATCACTCCACATTCAATAATACATACACTCTCTGTTCCCAGCTCTTGGCAACCACTAATCTATTTTCTGTCTCTATTGATTTTTCCCTTCTGGACATTTCACATGCAATCTGGAGCATTTTTTAATGGGCTTCTTTCACTCAGCATAATATTTTCCAGATTTATCTATGCTGTAACAGCTATCAGTACTTTATTCCTTTTTATGGCTAAATACTAACTATTGAATGGATAGACTACATTTTGTTTCCTCAACTGGTGGACATTTGGTTTGTTTCTACTTTCTGGCTAATGTGAATGATGACTCTATCAACATTTGTGTACAAGTTTCTGTTTTGAAGCATATGTTTTCAATTCTCTTGGTTAGTTTCCCTGAGTAGAAAACTGCAGGGTAATATGTTAACTCTATGTCTGATTTTTGAGAAAGTGCCAAACTGTTTTCTAAAGTAGCCGCGCCATTTTACCAGCAATATACGAGGGTTCCGGTTTCTCCATATTCTCACCAACACTGGCAGTCATCTGCTTTTTTGATTGTGGCCATCCTTGTGTGTCCAAAGTGATACATCATTTTGGTTTTGATTTGCATTTCTCTAATGACTAATGGTGTTGAGCATGTTTTAATGAGCTCGTTGAATTGTTATATGTTTCTTTTTACATCTTTGAAAGTCATGCTCTTCTAATCCATCCTGCCAAACTCAGCCTTTTACAGTGTTCAATCATCTGCATTTAATGTAATTACTGATGAGACATGATTTAAATATGCCATGTAGTTATTTGTTTTATATATGTTTTACATCTTTTTTATTCTATTCCTCCATACTTTCTTTTAAGTGGATTTTTTTCTAGTGCACCTTTCTTGTCTTTTTTATTTTTTTTTTTCCTTTTCACTATTCTTTTAAACATTTATTTTCTGCCAGGCTCTTCTGTTCATGCGATTCTCCAGGCAAGAATACTGGAGTGGGTTGCCATTCCCTTCTCCAGAGGATCTTCCTGACCCAGGGATTGAACCCAGGCCCCATTTGGTTAAGTGATTTACACAAGATGTTCATCAGGCAGTGTGAGGCACTAGATTCAAACCCGAAGCCATGCTCTTTCCTGAAACTTTCATGGGTGTTCTTCTTCCATGCTCACTGGGAATCCTGGTTTAACCCAGCATAGAAGCCCTCCCTACCAAGTTTGAGAATGAAACTCCTCGTTGGTGGCAGGTACCTGGAAGAAGGTAGTTAAAGTCAAAGCTGATTCTAAGGAATCTCAAGAATGGAGGAAGGAAGGCTTGGGCCATGTATGATAAGTAGGGGACAGTTATCTTTGTGTAATTGGGAGGGGAATTACGGAATTAAGGATGAGGGAAACTTCAAGGACATCGCAAGTGACTCCAGCCCATTTCATTTTAATGTTTATTTATTTATTTGGCTGTGTTAGGTCTTGGCTGCTCCGTGTGGCATCTGTACTACAGTGGGCTGGCTCTTGAGTTGTGGCCCGTGGGCTTAGCTGCCCCATGCATGGCCTGTGGGATCCTATTTCCCCAACTAGGGATCAAACCCACATCCCCTGCATTGAAAGATGAATTCTCAACCACTGGACCACCAGGGAAATCCTCCAGCCCACTTTAAAAGCCATCATCTGTGAGACCCTCACTACAGATACCTGGCCCGATGACAAGCACTTGAGCTATACTAGGTCTGTGAAACAGCACAAGGGATCTTAAAGTGGCAAAGGATTCCAGAGTCTAAGGCCTTTATTTCTAGGATCAACCGAACTGTCTTTACTGAGTCCCTTCCGTACAGTCCTTGACAGATGGTCACCTTCAATGATGGGGGGCTGACTACCTTTCAGGGCAACACACTCTATCTCCAGGCTCCTCTGCTTGTCAGATTAACAGCCCAGCTCAGCAGGGCAGTGTCTTTAGCGCCTAGAGGTTTAGTTCTTGACCTCACCCTTCTGATCTGTGTGACTTTGCCAAGTCACTTCCTTTATCTGAACCCATTTGCTCATCTGAAATACGGCGACAGGAATGCCTGCTTGGCAAGGCTGTTGGAGGACAGATAACATAAAGCAATTCAGCGTACTTGGCGGAAGGCTCAGTAACAGCAGTGACTGCTGAAGTTCTTCCGTATGAGGGACTGAAGTCTGTGTCTTGGCCGTTTCCACCCATTCTTCCTAAATCTGTTTGTTCAGTTCACTCTCTCATTCCCCCAGCTCACACTTTCAGACCATCATATAAGCAATTACTTTGCTTCTTTTTCTTTATGCTGAGTTACTCTACTATTGAAACTGCTACCCAGACATACAGTCTTGGCTCCTTCCATCACCCTCTTTCCTCTCCTTAAGAGATAAGACCTACTATCCCTCACACTCACAGTGTAGGAAGGTCTAAAGGCTCTGCTGACAAGCAGAGAAAGAAAAGTGAGTCTCTTACCCACTCATTCCAAAGCTTGTTCCTCTAGTAGTGCAGTCCAAGGCACCTTCACTTTTCTCCTGCTTATGTCACGTGGTAGACTACCCAAGTCCTGTTGTTTGCACTTAAATCTGTGAAGTACAAGGTCAGTATCTTTCCCACCCCTGTAAAAATACATCTTGTTAGAGTTAGCATATGTCCCAGGCTGTTGGGGTCCTGATTTTTCACATCCACCTCAAAGCCTATTAGTGGGCAAATAGAGTGGGAATAAATCCAACTATATCATCTGACTTCTCCCCAGTCTCTCCATAGCCTTCCACTCACCGACTGCAGGTGTCCTGGGTAGATGAGCAACCAAGGCTATTTCAACAAGATGCAAGACCAGAAGATGCTGAATTTAAGTCCACGAGTATGCATTGGTCACCTTGTATGTAGCAGGCACTTGCAGACCCCCAGCTCACGTGACCCTCAAAACAGCCCTCAGTAGAGGACATCTTAAACCCATTGACAGATGGGAGTCCACAAAGTCAAGGGATGGGCAAAAAAATCATGCAGCTGTAGGGCTGGGGGACACATCTGGGTTTATGTGACTGCAGAAGCTTTTCCCTGTATTGTCCATGTTCCTCATTTTGCTAGTGGGGTTTATGAGTATTTTCCAAACTTCAAAGTGAGTAGGAATCAACTGGAAAATTTGTTAAAAATAACATCCACCCTCACTCCCCAAATTTTAATTCACCAGGTCCATAGTGAGGTTTGGACACTGATTGACACATGCACACTGCTACATATGAAATAGGTAACTACGAAGGACTTACCATACAGCACAGGGAACTCTACTCAGTACTCTGTAGTGGCCTATGTAGAAAAAGAATCTTTAAAAAAGTGGATATATGTATACACATAACTGATTCACAGTGCTAGACAACAGGAACTAACACAACATTGTAAGCTAACTACACTCCAATAAAAAAAAAAAAAAGAAGTGCTAGATAATTCTGTGGCTAGTGGTTCACATGCAGCAGCCTGTCCCAGCTTTTTCATTTTCACTTACCACTCAGTCGCGTCTGACTCTTTGCAGCCCCAAGGACAATAGCCTGCCAAGCTCTTCTGTCCGTGGAATTTTTCCAGCCAAGAATACTGGAGTGGATTGTCATTTCCTACTCCAGGGGATCTTCCTGACCCAGAGATCAAACCTGTGTTTCTTACATTGCCTGCATTGGCAGGTGAGTTCTTTACCGCTACTGCCACAATACTGGTTCTCAAAGCCAATTCTCTAGCACTGCCTGGTGGCACTTAGGGCTTCCCTAGGGGCTCAGATGGTAAAGAATCTGCCTGCAATACAGGGGACCTGCGTTTGATCCCTGGGTCGGGAAGTTCCCTTGGAGAAGGAAATGGCAACACTGCAGTATTCTTGCCTGGGAAATCCCATGGACAGAAGAGCCTGGCGGGCTACAGTCCATGGGGTCACAGTGGACTTGTGGCATTTGGGCTGCTTCCTGCCCCGGGGTCAGCACAAATATCGGGGCCAGCCAGCCTCTCCTGGAGGGGGATAGAGGGACCGTCAGAACCCTCCTCAATCACTGTCTCTTGTTTCCTCCATGGGATTTTTCTGCCTGGACTCTAAACACTGCCTCTTTCTGTGATTCTTTGATTCGCTCTCCAGATCTGGCCAGAGAAAATGGGAAAACCCAGGCATGGATGTTGCAATAGCATATTATTTAACATGACTGGAGTGCTCCCTGCACCCTGAAATCGCCCACGACAGAAAATGAGACATTCCTGGGCCTCCTGCCAGGCCTTGTCCTCAACCCCGAGCATTTACGTGAGAAGCAAGCGGCTCTTTGCCCTCCCTGGCCCAACTAGCTGCTTCCTTCTCATCCCTGCCCCACAGCACCAAGATGCTGAGGCTTCAAACGTTAGCATTTCAAGAAAGTTGCTTCATAGGCTGGCATCTCATGCACTTCCCTATCTTCACCTGCTATCCTGCAGGCTTGTTCCTTAAAGGAACCCCTTTTGGTCACAAGATAAAAAGAGAAAACTGCTTCTTCCTTCCTTTCTGGATATGAGTAATGATTGACTTTTTCTCGTGGTCACTATGTGGTGATGGTTTCTGAGGAAAGGATCTAAATTTATTAAATTCCTGAGCTTTCTGACTGCATCCTGTGTACTCTCTACGGCAGAAAAATTTCAGAGGGACTGGGTTAAAGTGCCTGTGTGACTCTGAACAAGATACCTAACCCCTCTGAGATCCATTTCCTTTATCAGTAAAATCCATGTTTTACCAAGAGTCCTGTCTCTTGGTTAAGAGAGCTGAATGAACTGGTTGTTCAAAGGGCTCAGCAAAGTTGCTGGTGCGTAGTAGGGGCTCTGTGTACCCTTGTTCATTGTCATCATTCTGTACATCTTGCTATACAGTGAGGTCCCCAGAGAAGCAGCATCTGCATCACCTGAGATCCTGTTAGAAATGCAAGAGTTCAGGCTTCCCGGGTGGCTCAGTGGTAAAGAATCCACCTGCCAATGCAGGAGACACAGGTTTGATCCCTGGTCGGGAAAGATCCCGCATGCCGCAGGGCAACTAAGCCCATGTGCCACCATTACTGAATCAGTGCTCTAGGGCCTGGGAAGCGCAACTACTGAGTCCGTGCACCGAAAATATTGAAGCTTGCAAGACCTAGAGTCTGTGTTCCACAACAAGAGAAGTCCCCACAATGAGAAGCCCGAGCACTGCAACCAGAGAGTATCCCCGACTTGTGGCAACAAGAGAAAAGCCTGTGCAGCAACAAAGACCCAAAACAATCAAAAATAAACAAATAAAATTATTTTTTTAATAAATGCAAGATCTTACGCCCCACCTCTGACCTATCCAATCAGAATTTGCGTTTAACATTATTTTCCTGGGGATTCGAATTATATTAAACTTTGAGAAGCGGTGCTGAACTCATTATGCAGCAAGGTGGAGAGCCTGGGAGTGGGTACAGCAACAGCTTTCTATCCAACTCTTTCATTTTTTTTTTTTTTTTTTGGACTGCTCACCATCTCTCCCAAAGGGTGCCTAATTCATCTTGCATCTTCCTGGGGTAGTGATCTCACTTAAAAAGAACTGTGGTCTCATCACTCTCTTGTGAATTGAGGACTTCCTGTTGCCTAAAAGATAAAGGACTAAACTCCTTGGAATGGCATCCGAGAACTTTCCCAGTCTTGCTCTGGCCGTCATAGACAATGTCCGCCCTTTTCCAAAGGCAGTCCTCATTTGCAGGTCTCAACTTTTAATTCCAGAAATGATTGCTTCCCCAAGGGGCCCTGTCCTTTCATCACCTTTTCCAGCTTAGACTCTAGCTCTACTTTCTGGAATGTTCTCTGTCTCCCAAACCCTGCTCAGCCTTTAAGGCTCAGCTTCATTGCCATTGTCAGAATACGTACAGATCGAGCTATTGATGGATGAGCATCTCAGAGTCAAGAACTTGGCTTCTTCCTTGGCCCACCAACAACTCCCCAGATCTCTTTGGATAAGTTACCTGAACTTTGAATTTTGGGTATTCCCATCAAGCCTACCTGGGTAAAGGAGACAATAAAAGTCTCAACTTCAAAGTACTGTTATGAGGATTCTTTGGGGTTATTGCGTTTAGCACAGTGACTGTCAATGAGTGACAGAATTTAGCCAAACTCACTATAGAGTAAATCTACGTCAATGTAAATTCCATAGACAGCAGCACCTGTGTTTGTGCCATTCAGCATTTTCATCCCAATATCTGGTCCAGTTTCTGATACACAGCATATTCTCAAATAAATATTTGGTAAATAAATGAATGCCTAAAAAGTGTTACAGAAGTCATAAAGCGCTGTGCAAATAAAAGCTTACTATATTGTTTGGTTTTATTTTAAAGATCAGAGTTTAGATGCCCTGAGGGAGAAACTGAGATCATAAATGTATTACTATTGCAATTGCTGACTTATCGCTGACTGCCAGCCCCACGGGAGCCAGCTATGACTTCCTCATACATGATTCAAAGAATATACGCTGTGGGTTTTTTCTCCCATTATTTCAACACTTGTCCAGTCTGTTTACCATCACCATAACAACCTGCACCCCCATACCTAATAACATAATTTTGAGCCACACTTTTCTCTAGAGCTTCTGGCATCACCAAATAGGCTGTAAAAACTCCTACACTTAGTCCATGTTCCACTTCTAGGAGTCTGTGTCTGTCCATGATTACCCATCAATCTCGGGACTTCCCCAGAAATCCAGTGGTTAAGACTCCATGCTTCCACTGGAGGGGGTGTGAGTTGATCTCTGGTCAGGGAACTAAGATCCCACATGGCCACACGTGGCCAAAAGGGAAAAAAAAGATCAACTCTCAATCTCAAAAATACTCGAAAGACTGAAAACATCTATGTGCTAATATATACAAAATAGATAACCAACAAGGACCTACTGTATAGCACAGGGAATTATAGTCAATATTTTGTAATAACCTATAAGGAAAAAACGAACATATATCAGAGTCTTGTATGTATGTATGTATATATAGGCTTCCCTGAATGGCTCAGCAGGTAAAAGCATCTGCCTGCAATGCAGGAGACACAAGTTCGATTCCTGGGTTGGGAAGATCCCTTAGAGAAGGAAATGGAAAACTACTCCAGTATTCTTGCCTGAAAAATCCCATGGACAGAGGAGTCTAGTGGGGTACAGTCTGAAGGACAGCAAAGAGTCGGATGTGACTGAGTGATTATATACATGTACACACATATGTATATGAACCGTTTTGCTGTACACCTGAAACTAACAAAGCGTCGTAAACCAGCTATACTCCAATTTTTAAAATGCCCAGGAGAGATATCTTTTCTAAGAAACAATACGAGAGGTCCTGGTAGGATACAGTCCAAACACCTGGCTATGAGATCTGGGAGAAGATGAGCTCCAAAATGGAGCTCTTAGTTAGGAGGTAAGGACCACAGAAAAGGTTCATTAGGCCATGGGGCCTGCACTTGCCCAGAATGACCATTATTACCTGTTTTCCAGGCCCTCTGAGCTGACTCTCACCCCTCACACTCTGCCTTCTTTGAAAGAAAGTGTTAGTCGTTCAGTCGTGTCTGACTCTTTGCAACCTCTTGGACTGTAGCCCACCAGGCTCCTCTGTCCATGGGATACTCCAGGCAAGAATACTGGAGTGGGTTGCCATTTTCTCCTCCAGGGGCTTCTGACCCAGGGATCGAACCCAGGTCTCCTGCATTAGAGGCAGATTCTTTATGATCTGAGCCACTGTGTCTCTTTCAATTGCAGGTACTCAGGCTAAAGAGGTTGGAGATGACCTCTAAGCTACATTTCATTAAATGGCAGGACTGTCTTCAGTTTCTGTTAAATGGTGGATTCTGAGTCAGTAGATTTATGCTTGGGCCTGAGATTCTGCATTCCTAATAATACAGGTAATTATTCATTTATAATTAATAAACTAATATTTATTATTAGGTAATAAAAAGTTTCTTGGTATGTGGGCCACAGTTTGAGTAACAAGGGGCTACTCCATCTTTGGACTATGGATCCCATCATTCTGGAACCTCAGAAATCCAGTCCTCAACTATATACTTAATATTTTTTTTCTTATCAGTTTGTTTGTTGGTTATATCTCTATAGAGCTGGAAAAGATCGATTATACATATGGAAAAATACATTAGAACTATGGAAAGTTTAATTCAGATTAGCAATTGACACCACAAATTAATAGATATTAAGTATTTTGGGTTTGTTTTTCAACTTTTTTTTTTCTTTTCTCCTCATCGTGTGGCATGTGGCATCTTAGTTTTCCAACCAGGCATTGTTCCTATGGCCTCTGTAATGGAAGCACAGAGTTTCTTAACCACTGGACCACCAGGAAAGTCTATTTATTGATTATTTAGGATGTAGAATAAAAAAGGAGTTCTAATTACAGAGCACACTGAATACTTACTATCTTAGTTTTTGAGATTTCTTAGTCCTTTTCAAGAAATAGAGTTTTGTTTTGTTTTTTTTTAAACACAGCTTATACAGTATTTTGTTTGTTATTCTTAAGTTCTTCTCTCTCTCTCTTTTTAAAGTCTGCAGTGGAGCTGGAAATCTGTATTTTTATAATAATAATTGTTATTCTATTTGGGAGGGGTCACTGCAGGGCATGTGGGATCTTAGTTCCCTGACCAGAGGTTGAACCTGTGCCCTCTGCAGTGTGAGAGTGGAGTCTTAACCACTGGACCACAGGGGAATTCCCAATTATCCTTCTCTTTTAATGCTGTTTTACTTCGAATATTGTGTTCATAATCTAAGGGATCTTCCTTTAGATAGCAAGTAGGATGAATGATGACTTGACTAACTGGCAATAAAGTTGATGATAGTTTACTAAAACAATAACAAAACATTTGTTGAGTATTTATTAGGGGCCAGGCACAATGTTATGTAAGTTACAAGAATTAATCTCATTGAGTCCTCAGAATAACCTCATGTAAAAACTATTATCAATTTCCACTGTAATAATAAGAAAATTGAGGCCAAGAAAAGTTAAGTAAACTTTCTCCTATTCCCTTAGGCTGGACATTTTTTTTTTTTAACTTAGAAAAGAAATTCAAGAACGTATTTTACTTAAAAAAATTCAGAAAGTACAAGAAATTCAAACACTCTTCGGACATCTGCCCAATCACCACAGACCCTTTTAAGAAACATTAATACACATTTAGAATTAACAAAACAATCTTGTTGTCTTTGTGGACAGATGGCCAGAATTATACATTTTGGAAAAGTAGCATACAATTATGGTAGGATCAGGCTTCCAAAAGCTGCCCCTGTTCTGAACTGAACCAATTTAAAACAAGACAAAAGAGCCAGAAATGCCTAATCTGGCTTGAGTGAGTGTTAGTCACTCAGTCGTGTCTGACTCTTGAGACTCCACGGGAGCCCACCAGGCTCCTCTGTCCATGGGATTCTCCAGGCAAGAATACTAGAGTGGGTTGCCATTCCCTTTTCCAGGGGATCTTCCTGACCCAGGGATCAAACCTGGGTCTCCTATATTTCAGGCAGATTCTTTACTGTGTGACCCATCAGGGAACATGGGTCTAATCTGACTTTTAGGGGCCAAACCAGTCTTTTCGGTATTTGCTTGTCTGGGTCTACAATGTTGTTCAACTGCTTATTTTTCATTTGACACTTTATATTAAAATAAGTAAAATCTTATCCACAGTTTAAAATAGACTAAACCTTCTTTCACAGATATGTTGAACTTGTATTGGGACAATTCTACCAAACAGAATTAAAAAAAAAAAAAAAGGATATTTGGAAAGCATTGCTTCAGCAAGTTATGCCAATATTCCAAATGTTAGCATATTTCATTTTGTGTAGACAATTATACTCACTGGTTATCACCAGTACTCCCATCAGCAAAGTCTTTAAGTACTGGGAGACTAGCCCAGCTCATGGTAGTGAATACAAGTTTTCCAAAATTCTAAATTTCACTCAGTTTTCCCCAGTTTCATTGAGATATAATTGATATATAGTGGCTTCCCTGGTGGCTCAGACGGTAAAGAATCTGCCTGTAATGCAGGAAACCCGGGTTCAATCCCTGAGTCAGGAAGATCCCTTGGAGAAGGGAATGGCAACACAGTATTGCTCTCCAAAATGGCAACTCCAATATTCTTGCCTGAAGAATTCCATGGACAGAGGAACCTGGTGGGCTACAGTTCATGGTGTTGCAAAGAGTCAGACACGACTGAATGACTAACACACAATTGACATATAACCTTGTAATAGTTTAAGTTGTACAAAATAATGGTTTCGTATATGCATATATTGTGAAATGATTACCACAAAATCTAGTTAACATCCATCACCTCACATAGTCACAAATACTTTTTTTGCTCATGATGAGAACTTTAAAGATGTACTCTTTCAGCAGATTTCAAGTACATCAGACAGTATTGCTGATGATACCCATCACTTCAGCTGAGTGCAGTTCAGTCACTTAGATGTGTCCGACTCTTTGCGACCCCATGGACTGCAGCATGCCAGCCTTCCTTGTCCATCACCAACTCCCAGAGCTTGCTCAAACTCATGTTCATTGAGTCAGTGATGCCATCCAACCATCTAATCCTCTGTCATCCCCTTCTCCTCCTGCCTTCAGTCTTTCCCAGCATCAGGGCCTTTTCCAATGAGTCAGTTCTTTGCATCAGGTGGACAAAGTATTGGAGTTTCAGCTACAGCATCAGTCCTTCCAGTGAATATTCAGGACTGATTTCCTTTAGGATTGACTGGTTGGATCTCCTTGCAGTCCAAGGGACTCTCAAGAGTCTTATCCAACACCGCAGTTCAAAAGGATAAATTCTTCAGTGCTCAGCTTTCTTTATGGTCCAACTCTCACATCCATACATGACTACTGGAAAAACCATAGCTTTGCCTAGACGGACATTTGTCAGCAAAGTAATGTCTCTGCTTTTTAATATGCTGTCTAGGTTGGTCATAACTTTTCTTCCAAGGAGCAAGTGTTCTTTTAATTTCATGGCTGCAGTCACCATCTGCAGTGATTTTGGAGCCCAAGAAAATAAAGTCTCTCACTGTTCCCATTGTTTCTCCACCTATTTGCCATGGAATGATGGGACTGGATGCCATGATCTTAGTTTTTTGACTGTTGAGTTTTAAACCAGCTTTTTCACTCTCCTCTTTCACATTCATCAAGAAGCTCTTTAGTTCTTCTTCACTTTCTGCCATAAGGGTGGCATCATCTGCATATCTGAGGTTACTGATATTTCTCCCAGCAATCTTGATTCCAGCTTGTGCTTCATCCAGCCCAGCATTTCACATGATGTACTCTGCATAGAAGTTAAATAGGCAGGGTGACAATACAGCCTTGACATACCCCTTTCCCCATTTGGGACCAGTCTGTTGTTCCATGTCCAGTTCTAACTGTTGCTTCTTGAATTGCATACAGATTTCTCAGGAGGCAGCTCAGGTGGTCTGCTATTCCCATCTCTTGAAGAATTTTCCACAGTATGTTGTGATCCACACAGTTAAAGGCTTTGGCATAGTCAATAAAGCAGAAGTAGATGTTTTTCTGGAACTCTCTTGCTTTTTCCATGATCCAACGAATGTTGGCAATTTGATCTCTGGTTCCTCTACCTTTTCTAAATCCAGCTTGAACATCTGGAAGTTCATGGTTCATGTACTGTTGAAGCTTGGCTTGGATAATTTTGAGCATTACTTTGCTAGCGTGTAAGATGAATGCCATTGTGTGGTAGTTTGAGCATTCTTTGGCATTGCCTTTATTTGGGATTGGAATGAAAACTGACCTTTTCCAGTCCTGTGGCCACTGTTGAGTTTTCCAAATTTGCTGGCATCTTGAGTGCAGCACTTTCACAGCATCATCTTTTAGGGTTTGCAATAGCTCAACTGGAATTCCCACCACTACATCCCCATAAGTTATCAATCTTAATCTTTTAAAAATTATTTGTTTATTTATTGACTGCCTTGAGTCTTCATCGCTGCATGCAGGCTTTCTGTAGTTGTGGTGAGTGGGGGCTACTCTTCATTTCAGTGTGAAGGCTTCTCATTGCAGTGGCTTCTCTTGTTGCACTTCACAGGCTCTGGAGTATGGGCTCAACAGTGGTGATTGTTGTTGCTTGGTCACTCAGTTGTGTCCAACTCTCTGTGACCCCACGGACTGTAGCCCACCAGGCTCCTCTTTCCATGGGATTTTCCAGGCAAGAATACTGGAGTGGGTTGCCATTTCCATACCCAGGGATTGAACCCCCATCTCCCATGTCTCCTGCATTGCAGGCAGGATTCTTTACCTGGGACACAGCCTTGGTTGCTCTGTGGCACATGAGATCTTCCTGGACCAGGGATCAAACCTATGTCCTCTGGATTGGCAGGCAGATTCTTAACCACTGAACCAACAGGGAAGTCCCAGTCTTATCAATCTTATACCTGTAATTTTGTATCTTTTGACTAGGGTCAACCAGAGACATTTTAACATTTGTTGTATAGCTACTATATGTCAGTCTGGGTACTAGGCATTTCAGCCAGCTTATTTGCTGTTATACGTTCGCATCCTCACTTTACAGATGAAGAACCTGAGTCCCAGAGAGATGTATGGGGTCTTTCAGTCCATGAGCTACAGAAGTGTGGGGCTGAGCTGCATCTGGGGATGCTCTGGCTGCCGTCAAAACCCACCCTCCCAACACCAGGACACAAGTGGGTGTTTGCTCTGTGTATCTACATTTCTGCTGCTACAAGTCAGTCTCCAGGATCTGAAAGTGGATTAGTACCCACTTGCTATAACCCACACAAGTGATGGGCGTTTCTTAAGAAACTGGGCTCCGTGCCATCTTTGTTAGAGTTATGGAAGATGCTCACAATAAATACAGACTTATAACCCCATCCAAGGTCATGACTGAGAATTCGCCAAGTTCTCTTTCCTTTCTGGGCACACAGATGGATTCTATTTCCCAGACCCCTGCGTGGGGCCACAAGACTAGTTCTGGCTGATTGGATGTGAGTGGAAGTGACGCAGTGACCTGTTTGTTGTGGCTCACACCCCACTTCATTCCCTTATTTGTGGAATGGACACAGAAGACTCAGCAAAGGACTCTAACATCAGAGGGAACAGTAGAGCCACTAGATGGGTGTCCCAGAATGACAAGATGAAATAGAGAACTCTCCCCAACGACCCATACTGTGGCATGAAAAACAAACCTCTATCATATTCAGCCATTGACGCTGTAGGGCAGTTTGGTGCAAAGCTTGCCTTCCCTGATGAATACAAAGATCTAACAGATCTCAATAGGAGAAGCCCAGAAATCTGCATTTTTAGAAAGCCTGAAGCTAATTCGGAAAAACTGGAATTTCAGAAAAGGGTCAGGTCCAAGACACAGGGTGGAAATATATTCGTGTGGCCCAAAGAGTTGTATAAAAGGCAACACATAGCAATAATGTTTTCACATCATCCATGACCCTCATGTTGACCCCAACCAACCCTCCCACACCCCACACTCATCCTTTCCCATCTCCTGGAAAATTGAAATCTCAGCCCGCTCTTTGTTTTTTTGACTTGTGGGATTTTAGGTCCCTGACCAGGGCTTCCAGTGAGAGCCTAGAATCCTAACCACTGGGCCACCAGGGAATTCTCTTAGCCGACCCTTTAGAGACTGTCCTGGTAACATGTCTTTCCTTGCTGATGGGAAAAATTTATTTCTGGAAAATGAGTTCAATCTCATAGCACTCTAATAAGATGATTGAAAACAGAAGTCACAGACCTCGATGCAGATCAAGTAAGTATCTAATCTATCAAAACTGCAAAGCTCCGTCGTCTGTACTTGCCTGTATATCATCTTGTCTGTCACTTTGGAGCCAGGGACCAAGCCCTGGGGCGGTGCGGGGGTGGGGGTTAAGTGAAAGTAAATGCTAACAAACCCAGATTGTAGAGAGTAGGAGAGTGCGTGGGGGTCTGGAAGTTGTATTTCAGTGGCCAACAGATGCTTGGAAGCAAATACCTGCCAACCCAAAGGACTGGCTTCCAAGTGACTCTTGTGTTTCTGCCTCCTGTGGGACTCTAGGGCTACAATGGAGTGGTGGTTCCCTCCACCCTCCACACACATCACACACTTAGAACCTCCACCCAGCCCCCTCACCCGAGGCAGAGTGGCCCCTTCCCTCTGCTTTTGGCTGGCCTAGCTATCAGCTGGGTTGAGGATTGTGGGAGGAGAGCTGTTACTATTAATGAGAAATCTGTCTCCCTTGTCATCTTCAAGGAACCTGTAAGGGGCTATTCCTCTGTTACTTACTCACTGTTTCTCTTAGTTGGGTGAATGGCTACTCTGGTGAGTCACCCTTTTTCCAGAACTTCCTAAGACTAGCAGACTCTGGCCGGGAGAGGACAGGGGGTGGGAAAGGGATGGTCCTAAAATCTCAGCATCAAATGGCCGGAACAATCTGTGGATGGGGCAGCCCCGAGGTTACCTTCAAAGCCGAGGCAGGAAATCTGTCATACCCGGTGTTCTGGACTGGAAGAAATTGGCCCCTTTCCCATTCTGAAGCCAAAGGAATCTGTCTTCAAAGTCACAAGAAGGATGATTCCCTGATCCTGAATCACAAGCACACATCTGTCTTAAACCCCTACCTGTTCCCGGGTAGATGGAGTATGGTGGGTCTTCCTGGCTCAAAAGGAAAGAGACAGATCCCAAGGTAAACCCAACACACCAAAGCAGGACCAATCTCCAAGGTCTGAAAACTCAGAACTGAAGTTGGAAAATCTGGATACTGTATATTACACAGACTTTCTTTGCAGCTGCTATAATGTGGGAATACAACAGGTTGTTGGGGATCCACAGACCCTGACTTACTCATCACTGTAATGCCAAGGGCGTAGTAGGCACTCAATAAACTACTTGCCAAATGAGTGTGTGAGTGAATGAAAGACTCAGTGTCAAGAGATCGGTTTTCTGCAGGTTTTTTATAAAAACCCAACTTGTTTAAGTCATGTCTGACTCTGTTCAACCCTATGGACTGCAGCCTGCCAGGCTCCTCTATCCATGGGATTCTCCAGGCAAGAACACTGGAGTGGGTTGCCACTTCCTCCTCCAGGGGATCTTCCTGACCCCAGGATCAAACCCATGTCTCTTACATCTAACCTGCTTTGGCAGGCGGGTTCTTTACCACTAGCACACGTGGGAAGCCATCATGAAGAACTATCAGTATCTCCAATATGTAAGAAGATATAGGAACTAAATTACATGAATGCTCAAGGCCCCCCCCAGAGCCCACCCCAGTTTTAGCTAAGTACATGACTCACGAGTATAAAAAGGGGTTATCCCCTACAGATCCAATTATCTGCTGCTGCTGCTGCTAAGTCGCTTCAGTCGTGTCCGACTCTGTGCGACTCCAGAGACAGCAGCCCACCAGGCTTCCCCGTCCCTGGGATTCTCCAGGCAAGAACACTGGAGTGGGTTGCCATTTCCTTCTCCATCCAATGATCTGGTTTGAGGTTAAATTTATTCCTTGTGACCTGATTATTTTAAGTAGTCTCAAGCATCCAGAACTAAGTCAACCAAGCCACATCCAGAAACTGGGAAAAAAATGGAAAAGTAAATAAATAGATATGTGTACTGGATGAAAGGTTGCTGTGGCCTTGAAGCTTACATTATAAAATCAAAAAGAGAAAAAAAAGCTAGGACTCCAATTGAAGCCACATTTCTGAGGTTGGGTGTAATAAACAAAGCATAAGATAGGGCACTCTACACTTATTCCTCCAGCCTCTGTTCCCAATGGTAGAGTCTAATTCCTTTTACTATGTATGTCTCCATCTCCAATACTGAATATGTTGAAAGAATTATCAATGCTTCTATGGTTCTGAGGTTCCTATCATTGAAATGGCATTGACATTGGGCTGTATAGGGGTCAGTTAAGGGCTGTAGAGTGTCTTGGGAGGAAGGGTGACAGGGCAGGAAGCTGTGGAACTAGCATTCAAGCAGTCCTGGGACCGTACCTCAAATATGTCACTGATCACAGTATGGGGTCGAAAAGAGTCAGACACGACTGAACTGAACAGTATTTTTAACAATAGCAGTATATTTAATATGGGTATCGCAAGGATTAAATGAAATATCCTACATACCATGCCTCACACCTGAGACATAGGTAGATAAATTTTAGTCCTGCTCTCTTCTCTTTGCATCCGAAAGCTTCCACATGTCTGTTTTTCTCTCTTCTCTTCATCCTTTATCTAATATTTCACCTCCCTTTCCAGAGGCCAGCACAGTGGTGGATATCTTGTAGATACTCACTAAAGGAACATTTGATTCAAATGCATCTGATTGAATTCAAGCCAATGAAGCACTTTTCCTGGTGTGTTTTCTCCTCCTGAAGCCTTGGTGCTGATCATCTGTGGTTCAGGTCAGTTCAGTGTTTACAAGCCCTGGACCAGGGACTCAGAGTACAGAAAATGGTTGGTCCCACCTGATTACTGACAGTCTGGAGAAGGGTTTAGGGGAGGAAAGAGATGCCCAAGCAGATCTTCTTGGAGTTTTATGTGCCATGACCTTCCTTTTTGCAATGGATGTAATTCCCTAGCATGCTTCATCCAACTCTATTGACCACTGCACGTGGATAGGAGATTTCCCTACCAAACACATCTTGCCTAGGTAATAGGTACTAATGAATTTGTCTTATTCTTTCTCTCATTGTTGCCTCCCAACACACACACACACACACACACACACGAAGGTGACAGTTGCCCTAAAACAGATACTTCAGGTGTCTGACCCTGGATGTATCTGCCCCTCCCAAACTGTGCAAACTTGAACAATATCAATAAGAAATACCCTTTCTGAGCCAGCTTCACTTTCATAGTATGCGAATTGGATTTCATGCAGGTATTGGAAGGAGTCAAGAAAATAAATTGTGTTCATTTCTTTGCTATCTTGTGTATAGTTGAATCTCTCAGCCACGTACCCAGCCCTGGAACTGAGTCTAACTCATTCACTCTCAGCCCGTGGGATAGGGATCCTGGTCTTGAAAAGACCTCCAGCCGGATTGGTGCTGACAGGCTCACACTGTCCTAGGAGGGTGCCGTGCCGTGTCTGTCCCCTCCTCTGAACCAGAATCCATTCAGCTACCCAACACAGGGGCTGCTCCGGCTGCACGATGCCCTCCCTTTCAGGCTGGTCCAGAGACCGCTGGCTTCCGAACCTGTGGTTCTCTTCTTGCCTCATAGGCTCTCCTGGCTTCCTGCTCTCTCCCTTGGCTTCCCGGCTGACTTAGAGATCTTGTTCAGACTTCAGCAGCATGTCTCCCAGTGTACTGGACACGCAGCTAGGATGTCATCGTCTACCTCCACCACACACTAACTATGAGACTTTGGTTCTCTCTCTCTCTTTCACACACACACACACACACATTCCACCCTGGAACTCTGCTTCCTCCTCTGTAAAGGAGCTGGTGCTAACATTCAAACAGTACTATTTTAGTAAAGCATCATGCTCTTGTTCTACAATCAGATCCCCTTGGGCACATGGCACACTGCTGGCTGGGTTGGGTTGGGGTTGCCACCAGAGGGATGCAAAAATCCAGCCAGGGATGTCCCCTGGGAAGGTCATGGACCAGTGCGGTAGGACTTTATCTTCTCAGGTCATGTATGACGAATGTCCATGACTAGATTCCCTGCAGGAGAAGACCCAAGGGGACAAAGTGAGGCAATAACAGGGCCAGACATATCCATGCACTCATCATCCCAGCCCACAGAGCCAGTAACTGAGGGGCTATCAGCCTCCCTGAAGGTCCTTGTCCTCAAGAATTACCAAGGAATCTGGAGCCAGGCGACCACAGCCAAAGTCTGATTCCTCTGCCCAAGCCCTGCCCAGCTCCCCCCGGGGGCCCTGTTTCCCAAGGGCCTGGAGGCGGACACGGTTGCACCCCCCGTCCGTGGGCCCCTCTGGCTCCATGCGCTGCAAGCAGATGCTCCAGAGGCCCTGAGAACCCCCTTGCCTGCCCCCAGGAACCCCACAGGCAGCAGGGGGAAAAAAGCAAGCAAGCAAGAAAAGAAAGCTTGGAATTTCCTCCCAGACTCTGAAATTGGGAAATTCCCAGTTATGTTGATTGTCTCCATAAGGCAAACAAAACCCCACTGACAGGCCTGTCCTCCCAGCCCTGAGGGCAGGTCACTGCTGCGGGTGGGGAGGGCCTCTTTCCAGCAGTTAGTTCGGTGAGTCACATCTCCCTCTACCCAGCTTGCATCCTTCCTGCTGGTACTTTGGGACTTCTCCACCAGTGCCCCTCTCCTGCCCCCTCCCCCACCTTCCCCAGGGAGACAGGAAGCCACCCCAGGTACTCTGATGGTCTGGACACTTGTTAGAATCAAAGAAAGGCAGAAATGACTTCCAATCATCAGCAGCCTTTGTCTCCATACCCCTGAAATGGGGCCAGGGGTGACCTCCCAGAATTATGGTAAGTAAGTAAGTGTTAATCGCTCCATCGTGCCTGACTCTTTGCGACCCCCTGGACTGCAGCCCACCAGGCTCCTCTGTCCATGAGATTTTCCAGGCAAGGATACTGGAGTGGGTTGCCATTTCCTTCTCCAGGGGATCTTCCCGACCCAGGGATCAAACCGGGGTCTCCTGCACTGCAGTCAGATTCTTTTTGTAAAGATGGGGCTCCACATAATGTGTTAGTTTAAGTCTTTATATCACATTATTAGTAAATTTTGTTCTTAATGCTATTATGGTGACAGTGAATAAAACAGTATGGAGCAGGAGGTTTGGGGAATGAGGTTGACTCATTTCCCAAATGAGTGAACTCAAACTTGCTGGAGGCAGCAGACTGTCTTACCCACCGAGGCGGCACCAGACCATGTGGGCAAACAGCTCAGGTCTACACCCCTAACCCGTGGGGGCTGCCTCCCAGTTCTGCCTCTCCATCGATGGTTAGCCTCTCTGGGCCTCCTCCTCCCCACGTGTTAACTGGCGATGATTAGACTGCCACGTTTAAAGGAGCTGAGGCCTGTCAGGCGCCCACCTCTGTGCCTGGCAGGTGGGGTCTCTACCCTGGACACTGACCCCATGCTCCACTCACTTCTCAACACACTTTCATCATCTCCTCTGCCCACCACTAGCACATCTCATCTGGTTTTCTGAGAAGTTTCCCTTCTCTTTTGTGAAATGGGCAACAAATAGAAACGGCCTTGCCCTCCTAAGAGGAAGTCCTCCAGCCCCAGGGCCTTCCCCCAGCTCCACGTGAGGGCCTTTGCTGAGCCACCCAGAGGGCCTCCAGCAAGTTCTTCTTGGGGACAGCAGTCAATTCCCTCTTACCCAGTCTCCCAGGATCTGCCCAGAGCCGCAGATGGGCAGAATAAGAGTGAGCCAGCTCTTTCTTGGGACTTCCTCATCACCCACTATCGTGTCCTTGGCACTCTAAGAACACCCGGCCTCAGCCCACTTTCCCCAGAACTCTGTCCGGGCTGTTTGCCCTGGCACGGCCCATACCATCTGGCTGTCCCTGAGCAGCCCTCAGCGAAATGTGTCCGTCCTCCTTGTTAGATCTCAGCTCCACAGAGCCCCACAGTGTGTTAATAAGTGAAGATCACTCTGTGAACTGCCCCATGGTGACAAATGCATAAGATGTGAAACCTTAGTCCGCAGTTGTCTGAGACCAGGTATCGAAGCATGGTATAGAAAAGCATTGTCTTGGGGATCTCCCTGGTGGTCCAGCTGTTAAGAATCTGCCTTCCAATGCAGGGGACAAGGGCTGAATCCTTGGTCCAGAACATCACACGTGCTGTGGAGAATCTAAGCCCCTGTACCACAAGTAGTGAGCCTGGCCTCTAGAGCCTGTGCTCTGCAACAAAAGAAGCCATCACACCGCAGCTAGAGAGTAGCGGCCCTTCGCTGCAACTGGAGAAAGCCCGTGTTCAGAAACAAAGACCCACCGAAGCCAATGTGTGTGTGTGTGTGTGTGTGTATGTATATATGTATATATATATATATATATATATATATATATATATATATATATATATAAATTAAAAAGGAAAGCATTCCCTTTTCTATTATCTTTTTTAATTGAAATAAAATTGATTGACTGTATGTGTTAATTTCGGGAGAAGGCAATGGCAACCCACTCCAGTATTCTTGCTTGGAGAGTCCCATGGGCAGAGGAGCCTGGTGGGCTGCAGTCCATGCGGTCGTGAAGAGTAGGACACTACCGAGTGACTTCCCTTTCACTTTTCACTTTCATGCATTGGAGAAGGAAATGGCAACCCACTCCAGTGTTCTTGCCTGGAGAATCCCAGGGACGGGGAGCCTGGTGGGCTGCCGTCTATGGGGTCACACAGAGTTAGGCACGACTGAAGTGACTTAGCAGCAGCAGCAGCAGCAGCATGTGTGTTAATTTCAGATGTACAGCACAGTGATTCAGTTTCTTTGCTGATTATACCCCATTATAGGTTATTACAAGATATTGGGTATAATTTCCCGTTTTATACAGTAAATCCTTGTTGCTTACCTATTCTATGTGTGATTGTTTGTATCTGCTAATCCCACACTAATTTGTCCCTCGCTCTCCTCTTTGGTCACCACAGGTTTTTGTGTTTTTTTTGTATGTTTTTGTTTGTCTGTGAGTCTGTGTCTGTTTTGTATAGAGATTCATTTGTATTATACTTTAGATTTCACATCTAAGTGATATAGTATGACACTTGTCTCTTTGTCTGCCTTACTTCACTAAGTATGCATGCTAAGTCACTTCAGTTGTGTCTCACTCTTTGCAACCCCATAGACTGTAGCCCCCCAGGCTCCTCTGTCCATGGGATTCTCCAGGCAAGAATCTGGAGTGGGTTGCCATGACTCCAGGATCTAACCCATATCTCTTACCTCTCCTGCATTGGCAGGTGGGTTATTTACTACCAGTGCCACCTGGAAAACCCCTCACTAAGAATAACATTCTTTTAATTTTTCTGATTTGAACAAGAAGAAAGTGCTAGTACTTCCCAATGTCCCTTCCTTTCTCTCTCTCTCTTCCATTTTTCTTCTATAAGAGAGAGTAAATCAAGGACTCAGAAGAGCAGGCAAGCAGTTGCCTCAAGTTCAAATTGAAAAACAATATTTGCTTTGATTGTATACAATAGATAGCAATAGTATGCAGGTCAAGAAGCAACAGTTAGAACCAGACATGGAACATTGCTGCTGCTGCTAAGTCGCTTCAGTCGTGTCCGACTCTGTGCGACCCCATAGATGGCAGCCCACCAGGCTCCCCCATCCCTGGGATTCTCCAGGCAAGAACACTGGAGTGGGTTGCCATTTCCTTCTCCAATGCATGTAAGTGAAAACTTTGGACTGGTTCAAAATTGGGAAATGAGTATGTAGAGGCTGTATATTGTCACCCTGCTTATTTAATTTATATGCATAGTACACCATGCAAAATGCTGAGCTTGATGAAGCACATGCTGGAATCAAGAATGCCAGGAGAAATATCAATAACCTCAGATATGCAGACGACACCACCCTTATGGCAGAAAGTGAAGAGGAACTAAAGAGCCTCTTGATGAAAGTGAAAGAGGAGAGTGAAAAAGTTGGCTTAAAGCTCAACATTCAAAAAACTAAGATTATGGCACCTGGCCCCATCACTTCATGGCAAATAGGTAGGGAAACAATGAAAACACTGAAAGACTTTATTTTCTTGGGCTCCAAAATCACTGCAGAGGGTGACTGCCACTATGCAATTAAAAGATGGTTACTCCTTGGAAGAAAAGCTATGACAAATCTAGACAGCATATTAAAAAGCAGAGACATTACTTTGCTGACAAAGGTCTGTCTAGTCAAAGCTTTGGTTTTTCCAGTAGTCATGTATGGATGTGAGAGTTGGACCATTAAGAAGGCTGAGAACCCAAGAACTGATACTTTAGAACTGTGGTGTTGGAGAAGACTTTTAAGAGTCCCTTGGACAGTAAGAGATCAAACCGTCAGTCCTAAGGAAATCAACCCTGAATATTCATTGGAAGGACTGATGCTGAAAGTGAAGCTCCAATACTTTGGCTACCTGATGCGGAGAACCGATTCTTGGAAAAGACTTTGATTCTGGGAAAGATTGATGATAGGAGGAGAAGAGGGCAGCAGAGGATGAGGTGGTTGGATGGTATCACCTACTCAATGGACATGAGCTTGAGTAAACTCCAGGAGATAGTGAAGGACAGGGAAGCCTGGTGTGCTGCAGTCCATGGAGTCACAAAGAGTCGGACACAACTGAGTGACTGAACAACCACAACAAAATTATAAAAAAGACAAGCATACAACAAAACAACAAAGATTAAACCTGAGCTTCACCAAGGTAGGAATCATGCCTGCTTAATGAGTTAACGTAGACCCAGTGTCTGTCTCATGCTAAGTTCTAATTACCTTCATGAAGAACAACAACAGATAGCAAGTAATGTTGACTTTAAATGTCTAACAGTTATAAAATGTTTCCTTTCAAAGTGAATTTAAGTTAAAAAATTGAGTTATCTCGAAGAAAATCACCAAGCAAATGAAAGAATGGTGTTACGAAGACTTGTGAAAAATCACAAAGATAGAATCCCAGAACTGGGAATGTACTTTAGCTGAAAGACACACGGTGTAGCAGTGAGAATTCTAGACCCTTCAGACCAGGTGATGGGGAAAGTGTCTGGTTCCCAGACTTTCTTAACATGCCCTCCAGTCTCAGCTCTGAGGGTGAGTTTCACGTATCCTTAGGATGAATGCCACCTATTTCCCCCTGTCTATTTAGTCATTCAGCAAGTAGATATGTTAAAAAAAAAAAAAAAGACTAAAAGACCCAAATTTGCTGAGCAGAGAGTCCCATCCAGCACCAAGTCTGAGCTCTGGGAGGTGAGGTTAGGAAGAGAGGAGATGGGGTTGGCAGGCAAAGTCTCTGGCATTACAGGTTGCCCAGAGAGTTCTGAGTTCATCAATCAGGTGAGACCAAGTCTGAGTGGAGGTGAGCTCTGGGTGACAGTGGTCAGCTTCTTCTGATGTACATGTGACCCGTCTGAGTCAGAGCATTGCACCGAGACAGGTCTACACCAGTGCTGGAGGCCAGACAGTGAGGTCACCAGTGTGACTTATTCAAATGATGTCATAGAGAGACCACAAGAATAGGAGTCAGGAGCCCTGAACTCTGACTTCAGTTCTGATTTCTGTTAATTTTAAGACCTTGGGCAAGTCACTTTATACCCCCAGACCTCAACTTTCTCATTTGCAGAAGGGCAGGGATGGGTACTACCTCTTAGCTCATTGGGCTATCGTGAGCATTAGAAGTGAGATTTAAATAAACAACAAGGACTTACTGGATAGCACAGGAAACTGTTTTCAATATCTTGTGATAATCTGTAACAGAAAAGAATCTGAAAAAGAATATATATATATATATCCCAATTATTTTGCCATACACCTGAAATGAACACAATAGTGTCAATCAACCATAGGTCAGTGGTTAAGAATCCTGCAAAAGCAGGGGGCACAGATTTGATCCCTAGTCTGGAAACTAAGATCCCACATGTGCAGGGCAGCTAAGCCTGCACAACAAGTACTGAGCCCATGCTCTAGAGCCCCAACTACTGAAACCTGTGAGCCCTACAGCCCATGTTTCACATCAAGAGAAGCTATTTCAATGAGATGCCTGTGCACCACACCTAGAGAATAGGCTGCAACTAGAGAAAGCCCTTGTGCAGCAATGAAGACCCAGTGCAGCCAAATAAGTAAATAAATAATAAAATTATTAAAAAGAAAAACAAGCAAACAAAAAAAAGTTATCCCTGAGCTTCGCCAGGGTAGGAACCATGCCTGCTTAATGAGCTCATGTAGACCCAGTGTCTGTCCCTGGTGGCTCAGACAGTAAAGAATCTGCCTGCAGTGCAGGAGACGTGGGTTCAGTCTCTGGGCTGGGAAGATACGCTGGAGAAGAAAATGGCAACCCACTCCAATATTCTTGCCTGGAGAGTTCTATGGACAGAGGCTATAGTCCATGGAGTTGCAAAGAGCCGGACATGACTGAGCCACTAACAGCATCTGTTAGTTCTAATCCTGTTAAGTTCTAATCATCTTCATGAATTAATATGTAAGCTGTCGAGCAGAAATGTCCTACCTATTGAAGGGTCTTGAAAATGGTAGGTCTGATGATGCAATCATTCTCTCTAGCACCAGCCATTTTCTGCATTGAGGATGAATCCATGGCAGAACAACAATGAAGGAAGCCAGTTGAGTTAAGTGGTTCCCTATGGATTCCAAGAGACTCAAATATGGACAGATGCCTGGGTCCCAGTTCTGAGGTGCTGCAAAGCACCTGTGTCCTGAGCTCCTCCAAGCTCCAGCTTTGCCAGTTTGCCCCTGAGTTAAGAAGAGCAGAAATGTTCTGGGCTGAATCTCTGACCATGAAGCAGAGAGAAATGGCAACTGGCAAGAGAGAAAGGTCAAACAGTTTATTATTCTCTGGAAACCTGCCCAAGGACCTGTACTAGAGGCAAAAGCTACAGGAAAACATGTGGACTTTCCCAGTTACAATGACTAAGCTGCTCTTGCTTTTCTGCAGCATCTGTGGGCTTGAAAGAGACCCATTTGTTCTCCAGAAAAACAGGCCCAGACACATTCCTGCCTTCTGAGCTCCAGCCACCCACGAGGGTGGACCAAGTGGACTGCATTTTGCAAGCTGCTTTGGAGCAGAAAGGATAAATAGCTTCTTTCTTTGAAATGTCTCCTGTGTTCATTTAATAGAACATGATTAAGCATCTTCTTGGTCTAGGTGAATAGGGATCCAGGATCTCAGAGATAAATGAGGGAGACAGGTGAGATCAATAATGCAATAGCGTACATGAACCCTTGTGTGGCGTGAACAGCGATGCTGTAGAAATGTAGAAGAAAGGCCTCTTTTCCAGCCTTGGCTTCCAGGAGGAAAGAGCCTCTGAGCTGGGTTTTGCAGGATGAGTGATGTCCAAAACTCAGCCTCTGTACACCCACACTGAATGGAATCTTGAAGACAGAGTTTGGGGCAAAGTAGAAAAGAATAGCTTTATTGCTTTGCCTGGAAAGGGGGGACACAGTGCACTTATACCCCTCAAAACTGTGAGTCCCAGCCTGGAGGGATTTTGTGAGGAGTTTTATAGCAATGGCTCAAGGGAAGGGTTGCTAGTAAGTAGCAGGGTGTGTTGAAGCCTCTACTCCTTTCATCTGGCCTCAGGTGTTCTCTTGAAGAGTTTCTCTAGTCCCTTTAGTCTGGAATGAAGAATGCTAGATCTTCAGTTTGTTGTGGGTATTACTTTCCTGGTGGCTCAGATGGTAAAGAATCCGGCTGCAATGCAGGAGATCTGGGTTCTATCTCTGGGTTAGGAAGATCCTCTGGAGAAGGGAATGGCAACCCACTCCAATATTCCTGCCCAGGTAATCCCATGGACAGAAGAGCCTGACAGGCCACAGGCCACAGTGTCACAAGGGGTCAAGCTGAGTGACTAACACAGTTCTGTAAAGAGTTCCAAGATATTGTTATATGCGTATCCCTTGGAGTGGAACCAGAACCCAACCCCAAGGCCGCACTATCGTTTCTTGGCTGCTCCTCCCTTGTCTCTGCATCCCTTCTCTTCCCTGATTGGCAACTGTTCAAATCTGCCCTTTGGAACTCAGGGAAGGTCATGGAGGCTGGAGTCTATTCCCTACAAGAAACAAGGGGACATGGAAAGGTTTCTGTGCCCAGGAGCCCCTCAGGGTCCTTCTCAGTTTCATGAGTAGAAGTTGGTCTGTTAATAAAGAAGAGCAAGGTCCTCCAGGAAAAGGAAACAGCTTATACAAAGACCCAGAAGTCTGCCTTGGGTGGAGAGAAAGGAAAGACACAGTCCCTGCAAACCGCTTGGCCTTTCTGGTCCTGTAATAATCATGGTGCCGGAGGTAAGAGAGGACAAATAAAGCTAGAGGGAGCTAGAGGGAGGGGCCAAGCCATCCCCAAACTCCAGGAGTGCACATGGAGAGACTTGGAGTTTATCCTGAGGACAGGTGGGAACCAGAAAGGATTCTCAGCAGGAAAGAGACACAATGCGATAGGCATTTCAAGCTTTTGGCATCAGGGTGGAGGACGGATTAGAGGTGTGAGATTATGGGTTGAGAGCCCAACTGGGAGCCTTGCAGTATCCAGGAAAAGTATTTTAAGAACCCAAAGAAGAGCAATGCCAATGATGATGACGACACAAGAGCTGGACTTGGAGTGTAACGAAGACTGAAGTGCCCAAGGTGACATAGTTTTCTCTTCAATCTGCTGAAGCTCAATTGAACTCCTTGAATCATGTACCATATTTTGTCAATTCCCGGCATCCTAAGCAGCTAGCAAAGCCTTGCACAGAATGTGTGCGTGCATGCTCAGTCGCTCAGTCATGTCCAACTCTCCTTGGACTGTCCAGGGAAAAATACTAGAATGGATTGCCACGTCCTACTCCAGGGGATCTTCCAACTCAGGGATTGAACACGTGTCTCCTGCATTGGCAGGCTGATTCTATCACTTCACCACCAGGGAAGCCCTTCCACAGGATAGATCTTTGATAAAATCTTGTTAAAGGTGGTGGTGGTGAGGGTGAATGAGTGAGTGGTGAGTGAGTGAATGAATGAATAAATAAAATCTTTCACTTAACGCCTCTCAAGGTCACTGCTAATCTAATCAATGATGGTATCACTTCTTGTCTTATTTTCCTTCTAGAGACAGTGGTCACTTAGAAAGATGAGGGTGAGAGGACACTTCAGTCAGTTAGGATGAGAAAGCCCCTAACTTCTCTCAGAAAGGCCCAACTTGAGTCAATGGAGAGAGAGAGCTCTGGGCAGGAAGCTGGGTCCTGGTCATTGGCCTGACCTTGGCCATCTGCCTATTTGGCTTCCAGGGCCTAGATGGGGAGTTCTCCATGGGGCTCAGGCCTGAGTATTTGGGGAAATGCCAGACAGTGGGAGGTGACCTGAATTTGTGAACTAGTCAATTATTTACTGAATTTCAATACAGGTGAATTTATAAGACTGCTACAGAGGACTAAAGAGGCAACGTTGTTGAAGGTGTTTATTGACATTCAGTCTCCAGATCACGTCCAACTCTTTGTGACCCCTTGGACTGCAGCATACCAGGCTTCCCTGCCCTTCACTACCTCACTGAATTTGCTCAGATTCATATCCATTGAGTCTGTGATGCTATCGAACCATTTCATCCTTTGCCGCCTCCTTTTCCTTTTGCCCTTAGTCTTTCCCAGCATCAGGGTCTTTTCTGGTGAGTTGAGTCTTTGCATCAAATGGCCAAAGTATTGAAGCTTCAGCATCAGTCCTTCCAATGAATATGCAGGGTTGATTTCTTTTAGGATTGACTGGTTTGATCTCCTTACTGTCCAAGGAACTGGAGTCTTCTCCAATTCCACAGTTTGAAGGTGTTTATTATGATGAACTTAATTATTATGAGTTTCTGTGTGAGAACAACACAGCAAAAAAGCCCAGATTTAGAGCTTTGGTTCTGTTGTTTTCTATCTACATGGCCCTGGCTAAGGTGTTTAACTTCTCTGAATCTTAGGCTCTCAGCTGTAAAATGAGATAAAAGAGTTTTTCTAGAGCAGTATGGCAAAAGGCCAGATATGAGATACATTGTGCAGATGAGTTTGCATGCTTGTTCAGTTGTGTCCTTCTCTTTGCAACCCCATGGACTCTAGCCTGCCAGGCTCCTCTGCCCTTGGGATTTTCTAGACAAGAATACTGGAGTTACCACTTCCTCTTCAAGGGATCTTCCCCACCCAGGAAACCAAACTGCATCTCCAATGTCCCCTGCATTGGCAGGCAGGTTCTTTACCACTGAGCCACCTGGGAAGCCCTGAAAATGAGCTTAATCAACTAAAATGCAGCCTATCTCTAAGGGATCGTAATTTTGATTAGAATGATCAGAATGGGAAGGGCAACTTGAAGATGGCTCATCTTTGGGAACAGATCCTTTGGTGGCCTTGGAGAGTTCTCCCTTTTGTGAGTGCAAAGAAGTGTCCCCGTAGCTTTGAGACAGGCGTGGGGATGACCAAAAGGCCCTGCCTCCATGTCCTTCATCAAGGCTTCAAAGAGCTGAAACCATGTCTGCAAAGAGCTTCTGTGGCCAGTGTGTGACCATGTGATAGGATCCCCTCCAGGGAACTTACTCAAGTTTAGAGGTATGAAGTAGAAATGACTGCAAGTGATTTATCCAGAACCTATGCTTAAAGATCTTGAAAGTCATTCACCAGAGGTCCCTGGGGCACCAAGAGCCTTGTGGTAAGGAAAGACTTTTTCCCAGAAAAAGTCATCAGAGACCTAAATTTCAGCCCAAACCCTGGTCACTAGTTTGCAGTGTGAGCAAGCCACTGCTTTCTCTGTGCTTCAGAAGCCTCAATCTGCAAAATGTGGCGTGGGCACCATGATCTCTTTGGTGCCTTCCCATCAGCTTCCCTGGTGGCCCAGACTGTAAAGAAATTGCCCACAGTGCAGGAGACCTGGGTCAGGAAGATGCCCTGGAGAAAGGAATAGCCACCCACTCCAGTATTCTTGCCTGGAGAATTCCATGGACAGAGGAGCCTGGCAGGCTACAGTCCATGGGGTCGCAAAGAGTCAGACACAACTGAGCAACTAACACTAACTAACATACCGTTTTCAATGTAGACATGCAGTGCTCATGTCAATCAACCTCTTGCCTACGGCTGTACCCACTGATTCAAGGATGGTCTCTTGAGCTGATAGGGTGTTAGTAACCCTGATCTCTGGTCAACTTAAGAAAAGGTCACAAGTAAAGGTTGAGGATCTAGAGTCAGAGTTGCCTTTTGATTTCTGCAAGAGCCCAGCTAAGAAATGCAGAAGCCCCCAACAAGGCAGCTGCTTATTTAGCAAGATGCAAATAATAGGGAAGAAAAGGACTTTCTGACTTTACTTTTCCTAGAAGGTCTAAAAATGAATATCATCTCTGGAAAAGTCAGTATCATCTTTCTAAATGGGATGTCTGATGTCACTGAAACTGCCATTTGAGATGATGACACATCTGAAGGACACAAAAAATGAAATGAGAGAAAGAAAAATGCAGAACTTGAAAAAACAACTGTAAGAAAATTTGAGCTGCGGAAGCTGATGACCAGAAAGGGAACCAGGGTCTTAATGTTTGGCCCAGAGCAGTGAAGATAAGAATTACATTGCAAAATATATCCGAGAAATGGGGATAAAGAGGATGTGGTTTTGGCCAAGATGTGAGAGCAGACCCTACTGTAGACCACGCTGGTTTCAAATTTGGGTATCCAGACATACTTTCTTGCCAAGATGCCCGGCAAAGCACTACTATCGGAGAGTCCCAAGCTGGGCTGGTTTTAGATGCAGAAGACCTGCTTTCCAATCCCTCTTCCACCACCTTCTTGCACTTGACTTAACAGGTCATGTGACCTCCCTATATAATGGCATGATGGTATCTGATCTGCTCATTCTTACAAGTATCAAGTGAAATGATCTGAATGTGGGGCTTGTGGGCAGGAAACCCAGCAGCCATGGGGAATTTCCAGAACTGAGATATAGCCTCCTCCTGCAGCTGCCTCGGAAGTGAAGAAGTAAAGGGACAAATGAAACTCTGAATTACAAAGAATTTCAAAGATTGATCATTTCCCTTCTGCCCATGAGGGCCCACAGTGGCCAAACACTCAGCCAAGGTAATAAAGTGAGCCAGTGGTTGGCGGTAAGGAGGGGAGAGGCAGGGGTGGGGTGGTGTAGACAGGGATGAGTGTACTGGGTGGATGCCCAGTGTAGCTCTGCTGCTGCTGCTACTGCTAAGTTGCTTCAGTCGTGTCCGACTCTTCATGACCCCATGGACTGCAGCCTACCAGGCTCCTCCATCCATGGGATTTTCTAGGCAAAAGTACTGGAGTAGGGTGCCATTGCCTTCTCTGCCAGTGTAGCTCAGACCAAGTCAAAATGTAGTCAAAACACAGGTTAGGTTTTTTCAAATTTTGACTCTTTCACTGAGCTGAGATCTTACTATTCCCAGGCTCTCCATTCATTCAGCAAATATGTGCCTAATGTAGAGTTCCTGTCCGGCATAGACTAGGCACTTAGTTCTGTGCTTCATCGCTCAGTCATGTCCTACTCTTTGTGACCACATGGACTGTAGCCGGCCATGCTCCTCTGTCCATGGAATTTTCCACTCAAGAATACTGGAGTAAGTTGCCATTTCCTACTCCAGGGGATCTTCCTGACCCAGGGATTGAACCCTCATCTCCTGCATTGGCAGGTGGATTCTTTACCACTGAGCCACCAGGGAAACCCAGGCATTTAATTATTGCTTGTTGAATGAATGAATGCATAAGTGAGTGAATCCTGGGCTCCATTCTAAGTGCTAAGATAAAGTCAAAGAAGAATAGGTAGAGAGAATCTGAGAATCTGAGAATCCTTGCTCAGAGCCCAGTGCAGAAGACAAACATATAAATGACCTTTAATATACAGGGCCCAATCCAGAGTTGTACAAAGGAAAGTGTGTAATGTTTTAAAGGGATAGTGCATCTTAAGGAGTCTGGAAAGGCTTCTTGAAGAAGGCACAACTACCTTTACAAGCAAAGGAAATAATATATTCAAGGGCTATGTTCTGAGAAAGATGAGCCAATTGGTGTCACTACACCCGACAAAGGTCCGTATAGTCAAAATTACAGTTTTTCCAGTAGCTATGTATGGACTTCCCTGGTGGCTCAGACAGTAAAGTGTCTGCCTACAATGCAGGAGACCTGGGTTTGATCCCTGAGTTGAGAAGGTCCCCTGGAGAAGGAAATGGCAACCCATTCCTGTATTCTTGCCTGGAAAATCCCATGGACGGAGGATCCTGGTAGGCTACAGTCCATGGGGTTGCAAAGAGTTGGACACGACTGAGCGACTTGACTTTCTTTACTTTCTTTCTTTCTATGTATGGATGTGAGAGTTGAACCATAAAGAAGCTGAGTGCCAAATAATTGATGGTTTTGTACTGTGGTGTTGGAGAAGGCTCTTGAGAGTCCCTTGGACAGTAAGGAGATCAAACCAGTCCATCCTAAAGGAAATCAGTCCTGAATATTCATTGGAAGTACTGATGCTGAAGCTGAAGCTCCAACACTTTGGCCATGTGGTGCGAAAAGCTGACTCATTGGAAAAGACCCTGATGTTGGGAAAGATTGAAGGCAGGAGGAGAAGGGGACGGCAGAGGATGAGAGGTTGGATGGCATCACTGACTCAATGGACATGAGTTTGAGCATGCTCTGGGAGTTGATGATGGACAGGGAAGCCTGGTGTGCTGTAGTCCATAGGGTTGCAAAGAGTTGAATGTGACTGAGCAACTGAACTGAACTGACACCCCAGGGTATTTGAAAGGATTGATGCATGAGATGTGGCCATTCTAGGCCATCAAGTAGACATGCAGAGCTGCTGAAATATTTTTAGCAAATCAGATTGGAGGTTTGGGATAGATACTTTTGACATCAGTACAAAGGATGGACTCGATGGTAGATTTCTTTTGGAAGGAAATCACATTAAATTCTTTTAATAGAATTCGGACTAAGGCAGGGTCATTTGGGACAAAGAAGAGAAGGTGAAGGCAAGAGATGCTTCAGAAGTGCAACAAATGGCAAGCAATGGAATATGACTCGGTGATAAAAAAAGAATGAAAGTTTGCCATTTGCAGCAACAGGACAGAACGGGAGATTATCACACTAGGTGAAGCAAGTCAAAAAGAGAAAGACAAATAGCATATGATATCACTTACATGTGGAACCTAAAATATGACAAAAGGAACCTATTTATGAAACAGAAAAAGACTCACAGACATAGAGCATAGACTTGTGATTACCAAGGGAGAAGGGAGTGAGGGACAGATTGACCAGGAGTTCAGGATTTAACAGATGCAAACTATGTATATAGACTAGATAAACAACAAGGTCTTACTATATAACACAGGAAACTATGTTCAATTCCCTGAGATAAACCATAGTGGAAAAGAATATTAAAGGAATGTATATATCTGTATAATGGAATCTTTTTGCTGTATAGCAGAAATTAACACAGTCATGTCCAACTCTGCATCCCCAGGGACTGTAGTCCAGCAGGCTCCTCTGTGCTAGGAATTTTCCAGGCAAGGATACTGGAGTGGGTTGCCATTTCTTTTCAACCCAGGGATCAAACCCATGTCTCTTGTGTCTCCTGCATTGGCAGGCAGATTCTTAACCACTACCACCACCTAGACCCCCAATACAAAGTTGTAAATCAACTATATTTCAGGAACAAAATTTTTAAAGGAGTTTTAAAAAGAAGCGCAACAGATGGATCTTAGTGACTGATTGGATATATGAAAAGGAAAAAAACCTAAGGAATCCTAAGGATGGCCTTTGCCCTCTGGCCTGGCCACCTGGCTGAATGGGCATGGGAAAGCTTGGCAGGGGAAGCAGATTGGTGGTTCTGGGGACTGTGGATCAGGACAGATCTGCAGGTCTTCTGCTCAGCATGGCACTCAGCAGAGTAGTCACTCACACACAGAAATGGCAGCAAGGGATGGGAACTATAAAACTCGTTATCAAAAATTCTCCATAGACTCCCTGCCTGAAGCCATCTCAAATGAACAAACTAAGAGAAAAGGCTGTCCATATTATAGAAACACAGCCTCAACACTGGTCCTTTACCGCATCTGCCAACCAAACTGACTCCCCAAGGTAGGAATTCTGCATCTGCCACAGGGGCTTATTCCATCTTGGTTGAAAAAAGTAAAGGAAAAAAGAAGAGAGGGAGGGAAAGGAAAGTCAGGAGTGGGAAGATGAATTTGTTGAAGTTGAGTGGCATCCAGGTAAATGCCAAGTGGGCGGAAAGAAACATAAGTCTAGAGTTTATCTAAAGACTAATTAGCTTGATTATGAAACATAAATGTGGGAGTCCATGGGAAAAAGAGTCCAGACCCCGGGTGATAGATTCCATTCTAAAAGGAGCCAGGCAGATGGGATAAGTGAGTGAAGGCAGTGAGCAATAGATAGAAGAGAGATTGTGGAGCTGTGAGAAAGGGATTCTTTGGTGAATCTGTGAACATAGGCTTTATCCAAAGGCACTGCTGCCTCTCTGCTCTCATGGATCGTGGCCATGTAAGGATGCAGGCTCAGTGCTACTAATTCTGATTTTACCAAGACAGAGCATATATCCAGTTTGTTTGTTTTTTGAATGAGAAACCTCTTCTGCTTTAAACATTAGCAATTAATTTCATTCTTTTGAATCAAGGTACAAGACAAACAGAACGAATCTCCAGCCCAGAACAAGGAGAGGGACCAGCAGGCTTCAAACTCTGATGAAGAGTGAGAATACACCTGTGACTCCTTAGAGAAGAACAGGACTTAGGGGCGAACAGAGAGGAAATGCCAGTGAACGCAGTGTCAAAAAAGAAGAAGCAGAGAGTAACACGAGGAGACGAACAGAGCCCCAGACATGAAAGGAGGGCAGGATTTCCTGAAAGAGGGAGTGATAGACGATGATTTCACAATGGATCAGAGTTGTGAAGAGTTCCTTTAAGTGAGGAGGTAGCTGATGAGACTCTAAGAATTGCAGTTGAGTAACAGATGTAGAAAGTAAAAGGCAACAGTTAGGAATGAATTGTAGGGACTTCCTGATAGAAGACTCTGTGCTTCCACTGCAAGGGCAAGGCTTTGATCCCTGGTTGGGGAGCTAAGATCTTGCATCCCATAAGATGTGGCCCCCAAAAAATTTTTTTTGAGGAATTAATTGTAAAATTCACTGAGAATGTGGAGGCCACAAGTAGAGACTAATCATTCAATCATTCTACTATGGATAGAGGAGAAGGCGATGGCACCCCACTCCAGTACTCTTGCCTGGTAAATCCCATGGATGGAGGAGCCTGGTAGGCTGCAGTCCATGGGGTCGCTAGGAGTCGGACACGACTGAGTGACTTCATTTTCACTTTTCACTTTCATGCATTGGAGAAGGAAATGGCAACCCTCTCCAGTGTTCTTGCCTGGAGAATCCCAGGGATGGGGGAGCCTGGTGGGCTGCCGTCTATGGGGTTGCACAGAGTCGGACATTACTGAAGCAACTTAGCAGCAGCAGTGGCAACTATGGATAGAAAGAAAGGGGAGGAAGTATTTGAGGGAAGATGGACTTGAAAGAAGTTTTTTTTTTTTTTTTTAAACAATCAAGAAGACTTGAGTGTGTTGGTTGGAAAGAAGGAAGAGAAGATTAGAAAGAGCGAGATCAAAAAGGCATGGAAATAATGGAGAATGCCAAGTTCTGGAAAAGGCTTCAGGATATTAAGGATATGGATTGATCAGTGATCCTCAACCAGAGGGACCAGTTTGTCTTCTAAGGCAGGAGAGAAGAGGTACCCTAACATGAAGAGGGAATTAAGTATTGATACGGGCACTGAGGCTGGCATTGAGGGCATTGTCATGTCACAGTCTATGCTTGTACTGAGGAGGGTGTCTCCTGAGAGCGCTGAGGTTGCAGCAAGAGATGTCAGAGAATGGTGAAGGTTTGGAGAGCCATCGTGGAGCATGGCAAAAAGAAATAACTAGGCGTACATAAAAGCATTGCTGCCATAGCCATCGAGGAAAGCAAGATTTTCAGCAAACCCTGACCACCTGGGAGTGCTTGGGAATTGGGGGTTGGATCACCTGAGTCTGGGCACTGACTGGGAGGTGGGGGGACAGAGTGGTAGAAATGAGAGAACTGGTATGCTGGTGAGAGTGTGACCGACCCCAGGCTGGGCTGGGGATGAAAGGAAGCCAGGTAGGGGCCACGGGATGAGAAGGAGCTGACACAGTGATACAGAGTGGCTGAAGGGGAAGGAAGTGGAACGCTGTGGTCAAAGAAATGGATTACTCAGTTTAGTACCACGAAATGGAGAAGTTCAGGGAGATGACAGAGTCCAGAGAGTGGCCATGAGCAGGGTCCTGAAATGAAGGGGCAGCAAAGTCATTTGAAGAGGGACCCAGGGCATGTTAAAGAACATCCCTATCAGTTGGTTTCCATCCCCTAACCTGTTCCTTCCCTTCCACCTGCTCACCAAGCCTTCCATTTACAGCGGATGGAGGTGATCTCGAGAGGTGAGCTACAGGATGACGGGAAAGGAAAACAACCAGGAGAAGGATGGAAGTGTTGCAGCATAAAGAAGAATGACCTTGGAGGGGAGAGCTGTAAAGTTTAATCCCAGTACTCCTATTTCTCAGACCCCTTGTCTTCGAGCAAGTCAGCTTCTAAGCCTCAGTTGCCTCATCCGTGGAATGGGGATGATAATCCCTGTCTCACCCACAGTGTTCTTGCTAATCACACAGTTTAATGAATCGTAAAGCATATATCATGGACTGCACACAAGTTCTAGAAGGCATTCAGTAGATATTTAAGATTAATGTTTACCACTATCATGAAATCAAAACCATATAAGGGAAAAGCATGTCATGATTTTGGAATATAAGTGCAGCCTAATTGCATGGGAGTGGGGAAAAGAAAGGGGGCACGTGGTGGACGGGAGCAGTGAACTGTCAACAGTAATGAACTATGTGTTTCTGGAACTGACAGTCTTTTTCATCATCTCAAGGCGAAAACAGTTCATGTCTCTTTTACTATGTTCAGTTAATCCCTAGAGCCCCAAGTTGTCCAAACTGGGAGGAAAAGTAACTATTCATGCTTAGGTGCCCCTTCCCAGTCTCCCCATATTGCCCGAGAACCGTGGACACCTATTCGGGGCAGCTGATAAGTTCAGCTGCTAAATTTTACATAAAGTGAGAGCTGGGTGCTCTGACTCACCAATCAGTGGCCAGAGCTCTTGTCTACCATTGATTTCATCCCTGCACCAAGGGGTAACTGTGGACAGCTGATCCCCCACCCCACAAAGGGGTTCCCAGCGCCTTGCTCTAATGATGCCACCTCTATTCTTGATCATGGTGCAGCATCATCAGTTTAAACTCACAGATTTGACCATTGCCCCTAAAGCATGATTATTGCATCCATAGCGTCAGGGAGGGGGTCCAGATGGTCTCCCCACCTCAGCCCTCAGCCCCTGAATTCTCAGTCTGAGTTTGGAACTTGGGTCACCGATCCATTTGGAACCTCTTCAGACTCAAAGCATCTCAAAATTTTGAACTCGAAAGAAAGGGTCTCAATTCCTCTCCTCTTAGCAGGTCTCTTAGTCCTTATGCAAATATCTGTTTGGTCCATTTGCTCCCTGTGTCCAGCTCTGCATCACCAGGGGTCTTTGGAGGGGCAGCCTTTCTCTTTGGCCACCAAAGCTTCTTTCCTTCCTTCCTTCCTCCAGGGCAAGAAGTGCCTATTTACAATGAGTGCCTCAGTAAAATTTTGCTAAACAAAGAAATGTTTCTTCCATAGAAAAAACAGCTGGCAGTCTCACTGGAAAATGTTAAGATCCATGACCAGGCACTTCCCACACCACACACACACACACACACACACACACACACACATACACACACACACACACAGCTTGCCTGCAATGATTTATAAATTCTCTAAAATCCTGGGAAACTTTTTTTCCTCCTATTTTAATTAAAGCAGAGCAGGGATTTTCAGTCTGGGATCTCTATGGTACCTTCCAGCTCTAATTATTTCCCCCTAATTCATTCATTATTACATATTTGTCGAATCCCTATTGCTGAGTGCTGATGCTGGGGATACAGGACAAAAGTGCCTGCCCTCCTACACGCCTGCCATTCCCACCCCACTATAAACAGCTCCAAGGAAAACAATGTAAAGTTCTCTTGCTACTCTGGTTACATTTTTGAGCAATCAATAAGCTACAGAACTGCTGCTGCTGCTGCTGCTGCTGCTGCTGCTGCTAAGTCACTTCAGTCGTGTCTGACTCTGTGCAACCCCATAGACGGCAGCCCACCAGTCTCCCCGGTCCCTGGGATTCTCCAGGCAAGAACACTGGAGTGGGTTGCCATTTCCTTCTCCAATGCATGAAAGTGAAAAGGGAAGGTGAAGTCGCTCAGTCGCGTCTGACTCTTAGCGACCCCATGGACTGCAGCCCACCAGGCTCCTCCATCCATGGGATTTTCCAGACAAGAGTACTGGAGTGGGTTGCCATTAGAACTGAGTTATTTCCTAATGCTTTGTTTTAAGGTCCTCTAATCTAAGCCAGAAGAGTTGTGTGTGCTTTGCAGAACAATTACCCTTCAACTTTCCTTTTTCCCTCAAACAAATACCCTCAGCATCTGCATTCAGACGTTTTCTCAGACTCGAGTTTACAGCAGGGGTCCCCAGCCTCTAGGATCTAATGTCTGATGATCTGAGGTGGAGCTGATGTAGTAATAATAGAAGTAAAGTGCACAATAAAAGTAACGAGCTTGAATCATCCTGAAACCATCCCACCCCAACCCATCCATGACACAAAAGCTGTTCCTAGTGCCATTAAGGTTGGGGACCTCTGATTTACAGTAAATGCAGGAAGAGCTTTTGAGTGTAGCCAGTGCCTTGCAACCTGGGGCTCCACCAGTGAGCCAGGGAAACTATTAACAAAGAAAGAGGTTTTTTTTTGCAACTGAAGTTTCTCTTTTTCGGCATGCAGTGTTTTGTAACCAGAAGGGAGAAACAGCTCATGCCCAAAGAGGGTTTCATGGGGCCCCCGAAAGCTATGACTTGGTAGCAGCCTAGGCACTGTTGCCCCAGCCCTACCACTATCTCTTCCCCAAATAGAAGTGGGGAACTTGGTAAAACAAAATTCTTGCTTCTCATTTCCCTGTCTGATACTCAGCCCATAATTCAGATATCTGGGAGAAATGATTTGAGATTCTTGGATTGTTCATCGGTTCAAATAATATTTATTGAGAACCCACTACATGAAAGACATCATATAGGTGCTGGCAAGGGTCTTAAAGCAGGATGGAGCATAGAGAGTTCTAGAAGCAGAGAAGGAGTCTGGGGGCAACAGGAGGTTAGAGACAGACAAGGGCCTGTCAGAAGGTGAACCTCCAGGGACTTCCCTGGTGGCACAGTGGTTAAAGAATTTGCCTGCCAATGGAGGGGATCTGGGCTCGAACCCTGGTCCAGGAAGATCCCACATGCCACAGAGCAACTAAGCTTCTGAGTCTGTGTACTGCAACCACTGAAGCCCTCAAGCCTAGAGCCTGTGCTCTGCAACAAGAGAAGCCACTGCAATGAGAAGCCTGAGCACCGCAATGAAGAGTAGCCCCCGCTCTCAGCAACTAGAGAACACCTGTGCACAGCAACAAAGACCAGTGCAGCCAAAAATAAATAATAAATAAACTTCAGAGGAAAAAAAATGTGAACTTCTGATGAGGACCTGATACCCTCACTCAACTGGGAGACTGGTCTTCTCTGACCCTCAATTTTATCAGCTCCTGAAGCTCTCTCTCTGTCCACACGTGGACAAGAAAACAGCAGTGAAAAAGAGCCTGAGAAATCAAGACCTGACCGCGTGATACAGATGCCCAATCCACTTACATAGCAAGAAATAAGAGTGGAGGTTTGGGGGCTTCCCCTGCAGTCCACGGGTTAAGAATCCACACTTCCACTGCAGGGGATGCAGGTTCGAGCCCTGGTCAGGGAACTAAAATCCCACATGCTCTGCACTGGAGGCTGCCTGAGCTTGGACTAAGAGACTGTCTGGAAGCTGTAGCTTGCTCAGGCCCTCAGAATGACACAGCTTTTTACACATTGCTTGCAAAGCACTGTTGGCTTATTGTTTCATCTGAGTCTCATGACAATGTTAGAAACACTGTCTTACTAATCATACATTACAGAAGAGGCCAGAGATGTCAAGTGACTTGGGCAAGGCCACACACCTAGATAGTGGCAAGGCCCCATCTGGCTCTAATGGTTCCATGATTCAAGTTTCCCTCTTCTTTATCCCCTCTCTTCTCTTACGATTTCTCTCTTTGTTTTTTTTTTTTTCTTCTGACTGTGCCTTTTTTTCCTGTTCTTACCACCCAGTCTGTCCAGCATAGACTACTCCACAAACCCTGTACTTCTGTCCAGGGTTGCCCAGCCTTGGAGGGTAGGGGAAGAATGGATTGGGAGTTTGGGGTTAGCAGATGAAAACTATTATACAGAGAATGGATAAACAACAAGATCCTACCATATAGTACAGGGAACTAGATTCAACATTCTGTGATAAACCATAATGGGAAAGAAAACAAAATAATATACATGTAAAACTGAATCGTTTTGTTGTACAGCAGAAACTAACACAACATTGTGAATCAATTATACTTCAATTTCAAAAGAGGGAGGCTGCCGAGAGGAGCAACCCCACGTCCAAGGTCAGGAGGGGCAGTGGTGAGAAGATACCCCTCGTCCAAGATAAGGAGCAGCGGCTGCGCTTTGCTGGAGCAGCCGTGAAGAGATACCCCACGTCCAAGGTAAGAGAAACCCAAGTAAGATGATAGGTGTTGCAAGAGGGCATCAGAGGGCAGACACACTGAAACCATAATCACAGAACACAAGGCAATCTGATCACATGGACCACAGCTTTGTCTAACTCAATGAAACTAAGCCATGCCGGGTGGGGCCACCCAAGATGGGCGGGTCATGGTGGAGAGGTCTGACAGAATGCAGTCCACTGGAGAAGGGCAACCACTTCAGTATTCTTGCCTTGAGAACCTCATGAACAGTATGAAAAGGCAAAATGATAGGATACTGAAAGAAGAACTCAATGGACATGAGTTTGAGTAAACTCTGGGAGTTGGTGATGGACAGGGAGGCCTGGCGTGCTGCGATTCATGGGGTTGCAAAGTCAGACACGACTGACTGAACTGGGGTGAATATAGCTTTATGTGGTAAAATTATAGATTGCAATTCAGCAGGTCAGAAGTGAAGACCAGAACTCTCTATTATGGATAGGTTCTGTGGTCCTTAACTATTTGGAGGTCATAAACGCCTTTGGTAATCTGGACCTGCTCTACAGAAAAAATACACAGTCATATAAATGTGGAAGATGATCCCAGATGGTTCTTGAAGCCTAGCCAAGTGCTACAGATAAGAAGCCTGGTCTAGACAAAATGAACTACTCGTGTTTCCCATTCCTGACCACAGTTTCTCCTGCTGAGCCCTTTTAAGGTTCTTCTAATGCAACCATAGACCAGTATCATCAGCATTGCCCAGGAGCTGGTTAGAATTTCAGAGTCTCAGACCCACCCATGACCCACAGAATCAGAATCTAGACTTTAACAGGATCCCAGGAAGACATGTAAGCACTTTAAATGTCTGATCTCTGTAAGTTCACTCCAAAGCGCACCCCTCCTCCATCCAATAGTCACTCAAGTTTCAAAACCTGCTGACTCATTTTAAAAGCATCATCATAGGGTTTCTCTGGTGGTCCAGTGGTTAAGAACCTACCTTGCAATGCTCTAGAGCCTGTGTGCCACACCTACCAGCCCTGTGTGCTGCAGCTACTGAAGCCTGCACACTCTAGAGCCCATGCTACACAATAAGAGAAGCCGCCGCAATCAGAAGTCTGCACACTGCAACTAGAGAGTAGCCGCTGCTCTCCGGGACTAGAGAAAGCCCACGCACAGCAGTGAAGACCCAGCGGAGCCAAAAAGAAATAAATAGATAGATAGATAGGTGAAAGTGAAAGTGAAGTCTCTCAGTCTTGTCCGACTCTTTGCAACCCCATGGACAGCAGCCTACCAGGTTCCTCCGTCCACGGGATTTTTCCAGGCAAGAATACTGGAGTCGGTTACCATTTCCTTCTCCAGGAGATCTTTCTGACCCAGGGATTGAACCTGGGTGTCCCACATTGTAGGTAGACGCTTTACCATCTGAGCCACCAGGGAAGTCATAGACAGGTAGATAGGTAGGTAGGTAGGTGGATAGATAAATAAGTAAAAAGTACCACCGTGAAGACTTCTATCACAGGTCCGAGTCTCTCTAGTTACTGCAGTGTCTCTGTGTCGCTTGCCTTTCCTTCAGGGGAGCTCAACACAGGTGTTAAAAGCAGGACGCAATGGAAGACTATTGAAGTGATGATCCTCTGTCTCCACTCCATCTGTGCTTCCCTACGATGCCCCCCAGTTCAGGGCCATCACAGGGGGACCTCAAATGAACTCGGCAGTTCCCTTGACCCTGCCTGGGCCACCATGGGCAGTGTAACCCCAAGTGAGGACAGTGGCTTCTCCCGTGCTGTGCTGCCCCTGGTTACAGTCTGTCTGGGGAGCGGGAGCAAGTCTTACACTGTAGTATTCTACCAGTTTTCCTAGACGTGACCCCCTCGCCCACAGCACCCTCTGTAGACTCACTGTAAGACTCATATGCTGGTCCCTGAGGGCTGGCCTCTGACAGAATGTGGTCCACTGGAGGAGGGAATGGCAAACCACTTCAGTATTCTTGCCTTGATACCCCATGAAAGCATGAAGAGGCAAAAAGATAGGACACTGAAAGAGGAACTCCCCAGGTCAGTAGGTGCCCAAGAATGAAGGGATGCAGCCAAAGCAAAAACAACACCCAGTTGTGGATAGGACTGGTGATAGAAGCAAGGTCTAATGCTGTAAAGAGCAATATTGCATAGCAACCTGGAATGTTAGGTCAGTGAATCAAGGCAAATTGGAAATGGTCAAACAGGAGATGGCAAGAGTGAACATCAACCTTCTAGGAATCAGCGAACTAAAATGGACTGGAATGGGTGATTTTAACTCAGATGACCATTATAGCTACTACTGTGGGCAGGAACCCCTTAGAAGAAATGGAGTAGCCATCATAGTCAACAAAAAGAGTCCAAAATGCAGTACTTGGATGCAATCTCAAAAACGACAGAATGACCTCTGTTCGTTTCCAAGGCAAACCATTCAATATCACGGTAATCCAAGTCTATGCCATGACGAGTAAAGCTGAAGAAGCTGAAGTTGAACATTTCTATGAAGACCTACAAGACCTTCGAGAACTAACACCCAAAAAAGATGTCCTTTTCATTATAGGGGACTGGAATGCAAAAGTAGGAAGTCAAGAAACACCTGGAGCAACAGGCAAATTTGGCCTTGGAGTACAAAACGAAGCAGGGCAAAGTCTAATAGAGTTCTGCCAAGAGAACGCACTGGTCATAGCAAACACCCTCTTCCAAAAACACAAGAGAAGACTCTACACATGGACATCATCAGATGGTCAACACCGAAATCAGATTGATTATATTCTTTGCAGCCAAAGATGGAGAAGCTCTATACAGCCAGCAAGAACAAGAACAAGACTGGGAGCTGACTGTGGCTCAGATCATGAACTCCTTATTGCCAAATTCAAAGTTAAGTTGAAGAAAGTGGAGAAAACCACTAGATCGTTCAGCTATGACCTAAACCAAATCCCTTATATAGTGGAAATGAGAAATAGATTTAAGGGACTAGATCTGATAGATAGAATGCCTGATGAACTATGGATGGACTTGTGTGACATTGTACAGAAGACAGGAATCAACACTATTCCAAGAAAAAGAAATTCAAAAAAGCAAACTGGCTGTCTGAGGAGGCCTTAGAAATAGCTGTGAAAAGAAGGGAAGCAAAAAGCAAAGGGGAAAAGGAAAGATATATCCATTTAAATGCAGTGTTCCAAAGAATAGCAAGGAGAGATAAGAAAGCCTTCCTCAGTGATCAGTGCAAAGAAACGGGAAAACAATAGAATAGGAAAGACTGGAGATCTCTTCAAGAAAATTAGATATACAAAGGGAACATTTCATGCAAAGATGGGCTCAATAAAGGACAGAAATGGTAGTGACTTAACAGAAGCAGAAGATATTAAGAAGAGGTGGCAAGAATACACAGAAGAACTGTACAAAAAAGATCTTCATGACCCAGATAATCATGATGGTGTGATCACTCACCTGGAGCCAGACATCCTGGAATGTGAAGTCAAGTGGGCCTTAGGAAGCATCACTATGAACAAAGCTAGTGGAGGTGATGGAATTCCAGTTGAGCTATTTCAAATCCTAAAAGATGATGCTGTGAAAGTGCTGCACTCAATATGCCAGCAAATTTGGAAAACTCAGCAGTGGCCACAGGACTAGAAAAGGTCAGTTTTCATTCCAATCCCAAAGAAAGGCAATGCCAAAGAATGCTCAACTACCACACAATTGCACTCATCTCACACGCTAGTAAAGTAATGCTCAAAATTCTCCAAGCCAGGCTTCAACAATTCGTGAACTATGAACTTCCAGATGTTCAAGCTGGTTTTAGAAAAGGCAGAGGAACAAGAGATCAAATTGCCAACATCTGCTGGTTCATTGAAGAAGCAAGAGAGTTCCAGAAAAACATCTATTTCTGCTTTATTGACTATGCCAAAGCCTTTGACTGTGTGGATCACAATCAACTGTGGAAAATTCTGAAAGAGATGGGAATACCAGACCACTGATCTGCCTCTTGAGAAATTTGTATGCAGGTCAGGAAGCAACAGTTAGAACTGGACATGGGACAACAGACTGGTTCCAAATAGGAAAAGGAGTCCATCAAGGCTGTATATTGTCATCCTGCTTATTTAACTTCTATGCAGAATACATCATGAGAAACGTTTGGCTGGAAGAAGCACAAGCTGGAATCAAGATTGCAGGGAGAAATATCAATAACCTCAGATATGCAGATGACACCACCCTTATGGCAGAAAATGAGGAAGAACTAAAAATCCTCTTGATGAAAGTGAAAGAGGAGAGTGAACTAAAAAGCCTCTTGATGAAAGTGCAAGAGGAGAGTGAAAAAGTTGGCTTAAAGCTCAACATTCAGAAAACAAAGATCATGGCATCTGATCCCATCACTTCATGGCAAATAAATGGGGAAATGATGGAAACAGTGGCTGATTTTATTTTTCTGGGCTCCAAAATCACTGCAGATAGTGATTGCAGCCATGAAATTAAAAGATGCTTACTCCTTGGAAGGAAAGTTATGACGAACCTAGACAGCATATTAAAAAGCAGAGACATTACTTTGTCAACAAAGGTCTGTCTAGTCAAGGCTATGGTTTTTCCAGTGGTCATGTATGGATGTGAGAGTTGGACTATGAAGAAAGCTGAGTGCCAAAGAATTGGTGCTTTTGAATTGTGGTGTTGGAGAAGACTCTTGAGAGACTCTTGGACTGCAAGAAGATCCAACCAGCTCATCCTAAAGGAGATCGGACCTGAAAGTTCATTGGTGGGACTGATTTTGAAGCTGCAACTCCAATACTTTGGCTATCTGATGCAAACAGCTGACTCATTTGAACAGACCCTGATGCTGGGAAAGATTGAGAGCAGGAGAAGGGGACAACAGAGAATGAGATGGTTGGATGGCATCACCAAATCAATGGACAGGTTTGGGTGGACTCCAGGAGTTGGTGATGAACAGGGAGGCCTGGCGTGCTGCAGTTCATGGGGTTGCAAAGGGTCGGACATGACTGAGTGACTGAACTGAACTGAACTGAGGGCTGGCCCTGAAGGCAGTAAGTGACAAACCCCCAAATACCCTCAGGTCTTGCCTGAGACCCCACTCCCTCCCACAGCCACCCTGTGTTGGGTCGCTGCAGGTGGGTTTTTCCCTTTCTTTTCCCATAAGCTATCTCCTCCTGACTCCCTCCCAAACATCCTCAGTTCTTTCATGCATATAAACCTGGGGCAGTTCCACAAAGCACACAGGAAATGTCTGGATGCTGAACCTTGGGGTGAATGCTGCCTTGGTTTATTTTTATACCCATCCCACCTTACCATGGATGCTCACTCATCTCTTCTGGAAAGCAAGTTGCATGTTGGGTTCACTTTTCCTTCCTCCACCCCCAGCCCACTACCTGGTGTTCTGCATAGAATAGATGCTAACTGTTTGCATGTCGTAACAAGGAGCCAGTCTGGCAGTGCTACACTGAGAGCCCAGATGTGGACAAATCCCCACAAACTTTGCCCTTCGTCTACCATGTCACTTTGGGCCTGTCACAGCCTCTTTCTTGGCCTCAGTTTCTCCATCTGTGAAACAGGAAGATGATCTGTAAGGTTCTGTTTTTATCTGACATTCTGTGCAAGAATAAAGAATGGGGGCTTCCGTGATAGTCCTGCAGCTAAGACTCTGTGCTCCTAATGCAGCGGGCCCAGGGGTTCGATCCTTGGTCAGGGAACTAGATCCCACATGCCGCATCTAAGACCTGGTATAGCCAAATAAATAAATATTTAAACAAAGAATAAAGAATGAATTTCTCATCCTTGAAAGGCAAGGGATCTCAGAGTTGGGGTCCTGTTAAAATAAGCACTGATCTCCCTAAAGCTCAGAGCTAATGTGTAGCAGCTAAAGAAGCCTGGGGAGGTATCTAGAAATTATGTAAGGGGCACAAAGCTTCCTGTGCATCTCACTCTAAGGCCTGAGCTGGAGGAGCATCACAAGCAGAGGGAAGCGTGCCCTAGCTAGGGGCAGAGAGGAAAGCAAGCAAACTGGGCAAGGGACCAAGGCAAGGGTTAGATGCTGGCTTCAGATATTTCTAGAAAGCTCACTCTTTATTCCTCTTTCCTTTACCTCTGACCCTAAGTGGGAGTCTGAGCCTATGATCAAGGTCCATGTGGAGGATCCTGGGTGGGAGGTGGGGGTGTCAGCCCATGGGGAGGAAGGAAGGAAGGATTATTCACCATGAGTAACTTTCCCATTCCTCATCTGTGCGTTGTTGAGGAGGGGTCCAGGGGGACTGGGGATTCTGGAGAACAGCAAAACCTTGACTCCACCTCCTCCCCACTCCCCCTGCTCCCCAGCCTTTCCCTTGTATGCCCTCAAGCAGGGGGCCAAGCCAGACCTTGCGCTGGGATGTTCCCAGCACAGCCCCACGTGAGACGTCTCTGGCTGGCTTCAAGCCCAGCATCTGGAATTCAGGCTCCAGCCAAGTGCCTCTTCTCCAAGGAATCTGGGAACTTCCAAAGCCATCTCAGAGTGGAAATTTTGACTCATTTCTCCCACGCAGTGACTGACCCTTCAGCTGGAAAGAACAACTATTCTTGACAGAGCAGAAGTGAGAGGGAGATGGCTACCACCTTCCAGAAGACTTTCTCTTCTGATTCATAATTTCTCCTTTGATCCTGCTTATTGCCTGTCACATGCAGTGACCCAGTCACTTTCCAAAAATGGTGATGCCTTCCTGAAGCAGTAACACAGCTTCAAATACTCAGAAATACGTCTGAAAACTCAGGGGAAAAAAAAAAAACAGAACACTTCTCTGAGTGACCATGTGCAAACAGAGGCCAGCTTGACCTGTCTCTGCCCATAGCAAGAATCTGATCTCCTTACGCAAAAATGAGGAGATTTACTACAGAATGTCTACCGGGCCTTTGGTTAGGGGACAAGGTGTGGTAATAGCCTGGCAGAATCAGGAGAAAGCAGTCTCAAGATCTCAACACCTTTATTTATTTATTGAGCTATTGTAGTCCAATTCAGCTTTCTAAAAAACTTTTCATTTTATATTGGAGTAGAGCCTTGGTTTCTAAGGCAAACCATTCAACATCACAGTAAGCCAAGTCTATGCCCCAACTGCTAATGCCAAAGAAGCTGACCAGCTGACCAGAAGACCTATAAGACCTTCTAGTGTGTGTTCGTTTTAGCCACTCAGTCATGTCTGACTCTTTGCAACCCCACAGACTATAGCCAGTCAGGCTCCTCTGTCCATGGAATTCTCCAGGCAAGAATACTGGATTGGGTTTCCATTCTCTTCTCCAGGGGTCTTCCAGACCCAAGGATCAAACCCAGGTCTCCTGAATTATAGGCAGATTCTTTACTGTCTTAGTTACCAGGGAAGACTGACCTTTTAGAACTAACACCAGGAAAAAGATGTCCTTTTCATAACAGGGGATTAGAATGAAAAACTAGGAAGTCAAGAGATACCTGGAGTAACAGGCAAGTTTGGCCTTGGGGTACAAAATGAAGCAGGGCAAAGGCTAAGAGAATTTTGTTAAGAGAACACATTGGTCATAGCAAACATCCATTTTCAATAAGCCAAGAAATGACTCTACACATGGACAACAGAAGGTCAATACCAAAATCAAATTGATTATATTCTTTACAGCCAAAGATGGAGAAGATCTATAGTCAGAAACACAAGACCTGGAGCTGACCGTGGCTTACATCATAAGCTCCTTATTGCAAAATTCAGGCTTAAATTGAAGAAAGTAGGTAAAGTCACTAGGCCATCTGGGTATGATCGGAATCAAATACCTTATGATTATACAGTGTAGCTGAAGAATAGATTCAAGGGATTAGATCTGCTAGACAGAGTGCCTGAAGAACTACAGACGGAAGTTCATAACACTGTACAGGAGAGGGTGACCAAAACCATCAGCAAGGAAAAGAAAAGCAAGAAAGCACAGTGGTTGTCTGAGGTGGCTTAACAAATAGTTGAGCAAAGAAGAGAAGTGAAAGCAAGAAAGAGACACCTAACTGAATGCAGGGTTACAGAGAATAGCAAAGAGATAAGAAGGCCTTCTTAAAAGAACAATGTAAAGAAACACGGGAAAACAATAGAATGGGAAAGACTAGAGATCTCTCCAAGAAAATTGCAGATATCAAGGGAATATTTCATGCGAGGATGGGCACAATAAAGGACAGAAATTGTACGGACCTAACAGAAGCAGAGGAGATTCGGAAGAGGTGGCAAGAATACACTATACAAAAAAGGTCTTAGTGACCAGGATAACCACAATGGTATGCTCACTCACCTAGAGCCAAACATCCTGGAGTGCGAGGTTGAGCGGGCCTTAGGAAGCATTACTATGAACAAAGCTAGTGGAGGTGATGGAATTCCAGCTGAGCTATTTCAAATGCTAAAAGATGATGCTGGTAAAGTGCTTCACTCAACATGTCAGCAAATTTAGAAAACTCAGCAGTGGCCATAGGACTGGAAAAGGTCAGTTTTTATTCCAATCCCAAAGAAGTACAGTGCCAAAGAATGTTCAGTGTACCACACAATTGCACTCATTTCACATGCTAGTAAGGTTATGCTCAAAATTCTTCAAGCTAGGCTTCAGCAGTATGTGAACTGAGAACTTTCAGATTTACAAGCTGGATTTAGAAAAGGCAGAGGAACCAGAGATCAAATTGCCAACATCCATTGGATCATAGACAAAGCAAAGGAGTTCCAGAAAAGCATCTACTTCTGCTTCATTGATTACACTAAAGTCTTGGACTGTGGATCACAACAAACTGTGGAAAATTCTTAAAGAGATGGGAGTACCACCTTACCTGTCTCCTGAGAAACCTGTATGCAGGTCAAGAAGCAATAGTTAGAACTGGACGTGGAACAATGGACAGGTTCCAAATTGGAAAAGGGATAGGTTAAGGTTGTATAATGTCACCCTGCTTATTTAACTTATACGCAGAGTACATCATGCGAAATGCCGAGCTGGATGAAGCACAAGCTGGAATCAAGATTTCCGGGAGAAATACCAACAAGAAATATCAGTCAATATCAATATCAGATACACTAATGATACCACTCGAATGGCAGAAAGTGAAGAGGAACTAAAGAACCTCTTGATGAGGCTGAAAAAGAAGAGTGAAAAAGCTGGCTGGAAGCTCAGCATTCAGAAATGAAGATCCTGGCATCCAGTCCCATCACTTCGTGGAAAATAGAAGGGGCAAATATGGAAGCAGTGACAGATTTCATTTTCTTGGGCTCCAAAATCACTAAGGATGGTGACTACATCCATGAAATTAGAAGACACTTGCTCCTTGGAAGGAAAGTTACAATGAACCTAGACAGTATATTCAAATCAGAGAGGCCATTCCAGATTCTTGGGTGTAATTCCAAAAGGCAGGACAAAGAGAACAGATTAACTCGTGCGCTTCTTTGCTTCCACTCCTCTTGGAGCCCTATTTACCTTCTGTCTGACTCTAACTCCCTCCCACGGTGCCCCCAACTTAGGTTGAAATCTCTGTTTGGCTCAGTGCTCTGCCAGTGATTCAGTCCATTCTTACTGAATGAATCAAGTGTTTTCAGGAATGGAGACTAGGTGTAACTTCAGGCATGTATTCCCAGACCATCTCTTAGATTCTGTAGGAAACCAATATCCATCCTAAGACATTAAGCCCAGTGCCAGGAAGTAGGGATTCTGGTATCCAAGTGTCCTGGGTGAGAATCTCAGCCCCACCTGCTCCTACCTGTGAGATCCTAGACAAAGCTAGTTGACTTCCTTTTCAACATAAAGCAAGTTGGGTTGTTTGGAGGACCAATGAGACAATGTCGCCAGTCACCCCAGCAGAGGGTCTGGCTCCTGGAAAACACTCAATGATGTCAGCCACTGCTCTTTGCCATTACTGACCATTAACTAGGGACCAGACACAGTCATTTGTTCAATAGAACCCGTTTCTTATTATGAATACAGTGATCCACTGCTATATTTATTAAATGGATAACCAACAAAGACCTTCTGAACAGCACAGGGAACTCTGCTCATTGTTATGGGGCAACCTGGATGGGAGGGGAGTTTGGGGGAGAATGGATATATGTATCTGTATGACTGAGTCTCCTTGCTGTCCATCTGAAACTATCACAACATTGTTAATCAGCTATACTCCAATATAAAATAAAAAGTTTAAAAAACAAACAAAAACAAATGCACTGATTGGCAGACAGTTCTTCCCAAAAGTTCCATATGTTTCAAAGACATTGTCTCAAAGACTCTGAGACAGATCAGCAGGAACTTCCATGCCCACTGGGCAAAGCCAAGCAAGCTCAGAATCATGAGGCAGTAGAATCAGGGGAGTTGAGACCTGAATCCGAGGCTTGGCTCAGCCACTGGCATGCCTCAAGGAATTCTGTCATATTTGTGAAAGAAAAGAGTTCAATGAAATGAACACTAAGGTCTTTTAGGTGTTATGACGGATTCTGGGATTTCTGAGGAAGTCTAAGGCGGAGTTGCAGCATGAAGGCAGCCATTCTAATTCCAGGAAGACTGTTCTTCGGCTCACGCCTTCTCCTTGGGAATCCTAAAGAAACTGGGATAACAGTTGCCATAGCCGAGGACACGCCTCTTGTCTTGTCTTGTCTGCCTGCCGTGCTAACCACAGGCTCCAGATTCCTGTAATAACTTAACCGCGAGGAATGTCCTCAACTCTCTTTCAGATGTCTGCTGGTTTGGCAGAGACTGAGGCCAGAGGCATCCAGATATATAACCAGGCAGCCAGCTGGAGAATGTGCCCCTTCCTCTCAAAGTATGTCCTAGTCGTGACAGCACAGACCCTGGGTTTTGTTTGGGGGAACTTGAACAGGTTCCTTAACTCCTCTGTACCTTGGCTTTCTGACTGTAAAATGGAAATGAACAATACCTACTGGATGGGGTTGGGGTACTGAATATTCCCAGTTCAGAGTTAGGTACTGCATGAGTATTACATCTGCATGATATAGATGGCTTCTTCCACAGCTTAAATCTGATGATTCTATTAATAGAAGTCAGCTTTATAGTTTAAAAAAAAAAAACCCTATAGTTCTACTAAGCTTCACTTGTACCACTATCCTACATTTTAAAGAGCAAAAGGATTTAATACGCTGTTGGGGGTGCCTGCCAAGACTTCAGGACTCCTCCTTGGCTTGAAGGTCCCTGGGCTGTTGTTTGAGGGTGGACCAGTCATTTGCTCAATAGAACCTATTTCTTATTATGCATATAGCGATCCACTGCTATATTTATTAACTGGATAACCAACAAGGACCTTCTAAATAGCACAGGGAACTCTGCTCAGTGTTATGTGGCAGCCTGGCTGGGAGGGGAGTTTGGGGGAGAATCCTTTCTTTCAGCATCCTTGTGACTTGTGTTTCCCTGGCTTCCTTTCTTTTCTTCAGAGTTTTCACTTCAGAAAAAGGGGAATCTTAAGAATAAACCATTTGGTTTATGTCTGTGGTCTCTCTGAATATAACTGCACCCTGCCCCTCCCCCTTTCTTTTGATCTTCGCTGCAAATGGAAAATTGCCCAGTCCTGACCCACCACTTCCCTCTCCTACTTCCTGGAAATGTCCTGGCTGCTTCACTTGCTCAGCACGTTTCAGATTCCACTTCGTCATTCATTGAGGAGGATGCCGCCCGGGGCCAGCCTCACTCTCTCATGGGCTCCACCCTCTCGGTTTTCAATAAAAGGCAGGCAGAGCCACTGGAGGAGCAGAGAGGCCAAACCAGAGACCAACAGCTTCCACGCTGAAACTTGAATCCTCTCGCTGCAACATGAAGGTCTCCGCTGCCCTCCTGTGCCTGCTACTCACAGTAGCTGCCTTCAGCACCGAGGTGCTCGCTCAGCCAGGTGAGCCCCCTTCTCCTTCGCTCTGAAGCTCACTGCCCCCTCTCTGGGTCATGCTGGGCCAGCAGAGCAGAAGGCTACCTGCACTCTCACTTTCACTACAAGATCAGGAAAGTCCAAGAGGCACAGGAGTGAGCTCGATCACACAGCTTCTCTTGGACGGTGCCTGGATGAGAATCCAGCTGTAGACCTCAAATCCAGCTCCTTCCAGGATTCCGGCTCTGGAAACCTGAGGCCAGTGCACTTACTGCCCTGGCTCCTTTCAGCAGCATTTGAGGACTGGGATATAAGGAGAGGGGGTCTCTGGCAGGGTATATCCAGATACTATGGAGGCCAGAGGAGAAGATCTGAAATCTGGACTCCAGAGACTCAGTTTTGCAGAGGCAGTGGGTATCAGGGAAACTCACAACCAAGCATCCATTTCTTCTTACCTAAAGGGGACCCTTAGCTAACTTTGATAACTTGGGTTATTTGCTCCTACTAACAGAATTTCCCCAAATTATCTAGTTTTAACAAAGCTCCCTTCCCTCAGTTCATTGTCAGTGGTACATGCCCATTTTAGGGCTTAGGAAACTGAGTCCGTCTGATATTGTAGCTCTGAAGCACAAGCTGAAACATTAGGATTTAAAGGGTTCTCCCTGCACACCTGACTCCCTTTTGCCTTCTCCTTACTTCTCTTTTCCGCTCTGATTGAGATCGGAAAGAACCTAGTCCATTCTAAAATGCTTTTTCTTTGTGGTTCTATTTCCAGATGCAATTAACTCCCAGGTCGCCTGCTGCTATACATTCAACAGTAAGAAGATCTCCATGCAGAGGCTGATGAACTACAGAAGAGTCACCAGCAGCAAGTGTCCCAAAGAGGCTGTGATGTAAGTTGAACACACCAGCCCTCCATGGTCCAGTTCTTCCTCAGGGTGCAAGGGGCAAGACTCACACAAACGTAACGTCAGAGAGTTACATGATCTAACCCAGTATCCAAAAGTGCCCCCCAGCGCCACGCTCCCTATGGGTGCTCATTCAGACCATCCTAGTCTCTTTAGCCTGAAGTCAGGATGGTTTCAACTGGGACATCTATATGATCAACTTGCCATGGGCTCCCTCCTTCCACCTGCTTTCCTCCTTGAATTCCCATGGCAGCATCAGGGCAAATGGGCCACATTTGTAGGCTGAGATTTCAATGGCACTCCATCTAACCTTATCCCCTCTCTCTCCTCCGCAGTTTCAAGACCGTCCTGGGCAAGGAGTTATGTGCAGACCCCAAGCAGAAATGGGTCCAGGACTCCATAAACTATCTCAACAAGAAAAACCAAACTCCAAAGCCTTGAGCACTCACTCCACAACCCAAGAATCTAAAGACAATTTGTGTTCTTCCGGCTTTCCCTAACTGCCCTCTGATATTACCTTATTATAATTTTAAAGAGTATGAACTTTATTGATGTGAAACATGATGCCTTAAGTAATGTTAATCTTATTTAAGTTATTGATGCTTTAAGTTTATCTTCCATGACTACTAGTGTTTTTTGTTTGTTTGTTTGTTTTTGGTTGTTCGTTTGTTTTCATGGAGATTTGGGCAAATTGCTTTCCTCTGTGAATCTCAGTTCTATCCCTGGGATGGTGGAAGTGTCCTCGCAAGAATGATTAATGCAAGAACTTTTGGTTTTATATTCTAAGTCATTGTTAAAACTGCTCTTGTGGAAATATATATTATGTAACTATTGAAAAAATACATATATATATATTTTTGTACAAAACCTGACTGTTGGCATTTTCTTGAAGGAAACTTAAAAAACTGAGTATAATCTTGGTTGATGGGGGAGGAGCAGGGTTTCAAAGTGTGGGGCTCATGTTTGGGAAGAATAAGAATGTGAACTGGCTGTGGTCTTTTTCACCAGGTGAGCTCATCTGAGTTCCTACATAAGAATTTTTAAGGCAGGACGCAATCAGGCATTTCATCATTACCACGCCAGTTCCCAACACCATTTGCCCAGATCCCGGGACCCTTGTCATCTGTTTAGCAGCAGCCAGCTCACCACCATTGTTGTGTTCACAGCCCTTGACCCCTGCCCTCACTCTCGTTCACAATCTATTGCAACTTCCCCCTAACTCAGTTACTTTCCCTTAATTTATCCCCCTCCAATTAATCCTCCAACTTGGAGTGATACAGACACTGTAGACATTGGGAAATGACCGCTGATAAGATCAATTAAGAAGATATGACTCAGACTTTGCCTTCCAATGGCAGGGGCTGCAAGTCAATCCTTAGTTGGGGAGCTAATACCCCACACAACTCAAGGCCAAAAAAAAAAAAAAAAATTAAAAAATAGAAGCAATGTTGTAACGAATTCAATAAAGACTTCAAAAATGGTCCACATCAAAAAATCTTTAAAAAAAAGGAAGACATGATTTGAACTTATCTTTGATGATTGAATGAGACTTTTCTAGAGAAATTTCCAGATTATGAAGAAAAAGAGAGGGAATTCCCTAGTGGTTCATTGGTTAAGAGCCCATGCTCTCACTGCTGAGGGCCTGGGTTCAATCCCTGGTGGGGAAACTAAAATCCCACAAGCTATGTGGGGTGAAAAGAAATAGAAAAAAAGAAAAGGAAAAGAGTGAGAGCAGATACCTAGAAGTAAAAGTGATGCTGACGTGTCCATCAAAGAGGGAGAAAAACAATTAGATAGGAATTGACGTCCATGCCTTTCAAGTGACGGGAAGCATGAGAAATAAAGCTTGAGAAGAGAGTTTTCAATATCAAGGTGGCAAGTTAATATCCAACTTCGTAGGTTAAAAGGAGATGTTGGGAATGATCCGTCCAGTAGGAAAGGACATGCCTGTGCTCAGCGGTTCAGAGATGAGTTTCAGTAAATGTACCTTATGGGCTTCATGCAGACCTGGACAAGTAGGGTCAAAAGAGAAGTTATTGCTATGGTCCAGGCAAGAAGTGGTGAAGGTCTGAATATGGAGTCCAAGAGGTAACACTGGAAGAATGAGCTGGGCAGAGTGAAAGGCTGGGTGTTTTAGATGCAGCAGAAGGACTGTGGCTTAAGAGGAAGTCCCTTCTACAACCCACATTTTAAGGGGACAGTTTGTCTGAAACCAGAATGCATTGCTCTCCACCACTGTCTCCCAGTCCCAACTCCAGGAGCCTGCAATCACCCAGTTAGATGGATGAGCCTCTTCTTCCTGAGTGTCCACCTAAGATGTCTATTCTCTTGCATGGCATTTGATCTCCTTGTGAGGCGTTTGACCCACGTAGACGCAGACAGCTCCTCCACTAAAGAAAGTGGATGTCTTGCCCCACTGAATAAACTCTGCATGGTGAAACTGCAGATTCCCAGGCCACTCTGGTGGGGAGATGGGTGGTGTATCAAGTTCGATCAGGCAGTGCCTTTGGCAGCAGGGAGAACACTGACAGAAGGGCACTGGGGTCCTAATCTCAGAACTGGCACTGACTCACCTAGGGCAGGTTGAATATTCTGAGTCTCCATCAGTAAAATGGGGATAATGATACACTGCTTCCCCAGTGGCCCAGTGGTAAAAAATCTGCCTGCCAGTACAGGAGATGCTGTTTCAATCCCTGGGTTGGGAAGATCCCCTGGAGAAGGAAATGGCAACCCACTCCAGTACTCTTGCTTCCACAATTCCCTGAACAGAGAAGCCTGGTGGGCTACAGTCCATGGGGTTGCAAGAGTCAGACATGACTTAGTGACTAAACAACTATACAACGATGATGTGTTACAAATAAGAACTTGGCAGAACCTCGGTTTGGGGATCCAGGAATGTGTCTTTTGGAAAGCTTTCATTTCTACCACCTAGAGCAGAATAGGAAGAGGGGATTTTGCTTTCAGACTCCTGAACCTGTCCCGGAGACCCTGATTCTGGCTGAGAGATTCCATCAAAGCTCCAAGGAACGCTCTCCAAGTGCCCTGGGAGTATATCAGTCAACAGACAATTCATTGGCGGCTATTAAAGGCACTTGTTGACCCTCGTGCCAGGTCCAACAGTCTCCCTTGCCCCTCCTTCCCTCCTCCAATCCTCAGCCTTGATCACTCAACTTCCAGTGCAGGCCAGGAGGCAAAAACAGACTGAGTGCAAACAAAGGAGGCATCAGCATCTAGCTTACTGAGCATCAGATCTTCTAATGTCAGGCAGATTTGAAGCAAAGGGCCTGAAACAACAGGAGGCTGAGGGAGGGGCCATGCATGTGCTCAAGTCCCCAAAATAATCTGTTCACGTTTCCTTTTCAAGGCATATCTGTTCACTTTCAGAAAACCTGGGGTCCATTTGTTTCAGTGTCAGCTAAGCGTGGGATTCCTTGCTCCTTGCACAATGAATCTCTGAGCACAAAGCTCTGGCAAGAGGCCCTGGTTTAGGAGGGGATGCCAAGTGTAGTGAATTCATATCCTGTAGCAGCCAAGGGTCTGTTCCAGGAAACCTAGGCTTTTCTTATCATTCTCAAAATTCTTCCAACCTCTTCTCATTGCCCCATTCTAAAGCCACTGCTACATTTTTCAGTGTTTGCTGTAGCAGCACCCCTGGCTACCCCGGTGGCGTAGCGGTAAAGAACCTGCCTGGCAATGCAGGCACTTGAGTAAGACACTTGGGTTTGATCCCTGAGTTGGGAAGATCCCCTGGAGGACACATCAACCCACTCCAGTATTCTTGCCTGGAGAATTCCCTTGGAGAGAGGAGCCTGGTGGGTTATAGTCCATAGGGTTGCAAAGAATTGGACAGGACTGAAGCAACTTAGCATACACGATTGGAGAGCAGCACCCCACTTCCAGGCACCAAAATCTGTTCTTGTTTCTTATTGCCACTGTAATAAATTAACATAAACTTAATTCCTTAAACGCTGGGCTGGAAGAAGCACAAGCTGGAATCAAGATTGCAGGGAGAAATATCAATAACCTCAGATATGCAGATGACATCACCCTTATGGCAGAAAGTGAAGAGGAACTAAAGAGCCTCTTGATGAAAGTGAAAGAGGAGAGTGAAAGAGTTGGCTTAAAACTCAACATTCAGAAAACGAAGATCATGGCATCTGGTCCCAGCACTTCATGGGAAATAGATGGGGAAACAGTGGAAACAGTGTCAGACTTTATTTTTTTGGGCTCCAAAATCACTGCAGATGGTGACTGCAGCCATGAAATTAAAAGACGCTTACTCCTTGGAAGGAAAGTTATGACCAACCTAGATAGCATATTCAAAAGCAGAGACATTACTTTGCCAACAAAGGTCCGTCTAGTCAAGGCTATGGTTTTCCCAGTGGTCATGTATAGATGTGAGAGTTGGACTGTGAAGAAAGCTGAGTGCCGAAGAATTGATGCTTTTGAACTGTGTTGTTGGAGAAGACTCTTGAGCGTCCCATGGACTGCAAGGAGATCCAACCAGTCCATTCTAAAGGAGATCAGCCCTGGGATTTCTTTGGAAGGAAGGATGCTGAAGCTGAAACTCCAGTACTTTGGCCACCTCATGGGAAGAGTTGACTCACTGGAAAAGACTCTGATGCTGGGAGGGATTGGGGGCAGGAGGAGAAGGGGACGACAAAGGATGAGATGGCTGGATGGCATCACCGACTCGATGGATGTGAGTCTGGGTGAACTCCGGGAGATGGTGATGGACAGGGAGGCCTGGTGTGCTGCGAATCATGGGGTCGCAAAGAGACAGACACGACTGAGCGACTAAACTGAACTGAATGCCTTAAAACAACACAAATGCATTATCTTATAGTGCTGGAGATCAGACATTTAAAGTGGGTCCAGAGGGCTTTTAGTGGGCTTCCAGAGGGCTTCCTTCTGGAGGCTCTAGGGCACAATCGGCTTTCATACCTTTTCCAACTTCTAATATTTCTTTATTCATTTTTATTTACGTATTAGGCAGCTCTGTCTTGGTTGTCACAGGTGGGGTCTTTAGTTGCAGCACCTTTTCTAACTTCTAGAGGTTTTCTGCATCCCTTAGCTTCCAACCCCCCTTTCTCCATTCATAGCAACTTTAAGCAGGGGTAAGGATGGAGCTCTATAGGTCAAAGTTCACATATACTGTTGAAATTGTTGCTTAGTTGCTAAGTCACGTCCAACTTTTTTGCGACCCCATGAACTGCAGCCTGCCAGGCTCCTCTGTCCATGAAATTTCCCAGCCAAGAATACTGGAGTGGGTTGCTACTTCCTTCCCCAGGGGATCTTCCCGACCCAGGGATGAAACTCGTGTCTACTGCCTTGGCAGGTGGGTTCTTTACCACTGAGCCACCAGGGAAGCAGAGAAGGCAATGGCACCCCACTCCAGTACTCTCACCTGGAAAATCCCATGGACGAAGGAGCCTTGTAGGCTGCAGTCCATGGGGTCGTAAAGAGTCAGACATGACTGAACAACTTCATTTTCCCTTTTCACTTTCATGCATTGGAGAAGGAAATGGCAACCCACTCCAGCGTTCCTGCCTGGAAAACCCCAGGGATGGTGGAGTTTGGTGGGCTGCCGTCTATGGGGTCACACAGAGTCAGACATGACTGAAGCGACTTAGCAGCAGCAGCACCAGGGAAAATCAGTATTGAAATTAAGATGGTGTTAACTTGAGCTAGGTTCTTACAGATGACAGTAATAACAGCAATCTTCATTGTGCCCACTAAGACAATAACTCAAAAATATATAATAAAAGAAAAAAGGAAATGAAATAGTACACTAGCAATTGTGTGAAAGTGAAGTGGCTCAGTCGTGTCTGACTCTTTGTGACCCCGTGGACACCAGGCTCCTCCGTCCACGGGATTTTCTAGGCAAGAGTACTGGAGTGGGTTGCTTTTCCTTCTCCAGGGAACTTCCCGACCCAGGGATCGAACCCAGGGACTCCCGCATTGTAGACAGATGCTTTACCGTCTGAGCCACCAGGGAAGTCTCTGTGTAGCAACTGTAGCACACAAAATAATTTTTTTTAAGTAATGGAAAGAAGACTGAAGTCGGGAAGATGGCCAAATAAGATATCCCTTGCTCATATATCCCCATCAACGAGTTTTGCACCCAGCCATGAACAAAAGTGCCTTTTTGGAATTGTGAGATCCAGTACCGTATGCCAAGCGACCTGGGAGGAGTCGTGCCCATCCATTCACCCATGCTAGGTCAAAAGCATACAGATCATGGTCCTGACTGTGAGATCTGCAGTAGCCTGTGAATTGCACCTCATCTGTGGTTTGGAAGCCCTTGGAGAACAGAGACTTAGACAATTACCCACAGATGAGAGAGCCTTTGTGGAAGCCAAGTTTGTACTGGAGAAGTCCAGGTTGGCACACCACACAGTTGGAACAGAAAATTCCAGTTTGCATGCATCGGAGACAGTAAGAGGACCAATTTCACATTACATGCATCACCCTTCCCCAAAAGTGGCACAACTCAGTGCCAAAGAGAAACCTTCTTGGCTGGTGTGATTATTTCTCCTGGGAGGTTGGTGACTGGCAGGGTGGGAGGGAGGAAGTGAGAGTGTGAACTTCTCCAGTGTCCCAGCTATGTGGACATTGCTATGGAGACCCACTTCTTTCTTGCTCCACACAGAGTACTGAGTCCTGAACTGCACGACCAGGGGTTAAGAAGAGGCTGGGAAAGCAGCAGGTAGAACTTTGGGGGAGGGACTTGTCTGGTGGTTCAGTGGTTACGAATTCGGCCTTGCAATGCAGGGGGTGGGAGTTCGATCCCTAGTCAGGGAGCTAGGAGCTCAGATGCCTCCGGGCCAGAAAAAAGCAAAACATAAAGCGGAAGCAACATTGTAACAAAAATTCAATAAAGACTAAAACAATGGTACACATCAAAAAATGTGTACCATTTAAAAAAGAATTTGGGGGAGGCATCAGAGGGAGGCAGATCCTAGTAATTGCATTGCAGACCCCAAAGATCTCAGCTGAAGATCCTTCTAAGAGGCCCACATCACCACATGAGCCTCACCCACATCCATACCCAACCTGTGGCTGGTTCCTAATGATGGTCCTTGTAAATGACTAGAGTGGGCTTCGGCAGACACCGAGTGAGCACACGCAATTAAAAAAACCTGCCTGAGCCTGGGCGCCACCTAGTGAGCACACGCAGAAAACCCGGCTGAATCTGTGCCCCAGGCAGAGATCTACCTTGGCATCAGTTCTGCCCTTGAGAAAGCAAGCCAGGCTGTCAGTACTTGGCCTGGTGTGTTGCAGGCTTGAGAGAAGGCAAGCAAGTTGAAGGATTCTACCACAAGAGGGAGCTTAAAGCATGGAAAGAAAGAAAGAAAAGTTGCTCAGTCGTTTCCGACTCTGCGCCTACCAGGCTCTTACATCCATGGGATTTTCCAGGCAAGAGTACTGGAGTGGGTTGCCATTTCCTTCTCCAGGGGATCTTCCCGACTCAGGGATCGAGCCCAGGTCTCCCGCATTGCAGACAGACGCTTTACCATCTGAGCCACCAGGAAAGCATGGAGCAAGCATATATTTAGACGTTCTGAGACAGAGTCAAAATCCCTAGCAGTGCCGATGGAAAGTATTTCTCTCCTGAAGTCACTCAGTTACGACCTGAGAGTGTGACTGCTTCTTCAGATTCAAAGAAAGTGGGACTTCCCTGGTGGCCCAGTGGCTAAGATTTGGCACTCGCAGTGCAGGGGGCCTAAGTACAATATCTGGTCAGGGAACTAAAGATCCTGAATGCTGCAAGGAAGATCGAAGATCCCGAGGGCGGCAACTAAGACCTAATGTAGCCAAATAAATAAATACACACACACACACACACACACACATACAACTTTGAAGAAAGTGACACAAGACTTCAAGAAATACGAATAATTAAGGAAACATAAGAGCATCAAAGGATCACAATAATTTTCCAGTAACTGACTCCAAAGACATGGAGATCTATAATTTCCCTGAAAAAAAAAAAAAAGAATTTAACATGGCCTTTTTAAGAAATCTCAATGAGCTACAAGAATGTGAAGAAAGACAATTTGACAAAATTAGGCAAAAAATGCACAAAATGATAAGTTTAACAAAGAGATAGAAACAATTTTTTTTTTAATTCTGGGGCTGGAGATATAGTGAATGAAATGAAAAAATGCAATAGGTTCCATCAACAGCAGAATGGACCAAGAAGAAGAATTTGTAAAATAGAGGACAGGACCTTTGAAATTGTTAGAGGAGAAGGAAAAAGAAAAAGACTGAAGAATGACTTTGTGGTCTACAGAATAAAGAAACAATCTGTGAATTACTGAAGTCCCAGAGGGAGAAGAGATGGAGGAATGGGAAAGAAAGCTTATTTAAAGAAATAGTGGCTAAGAACCTCCCAAATCTGTAGAAAGATTTGGATATTCAAGTTGATGAAGTTCATAGGTCCCTAAACAAATTCAAAGAGACCTTCTCCAAGACATATTTTAATAAAACTGTCAAAAATCAAAGACAAAGAGAATTTTTAAAGGAGCAAGAGAAAAGAAGCTTGCAACTTAAAAAAGCAACACCCATAAGGCTGTCAGTAGATTTCTCACGAAGAAACGAACAGTCAGGAGAGTGGGATGTTATCATCAAAGTGCTTAAACAACAACAACAACAAAACTGCCAATCAAGAACACTCTACCTGGAAAAGCTGTCAGTTAGAAATAAAGAAAGAGAAAGATTTCCCCAGATATACAAACACTTAAGGAATTTACTACCACTAGAACTGTCTTAGAAGAATGGCTGAAAGGAGTTCTGTAAACGGGAATAAAAAGACACTAATTAGTTATATGAAAATATACAACACATAAAGGTAAGCATACAGTCAAATTCAGAATACTCTAGTACTGTAATACAATTATATATTAATGACTTAACTCTAATACCAATGTTAAAGAACAGAAGTATTAAAAATAAATATAGCCACAATAATTTGTTACATACAGAGAGGCTAATTGTAGCATAACAAACATAGAAAGGGGTTAAGTAAGTAGATGGAGAAGCTCTATAGAGTCAGCAAAAACAAGACCAGGAGCTGACTGTGGCTCAGATCATGAACTCCTTATTGCCAAATTCAGACTTAAATTGAATAAAGTATGGAAAACCACTGGATCATTCAAGTACAATCTAAATCAAATCCCTTAGGATTATATAGTGGAAGTAACAAATAGATTCAAGGGATTAGATCTGATAGAGTACCTGAAGAACTACGGATGGAGGTTCATGACATTGTATAGGAGGCAGTAATCAAGACCATCCTCAGGAAAAAAGAAATGTAAAAAGGCAAAATGATTGTCTGAGGAGAGCTTACAAATAGCTGAGAAAAAGGAGAGAAACTAAAGGCAAAAGAGAAAAGGAAAGATACACCCATTGGAATGCAGAGTTCCAAAGAATAGCAAGGAGAGATGAGAAAGCCTTCCTTGGTGATCAATGCAAAGAAATAGAGGAAAACAACAGAATGGGAAAGACTAGAGATCTCTTCAAGAAAATTAGAGATACCAAGGGAACATTTCATGCAAATATTCATGGGTACAATAAAGGACAGAAATGGTATGGACCTAAAGAAGCAGAAGATACTAAGAAGAGATGGCAAGAAAACACAGAAGAACTATACAAAAAGATCTTCATGACCCAGATAAACATGATGGTGGGATCACTCACCTAGAGCCAGACATCCTGGAATGCAAAGTCAAGTGGGCCTTAGGAAGCATCACTATGAACAAAGCTAGTGGAGGTGATGATATTCCAGTTGAGCTATTTCAAATCCTAAAAGATGATGCTGTGAAAGCGCTGCATTCAATATGGCAGCAAATTTGGAAAACTCAGCAGTGGCCACAAGACTGGAAAAGGTCAGTTTTCATTCCAATCCCAAAGAAAGGCAATGCCAAAGAATGTTCAAACTATCATACAGTTACACTCATCTCACATGCTAGTAAACTAATGCTCAAAATTCTCCAAACCAGGCTTTAACAGTATGTGAACTGTGAACTTCCAGATGTTCAAACTGGATTTAGAAAAGGCAGAGGAACCAGAGATCAAATTGCCAGCATCTGTTGGATCATCGAAAAAGCAAGAGAGTTCCAGAAAAAAACATCTACTTCTGCTCTATTGACTATGCCAAAGCCCTTGATTGTTTGGATCACAACAAATTGTGGAAAATTCTGAAACAGGTGGAAATACCAGACCACTTTCCCTGCCTCCTGAGAAATCTGTATGCAGGTCAAGAAGCGACAGTTAGAACTGGACTTGGAACAATAGACTGGTTCCAAATTGGGAAAGGAGTACAAAAAGGCTGCATATTGTCACCCTGCTTATTTAACTTATATGCAGAGTACATCATGCAAAATGCCAGGCTGGATGAAGCACAAGCTGGAATCAAGATTGCTGGGAGAAATATCCATAACCTCAGATATGTAGATAACACCACCCTCATGGCAGAAAGCGAAGAAGAACTAAAGAGCCTCTTAACGAAAGTGAAAGAGGAGAGTGAAAAAGTTGGCTTAAAGCTCAACATTCAGAAAACTAAGATCATGGCTTCTAGTTCCATCACTTCATGGCGAATAGATGGGGAAACAGTGGAAATAGTGACAAACTTCATTTTGGGGGGCTTTAAAGTCACTGCAAATGGTGACTACAGCCATGAAATTAAAAGACACTTGCTCCTTGGAAGAAAAGTTATGACCAACCTAGACAGCATATTAAAGAGTAGAGACATTACTTTGCCAACAAAGGTCCATCTAGTCAAAGCTATGGTTTTTCCAGTAGTCATGTATGGATGTGAGACTTGGACTATAAAGAAAGCTGAGTGCTAAAGAATTGATACTTTTGAACTGTGGTGTTGGAGAAGACTCTTGAGAGTCCCTTGGACTGCAAGGAGATCCAACCAGTCCATCCTAAAGGAGATCAGTCCTGAATAGTCATTGGAAGGACTGATGCTGAAGCTGAAACTCCAATACTTTGTCCACCTGATGCAAAGAACTGACTGATTGGAAAAGACCCTGATTCTGGGAAAGATTGAAAGTGGGAGGAGAAGGGGACAACAGAGGATGAAATGGTTGGATGGCATTACCAACTCAATGGAGATGAGTTTGAGTAAACTCTGGAAGTTGGTGATGGACAGGGAAGCCTGGAATGCTGCAGTCCATGGGATCGCAAAGAGTTGGACATGACTGAGTGGTTGAACTGAAGTAAGTAGAGTTTTGGTATGCAACCAAGGTTGTTATCAGTGCAAATAGACTATTATATCTATAAGTTATATTATGTGAGCTTCAAGGTGACCACAAAGCAAAAAACTACATAAAAGCTGATACATAAAGGATAAAGAGAAGGTAATCAAAACTCACCACTTTGAAAAAGTACCAGTTCACAAAGGCAATGAGAGAGGAAGAAAGGAACCGGGCAACCACAAAATAATCAAGAAACAATAAGATGGCAGTTTAAGTCTTTTCCTACCAATTAGTACTCTCAATGTGAATGGACTAAATTCTCCCCAAAAAGCATAGTGTGACTGAATGGATTACAAAGACAGGACCTGACTATATGCTTCCTCCAAGAAATTTACTTCAGTTTTAAGGACACACACAGGCTCAAAGTGAAGGGATGGAAACAGATATTTCATGCAAGTGGAAACCAAAAGAATAGAATACACAGAAGAATTGTACAAAAAAAGATATTCATGACCCAGATAATCACAATGGTGTGATCACTGACCTAGAGCCAGACATCCTGGAATGTGAAGTCAAGTGGGCCTTAGAAAGCATCACTATGAACAAAGCTAGTGAAGGTGATGGAATTCCAGTTGAGCTATTTCAAATCCTGAAAGATGATGCTGTGAAAGTGCTGCACTCAAGATGCCAGCAAATTTGGAAAACTCAGCAGTGCCCACAGGACTGGAAAAGGTCAGTTTTCATTCCAATCCCAAAGAAAGGCAATGCCAAAGAATGCTCAAACTACCACACAATTGCACTCATCTCAGACGCTAGTAAAGTAATGCTCAAAATTCTCCAAGCCAGGCTTCAGCAATATGTGAACCGTGAACTTCCTGATGTTCAAGCTGGTTTTAGAAAAGGCAGAGGAACCAGAGATCAAATTGCCAACATCTGCTGGATCATGGAAAAAGCAAGAGAGTTCCAGAAAAACATCTATTTCTGCTTTATTGACTATGCCAAAGCCTTTGACTGTCTGGATCACAAGAAACTGGAAAATTCTGAAAGAGATGGGAATACCAGACCACCTGACCTGCCTCTTGAGAAATCTGTATGCAGGTCAGGAAGCAACAGTTAGAACTGGACATGGAACAACAGACTGGTTCCAAATAGGAAAACGAGTTTGTCAAGGCTGTATATTGTCACCCTGCTTATTTCACTTCTATGCAGAGTATGTCATGAGAAACGCTGGGCTGGAAGAAACACAAGCTGGAATCAAGATGGCCAGGAGAAATATCAATAACCTCAGATATGCAGATGACACCACCCTTATGGCAAAAAGTGAAGAGAACTAAAAAGCCTCTTGATGAAAGTGCAAGAGGAGAGTGAAAAAGTTGGCTTAAAGCTCAACATTCTGAAAACAAAGATCATGGCATCCGGTCCCATCACTTTATGGGAAATAGATGGGGAAACAGTGTCAGACTTTATTCTTCTGGGCTCCAAAATCACTGCAGATGGTGACTGCAGCCATGAAATTAAAAGATGCTTACTCCTTGGAAGGAAAGTTATGCCCAACCTATATAGCATATTCAAAAGCAGAGACATTACTTTGCCAACAAAGGTTCGTCTAGTCAAGGCTATGGTTTTTCCTGTGGTCATGTATGGATGTGAGAGTTGGACTGTGAAGACGGCTGAGCACCGCATAATTGATGCTTTTGAACTGTGTTGTTGGAGAAGACTCTTGAGAGTCCCTTGGACTGCAAGGAGATCCAACCAGTCCATTCTGAAGGAGATCAGCCTTGGGATTTCTTTGGAAGGAATGATGCTAAAGCTGAAACTCCAGTACTTTGGCCACTTCATGTGAAGAGCTGACTCATTGGAAAAGACTCTGATGCTGGGAGGGATTGGGGGCAGGAGGAGAAGGGGACGACAGAGGATGAGAAGGCTGGATGGCATCACTGACTCGATGGACGTGAGTCTGGGTCCGGGAGTTGGTCACGGACAGGGAGGCCTGGTGTGCTGCGATTCATGGGGTCGCAAAGAGTCGAACATGACTGAGCGACTGAACTGAACTGATACTTCTGATAGTATATATACTCTCCCAGGTGGCGCTAGTGGCAAGGAAGACAAAATAGGCATTCAGCCAAAAACTGTAAGAGACAAGGAAGGTCATTGCATGACAACCAAGGTGTCAATTCATCAAGGGAATGTAACAATTATAAGTACATGTGCACCCAACATTGAAATAATTAAATATTCATATTAAGCAAATACTAATAGATCTAAAAGGAAAAATAGACAACAATACAATAATAGTAGGGTACTTAAATACATCATTTTCAACAATAGATAGGTTATCCAGAGAGAAGATCAATAAGAAAATGTTAGACTTGAGCTGTACTTTAGACAAAATACACCCGACAGGCAAACAGAACATTTCACTCAACAGAAGCAGAAAACACATTCTTCTCAATCATACACAAAACATCTTCCAAGATAGATCGTATGGTAGATAACAAAATAAGTCTCAATGAATGTATGAAAACTGAAATCATGGCAAGTATCTTTTCTGAACACAATGGTATAAAGCCATCAATAAATAACAGGAGAAAAAGTGGAAAATTCACAAATATGAAAATCAAACAAACCCTCCTAAACAATGGGTAAATGAAGAATCAAAAGATATCTTGAAAAAGTGAAAATGGAAACTAAAACTTATAAGATGCAGCAAAATATTCTAAGAGGGAAGTTTATAGTGATTAATATCTTCACCAGAAAAAAAAAGATCTCAAATAAACAATCTAACGATACATTTTAAGAAACTAGAAAAAAGAGGAACAAACTCGGCCCAAAACTAGCAGAAGGCAGGAAATAACAAAGATCAGAACAGAAATAAATTAAATGGAGTCCAGAAAAACAACAGAAAAGATCAACAAAACTAAGAGCTATTTTTTTTAAGATAATCAAAACTTGACAGTTTGCTACACTAAAGAAGATAAAGAGGAAAAAAAGGCTCAAATAAATAAAATCAGAAATTAAAAAGAAAACATTGCAACAATACCACAGAAATGTGAAGGATTACATGGGACTACATAACAATTTACACAAACAGATGAGATAACATAAAGTCATGGGTACATTCCTAGAAAAGTGCAATCTACAAAAAACCAAATTATGAAGAAACAGAAAATCTGAACAAAACAATAATAAGTAAGGAGATTGAATCAGCAATCAAAAATCTTCTAGCAAAGAAAGGTCCAGGACTAGAAGGTTTCCCTAATGATTTTTATCAAACATTTAAGGAAAAATGTTTTATCAAACATTTAAGGAAAAAACGTTTATCAAAACATTTACAAAAATGTTTTGTAAACTCTTCCAAAAGACCAAAAAGGAGGAAACATGCTAAAACTAATTTTATGAGGCCAGCATTACTTTGATATCAAAGCTGGGTAAAAATGTTACAAGAAAAAAAGACTACAAGCCCATGCTCCTGATAAATATAGATGCAAAAATTCTCAATAAAATATCCCAAGCTGAACTCAAGAGCACATTAAAAGGATTTTATACCACTATCAAGTGGGATTTAGCCATGTAAGGGTGATTCAACATAAATCAATAAATATGATGCACCACATTAATAGAATGAAAGCTAAAAATCATACAATTTTCTCAATAGATGTAGAAAAAGCATTTGATGAAATACAAAATCCTTTCATAATAAAAAGTCTCAACAAATGGGATATTAAAGGAATATACTTCAACATAATAAACGCTATAGATGACATGTCCACACCGAACACCGCACTCAGCAGTATAAGGATAACAGCTGAAACAGTGGTCTTAAGAGATGCTTGTGAATTATTTAACATGCCGTACATTTAGATATGTGGCCTGTGTTCTCTTCCCTGGCACCTGGGATCCTAAAAGGAAAATGGGGAAATTCCTTGCATCTCCTTGACCTTGGTACCTCTATTTCCTTCCTTTTTCTACAGAAAGTGTTTTATTTCCAAAAAGCAGAAGCTTTAATATCAGCCAGACGTCACATCTTGTGGTCTGACTTGGCGTAGCTCCCACCTTCCCTAGCACTCCCGACCTGAGAATAAAAATAGGCCAGCGTCAAGTCACACTTTTCTCTTTAATTTCTTAACATCCTCCTCAGGATAGGGTGATGGCTCAGCAGATTTGTTACTCCATCTTGTGATTCATTCACAAAAATAAGGGCCTCTCACCCACTGACTGATTCCTTATTCTTATCTGTTCTCTGTAAGAGACATGCAGAGCCACTGGAGGAACGGAGAGGCTGAGACCAACTCAGAAACCAGCAGCTGCCATGGTGAAGCTCAAGTATTCACTCTCCAACAGAGTCCTTCTGGGTCAGCCGCCTTCAGCACCCAGGTGCTTGCTCAGCCATGCAAACACCCCTCTTTTTCCCTCTGAAGCACGTCACCCCCTCTCTGGGGCACAATGAGCCATCAGAGCAGATGGGTACTCACACTCTCACTTTAACAACTGCTTTTACAAGATCAGGAAAAGACTGAGATGGGTAAGGAGTGAGCCTGATTGCACAGCTGCTCCTACGCAGAGCCTGGATGAGAATTCCAGCTGTGAACATAAAATTCAGCTCTTCCCAGTACAGTTCAGTTCAGTTCAGTCACTCAGTCATGTCCGACTCTTTGGGACCCCATGGACTGCAGCACACCAGGCTTCCCTGTCCATCACCAACTCCCAGAGCTTACTCAATTTCATGTCCACTCAGTCAGTGATGCCATCCAGCTATTTCATCCTCTGTCATCCCCTTCTCCTCCTGCCTTCAATCTTTCCCAACATCAGAGTCATTTCAAATGAGTCAGCTCTTCACATCAGGTAGCCAAAATATTGGAGTTTCACCTTCAGCATCAGTCCTTCCAATGAATATTCAGGACTGATTTCCTTTAGGATGGACTGGTTGGACCTCCTTGTAGTCCAAGGGACTCTCAAGAGTCTTCTCCAACATGACAGTTCAAAAGCATCAATTCTTCAGCACTCAGCTTTCTTTATAGGCCAACTCTCACATCCATACATGACTACTGGAAAAACCGTAACTTTGACTAGACGGACCTTTGTTGGCAAAGTAATGTCTCTGCTTTTTAATATGCTGCCTAGGTTGGTCATGAAGATCTTTTTGTACAATTCTTCTGTGTATTCTTGCCACCTCTTCTTAATATCTTCTGCTTCAGTTAGGTCCATACCATTTCTGTCCTTTATCGAGCCCATCTTTGCATGAAATGTTCCCTTGGTATCTCTAATTTTCTTGAAGAGATCTCTAGTCTTTCCCATTCTGTAGAGGTATTTCTTTGCACTGATCACTGAAGAAGGCTTTCTTATCTCTTCTTACTATTCTCTGGAACTCTGCATTCAGATGCTTATATCTTTCCTTTTCTCCTTTGCTTTTCACTTCTCTTCTTTTCACAGCTATTTGTAAGGCCTCCCCAGACAGCCATTTTGCTTTTTTGCATTTCTTTTCCATGAGGATGGTCTTGATCCCTGTCTCCTGTACAATGTCATGAAGCTCAGTCCATAGTTCATCATGCACTCTATCTATCAGATCTAGTCCCTTAAATCTATTTCTCACTTCCACTGTATAATCATAAGGGATTTGATTTAGGTCATACCTGAACGGTCTAGTGGTTTTCCCTACTTTCTTCAATTTAAGTCTGAATTTGGCAATAGGGAATTCATGATCTGAGCCACAGTTAGCTCCTGGTCTTGTTTTTGTTGACTGTATAGAGCTTCTGTGTCAAGAATATACAGAAGAACTGTACAAAAAGATCTTCACGACCCAGATAATCACGATGGTGTGATCACTGACGTAGAGCCAGACGTCCTGGAATGTGAAGTCAAGTGGGCCTTAGAAAGCATCACTACAAACAAGCTAGTGGAGGTGATGGAATTCCAGTTGAGCTATTTCAAATCCTAAAAGATGATGCTGTGAAAGTGCTGCACTCAATATGCCAGCAAATTTGGAAAACTCAGCAGTGGCCACAGGACTAGAAAAGGTCAGTTTTCATTCCAATCCCAAAGAAAGGCAATGCCAAAGAATGCTCAAACTACCACACAATTGCACTCATCTCACACGCTAGTAAACTAATGCTCAAAATTCTCCAAGCCAGGCTTCAGCAATTCGTGAACTGTGAACTTCCAGTTGTTCAAGCTGGTTTTAGAAAAGGCAGAGGAACAAGAGATTAAATTGCCAACATCCGCTGGATCATGGAAAAAGCAAGAGAGTTCCAGAAAAACATCTATTTCTGCTTTATTGACTATGCCAAAGCCTTTGACTGTCTGGATCACAAGAAACTGTGGGAAATTCTGAAAGAGATGGGAATACCAGACCACCTGACCTGCCTCTTGAGAAATCTGTATGCAGGTCAGGAAGCAACAGTTAGAACTGGACATGGAACAACAGACTGGTTCCAAATAGGAAAAGGAGTTCGTCAAGGCTGTATATTGTCACCCTGCTTATTTCACTTCTATGCAGAGTACATCATGAGAAATGCTGGGCTGGAAGAAGCACAAGCTGGAATCAGGATTGCTGGGAGAAATATCAATAACCTCAGATATGCAGATGACACCACCCTTATGGCAGAAAGTAAAGAAGAACTAAAAAGTCTCTTGATGAAGGTGAAAGAGGAGAGTGAAAAAGTTGGCTTAAAACTCAACATTCAGAAAACGAAGATCATAGCATCTGGTACCATCACTTCATGGGAAATAGATGGGGAAACAGTGGAAACAGTGTCAGCCTTTATTTTTCTGGGCTCCAAAATCACTGCAGATGGTGACTGCAGCCATGAAATTAAAAGACACTTACTTACTTTTGGAAGAAAAGTTATGCCCAACCTAGGTAGCATATTGAAAAACAGAGATATTACTTTGCCAACAAAGGTTCGTCTAGTCAAGGCTGTGGTTTTTCCTGTGGTCATGTATGGATGTGAGAGTTGGACTGTGAAGAAAGCTGAGTGCCGAAGAATTGATGTTTTTGAACTGTGTTGTTGGAGAAGACTCTTGAGAGTCCCTTGGACTGCAAGGAGATCCAACCAGTCCATTCTGAAGGAGATCAGCCCTGGGATTTCTTTGGAAGGAATGATGCTAAAGCTGAAACTCCAGTACTTTGGCCACTTCATGCGAAGAGCTGACTCATTGGAAAAGATTCTGATGCTGGGAGGGATTGGGGGCAGGAGGAGAAGGGGACGACAGAGGATGAGATGGTTGGATGGCATCACTGACTTGATGGACGTGAGTCTGAGTGAACTCCGGGAGTTGGTGATGGACAGGGAGGCCTGGTGTGCTGCGATTCATGGGATCACAAAGAGTCAGACATGACTGAGTGACTGAACTGAACTAGGTTGGTCATAACTTTTCTTCCAAGGAGGAAGTGTCTTTTCATTTCATGGCTGTAGTCACCATCTGCAGTGATTTTGAAGCCCTCAAAAATGAAGCCTCTCACTGTTTCCATAATTTCCCCATCTATTTGACATGAAGTGATTGGACCATAAGCCATGATCTTAGTTTTCTGAATGTTGAGTTTTAAGCCAACTTTTTCACTGTCCTCTTTTACTTTCATCAAGAGGCTCTTTAGTTCTTCTTCACTTTCTGCCATAAGGGTGGTGTCATCTGCATATTTGGGGTTATTGATATTTCTCCCAGAAATCTTGATTCCAGCTTGTGCTTCATCCAGCCTGGCATTTCACATGATGTATTCTTCATAGAAGTGAAATAAGCAGAGTGACAATGTACAGCCTGGATGTACTCCTTTTCCTATTTGGAATCAGTCTGTTGTTCCATGTCCAGTTCTAACTGTTGCTTCCTGACCTGCATACAGGTTTCTCAGGAGGCACGGAAGGTGGTCTGGTATTCCCATCTCTTTAAGAATTTTCCACAGTTTGTTGTGATCCAAACAATCACGGGCTTTGGCATAGTCAATAGAGCAGAAATAGATTTCTGGAACTCTCTTGCTTTTTCAATGATCCAACAGATGCTGGCAATTTGATCTCTGGTTCCTCTGCATTTTCTAAATCCAGTTTGAACATCTGGAAGTTCACGGGTCACATACTGTTAAAGCCTGGCTTGGAGAATTTTGAGCATTACTTTACTAGCGTGTGAGATGAGTGCAATTGTGTGGTAGTTTGAGCATTCTTTGGCATTGCCTTTCTTTGGGATTGGAATGAAAACTGACCTTTTCCAGTCCCGTGGCCACTGCTGAGTTTTCCAAATTTGCTGGCATCTTGAGTGCAGCACTTTCACAATATCATCTTTCAGGATTTGAAATAGCTGAACTGGAATTCCATCACCTCCACTAGCTTTGTTCATAGTGGTGTTTCCTAAGGCCCACTTGACTTTGCATTCCAGGATGTCTGGCTCTAGGTGAGTGATCCCACCATCATGGTTATCTGGGTCATGAAGATCTTTTTGTACAGTTCTTCTGTGTTTTCTTGTCACCTCTTCTTAATCTCTTCTGTTTCTGTTAGGTCCATACCATTTCTGTCCTTTATTGTGCCCATGAATATTTTCATGAAATGTTCCCTTGGTATCTCTAATTTTCTTGAAGAGATCTCTAGTCTTTCCCATTCTGTTGTTTTCCTCTATTTCTTTGCATTGATCACTGTGGAAGGCTTTCTTATCTCTCCTTGCCTTTCTTTGTAATTCTGCATTTGTACACCAGCTTGGGAAACATGATCTAAGTGCAGTTACTCCTGTGGCTCCTTTCAGCAGTGTTTGGGGACCAAAATATCAAAGAGGGGGCCTCTAGCAGTCGGTGTGCAAAGTATTTCCAGATATGTTGGAGGGCAGTGGAGGAGACCAGAATCTGAACTTAAGAGACACAGCTTCTGCAGAGGCAGTGGGTATCAGGAAAACTCGCGATGGAGCAGAGATTAGCTGGAGTCTAATAGGCGACCCAAAGCTGAGAGCCCCTGGCCCTAAAGAACTGTAATGTTCTATTTGTTCCTCCAAGCATGTCAGCCCAGAGTTGTCATCAGTTTTTCTCCTACTTTATAGTCCATGCAAGTGAGACCAAAAGTTTAGGAACATCTGAAAGGGCACAGCCACTGGATTTAGGATGAGCAATTTCCCTTTTCTTTGACTCCTCCTTCTATGATTTTCTATACTTTATAAGCAGAAAGATCACACCCTAAATCACCTTTCTTTTGTTGTTTTACTGCAGAAGGAATTAATTGTTCAACCGCCTGCTGCTCTACACTCACCAATAAGAATATCCTATCCAGAAGCTGGAGACCTACCGAAGAATTACCAGCAGCCAGTGTCCATGGGAAGCTGTGATGTGAGTGGACCATGACTGCTCACACTCAGCCCTTGGTCCTGAGTTCTTCTCCTGTGCAGTGAACAGGGTTCTTATCAGACTGAGTTGGAGATGCTTCAAATCATCTCTAACCCAATCCTTCCTTAGTGGCTCAGACAGTAAAAAATCTGCCTGCAATGCAGGAGACCCAGGTTTGACCCAGGGTCAAGAAGATCCCCTGGAGAAGGGGATGGCTACCCATTCCAGTATTCTTGCCCTGGAGAATTCCATGACAGAGGAGGCTGGCAGGCTACAGTTCATGGGGTAACAAAGAATTGGACACGCCTGGGTTTCTGATCTGATCTCAACGCAAGCCTAGAAATTTCCCCATGGGAAAACAGAATTCAAGAAAATAAAGGGATTTCCTCCTCTCAGATCCTATCCAGCCATCGGTTCAGCTCTCAGTTCCTTCATGCAGAGACATGGTGGCTTCCCCTGGGCCGGCAAAAGCAGCTGCTTCTCCTGAGGCCCCTTCTTCCTCTTCCATCGCTGGGGCAGCCCCAGCACCCTGACTATCGGACCAGGCATGTTTCCTATAACGTAGTGACACTCCCAGGCTGAACACGCAAGGTTCTCCACCTAACTGTGCCCTCCTATCCCCCAAAGCTTCAAGGCCAAACTGGTCAAGGAGGCCTGTCCTGACCTCTAGCAAAAGTGTGTCCAGGATGCCAGGACAAGAAACCTCAAACTCTAAAGCTTTGATACTCATGCCTGCACTTAAGCCAAGCTGGCATCTGAGAAACAATTAATAGTTCCTATTCTTCCCCAAAGAATAGTCTAGTCTAGTCAAAGTTATGGTTTTTCCAGTAGTCATGAATGGATATGAGAGTTGGACCATAAAGAAAGGTGAACACCAAAGAACTGATGCTTTTGTACTGCTGTGTTGGAGAAGACTCCTGAGAGTCCCTTGGACAGCAAGGAGATCAAACCAGTCAATCCTAAAGGAAACCAGTCCTGAATATTCACTGGAAGGATTGATGCTAAAGCTGAAGCTCCAATACTTTGGCCACCTGATGCAAAAAGCTGACTCATTAGAAAAACACTGATTTTGGGAAAGACTGAAGGCAGGAGGAGAAGGGGATGACAGAGGATGAAATGGTTTGATGGTATCGCCAACTTGATGGACATGAGTTTATACAAGCTCTGGAGTTGATGATGGACACGAAAGCCTGGCATGCAGCAGTTCATGGGTTTGCAAAGTCAGACACAATTGAGAGACTGAACTGAACTGATTCTTCCCAAGATGTGTTCTGAGATAATTTTATTAAAATTCTAAAGAATGTGAGCTTTGTACAATTATTTGAATCGTATTTTTCTTAAGTAACGCCCTTTTTAAGAATTGGTATTGTAGTTTAATATAACACGAAGTTAACTCCATTAATTACTTCAATAAAATGGGTTTTAAATGTAGACCCTTGGAAACATCCATCAGTACCCTGAAAACCGCAGGACACTCCTCTCCACTCTACCTCATTGATTTGTCATTAGAAACCTAAAATGTGTGCTACTGATTAGATATTCAACAGCAAAGAAGCTAATATCTTGTGTTGAAAAGATGGAGGTTCATGTTACAAAGAGTCAAAACTGTGAGGGCCTGTCTGTTGAAGTTGTAGCTTTAAGAACGAGTATGAAAAATATACATTAGTCATGTACTTTTGTCTGCACCTGTTAAAATATTGTAAGAAAGGGATGAGCTCAAGAAAGAATGGACTGATTTTAAATGAAATATAATTAAGTACCCAAATCTTAGATCTGAATTTATTGGGAAAGCCATCTGTTCTGAGTTCCAAAAATTAAAAGAAGGAATTTAAGGGAGGAAAGTAAAAGGATTCCAGTAATAAAAATCAGGGGGAAAAATTCTTATTTGGATGAAGTGACTTAGGGCAAAAATCAGATTGAAGCTGGAGCCATGCCATTTCAAGCCCCATTAAGATCAAGAAGAGAGGAAGGAAGAGAGAGAGAGAAAGAGAGAGGGAGGGAAGAAAGCAGAAAACTATTTAATAAGTTTATCTAGAAAGAAACATGGGCTGTGGTTACTGGCATATGAAATTGAGTGGGAAGGTATCAGCCTACTAAGTTATCAAGAGAATTATACTCTATCACCATAAAAACCATGACTGAATGATTGTGGACTGGAAAAACAAAAAGAGAAGCCACTGACAGATCATTTTGATCTGTCAAAGAAGATCTGATCTGATCTTCTTGATCTGACAAGAAGATCATGTCCCTCTACAACACCCACCTCAAAGGTGGCCAAGGGGAGTCCTTACAAGGGCAATCAGGAGCCAGGATCAGAAAGACAAAGGAGACTCTCCAGATTGCAGAATCGAGCCTCATCAAGGTGAGGGATTTGATGAGTCCCTCTAACCTCTGCCTGAAGGACTGCAGAACTGCTACAGAATAATATCCACTGGCGTCCACCATCTTCCCCTCCATGAAAGAGGGTGTGGATGGCAAGCAGCCTGTCCTCTGCTAACACAATGCATTGCATCATGGGCAAATAGCTTGTCTTTTTAGTTCACAGGTCACTGGGCAAAGTATTGTTGTTGTTCACTTGCTCATTCATGTCCAACTCTTTGAGACTCCATAAACAAAAAAGTACTTGGTTGGCCGAAACATTCCTCCAGTTTTTAAGTAAAAATAAAAGACACTCTTTTCATTTTCACCAAGAATTTTATTGAACAACATATTCACCATTTTGTTCCACTATTTTCTGCCATATTTCCCAAAGCTATTTATTTTTTTTAACAAAAAACTGTTCCAGGTGCCTTCTATAGTCTTCCAGGGAACTGAAAGTTTTCCCATTAAGAGAATTTTGTAAAGATCAAAATAATGGAAACCTGAAGTTGCAGCATCTGAACTTTCCAGCCAAGCCGTAACAGTTTTTGCTTGATCATCAAGGAAACACGAGGTCATACGTCATCCCTATGGAAAATTATGCATTTTGTGTTGACTAATTCCAAATGCTTTTCATCTCGTTTTGCTTTCCATTGACCTAATTGGGGTTTGTTGTAATTAATTGTTTGGTTTTCCAGAAGGAGCTCTTAACAGAGGACTCCCTTCCAATTCCACCACATAAACATCACCTTCTTTGGATGAAATCAGGCCTTTCGTGTGGTTATTGGTGGTTCGTTTTAGTTGCCCCATGATCTCTTCCGTTCCACATTATTTTACAGTATCCACTTTTCATTTCCCATGACAATTTGCTTTAAAAACAGATTTTTTTTTTTTATGTTTAAGTAGAAAATTGAACTTGGAAATACAGTCAAGAAGTTTTTTTGTTTTTTTTTTTCTGAACTTATGTGGAACCCAAACATCAAAGCAATGAACATAGCTAAGCTTGTGCAAATGATTTTCAGTGCTTGATTTGGATATTTGGAGTATGTCAGCTATCTTCCATGTGGTATAACATTTGTTCTCAATTAATGTCTTGATTTGATCACTGTCAACTTCAACTGTTATACCCAATCATGGAGCATAGTTCAGCAAGAAATCTCCAGCATGAAACTTCAACAACAACTTTTGACATGTTCAATCAATCAGTCACAGCTGGGAACACCAGACCACCTGACCTGCCTCCTGAGAAATCTGTATGCAGGTCAAGAAGCAACAGTTAGAACTGGACATGGAACAACAGACTGGTTCAAAATTGGGAAAGGAGTATATCAAGACTGTATACTGTCACCCTGTTTGCTTAACTTCTATTCAGAGTACAGCATGCTAAATGCCAGGCTGGGTGAATCACAAACTGGAATCAAGATTGCCAGGAGAAATAGCAACAACCTCAGATACACAAATGATACCACTCTAAAGGCAAAAAGTGAAGAGGAACTAAAGAGCCTCTTGATGAGGGTGAAAGAGGAGAGTGAAAAAGCTGGCTTAAAACTCAACAGTCAAAAACTTAAGATCATGGCAACCAGTCCCATCACTTCATGACAAATAGATGGGGGAAAAGTGGAAACAGAGACAGATTTTATTTTCTTGGGCTCCAAAATCACTGCAGATGATGACTGCAGCCATGGAATTAAAAGATGTTTGCTCCTTGGAAGGAAAGCTATGATAAACCTAGACAGTGTATTAAAAAGCAGAGACATCACTTTGCCAACAAGGGTCCCTATAGTCAAAGCTATGGTTTTTCCAGTAGACATGTATGGATGTAAGAGGTGGACATAAAGAAAGTTGAGCACCGAAGAACTGATGGTTTTGAATTGTGGTATTGGAGAAGACTCTTGAGAGTCCCTTGGACAGCACGTAAATCAAACCAGTCAATCCTAAAGAAAATCAGCTCTGAATATTCATTGGAAGGACTGATGCTGAAGCTGAAGTTCCAATATTTTTGCCACCTGAAATGAAGAGCTGACTCATTGGAAAAGACCCTGATTCTGGGAAAGATTGAGGCCAGGAGGAGAAGGGGGTGACAGAGGATGAGATGGCTAGATGGTATCACTGACTCAGTGGACATGAATTTAAGCAAATCACAGGAGATGGTGAAGGGCAGCATAGTCTAGCATGCTGCAGTCCATGGGGTAAAAAAGAGTCAGACATGATTTAGTGACTAAACAGTAGCCTTTTCCATACATTGAACTAATCTTTATGTACATTTTAGTTGTGCTTTTCTTTCTTGAAATAATAAACCATAGTATGCTGAAAATGTTTTTTCCCTTCCATCTTCAATATTAAAATGGCTACACAAAAATTCACCAGTTTTGATAAATATTTTTTAATGCATGCTGATAAGACAGCTGTCACAGTATAATCTAGCAAAATTGTTTCAAATGAAGTTAAAGACAAGCAAACACTACTAGAGTCATCTTGTGGAAAAATCCAAATGAACTATCTGGTCAACCCAACAGCTCCATATCCTCACCTGGCATAGAGGACCACCTGAAATCCAGAGGTCCTGAACATTTTGGTGGATGCAGTGACTATGTAGGACTTTGGGTTGTCTGTCTCAGGGGTAGCTTAATTGTGTTAACGGATGTTGAGGAAAAGTGAGCAAAGGACAACTATGATGAAAACTATTAGCCCTCACCAAATTCATGTGCTCCTCTTCATTTCTCAGCCTCCTTTGCATTTAGACTAGAGCCATATAATAAGTGAAAGTCAACATGATGTAGACAGATGTGATACAAGCTGTGCCCATGTCTGGTTCTTTAAAACATCCTACACAATCTATCCGCTGTCTCTCCCCTTGCTTCAGTGAACTTGGAGGCTCCAGGTTCCAGACGGTGGCTGTAATTTACAAACCAGTTGTATCTCAGAGTCACTCCTCAGAAAAAAAGCACTCTTGGCAAGGCGACCCAAACCAATATTGCTGTGACACAAACAGAAAATAAATATCTGTCACAATAAGCTACTGAGATTTTCATGGTTGTTACTGTTGAAGCACAGGCTAGCTTTACTGTGACTAATGGCTCAAGGAAATACTTTCAGCATTCTATTGCTTCAGATTTATCCTTTGCACAAAAGATTAAAGTTGATTGCTTAAAAAAAGATTATATGTGATAACATAGCAAATGAGTCTTTTATATACAAAATTTTTCAATATAAGGTATTTATTATAATTTTATTGGGATATAGTTAATTTACAATGTGTTTAGTTTCAGGAGTACAGCAAACTGAATCTGTTATATATATATATATATATATACACATATATATACATATATATATATATACACACACATATGCATTTACATGTGTGCTTGCTCAGTTGCTTCAGTCATGTCTGACTCTTTGTAACCCTATGGACTGTAGCCCACCAGGCTCCTCTGTCCTTGGGATTCTCCAGGCAAGAATACTGAAATAGGTTGCCATGCTCTCCTCCAGGGGATCTTCCCGATCCAAGAATTCAACCTGCATGTCCTGAGTCTTCTGAGCTGCTGGTAGATTCTTTACCCACTGAGCCACCTGGGAAGCTTGTATATACATATGTGTGTATATGCACATCAGTTCAGTTCAGTCATGTCCGACTCTTTGCAACCCCATGAATCGCAGCACACCAGGCCTCCCTGTCCATCACCAATTCCCAGAGTTCACTCAAACTTACATCCATCAAGTCAGTGATGCCATCCAGCCATCTCATCCTCTGTCGTTCCTTTCTCCTCCTGCCCCCAATCCCTCCCAGCATCAGAGTCTTTTCCAATGAGTCAACTCTTCGCATGAAGTGGCCAAAGAACTGGAGTTTCAGCTTTAGCATCATTCCTTCCAAAGAAATCCCAGGGCTTATCTCCTTCAGAATGGACTGGTTGGATCGTCTTACAGTCCAGGGGACTCTCAAGAGTCTTCTCCAACACCACAGTTCAAAAGCGTCAATTTGTCAGTGCTCAGCTTTCTTCACAGTCCAACTCTCACATCCATACACGACCACTAGAAAAACCATGGCCTTGACTAGACGAACCTTTGTTGGCAAAGTAATGTCTCTGCTTTTCAATATGCTATCTAGGTTGGTCATAACTTTCCTTCCAAGGAGTAAGAGTCTTTTAATTTCATGGCTGCAGTCACCATCTGCAGTGATTTTGGAGCCCAGAAAAATAAAGGCTGACACGGTTTCCACTGTTTCCCCATCTATTTTCCATGAAGTGATAGGACCAGATGCCCTGATCTTCGTTTTCTGAATGTTGAGCTTTAAGCCAACCTTTTCACTCTCCTCTTTCACTTTCATCAAGAGACTTTTTACACATATACATATGTGTGTATATGCATATACATATATACATACACACATATATCCACTCTTTTTAAGATTCTTTTCCCATATAAGCCATTACAGAATATTGAGTAGAGTTAGTTTCCTGTGCTGTACAGTAGGACTTTATTAGTTATCTATTTTATATATAGCAGTGTATACATGTCAATCTTCTAATTTATCTCTCTCCCTTCTTACCTCTCAGTAACCATAATTTAACTTTCTACATCAATAACTCTATTTCTGTTTTGTAGATAAGTTCACTTATAGCCTTTTTTTAGATTCCACATGTAAGTGGCATCATATGATATTTGTCTTTCTTGGACTGACTTACTTCACTCAGTACAACAATCTCTAGGTCTACCTATGTTGCTGCAAATGGTATTATTTCATCCTTTTTATGGCTCAGTAATATTCCATTGTATATATGTAACACATCCTCTTTATCCATTCCCCTATTGATGGACATTTAGGTTGCTTCCATGTCCTGGCTATTATACATAGTGCTGCAGTGAATATTGGGGTGCCTGCATCTTTTCAAATTATGATTTTCTCCAGATTATATGTCTGGGAATGGGATTACTGGCTCATACCTTGATTTTTAGTTTTCTAAGGAATCTCTTACTGTTCTCCATAGTGGCTGTACCGTTTACATTCCCACCAACAGTGGAAGAGGATTCCCTTTTCTCCAAACCCTCCTCGGCATTTATTATTTGTGGATTTTTTGATAATGGCCATTCTGACCAGTGTGAGGTCACTAAGGAAACAATCTCATTTACCATAGCATCAAAAAGAATAAAATACCTAGGAATAAACCTACCTAAAGAGGAAAAAGAAAACTATAAGATACTGATGAAAAAAATAAAAGATGACACAAACGGATGGAAAGATATACCATGCTCTTGGATTAGAAGAATCAATATTGTAAAAATAGCTATATTACCCAAAGCAATCTACAGATTCAAGCAATCTTTATCAAATTACCATTGACATTTTTCACAGACATAGAACAAAAAAATATTTATAGTTTTTGTGGAAACATAAAAGATCACAAAGAGCTAAAGCAATCTTGAGAAAGAAAAATGGAACTGGAAGAATTAGGCTCCCCGACTTCCGACTATACCTACAAAGCCACAGTCCTCAAAACACTGTGGTAATTCCGGCACAAAACCAGAAACACAGATCAGTGGAAGAGGACAGAAAGTCCAGAGATAAACCCGCACACCCAGGGTCACCTAACCCATGATAAAGTAGGCAAGAATATACAATGGAGAAAAGACAGTCTCTTTGATAAACGGTGCTGGGAAAACTGAGCAGTTACATGCAAAAGACTGAAATTAAAACACACCCTAACATAACACACAAAATAAACTCAAAATGGATTAAAGATGTAACTCTAAGGCCTGATACTATAAAACCTTTAGCAGAAAACATGGGCAGAACACTCTCTGACATAAGTCACAGCAAGATCTTTTTCAATTCCCCTCCTAGCATAATGAAAATAAAAACAAAAATAAATAAATGGGGCCTAATTAAACTTTAAATCTTTTGCATATCAAAAGAAACCATAAGCAAAATGAAAAGACAACGCTTAGAATGGAAGAAAATATTTGCAGATGAAGTAACCAAGAAAGGGTTAATCACCAAAATACTGAGCTCACGCAGCTCAATTAAAAAAAAAAAAACAATAGACCCAATCAAAACATGGGCAAAAGATCTAAATAGACATTTCTCCAAAGAAGGCATACACATGATTTAAAATCATATGAAAAGATGTTCAACATCACTAATTATTAGAGAAATACAAATCAAAATATAAGATTTTTATATAAAAGGCTTTTTTTAGGGCAAATTTTTATAAATAATTTCACAGTAAAGGAAGTCACTTGAATTCCATAAGTCTCTGTTTTCTCCTCTTTAAAATGAACTTAATTTGAATACCTACCTCATATATTTGCTGGGAGGATTCAATGAGTCAACCCACATGAAGTGAAATAATATGGCGGCTTGAATAGATTATAGAAGTTAGCATTGTTATTGAAAACTTTCTATTTTTTAGACATGTTAGACTTTATATATTAACATATACTCCTAACATTTTATACTAACATTTTCCTCCAAAAGTGCACACTTGGTCTCAGTGACCCTTGCGAAAGAGAGGTGTGCACATGCATGCTAAGTCGATTCAGTTGTGTCTGACTCTTTGTAACTCTATGGACTGTAGCCCACCAGGCTCCTCTGTCCATGGGATTGTCTAGGCAAGAATACTGGGGTGAGTTGCCATGCCTTCCTCCATGGGAGTGTCCTGCCCCGGGGACCAAGTTTGCATCTCTTATGTCTCCTGCATTGGCAGGCTCTTTACCACTAGTGCCACCTGGGAAGCCCCAAGAAAGAGAGGTAGCAGACCCTGCTTTGCACTTGGGAAAACCAGGGTTCAAGGGCTTTGTTATGGTACAATTGTCACCAGACAGATTCTAGAATCAGTTCGCCTAAAACACACCACCTTGCCTTAGGGATTTTGTTACTGGTTTCCAAGCCTCAGGTCTCTATATTATTTTTTCTTTTTTTTTTTTTTTGGAATAAAATGAAAGTTCACTTCTAGGAGCCATAGCTTCGCAAAGAGTCGGACATGACTGAAATGACTTAGCACACACGCACAATGTCTCTCAATTCTGTGTATAACTTTGCATTATTAGAGGAACTATGGAACAGAACTGCAAAACAAACAAAGAGCCCTGATTCCCAGGATCCTTGCCCATTGATCATCCATCATTCTTTGGAAAACACTCAGGACAGAAATGGCAATCCACTCCAGTATTCTTGCCTGGAGAATTCCATGGACAGAGAAGCCAGGAGGGCTATAATCCATGGGATCACAGAGCTGGGCATGGCTGAGTGACTAACGCACACACACACAGGAAGCTAAGATTTCCCAATAACGGGGCCTGGGGGAACCCATGCCCTGCCCATCACTCAGAATCATTCCTGACCAAGGCCCCACACATCTATCAGGCTCAAGGCCAGAGGCAAGTATCAGATCCAGCTTAAGTCACTGCTGAGTGTTAGTTCCAAGGAAGAGAGACACAGCAGCCAATGAAGCTGCCTCCACTTGTGAGAGAGCCAGGCAGCTGGACGGAACAGCTGCTGAACTTCAATGATTTGCGATTTTGGTTTATTTATTCCCACTGAGGTTTCTCTGATTCAGATGCAAACCAAACCTTTGGATGGAAACACAAAAATGTAAAGTCATTTGCTCATAGGGCCCTCAAAACACTCAGGAGAGTTGTAAAACTATTCCTATTAAGGACACATAAGCACTCAGCTGCAACCGCCGCACACCTTTAGAGGTCAGGAATGTTCCCAACTTGTTATACTGACACAGCTTTGGAGACCTCACATCCCCCACATGTGTAACTCAGGCATCCCTTAGGGTAACATGCTTTTCATTGGAAGCAGTTGGGAAAATTGGGGAGAAGACATGGAGAAGGCCATCTGGCCAGCCTTGGGGCCCTTTTCTAGGACCCAGTGGCTAATAAAATCTGACCTATTTCTTAATATATGAATTTCCACTTACTGAGTAACACAGTAAACACTGCACTGGGGTTGCTCAGCTGGTAAAGAATCTGCCTGAAATGCAGGAGACCTGGGTTTGATCCCTGTGTTGGGAAGATCCCCTGGAGAATGGAAAGGCCACCTACTCCAGTATTCTGGCCTGGAGAATTCCATTGGCTACAGTCCATGGGGTCACAAAGAGTCAGACATAACTGAGGGACTTTCACTTCACTTTTATTATATTACATTATATATATATATATATATATATACAGCCATTATATATGTATAAGGGCTTCTCAAGTGGTGCTTGTCACAAAGAACTCGCCTGCCAATGAAGGAGACATGAGATGCAGGTTTGATCTCTGGTTTGGGAAGATCCCCCAGAGGAGGGCATGGCAACCCACTTAGATATTCTTGCCTGGAGAATCCCAAGGACAGAGGAGCCTGGCAGACTGCAGTCCATAGGGTTGCACAGAGTCAGACATGGCTGAAGCAACTTAGCCTGTATATATATATATTCATTTGTTTCACACAACGATCCTCTAAGATAGGCATAGTTAGTATTTCCATTTTAATGTAGCAGAGATTGGCTAGTAAGTTGTCCATGGTATCAAAGCTAATTAGTGGCAGAAAGTGAAAGTGAAATAGTTCAGTCTTGTCCAACTGTGCGACCCCATGGACTATACAGTCCATGGAATTCTCCAGGCCAGAATACTGGAGTGGGTAGCCTTTCCCTTCTCCAGGGGATCTTCCCAACCCAGGGACTGAACCCAGGTCTCCCGCATCGTGGGCAGATTCATTTCCAGCTGAACCACCAGGGAAGCCCATTAGTGGCAAAGCCATCAGGATCCTGATTTCAGAGTCTACACCAGACTACCTCATCCAGAGCTGAGCAGGAAAGAACAAGGAAGATCCAAATTTCCTGGTCTCTATTTGGTCTCTTTATAAGTAATTGGTCTCCAATTACTTTAGATGGGAGCTTAGAGACCATGCAGGCCAGTAAGGGGACTCTCTTAATCTTGTGCCCATGATGGACATGACCAGTCAGCCACATCACTGCAATCTACTAATGCAAGGCAAGTTCTCAGAGTCCTTCTCAATACACCTCTCTGTGTAACTGTACAAATTTGATACATGAGTGTAAAGGAAAAGCCTGCAAACAGCCTTGCAATGACTCCATATCACTATTCAATTCTGTATTCACCACAGTGACCCCATTAAAGACTCTAATTAAGGACTTCATTAAAGACCCCACTAATGATGACTTCCCCGTACACCATCTTCTACTAGGGAGCATAATGCTTTGCCTGAAGAAGATACACATGGGTTCTTGTCTCCTTTTTCTCTTTGGTGTTTTTAGCCATCAGGCACCTTGTCTGCAATGTGCGCTCAGGGAGTGATAGGAACTAGATGGCTGGTTTTTCAAATGTGTTCCTTGAATCCTTGGGGTAGGATGGCATGTTGTTTTTGTCATTTAGTCACTAAATGTGCCCGACTCTTTTGCAACCCCATAGACTGTAGCCTGCCAGGATCCTCTGCCCATGAGATTTTCCAGGCAAGAATAACTGGAGTGGGTTGTCATTTCCTCCTCCAGGGAATCTTCCTGATCCGGGGATTCAACCTGCATCTCCTGCATTGGCAGGTGGATCATTGGCAGGTGGATTCTTTACCACTGAGCCACCAGGGAAGCCCTGTGAGGGCAGGGGGTCACCCATTCTGCTTCAAACACAACCTATCCATGACAGTATATTTGATGAACAGGATTTGGCTATTTGATTTCAATTGGCAAAGGCTTTAGCAGCTAAGTAAATAGTTTAGAAATGCACAGGAACCTCCATACTGTTTTCTATAGAGCACATACCAATTTCCACACCCCCCAAGAGTGTACAGAGATTCCCTTTTCTCCACATCTCAACAACACTGTGTCTTGTCTTTTTGATAAAAAGCCATCCTAACAGGTATGGACTGATATCTCATTATGGTTTTGACCTGCATTTCTGGGGTGGTGGTTGTCAAAGTGTACAAACATTCAGTTATAAGATGAAGGAGTTCTGGGGGTCTAAGGCACAGCAAGGTGACTCAAGTTAATAACACTATATTATATAGTTGAATATAATGTGGTTTTGAAGAAGACTCTTGAGAGTCCCTTGGACAGCAAAGAGATCAAACCAGTCAATCCCTAAAGGAAATCAACCTTGAATATGCATTGGAAGGACTGACGCTGAAGCTGAAGCTCCAATACTTTGGCCACCAGATGCGAACAGCTGATTCACAGGAAAAGACCTTGATCCTGGGAAAGACTGAAGGCAAAAGGAGAAGAGGGCAGCAGAGGATGAGATGGTTGGATGGCATTACCGATTTAATGGATGTGAACTTGGGCAAACTCTGGAAGATGAGGGACAGAGAGGCCTGGAATGCTGCAGTCCATGGGGTTACAAAGACTTGGACACAATCTAGAGACTGAGCAATAACATCAACAATATACTTGAAATCTGCTAAGAGAGTAGATCATAAGTGTTCTCACCACACACCACCCACCCAAGAAAAGTAACTATGTGTGATGATGGAGGTGATGGATCCATGAGTTAACTTGGTTGCAATAATCATTTCTTAGTGCATATAAATGCCAAACCATCACATTGTACACCTTCAATACATAACAGTCTTTATTTGTCAAATATTCCTCAATAAAGCTGAGTAAAGACTGCACAGGAATAGGAACTCTTCAGTTCTGATGTTCTATGACACTAAATTATCAAGGAACTAAGATTCTCTGACTGCTAGATTGAATTATGGGGGTGAGATTCTCGTGTGCTACAGTTTATGGGTTCCCAGAGACCTGGAAATGTTCAGAGTAGCTGAGATCTCCTGCATTTGGATGGAAGCCTAGCAGAAGTCTTAGTGCCCCTTTCTAACCTTCGAAATCCTAAAGACCACCACATGAACATAGGAACCAGAGAAGGTACTTGAATCTCCTTGTCTCTTCATGCCCTCGGTCTCTTGGATTCTTTTTCCACTGCATAAGGTTCATTTCAGAGAAAGCTGCTGCTGCTGCTAAGTTGCTTCAGTCGTGTCCGACTCTGTGCAACCCCAGAGATGGCAGCCCACCAGGCTCCGCCGTCCCTGGGATTCTCCAGGCAAGAACAATGGAGTAGGTTACCATTTCCTTCTGCAATGCATGAAAGTGAAAAGTGAAAGTGAAGTCGCTCAGTCATGTCCGACTCCTAGTGACCCCATGGACTGCAGCCCACCAGGCTCCTCTGTCCATGGGATTTTCCAGGCAAGAGTACTGGAGTGGGGTGCCATTGCCTTCTCCATCAGAGAAAGCAGAGCTTTGTAAAAATGACCCTCTAGATTACCATCTGTTCTCAGTCATTCCACAAACATGGGTTAATAGAAAAAAAAACGTGACAAGTCCCCACCCCCTAGTTTACCTCTTCTGTCTTGTTAACTTGCTGGAATATGTTGACAGCAATTTAGGACCTGCCTTTGTTATGATTCATTCATGACCCTGGCCAGGCAAAAGCTTCCCTGGATGCTCCCACAGACACTGCACTGTCTTTAAAAGGCACACAGAGCAGCCAGAGCTGCAGAGAGGCTGAGACAAACTCAGGAATCAGCAGCTCTCAGGCTGAAGCTGGCGACCTCGCCCCTCAACATGAAGGTCTCTGCAGTGCTCCTGTGTCTGCTGCTCACAGCCACCCTCTGCAGCATCCAGGTGTTGGCTCAGCCAGGTAAGCTCCTCTCTCTGTGGAAAAACTGATCACTGCCTTCACTGTCAGATCAGCAAGAATCTTCAGAGACTTGCTGCGAACTCCCTCATTTTAAAGATGGGAAAACGGGTTTCATGAGTGGACAAGAAGAGCCTCAACCTCACAATCAGAGCAAGAGACAGAACTAGAAACCCAGGCCACTAAACTGGTCCCCCTGTTCTTTCCTGACATGAACATTGAGAGCAATGTTGTGTCCATCCATGATCTGGGTGCCCTCGCTTGTTTGAGGATGGGGCCACATGAGAGAATGACTTCTCTTACTAGGGGCATAGAGAGGGTTTTTGTCCGTGATGGAGAGAAAAAAAAAATCTTTTGATTGTACACCCCAGATTGTTACTGGACTCCAAGACAACCTTTAAGATCAATGGTTACAGGAAGGGCATGAGGTCTCAGGGGAATCTCTCAAGATGATGTGTTTTGATTCTGTTTGGGAAAAATATCTATATGTTTGTACATAACTCATGTTTTCACCCTCTGATGACTTAGATTTACTGTATCTATCAGTCTGAATAAGGCAATGCACACTGGGGTAACAAGCAAACCTAAATTATCAGTGGCTTAACACAACAAAGGTTAATTTTCTTACCTATACTGAACATTGATAATGTATTGGCTAGAGCTTTGACTTCATATACTCAGGATTCTGGATGGATGGAGCAACTGATGGGAATATTACTGCTTAGTGTAATGAAAGAAAAGAAAGATCTCAAAGGTCTTGCACTGGCAATTACAAAAACTAGCTTAGAAATGGCATTTGTCACTTCATCTCCTCACTTTTGGGTCAAAATTAGTTAATGGTTCTAATCAACCAAGAGTGGCAGAGAAATGCGAGTCTATCATGTGTCTAGAAAGCAGAGAATGGAGAATATCTGGTGGATGGTATTATGACTTTGACACAGCTACATAACTCTTTGTAAAGAGAAAGTTGGAGTGTATGGCATTGACCAAGCTTTTTCCAAATCCTTGCCTGTAGCAATGGGTCTCTATTGCATAGCTGGGGACACCTATCAACGGCAGAGGTACAGGATCTCAGAGCAGACAGATTCTGCCTCCATCTCTTACATTTCTTTGCCTTCTCTTAAATTTCCTTCCTTACAAAGTCATGCTTAAAAATTGTCTACATATCATTAGTGCTCATGCTTTCTGTTCACTTCTCCCCCAATTCAGCTTCTATTCCAACCATCTGCTGCTTTAATATGTCTAAAAAGAAGATCTCCATTCAGCGACTGCAGAGCTACAGAAAAATCACGAGCAGCAAATGTCCTCAGAAAGCTGTGATGTAAGTAGACAAAGCTTACCCTCTCCCAGTCCCAAACTTCATTTCTGGGGGAGAGAGTTCTTGAAGCAACACTAGAGCTACCTGGAACTCTGCACTGAGTTTCATCTCTGCAATCCAATCCATGAGTTTTCACAACAGGAAATTTTCACTCTAGCTCTCTATGTGGATGTTTGTTCAGATCATCCCAGTTCCTTTGAGTCAAGAGCAAGGATGGCTCCACTGATTCATCACAAGCAGCCACTCACCATCAGCATCCCACCCTTCTTCTCTCCCCTCCCCTGCTCCCTCTGCAGGCCCTTTATCCCATGGCAGATGGTTCTGGAAGGTTTAGGATTAAACAAGCACACTTTTCAAAGAGGATCCTTAATATTTTCTTCTCTCCCACAGATTCAACACCAAACAGAACAAGAAAATCTGTGTCGATCCCCAGGAGAAGTGGGTCCAGAATGCCATGGAGTACCTGAACCAAAAATCCCAAACTTTAAAGTCATAAATATTCACCTTAAAAAAAAAAAAATTCACCTTTTAAAGAGCCTCAAAAGGCTTGGTTCACTTTTTGATTCTTCCTAAGATGTATTCTGAGATAATCACAACTTCATTCTAAAAGTAATGGCTTTTATTTAATAATGAAACATGTATGTTTTATTTAAACATACTCCCTTTAAGTTATTAAAGCTTTTAAAAGTTCTCCACCATTAATTTTTTGCTATTTTTAAAATGGAAAGCTTTGGTTGGCTCCCTTTCCTTCAGTGAACCCCAATTTAATCCCCTGCAAAGGATGAGGAATGTTGTCTCTTTCCCCCTTACCTCCCTGGAATCTTGTAAGGGTCCTGGCAAGGATCATCAAAAGGACAGTGTTTTGTATTTTTAAGAAGATGTAGCTCAAGGAAAGAGTGGGATGAATTGAGAGAATAGCATGGAAACATGTACATTACCATATGCAAAATAGATAGCAAGTGAGAATTTGCTGTGTAGAACAGGGAACTCAACTCAGGGTTCTGTGACAACCTAGAGGGGTATGATGGGGTGGGAGACGGGAGGGGAGTTCAGGACGGAGGGGGCATGTGTATACCTGTGGCTGATTCATGTTGATGTGTGACAGAGGCCAATACATTATTGTAGAACAATCATTCTCCAATCATTGCATTTTGTTCTATACTTCTCAATATTCTACAATGATAATCTCTGATAATTAAAAAAAAAAAAAAGAAGACATCACTCTCGTAAAGCAAAGGTTTATGAGACTCATAAATGTTAAATGGAAATGCATGTTATTTTAGGAATTTATAAAAATACATTTTTATTACATTCTGTGGTTGTACTTTTTGTGGGGAACCCACATTGATCTGGGAGGGAGAAAGATAGGAGAAGGGATGAGAGGTATGGTTATGGAGGGGGGACTGTGTTCCTGAGACATGGTCTTTTGGTGCTGCTGATTTTGAATGAGATTCAGGGCAGGAGGCGGGGTTGGGTGTGAAATGGAGACAACCAGACAAAACCTTTCCATCCCTCTACTTCCCAGTCTCCCAGAGAGGTTTCCCAGACCCCTAGTACTTCAGTCTCTTATTCAGCAGGACCCTCACTACCATTCCTTTTCTGGTCAGCGCCATGCTTGCCCCAGATTTTTCTTCCGTGATCCACTGTAGCCTGTGATACCCTCCCCATGCCTGCTTTATTTCTCTGATTATCCTCCTACCCAGGATAAATAGAAAATAGACACCATGAAGTCAGATAATCCTTGACAAGAGGTTTATTTAGACTAAAGTTTTATGACCACTTAAGGAGGATTCATCGTGGAACTTAAACTTGATCTTCACGGATGGAAAAGTACGGGGGCTCTTTGAGAGGCTTTTTGAGTGGTTCAGATGGTAAAGAACCTGCTTGCAATGAGGGAGACCCACGTTCAATCCCTAGGTTAGGAAGATCCCCTGGAGAAGGGACTGGAAACCCACTCCAGTTGAAGAAGGAATTCATAGGGCCTGGGCCCCATCTTAGGCCTGTTCATGCTGATCCTGCTCAGCCACCTCTCCAACGGACTCTGGACTCTGTGCTTAGTGCCTATGGAAATGACAATAGAAGGATAAGAACCCCTCTGGACAGGGGAATCTTGAAGATCACATCCAGGTTACTCATCGCCTGAGAGAAAACATACTCTAATCACCCCTGCCTCCGGACAGGTCATAAATTCTTTCTGTATCTATCGGAGTGTAACCTCAGGCTTATTGATTATTAACTGTTTGAACACCGAACACTTGATAACACTTGAATAATGGGGTTATTGTGACTGTATTTACCCTTCCTTTGTTTTATGTAAGTCTCAAGGAAATTGGGGTGGTGGGTTTGGACACGTACACATGGGGTATAAAAGATTTTCACAAATGCTGGTCGGGGTCCTTGGCTAACAGGAGACTCTGTGTTGGGCCCAGCGGTGTAATAAACTGCACTCCACTATCTGCATTGTTCTTCTGAGTGAGTTTGTTTCCCGGAACGTGTGGCTACAACATTTGATGCGTTGGCTGGGAGACTCCTCGCTTTGAGGAGACAGGTCTCATCTGAGGCCACCCTGCGGTTTTGTAGCTTGAATCTCCTAGAGGGGGGAAGGCACCTAGCCCCTCTGGAAGAATTCGGCCTCTCAACCCCCGGTTTCTTCGCTTTGGCCAATAGTGAATAGCAGCAAGGGAACTGAGCGCTCAGGTGGGGAGGAGCCCCCCTGGTAGGGTGGAAGAGGGGGCCTGATCACCGCCCTGGGAGGGACCAGAAGGGAGACGCATAGGAAACTGGTTTAGGTTGGCGACAATAGCTGCTCAGCACTCAGGTCGACGGCCATGCCAGCGATAAAGAAAGGGAACTTAGGGTTTAAGAAAGCCAGTTAGGAGATGTGTCCACGCTGTCTTAGGGAACGTGCCGAGCTGTCGCCACAGGGTTTTAGAAAGAGGATATAGATTTCCGCGTGCTCGTATTCTGCCCTCCCCCAGGAGGTACCCATCTGCTGTGTGACCCATCAACACCCCTGCCAGTGGAAACAGGTAGATTGGCTTCTTGGGAAGGCCCTGGGACGTGGGAATCCAGAGGTAAGAAAATGGGAGGAAGTGGATCTAAGACCGCTGTATTGGAGAATATGATTAAGAATTTTAAGAAAGGATTCATTGGAGACTATGGGAGGAAAATGACGCCCGGCCAGCTCCATACCCTTTGTGAAGTTGAATGGCCTTCAATGGAAGTTGGCTGGCCACCAGAGGGAACTTAACTATGGACTTAAATCTCAAAAACGCAGTCTATGCTATAGTTACTGGAAAGCCCAGACACCCCAACCAGTTCCTGTACATAGACTCCTGCTGGGAATAGCCCAGTTCAGTTCAGTTCAGTTCAGTTGCTCAGTCACATCCGACTCTTTGCGATCCCATGAATCACAGCACGCCAGGCCTCCCTGTCCATCACCAACTTCCGGAGTTTGCTCAAACTCACGTCCATCGAGTCAGTGATGCCATCCAACCATCTCATCCTCTGTCGTCCACTTCTCCTCCTGCCCCCAATCCCTCCCAGCATCAGTCTTTTCCAATGAGTCAACTCTTTGCGTGAGGTGGCCAAAGTATTAGAGTTTCAGATTTAGCATCATTCCTTCCAAAGAACACCCAGGACTGATCACCTTTAGAATGAATTGGTTGGATCTCCTTGCAGTCCAAGGGACTCTCAAGAGTCTTCTCCAACACCACAGTTCAAAAGCATCAATTCTTCGGCGCTCAGCCTTCTTCACAGTCCAACTCTCACATCCATACATGACCACTGGAAAAACCATAGCCTTGACTAGATGAACTTTTGTTGGCAAAGTAATGTCTCTGCTTTTGAATATGCTATCTAGGTTGGTCATAACTTTCCTTCCAAGGAGTAAGAGTCTTTTAATTTCATCCCTGCAATCACTATCTGCGGTGATTTTGGAGCCCCCCAAAAAATAAAGTCTGACACTGTTTCCACTGTTTCCCCACCTATTTCCCATGAAGTGATGGGACCCAATGCCATGATCTTAGTTTTCTGAATGTTGAGCTTTAAGCCAACTTTTTCACTCTCCTCTTTCACTTTCATCAAGAAACTTTTTAGTTCCTCTTCATTTTCTACCATAAGGGTGGTGTCATCTGCATATCTGAGGTTAATTGATATTTCTCCCGGCAATCTTGATTCCAGGTTGTGCTTCTTCCAGCCCAGCGTTTCTCATGATGTACTCTGCATAGAAGTGAAATAAGCAGGGTGACAATATACAGCCTTGACATACTCCTTTTCCTATTTGGAACCAGTCTGTTGTTCCATGTCCAGTTCTAACTGTTGCTTCCTGACCTGTATATAGATTTCTCAAGAAGCAGGTCAAGTGATCTGGTATTCCCATCTCTTTCAAAATTTTCCACAGTTTATTGTGATCCACACAGTCAAAGGCTTTGGCATAGTCAATAGAGCAGAAATAGATGTTTTTCTGCAACTCTCTTGCTTTTTTGATGATCCAACGGATGTTAGCAATTTGATCTCTTGTTCCTCTGCCTTTTCTAAAACCAGTTTGAACATCTGGAAGTTCACGGTTCACGAATTGCTGAAGCCTGGCTTGGAGAATTTTGAGCATTAGTTTACTAGCGTGTGAGATGAGTGCAATTGTGTGGTAGTTTGAGCATTCTTTGGCATTGCCTTTCTTTGGGATTGGAATGAAAACTGACCTTTTCCAGTCCTGTGGCCACTGCTGAGTTTTCCAAATTCGCTGGCATATTGAGTGCAGCACTTTCACAGCATCATCTTTCAGGATTTGAAATAGCTCAACTGGAATTCCATCACCTCCACTAGCTTTGTCCATAGTGATGCTTTCTAAGGCCTACTTGACTTCACATTCCAGGATGTGAAGACCCCCCCCCCGCAAAATGGGCCCGTTTTTACGCTCATGGCATGGAAGGAAAAATCTTGATGGCCCAAAAGGTAACCAAGTGTGAGGAGGAAATTTTACAGGACCCTGAAGGAGATAAGCTTCCACCACCACCATATTGGATGATGGTTCCGCCAGCTAGTAACACTGAGGCCACCGGAGGCCCAACCGGAGGAACCAGCCGGAGACCAGTAAGCCTCCAGGACTCTTCAACAGTCTCGACAGCTCCACAGGTTGTAGAGCCGCCCCCACCCACCCCCCGCCCCCGGCAGGCTCCAGCCTCAGCTGGAGGGACAATGAGCCCACCCGACTATACCAGTCCGGATGCTGCCACTGTGTTCCCTAAACTCTGCCCTCCACTCCCGGTAAGTACTCCCGGACAAGGGGGAAGAACCACTGGAATTAAACAAAGGCTCCACTCTGCCAAAGAGCCAGAGGAAAGAATACCCTTGCAGATGCCCCTTAGAGAAGTCCAACAACCTCCAATGATAGGGGAAGATGGTAATTATTACCAAGCTCCTGTAGCCTATTACTATCAGCCTTTTTCATCAACTGATATACTGACCTGGCAAAAACACACCCCCTCTTACTCGGTGGAACCCCAGGGCATGACTAGACTAATGGAGACTATTTTCCACACTCATCGACCAACCTGGGACAATATGATGCAATTACTAGCATCTTTCTTCAGTACAGAAGAGAGATATAGGATCAACACTGAGGCTAGGAAATGGTTACAGGAGATGGTTCCTGAGGGCACTGCTAACCCAGAGAGGTGGATAGAGCAAGGCTTCCGCACTGACAGACCTAATTGGGACTACAATACAGAGGAAGGAAAAATCCAATTAGACAGATACGGGACAGCGATTATACAAGGACTTAAAAGGGGAGCGGAGGCCAACGGCCATGTCTAAACTGGCCGGAATAGTTCAGAAGGGAAACGAGTCACCTTCCAAATTTTACAAGAGACTTTGTGAGGCCTACAGACTCTATATGCCCATAGATCCTCAAGCTACGGGCTCCCAGATTGTTATCAATTCGGCATTTATCTCGCAAGCATGTCCTGACATAAAACGAAAGCTTCAAAAGAATGAGGGAGTTCTATCCATGTCTAGTTCTCAGCTGATTGAAATAGCAGATAAGGTGTTCCGGAATAGGGACAAGAAAATAGAAAAGAAACACGAGAAAAGGTATAAAGATGAGCAGAGGAGAACAGATGGGAGGTTTGTAATGTTGGCTGCTGTGCTTGGAAAGTCTTCCGAAGACTTTTCCACCACTAAAGCAAAGAAACCCCCCCTAGCTTTGAGGTCAAGACAGCCCTCCAACCAGTCCCAACAGAGGCCATGGGCTCCATTACAGCCAAATCAATGTGCCCAATGCCATGGGTTCGGTCATTGGAAGAATGAGTGCCCAGGAGGAAGAAGGGACAATAAACCCCTCCCGGTTGCAGAACTCACTAACATAGAGACTGAAGAGGGATGCCGGGGCTCAAAGACTTCAGGTTCCCGAGAGCCCATGGTAACTTTAAAAACTGGGGACCAAGACATTAACTTTATGGTGGACACCGGGGCAGAATTGTCTGTGGTAACTAAACCCGTGGAGCCACTGTTTAAAAGGACGACCGCCATAACTGGGTTTTGGGAGAAGAAATGGTTAAGTCGTTTTGCCAGCCCAGGAAATGTCAGGGGGGAGTCACCAAGTGACTCATGAGTTCCTCTATATCCCTGAGTGCCCACTGCCCCTGCTGGGGAGAGACTTACTCTCCAAACTGGGAGCACAAGTGACTTTCTCTCCTGAAGAGAGGCCCACTTTTCGGGTGGGCACAACAACCTACTTACTCTCCCTCTCTGTGCCCCCTCAAGACGAATGGAGGCTACATAAGCCCCCTGGAAATAAACAAGACCAGGCAACAGAGTTGGAGAGAAGGCTAACTCAGCTATTCCCTGAGGTCTGTGCCGAAGATAACCCCACTAGGTTAGCTAGACACCAAGCCCCTGTAATAATAGGACTCAAACCTGGCGCCACCCCGGTGAGAAAGCGACAATACCCAATACCCACAGAAGCCCGAATCGGGATTCTGCCTCACATCAGCAGGCTAAAACGGACAGGCATCCTGGTGGAATGTCAATCAGCCTGGAACACACCAATCTTACCGGTAAAGAAGGAAGGAGGACAACACTGTAGGCCTGTACAGGATCTCAGATTGGTCAATCAGGCCACTGTAACTCTGCACCCAACTGTCCCAAACCCCTATACCTTACTTAGCCTCCTCCCACCTAAGACATGGATCTTTACTTGCTTGGACCTCAAAGATGCCTTTTTCTGTACATGCCTAGCACATGCATCACAACCCATCTTTGCCTTTGAATGGGAGGACCCAATCGGAGACAATAAGCAGCAGCTCACTTGGACCCGCTTCCCACAAGGATTCAAAAATGCACCATCCATCTTTGGAGAAGCCCTGGCCTCGGACCTGGAACCTTTCCAGCCTGAAAGGTATGGATGTTGGCTCCTGCAATATGTGGACGACCTGTTGCTGGCCGCTGAGACCTGGGAGGAAGGCTGGGAAGGGACCCAAGCACTCCTCCAATTGCTGGCAGAGGCGGGATACCGAGTGTTGAGGAAAAAGGCATAAATCTGCAAGGAGGAGGTAAGGTATTTGGGGTTTGTCTTAAGGGAAGGCACAAGATTGCTAGACCAATCTAGAAAAGAAGTAATTCTGAGGCTCCCCACATCTAAGACTTGGCGGCAAGTCAGGGAGTTCCTAGGGGCCACTGGATTCTGCAGGATTTGGATTTCAAGGTATTTTCAAATAGCCCAGCCCCTATTTGAGCTCCTGGCAGGGCCTGAAGAAAATCCAGTAAGTTGGACTGAGAAACAGCAGAAAGCCTTTGAGGAACTGCTGCTGCTGCTGCTGCTAAATCGCTTCAGTCATGTCCGACTCTGTGCGACCCTATGGACAGCAGCCCACCAGGCTCCTCCATCCACAGGATTCTCTAGGCAAGAATACTGGAGTGGGTTGCCATTTGAGGAGCTAAGACTAGCAATCACCTCTGCCCCCACCTTGGGATTGCCAGACCTCACCAAACCATTCATCTTATATGTGCCTGAGAAAGATAAAACAGCCATGGGGGTTTTGACTCAAACTTTGGGAACATGGGACAGGCTGATAGCTTACCTTTCAATCGACTTGATAACATTGCCACCGGGTGGCCTAGCTGTCTGCGGGCAGTGGCTGCGGTCGCCTTACTGGTACGTGAAGCCACAAAGCTGACTTTCGGCCAGGACCAGATTGTAAAATTCACATATGAAGTCAACACCCTCCTTCGAGGAGACCCCCACAAGTGCCTGTCAAATTCCCAGATTATTCATTTCCAGGGACTGCTATGTGAAAACCCCAACCTCTGTATCGAGCCTTGACAGGATTTAAACCTAGCAATGCTTCTCCCAACGGGAGAAGGTGGACCTACCCACGATTGTAAGGAAGTCTTAGAGGAGGTCTATGCTAGCCGTCCAGGATGTCTGGCTCTAGGTCAGTGATCACACCATTGTGATTATCTGGGTCATGAAGATTGTCACCCTGTTTATTTAACTTATATGCAGAGTACATCATGAGAAACGCTGGACTGGAAGAAACACAAGCTGGAATCAAGATGGCCGGGAGAAATATCAATAACCTCAGATATGCAGATGACACCACCCTTATGGCAGAAAGTGAAGAGGAACTCAAAAGCCTCTTGATGAAGGTGAAAGTGGAGAGTGAAAAAGTTGGCTTAAAGCTCAACATTCAGAAAACGAAGGTCAAGGCATCTGGTCCCATCACTTCATAGGAAATAGATGGGGAAACAGTGGAAACAGTGTCACACTTTCTTTTTTTGGGCTCCAAAATCACTGCAGATGGTGACTGCAGCCATGAAATTAAAAGACACTTACTCCTTGGAAGGAAAGTTATGACCAACCTAGATAGCATATTCAAAAGCAGAGACATTACTTTGCCAACAAAGGTTCGTCTAGTCAAGGCTATGGTTTTTCCTGTGGTCATGTATGGATGTGACAATTGGACTGTGAAGAAGGCTGAGCACCAAAGAACTGATGCTTTTGAACTGTGGTGTTGGAGAAGAATCTTGAGAATCCCTTGGACTGCAAGGAGATCCAACCAGTCCATTCTGAAGGAGATCAGCCCTGGGATTTCTTTGGAAGGAATGATGCTAAAGCTGAAACTCCAGTATTTTGGCCACCTCATGCAAAGAGTTGACTCATTGGAAAAGACTCTGATGCTGGGAGGGATTGGGGGCAAGAAGAGAAGGGGACGACAGAGGATGAGATGGCTGGATGGCATCACTGATTCAATGGACATGAGTCTGAGTGAACTCCGGGAGTTGGTGATGGACAGGGAGGTCTGGCATGCTGCAATTCATGGGGTCGCAAAGAGTCAGATATGACTGAGCGAATGATCTGATCTGTGTATTCTTGCCACCTCTTCTTAATATCTTCTGCTTCTGTTAGGTCCATACCATTTCTGACCTTTATCGAGCCCATCTTTGCATGAAATGTTCCTTTGGTATCTCTGATTTTCTTGAAGAGATCTCTAGTCTTTCCCATTCTGTTGTTTTCCTCTATTTCTTTGCATTGATCGCTGAAGAAGGCTTTCTTATCTCTTCTTTGGAACTCTGCCTTCAGATGTTTATATATTTCCTTTTCTTCTTTGCTTTTCACTTCTCTTCTTTTCACAGCTATTTGTAAGGCCTCCCCAGACAGCCATTTTGCTTTTTTGCATTTCTTTTCCATGGGGATGGTCTTGATCCCTGTCTCCTGTACAGTGTCATGAACCTCATTCCATAGTTCATCAGGCACTCTATCTATCAAATCTAGTTCCTTAAATCTATTTCTCATCTCCACTATATAATCATAAGGGATTTGATTTAGGTCATATCTGAATGGTCTAGTGGTTTTCCCAACTTTCTTCAATTTAAGTCTGAATTTGGCAATAAGGAGTTCAGGGTCTGAGCCACAGTCAGCTCCTGGTCTTGTTTTTGCTGACTGTATAGAGGTTCTCCATCTTTGGCTGCAAAGAATATAATCAATCTGATTTCGGTGTTGACTATTGGAATGGGCCTTAGAAAGCATCACTATGAACAAAGGTAGTGGAGGTGATAGAATTCCAGTTGAGCTATTCCAAATCCTGAAAGATGATACTGTGAAAGTGATGCACTCAATATGCCAGCAAATTTGGAAAACTCAGCAGTGGCCACAGGACTGGAAAAGGTCAGTTTTCATTCCAATCCCAAAGAAAGGCAATGTCAAAGAATGCTCAAACTACCACACAATTGCACTCATCTCACACGCTAGTAAAGTAATGCTCAAAATTCTCCAAGCCAGGCTTCAGCAATATGTGAACCATGAACTTCCTGATGTTCAAGCTGGTTTTAGAAAAGGCAGAGGAACAAGAGATCAAATTGGCAACATCAGCTGGATCATGGAAAAAGCAAGAGAGTTGCAGAAAAATATCTATTTCTGCTCTATTGACTATGCCAAAGCCTTTGACTGTATGGATCACAATAAACTGTGGAAAATTCTGAAAGAGATGGGAATACCAGACCACCTGATCTGCCTCTTGAGAAATTTGTATGCAGGTCAGGAAGCAACAGTTAGAATTAGACATGGAACAACAGACTGGTTCCAAATAGGACAAGGAGTCCGTCAAGGCTGTATATTGTCACCCTGTTTATTTAACTTATATGCAGAGTACATCATGAGAAATGCTGGACTGGAAGAAACACAAGCTGGAATCAAGATTGCTGGGAGAAATATCAATAACCTCAGATATGCAGATGACACCACCCTTATGGCAGAAAGTGAAGAGGAACTCAAAAGCCTCTTGAGGAAAGTGAAAGTGGAGAGTGAAAAAGTTGGCTTAAAGCTCAACATTCAGAAAACGAAGATCATGGCATCCGGTCCCACCACTTCATGGGAAGTAGATGGGAAAACAGTGGAAACAGTGTCAGACTTTATTTTTCTGGGCTCCAAACTCACTGCAGATGGTGACTGCAGCCATGAAATTAAAAGACTCTTACTCCTTGGAAGGAAAGTTATGACCAACCTATATAGCATATTCAAAAGCAGAGACATTACTTTGCCAACAAAGGTTCATCTAGTCAAGGTTATGGTTTTTCCTGTGGTCATGTATGGATGTGAAAGTTGGACTGTGAAGAAGGCTGAGCACTGAAGAATTGATGCTTTTGAACTGTGGTGTTGGAGAAGACTCTTGAGAGTCTCTTGGACTGCAAGGAGGTCCAACCAGTCCATTCTGAAGGAGATAAGCCCTGGGATTTCTTTGGAAGGAATGATGCTAAAGCTGAAACTCCAGTATTTTGGCCACCTCATGCGAAGAGTTGACTCATTGAAAAAGACTCTGATGCTGGGAGGGATTGGGAGCAAGAAGAGAAGGGGACGACAGAGGATGAGATGGCTGGATGGCATCACTGACTCGATGGACGTGAGTCTGGGTGAACTCCGGGAGTTGGTGATGGACAGGGAGGCCTGGAGTGATGCAATTCATGGGGTTGCAAAAGTCAGAAATGACTGAACGACTGATCTGATCTGATCTGATGCTAGCCATCCAGACCTCCAAGACAGGCCAATTTCAAATCCTGACTGGACTCTCTATACTGATGGCACCAGCCTGGTAAAGCTAAGACAGCGACTGTCAGGCTATGCTGTAGTCACAGAGAGGACTGTTATCTAGGCCAGCTCCTTACCACTGCACTGGTCAGCCCAACAAGCAAAGTTATGGGCCTTAGTCCGGGCGCTACAATTGTCAAAAGGTGAGAAAGTGAACATCTATACCAACTCCCAGTATGCTTTCACTACACTCCACGTACATGGGGCACTATACCGGGAGAGGGGCCTTCTAACAGCCAATGGAGAGGACATTAAGAATAAGGAGGAGATTCTGACTCTGCTAGATGCTGTCTGGAGCCCCACGGAGGTAGCAGTCATGCACTGCCATGGGCACCAGAAGGAAGACACCCCCACAGGCTCGAGGAAATAGGCTGGCTGATGAGACCGCCAGACGGGCAGCCGAGGACAGAAAGGAATCCGGGGAAATCCCCATGAGGACATTTGTCCTAGCTGAGCTACCCAAGCTGGCCCTAGACTCCCCAACATACATGGAGGCTCAAAACCAACTAGCTGAAGCGGAGGGAGCCACCAAAACAGACAAAGGATGGTGGGAGCTACCAGGTGGTGATCTACTAGTGCCCGAAGATGACCCCCTCTCTGGTGAGCCAAGCTCATCGTATGACCCACCTAGGACATGACAAATTGGAGGAATTGATCTGAAGGTATTTTCTGGTTCCTCTCCTCTCTTCTCTATGTAGAATGGAATCCCAAAATTGCAACGCCTGCTCTCAGATTAACACCGCTCCAGGGTGCAGCCCCAAACGCCCAGGCATCCAATTAAAAGGTACCCTTCCTTTTGAACATCTGAAAGTGGACTTTACTGAGATGAAACCATATTGCCATCTTCGTTATCTGTTGGTCTTGGTATGCACTTTCTCAGGATGGGTAGAAGCCTTCCCCACCTGAACTGAAAGAGCATCAGAAGTGGGTCAGAGCCTACTTAGGGAAATAGTTCCTCGATTTGGATTCCCCACCAGCATAGGATCAAATAACAGCCCAGCCTTCATATCGGATCTGATACAAGTAAGTAAAGCCATGAATATAAAATGGAAGTTACACACTGCCTACCGGCCTCAGAGCTCAGGAATGGTAGAACGAACTAACCAGATGCTAAAGGAGACACTTTCTAAATGGATCATAGAAACTGACTGTTCCTGGGTAGATTTATTTCCCATAGCCTTGCTCAAACTCAGGATGACCCCACGGTCCTGTTAGGGGAAGCACACTGATTGAAACCGCCCACCCTGGCCAGGCACCATAGTAACCATTTGCATGAGTTGTTTTATGACAGGAGATCCTGGTAAGAAATACAGAACCAATAAGCCACCACCAACCGGAAGAGTACGGGAAAGGTCGAAAGGAGACACCGCGTGTCCGTCCACTTCCCAGAATCCCTCTCGCTAGCATCCATCTTGGCTGAACAATGCGTGCACCACCAGGAAAGACTCTGAATTAGAATGATTGGCCAAAGATCACCCGGAAACTAATCCAATCACCATAAAACCTGAGACTGCGAGCCACACGGCAGAGCAGTTCTCCTGGGTTCCCTTACCCTACTGCTCTCCACCCGGGTGCCGTTTACCAATAAAGTCTCTTGCTTTGTCAGCACATGAGTCTCCTCGGACAATTCATTTCCGAGTGTTAGGCAAGAGCCCAGTTTCGGGCCCTGGAAGGGGTCCCCCTTCCTGCAACAGTCCCACGGCTACTCTCCCTATGAAATTGTGTATTGGAGGCCTCCTCCCATAAAAAGACAGGTAACAACTGATATACTTCAGGTAAGAGGAGATGGGATATCACAGCAGATGGAACAACTAGGCAAGGTAATTAATCAAGTAACTAAGTTTGTGCAAGAAAGAATACCCTTCCCCTTGGGGGAGCAAATGCATGAGTTTATACCAGGACACCAGGTATGGGTGAAAGATTAGAAACATGTCACACTAGCCGCCCCCCACCTCCCCGATGGAAAGATCCTTATACTGTTGTTTTAACCACCCCTGCCGCAGTTAAAGTTGCAGGCATTGCCCCTTGGATCCATCACACCAGAGCAAAGAAGGCATACCACACTGACCCGGAAGACACAGAGTGGACCACCTAGAAGGACCCCACCGACCCACGGGAAACCAAGATCATCCTGAAGAGGAAGAAGAAAACGAGGTCCCGGACGAGCCCTCTACAGGATGGATCTGGGTAAACGACTCCTGCTACTTGGCCTCACCAGGGCAATTCTGAACCTGACCACTGTTCCTGCACAGGACCACGTCTTCATCTCATGGGCACATTCTTATGAGGACTTCAACAACTCCCCCAATTGTTGGGGATGTGGGGCTATGCCCATGTCAGTAATGGACACACTCCTCTGATGGGTGTCACCACTTTGTTATGGAGACTTTATACCACTGTGTTCCTTCTTGGAACAACAGAAAGAAACTTTCCTTTCTCTCACCAATCATAACCTTTCTTTGCTCTCCTAGTGTAAGAAAAAGCCATCAATGGGCCTGGGACATAGGGTTACATTTAACATGAACACTAGTCTTATGGAAGTAACAAGGGCTTATACTTCATATGTGAAAAATAAAAAGGAGAAAGGCTCCCTTACAAAAGGGGAACAGGCCTCCCGGTACCTTGAGCAATACTATCAGGTCTGGGATGAATATTTCTGGATGACTCCTGAGAAAGGACAGTTAATTGTTCCCGCTACTATTTGCTGGGAACAAAGAGAACATAAAGTTGGATTTGGAGACGGCCCCCTAGACCCAAAAGAATTAAAATATATGGGTTATTTGTCCCCTGAACAATGTAAACAAATCTTGAAAGTTACTTATCACCCCAATTGGTCTGTTCAGTGGCCCGGTTCTGACTGGAAATATAATCCCGGAATCTGTTGGGTAGCCCCCAAAGGGGCCCAGTGGCTCTGTGGGCTTAACTTATGGCCGTGGTTACCAGTTGGCCGGGTAGGGCGTTTCACACTAGGATTTGCTTTCGCTCATGGCAGTATTCAGCCTAGCCTACACCAACCTCCAGTAAACCTGCCCTATCTGCATGCAAGGTGGACACGATCCATGTTCCAATGGTATGATTATCTCGCTGTGTAGTTTGTACCCTCTATAGGGACAACGGATGTCATGGTTAAGGTAGAGGCCTTAACTAATTTCACTAAACAGTCCCTCTTAGACAAAGTACAAAAGCCATTCAAGCTTTGAAGGAAGAACAAATTCAGATGAGGAAGGCAGTAATTCAAAATAGGATGGCATTAGACATACTCACAGCAGCCCAGTGGGGGACTTGCACCATAATTAAAGCCAAACGTTGTTTATACATCCCCGACTTGTCTGGAAATGTATCTACTGCCTTGGCGGATATGCAAAATCAAGTGAAAGCCATGTCTAATGAAAATATTCCCTTTTGGACTCCGGTCCTGTCCTGGGTAAAGGGAGACTGGTGGGAAACTATTGTAACTGTTGTTATAGTAATCTTAATCATGCTGCTTTGTGGGCCCCTGCTTCTTACAATGCCTTGTGAATTTTGTAATCCAGAGGTTGACAGCGTTCTCTCATGTGGGTGGCTGGAGGACTAAGGTGCAATATATCCCAATGAATGATGCTCATTACGGAAACTAAGAGCATTAAGAGGGGGGAATGAAGAAAGAATTCATAGGGCCTGGACCCCATCTTAGGCCTGTTCATGCTGATCATGCTCAGCCACCTCTCCAATGGACTCTGGACTCTGTGCTTAGTGCCTATGGAAATGACAATAGAAGGATAAGAACCCCTCTGGACAGGGGAATCCTGAAGATCACATCCAGGTTACTCATCACCTGAGAGAAAACATACTCTAATCACCCCTGCCTCCGGACAGGTCATAAATTCTTTCTGTATCTATCGGAGTGTAACTGCAGGCTTATTGATTATTAACTCTTTGAACACCTAACACTTGATAACACATGAATAATGGTGTTATTGTGACTGTATTTACCCTTCCTTTGTTTTATGTAAGTCTCAAGGAAATTGGGGTGGTGGGTTTGGACACGTACACATGGGGTATAAAAGATTTTCACAAATGCTGGTTGGGGTCCTTGGCTAAGAGGAGACTCTGCCTTGGGCCCGCCGGTGTAATAAACTGCACTCCACTATCTGCATTGTCCTTCTGAGTGAGTTTGTTTCCCAGAACACGTGGCTATAACATGATCATCTTCCTACCCAGGATAAATAGAAAACAGACACCATGAAGTCAGATAATTCTTGACAAGAGGTTTATTTAGACTAAACTTTATGTGCACTTAAGGAGGATTCATCATGAAACTTAAACTTGGTCTTCATGGATGGAAAAGCACGGGGGCTCTTTGAGAGGCTTTTTGAGTGGCTCAGATGGTAAAGAATCTGCCTGCAATGGGGGAGACCCGGGTTCAATCCCTAGGTTAGGAAGATCCCCTGGAGAAGGAAATGGCAACCCACTCCAGTGTTCTTACCTGGAGAATCCCATAGATAGAGGAGCCTGGCAGGCTGCAGTCCAAGAGTCAGACACAACTGAGCGACTAACACTTCTGTCTCTGCCATAGTGGTTATCTAAAAGTGTCCACAGGAGGCAAAGCTCAGCTGTTGGGTTGGCCAAAATATTCATAACATCTTGTGGGAAACCCTGAACAAACTTTTTGGCCAACCCAATATTGGTGCTAGTGGTAAAGAACCTGTCTGCCAATGCAGGTAGATGTAAGAGATTCGGGTTCAATCCCTGGGCTGGGAAGATTCCCTGGAGGAGGGCACGGCAACCCACTCAGGTATTTTTGCCAGAAGAGTGTGGTGGGCTACAATCCATGGGGTCGCAAAGAGCTGGACACGACTGAAGCAACATTAGCAGCCAAGGTCGCAATTTACTCTGGTCCTGTTGTTATTTCCATCTCGAAGTGCAAACAGAAGGCTGGGTGTAAATATCTAGCCTAGAGCCCACCAGCCTCCTTCCTTAGGAAATGTAAACAGGAGGCTAGCTGTAAATGCCTAGCCCGGAGCGTATCTATCTCCTGCCTCAGGATATAAATGAACACAGTCCGGGACAAACCAGAGCATCTGGTCACCATAGCACGTAATAGGCATCAAAAGTTTTGATTCAGTGGGTGAGGAAAATATCATGTTCAGTGGTCAATGCCCCTGCAGGCTGGATTGAGAGGCGAAGGGGATAGCAGCCAATACACTCTGGAAATATTTAGGCATAAAGTTGTTAAACAACAGAAATTCTACTGAATAAGTTTACAGGTCAAATTCACTTTATTCAACAATTCATAAATTAAGCAACAGCCCACTTAGCAATAGAAAGGAGCTCCCCCAAGCTATAGAAAACGAATGGCTTTTAAAGGCAGAAAGGAGATGGGAAATTATTAGCAAAGAATGCTTTGCTTCAGGCAAGGTCACCTGCCTAAAGGGGAACGGAAGAGTCTTTGAGGCTGGAACGGGTCCTCTCCCTAGTAGGGCGTCTGAGGTGGCACTAATAGTAAAGAACCCACTTGTCAATGCAGGAGATGTGGGTTCGTTCCCTGGATCAGGAAGATCCCCTAGAGGAGGGCATGGCAACCCACTCCAGTATTCTTGCCTGGAGAATCCCATGGCCAGAGGAACCTGGTGGGCTACAGTCCATAGGGTCGCAGAGTCAGACATGACTGAAGGGACTTAGCACGCACACATTCATCTCCTTAGTGCTGACCAGGTAATTTCCAGGCTGACTGGTTAAAGGTCACAGTCCTGGGGAGTTGAATTGCAGTTAGGTCAAGTTTAACACAAGTGACTCCATTTGGAGACTGCGATCTCTTATTTTATTTATTCTATTTTTTTTTTTCCGTCTCCTTTTTAAAACTGTCCTTCTCTTTAGATCAGACTTTCAGCATAACTGAGAGATGTGATCAAAACTTAAGACATTGGCACCACTGTTAGCAACTGCTCTGTAGTTCTCATAGCTTTTGTCCATCCTCTGTGTGGTATTCATAAGTCAGGACCTTTTTATAACTTCATCTCTGTGATATTCACAGACCACAGTTTTAGGTTCACAATTTTTAAGTTGGCTATTTCTCTTTGTTCCTTTTCCTGACATTCTAGTCATAAAGAGGGAGGAGCCAAGATGGCGGAGGAGTAGGACGGGGAGAACACTTTCTCCCCCACAAATTCATCAAAAGAGCATTTAAACGTCGAGTAAATTCCACAAAACAACTTCTAAATGCCGGCAGAGGACATCAGGCACCCAGAAAAGCAACCCAAGTCTTCGAAAGGAGGTAGGAAAAAATATAAAAGACAAAAAAAGAGACAAAAGAGGGAGGGATGGAGTTCCATCCCGGGAAGGGAGTCTTAAAAAGAGAGAAGTTTCCAAACACCAAGAAACCTTCTCACTGCCGAATCTGTGCCAAGCTTTGGAAACACAGAGGGCAACATAACAGGGAGAAAAAATAAATAAACAATTAAAACTCGCAGATTGTGAGCCCTACGGTAACTCCCGCAGTGGAGAAGCAGCTCAGACGCCTGCACACGCCATTAGCAAGCGGGGGCTGGGCAGGGAGGCGCAGCGCGGGCTGCATCGCTTAGAGTAAGAACCTGGCCTGAATACCCTGAGCGCTATCTGAGCGAAATAATTTGGGCTAGCAAACCAGACTGTGGGATATCTACCACGTGAAAAGCCAGCCCTAACCTAAGACACCACCAGGCCCGTGCACGGAACAAAGGACTGAACAGAGATAGCCGGCTGCAGACCTTCCCCCTCCGGTGACAAGCAGCCAGAGCCGGAAGGGGGCAATCGCAGCCCCAGAGAGACATTATCTATAAAATTGTAAGCAGGCGTCTTTGCTAACTAAAACTTCTTGGGGGTCTGGACGGTCAACATCTCCCTGAGAAGGTGCACCGGTTGTACACCCAGATAACAGAGTAGCAGGGAGGTGATAAGTCGCAGCAATGGCGCTCGCCAAACACCTCATCACCTGAGCTGCTCAGACCTGGGAAGAGCACAAAACGCAGGCCCAACCGAGTCTGCGCCTCTGAGGACTACCCGAGTGCCTGAACCTGAGCGGCTTGAACCTGGGAGGTGCATGCAGCTCAGGGCCGGCCTCGGATGGCTCCCGGCGGAACAACCTAGAGCCGGAGCAGTGTGGGCAGGGAGGCTACATGCGCCATGAGCGGGGGCAGACCCAGTGTGGCTGAGGCACTGCGAGCGCACGCCAGTGTTATTTGTTTGCAGCATCCCTCCCTCCCTCCCCACTGCGCGACTGAGCGCGACTGAACAAGTGAGCCTTAAAAAAAAAAAAAAGTGTCCTCCACCGTCCCCTTTGTGTCAGGGCGGAAACCAGACACTGAAGAGACCAGCAAACAGAAGAAGCTATAACAGAGGGAAACGCCTTGGAAGCTACAGGGAATAGATTAAAACCCTGTGGTTACTACGGACTACATAGGAAGGGGCCTATAGATCTTGAGAAATGTAAGTCAGACCAAGGAACTAGCCAAAAATGAACTGAACCCACAATACTCACAACAAAACCAGAGAAAGTCCTAGATATATTTTTACTATTTTTACGATCATTCTTTCCTTCTTTCTTTCTTTTTAATTTTTAAAAAAAATTTTAAGTCCTCTATTGTTCCTCTAATTTTCACTTTTATAACCTATTACTTTGCAAAAAAGAAAAAAAAAGACTCTATTTTTTTCTTCTTCATCAAACTTCACATATATATTTTTTTATAATTTTTTGACCTTGTTTTTTTTTTTCTTCTTTTCTTTAACATTGTATTTTTGAAATTCCAAACTGTACTCTAGATTTTTAATTTTAGCTTTTTGGTATATGTTATCAATTTTGTACCTATAGTTTTTTTTTTTTATAATTTCTGTGACTTTTTTTTTTCTCTGTTTCTTTCTCTTCTTCTTTTATATAACATTGTATATCTGAAATTCCAAACTCTACTCTAGATTTTTAATTTATGCTTTTTGGTATTTGATATCAATTTTGTACCTGTATTTTCTTTATAATTTTTGCGACATTGTTTGTTTTTGTTTGTTTGTTTGTTTTCTCTCTTTATTTTTCTTCTTCTTTTTTTTAACATTGTATTTTTGAAATTCCAAACTCTACTCTAGATTTTTAACTTTTGCCTTTTGGTATTAGTTATCAATTTTGTACCTATATTTTCTTTATAATTTTTGTGACCTTGTTTGTTTTTGTTCGTTCATTTTTTCTCTCTTTCTTTTCCTTCTTCTTTTCTTTAACATCATATTTTTGAAATTCCAAACTCTACTCTAGATTTTTAATTTTTGCTTTTATGTATTTGTTACCAATTTTGTACCTTTAAGAACCCAATCTTCAGTACCCATTTTTCACTAGGGAGCGAGATTACTGGCTTGACTGCTCTCTCTCCCATTGGACTCTCCTTTTTCTCCACCAGGTCACCTGTGTCTCTTCCCTAACCCCTCTCTACTCTACCCAACTCTGTGAATTTCTGTGTGTTCCAGACAGTGGAGAACACTTAGGGAACTGATTACTGGCTGGATCTGTCTCCCTCCTTTTCATTCCCCCCTTTTATCCTTCTGGCCACCTCTGTCTCCTTCCTCCTTCTTCTCTTCTCTGTATAACTCCGTGAACATCTCTGAGCGGTCCAGTTGTGGAGTGCACATAAGGAAGTGATTACTGGCTGGCCCACTCTCCCCACTATTGATTCCACCTCATCTCATTTGGGTCACCTCTAACTCCCTCCTCCCTCTTCTCTTCTCCATGTAACGCTGTGAACCTCTCTGAGTGACCCTCACAGTAGAGAAACTTTTCATCTTTAACGTAGATGTTTTATCAATGGTGCAGTATAGAAGGAGAAGTTTTGAAACTACTGTAAAAATAAGACCAATAACTGGAAGCAGGAGGCTTAAGTCCTAACCCCGACTCCAGGGAACTCCTGACTCCAGGTAACATAAATTGACAGGAGCTCATCAAACGCCTCCATACCGACACTGAAACCAAGCACCACACAAGGGCCAACAAGTTCCAGGGCAAGACATACCAAGCAAATTCTCCAGCAACAAAGGAACACAGCCCTGAGCTTCAAGACACAGGCTGCACAAAGTCACCCCAAAACCATAGACATCTCATAACTCATTACTGGATATTTCATTGCACTCCAGAGAGAAGAAATACAGCTCCACCCACCAGAACACCGACACAAGCTTCCCTAACCAGGAAACCTTGACAAGCCACCTGTACAAACCCACACACAGCGAGGAAACGCCACAATAAAGAGAACTCCACAAACTGTCAGAATACAGAAAGGACACCCCAAACTCAGCAATTTAAACAAGATGAAGAGACAGAGGAATACCCAGCAGATAAAGGAACAGGATAAATGCCCACCAAACCAAACCAAAGAGGAAGAGATAGGGAATCTACCTGATAAAGAATTCCAAATAATGATAGTGAAATTGATCCAAAATCTTGAAATTAAAATGGAATCACAGATAAATAGCCTGGAGACAAGGATTAAGAAGATGCAAGAAAGGTTTAACAAGGACCTAAAAGAAATAAAAAAGAATCAATATATAATGAATAATGCAATAAATGAAATTAAAAACACTCTGGAGGCAACAAATAGTAGAATAACAGAGGAAGAAGATAAGATTAGTGAATTAGAAGGTAGAATGGTAGAAATAAATGAATCAGAGAGGATAAAAGAAAAATGAATTAAAAGAAATGAGGACAATCTCAGAGACCTCCAGGACAATATTAAACGCTACAACATTCGAATCATAGGAGTCCCAGAAGAAGAAGACAAAAAGAAAGACCATGAGAAAATACTTGAGGAGATAATAGTTGAAAACTTCCCTAAAATGGGGAAGGAAATAATCACCCAAGTCCAAGAAACCCAGAGAGTCCCAAACAGGATAAACTCAAGGCGAAACACCCCAAGACACATATTAATCAAATTAACAAAGATCAAACACAGAGAACAAATATTAAAAGCAGCAAGGGAAAAACAATAAATAACACACAAGGGAATTCCCATAAGGATAACAGCTGATCTTTCAATAGAAACTCTTCAAGCCAGGAGGGAATGGCAAGACATACTTAAAATGATGAAAGAAAATAACCTACAGCCCAGATTATTGTATCCAGCAAGGATCTCATTCAAGTATGAAGGCGAAATCAGAAGCTTTTCGGACAAGCAAAAGCTGAGAGAATTCTGCAACACCAAACCAGCTCTCCAACAAATACTAAAGGATATTCTCTAGACAGGAAACACAAAAATGGTGTATAAATTCAAACCCAAAACAATAAAGTAAATGGCAACGGGATCATACTTATCAGTAATTACCTTAAATGTAAATGGGTTGAATGCCCCGACCAAAAGACAAAGACTGGCTGAATGGATACAAAAACAAGACCCCTACATATGTTGTCTACAAGAGACCCACCTCAAAACAGGGGACACATACAGACTGAAAGTGAAGGGCTGGAAAAAGATTTTCCATGCAAATAGGGACCAAAAGAAAGCAGGAGTAGCAATACTCATATCAGATAAAATAGACTTTAAAACAAAGGCTGTGAAAAGAGACAAAGAAGGTCACTACATAATGATCAAAGGATCAATCCAAGAAGAAGATATAACAATTATAAATATATATGCACCCAACATGGGAGCACTGCAGTATGTAAGACAAATGCTAACAAGTATGAAAGGAGAAATTAACAATAACTCAATAATAGTGGGAGACTTTAATACCCCACTCACACCTATGGATAGATCAACTGAACAGAAAATTAACAAGGAAACACAAACTTTAAATGATACAATAGACCAGTTAGACCTAATTGATATCTATAGGACATTTCATCCCAAAACAATTAATTTCACCTTTTTCTCAAGCGCGCATGGAACCTTCTCCAGGATAGATCACATCCTGGGCCATAAAGCTAGCCTTGGTAAATTCAAAAAAATAGAAAGCATTCCAAGCATCTTTTCTGACCACAATGCAGTAAGATTAGATCTCAATTACAGGAGAAAAACTATTAAAAATTCCAACATATGGAGGCTGAAAAACACGCTGCTGAATAACCAACAAATCACAGAAGAAATCAAAAAAGAAATCAAAATTTGCATAGAAATGAATGAAAATGAAAACACAACAACCCAAAACCTGAGGGACACTGTAAAAGCAGTCCTAAGGGGAAAGTTCATAGCAATACAGGCATACCTCAAGAAACAAGAAAAAAGTCAAATAAATAACCTAACTCTACACCTAAAGCAACTAGAAAAGGAAGAAATGAAGAACCCCAGGGTTAGTAGAAGGAAAGAAATCTTAAAAATTAGAGCAGAAATAAATGTAAAAGAAACAAAAGAGACCATAGCAAAAATCAACAAAGCCAAAAGCTGGTTCTTTGAAAAGATAAATAAAATTGACAAACCATTAGCCAGACTCATCAAGAAACAAAGGGAGAAAAATCAAATCAATAAAATTAGAAATGAAAATGGAGAGATCACAACAGACAACACAGAAATACAAAGGATCATAAGAGACTACTATCAACAATTATATGCCAATAAAATGGACAATGTGAAGAAATGGACAAATTCTTAGAAAAGTACAACTTTCCAAAACTGGACCAGGAAGAAATAGAAAATCTTAACAGACCCATCACAAGCACGGAAATTGAAACTGTAATAAAAAATCTTCCAGCAAACAAAAGCCCAGGTCCAGATGGCTTCACAGCTCAATTCTACCAAAAATTTAGAGAAGAGCTAACACCTATCCTGCCCAAACTCTTCCAGAAAATTGCAGAGGAAGGTAAACTTCCAAACTCATTCTATGAGGCCACCATCACCCTAATACCAAAACCTGACAAAGATCCCACACAAAAAAGAAAACTACAGGCCAATATCACTGATGAACATAGATGCAAAAATCCTTAACAAAATTCTAGCAATCAGAATCCAACAACACATTAAAAAGATCATACACCATGACCAAGTGGGCTTTATCCCAGGGACGCAAGGATTCTTCAATATCCACAAATCAATCAATGTAATACACCACATTAACAAATTGAAAAATAAAAACCATATGATTATCTCAATAGATGCAGAGAAAGCCTTTGACAAAATTCAACATCCATTTATGATAAAAACTCCCCAGAAAGCAGGAATAGAAGGAACATACCTCAACATAATAAAAGCTATATATGACAAACCCACAGCAAACATTATCCTCAATGGTGAAAAATTGAAAGCATTTCCTCTAAAGTCAGGAACAAGACAAGGGTGCCCACTTTCACCATTACTATTCAACATAGTTTTGGAAGTTTTGGCCACAGCAATCAGAGCAGAAAAAGAAATAAAAGGAATCCAAATTGGAAAAGAAGAAGTAAAACTCTCACTATTTGCAGATGACATGATCCTCTACATAGAAAACCCTAAAGACTCCACCAGAAAATTACTAGAACTAATCAATGACTATAGTAAAGTTGCAGGATATAAAATCAACACACAGAAATCCCTTGCATTCCTATACACTAATAATGAGAAAACAGAAAGAGAAATTAAGGAAACAATTCCATTCACCATTGCAATGGAAAGAATAAAATACTTAGGAATATATCTGCCTAAAGAAACTAAAGACCTATATATAGAAAACTATAAAACACTGGTGAAAGAAATCAAAGAGGACACTAATAGATGGAGAAATATACCATGTTCATGGATTGGAAGAATCAATATAGTGAAAATGAGTATACTACCTAAAGCAATTTATAGATTCAATGCAATCCCTATCAAGCTACCAACAGTATTCTTCACAGAGCTAGAACAAATAATTTCACAATTTGTATGGAAAAACAGAAACCCTTGAATAGCCAAAGCGATCTTGAGAAAGAAGAATGGAACTGGAGGAATCATCCTACCTGACTTCAGGCTCTACTACAAAGCCATGGTTATCAAGACAGTATGGTACTGGCACAAAGACAGAAATATAGATCAATGGAACAAAATAGAAAGCCCAGAGATAAATCCACGCACGTATGGACACCTTATCTTTGACAAAGGAGGCAAGAATATACAATGGATTAAAGACAATCTCTTTAACAAATGGTTCTGGGAAATCTGGTCAACCACTTGTAAAAGAATGAAACTAGAACACTTTCTAACACCATACACAAAAATAAACTCAAAATGGATTAAAGATCTAAACTTAAGACCAGAAACTATAAAACTCCTAGAGGAGAACATAGGCAAAACACTCTCTGACATACATCACAGCAGGATCCTCTATGACCCACCTCCAAGAATATTGGAAATAAAAGCAAAAATAAACAAATGGGACCTAATTAACCTTAAAAGCTTCTGCACATCAAAGGAAACTATTAGCAAAGTGAAAGGACAGCCTTCAGAATGGGAGAAAATAATAGCAAATGAAGCAACTGACAAACAACTAATCTCAAAAATATACAAGCAACTCCTACAGCTCAACTCCAGAAAAATAAATGACCCAATCAAAAAATGGGCCAAAGAACTAAATAGATATTTCTCCAAAGAAGACATACAGATGGCTAACAAACATATGAAAAGATGCTCAACATCACTCATTATCAGAGAAACGCAAATCAAAACCACTATGAGGTACCATTTCACACCAGTCAGAATGGCTGCGATCCAAACGTCTACAAGTAATGAATGCTGGAGAGGGTGTGGAGAAAAGGGAACCCTCTTACACTGTTCGTGGGAATGCAAACTAGTACAGCCACTATGGAGAAGAGTGTGGAGATTCCTTAAAAAACTGGAAATAGAACTGCCTTATGATCCAGCAATCCCACTGCTGGGCATACACACTGAGGAAACCAGAAGGGAAAGAGACACATGTACCCCAATGTTCATTGCAGCACTGTTTATAATAGCCAGGACATGGAAGCAACCTAGATGTCCATCAGCAGATGAATGGATAAGAAAGCTATGGTACATATACACAATGGAGTATTACTCAGCCATTAAAAAGAATACATTTGAAGCAGTTCTAATGAGGTGGATGAAACTGGAGCCTATTACACAGAGTGAAGTAAGCCAGAAAGAAAAACACCAATACAGTATACTAACACATATATATGGAATTTAGAAAGATGGTAACAATAACCCTGTGTACGAGACAGCAAAAGAGACACTGATGTATAGAACAGTCTTATGGACTCTGTGGGAGAGGGAAAGGGTGGGAAGATTTGGGAGAATGGCATTGAAACATGTAAAATATCATGTATGAAACGAGTTGCCAGTCCAGGTTCAATGCATGATACTGGATGCTTGGGGCTAGTGCACTGGGACGACCCAGAGGGATGGTATGGGGAGGGAGGAGGGAGGAGGGTTCAGGATGGGGAACACATGTATACCTGTGGCGGATTCATTTTGATATTTGGCAAAACTACACAATTTTGTAAAGTTTAAAAATAAAAAAATTAAAAAAAATAGTCATAAAGAGAACACAACACAGCAGGGAGATTTCATGATTATTATAAGCCAGATGATCTCTAATGTTTGGAATGCGCTTTGAGCCATGGTCTCTAAGACCCAAATCAGTCAAAATCAAGTAAGTCAAAGAGAGACCCATCGAAAGAGTCATTTTCCAAAGCCAAGTGGCTGGCTCAGTGGTGTAATTGAGTCTCAGCTTCCCCAGAAGGGTTAACCCAAATGCAGGTAGTGTCGATCACAGTGCAGGCCCCCTCCTTGTTCAACTAAAAAATAATCAAAGACTATCCTATTATTAAGAGTTACCTTGGACAGAGAGTTTAAGGATCATTGTTGGGCAACTATTGTCTTAGCAACAGAACATGCAATATCTTCGGGAGTTAAGAAGGGGTCCTGAGCCTAAAGTCATTTGTACTTACTCCTAACCAGGCAAGTATGTGTCTGCCAAAGGAAGCGAATCCTGAGTCATGGACATCTTCTGATATTTCCTTTCTAATGCGATGGTGTGAGTCCAGAGAAGTCAATCAATGAGATGACAGCTCATTTGTGGTAAGTTAGGGGCACCATTCGGAGAAGGCGATGGCACCCCACTCCAGTACTCTTGTCTGGAAAATCCCATGGATGGAGGGGCCTGGTGGGCTGCAGTCCATGGGATCACTGGGAGTCAGACACAATTGAGCGACTTCACTTTCACTTTTCACTTTCACGCATTGGAGAAGGAAACGGCAACCCACTCCAGTGTTCTTGCCTGGAGAATCCCAGGGACAGGGGAGCCTGGTGGGCTGCCGTCTATGGGGTCGCACAGAGTCGGACACAACTGAAGCGACTTAGCAGCAGCAGGGGCACCATTAGATAATCTAAGAGGCATTGCCTAGCTGTGTTTCTACAGGTCCAGGGAGAATGAAGACAACCACAGAGAGGGACAAAGCATATTGGGGCACAGACCATTCCAGGTACTAACAATGGGCTTATTCACAGGGTTTGCTGCATTTACCCATCCAAGCCAGGGGTCAGTCAGGTCTTCAGCACATGTGGGAAGAGAATCTCCTAGCCTGAAATAAAGAGTCATCCTAAATGTCTTGCAAAAATGTGCACTGCTGGTGAGATGTCTTAGTGAGTGGGAGACCAATCTGATTTAGATTATCTTGGGAACGTGGTGTTGCAAATGCATTAATACTAAGATTTGCGTAGGTGTTTGTATCTAATTGAGTGCATCCAGTTATGATCACTTCCCTGGTGGCTCAGACAGCAAAGCATCTGTCTATAATGCAGGAGACCCGGATTTGATCCCTGGGTCCGGAAGATCCCCTGGAGAAGGAAATGGCAACCCATTCCAGTACCATTGCCTGGAAAATCCCATGGACAGAGGAGCCTGGTAGGCTACAGTCCATGGGGTCGCAAAGAGTTGGACACGACTGAATGACTTCACTCACTCACAGTTATGATTGGAGAAGGGGAAAAGCAAGGCTCCGGATGTTCTCGGTTGTACGAGTTGAGCTAATAGGGAGTTCTAAGTGGGGGTCAATTGTTTGCAGTGACATTGGGAACAGAAGAGAAATTGGTCAAGAGGGTCTCTAGCATCATGGATAGGTTAGAATCTTTGATAACAGATTGAGCAGTCTGAAAGGTTACTCCCCTTAAAAATGGCCTGGGAGATACAGATGAGGGTGTTATCTTTCCAAGCCAATGCCAGAGGAAAAGAAAGAGAAGAACAATTTTTTCACATTCAGTTAAAGTATGAAGTCTTGATCCACCATCTTGTGTCTACCTTGAAGCCAGGTGCTTCTCTCTCTTATGGATTTGGTTCAGGGATCTCCAGCATCTGCACAGGACCAGATGTCAGGTGGAACCTTCCTTAGCCGTGAGGTGTGTACCCAAGGCTCAATGCCCTTTAGTTTCACCACAGCGTTAGTGTCAGGAGCACTTGGTAAGGTCCTTTCCAACAGAATTTGAAGGCTATTTTCTTCTGATGATGTTTCCAGAATTCAGTCATCAGGCTCCAGACTGTAACCAAAAGGATTTTTTGTATTGGGATCCAGTAAGTCTTTAACCTATTGATAGGCTTTAGCATAAGACATTAAACCCTTACAGTAGCTAATCACATTAACAGGAAACCAAGGATTAGAACAAAGCTGTATACCAGGGACTTTGGTCTATTAAGTGACTGTCTCAAGTGAAATGAGTTTATATTTCCCAAAGGATGTATTATAAACAGTCAGCAAGGCCAGAGGCAATATTTTAAGGCTAAGGGAGTCTAATGATTTCAGTAAGTTTAGAGTTTTTTTTGTTTTTGTTTTGTTTTTTCTTTTTGGCCACAGCACATGGCATGTGGGATCTTAGTTCCCTGACCAGAGATCAAACCTGAATTTTCTGCCTTGGAAACACAAAATCTTAATCAGCGGACCAGCAGGGAAGTCCCAAGTTTAGAGATTTTAAGTTTGAGGATTCCATTAGTTGTCTTGACTTTGCCTGATAATTGAGGGTGATGTGGACTGTGATGACTCCAAAATTTTTGCCAAGTTTTCACTCAGGTTAATACGATTTGCCCAGAGAAGTGGATGCCTTGATCACTGGAGATAGTGGAATGTTTACCTCAAGTGGAAAACACATTTTCCCAGTTTTTTTTTTTTTTTCCCGTTGTGAAAGCATCAGACTTGTGGCAGGGAAACACTTCAATCAATCCAGAAAACACACACACAATAACAAGAACATAGAAAATCACTGCAGATGGTGACTGTAGCCATGAAATTAAAACATGCTTACTCCTTGGAAGGAAAGTTATGACCAACCTAGACAGCATATTAAAAAGCAGAGACATCGCTTTGTCAACAAAGGTCCATCTAGTCAAGGCTATGGTTTTTCTAGTAGTCATGTATGGATGTGAGAGTTGGACTATAAAGAGAGCTGAGCACCGAAGAATTGATGCTTTTGAACCGTGGTGTTGGAGAAGACTCTTGAGAGTCCCTTGGTCTGCAAGGAGATCCAACCAGTCCATCCTAAAGGAAATCAGTCCTGGGTGTTCATTGGAAGGACTGATGTTGAAGCTGAAACTCCAGTACTTTGGCCACCTGATGCAAAGTGCTGCCTCATTTGAAAAGACCCTGATGCTTGGAAAAATTGAGAGCAGGAGGAGCAGGGGACGACAGAGGATGAGATGGTTGGATGGCATCACCAACTCAATGGACATGAGTTTGGGTGAACTCTAGGAGTTGGTGACGGACAGGGAGGCGTGGCGTGCTGCAGTTCATGGGGTCGCAAAGAGTCGGACACTACTGAGCCACTGAACTGAACTGAACTGAGTGATAACCCATTCCAGGTGGCAACTGAACGAAGTCCAGTTTCAAGTGTCAAAAGGTCCAGAGGGAAGAGGTCCAAGTCTCTGGGAACAAAAATAATTTTTCCAGGATTAGGGACCTGACAAGTCAGGCATTGCTAGTAATAAACTGTTTTCACAATTGTATAGACGTCTCCCACCCCAAAGTTTATTTATCATCTGAGTCATCTTAAATGCACCATAATGAGTGAAAGAAGGCAAAAATTGAAAAAATGAGATGAGCCTGGGAACCAAGAAGAACTAAGTAGCTGCCTTGAATTTCCCGTAACTGTTTATTGAATTTACAACCACAGTTTGCCCATCTTAATTTCTCTGACTCAAGAGCAGACTGTTGCTGGGTTGCAAAGCCATCTGCATGGCAGAAGTCTGACGACAAAATGGTCAGAATATACAGGCAGAATGGACCAGCCATGTGGACCACAACTTTTACAGACACTGCTGGTGCTGCCTTTGCATAAATGCCTGCCAGGGTGTCTCCCTGATATTCAGGTTCAGTTCTGAGAGTGTGAGCCTTGATTTTCATGAGGGCAATTTCAGAAGCTAAGAGAATAACAGTAAGTAGGCCCTCTACTTGTCCGCATTTGATTGGGGTACCGGAGAATGAAAGAAAATCCCTTTGTTTCTATAACTTCCCCAAATCATGGACAACACCAAAGACATAACCGGGCGTCAGTTTATCCTGATCCTGGCACGGAGCTTGGCTCACTGAGCTGATTTAGCTCGTGGGAGATTTTCCCTCTCAAGTAATAATAAGAGCATCACCAGTGTGGAAATTCCCTCTCCCGTCTTTTACAAACTGAACCATCCACAAGCAAAATTAGATCAGAATGAGTCAACAAATGAGTCTCACAAATCAGGACATCATGTCACCAAAACGGACATTAACAGCTCAAAGTCATGGAGCTCACCTTTGTCAGGTAAGAGATAGTAACAGCAAGATGAAGGATGCTGTTAAAGACTGGGTGGTGAGAGCAGAAGGATCTCGTAGGAAATTAGGCTGCTTGCAGAGAAATGTTGGGTCGGTCCAGCATTACGAAGACTTTGGACAGAGTGAGAAACTTACAAATAAATATTTCTTAGAGTTAGGTCCGCTGAGCCTCTACTAGCTTTGCAGCTGTGGTTACAGCCCTGAGACAGCTGGAGCAGCAGGAACAACAGAATCAAGCAGATGCTGTCAGAGGCCTGTGTTTATTACCAAGCTCTCGATGTTTCTAGGGTCTGGTTCTCTCTGTCCTGCACAGATAAGGTAGCCCTAGGACAGGAGGTTCTTGTTTTAGTCTTAGAAAACCCTACTTGTGTTTGTCCTGACATGGAAAGAGTTCAAGGACAGAAATTTGAGTAAGTTCATAGAGTAGGGAGAGAGAAATTAGGAACCCATAAGGTCTGTATAGTCAAAGCTATGGTTTTTACAATAGTCATGTACAGATATGAGATGCTATGCTAAGTCACTTCAGTCGTGTCCGACTCTGTGTGACCCCATAGACGGCAGCCCACCAGGCTCCTCCGTCCCTGGGACTCTCCAGGCAAGAACACTGGAGTGGGTTGCCATTTCCTTCTCCAATGCATGAAAGTGAAAAGAGAAAGTGAAGTCGTTCAGTCGTGTCCGACTCTTAGCAACCCCATGGACTGCAGCCTACCAGGCTCCTCTGTCCATGGGATTTTCCAGGCAAGAGTACTGGAGTGGGGTGCCATTGCCTTTTCCTACAGATATGAGAGGTGGACCATAAAAAAGGCTGAGCACTGAAGAATCATTGCTTTCGAACTGTGGTGCTGGAGAAGACTATGGAGAGTTCCTTGGACTGCAAGGAGATCAAACCAGTCAATCCTAAAGAAAATCAACCCTGAATATTCATTGGAAGGACTGATGCTGAAGCTGAAGCTCCAATACTTTGGCCACCTGATGCGAAGAGCCGACTCACTGGAAAAGACCCTGATGCTGGGAAATATGGAGGGCAGGAGGAGAAGGGGGTGACAGAGGATGAGATGGCTGGGTGGCATCACCAACTCAGTGGACATGTGTTTGAGCAAACTCTGGGAGATAGTGAAGGACAGGGAAGCCTAGTGTGCAGCAGTTCATGGGGTCGCAAAGAGTCGGAGATGACTTATCGATTGAACAACAACCACAAATAGTTGGCAATAGCCAACTAGACCTAGAAATCCACGAAGTTGGCTCTTAGTTGTGAGCCCAGGAAATCCTCCAATTAGCTTCATTCTTTTCGGAGACAGGTGGATTCCTTCAGGCCTTACATTATGACATGATAATGAACAGTGTCTAGTCAACTGTAACTTTCAGTTATAGATAATAAGTGGAATCCTTTATGGATGCCTCTTTGGTAACTAAGTACCAGAGGTCATCTACTTACCATAGAAGGTTGATTTCCTTGGACTGGAAGGTCTTACATTTTGGGGGAGCACGTGGGAGAGACAGGAAGTGCCCTCAGTGAACCCTTGAGGTGTGACTATCCAGGTACATTGTGATTGCTCCAAGTCAAGGTGAATAGATATTGGCTATAGGGGTGCACAGGGATACTGATAAAGGCCCAACAAAGGTCTGTAGCAGTGAACAAAACCTTTTGTTTCTGGTAGAACTTGTGATAAAAGGATCTTCAGCATTGGGATGACTGGGAAAGAGGGACCAGCTATCTTGCTGATGGTTCTTAAGTCCTGGACAAATCACCATCCTGCCCATTAGGTCTGTGGACTGGGAGGACCTGCGTATTTCAGGGATTGGTACAGGAAAGATCAGCCTCAGGGTGATTAAGCCTTCTGCTGTGTGACAAGGTGAGAGGTCTTGTACAGCCTCAGGCATTAATGCTCAAGGAGGCATTTTAGGAAAAATTCTAGCCAGATCCTCCTGAATATGTACTGTAGACCTTGTATTGAAATACTTTTTATTCTACCAATATCAGTATCAGAAGTAGCCCACAGATTTTTGAGCACCTTGATTATATTAGGGGATTTGTGTTGGGATTCTTCTTCTAATTCAAGGACAAATTGTAAAGAACATATGAGATCAGGTTCAAACTGGTCAGGAAATTCTAAGGTGAAGTCTCCATGGGAAGCAAAAAGTATTGACCCTTTTCATTTGGAAAGTGAAAGTGAAGTCCCTCAGTTGTGTCGGACTCTTCGCAACCCCGGAGACTGTAGCCTACCAGGCTTCTCTGTCCATGGGATTCTCCAGGCAAGAGTACTGGAGTGGGTTGCCATTTCCTTCTTCAGGGGATCTTCCCGACCCAGGGATCGAACCCGGGTCTCCTGCATTGTGGGCAGATGCTTTAACCTCTGAGCCACCAGGGAAGCCCCTACAAAGGAGATCTCTATCTAATATTGATACATTGACTGGGACTGTGTCACACTGCTAAAAAGAATGCTTTACCCAGAATCACTTTGCATTGGTTGAGATAGAAATTCTTTCTGAACATTATTAGACAGAAACCTTTTTTCCCACGGGATTTGTCCAATGAGAATGCGGTGTAAAGTGGAGAGTGCAGCCCCAGGACCTACCAGAATTTGGCAAGATTTCTATCAGTTTTTGTTTTGTTTTTAAGCTTTTTATATTGTATTGAGGTATGAAAGTGTGAAAGTGTTAGTTGCTCAGTCATGTCCTACTCTTTGTGACCCTATGGGACTGTAGCCCTCCAGGCTCCTCTGTTCGTGGGATTCTCCAGGCCAGAATACTGGAGTGGGTAGCCATTCCCTTCTCCAGGGGACCTTCTCAGCCCAGGGATGGAACCTAGATCTCCCGCATTTCAGGCAGATTCTTTACCGTCTGAGCCCCGAGGGAAGCCCTGTATTGAGGGTACAGCTGATTAACAATGTTGTGACTGTTTCAAGTGAATGTCAAAGGGATTTAGCCATGTTTATACACGTGTTCATTCTCCCCAAAACGCCCCTCCATCCAGGCTGCCATATAACCTGAATTTTTGTCTCCCTTGGGCTGCTTAAGGGTATTGCTTATAGCACTCTGCCAGGGGGTGCCTGGGGGCCCCATCAGTTTCGGGAGAGGCCTACGGGGGGGCTCTCTCTTGGGGGGCATTTGGGTGGCTATTGAGGAATTTTATAGGACTCTGTGCACAATTTTTCTTTTCCGGTGCCCCAACTGATTACAAATGAGACATTGCTTCTTGGGTGGGTGTTCTGATGATGGACCCTAGCAGGATGCGATGTGGGAAGCCCAAGTATTATTTGAGATCTGATCTTGGAGCTGTTGTAGTTATAAGGCCAATAATTTTGTTTATCATCTTATTCCATAGTCCTTTCAAAGTACTCAGCTATAATCATGACTTTGCTGGTGCCAGTGGCCTCCTATTTAATTTTCTGCCTTTTTAATTAATTCACTCATCTCACAAGATATTCTGTTTACAAATAGGCCACTGGAGCTGCTTAGGCACTTAGACAACATCATTTATTATATGAAATCACAAATGCCACAGGACAAGCATTCTTTCTTTGCATGCTTGAATAGCAGAACAGATAGTGCGGGGAACACTCTAGGAACAGCTTGTGAAAAGTCAGTTGCTATTTCGCAAGTTTTTTCTTTTTCTTTTTTTTTTTTTGCAAGTTTTTTCTGGTTGAGGATCTCAAGTATCATCCTCAGGGTTTTGCTATTCTGTCTCCCCATCCATCTGGGGACTTCCCCAGGTCCTACCATCCCGTGCACAAGCTGATAAAGATCTGGCACCCCAGGATCATAGGCCTCAATAAAGATTCTAAGTGAAAGTCACTCAGTTGTGTCTGACTCTTTGCAACCTGATGAATAGTAGCCAGCCAGGCTCCTCTGTCCCTGGGATTCTCCAGGAAAGAACCCTGGAGTGGCTATCATTCCCTTCTCCAGGAGACCTTCCTGACCCAGGGATTGAACCTGGATTTCCTGCATTGCAGGCAGATTATTTATTGTCTGAGTCACCAGGAAAGCCCACAGAGATTCTAAATGCTTCGAAAAATTCTTGGACTCTTCTTAGGGTTTAGGAAATCCTTTAGCTATAACTTTTATTTCAATCTAACTATTACCCTAGTTCAATCTTTAACTAAGGAGTGAAAGATATCTGAGGCATGTTGCCTGCAGACCTGGGCAATTTTATTTGAAAAATATAACTGCTTACTAGTCTTAGGATAAAAAGGAAGTTCAGAGAATTAGTAAAACCTGAATTTGCAGATAAAGAAGGACAGAGGAGAGCAGAGGAAGTCATGCCAGTCCTATTGTCTTTTGTTTTAGTACCTCTAGTATCTTTAATTTTTTATTCACCTTTTGCAATGATTTTTTTCCTCCATTTTTAAATGGAGTTATTTAAATTTCTTATTGAAGTATAGTTGATGCATTAATTTCTGGTGTACAGCAAGGTGATTCAGTTTTATATTATATATACACACATATTTACACATATATATGTATTATGCTAAGTCATGTCTGACTCTTTTGTGGCCTCATGGACTATATAGCCCACCAGGCTCCTCTGTCCATGGGATTTCCCAGGCAAGAATACTCGAGTGGGTTGCCATTTCCTTCTCTAGGGGATCTTCCAACCCAGGGATTGAACCCCAATGACTCCTGCATTGAATGTGGATTTTTTACCACTGCACCACATGGGAACTCCTATATGAGTATATATATGTGTATATTCTATGTAGCGTATATGTATATGTGTGTGTATATGTACACAAATACATATATATCAGTAATATTCTATACAACTAAATATACACGTGTGTATATATACATATATATCAGTTATATTCTATATAACTATGTATATACCTATGTATTCTTTTCAGATTGTTTTTCCTAATGGCAACCCACTCCAGTGTTCTTCCCTGGAAAATCCCACGGGCAGAGGAGGGAGCCTGGTAGGCTGCAGTCCATGGGGTCGCGAAGAGTCGGACACGACTGAGCGACTTCACTTTTTTCACTTTTCACTTTCATGCATTGGAGAAGGAAATGGCAACCCACTCCAGTGTTCTTCCCTGGAGAATCCCAGGGACAGGAGAGCCTGGTGGGCTGCCGTCTATGGGGTCGCACAGAGTCGGACAAAACTGAAGCAACTTAGCAGCATGATTTATTAGCAGATATTGAATATAGTTCCCTGTGCTATACAATAGGATCTGATTGTTTATGTATTTTATATATAATACTGAGTATCTGTTAAACCCAAACTCCTAATCTATCCCTCCTCACTCCTTTTACCCCTTGGTAACCGTAAGTTTGTTTTCTATGTCTATGAGCCTGTATGTGTTTTGTAAACAAGTTCATTTGTATCATATTTTAAATTCCACACATAAGCGACATCATGTAGTATTTGTCTGATTTACTGACTCTTGAGAGTCCCTTGGACTGCAAGGAGATCCCACCAGTCCATCCTAAAGGAAATCAGTCCTGAATATTCATTGGAAGGACTGATGTTGAACCTGAAACTCCAATACTTTGGCCACCTGAAGCGAAGAGCTGACTCATTTGAAAAGACCCTGATGCTGGGAAAGATTGAGGGCAGGAGGAGAAGGGGACGACAGAGGATGAGATGGCTGGATGGCATCACCGACTCAATGGACATGAGTTTGAGTGAACTCCGGGAGTTGGTGATGGACAGGGAGGCCTGGCGTGCTGCGGTTCATGGGATCACAAAGAGTGGGACACGACTGAGCGACTGAACTGAACTGATTTACTGCACTTAGTATGATAATCTCTAGGTCATCCATGTTGTTGTGAATGACATTATTTCACTATTTTTTATGGCTGCTGCTGCTGCCGCTAAGTCGCTTCAGTCGTGTCCGACTCTGTGCGACCCCATAGACGGCAGCCCACCAGGCTCCCCAGTCCCTGGGATTTTCCAGGCAAGAACACTGGAGTGGGTTGCCATTGCCTTCTCCAATGCATGAAAGTGAAGTATTTTATTACACATATTTACAACATCTTCTTAAGCCAATTATCTGTAGATAGGCACTTGGGATGTGCCCATCAACAGACAAACAGGCTATTTTGGAATCTTGAAACCTTTTGGAGGCCTCTACATAGGAGGTGAAATGGGTATCCTTTTCTGTTTTTTTTTAATTCAGGAATTCTTATTTCAAGAGCACTTCTTAAATGAATGATCATGCCTAATTAAAATGTTCCCCGTAATGGTCATTGTAATTCTATTTTTGGTAACATTCTGCCATTTTGTAGTTATTTCTAGCTTCCAGGATCATAGTTTTCAGACATAAAAGTTTTCATATCTTGACCACTTTAGATAGTGCTGCTATGAACATTTGGGTGTGTGTATCTTTTTGAATTAAGAGTTTTCACTGGATATACGCCCAGGAGTGGGATTGCTGGATCACATGACAACTCTGTCTTCAGGTTTTTGAGGTACCTCCATCCTATTTTCCATGGTGGCTGCCAATTTACATTCCCACCAACAGTGGAAGAGGGTTCCCTTTCCTCCATACTCATTTGTCATTTGTAGACTTTCTAATGCTGAGCTATCACCTCTCACTCTGACAAGTGTGAGGTGATACCTCACTGTAGTTTCGCAATTCTCTAGTAATTAGCAATGTTGAGCATCTTTTCATGTGCCTGTTGGCCAGCTGGATGTCTTCTTTGGATAAACGTCTATTTAGCTCTTCTGCCCATTTTTTGACTGGTTTGTTTGGTTTTTTGTCATTGAGTTGTATGAGATGTTTTTATATTTTGGAAATTAAGCCCATGCTGTCACATTGTTTATAAATATTTTCTCCTTTTCCGTTAAATGGTCTCTTTGTTTTGTTTGTAATTTCCTTTGCTATGCAAAAGCTGGATGAGGTCTTATTTGTTGTTTTCAGCATTTATTTCTGTTGCCTTGGGAGACTGACCTAAGAAAACATGGCTACAATTTATGTCCGAGGATATTTTGCCTGTGTTCTCTTCTAGGAGTTTTATGGTGTCATGTCTTACATTTAAGTCTTTAATCCATTTTGAGTTTATTTTGTGTAAGATATGAGAATGTATTCTAAATCCATTGATTTACATGTGTCTGTCCACTACTCGCTAAGGAGACTGTCATTTGTCCATTGTAAATTCTTATATATTCTTGCCTCCTTTGTCAAAGATTAATGGACCATGGGTGTGTGGGTTTATTTCTGGGTTTTTTATCCTGTTGCCGTGTTCAGTGAGGCTATTTTGGAATCTTGAAGGCTTTTGGAGATTTCTGCATACCAGGTAAAATAAGTATCCCATTCTGCTTGTTTAATTTGGGAATCCTTACTTTCAACTGCATTTCTTAAATGAATGATCACATCTAATTCAAATGTTCCCCATAGGGACTTCCCTGGTGGTCCAGTGGTTAAGAATTCACCCGCCAATGCAGGAGACGTGAGTTTGATCCTCAGGGCAACTAAGCCTGTGAGCCGCAATTACTGAAGCCCATACACCCTAGAGCCCATGCTCTACAGCAAGCAAAGCTACTGCATCGAGAAGCCCATGCAGAGTAACTAGAGAATAGCCCACAGATAGCACCTCCGTCCACGGGATTTTCCAGGCAAGAGTACTGGAGTGGGGTGCCATTGCCTTCTCCAACAAAGATCCAGAGCAGCCAAAATAAGAATAAATAGATAAATTAATTAATTATTTTTAAAGAAGAAGTTGGGGGGGGATAGATTATTTTTAAAAATGTTCCCCATAATGACCATTGCAATTCTAGGCTGTTTTTGATAATATTCTGCCATTTTTGTAGATATTTATAGCTTCCAGGATCATATTTTTCAGATATAAAATAAGCAGGTGTGTGAAAAAATGGTACACTTGACTTTTCAGAGTTTAAGGATCCCATTAGCTAAGACTTTGGGTTTCCTGGAGATGGACTAATACCTAAAAGCAATGTGCTGCTGAGTTGGAAATTATGTGGTATTTTACAGTGTATATGGTTGCATGGAAAATTTCTTGAGGTTGGTGAGTGACCTAGTGGGTCAGTGTGACCCACTTCATGACCAACTTACCCTAACACAGAAGTCTATGGGTTTGGGGGCAGGTGTTTTCACAGCTCTTATGTGCTTCACCTGTGCCCACCAATTTTTTCAGCTTTTTGGCCTCCCAGATTCCTGTTAGCTACAGTCTTTATCTACACAAAATAAGGGACTTCCCAGGTGGCTCAGTGGTAAAAGAATCTGCCTGCCAATGCAGGAGATGCAAGAGACATGGGTTTGATCCCCAAGTCAGGAAGATATCCCCTGGAGGAGGAAGTGGCAACCTACTCCAGTGTTCTTGCCTGGAGAATGCCATGGACAGAGGAGCCCGGCGGGCTACGGCCCATAGGATCGCAAACAGTCGGACACAGCTGAGCACACACACTTTACACAAGACAAACACACGTGCACGTTAATATATCAGCAATAACCGAGAGGCGCTACTGTACCCTGGGCCGGGAAAAGGCCCTGTGCACACCAACAGCAGTGAAACCGGGGGACGGGGAAAGGAGTGACCTAGCAAAACTCCAAAGAATGGAGACTGCCGGCTGACTCTAAACAAATGTGGAAGCGCAGACTAAGCTACCACGTGGAATCTGGAGGCCGAGCCGAGAGTTTTGGTTTCCAAGCAAACAGGGAATTGTGATCCCAACTACCAGCAGCTCCCAGCCTAAGCTAATTAAATTGGGAGCTCGATGCAGAGAGAGAGATGCTCAAAGTCAAGAGGAAACTTACCCTCAGAATTTCTGAGAAAGACAGTGAATTTAAAAGGTTCATAGGGAACCTGTAAGTCTCCTTCAGGCCCACCATTGCTGCCAAATCCATTAAACAACAAAAATTCAATGAAGTGAATTCAAAGATCAAATTGACTTTTTTCAATGATTCATGAATCAGGCAGCATGCCATCTAGCAATAGAGAGGCGCTCACCCAAGCTGAGGAAAGGGATATTTTTTAAAGGCAGAAAGGGGTTAGAAAGAGGAAATTATTAGCAAAGAATGCATTATTTCAGGCAAAGTTGTCTTTCTAGGGGAAATGGAAGGGCCTGTTGGGGAGACCATCTCACCAGGGCTGTCCAGTGAGAAATTCAACCTGGAAATTCCAGGTTGACTGGTTAAAGGTTACATTCCTGGGGGATTGAAACTGCAATTAGATTAAATATTAAATCCCCATTTGGGCATGCTCTCTTCTTTTAACAAGATAATGGGGGATGGAACCAGGGAACTGGTAGATGAAGAGGGTGGGGAGAGGGCAACTGTAAGAAGAACGTGACTAGGTCAGGAGAAATGTTAAATGCTGTGGATGGAGAAACAGAATTAGTGATGCAGAAACTCCCAAAACTCCACAAAGCTGCAATTAAAGACCCAGAAAATGCACTTCCCTCCATCACTCTTCCCATTACACCCCAAATTTCCAAGCTCAAGAGCTGCCAATAAAGTGGACAGGATCCCCACTTCCTATGTCAGCAGCTCCAACCGGGACTTCCTTGGACCATATGAAATCAACTGGCATTCTGTTAGTCATGTGATCCCCGGACACAAAGACCCACCTTTTCTAGGGTAGAAAAAGGTCACAGGCGCCCCCTGCTGGTGCAACTCTACTCAGTCTGATGCTGCCAATCTGGACGGCCAGTGATCCATTACAAACGGCGTTCCATCCAGCAGGGTCACTGCATTGCACAACTCCAAGGGGCAACGTTCATGCCAAGGTCCCCTTGGGCCACTATATGTGGTAGTCAGGACACTTGGCAATGTAAGTGGTGGCATGAGGCATCAGGAAGAACACTTACCTGGGAGGCAGGTGACTGGGCTCTCTCACTGTGCTACCTTGGGCTTGATTACTCTATCCATAATGAGAATAATGATGTTTTAGGTGTCGATTGAGAGGAAACACGCAATGCAAGGGCAGTGAGTTTATTCAGGGACTTTAAGGACTCGAACCTGGGAGACAGCCTCTCAGATACTTCTAAAGAACTGCTCCAAAGCGAAAGGGGGGAACCACGAGATAGATATAGATATAGATATAGATATAGATATGAATTTTTAACCTGGGAAATGCATGTAGTCAAGAACACACCTAGGGACTTTCCTGGTGGTCCAGCGGTTGAGGTTTCACCTTCCAATGAAGGGGGTGCAAGTTTTAATCCCTGGTTGAGGAGCTAGGATCCCACATGCCTTGTGGCCAAAAAACCAAAACATAAAAAAGAAACAACAGAAGCAATATTGTAACAAATACAATAAAGTCTTTAAAAAATTGTCCACATTTTTAAAAAAAAAAAAGCATAAATCTTGGTAAAAGATTACTGTTAATTATGAAAAACAAAGACCTCAAGTTAACGATTTTATTAACAGTGTATTGCTGTGTATGAACATGGGCAAGAATCTTGGGTCACTGAAATTTTTCCTTAGATATGATCTTAACCATCTTGGAGCTGTATATCCAAAAGTCAGAATGCTTCACTGTTTTTCTCCATCTCAAACTGTCCTCAAACTGAGAGTTTGAGTGCTTAACCCTCGTCTGATTGTGAGAGTGTGAGCACAGAGCCCTCGTTCAAACTCCCCTGCCCCTGTGGGTGGGATACTGATGTTTTCCACAAGAAAGTGCTCTCAGAGCAGAAGATCTTGTAGGACCATCTATTTGATTCCTTATTCCTTCCCTGTATTAACAAAAAGAACAAGAGTCTCACTCGCCCTCCAGTTACACAAAGGGTTAACTCGCAACCCACTGACAGTGGGCCCTGAGGAAAATCTGTGATCCGGTCATGGACAGTCTTCTGATTGGTTGGTGGTGAGGCAACCAGGAGTCAACAACATCAACCTTCTGGTTCCCATCCGCCTGGGGTCTATGAGTTCGTGCGAATCGTACAGTTAACTTCTTTCAGCTGGTTGAGGTTCAGTGTCTCCAAAATAGCCCAAGGACTTGGCTCAGAAGAGTATCTAAAGCCCTCGAGGAGGAACTAAAGGTCCTTGGCTTTGTTTAATGGCTGAACTATTATTATTTTTGCCTTGCTTGGCTGCTGTCCTTTCTTTCTGCGTTTTCTCACTTCTCTGAGTAAAACAATTCTTTGACTGGTTTTTCTACAGAACAAAAGGCAAGCAGAAGACCTGAGGTGAGGGGTCTATAGTGGGAAGGCCCCATAGGGTCCTGCTTTGGTTACACACATCCCCCCACCAGGGACCAGGAATGCTATCAGATGGTTTCTCTGGGAAGCAAATTCTTAGGGGTGAACACACGTCACTGCTGCAGCTGGTCATGAAGTTGTATATGATACTATGTAATTGCATATGTATCATATGTGTATATGACACTATGATACTAATAACAAGAAATATATGTTCCTGGCACTGAGCTCCTAAAACCCTTGGGATTTCTGGTCATGAGAGCTATTATGAGCTCTTACGCTAATGAGGTTAAGATCCTTAGGATGGAGGCTCTCTGTCCTTGCTCGATCCACAGGTGCTTTTTCCATCTCAGGATGGATGGGGGGCTGCTGCTGGGCCCACCTGGAGTTATAACTTGGGTTTGACTGAACTCAGCTCATGATGAGCAGTTCTGGCTGTAAGTTCACTTGAATTTATCTGGCCAGGCTCTCTGTCTCTGCAGTTGCCAGTAACACACTGGGAACTTTTTTTTTTTTTTTCAGAGGATGTAAACTCTCCTCTTTAGATGGCATGGCCTTGGTCCAAAAGCCCAGGTGTCTGTTTTGTGATTCTCTGACAGTCTTGGACTCCATGGGGCGCAGTCAGTTTCTTCCCCCACTGCTGCTGCTCTTTGGTTGCTAAGTTGTGTCTGACTCTTTACCACCTCATGGACAGTAGCCTGCCAGGCTCCTCCATCCATGGGATATTCCAAGCCAGAATATTGGAGCGGGTAGCCATTTCCTTGTCTGGGGGATCTTCCTGACCCAGGGATCAAACCTGAGTCTCCTGCTTGGCAGGTAGACGCTGAGCCATCTGGGAAGCCCTTTCCCCACTCCATTTTCCTCTAATATCCGGGTCTGGCTGTTTGAATGGCACAAGCCACAGGATCACTTGCCCCACATCGAGACCTGCTAGAACCCGCTGGTGCTCCGTGCCTGTCACAACTGGAAGCCTTTGTCCACGTAGTCAGAGCAGTCTCCCCATGCACAGAAAAGCTGACCCCCAGGCGCCGTGCCTCATTTTTCAACAATGGGAGGCAAAGGAGGCTATCGTTATTTCTCTTAGTTCAGAGGGGATATCCCAGTGTGCCCCCAGACTCATCCTGTGAGGTGTTCTGGAGCAGGGATGCTTTAGAATTATTCCAAATAAAGAAAAGGGAATAGGCCTTTATCTGTCTGTATCACCCATCACTGGATGTGGGGACTACTCCCAGAAAAGAGGAGGTGACTTTGAGGAAGGCCTGTCCCTACAGCCAAAGACAATTCCTAGAGAGGCACTTAGCGCAGACCTGTTGGTCATCAACGCTGCTGAAGTTGGGGGAATGATCACCCAGGTCCTGATGAGAGGAGAGGGCTCTAGGCAGAGCAGCCTGGCAGCTGCTATAAAGAAGCAGGCCTGGGCCTGAGGCATGTCTGAGCTCTGGCTGGGCTGGTTCTTCAGCTAGTCTGGAAGGCAACTTTGGAAATTTACATTTCCTCCCTGCACTTTAGTGTACCCAATCATAAAATGGACGCTTGAACTAAATCTATGACTTCTCATTGACTGTGCATTAGAATTGCCATGGACGTAAAGGCACAGGTACTTTTTTCAAATTTCTTTTATTGAAGTATAGTTGATTTACAATATTGTGTTAATTTCTGCTGTTGTGACTCAGTTATATACATATATATACATGCAAGTTATATACATGCAAGGTGATTCAGTTATACACATATATATTATACACACACACACATATATATATTAGTTGCTAAATCTTGTCTTTTGCAACACCACAGACTGTACCCTGCCAGGCTCCCCTGTCCATGGAATTTTCCAGGCAAGAATATTGGAGTGGGTTGGCATTTCCTTCTTCAAGAGATCTTCCTAACTGAGGGCTTGAATCTGTGTCTCCTGCATTGGCAGATGGATTCTTTACCACTGAGCCACCAGGGAAGATATATGTGTATATGTATATATGTGTATATGTATATATGTGTGTGTGTATATATGTGTATATGAAGTGAAATTTGCTCAGTCGTATCCAACTCTTTGTGACCCCATGGACTATACAGTCCATGGAATTCTCCAGGCCAGAATACTGGATTGGGTAGCCTTTCCTTTCTCCAGGAGATCTTCCCAACCCAGGGATCTAACCCAGGTCCCTGCATTGCAGATGTATTCTTTACCAGATGAGCCACAGGGAAGATAGATATATATATATGCATTCTAGCAGATGCAAACTATTACTATAGAATGGATAAATAATAAGGTCTTACCATATAGCACAGTGATCTATATTCAGTATCCTGTGATAAACCATAATGGAAAAGAATATAATAAAGAATGCATATTGCATCTGCTAATCCTCCACCCCCAATCCTTTCCTCCTTCACTTACCCTCCTCCTTTGCAACCACAAGCCTGTTCTCTATGTCTAAAAGCACAGGTTCTAAGTCATCTTTCCCAAAGACTCTGTCTAATGTATTAGAGTGGAAGATCTTATTCTACCTACTAGACTCACTTCAGCTCTGGCTTGCCTGAACTGGTTGTGCATTCTCCGGAAAATCATTTAATCTCCCAGGTAAACTGGGGATCAAGAGGCCTGCTACTAGAGGATGACATGAAATAATGGACAAATAGCACTAAAAAAAAGGTGTGTGTGCGAACATGTTTCCAGCACAGTTCAAGGGCATGTCTGAACAGAGAGGCAGCTCTCCCTTTTCTGGGCTTTGTCCTGTATGAGGAAGGCTTTTGGCTTCTCTAAGCCTCACTTCTTGTATCTTTATAATGAGCATCACAAAAGCACTCATCTCAGATGTTGGCCAGGAGGATTAAATTAGATAACATGCATAAACTCTATAGTCCTTGGCATGGAGAACAAATTCAATAAAAGCAGCCATCATTATTGCATTTTTATTGTGTCAGCTGCAATGCTGAGCTTTACACGAAAATGAGTTTATAGACTCTTTCAAGAAGTTCCAAGAAACTTTGGGAAAGGCTGATCCCAAACCTCAGCTGGTTCTCTTTTGTAGAAGGGAAAATTGCACTTGAGAGAGTATAATGTACAGTAACTTCCCTAGATATGAACCTTCAAGTTGCAACCTTTCATAGACGCAAATGTGTATTTCATCAACGTCAGGCCTGAGTGAAGTTCCAGCTAGCCCTCTGCTCCATCTCCTGTTGCTGATGATCCTTCAGCTTTACCATCTCCCATCCCCTCTCCCTAGATCCTGGGACACATCGGCCTCTAATACCCTGCATGGCCTGATGGACTTTGTGGCTCTCCAAGAAAGGGGAGGGTAGAAGAAAATGAATTCTCGGGTCCTGTTTACTTCCTCTTCAGATGAATTCTGAGTCTGAGCTATAAAACAAATCTGGGAATCTGGATTCCCAGGTTGCACTTCTACCTGATCATTCACCTGATATCCTTTTAGGGACCAGGTAAAAAGCCAGGACATCTGTTTCCATAGCAAGGGACTTATATCCTGCCCCCATCAGAGTTATTCCTCATCACAGACTCCCCTGGCTACAGTCATGGGGTCACAAAGAGTTGGATATGGCTGAGCAACTGACACTCCCTGTGCAGGGGGTGAAGTTTCTATTCCCTGGTTGGGGAGCTAGGATCCCATATGCCTCCTGGCCAAAACACCAAAACATAAAACAGAAGCAATATTGTAACAAATGCAATAAAGACTTTAAAAATGGTCCACATCAAAAAAAGAAAAAAAAAAGAAAGAAAAGAAAATAGGGACTTCCCTGGTGGTCCAGTGGCTAAGACTGAACTCAAAGTGCAGGGGGCCTGGGTTCAATCCCTGGTCAGGGAACCCGATCCCACATACCCCAACTAAAGATCTTGCTCATTGCAACCAAGATCCAGTGCAGCCTATAAATAAATAAACATTAAAAAAAAAAAAAGGAAATAGCAGCCTTGTGGCACCGAATGCTCACCAGCTATGACACCAGCATCACTCAGAGCCGTTGTCCCTAGAATACATCGGTCACATTCTCTGAAGCCTGGAGCGTGGAAAACATCTGATCCTGTCCATGATATCTGGGACCTTGCCCTTCTCTCTGGCATTCCTCTTGTTTCTTTTCCCATAACACAGGTTTTCTGGAAAAAAAAAAAAAAAAACCCATCTCCTTTGCCACATGTCTCGATTTGGAACCTAGAGTGAATTTGGGGGAGAAATTAGGAGAAATACATTGTCTTTCACTTTGAGTCTCTTCCCAGAGACATTTCCGGCCATATTCTCTCTGAAGTCCCCCAAAACTAAGGATTATTAAACTTATTGAGAACTTACCACGTGCCAGTAGCCACTGTTCAAAACCCTTTCTGTACGCCAGTGCATTTAACCCTCACAAAGTTGTATTAGCCCCATTTCCACAAGTCAGAAGCTGAGATATAGCTTCTAACTCCTCACTCTTCTCTACATCTCATGTGGATGTGCACAGGGCTTTGGTCTAGTGGACATTTTCCCTGGTCCCAGGACAGGGGCACTCAGGCCTAGACTTTGAGGAAGTTTCTAGAGGGAGGGGAATGCATCAGTTGAAGGTCACAGCTCTTGACCTATTGATCTGACCTCCACAAGAGGTGTTCAGTCTCCTCCAGACAGGGTCCCTGGCTGTCCTCCACATTCATGTGTTATCTATAGATCTGGACAAATGTCCATGAAATACTTCCAAGCCAATATTGGTGGCTCAGAGGTAAAGAATCCACCTGTCAATGCAGGAGACTTGGGTGGGATCCCTGGGTTGGGAAGATCCCCTGAAGCAGGAAGTGGCAACCCACTCCAGTATTCTTGCCTGGTAAATCCCATGGACAGAGAAGCCTGGTGGGCTACAGTCCACAGGATGGCAAAAGAGTCGGACATGACTTAGTAACTAAACAACCTAACAGTATTGGGTGCAGCGATTTTCTCTGACGCCAGGCATACACGATTCCCTGCCTCTGCACCAACTGTCCACTAGAGGGAGCCAATCCCCAGCAAGTAGAAACCACGTGTGGGCTGTGTTCACACAGGTTCTTGAAGTGTGTGTGTTTTGAGGGGAGGGAGGCGGGGATGACTGGATCAGGGCATCTCACTCTGAGCACTCTGGAAGCCTGGGTGTGAGGGACAGGGCCTCCAGCTTCTGCCTCACAGACCACTCCACTTGCCCTGGTCGGTCATGGGATTCTGCCCATGATCTCACTTGGAGAAAAACTCAGACAACCATGCTGAGGTCTGAAAACCACAGCACTCCAACATCTTTGTCTGCCATCCAGCTCTCATCGCCTCTGACGCTAAGATTCAAGAGCTTGATAACCAGGATTCCTGAAGTCCTTCATTCAGCCCAACAGGAGGAACTTTGGATCTGCTTATCTCTCTTATGACCAGTTTCATTTCTTCAACTCCTTTAACTGCAAAAAGATTTTCAGTGAAAAGAAAGTGGAGCCCCTAAGATGACCCTGTTCAGAACCTTTTCTGTTGTTAGTCTGGGCATGACTACACCTCCTCTTCCTATCTCAGCCCTGTTAGTCTTGGTGCCGGATGGAAGATATGTCCAGTCCTGACCCACTGGTTCCCCTTCTTTCTTCCAGGAAACCTCCCCAGGACTCCACTGTTGACTCTGCAGGTTTCAGGTCTCATTTCATCATTCCTTGACTATGACCCTGCCAAAGGAAAGGTTTCTTTCCTATTTTTCCTTACTCTCTTCCTCCTATAAAATAATGAATTACAATTGTAAAAAAGCAATTGTGCCAGAATGGCCAGAGGAGCAGAGAAGCTGAGATAAACCCAGAAGAATCCATGGTTTTAGGAAGGTGGGGGCCAGGCCACTAATGAATGGCTTTTTGACTTAGCTGCTTTCCACGCCAAGGTTTGGAACAGACAGGGCCATTTCAGCACTGGGGTTCCAGTCCCCACAGCAGCTTGCTGAGACTCCAGGACTCCAGTCATCTGTCCAGCACCAGCCCATAGCCATTTCCTTCCTCATCTGCTCACCCCTTTCTCCCACGCAGTGAAACCTACCTAGCCCTTCCTGATCTGTTGCAATGACTTTCTCCTGCCTCTAGTCACTTCCTGGTGGCTCGGATGAATCTGCCTGCAATGTGGGAGACTTGGGTTCGATCCCTGGGTTGGGAAGATTCCCCTGGAGAAGAGCATGGCAACCCACTCCAGTATACTTGCCTGGAGAATTCCATGGACAGAGGAGCCTGGCAGGCTACAGTCTGTGGGGTCCCAAAGAGTCAGACATAACTGAGCTGCCAGCACTTCCATTTTATTCACTAGTCACTCCCCTCCATCTGTGCTCAGTCCCAGAGAAATACTGATCTTATGTGAACTGAGACCTCAGAGGAAGGCTGGTGACAAGAGATTTTATAGTTAAGTGACACTTTTCAGTGAAGAAGAGACATAAAGAGGACCTGTCTTAAAGGGTAGGGTGAAGATGCAGACATAGAGAACAGACTCTGGCCACAGTGGGAAAGGAGAGGGTGGGATGGACTGAGAGAGCAGCGCAAAAGTATACACATTACCACATTAGCATATGTGAAACAGATAGCCAGTGGGAAAGTGCTATGTGACACAGAAGCCTCAATCCAGGGCTCTGTGACAGCCTAGAGGGATGGGATGAGGAGCTAGATGGGAGGGGGATTCAGGAGGGAAGGGACATATGTACACCTGTGGCTGATTCCTGTTGATGTATGGCAAAAGCCAACACAATATTGTAAAGTAGTTATCCTCCAATTTAAAAAAAAAAAATGAGTAAAAAAAAAAAGGTGGGGTGAGATTAGAGGACAGGGTTCTACAGAATTTGTTCCGAATGGGCAGAAGAGCAGGCAAAAAGCAGGAATCTCAGTTTGCCGGAATTTGCTCCAGGAAAAGGAGGAAAATTTAGCAATTTTAGAATTTCTAAATGAGCTTGGAGTCATGTTTTCGAGCAGCAGTCCCCAGTCATTTTGGCACCAGGGACAGGTTTAATGGAGGACAGTTCTTCCACAAACCAGGCGCCTGGGATGGTTTCGGGATTATTCAAGCACGTTAGACGTATTGTTTTCTATTATCGTTACATCAGCTCCACCTCAGATCATCAGGCCTTAGCTCTCAGGGGTGGGGGACCCCTACTTTAGAGGATCTTGAATGTCACGGTGGACAGTTTGCATTCAATTCTGAAAGTGATAAGGAGATATGGAGGATGTTTGGCCAGGAGGGAAGCCCCAGTGCCATAATCAGAAGTGAGCTCGTGGAGGAGAGAGCTGTGGCCGGTTAGGGTGTGGAAAGGATGATCTGAGAGCCAGTCTCTGCAATGATCCAGGCAAGAAGTGATGGTGAGGTAGAGGAGATATGCCAGCCTGTAGGGGATTTCCGGACAATCTCCAGTCGTGAGGACAGAGAGAAGGATCAGTGATGTAGAGTCTAGAGCCAGCTCCCCCGACACCAGCTGGCATTTACGAGCATGTCAGCCCTTTGCCCCAAATTTTCTTCCCTTTGTCACTATCCCCTGGAGTCCAGCTGCAAAGGTTTAGGAACGAGCACTTAAAGGGACAGGGTCTCCTCTTTCTGAATGGTCCCCTAAGATCCCTCTGCAGTCTATGAGCTTGGTCTGCTCTTCTTTGAAAAATGGAACCCAGACTTGTATGGAAACTAGCCTCCCCATCAAAGTTTAGGATCAACTAGAGGGCGCCCACCTGCCAGTCTGGGGAGAGAGCACTGTGGTAGGTAACAGTCTACTCGGGAGCACGCGGAGCTGCAAATGTCCAGGCCTGGGAGGCAGGAGGTGGTGGTGCTGATCACAAGAGCAGCATTGACTGCCTGTGCACTTAGGCACATCAGCTTCTCTTTCTGGGCCTCCGCTTCCCTCTCCATTCAGTGCAGATGATACTGTACCACAGGTAGGAAGTAGGCAGAGTCTGGTAAGGGACATCTCCGTTTCCCTCAGTCCGAGGAGTCGTGTCTTGGGAGGAGCTGGAAGGCACCAGGTTTCAAATCTGCACTCAGGGCTCATCAGGGGCCTGGGTTACTATAAACCCACACCTGGCTCAGTCATTGCCTGCCTAGACACAGACGTGTTTCACCAAAGCCTCCAAGAAGGCCCCCAAATTCTGGGAGCAATTAGCATCTTCTTTCATCCTCAGGCTGGGTCCAGTAGTCCTGTGCGTCTCTTCCGCTACCAAGATCCCATCCCAAACGGCCACTGAGAGTGACCCATAGGGACTTCCCTGGTGTCCAGTGGTTAAGAATCTGCCTGGCAATGCAGGGGACTTGGGTTCAATCCCTGGTTGGGGAACTAAGTTCCCACATGCCTCAGCACAACTACTGAGCCAGAGTGCCGCAGCGAGTGTTCATGTGCTGCAAGGAAAGATTCCCCAAGAGGCAGTGAAGACCCTGTGTGCTGCAGCTAAGACTTGATGCAACCAAATAAGTAAATCTTTTTTTAAAAAAGAGAGTGACCTTTAAACCTGGTGGCTCAGATGGTAAAAGCGTCTGCCTACAATGTGGGAGACCCAGGTTCGATCCCTGGGTTGGGAAGATCCCCTGGAGAAGGAAATGGCAACTCACTGCAGTATTCTTGCCTAGAAAATCCCATGGACGGAGGAGCCTGGTAGGCTACAGTCTATGGGGTCGCAAAGAGTCAGACACGACTGAACGACTTCGCTTTAAACCTCCAATGGAGTGGAGATGCACACGGTGACTCGGAGTCCAGATGACTAAGATGCTACCATATGGGTCCATACTCAGAAGTCCCTCTGGTGCTGGGCAAGTCTTGGGTAGAAGGTGGGGAATGGTAAGAGGCAGGGAGCAGTGAGTTAGGCTCCGTGTGTACTACCACAGATAGAATCTGCTAGCACTCTGTTCGTAAAGCTATAGCTTTTCATTTTTAAACAGTCCTCGGCCCGTCTGTCCTTCCACTCCTGCCGCTGAACCTGTAAACTCTAAGCCCTGGAGACTCTGGGGCCTCTGATAGAGAAGAGTTCCCATCAGGGACTGGTGACCAAACGCGGATGCATGGACGTGCACACATCTTCCTTAGGCTGCGCCTCTGCACGAAATTGTCAACTGAGTCACTGACAAATCATTTTCCTTCCGTGAGACCCAGTGTACCCACCCATGAATGTGCTTCTGCCCTAGATCCATGGCTTCCAAACTGGCTGTGAATGGAAATCAGCAGGATTCCTTCTAAAAACGTGGATTTCCAGAACCTATCCCAAGATGCTGAGTCAGCCTGTTGGCTTCTGGCCGCGTGTCCCTTCTGAGGTTCTGATCAGTTTCCTTAGGGACCTGAGGCCCAGCCGGGAGGCTTGCTGAGGTTCCTTTGGGCTGTTGCTGCTTGGATTCTGCCTTGAATTTGCCCTTGCATGGTAGTCTCGGCAAGGACCTGACTCTCATACATGGCCACTGCTCACCTCCAGGCCTGGCTCATACAGACTAGTCACCTGCTGGAAAGCACTTGATGTCTTTCTCCTAATACCTCTCTCCATTGTTTCTGTGATTCTGTGATCTCTGAATAAATCTGAGGGCAACGCTGTAAAATGTAGCCCAGGCTTGAGATTCCAAGGCTATTCGTCCACCCGACCTTGATGTGTGTCTTGGGAGTCATTTAAGAAGGTGGACACCAGCTTCCACTGTAGCGGCCTCATTTCTTTCCCAGAATTAACTTATCCCCGCCCACTACCAGCTTATTGTCTAGACCACAGCTTTGCCATCTTCCCGCTCCTAAATGACAAGCACTGCTGTTGTTGACTGTGCTTTAGTTAACAGCAAACTAGGATGCCCCCGGGAGAGGAGAGAGAGAGAGAGGAAAAAGAAAAAAAAAAACAATGTATGGATCCTGTCCTAGGGAGGGCAGTCTGGCAGCTGGCCAAAATAGCTGCAGAACTTGAGCCGTCTTGAGTTTCGTTTTGGCTTTCACACGAAAGTTTCCCAAATCCAGATGGAAACCACAACTAAAGGAGGGAAATTGTGCAATCAATGGAATTTGCTGATGGCAGTCTTTGAACTTCCCATAGAACCTGAGCGAGGGGCCTCTCAGTGTCTGTCCCCACTGGGATCTGTCTCCTGTTCCTGCTGGGGGTCCAGAGCCTTCTGCACCTCTGGTTCAAGTGAGGGTCTGAGGAGCCCATTCTCCACTGTTCCCAGGAGACTTTCTATTTCCCCATCTATAGCACAGGTCTTCTGCAAGGTCCGTGTCTACTACCTGTTTGCCAAGAAACGTGAAGACAGTTCCAGGAACGCTTCGAGTGGTCCACATCCTTGGCACCTCCCTCGCACCCTCCAGTCACTGCGTCCCTCTCATGATGAATATTCATAGCTGCTGATTCAGTAAATATTTCATTGATGTTGTTGTTTAGTTGCTAAGTCCTATTCAACTCCTTTGCGACCCGGTGGACTATAGCCCGCCAGGCTCCCCTTTCCATGGGATTTCCTAGACGAGAATACTGGAGTGGGCTGCCATTTCCTTCTCCAAGGGATCTTCCCAACCCAGGGATCGAACCTGCATCTCCTACCTTGACAGGCGGCTTCTTTATCACTGAGCTGCCTGGGAAGCCCCAGGACATACTTACTACATGCTTATGACACACTGTTCTGTGCTCCCCTGTGTCAACTCTTTTTATGCCTTCATTTTACTGGTAGGGAAACTGAGGTGCCGAGATCTGAAATAAGCATCTGGGTAGCCAAATCCTGGCAATCTGACTCCAGAGTTCATGATCTTAAACACTCTCCTGTTTCTGAGATGGAGCTACACAGGAAAGAACACCTCCCAGCTAATTCCTAATGTCCTAAATGTCCAATCTCAGTCCAATTTCAAGATGATCTTGGGAGAATAAAATTGATGGAACATAGGTATCTCCTGGAGAAGGCAGTGGCACCCCACTCCAGTACTCTTGCCTGGAAAATCCCATGGACAGAGGAGCCTGGTAGGCTGCAGTCCACGGGGTCACTAAGAGTACGACTGAGAGACTTCACTTTCACTTTTCACTTTCATGCATTGGAGAAGGAAATGGCAACCCACTCCAGTGTTCTTGCCTGGAGAATCCCAGGGACAGAGGAGCCTAGTGGGCTGCCGTCTATGGGGTCGCACAGAGTCGGACACGACTGAAGCGACTTAGCAGCAGCAGCAGCAGCAGGTATCTCCTGGTTCAGAAATGCCTGACATGTCACAAAACTGGGGTCCTCCCTAACACTGTGTCCTTGGAGGACATCAGTAAAGAGCCTCATTACTATTTCTCAGAGGCCAGCACAAGACCTTGTTATCCTTACTATCATCCTTTTGGGCTGATGTTTGCACTGAAACTAACTCGCCATCCCTGACCGTGAGCATCCCCGTGTTTCATAGATGAGGCAGGTGGGCTTAATGGCATCCGGTTAGGCCACACAGCTACTTAGCAGGCAAGCTAGGATTATGCCTGCTTGCCCTTAATCCCTTGCATTTTGATGAACCCACTTGTCCTGATAAAAGAGTTTTAATCCTATTTCCAGCTCTTGCTTCCAGATGCACCTCCGCGTCATGCCATCTCCCTGGAGAAGAAAAATTTCCCAGCTTCCTTAGTGGCCTTGCGTGTGGACCGCTACTAAATATAAATATAAGCATCCCCAAACCATGCTTTACTTTGTGTATCCGACATGATGCAATTGGCGGGGACAGTCCCAGAGTTTAAAAAAGCTGCCATTCTGGAAAGGCTTAAGTTCCTTCTTCTAAGGGGAAATCCTGAGGTCCAGACTATGTTTCGTGTTCTATAACTTTTGTATTAAGAGGAGATACTGTGTTTTCAAAATATGAAATGTACAAGAGATAGAGTTTTAAAGTCTCTTATAAATAAGGGAAAAATAAGTGAATTCTCAAGCTAAGGAGACTATCAATTTACAAGATAAAAAACTCAAACCAATGAACATGTACACAAAGAACCAACCCATGCATAAAAGTTTAAACAATGGAGTGGTTTCTTTTTAATTGAAGTAATACTCTCCAAAAATAAAATTCAATGAAGATAAGTCTGTTTTACACATGTCTACACTCCATGTGGGGCTTCTCTGATAGCTCAGTTGGTAAAGAATCTGCCTGCAATGCTGGAAACCTTGGTTCAGTTCCTGGGTTGGGAAGATCTGCTGGAGAAAGGATAGGCTACCCACTCCAGTATTCTCGGGCTTCCCCTGTGGCTCAGCTGGTAAACAATTAACCTACAATGCAGGAGACCTGGGTTCGATCCCTGGGTTGGGAAGATCCCCTGGAGAAGGGAAATGCTACCCACTCGCGTATTCTGGCCTGGAGAATTCCATGGACTGTATGGGGTCCATGGGGTCCAAAGAGTTCTGCACCACTGAGGAACTTTAACTCCATGTGGGGCTTCCTAGGTGGTGCTAGTGGTAAAGAACCTGCCTGCCAATTCAGGAGACACAAGTTGGATCCCTGGGTTGGGAAGATCCCCTAGAGGAGGGCATGGCAATCCAATCCAGTATTCTTGCCTGGAGAATCCCATGGACAGAGGAGCCTGGCAGGCTACAGTCCATGGGGTTGCAAAGAGTGGGATACAACTGAAGTGACTTGGCACATTTGCACCTACACTCCACGTAGCCACATCTCGAATCATTTGTAGAACTTTTCCAAACCCCAGAAGTCTCCCTCAGGTCCCTGCCAGTTAATATCTCCAAAAGGGGCCTTCCCTGGTGGTCTAGTGGTTAAGACTCCATGCTTCCAATGAAGGGAGGCATGGGTTCGATCCCTGGTTGGGGAACTAAGATGCTGCATGCTGCATGGCACAACAAAAAAAAAAAAGAAGAAGAAGAAAAGAAAAAATTAATTAAAATAAAATAGCAACTTAAAAAAAAAAAACAGAAAATAATTTTTTTTAAATATTCCCAAAAGGGAGACTCTAGTCTGAATTCTATCACTATAGGTTAGTTTGGCCTGTATGTAAAATCATATTTTTATTAATAAAGCATCACACATTTTAAAAGAATAATTCATTTGTTTTCTACTACTATCATAATAAAGTACCACTAAAATCAGTGATTTATACAACACAAATTTATTATCCTACAGTTCTGAAGGTGAGATCCAGGTATCATCAGACTAAAATCAAGGTGTTGGCAGAACTGTGTTTTTATCTAGAAGCTATAGAGAATAATCAATTTTCTTGATCATTCAGGGTGTTGGCAGAATTTGGTTCTTTTGGTTTATTGGACTGCGATCTTTATTTTTTGATGACTGTCAGCAGAGGGCTGTTCCCAGCCCTGTTCTTCCATCTTCAAAGCCAGCAGCAGCATGTCGAGTGTCTCTCACACACAGCTGGGATCTCTTCTCCTTCTGTCTCATCTCTCTGATACCGTAGGACAGGGTATCCACTTTCAGGGACTGTGTGATTAGGTTGGATAACCTGGCTGCTCCTCCATCTCAAGTTCTGAACCTCGAACCATATGTGCAAAGATCCCTTTGCCACGTAAGATAACATTCTCACAGGTTTCAGGACTGGGGACTGGACATCTGAGGAGTCCATGATTCTCTTTACCACAAATTGTAAACGTTGTCCAGGGTAAAACTTTCTAGAAAGCGATAGGGCAATACATGTTAAAAGCATCAACATTTCGTGCATTGTGATATGCTAATTCCATAGCTGCAGAAAGAAATAAAGATGTGGGTCAGAATTTTAAACTGACTTTTAGCTCAAAATGTTAACTTTAAAGGTGAAGATATAAATCATATCTATATCCAACTACAGTGAAAAACTTTAATTATGGTATGCGTGTGCTATGTAAAAGGGACCACTATGAAGCCTTTAAAATTCAAGCAACTGAAGAATACCTAATGACTCAGAAGAGTACATGACCAGTGTTAAGGAAAGAAAGCTATAAATATTATCCCATATGCATTATGTCTATATATGTGTGTATATACATGGATATATGGATATATATGTGTATCTATACACATATATGTGTATAGATATACCAAAACACATCTATACTTTCATATGTATGCATACATACTGCTATATATACACACATACACACACACAGAGAAATCAAGAGAGAAGAAAGGGGTAACATAAACAAGTTTCAGCCAGATTCAATCTTAGTATTTAAGATGCAGGTAGGGTGATCAATCTTCATGATTTGCCCAGGACTGAGGGGTTTCCTGGGACACTAGTCGTTTGGTGCTAAAAACAAGAAATCACAGGCCAAACCAGGACGAGTCGGTCACCACCCTAAATGCAGATGTGTTTTGTCCTTCCCTTTTGGTATTTCTGCATATATTTTGTTTCCGGCAAAGAGCAGGCAATCACCTGAAAAATCATGAGAAGTCCTGCAAGGGTGTTCCTCTGAGTTGGGAAAACGCCAGAGTCTGGGCCTGGGAAACATTTCAGAAGCCTCAGGAACATTTGAAAATGTTACAAATCCTCTCAGGGTATCAGACAAGTGAAAGAAGGGCAGCGCCCGAGGAAACAGATCTGAAGTTCGAGGGCAGATTCAGGAAGAAGTACCCTAATGCTGGATGGCAGCTGCCCCAGTAAACAGACAAGACTCCTTCCCTCTGCGTCTGTGTGATTGAGGGACCTTGGAGATTGAAATGGGAAAAGCAATCAATTAAAGACCAGAAAGCTAAAACTGAACACTTGGGAGCTGTAGATTGCAATAACAATTTCTTACCGGTGGTCCCTAGTGTGGGCACGCAGCCCGGGCTGCTGACATAGGCTAGTGGGCAGGCGCCTGCGCAGAAGGCTCCGACTCGGCCGCAGTGCGTTGCTAAGCGCCCGTGCCGGCTGATGTCTGGATGCCTTGAGAGGGGTGTTCTACATTTTTCATTCCGTTCCCGTGATAGAGTACTTTAATGTTTATGATACCACCCTAAAGTTTCTACAACTGACTGAATGTTATACATTCCTATCTTTAAAAATGTAGGAAAAAAAGTTATTTTTGACATAAAAAAAAAAGTGAGCTCCAGAATGTTATGGAGCATAATATATATGATTGAATCAGCTAGACAGCTCTCAATTTTTTAAAGACTTGTTATTTTGTATTGGAGTATAGCCAGTTAACAATGTCATAGTCTCAGGTGGACATCAGGGGGACTTAGCCATACATAGACATGGATCCATTCTCCTCCAAACTCCCCTCCCATCCAGGTCAAGTTTTTTAAAAACACAAATAGAGGGACTTCCCTGTTGTTCCAGTGGTTAAGTGTCCCACTACCAATGCAGAGGACATGGGTTTGTTCCCTAGTCGGAAACTCAATTTCCACATGCCTTGGGGTTCAGCCAAAAGCTAAAACAAACAAACCCAAACCAAAACAAACAAACAAAAAAACACAGAGAAATACAAAAGAGTGGCTGTCCGGTACATGACACAGAACATGTAAAAGCACAATGAGTCCTTCACAGGGCTTCCCAGCTATTCACCCAGGGGCTCTTAGCCTTCATAAGCCTAATTGTGATCTTTATAAATAATAAAATCCAAATATCCCTCGAAGGACCAATTAACACTTGTGTGCATTAAGGGCTTTATGATCATTTCCCACTTCACTGAGTTGAAGTGAATAACTTGATATGGCAATCATTAGTGTAGTTCCCTGACATTTAGATAAAAGTCAGCTGGGGAACAGGGGAGCAAAAAATGTGCAACGTATTTGATTTAGAGTGCTAAATGTGAAGCCACTTAGACTCACCACTTTGCCTCAAGTTAAAATTAAAAAAAAAAAAAAATTTAAAGAGTGGACTGTTTTGAGACCTCCTTGGCAGTCTTGTGGTTAAGTCTCTGAGCTTCCACTGCAAGGGGACACAGGTTCAATCCCTGGTTTGGGAAACTAAGATCCTTCATGAAACATGGCTCAGCCAAAATAAACAAATAAAGGATGGACTGTTTTTAATGGGAATTATTAAAAATGGTTAAACCTAGGAATGTCCCATAGCAGTCATTTCTTTACAACAGCTAATAGTTACTAAACTGATGTGGGTAACAGGGAACATGTAATGGACTAGAGACAACCATTCATATTTCTAGTGTTTGTGCTTCTACCAATTGTAGGATTATTCTCCCATTCCATTTTGAAGATAGGCAAGGGATATGACCCCTTTTGTGGCTCCAGAGAGAAGCTTTTAAGAGCTCCATGACCCTTTGACTTGCCGCAGCGACCAGGGATGTTTCTGATTGATAAAGATCCCAACAGGCCACATGAAGAAAGACTACAGCAGAATCAGCACCCTCCACTCAGTTATTAGTGAGGAAACTATTCAAAGCAGGATGAGAGGCCACCTATTAAGTAATCCTCTTTGAAATCATTCACATTCCAGCTGGGCCCACAATTGCTGTGCCATGCTATATCTCACTGTTCCATGCATTACACTTGAAATCAGGGCCCTGGGAAGAGGCTGGCCTAGATAGCCCGAGACCTGGGTGCTTTATTTTGTACACATAGGACATATATCTGCTTTGCCCTGTTCCTCGGTTGCTCCATCAATAAAGCTGAAATAATGTATATACTTCAAAAATATAGGAATCAAACAAAGTCCCTTTCACCTCTCATTCTTAAAGCTGTGTCTTTCAGACCACAGACCACATTGCCTTGGCCACCAGAGGAGACAGACTAGGATAAGGCAGTGCCTAGAATCCATACTACCAAACCAGCCAGGGGCTTAGGGTTGGGGTAACTTCTATCCACATCCCAGTGGTAGCCCCAAAGCACCAGGAGCAACTGAACAGCTTGTTGCCATCAAAATTCCAATTGATTCCATGGATTTATTATAAAGGACGAGAACAGACATTGTAGATAGCCTCAAAAGGTCTTCTGTTATTATCACTTATTAAGCATTGAGTGGGGAATGGTGATATAAGGGCTTGAGGGGTTAAACTACATATTCCCAAGTTGAAATAGAAGCTATTCGTGTTCCTCTTATTAAGACCTATACGGTAATCCTCTTTGAGATCATTTACACTCCAACTGGGCCCACAAATGCTTATCTTTGTATGTGAACTTACAGACACAGGACATTGGGGTCTCTATTAGAACGAAGACCTTGCCTGTGCCAGGGAGCAAAGAAGCAGGCCCAGTGTATAACTGGGCATAGTGATGGCATCTCTGAGTTCCGGTTTTGGATTTTGCTAAATTGTCAGAGTGACTCTGAGTAAATCAGCTTACCATTCCGTGGCTCAGTGTATATATCTGTAAATAAAGCATTTAAACCAGGTTCATTTCAGTTCAGTTCAGTTGCTCAGTTGTGTCCGACTCTGCGACCCCATGAACTGCAGCACGTCAGGCCTCCCTGTCCGTCACCAACTCCCAGAGTTTACTCAATCTCATGTCCATTGAGTCAGTGATGCCATCCAACCATCTCATCCTCTGTCGTCCCCTTCTCCTCCTGCCCTCAATCTTTCCCAGCACCAGGGTCTTTTCAAATAAGTCAGCTCTTCGCATCAGACGGCCAAAGTATTGGAGTTTCAGCTTTAGAATCAGTCCTTCCAATGAACACCCAGGACTGATCTCCTTTAGGATGGACTGGTTGGATCTCCATGCAGTCCAAGGGATTCGCAAGAGTCTTCTCCAACACCAGAGACAAAAGCATCAATTCTTCTGCACTCAGCTTTCTTTATAGTCCAACTCTCACATCCATATAGGACCACAGGAAAAACCATAGCCTTGACTAGATGGACATTTGTTGGCAAAGTAATGTCTCTGCTTTTTAATACGTTGTCTAGGTTGGTCATAACTTTCCGTCCAAGGAGTAAGAGTCTTTTAATTTCATGGCTGCAGTCACCATCTGCAGTGATTTTGGAGCCCCCAAAAATAAAGTCAGCCACTGTTCCCACTGTTTCCCCATCTATTTGCCATAAAGTGATGGGACCAGATGCCATGATCTTCGTTTTCTGAACGTTGAGCTTTAAGCCAACTTTTTCACTCTCCTCTTTCACTTTCATCAAGAGGCTCTTTAGTTCTTCTTCATTTTCTGCCATAAGGGTGGTGTCATCTGCGTATCTGAGGCTATTGATATTTCTCCCGGCAATCTTGATTTCAGCCTGTGCTTCATCCAGCCCAGTGTTTCTCATGATGTACTCTGCATATAAGTTAAACAAGCAGGGTGACAATATACAGCCTTGACATACTCCTTTTCCTGTTTGGAACCAGTCTGTTGTTCCATGTCCAGTTCTAACTGTTGCTTCCTGACCTGCATACAGATTTCTCAAGAGGTAGGTCAGGCAGTCTGGTATTCCCATCACTTTCAGAATTTTCCACAGTTGATTGTGATCCACACAGTCAAAGGCTTTAGCATAGACAATAAAGCAGAAATAGATGTTTTTCTGGAACTCTCTTGTTTTTTCCATGATCCATCGGATGTTGGCAATTTGATCTCTGGTTCCTCTGCCTTTTCTAAAACCAGCTTGAACATCAGGAAGTTCACGGTTCACATATTGCTGAAGCCTGGCTTGGAAAATTTTGAGCATTACTTTACTAGCGTGTGAGATGAGTGCAATTAATTGTGTGGTAGTCTGAGCATTCTTTGGCATTGCCTTTCTTTGGGATTGGAATGAAAACTGACCTTTCCAGTCGTGTGGCCACTGCTGAGTTTTCCAAATTTGCTGGCATGTTGAGTGCAGCACTTTCACAGCGTCATCTTTTAGGATTAGAAATAGATCAACTGGAATTCCATCACCTCCACTAGCTTTGTTCATAGTGATGCTTACTAAGGCCCACTTGACTTCACATTCCAGGATATCTGGCTATAGGTGAGTGATCACACCATTGTGGTTATTTGGGTCATGAAGATCTTTCTTGTACAGTTCTCCTGTGTATTCTTGCCACCTCTTCTTAATATCTTCTGCTTCTGTTAGGTCCATACCATTTCTGTCCTTTATTGACCCTATCTTCACATGAAATTTCTCCTTGGTATCTATAATTTTCTTGAAGAGATTTCTAGCCTTTTCCATTCTATTGTTTTCCTCTGTTTCTTTGCATTGATTGCTGAGGAAGGCTTTCTTATCTCTCCTTGCTATCCTTTGGAACTCTTCATTCAAATGGGTATATCTTTCCTTTTCTCCCCTGCTTTTCGAGTCTTCTTTTCACAGCTATCTGTAAGGCCTCCTCAGACAACCACTTTGCTTTTTTGCATTTCTTTTTCTTGGGGATGATCTTGATTCCTGATGCCTCCCAAACTGGTCATGGTTAAAGCCAACCGGAACACTTCAAAGAGAATTCGAGGCATTATCTCCAAAGATTCTGAGTATGTTAGAGTGGGTTAAGGCAGCCTTTCCATAGAAGTCACTGCCCAGGGCATTCTGATGTGATAGGCAGAACTGGGGACTGGTGCATTGGATGGTCTTTGGGGTTCCTGGGCACCTCTCTGTATTTTCCTGCCTCGTTCTTGTCTTCTAACTCGAAGGTGAATAATGGCTTTCATTCTGACGTGCTCATTTACCAGCCCTGGCTTGTCACAGAGCAGTTGTACAACTTATGACAAATCATTTCACCTCTATAATTCATTCTCTCAAAGGAAAAGGATTGAATAAATTAAATGCACTTTTTTCTAACTCATTCTATAATTTTATGACCATCGAAGACACTTGGGACAGAGCTGGAAAATGAAAGCAGAAACTTTGATTCCTGAGATCCTCTCCCATTTAGTCATATTCCTTAAGAACCACATTTCCACACATTACAAACAATACAATCCTGTGATCCAATTTCTGGACATATATTCAGAGAAATTCACAATTTGAACTGATACATGCACCTTAATGTTCATTGTAGAACTATTTACAATAGCCGGGACAGGGAAGCAACCTAAATGTCCATCAATAGAGGAATTGGTAAAAAAGATGTGGTCCATATGTACAGGGCTTCTCTGGTGGCTCAGATGGTAAAGAATCTGCCTACAATGCAGAAGACCCAGGTTTGATCCCTGGGTCTGGAAAATACTCTGGATAAGGGAAGGGCAACCCTCTCCAGTATTTTTGCCTGGAGAAGTCCATGGATGGGGGAGCCTGGCAGGCTACAGGCCATGGGGTCACAAAAGAGTTGAACACACATATATATGATGGAATGTTACTCAGCCATAAAAAAGAATGAAATAATATCATTTGCAGCAACATAGATAGACCTAGAGATTGTTATACTGAGTGAAGTAAGTCAAACAGAGAAAGACAAATATAATATGAGATTGCTAATATGTGGAATCTAAAAAAATACTACAAATGAACTCATGTGCAAAACAGAAATAGAGTCACAGCTGTAGAAAACAGACTTACAGTTACCAGGGGAGGAAGCAACAAGGGAGGGATACATTGGGAGCTTAAGATCAACAGATACAAACTACTACAGATCACTAGTAAGGACCTACTGTATAGCACGGAGAACCCTTCAATACTTGATAACTACCTATATGAGAAAAGAATCTTTAAAAGAGTGGATATATGTATATGTATAACTTATTCACTTTGCTGGGTAGCAGAAACTAATACAACATTGTGAATCAGCTATCCGCTAACAAAAATTCTTTAAAAATGAGGGAAGCAGTAAAAAACAAACAAAACAAAGCAAAACAATTACCACAAAAATAAAACAAAGTACGTAAGAGCCCTGCTATTTCCACAGCAGGGTACGCATTTCTGGCCCTCTATTAACAGAGATCAATGCAAAGAAGTAGAGGAAAACAACAGAATGGGAAAGACTAGATATCTCTTCAAGAAAATCAGAGATGTCAAAGGAATATTTCATGCAAAGTTGGGCTCGATAAAGGACAGAAATGGTATGGACCTAACAGAAGCAGAAGATACTAAGAAGAGGTGGCAAGAATACACAGAAGAACTATACAAAAAAGATCTTCATGACCCAGATAATCACGATGGTGTGATCACTGACCTAGAGCCAGACATCCTGTAATGTGAAGTCAAGTGGGCCTTAGAAAGCATCACTATGAACAAAGCTAGTGGAGGTGATAGAATTCCAGTCGAGCTATTCCAAATCCTGAAAGATGATGCTGTGAAAGTGCTACACTCAACATGCCAGCAAATTTGGAAAACTCAGCAGTGGCCACAGGACTGGAAAAGGTCAGTTTTCATTCCAATCCCAAAGAAAGGCAATGCCAAAGAATGCTCAAACTACCTCACAATTGCACTCATCTCACACGCTAGTAAAGTAATGCTCAAAATTCTCCAAGCCAGGCTTCAGCAATATGTGAACCGTGAACTTCCTGATGTTCAAGCTGGTTTTAGAAAAGGCAGAGGAACCAGAGATCAAGTTGCCAACATCTGCTGGATCATGGAAAAAGCAAGAGAGTTCCAGAAAAACATCTATTTCTGCTTTATGGACTATGCCAAAGCCTTTGACTGTGTGGATCACAATCAACTGTGGAAAATTCTGAAAGAGATGGGAATACCAGACCACCTGATCTGCCTCTTGAGAAATTTGTATGCAGGTCAGGAAGCAACAGTTAGAACTGGACATAGAACAACAGACTGGTTCCAAATAGGAAAAGGAGTCCATCAAGGCTGTATATTGTCACCCTGTTTATTTAACTTATATGCAGAGTACATCATGAGAAATGCTGGACTGGAAGAAACACAAGCTGAAATCAAGATTGCTGGTAGAAATATGAATAACCTCAGATATGCAGATGACACCACCCTTATGGCAGAAAGTGAAGAACTCAAAAGCCTCTTGATGAAAGTGAGAGTAAAAAAGTTGGCTTAAAGCTCAACATTCAGAAAACGAAGATCATGGCATCTGGTCCCATCACTTCATGGCAAATAGATGGGGAAACAGTGACTGACTTTATTTTTCTGGGCTCCAAAATCACTGCAGATGGTGACTGCAGCCATGAAATTAAGAGACGCTTACTCCTTGGAAGGAAAGTTATGACAAACCTAGATAGCATATTCAAAAGCAGAGACATTACTTTGCCAACAAAGGTTCGTCTAGTCAAGGCTATGGTTTTTCCAGTGGTCATGTATGGATGTGAGAGTTGGACTGTGAAGAAAGCCGAGCGCCGAAGAATTGAAGCTTTTGAACTGTGGTGTTGGAAAAGACTGTTGAGAGTCCCTTGGACTGCAAGGAGATCCAACCAATCCATTCTAAAGGAGATCAGTCCTGGGATTTCTTTGGAAGGAATGATGCTAAAGGTGAAACTCCAGTACTTTGGCCACCTCTTGCGAAGAGTTGACTGATTGGAAAAGACTCTGATGCTGGGAAGGATTGGGGGCAGGAGGAGAGGGGGATGACAGAGAATGAGATGGCTGGATGGCATCACTGACTTGATGGATGTTAGTCTGAGTGAACTCCGGGAGTTGGTGATGGACAGGGAGGCCTGGCATGCTGTGATTCATGGGGTCGCAAAGAGTCGGAGACGACTGAGCAACTGATCTGATCTGATCTGATCTGATTAACAGAGGTTGTTTCTGATCTCCAGTGCCCCTTCACAGCCACTGAGCCCTAAGTGAGCTGTCAAAACTGCTTAAGGAAGATGCACATTGGGAGGATGCTGAGGAGAAAAGAGAGAAGGCAGGGTTACCACTTCCTTAAACAACAGCATGACCATGCTACTGGAAAGAACAGCTGCTGAACTTGCATGGCCTAAAGTTTCGTTTTAACTTTTTATGTTGGGATTTCTAGAATTCAGGTTGAGGACAAAACAATAGAGGGAAATTGCATAATCAAAGTGACTCACCACTTGAGGTCTCTGAGCTCCTTGAAGAATTAAGACCTCGGTGCTTCCTGGTATGTCAGCCCTGGAGTCTGACCCCCATCTCCACTGTGGGCCCCGCAACACTCCATGCATCTGATTCATGGCAGGATCCCAGGACCACACTTCTCTTCCTCTGGGAGTCTCTTTTTTTTCCCCCTTCATCTACAATCCAGACATTCCTGGCGGTCTATTTCTACCACGTATCTTAGTTGGAAACAATTTTAGGAAGAACTAATACAAGAGACCAGGGACCGCACTGTGGGTCCCTTTCTAGCGCGTTTTAGACACAATACCTTTCTTACTTGACTATTAATAACAGCTAACTTATTGATCATTCGTCATATGTTACTGAGGGCTTCCCCATTGGCTCAGCAGTAAAAAAATCCACCTGCAGTGCAGGAGACGTGAGTTCAATCCCTGGATCAGAGAGATCCCCTGGAACAGGAAATGGCAACCCACTCCAGTATCCTTGCCTGGAGAATCCTATGGACAGAGGAGCCTGGTGGGCCATAGTCCACGGGGTGGCAAAGAGTCGGACACGACTGAGTGACGTCACTTTACTTTATTTTACTTTTCACTTAATATTGACAATAAACCCCATTTCCACATAAGTAAACAATAGGTGAGTAAAGAATCTCTGGCACAGATATTAACTAGTATTCCTTGTTTCCAGATCCAGACTTTTACCCACCACGCTATTCGCCTTCTCCTAGGGCTGACAGCTAAGCACATTTCTCTGCCAGTTCTCTTGGCATGCTAGCTTCTTAGTCTCCCAGTGGATACTTCCCAAACATAGATAATTAAGTTACAGAAGAGCTTAAATATGATTGAATCCAGGAACGACATCTGTGTTACACAGGTAGTACCACTTCCTATTGCTGCATCCTTGGCAGACATCACTAATCAATCACAGCATTGCATTCAATAACCCAAAGTAAGGCCTCACTGGAGCTTTTGTTTGGTTCTTTTTTTTTTTCTTCCAACAAACCTTTCTGTTTATCTGCCATCAATCTATTAAGTTAACAAATTATTGAAAACTCTTTGTCATCCCTGAACTTGTCAAACCCTTCTCTTCTATAGACAAGGACAATGAATTTAAGAATCCAGATTTATCCATGGTCACACTGGGCAGGTCACTGGCTCGTTATTGGCTCCATCAGGATTAGAATTGAGTTACTTGACCCTTAATTCCCTTCATTTGACTAATGCTTGTTGATTCTCAACAATATCATTTTTGCTACCGTTTGTGTCATCTGCTTATGGATGTACTTTCCAGATGATGGCAGCTCAGAGGAGAAATTAACAGGGCCCTGAAAGTATTCTCTGAGACAGTGACTTTATTTCTAAACAAAAAAAATGTGTGCAAATGACCTCTTAGACAACACACTCCCACAGAGATCAGGGCTACAAGGTACATCTGGCAAGAGGACTGTCTGGAAGAACTCAAGTTCCCTTCTGGTCAGAAGAAATTCTGATGACAGTGATTTATCCCATGTTCTGCAATTTCTCTACTCTTACAAGTTTGCACAGTATAATAAAAGGAAAATGCATGAGATAAATGTTCTAAAGTCTCTTTGGAATCAGTAAGGACAATAAAAGGCCATATGTTATAGAAACATGAATGAGTTAATCACAAGAAAAAAATAATTAACTCTCTCGCTAAAGACAACAAATACATTAGAATGTAAGCAAAATAGTGCTGTGCCTTTTATTTACTTTATGTGGAAATTTAATTTATGTACAATAAAGTGCAGACATTTTAAGTGTACAATTTCATGAATTTTAAATAGACAACTGCTTAAGCACTCCTCTGAGTTAAGATAAAGAACATGTCTGCCTCTAAAAAGGCTCCTGCATGATGTCAACACCACGAAGGAAACCACGATTCCATTGCTTAGTTTTACCCTTTAACAAGATAAATATCTTTTTCTTAGCAATTGTCAAATATTTTTAAGAACAATAAACTCACATTTTAATGAAGATGGAAATCTTCCAGCAATGTAATAATGCTGTAATTTGATTAAGAGCCTTAATAATAGCCATATAACTTGATTTATTAATATTTTAGCTATAGAATTGGAGACAGTAATGATTATGTTGCATCAGTTTTCTCATAATTGTTGTTTATGATTGTGAAAAAGTGAAAATGGTATAATTTCCAACTGTAGAGAAAGGCTTCACTTAATTATGGTGACTTTATATATGGGCCCTTATGGAATATTTAGCATTCAAGATTATTGGGGAATATTGAATGATTAGTGAAAAGTCTGGAAATGTTCATTGAAAAGGCAACATGCAAACTTGGATTTGATGAAGAGATTTTAGCTAGAATACCAAAAGCAACATCTATGAAAGAAAAAATTGATAAATTGAACTTTATTAAAATTTAAAACTTTTGCTCTGTGAAAACTGTTGTTAAGAAAATAAGCTACAGCCTGTGGAGAAAATATTTGCAATGCACATATCTGGTAAAGGATTTGAATGCAAAATGTAAAAAGAACTTTTCAAAGTCAATTGTAAGGCAACAAACAACCCACTTTTTTAAGTGGGCAAAACACTGGACACCAAAAGTAAAAGGCATTTTTCAAACAGACCTGTTCTATCTGAATCTGCATGAAATACTGGACTTCTTTGTATCATTTCACTTGGAGAGAAACTTTAGTGTCTGATAAAATATTTGAAAATCACCACTCGGCAAGATTGTAGGCTTCCCTGGTGGCTCAGTAGTAAAGAATCTACCTGCCAATGCCCGAGATGCAGGTTTGATTTCTGGGTCTGGAAAATCCCTTGGAGAAGGAAATGTCAGCCCACTCCAGTATTCTTGCCTGGGAAATTCCATGGACAGAGGAGCCTGATGGGCTACAGTCCATGGTGTCACAAAGAGTCAGACAGGACTTGGCGACTAAAACAACAACAACCCTATAAGATCAGTATGTGTTGTCCAGTTCTTAGGCTTCACAACAGAACATTCCAGAGCCTGAAAACTTGAAGATGCCTGGATTTACCATTCTGCCAAGATTCTATCAAGCTACCTGTGTGAGATTCTAAAGGAGCATAGCTGGTTTAGGATGGCAGAGACCAGAGACAGACAAAGAGCCCAGGCAAAGACTTAGGGCCCCTTCCCCGACCTCCTGGACCCTGAGGAGGCCCCAGGCCATTGATTCTTTCCATCCCACTAGGAACTCAGCTTCCATTCTTCCTTTCCAATAGATCATGTTCCGTTTCAAAGAAATCAGAGCTCTTAATAGTCTAATGATGTCACTTTGTACATTTTACTGGCATGGACACATATCCTTCCACCTCTGCCCCACAGCCCAAACAGATGATGGAAACTGTACAACTTCCTTTTCTCAGTGTTCGGAAATCACCACCAAGATCTGGTGCTTACTCAGCACATTCAGGGGCTTCTTCGGTCCTTCCTTAAACATCACCCTACCCATGCACTCTGCTCCCTATAAAAGGCAGGCAGATCAGCCACAGGAGCCAGATTTCCACAGACTGAGACCAACTCAGCAACCGCCAACTCTCAGGCTGAAGCCCCCGTGCTCACCCTCCAACATGAAGGTCTCCGCTGGGATTCTGTGTCTGCTGCTCGTGGCAGCCACCTTCGGCACCCAGGTGCTCGCTCAGCCAGGTAAGGCTCCTCTCTTCTTAAGCCTTAACGCTTTCATTACCCCAGCTATTAACCCCGGGCATAAGTCACCCCATGCTTGCTGCATAGCTTCCATTGCAAAGATGGAGAAGGTGAAAGCAAGAGAAGAATTAAGAGCTGGCACCTCACAGCTGGTCAGAGGCAGGACCAGAGCTAGAAGCTCAGGCCCCTGGGGCCAGGCTCCATTATCTTGCCTGACCTTCGGCACACTAAATGCACTCTCAACAATCCTCATCTTGTATTTGGATGGGGCAGAGAAGGAAGGACCATTTCTCATTGTGGATGAAAAAGACATTTCAGGCAATGGTAGAGAGGAAGAAATTCTTGCTGGAGGCTTCCAATGTTGGATTATGGTCCAGCGTAACTTCCAGAATGGTGGCTGTGAAGGATAAAGACCCATAGGCATCTATCTCAGCATGTGACATAGGTTGGCTCTAAGCCCATGGAGACAGAGCTGGGAAGCAAGTTCTTAGAAAGTATCTTCCCAGGTTCAGAGGTTTTGGATCAACAGACTCTCTGAAATCACACTACAAGGATTAATCTTGTTACTCAAGATTTCCCCATTTACAGTCAACAATGAGAGACCCCACAGTTCAGTAGAAGAAACTGACTCACAGGTACCATTTTACCTGCGGGATCTGGACTAAGGCTCTGAACGTGGGAGTGGTGGGTCCTAGCTAGAATTCAAGCACTAGCTTTATCTCCTATCTTCTTTATTTTCTCTGACACATGTGTACTTACAACACATCATAACTCTTTGGTTCTTTGCAAAATGTTTTTCAGATTCAGTTTCTACCCCAATCACCTGCTGCTTTAGTGTGATCAATGGGAAGATCCCCTTCAAGAAGCTGGACAGCTACACGAGAATCACCAACAGCCAGTGTCCCCAGGAAGCTGTGATGTAAGTGGACCATGCCCTGGCACCCACAGCCAAAAGCTCTATCTGACTTCTATGCGTCCAAATGAGTCAGATAAATGAAACACCTAAGCCAAAGGACCCTTTACTCCATAGACAAACTGAACCCACAAGAAGGAAAATATACACACTCCGGGCTCCTCTTCTAGGAGTTTGGTCAGATCATCCAAGTTCCTTTAGCCAAGGGTCTGGAGGGCTTCCCCTGGGGCAGTAACAGCAGAACTTCTTTTCTGGAAAAGAAGTTTCTTCCTCCTATTTCCCCTTCTTCCTGTCCCCATTCAGGCTCCTCAACCAGGGAGCAAGGGCTAATCAGCTTTAGGGGCCAATGGATCAAACTCCTGGGAAAAATTCTCAAGACACTCCATTTAACTCTGCCCTCTTTTCCCCACAGCTTCAAGACCAAAGCGGACAGGGATGTCTGTGCTGACCCCAAGCAGAAGTGGGTCCAGACATCCATAAGGCTCCTGGACCAAAAGTCCCGAACACCGAAGCCTTGAACCTTCATACCTAGACTGAGAGACAGAGTCTTGGAAAATCTTATTTATTTCTTCCCAACCTTCCCCAGATGTATTATTGTATTATAATGGCCAAAAAGAGTTGTTTTTTTTTTAAATAATTTAAACACGTAGTTTCTTAAATGATATTTAATTATGTTTAAGTTATTGTTGTTTTACTTTATCTGCCATAAATCCTAATGAATATAAGATACAACATCTGGTGATGAGTTTCCTGTGAGCTTGATTAAGTTCATAGCAAGATGGTGCTATTTCCCATCCTACTGCATGTAGGATGGTGAGGTCCTTCCACTGATTATCAGAGTGAAACACTTTTGGAATCTTAGGAAATCAGTGCTCCTGTAAGTGGATGTGTGCTATGTAGTATTGTGATGGAAAGTAATGTTATTACATGACTATGGAATTTTCAAATAAAAAAATACATATAATTTCAAGCTACTTGGTCTTATTTTTCATGGGATAACATTTGGTGGGGAGGGAGAAAATGGTAGTGAGGAATGACAATTTGGAGTGTAAAAGCCATCCTCTAATACATCTTTTGGACTCAATTTAGGATTAGGGAGAACCTAGAATGACCAAGCTGTTCCAGTCTTCTGGCTCCAGTCCCTGAGTCACTCGCCCGTAATAGCATCTAGGTTCCCAATTCTTTTCTCTGCGCATTGACCTCTGCCTGGTCTCTCTCTTGATCTCTTGCAACAGTCTTTAACCATTTTCCCACAACCCCAGGTTTTCTCTGTTTCGTTCATTCTCAAACCTAGAATAACATCCCAGGAATGAAATCGAATCCAAGAGGAAACTAGATGCCTATAGCCCAGAGATCCACTTAAGACTATTCCTTGGATATAAGTCTTCAACCAGACAGTTCATGAGAGATTTGAATGTGATGGAAAAGGAAAGGATTCTTCAGAGCTGATAGAGGAGGGAGGTGAGGGGAGTGGGCCAGAGGAAGGAATCCCAACTGGCTGGGCTCTAGGAAAACAGAGGAGTTGAGGTTTTAGAAATTCAGTTTGGAGCCAGATTGTAGTGGCTCTTGAATTTCAGATTAGAACTTCAGCAGATAATAGAGATGCACTGAGTTCTGAAATAGGAGAGAAGGAAAATCTCACATGCAGAGGTGAGCATCAGGAAGAATAACTTCGTGTTTGAATACAAGATGGAGCATGAGAGGGAAGGTCTGAGAGCAGACTGCTGCCATGGAGCAGAGAAATGGTGGGACTATAAATGGTGCACGGTGCGAGTGGGATGAGGTGAGGAAGAATGGGCCAGATAGAGTGATATGTTAAATGCTATAGAAGAAGAGAGTAATTGAGCAAAACATAGACCCTTCTTTTATGATCTTGCAAATCGACTATCCACAGGGCTGTTACCTTTGTGATACAGAATGAATTCATCTCCATCACTATACCCTCAACCCCAGTCCCAAGAATTTGCAAAATCCTTTTGAAGGCATGGAATCTCCTTTCCTTAACAGCCTCTTAAGGTCAAGATTCTCTTGTACTTCATGAGCATGAGTGAGTGAGTGAAAGTCCCTCAGTCATGTGCAACTCTTTGCAACCCCGTAGACTGTAGCCTGCCAGGCTCCTCTGTCCATGGAATTCTCTAGGCAAGGATACCAGAGTGGTTAGCCGTTCCCTTCTCCAGGGAATCTTCCCAACCCAGGGATCAAACCCAGGTCTCCCGCATTGCAGGTGGATTTTTTACCATCTGAGCCACCACAGTTGGCTCCTTTTTCAGACATGAGGCCCACTGTACTGAGGCACAAACACCAAGACCCCTCCTGAAGGAAGACAACTCTTGTCCAGCTTATCCAGGTCTGTGGAGCCTGTCACAGGTTGGAGAGATGCCCTGATTCCAGTACAAACATGGAAGCGTGGCAACGCAAGAGACCTGGGTTCTGATCCCAGAACTGGTTCTGACTCTCTGAGTCACTTACAGGAAGTCAGTTTCTCTCTCTGGCACTAAGATGCTCCATATAAAAGTGAAAGTAGCTCTGTATCACAGGCAGGAAGTAAAAGGATCTGGGAGATGACCTCATAAACTTCCTACCGTAGGAGCCATATCTCTTGGGAAGTTGGTCATGCCTGTTGGCTAGGGAAGGGTCAGGAAGAAAGTGCCAAGAATTAAAACCACCGAGCCAACCATGAGCCCAGCCTAGTGGCAAAAACTCCCAAGTCAGATATATCACCTGTCTGAAAATAAGCTTTCCACGGAAGCCCAAGGTAGCACACCGAAACCCCAGGTGTCTAAAGTAAGGCATCTAAATGTCAGCTGGGTAAAAAGAGTGCTTTCCAACCAGAAAGGCTCCATCTGATTCTTAACCACGCACTTTCGCAGTCTCAAAGTCAAGCTGGCTCCAAAGATCTGGGCCCAGGGTTTCATGAACTCCCTGGACACAAGTCCTAAATTCCAAAGGCATGAGACTCATCTTAAACTGTCACCAGGCTACAGCAGAAGACACAGTCCATTTGTCTTCCCCAAGTGTCACTTCCCCAGAGGCACTTCGGGATTGTGTCGCCGTATTTCAAATCACAATGAACTTTGTTAATGACATGAAACATAAATGTGGTAAGTGATATGTCACCTTATTTAAGGTATTGATGCTTTATGTGCCTCAACTGGAATAGTTGTGTTTTGAAAATCCACATCCTTCTACTAATGGGTTCATTTCTGTGAACACAACTCATTTCTTTGTCAGCTGGGGGCAAAGAACTGGTGAGGTCACATGAAGCTGACGAGCATCCTGTTGGGTTCACTACTGATTTCATCCATGCCTCGGGCAGGCAGCTTGCTGCAGGCCTGGATTCACTTCACTCTCTCAACATCTGCTCTGTGTCTCTTCGCTTCTTGCTTCCTGTCCACCGGCTTCTCCTTGGATGCCATCTCAGGTCAGGAGCTGGCTCAGCCTACACATTTGTGTGATGCTCACAGTTCAGGGGAACAAACGCCGTGGGTGACAACTTTCCACCTGTGAAGAGTGGAGCAGATTTTTTTAATTAATTAATTAGTCTATTTTTGGTTGTGCTGGGTCTTCTTTGCTGCATGTGGGCTTTCTCTGGTTGTGGTGAACTGGGCCTGCTCTTCATTTCAGTGCACGGACTTCTCATTGCAGTGACGTCTCTTGTTGCAGAACACAGGCTCTAGGCGCGAGGGCTTCAGTAGTTACAGCACATGGGTTCAGTGGCTGTGGCTCCTGGGCTCTAGAGCTTGGGCTCAGTAGTTGTGGCACATGGGCTTAGTTGCCCTGCGGCACGTGGGATCTTCCTGGATCAGGGATTGAACCTGTGTCCCCTGCATTGGCAGGTGGATTCTTATCCTCTGTACCACCAGGGAAGTACAGAGCAGATGTTTAAAAGCTTCTGCCACTCTTCCTTCCAGCAGTTGATTCTGGGAGCTATTCTGTACACTCATCGAGTATTTCCAGGAGAAGCTGTCCTCATCGCCCACTATTCTGACCTTAATTATGCATACTTGTGTTGCTGTCTCCTTTTCCATCTCACTGGGCTGCCTCTCAGTCCTCATCCCTGGGGTCACTTCTCAAAGGAGCTACCTGGACAGACGTTTTCATCTCAAGCTCTATCTTATTGATTCATTGTTTTTTACCTTCAATATTTGTTCTCCTTCCTCCAGGCGATGCCTGGATTTCTCCAGGCAAGTTCACTAGCTCAGGGCCAGGGATTTAGCTGGGCATTCCATTGGTGTGTTTACCAAGACTGAAGCTGGGACCAGGATCAGGTATCCCAGTAAGTTCTTTGGGACCAGGGCTGAGCCAAGACTGTGGAGCACTCAGCCAGCATGTTCGGTAGGACTGGGTTCAGGAGAGCAGTCCACAAGTTAGGATCCATAGCACCAGGACTGAGTTAGCCGTGTACTTAAGAGAATGGTGACCTGAAGAAGGACTTAGCAAATAAGTAGATGTATTGAAGATAGTGGAAGCCAACTCCTTTACTGTTGGAGAAGCTTCTATGGAGAAATATAGAATGCTGGAGGCTAGAAAAACTCTGTGGGGTTGGACTGCAATTAAAAGTTATCAGTGTGAACTTACAGTTTTGCAGGTAGATGGCAGATAGATAGATAGATAGAAATAAATATGGATATATAGATAAGAAAGACAGAAATAAAAAAGACAGAAATACATACATGGTTGACAGGATATGCATATATTAAGCATATACTCAGCCATCAAACACTTTTCCAGATATGGCTTAAATATTTTCCAAATCTGTTTCACCAATTTACATTCACTCCCACCCGCAATGTATGAGAGTTTGAGTCAGTTCATGTCTGATATTGCAACACTTGGTACTGCCATTCTTCTTAATCTAGCCATTCTGATTATGTGTATAATTCCATAAAATCATGGTTTAATTTAGCTGGGCATTCCATTGTGTTTTACTCATGACAGATAAGCTTGAACATCTTGCTAAATGTTTATTGGGTATCTTTTTTATGAAGGTCCAGTTCATCATATCCTATACCCATTTTTGATAGACTTGGTAGATCTTGTCTATTTTTAGATTACCTGTCTTTTTATTATGAAATTGTGGAAGCATTTTCTACACTCTGTATCGGAATCTTTTGACAAACATGTGAACTGAAACATCTTCTCATAATCTGTGATTTTCTTTTTCACTATCTTTTGATGATACAGCTTCCTGATTTTAAAACAGTCCATTTATCAACATGTTCCTTTATGGTGAATGCTTTTGTTTTCTGTGTAAGCAAACTTTTTCAAAACAGATGTCACAACGATATTCTCTTATGTTGTCTTCAAAAAGCATTATTTTTGTCATTCACATTTAGAGCTACAATCTACCTGAACATGATTTTATACGTATATATTTTTTTTTCCCAGTGTGCTGAAAGTTAGGGATCAAGATTTTATTCTTCCTTATAAATATCAAATTGATTCAGCACACTGAATAATGGATTGATCAGTTATTCAAAAGCGTATTTTTTCTTTAGCTACTCCAGAGGGCAAACTCTGATATATATATATTCAACATCAGTATACATATGGTTCTATTTCTGCACTCTAATCTGTTCCCTTGGCACATTCATCCATTCTTAGAGCAATGGTACTATGTCATAATGACTAATGCTTTCTAAAAACTGTTAATATCTGGGAGTGTAAGCCCAACAAATTTGTTCTTCTTCAAAGTTGTCTTAACTATTTTTGTTTTGTTTTTTTTTTTAACTTCTCCTCTAAAAGTTCAGAATTAGCTTATCAGTCTCCACAAAATTCTTGTTTTGATTGTATTAATAATTGGGATTACATTGAACGGGGAGGAGAATTTGTTACTGAACCAAACTTGGCTCCACCAGCCTGTGGACAGAAAAATTTCCCGTTCTTTGTTCACAGCACGAGAGTGTGCCAAATATGAAGTCTTTCCTGCCTGCGCTTTTTATTTAGTCATGGGAAGGGACAGCATCAAGTATTTATCCTAGGAGTTCTCCCAAAAAGAAGGCAGCAAAAACTAAACACTATAAGCACCTCAATTAGCAAAGCAATGACGGGTTAAAACTAACAGCCCAGTGGGTAGGGAGACTGCACACCTCAGCTTGCCTATGACAATCCTGCTTTACCCCTGTCTGGCTAGAAAGATCAATTACACGATAATCTTCCCACTATGTCTTTTTAGGCTCCCTGGATCCTTGGTAAGTATTCATTTTGACAATATGCTGGTCGAGAACATGACAAGAAATCTGTTTTCTAGAGCAGATGTAGGAGAGTTTGACCTGGAAGGTCATCAGCCATCCATCTCAGAGCAAGATTTGATCCCCTACGAAATCTGTGAAGCCAGATACAGCATAAGCCAGACCTCAAGTAATTCCTATATGGGTCAGACAGAAACACAAATGTTGGGGGCTTTCCTGGTGGCTCAGTGGTAAAGAATCCACCTGCTAATTCAAGAGACACAGGTTCAATCCTTGGTCCAGTAAGATCCCACATGCCTCGAAGCAGCTAAGCCTGAGCCCCACAAGTACTGAGCCAGTTGCTCTAGAGCCTGTGCTCTGCAGCAAGAGAAGCCACTGCAATGAGAAACACACGCTACAACTCGAGAGTAGCCCCCACGCACTACAGCTAGAGAAAAGCTTGTGTGGCAACGAAGACCCGGCACAGCCAAAAATAAATAAAAGCATTGCTCATTTAAAAAAAAAAAGAAAGAAAGATGAAAGTTGTAGGTGGATGAGATATTATAAGTCAAGACAGAAATAGTAGAGAAGGTGGTGTGAAGAAAGAAGGGAGGAAAGTTGACCTGCATCGTGTTCAGGGGTGGTGGATGGACTTCCTTCTCCCCAGTCACAATGTCAATGTTCCCTTCCTCTGTAATCTGGCCATTCTATGGAGATACCCAGACTGAGAGGCAGAGAATGCCAGTTAGTGCCTCCAAAGAGGACATCCAGATGACCAAATAGGCACATGAAAAGATGCTCACCATCATTAATCATTCAGTTCAGTTCAGTTCAATCACTCAGTCGTGTCCAACTCTTTGCGACCCCATGAATCGCAGCACGCCAGGCCTCCCTGCCCATCACCAACTCCCTGAGTTCACTCAAACTCATGTTCATCGAGTCGGTGATGCCATCCAGCCATCTCATCCTCTGTTGTCCCCTTCTCCTCCTGCCCCCAATCCCTCCTAGCATCAGGGACTCAGCTCTTTGCATGAGACCAAAGATTGCAGTTTCAGTTTAGCATCAGTCTTTCCAATGAACACCCAGGGCTGATCTCCTTTAGAATGGACTGGTTGGATCTCCTTGCAGTCCAAGGGACTCTCAAGAGTCTTCTCCAACACCACAGTTCAAAAGAATCAATTCTTCAGCACTCAGCTTTCTTCACAGTCCAACTCTCACATCCATACATGACCACTGGAAAAACCATAGCCTTGACTAGATGGACGTTTGTTGGCAAAGTAATGTCTGTGCTTTTCAATATGCTATCTAGGTCATAACTTTCATGGTTATAACTTTCCTTCCAAGGAGTAAGCATCTTTTAATTTCATGGCTGCAATCACCATCTGCAGTGATGTTGGAGCCCAGAAAAATAAAGTCTGACACTGTTCCCACTGTTTCCCCATCTATTTCCCATTAAGTGATGGAACCAGATGCCATGATCTTAGTTTTCTGAATGTTGTGCTTTAAGCCAACGTTTTCACTCTCCTCTTTCACTTTCATCAAGAGACTTTTTAGTTCCTCTTCACTTTCTGCCATAAGGGTGGTGTCATCTGCATATCTTAGGTTATTCATATTTCTCCCGAAAATCTTGATTCCAGCTGTGTTTCTTCCAACCCAGCGTTTCTCACGATGTACTCTTCATAGAAGTTAAATAAGCAGGGTGACAATATACAGCCTTGACATACTCCTTTTCCTATTTGGAACCAGTCTGTTGTTCCATGTCCAATTCTAACTGTTGCTTCCTGACCTGCATACAAATTTCTCAAGAGGCAGATCAGGTGGTCTGGTATTCCCATCTCTTTCAGAATTTTCTACAGTTGATTGTGATCCACACAGTCAAAGGCTTTGGCATAGTCAATAAAGCAGAAATAGATGTTTTTCTGGAACTCTCTTGCTTTTTCCATGATCCAGCAGATGTTGGCAACTTGATCTCTGGTTCCTCTGCCTTTTCTAAAACCAGCTTGAACATCTGGAAGTTCATGGTTCACGTACTGTTGAAGCCTGGCTTGGAGAATTTTGAGCGTTACTTTACTAGCGTGTGAGATGAGTATTGCAATTGTGCAGTAGTTTGAGGATTCTTTGGCATTGCTTTTCTTTGGGATTGGAATGAAGACTGACCTTTTCCAGTCCTGTGGCCACTGCTGAGTTTTCCAAATTTGCTGGCATATTGAGTGCAGCACTTTCACAGCATCATCTTTTAGGATTAGAAATAGCTCAACTGGGATTCCATCACCTCCACTAGCTTTGTTCGTAGTGATGCTTTCTAAGGCCCACTTGACTTCACATTCCAAGATGTCTGACTCTAGGTGAGTGATCACACCATCGTGATTATCTGGGTCCTGAAGATCTTTTTTGTATAGTTCTTCTATGTATTCTTGCCACCTCTTCTTAGTATCTTCTGCTTCTGTTAGGTCCATACCATTTCTGTCCTTTATCGAGCCCATCTTTGCATGAAATGTTCCCTTGGTATCTCTAATTTTCTTGAAGAGATCTCTAGTCTTTCCCATTCTGTTGTTTTCCTCTATTTCTTTGCATTGGTCGCTGAGGAAGGCTTTCTTATCTCTCCTTGCTGTTCTTTGGAACTCCGCATTCAGATGCTTATATCTTTGCTTTTCTCCTTTGCTTTTTGCTTCTCTTCTTTCCACAGCTATTTGTAAGGCCTCCTCAGACAGCCATTTTGCTTTTTTGCATTTCTTTTCCATGGGGATGGTCTTGATCCCTATCTCCTGTACAATGTCACGAACCTCCGTCCATAGTTCAACAGGCATTTTATCTATCAGATCTAGTCCCTTAAATCTATTTCTCACTTCCACTGTATAATCATAAGGGATTTGATTTAGGTCATACCTAAATGGTGTTTTTCCATGGGGATGGTCTTGATCCCTGTCTCCTGTACAGTGTCATGAACCTCCATCCATAGTTCATTAGGCACTCTATCTATCAGATCTAGTCCCTTAAATCTATTTCTCACTTCTACTGTATAATCATAAGGGGTTTGATTTAGGTCATACCTGTATGGTCTAGTGGTTTTCCCTACTTTCTTCAATTTCAGCTGATTTTGGCAATAAGGAGTTCACGATCTGAGCCACAGTAAGCTCCCAGTCTTGTTTTGGCTAACTGTATAGAGCTTCTCCATCTTTGGCTGCAAAGAATATAATCAATCTGATTTCGGTGTTAACCACCTGGTGATGTCCATGTGTAGAGTCTTCTCTTGTGTTGTTGGAAGAGAGTGTTTGCTATGACCAGTGCGTTCTCTTGGCAAAACTCTATTAGCCTTTGCCCTGCTTCATTCTGTATTCCAAGGCCAAATTTGCCTGTTACTCCAGGTGTTTCTTGACTTCCTACTTTTGCATTCCAGTCCCCTATAATGAAAAGGACATCTTTATTGGGTATTAGTTCTAAAAGGTCTTCTAGGTCTTCATAGAACCATTCAACTTCAGCTTCTTCAGCATTACTGGTTGGGGCATAGACTTGGATTACCGAGATATTGAATGGTTTGCCTTGGAAATGAACAGTGATCAATCTGTCATTTTTGAGAATGCATCCAAGTACTGCATTTCGGACTTTTTTGTTGACCATGATGGCTACTCCATTTCTTCTAAGGGATTCTTGCCCACGGTAGTAGATATAATGGTCATTTGAGTTAAATTCACCCATTCCAGTCCATTTTAGTTCTCTGATTCCTAGAATGTTGACGTTCACTCTTGCCATCTCCTGTTTGACCACTTCCAATTTGCCTTGATTCATGGACCTAACATTCCAGGTTCCTATGCAATATTGCTCTTTACAGCATCGGACCTTGCTTCTATCACCAGTCACATCCGCATGAAATTAAAGGACACTTACTCCTTGGAAGAAAAGTTATGACCAACCTAGATAGCATATTCAAAAGCAGAGACATTACTTTGCCAACAAAGGTCTGTCTAGTCAAGGCTATGGTTTTTCCAGTGGTCATGTACGGATGTGAGAGTTGGACTGTGAAGAAAGCTGAGTGCCTAAGAATTGATGCTTTTGAACTGTGGTGTTGGAGAAGACTCTTGAGAGTCCCTTGGACTGCAAGGAGATCCAACCAGTCCATTCTAAAGGAGATCAGTCCTGGGTGTTCTTTGGAAGGAATGATGCTAAAGGTGAAACTCCAGTACTTTGGCCACCTCATGTGAAGAGTTGACTCACTGGATTAGACTCTGATGCTAGGAGGGATTGGGGGCAGGAGGAGAAGGGGGCGACAGAGGATGAGGTGGCTGGATGGCATCACCGACTCGATGGACATGAGTTTGAGTGAACTCCTGGAGTTGGTGATGGACAGGGAGGCCTGGCATGCTGCAATTCATGGGGTCACAAAGAGTCGGACATGACTGAGCAACTGAACTGAACTGAACTGAATGGTCTAGTGGTTTTCCCTACTTTCTTCAATTTAAGTCTAAATTTCACATTAAGGAGTTCATGATCTGAGCCACAGTCAGCTCCCGGTCTTGTTTTGCTGACTGTATAGAGCTTCTCCATCTTTGACCCCATGCCAGAGGTCAGGGACAGTAGCCGAGACAAGCTACACCACCCCTGTGGTCAGGGGTGGCTGGGAGAGAAGCTACCATACTCCCGAGGTCAGGGGCAGTGGCTGAGAGGAGCAACCCCAAGTCCAAGGAGTGGCGGCTGAGTGGGAACAGGAAGGCCTAGAGGAGCTACTCCACGTTCAAGGTCAGGAGGGGTAGTGGTGAGGAAATACCCCTCGTCCAAGGTAACAGAAACCCAAGTGAGACAGTAAGTGTTGTGAGAGGGCATCAGAGGGCAGGCACACTGAAACCATAATCACAGTAGTTTTCTATTCACACGGACCACAGCCTTGTCTAACTAAATGAAACTAAGCCATGCCCTGAGGGGCCACCCAAGATGGGCAGGTCATGGTGGAGAGGTCTGACAGAATGTGGTCCACTGGAGAAGGGAATGGCAAACCACTTCAGTATTCTTGCCTTGAGAACCCCATGAACAATATGAAAAGGCAAAATGATAGGATACTGAAAGAGGAACTCCCCAGGTCGGTAAGTGCCCAATATGCTACTGGAGATCAGTGGAGAAATAACTCCAGAAAGAATGAAGGGATGGAGCCAAAGCAAAAAAAATACCCAGTTGTGGATGTGACTGGTGATAGAAGCAAGGTCTGATGCTGTAAAGAGCAATATTGCATAGGAACCTGGAATGTCAGGTCCATGAATCAAGGCAAATTGGAAGTGGTCAAACAGGAGATGGCAAGAGTAAACGTCAACATTCTAGGAATCAGCAAACTAAAATGGACTGGAATGGGTGAATTTTACTCAAATGACCATTATATTTACTACTGTGGGCAGGAATCCCTTAGAAGAAATGGAGCAGTTATCATGGTCAACAAAAGAGTTCAAAATGCAGTACTTGGATGCAATCTCAAAAACGACAGAATGATCTCTGTTCGCTTCCAAGGCAAATCATTCATTATCACGGTAATCCAAGCCTATGCCCCAACCAGTAATGCTGAAGAAGCTGAAGTTTAATGGTTCTATGAAGACCTACAAGACCTTTTAGAACTAACACCCAAAAAAGATGTCCTTTTCATTATAGGGGACTGGAATGCAAAAGTAGGAAGTCAAGAAACAGCTGGAGTAACAGGCAAATTTGGCCTTGGAGTATGGAATGAAGCAGGGCAAAGGCTAATAGAGTTTTACCAAGAGAACACACTGGTAATAACAAACACCCTCTTCCAACAACACAAGAGAAGACTCCACACATGATTATCACCAGGTGGTCAACACTGAAATCACTAATCATTAGAGAAACGCTAATCAAAGCTACAAGGAGGTATCAACTCACACTGGTCAGAATGGCCATCATTAAAAATTCTACAAATAACAAATACTGAAGAGGGTATGGAGAAAAGGGAGCCCTCCTTACACTGTTGGGGGATATGTAAATTATATGGCCACTGTGGTGAACACTATGGAGGTTCCTTAAAGAAATAAAAATAAGAGTTGCCATATGATCCAGCAATCCCACTCCTGGTCATGTAGCTGGAATAAACCCCAATTTGAAAAGATACATGCACCCCAATGTTCATAGCAGTGCTATTTTCAGTAGCCAAGACTTGGAAGCAACTTAAATGGCCATCGACAGAAGAATGGATAAAGATGTGGCAAGTATACACACACACACATATATATATATATACACACACCCAATGGAATATCACTCAGCCGTAAAAAAGAATAAAACAATGCCATTTGCAGCAACATGGATGTGCCTAGAGATTGTCATACTAAATGCAATGATTCCGAAAGAGAAAAACATGCCATATGCTATCACATATGTGGAATCGACAATATGGTGCTGATGAACTTACAGAATAGAAACAGATTCACCAACACAGAAAACACGCTTATTGTTACAAAAAGGGAAAAGATATGGGAGAGATAAGAGTGTGAAATTAGTAGATAAAAATTTCTAGTAAATTAATAGTGAAATTAGTAGTGCTATATATAAAATAAATAAACACAAGCTCCTACTATATAATACAAGGAACTATAGTCCATATCATGAAATAAATCATAATGGGAAAGAATATAAAAATAATTACATATTCTTTTTCATATTATATGTATTATATATCTGTATAATTGAATTACTTTGCTGTGTACCAGAAACTATACATTATAAATCAACTATACTTTAATGAAAAATTTTTAAAAATTTTTAAATAAAAATTATTGGCACTGGACTGAGCACTTACCACGCATTCATTATTTATTAGATTCTTGAAGCATCACAATGATGTAATAATTAACAACCAGTTCCTCTTAGAGGCTCAGAAAGGTAAACAATTTGCTCCAAACCACATAAAAAGTAAATAGTGAATACAGGATTTAGGTCCCTGTCTGGCTGACTCCAGACCCCAGGTTCCTAAACGTATTCTAAGATAATAGGTCCTGAAACAGAGGGAAGGACAGACAGGAGTTCCTGCTGGAAGGGTATGAAAGTCCCCCCAGTCACTCAATTTGGAGGAAAGATTGGGGGCGGGGCATGTGGAGCACTACACTGTAAGAGGACATTAACATATAAGACTCAGTTTGTCAAATTCATTGGTATGAATGTGCTTTTCCAGAATTCACAATTCAGTGCATTAGCACAAGTAGTTGGGAGTGACGACTGTTTAGCTACATTGGCTGATTGGAATCTAGACTTCAAAAGAAGCCTGCAGTTGATGAAGTTGAAATACCAGAACTCCCTGGGACATTAGGAAGGTGTCCAAAGGCTCCGGGAAGTGGAGCTATTGAAAAGTATCTATTATGTGCAAGCTACCCAGCCATCCCTAACTGCACTCTATGAGAAGGCCAGAGGACACTTCCTCTGTTGTTGTTCAGTCGCTCAGTCATGTCTGACTCTTTGCAACCCGATGGATTGCAGCACACCAGGCTTCCCTGTCCTTCACCATCTCCTGGGGTTTGCTCAATTTCATGTCCATTGAGTCAGTGATGCCATCCAACCGTCTCATCCTCTTCCACTCCCTTCTCCTTTTGCCTTCACTATTTCCCAGCATCAGGGTCTTTTCCAGTGAGTCGGCTCTTCATACCAGGTGGCCAAAGGATTGGAGCTTCAGCTTCAGCATCAGTCCTTCCCATCAATATTCAGGGTTGATTTCCTTTAGGACTGACTGCTTTGTTCTTGTTGCGGTCCACAGGACTCTCAAGAGTCTTCTCCAGCACCACAATTCAAAAGCATCAATCCTTTGGCACTCAGTCTTCTTTATGGTCCAACTCTCACATCCCTACACGACTACTGGAAAAACCATAGCTTTGACTATACGGATTAAGAGATGCCTTGATGGGGCCATGAGAGAAGGGCAGTGTCCTTAAGAGCCCTCTAGTATCTATTGTCTGTAGATCAGGGATGGCCATGGGATATGCTGTAGTCGTCTGGTTCTCGAATTTTAGTGCCCATTAAGAATCACCTGGAGGGCTTGATACAACTCAGTCTGCCATCCTACTATTGGAGATAATTTAAGTAATCATGATGCCAGCACATGCCATTATTATACTCCTAAAATATATGAGCAACCCAGTTCCAGAATCCTATTTGGACGTTCTGTTGCCAGGAGCCACTTCTGGTACCCAAAACTATGTCAGTCAGGAAGAAGTGAATGACACTGATGTTGGAATGATTTGAGGAGAGTTTAATAATAAAAATGCAATCGAATGTTTGGCTGAGTGTGGCGAAACCATAAAGCTGCTTGGTTCTTTGAGGCTAGTAACAGCATGGTGACCACCCCTGGACCCAAAGGCACAAGGACAATGTAGCTCTCCCAAACACGGATGAAGAGAGTGGAGAGGGTCACCTGGAGAGAAAGGGAAAACCATTGATCAAGGGTTGCATCCAGGGAGAGGTACAGGAAGGCGGCAGAGAAATCAGTTCTTCACCCTAATGACTCCCTCTCGCCAGCACCCTGAAGGGCTCCCGTGTCCAAACCCAATCTGAAGCCAGGAGACCTGCAAGCTCTTTGATGCGATCCACACAGGCTGACTTTCTGGGCCAGAGAAGAGGATGGAATATTAGAAATGGAATGTGTGTCTGCCAGGACAAGCTTGCAATCTTTTCTCACGTAATTCCTGACACACTTTTATGTCCAAGACTCACAAAATGAGTTGAAGAGCGCACACGTTTGATATTCTCTGGAAGCAATTGTGTAAGACAGGAATCAGTAACTCTTGGAATGCTTGGAGAAAGAGTTGTTAAAGCTTTCCGAGACTGGAGGATGTTTTGTGGAAAATTTTTCATTACTCAACTTTTTAAATAGTTTAAGAATTAAACATTTTTTTCTTGCAATCTGGTAAGTCAGATTTTAAGAAATCCATCCACTTCATCGAAACTAAAGTTACTGGCAGAAGGTTCTTATTTTCCTCCTGGGATCTGTGGACTCTGGAGGAACCGCCCCTACTGGTGCTGCTGTTTTTTCCTTTTCTCCTGATCAGCCTCAGGAGACTTTCATCTTCATCATAGGCTTGTCAAAGAACCACCTTCCTCTGCTAATCTTAGCTCTTTGTTTCATTTCCTTTCACTAATCTTAGCTGTTTGTTTCATTTCCTTTAACGTCACTGGGCTTGTTTTGCTAGAGTAGAAAGACTCGCAAGAACGGAGGTTGGACGGGAGACTATTCCGAGCAGGTACAAAAGGTAAGCAAAATCTGGGAGGCAGGAGTGAGCGTGGGGATAGAAATATCCAGGCTAAGAGACTTGCTAGGTTTTCCATTAGAGTCCAAGCTCTTCCCTCTTTGCCACCGTGCCTTTTGGAACTCCCCACCCGCTCACCCAACTCCCAAATTCCTAGCTCAGACTCCTTGCAGGAGGGAGCTAGGTTCAGGAGCAAGGAGCCAACATCTTTGCTCTGTTCCCCATCCTCTCCCATCAACAAACCTTCCTGAAAACAAGGGACCTAGACAAATCAGTGGTTTTCAAACCATATCCCTTTAGGTCTGAGCAGGAGAAGGGAGCACCTATATGTGATGGGAGGAGCCCAGTCACCAGGGGCCAGCTTTAATTTTTCTCCAGTATGAGATGTCCTCCTCCAGGGGATCTTCCCAACCCAGGGATTGAATCCACATTTCCTGCTGGCAACCCACTCTAGTACTCTTGCCTGGAAAATCCCACGGACAGAGGATCCTGGCGGGCTATAGTCGGTGGGGTCGCAAAGAGTCGGATATGACTGAGCAACTGAGCACGCCCAAGAGACTTCTACTTAGCACTTATCTTGGAAAAAGACATCAGTGACATGAAACTCTTGGTGATTATATGTAAACTTACAGCTGTTTCTCCCAACCTCACCTCTTACTCCCCATGACTCTTTGGGCAAGTTACTTAAGCTCTCTGCTCCTCAGTGTCCGCATCTATAAATGGTACTTACCTTGTCAGGACTAAATACGTAATAGGGGAAAGTCCCTAGCACCAGAGGTATTTTCTATGGTTTCCCGTTTCATTTGGAGACAGCAGCTCCTAGGGTCACTTCCTAGGGCTATTGCCAGCACATACGTGTTCCATCTTCCTTTCTGCGGTCTGAGCAGCTAAGGCGGAGGCAGTGCCTACCCGGCTACATCTTTCACAACTTCCATCTTGCATTTCCTGGAAAACAATTTGGCAGCTCAGTCTCCAGCTTAGCAGACTCAAGACCCTTTCCATCTTGACTTGACCATGACCCCAGCCAGGCAAACATCCCTCTGCGATCCCTGCTACCCCATCCTCTCTGCTACTTACACAGGCAGGCAGGGCAGCCAGAGCTACCGCAGGGCTGAGACAAAATCAGAAACCAATAGCTTTCAGGGTGACGTTGGCATCCGCCCCTTCCCACAGGAAGGTCTCCACAGCATCTCTGGGTCTGCGGCTCCCAGCAGATGCCTTCAGCACCCAGGTGCTGACTCAGCCAGGTCAGCTCAATCTCTCTTCCCTCTTCCCTTCCTCTCTCACTCTCAGTTTCTCGTCTTCTAGGAAAGCCTAAAACAAAGCCCTTCACTTCCCACCCTATCAGAGCACCAGGGACCCTCAAGGTTTCAACTTCTAATTCTGGAGACAGAAGCGAGAGCCCATGCTGGGGACGGCAGACATCCTGCCTGCCCCCTCCCACCTCCAGGCCACGGCAGAGCCAGAATAAAGCCTACACTGCCCACTCCAAATCCAAGGCCTGTTTTTTGATGCCAGCTAATCTTCCCAAGGGCTTCCCGGGTGGCTCAGATGGTAAAGAATCCACCTGTGACTGTAGGAATGCGGGTAGGATTCATGGGTTGGGAAGAACCCCTGGAGAAGGAAATGGCAACCCACTCAAGTATTCTTGTGTGGGAAATCCCATGGACAGAGAAGCTGGGTGGGTTATAGTTCATGGGGTGGCAAAAGAGTCAGACATAACTTGGCATCTAGATACAATGACTCTTTCCAAACCCTGTAGGTTGGAGTCCATATCCAAGTCCCGTCACACCGACCTTCCTCAATCAGCAATGATGTGTCCCCTCCATGCGGATCAACCTCAGAAATCTTGAGGCACGTGTTCCTGGCCTTACCCCACCTTCAGGGCAGTGGGCAGGAGCACTGGACCTGGGGTGGATGAGACCCACTTCTACCTCTGTGCTCGCCTTCCCCTGCCGCATTCAAGCTAAGAACAACCTGGCATCTCCTCCAATGCTTTTTCTTTGTGACTTTTATTTCTAGACACGCTCCATGTCCTGGTCACCTGCTGTTTCCCATTTAACCATAAGAAACAGCAGGTTCCTCTTGGTTAAAGAAACCTCAGAAGATTCCCTCTCAGAAGCTGAAGAGCGATCGCATTGTCAGCAGCCAGGGTCCCCGGGAAGCTGTCATGTAAGTAGAAAAATTCTGCTCCCCTCCACTCCCACCTTATCTTACCCCTCCCCCACTCCACATCCTCTTCTCTATCCCCTCAAAGTTCTGCCTCACCAGACAGACATCAGACAAATTTGAGGCATTACACTCAGGGGATAAGATCCAACCAGACTATGTAATCCAAAACTTCCTATTATTACACCAGGGACAGGCCCAGAGAGGGCTGGTAACACCCCACATCCTGCTCCCTGAATGGGTGTCAGCTCACACTTCTGTGGTTACTGTGGTGGATGCCTGGCCAGCTTCTCCTGGGGGGAGGGCAGTTGGCAAGCACAGTGACCACCTCCAGAGGGTCTCTCCCTACTACTCCCCTCTGACTTCCTGTCCCAGAGAGGACCCCTCCCCTGTAGCAGGTGGGCCTGACAGGTTTTAGCGTCTAAGGAGTCATCCCTGAGATAAAGCCCTCCAGCATGTCACCTGACCCTGCCAGCCCACCCTCATCCACAGCTTCAGAACCAACCAGTGCCAACCCAAAGGAGAATTATGTGAAAAGCCTGGATCAAAAACTCACACCCGGGACTTCCCTTGTGGTCCAGTGGTTAAGAATCTGCTTTGCGATGCAGGAGACATGGGTTCAATCCCTGGTCCGGGAACTAAGATCCCACATCCACATGCCACAGAGCAACTAACCCCACAGGCCACAATTACTGAGCCTGTGCAATACAATTAGAGAGTCTGTGCACTACAATGAAATATCCCTCATGGGGAAACAAATATCCGATACAGCCAAATAAATAAATATTTTAAATATTTAAATATTCAAATATTAAATGTGTTTTTAAAAAATCATACCCTGAAGACTTGAACTCTTCTGGCCACACTAAGACCAAACCAGAGGATGAGAAATGTTCCCCAGTCCCCAGGGCCTCCTGTCCCTACCCTGGACTAATTTGACCTTAATTTTCAAATGGAGTCCTTTTGGTTTCATGATACAAAATATACCATGTCTTAAATAATATTTAGTATTATTTGGATTGTGGCTGGTTGAGGACTTATTTTGAATATTGGTGATCTCTTTTTTTAAAGTAAGGTCTTGAGCCACTTGATTCCTGTCAGGAGCCCCAACTCCTTCTCCTGTAAGCTATGGGCAGTGGGTCTCCCTCCTGCTTACCTCCCCAGTGGGGAGTGAACATGCCTAGAGAGCCATGGCTTTGAAGGGCCATTGCAATCTAAGAAGGACAGTGCCTGGTGAGTGTGAGGTATTGCTTAATATATTATTATGGAAAAGCGTGGAAGTGTTAGTCACTCTGTCATGTCCAACTCTTTGCCTCCCCATGAACTGTAGGCGCCTCTGCCCATGAAATTCTCCAGGCAAGAATACTGGAATGGGTAAGCCATTCCCTTCTCCAGGAGATCTTCCTGATCCAGGAATCAAATCCAGGTCTCCTGCATTAGCAGGCAGATTCTTTACTGCCTGAGCCAACAGGGAAGTTATTATGGAAAGATGTGTACAGTTTTAGGACCACTGACTTTTTTGCAGAAAATACACTTTGTTTAAAACCTCAAATGCAGCGGTTTTCCTGGTGATCCATTGGCTAAGACTCCATACTCCCAACACAGGGGTCCTGGTTTCGATCACTGCTCAGGGAACCAGATGCCAGATTCCACAGCTAAGCATTTCAGATGCTGCAACTAAAGATCCTGCACAGTGCACCTAAGACCCAGTGCAGCCAGATAAATAAATAAATAAAATCTCCAATACAGCAGTAGTGTTTTCTTCATGGATAACTCCCATCCAGTAGGGGGCGCTTTGAGGCGCGCTACTTAACAGGTGTAGCCAGACCCTCCCTGACTGTGTGACTTAACTGGGCTCATCTGTATGTCACAGAGGGTCTGGCTCACCAGCTCAGGATATTCTAGAACAATGGCTCCCGTCCCCAGCATCAGCTTCCAACGGGTCTCCTTGCGCCCCTGCCTCCCAGCTCTGAGTAGTCCTCCACCCGGGAGTAATGCAGCCATTAAGTATACTAGAGTCCCAGGGGGAAATAGATGACACAGCCCTGATTAGTATCGGATTTGATATCTAACGTGGGACTTGGAGACAATGGGCCTTGGAGGATGGTGTAGCACTGGCAGAGCAGAGACTGCTGTGGAAGAGATGCCGGATGGAAAAGAGGGGAGAGGGCTTGCAGCGAACACCCCTAGATAGTTGGCATGTAGGATTCAGAAAGGAAAAGCCGCAGATCTTTGGAAAGGAAGGTTGAGACGTGCTTACAGAGGAATTGGAATGTCAAGATGGGAGTTTGGACTCAGCTCTGAAGGCCTTGGAGCAATGGGGAGGGCGGAGGGTGGGAGATGCTAGAAGAGTAGTCTGGAGCAGGACCCAAGGGCAGGACAGGGTTGGCTAGAGGGTGTTAGGGGAAGCACACTGACTGAAACCGCCCACCCTGGCCAGGCACCATAGTAACCATTTGCAGTAAGGAACACAAAACTAATAAGCCACCACCAACTGGGAGAGTTCAGATCAGATCAGTCGCTCAGTCGTGTCCGACTCTTTACGATCCCATGAATCACAGCACGCCAGGCCTCCCTGTCCATCACCAACTCCCGGAGTTCACTCAGACTCACGTCCATGGAGTCAGTTCAGGAAATGTCAAAAAGTGACACCACGTGTCCGACCACCTCCCAGAATCCTTCTCGCTGGCATCCATCTTGGCTGAACCAGGAAGGACTCTGAGTCAGAATGATTGGTTAAAGACAATCCAGAAACTAATCCCATCACCATGAAACCTGAGACTGTGAGCCACTATGAAAGGGCTGCCTACAAAGGCTGCCTACAAAACCAAACTCTCAAGTGTTGACAGAAAGGAAAATTGCCTTTAATCAGCATGCCAGCAATCTGGGGAGATGGTGGACTCAGGGTCCCCCCCAAAACCATCTCGGAAGATTCTGCTCAGCCATGAAAGCTTCTAAAGGGAAACAGGAAAGTCATCTCAATTAATCATTGGGATGGGATGGCAGTCAGAGTCCTCACCATCCCCCATGGTGTGCAATGCTTGTCGACTGCTCATGATCTTTTTTTAGATGCTATCTTTTGACATCGAATCTCGAGATGCCTGAAGGAATGAGAAGAACTGGGGAAGAGATCTGGTTATCTGTTACTTACTCTTTATTTCTACTTCTCTGATCTATGGAAAAAGCAACAAGTTAGGTAACCTATTGTATGATCAAAAGATTTGAAAGGTGTGCTAAGGCTGGAGATGATAGAGCATGGGATGCCTGGTTTAAGGACAGTGACAAGACAAAAGTGGCCTCCTGAAGAGAGCTCTTTTCTGCCAAAAGTTGCTTACACTGCCTTCCAGGGTAGAACTCTTTTCCAAGTCCCCATGTGCCAAGTGACTGCCTGGCACAGCATGGCAGAGGGACCCTGTGTCCACTGGACAGGGCCTGGAGAGTTAATTAGCAGGATCTTTTCTGGGGAGGGTCCAGGCAGGTGAGTCCATGTCTGATGGAGATGCCAGCAGAGGTCATCCAGAGGAGGGAGGTAGTCTCGAGAAGAAACAGGTGAACCCCCAGGGGACAAAGAGGAAGAAGGGGCCCTGTCCCTTTAAAAGGGGCAATCACATGCTCCAACGTGTGTAACCTGCGACTCTAGGGACACTAGGGAGACCAGTGTCAACTACAAACGGGCACTTGCCAAGAGCATCGCCAGCAACTGAACAACAAAGGCATATTCGACGGAGAAGGCAATGGCACCCCACTCCAGTACCATGGTCTGGAAAATCCCATGGGCGGAGGAGCCTGGCAGGCTGTAGTCCATGAGATCGCTAAGAGTCTGACACGACTAAGCGACTTCACTTTCACTTTTCACTTTCATGCATTGGAGAAGGAAATGGCGATCCACTCCGGTATTCTTGCCTGAAGAGTCCCAGGGACGGGGGAGCCTGGTGGGCTGCCGTCTATAGGGTCGCACAGAGTCGGACACGACTGAAGCGACTTAGCAGTTAGCAAGCAGTAGGACATGACTTGACCACAGCAGGGACCCTGAGCTCTAAGGCCAGATTTGCTCCTGACTTGCTACGTGTCCTCAGGCCTGTAGGTGTCAATCTCTCCAGCCCTTAGCCACCTCCTCTCTACAGCAGGGCTAGCAACAGGCAGATGGCAACCCCCCTGCATGCCCTCCCCGCCGCCTGCCTCCCCTCCCCCCCCCCCCCCCCCAGCTAGGGCAGCTGTGACTTTTGGATAACAATAGCCTCCAAACCCTCTGGGCAGGGCAGGGCAGGGGCGGAGAGCATGCAAATGGGGACCCAGCCCTGCAGAGCATCTACATCACAACCCAAATCAACGTTTATTCCCCCAGGACAAAGACAGTCAGCAGAGTTGTGTTGAGTCATTTATTGGCTTCTATTGACAAGAAGTCAGTTCCACAGTGTCAAGAATTCACCTTGCTGTACAGTAGAAACTACTACAACATTGTAAAGCATCTATACTCCAACAAAAATTAAATAATAATAAAAGAAGTCAGTTCCCAGGGCACCAATTCCAACCTGCTTCCCTCCTCTCCACCCCCTGGGCCCAGCCCCTCAATGTCAATCAACTTTGCACCTTGAAATCCCTGTGGGGTCTAAGAGGCGCAGAGGGGGTGGGGGACAGAACTTAAAGATTCTAGAATTTAAATATATAAAGTGCAACAACATAGCTTATTAGAACCCAGCAGACCCTTTGGCGTGACCGGGTGAAGATGGGGGAAGAAGGACTGGTGTGAAGTTAGACAAGTGAAGCCACGTGGTGTCCTGAGTCCAGGATGAGAAGGGATCAGCTCACATTTCCTTTCACTGGCAGAGGTTTATCCTCTTTAAATAAGCCTGAACCCATAAATCTTTTTGCAAGACACAAGACTGTAGGCCTCCAGTCAGCTTGAATCTGTGGGCAGAGAATAGAAGAGGGACTGAGTCACCTGAGTCAGCCCTGGGTGCCACACACACATCATGCCCCACCCCATGACCCCCACATCGCTCCTGGGCACCCCTGAGCTGTTCTCCTGTAGAATGAAGTGTTCCATAAGATCTATGATGTGGACACTGGGAGGAACACCCCAGCTTCAGCGGGGGTGGGGTGGTAGTTCTTTAAATCACATTTCCTGGACCCTTTTGGTGGATTCAGTGTATCAGGGAACAGCAAAGGCTGTAGGCAACTTCTTAGCATGGGAACAAATCCTCTCCTGGAATATCTCTGAGAGTTCACCTGCTCCATCTTTTCATGTGTCTGTATCCATTTGCAACCCCCTAATCATTGCTTCGGAGAAGGCAATGGCACCCCACTCCAGTACTCTTGCCTGGAAAATCCCATGGACGGAGGAGCCTGGTAGGCTGCAGTCCATGGGGTCGCTAGGAGTCGGACACGACTAAGCGACTCCACTTTCACTTTTCACTTTCATGCATTGGAGAAGGAAATGGCAACCCACTCCAGTGTTCTTGCCTGGAGAATCCCAGGGACGGGGGAGCCTGGTGGGCTGCTGTCTATGGGGTCGCACAGAGTTGGACACGACTGAAGCGACTTAGCAGCAATCATTGCTTTGGGGGTATGTGTGTGTGCGCATGTGTTTCTTCTCTGATCTGTCCACCTCCCAAACTTGGCTGTTGTCCAAAAACCATAGATTAGTTCTGCCTTTAATTATCTGCACGACCTTAGACAAATTTCTTTAATTCCCTGAACCTCAGTTTTCATGATGATGAAAATGCGTGCCCCAGGAGAGTTAGCTGAGTGAGATAATACACTTGAAAGTGTCTCATGTCTCACAGACACTGCGTGTCAAGCGTAAGATACCTCCTTGGAGCTTGGTAAGGACCCTGTGATGCAACTATCGTGATTATGCCACTTCACAGCTCAGGAGTGCCGAGAGCTACTCAGATAATCAGGTTCAGAAAAGTTATCTGCCCGGAGTCACCCAAGGTTATAGGATGGCAAATCTAGAGACAGGAACTAATTGAGACCTCCCTCACTCGTACCATCACACAGTGGTGCCTGGAGCTTTTAAGCTCTGGGCATAAAATATTAAGATACAATACTTGGCGCCTTGGAGCTTTAAGAAACCCATGTCACTGCGGGAGCACAGGTGCTCCCCCTAGAGTCCACTCTTGGCTCTGCACCCAAGGTTTTGGCAGGCTCGATGGCGTGGTTAAAAAAAAAAACAACCTTTATCTAGTGGAACATCGCCATCTAGCGTCTGCTGCTCTAATCCCAGGTGGGCCAGTTTCTGTTCTCTGGAGAATCAAGTTAGGGACGGAAGAGGATACATTTCTTACATCAGACGGTCGTTGTAGGAGCAGGTGGAGCTGATGTTCTTGTAACACTGGATTTTCTTCGGAGAAATTTTTCCCTTCACCGTTCTGAAACAGCAATTGGAGGATGGCACATGCACTAGAAGAGAAGCACAAGAATGGCTTGCATTTATTTCTCAACCCATTCTGAGTTCCTCTCACCCAGGATGGAGGGGGAAAAAAACGCTTCCAGGACAGGCTCAGGCTTTGGGGCCACATCCAAAGGACCCTAGTGTGTCATCAGCCACCTCGTTCTGTATTCAGGCAGAATCAGGACACTGGGGTTCAGATCCCAGGCTCCGACAAAACAGCTGTGTGGCTTTGATCAAGATGAGCCTTTCCTCTGAACTCCAGACCTCCCAGCTGTAAAACAAGACTTTTAAAACTGATTTCTAAAGGTTCTTCTAGCTATGACATCCCCCCGCTAGTGCATGGTTCTGCCCCCACATTTGGGTTCAAGGGCCCTGGGGCCCTGGTGAGTCTGATTCAACTGCAGTCTGCTATTTGGGGCAGGATTAGAGACTGCTAGGAGCTTAAACTTGAAGAAGTGATCAGGAAAGAGCTTCTGGGAACCGCCAAGCTTTCCCCCACCCCCAGCCACTCCAGAAGGTCCTCTACCCTGCTCACAGCTCTGACCCCCAAGTTCCACTCTGCCGGTTTGCAACCCCCTCAAAGGACTTGCATTTCGGACCTCCTAGTTTGACTGCTTGCAAAGCCTATGTCATTTGTCTGTCGTTAGGTCAGTATTCTCTCACCAGCTTTAGAGGGTAGGCATAATCAAATCCCAATTTACTGATGGCAAAACCAGAGTTTGGGAGGTCAAGTGACTTGCCCAAGGTTAGCCAATCTGTCCTGACCTCAGATTCTGCCTGGTGGAGGCAAGACCCCTATCAGTCCCTCCTCTGGACCTCAGGCCTCCAGCTGGCCTAAATGACCTCACCACTTCCATCCATCAGGCTGCAGGGTCTAGACGAAGCAGACCTCCTTTGACTGAAGCGAGCTGCTCAGTGGTCAGTGTGGACTCCAGATTCACGTTTCTTTTGCTGGCCCCCTGCCCCCATCCAAGACCTCCCTTCCTCCTCTTCGGGGAGAATTCTTCCCGAAGGAGTGGCGATGGAGGCAGGGAGCTCAAGGTGAACCTGTTCCCCCACCCTGCAACCCCAGAGTGCCCGTCTGAGTCTCCGCCCTCCCCTAAGTGACTCCAGTCAAACTCACTGCTCTTGGCGTCCACATCCTGTAACCACATCCCGGCCAGCAGCAGGCACACCAGTGCGGCGATGATGAGCTTCATCTCAGGTTGTCCGGCTCAGACCTCACAGCAAGGGTCTCAGTGAGTCTGGTGAAGCAAAGAGTTCTCCTCTGGTCTATCCTTCAGGGCCCAGGGCTTTTATCAGAAGACCTGGGTGGGGTTTTCCAACCCCCGGTGCAGAGGTGGGGAAGCCACAGTTACTCACGTCCAGTGACCACGTGGAAAACGCCTTTCTCCAACTCTCCTGGGAGGTGTGAGAGGTATAGGAAAAATTCCCCAGGCACAGGTGCAGATAAGGATCTTGAGAGGCCGAGTAGAAGCTGTCCCAGCTGAGTAGGGCCTAGAGAACATTGAATGAGAGGAAGTGGCCTCTGTCTCCTCTGACCTCATGTCTTTTCATCCATCAATGGAGTCACTGTCCCAGGAACATGACGGAGCAGAGGAGCTCTGCAGCAGCACAGAGGAGACACACTTGGGTTTAAATACCACATCTGCAAATCAGCGGATGCATAAACTCACCTAAGTCACATCTCTCATGCAAAATGGGAAGAGCAACTCAAGTCTCACGGGTGTGCAGGAGCATTAAGTAAGATCTGCTAGGACTTCCCTGGTGGTCCAGTGGCTAACACTCTGTGCTCCCAGTTCCAGGGGCACGGGTTTGATCCCTGATCAGGGAATCTGACCCCGCATGCCACAGCTAAGAATTTACACGCCTCAATGAAGATTAAAAATCCCCTGTGCTGCAACTAAGACCCAACAAAGCCGAATAAGTACTAATAAGTAATTTTAAAAAATAAGTAAATTTAAAAAATAAGATCTGCTATGTTTTATGTCAAGGGCCTGGCCCAGATAGCTGCAAATTCTATTCTCCCAATCACAATATTTTCAACAGCCTGCCCTGTTCTCGGTCCTTGGGTAGCCTCAGGGAAGACAGCTAACAAGAAAATGAAAGTCATTGCCCTTTGACTCACAGATAAGTAAGGAAAAGCCAGTTGGTGCAAGAACAGTAGGGCATGTGCCATGTGGAGGGCGCAGGGGAGGCCTGGGAACTGCCCACAGCAGAGAGGCCTCCCAGAGGAATGTTCTTCAAGCAAAGTCTCCAGCAGGAAGGCTGTTAAGTGGAAAGGGGCCTGTCCATAGAGGAAGGAGCTTGTGTAAACACAGCTAGGCATGAAGGACAGTGAGGAAATGGCCAGAGAGATATGTGACTGCCCAGCGACCGAGTGGCCAGGTCTTGAAGACTTGGTGTACAGTGCAGATGCATGGAATAAGTAGCACATACTAGGTGCTCAAGAAAGGTAGCTGGCCCATATCTGTGTATTAAAATCACAAGGTTGATAAGAAGGAACACATTTGAGTCAGTCCTAACGAGGCAGATGAACCTAGAGCCTATTATACGGAGTGAAGTAAGTCAGAAAGAGAAAAGCAAATATCGTATACTGACGTATATATATGGAATCTAGAAAGATGGTACTGATGAGCCTACTTGCAGAGCAGCAATGGAAACACAGACACAGAGAATAGACTTATGGACACGGGGGTGGGGGTGGGGGGAGGAAGGAGAGGGGGGAATGTACAGAGAGTAACATGAAACGTACATTACCATATGTAAAATAGATAGCCAATGGGAATTTGCTGTGTGACTCAGGGAACTCAAACCAGGGCTCTGTAACAACCTGGAGGGGTGGGATGGGGAGGGAGGTCGGGGGGAGGTTCAAGTGGGAGGGGACATGGGTAAACCTATGGCTGATTCATGTCGATGTTTGGTAGAAACCAATATAATACCGTAAAGCAATTATCTTTCAATTAAAAATAAATAAATTTTTTAAAAGTCACAAGGCTGGGACTTCCCTGGTGGTCCAGTGGTTAAGAAGATCAGGGTTCAATCCTTGATCAGAAAACTAAGATCCCACATGCTGTGGAGCAACTGAGCCCATGCACTGCAACTAACTAGAGAGTCCATAGGCCACAACGAAGATCCTGGGTGTTGCAACTAAGCCCCATTACAGTCAAGTTAATGAACTAATTAATTATTCAAAAAATCACGATGCCAACTTGACAGTTTCCCATGGTCAGTAGGCTGAAGTGCAAACTGCTGACCTGGCCATTTGTAACTCAGGGGATGTCTCCATGGATTCCTGTAGTTACAATATTTGCAACTCTCTGCAGATGTCACATGCTTTCTTATCTCCAGGAGTTGCTGCCACTGTAAGCTCCACCCACAGGGCCCTCCTCGTTGTCTCCCTCTGTGAATTTTCTACCCATTGCAAACACCAGCGTCTCTTTAAAGCCCCTTCTGCCATCCCCAGCCAAGAGTCCTTTGGCTCCCTTTGAAGCCCCTCTGTGCCTGGCTCTTCCACATGAAGGTCTTACATCCTCACAACCCCTCCATTCCATGTATTCTTCATCCTAACACCTGGGTGGGAGTCCTGGCATGTCAGAGATGAAATTCCCCTTGAAGACCACCTGCAGCAGGTGGCTTGAAAAGTGTCCTGGGAGAGGAAAAAAAATGCAAAAATACCTTCACTCCATTTCAGAAGTGGCATCAAAACAAATGTGCCTGTACATGTTGGGGGGCGGGAATGGGAAACTCAAGGTAGTTCAGGCACCAGCAGATAAGAATTCAGTAAGGTCTCTTCCTATTACTGATGGGAAAAAATGAGTCTCAGAAGGAAGAAACTGACTTTGCCAAGGTTATACTGAGACCTCACTGCACAGATGGAATGGTGGACCCCGAAGCGTCTGGCCATCTGACCACCACATGCAGCCACCTCTGAGAACACACTTTCATGAAGGACCAGAGCTAATGGTTGCCTTGCTCCATCAGTTCTTTCATTGACCAGCTGCTTCTTGCTACCCAAAAAGTACTTAAAGCAGCTGAAATCTCGAAGACACTGTAGTCGCTCTCCTATTCCCTGTGCCCTCACAGACTGATCCTTTTTTATTCCTTGACTGTCACTTTAGTGGGTCTCAAAGAGGAAGGAGATAAAGGGACGTCGTCAGTTGGCCAAAGGTAACCACAGATCCTTTAGACTCACTTGGGACACAGTGAGGAGCCAGGTGGCCACCCAGGAAATTTTTCATTCTCCCCTCCTCTGGGTTTGCTGCCCAGCCCACTCGAGACAAGGACGGGGCTGCCCCTCCAGCAGTTCACTTCCCCTCCTCCCCCTCATTGTGGCCACCGCAAACCCAGGACAGGAAAAGAGAAGACAGAAAGACTTAGTCACGCCTCCCCGTTTCCCAGCTCCTGCAGCAGTAAAAGGTACCGCCTGAGGTGCCTACCACACGGAAATCTAGCATCCCACACGATACCTCCCCAACCCCAATGCCATCTCTTCTTGCCCAGGCCTGACACAAAATACAGGCCAAGTAATAACTCAATAAAAAATTCACGGCCTTGAATGAGATGGGTCAGAACTGCATAGATGATGGAGAGATAAGAAATGGTCTGCAGCATCAGCATTGAATCAGTTTCTCATGAGAACGACCCTTTTCTTAGTTAGAAGTTTAAAAACTAACAGTGTGCCTGTAGAAAGGTTTTCTTATTAGTCATCTTTGGTGAAGTGGGGACCAATTTACTGAGGATGGGTAGAGGTCAGACAGAGCTCAAATGGTGTGAGTTCATCTTAAGATCACCTCCTCCCTCCTCCCCAGGTTCTTGCCTAAACCCTGCTGGCCTGGGGGCACTGGAGCCTGGCCCTGCATCCCACCTCTCTAGTTACTTTTCAGCCTGATTCTTCAGACCCGGTAGAAACCAATGGTGGGAGGTGTCGTTTGCCTGACATCACACACCTGTGGGAATCCTGGCCTCCCATTGTCCATGTCTGGGGCCAAATTTTCTGAGTTCTCTCATTCAGGGAGGAAGTGTGTTTGGCCTCAGAAGAAACTGGGTCAGATTTCAGCCCCACTCCTTTTTAGCTGTGTGACTTTGGGTAAGTAACTTAACACTTCCGAGCCTTAATTCCTTCCTTCTTCAAATCTACTGCCTAACAGGTCTGGTAAAACTCTTTGTTGTTTTCAAAATAAACTCCCCAACCATAACCTAACTTCGGGCTCTTTAAAGGATTCAATGAGATGGCTCAACTTGTCTTGGAACACAGGAGGAAGAAAGGAAGCGAGAGAGAAAACTAAGAAAGGCAGGAAGGAGGAGAGAGGAAAAGAAAGTTGGATCATCCAAAATCACTGCGGAGGCTTGGAGGATGAACTTAGGATTGCCTGGGGTGAAGGGCGGGGAGAAGGGATAGTTATGGAGTTTGGGGTGGTCCTGTACACATTGATCTATTTAAAATGGATAATCAACAAGGACCTACTGGAGAGCATGTGAAATTCTGCTCAATGTTATGTGGCAGGCAGCCTGGATGGGAGGGGAGTTTGGGGGAGAATGGATACATGTACATGTAGGGACAAGCCCCTTTGCTGTCCACCTGAAACTATCACAACAGTGTTAAATGGCTATGTTCCAATACAAAATTAAAAGTTTAAGATTAAAAAAAAATCACCGTAGAGTACCTAAAATATGTCAGGTCTTGGGGACACAGCAGGCACAAGACGGATACCAGGCCTGCCCCCTGGGGCTTATAGCTCACTGCAGGAGGCACATCCTGGGAGCTGTGGTCAGTGGTTGAGAATAGACCTCGTGTCCTGCAAGCTGCAGAGTACAGGGAAGTGCTTACCCCGGGGCCTGACACATTGTAGAGGCTCAATAAAACCACACCCCCCTCCCTCTCTGTCCCTCAGTCCTGGACCACCTGGGGCTTCCTTATAGGACCCAGGCAGTGGCACCACTTCCCTATCCAGACCCGCATCCTGGTTTCTTTCTAATCCTGGGTTACTGGGTGCCCAGGAACTCAGTGTCCCCTCCAGGAGCAGTATCCCCACGTCTGCACCCAGCTGCTTCCCGTAAGCACAAGCCCAGCCACAGTGCCCCCAGCACTTAAAACCCTTGAACTGAAAACGCTTTCTTGTGCTTTCCAGCATCTCTTACCCTCTGCCTGGGTTCCCTTGTCCCCCAGCGTCTCTCTAACATTCAGCCCCTTTGTGCTTTTAAGGCCTGTGTGAACCAGCTCTCAGGGACAAAGCGAACGAGGCATCAAGCGTCTCTTGTAGCAGCCGCGACCCGGGGATGCCCAAAGAATGACACAGCAGAGATGGTCACTAGGTTTTTTTTTTTAACTTTTTATTCTATATTGGAGTAGCCAATTAACAATGCTGTGATAGTTTCAGGTAGACAGCAAAGGGACCTGTCCCGTTGGATAGCAACTGTACATATACATGTATCCATTCTGCCCCAGCCTCCCCTCCTATCCCAGTTGCCACGTAACATTGAGCAGAGTTCCCTGTGCTAGGCAGTAGATCCTTGATGGTTATCCATTTAAAATATAGCTGTGTGTATAGTCCATCCCAAATTGCCTAGTATCTCTTCTCCCCATCCTTTCCTGCTGGCAGCCATAAGTTTATTCTTTGTGCCTATGAGCCTGTTTCTGTTTTGTAGATAAATTCATTTGTATCATTTCTTTCCAGATTCCTCACATAAGGGATGTCATATGATATTTTTCTTTCTCTGTCTGACTTACTTTACTCAGGATGACAGTCTCCAGGTCCATCCATGTACCAGCTTTTCAATTTGTGTCCACAGCCATGGAGCTCCTGAGTGACAGCCACTCAACCCATTGTTCAGAAGTGAGGTCCAAATGTCTTGGCTCAGCTTACACAGTCCTGGACGATGTGGTCCCCAGAGCTCTAGCCCCACATACGCTGGGAACTCACTGCCCCGTCTGCCTGAGATGCTTGTTCCAGTTTTATCTGGCAGACCCTGTGCAGGCTGCCCCCGACCCCACCCCACCACTGAGTGACAGCATGAAGCAGGCTCACTTCCCACAGCAGCCACCTTGCACTCTAGGAATTGCCTGGTGGTCCACACCCCTCTCTTGTCTGGAAGCTCCTGAAGGGCAGGAGTGCCTCTGTCATGGTTCCCATTTCATGCCCCAGCACCCCGTCCAGGGTGGACTCACAGTGACTCTTGTCATCCCCCTGCCGCAGACGAGTAGCTGATGCCCTGGAGGTGAAGGGAGTCCTACGGGGAGCAAGTGGCAATATTAGGGTGAACAGCTCTGGCCCAAACCCTTTGCTGGTTTGTACTCTCTGGACCCCGTAGCGCACGCAATCGGACCACTTCCCGAGTGTGTTGATGGGCACCATTCCACACGTGGGATGCTGGTGACAGATCCCAATTTCTGATGTGCTGATTCATTCATCTATTCACTTACTCACTCAGTCACTCAGCAAACATCTTCTGAGGGCCTGCTTGGTACTCAGGCAGTCAGGCGAGAAAGGAGAGTTGACCACATAGCCAGGGTCTCGAAAGGGAAACAGATATGCCAACCAACAAGTGGGTACCGATGGTCAGGGCTGCTGTAATATGCAGACCAGGCTCTGCATGTGTCCAGGATGGGGGAAGGAGGCGCTCACTGGGGTGCAATGTGGCATCTCGACTGGGCCTGGAAGGATGAAGGTGGAATTTACCAGAGTGGGGGTGGGGGGGTGGGGGTTGGATAGCATGCTGTGTGTGGTTATGAGAGTGGGCTCTGCCTGGCCCCAGCCCCAGCTCCTCTGTACACCATCTGTGTGACTTCTTTTCCTTTCTTAACCTCTCAGCCTCATCTTGAAATAATGCCATTTGCTCACAGGCTTGTTTGAGAATTAAACGTGGCGTATCCCTTAAGGAAAATTGAATAATTGTTGGATGACTTGCTAACGGATGACGTGGAGCGGATGCATCTGGCAGTGGGGAAGGAAATGGGCCTGCAGGGAGAGTCTGGAAATGGAGCCTGGAGGACCTGGGCCATATTCACAAGCCCCTGTTTCCTGGGCTCGAGCCTTGGGACCTGGGCCTGTTGTCAGCGGAGGAAGTCATGACTTAAGTCATGATTTAAGGAAGCCTTAAGTCATCTTTTGCTCAGGCCTGGGATGAGGCCAGGTTTGTGGTTTGCACGGAGGGCCTGTGCCGGAACCTGCAGGACTCAATGAATGGAAGAAGGTGGTAGGACCAGGGGGTTTGAAAGAGCCCAGGAGAAGGGAGGGACGAATTGAAAGAGTAACATTGAAACATATACACTACCATATGTATAGATAGCCATGCTGCTGCTGCTGCTAAGTCGCTTCAGTCGTGTCCGACTCTGTGCGACCCAGTGGACGACAGCCCACCAGGCTCCCCGGTCCCTCAGATTCTCCAGGCAAGAACACTGGAGTGGGTTGCCATTTCCTTCTCCAATGCATGAAAGTGAAAAGTGAAAGTGAAGTCGCTCAGTCGTATCTGACTCTTCACGACCCCACAGACTGCAGCCTACCAGGCTCCTCTGTCCATGGCATTTTCCAGGCAAGAGTACTGGAGTGGGGTGCCATTGCCTTCTCCATAGATAGCCATGGGAATCTGCTATATTTATCACGGAGCTCAAACCCAGTGCTACATGACAACTGAAGGGGTGGGAGGGGCTTCCCTCGTGGCTCAGTTGGTAAAGAATCCACCTGCAAAACAGGAGAACTGGGTCCAATCCCTGGGTCGGGAAGATCCCCTGGAGAAGGAAATGGCAACCCACTCCAGTATTCTTGCCTGAAGAATCCCATGGACAGAGGAATCTGGCAGGCTACAGTCCATGGGGTTGCAAGAGTCGGACACGATTTATTGACTAAACTGCCGCCAAAGGGGTGGAATGAGATGGGAGCTGAGAGGGAGGTGCAAGAGGGAGGGGACATATGTATGTACCTATGGCTGATTCATGGTGATGTAGAGCAGAAACTAAGACAATATTGTTGTCCTCTAATTAAATTTATTTTTAAAAATCTAAAAAAAAGAAAGAATCCAGGAATTGTGACAGGTAAGGAGGTGTGGTTCTTCTGCAGAAAAAGGGTCAAAAATCAGGAGACAGGGTTTCTGGGCTCTGCCGTTGGTTTTCTGTGAAATTTGGGGCAGGTCACTTCCCCATTCTGGGCCTTAGTTCTCCCACCTAAAATGTGGCATTGTTATACATTCTATGTTATACATACATAACACTGTATATATACCTTAATAAGAGTGTGGTACTAGAGCCCACACTCTTAACACACTATGCTGGCTCCTTTGTTGGACTTTGGTAACAGTCATTTTTATTTATCTTTGGTGAGCTTTATCTTTCTTTCCATTCCTATGCTGTTTCTACTTAATTTTTATCTTCTTTCAAGACTACTGGTCTTTTTAGTTCTTTGGCCCATTTTTTGATTGGGTCGTTTATTTTTCTGGACTTGAGCTGCAGGAGTCGCTTGTATATTTTTGAGATTAGTTGTTTGTCAGTTGCTTCATTTGCTATTATTTTCTCCCATTCTGAAGGCTGCCTTTTCACCTTGCTTATAGTTTCTTTTGTTGTGCAGAAGCTTTTAATTTTAATTAGATCCCATTTGTTTAGTTTTGCTTTTATTTCCAATATTCTAGGGGGTGGGTCATAGAGGATCCTGCTGTGATTTATGTCGGAGAGTGTTTTGCCTATGTTCTCCATTTTCTATGCTTATTTGCATTAACCAATAGTCAGACTGGCCTTGGGGCCCAGAGCTATTTGTGGAAAGCTCTGTGGTCTACTGAGCTGATAAAAATGATATGGTTTTCTGTATATAGAGAGATAACTTTTTGATAACTAGCATCACTAACCAATTCTGCTACAAAGAGATTTAGACAAGCACAGTCTCACTGTCTGATTAGAATAGATTTATAATCGAACATGGATAATGTGGGCATGTAAAGGATTTTTAAAAGACACAATAGAAATACTAACCAATACACAAAATGATGTATTTCAGTTCTTTACGTAAACAAATTTTTAACAGATATATTTGAGATTAGTGAATGTGGGAAAAGTCATAGAGGGAAAAATGCCTTAATAAAAATATATAATTTTGAAAAAAAAAAACTACTGGTCTTGTCTTTTTAATTTTGATATAATGGTGAATTGAAATAAGTTATTTACAATTGTAGATTAATTGTATTCTTAGTAAGAAAATTTATAAGATAATGCTTGATCAAACCAATTTTATAACTTTTTTTCCATTGGAGAAGTAACCTATTTACTATATTAAAGGGGAAAACACTGTTGAAAAATAAGTTAAATGTGGGGTTGTTGTGTAGTCACTAAGTTGTGTCCAACTCTCTGCAACTCATTAGAGTGTAGCCACCAGGCTCCTCTGTCCATGGGATTTCCCAGGCAAGAATACTGGAGTGGGTTGCCATTCCTTTCTCCAGGGGATCTTCCCGACTCAGGGATTGAACCCATGTCTTCTGCTTGGCAGGTGGACTCTTTACCACTGGGCCACTTGGGGAGGTTGGCCTAAATCAGTGACTCTTTCCCTGGAAATGCGATTCATATTAGGATGACTCAGGAAGCTTTTATCAAAAGACACTTGCTTGAACCTCACCGTGGACCATTGTATTCTGAGTTCAAGGTCATTGGAGTATCAGGAGAGGGCTCTCCAGATAATCCAGCCCTACTGCTAGCCTCACTGGATGGCTACTGAGACCCTCTCTGGTTTGGCATTAAATGATGTTCTCGGTCTCCAAGTGCAAACAGAGCCCCAGCCACAAGCTACATCCTAAACAGCCCCCTCTTCCATCCGACATGGAACAGTAGCCTTTTGGATCAGGCCTTAACAGGCCATAACAGCTGAGGGAACTGCTGGGGCAGTCCCCCTGCCCTTTCTGATGACGATCAAGGGAAACAGAGCTTAGCAGGGCTCATCGCAGCCTCTAAGGATTTGGATCCCACCCACCCTAGGAGCTGCTTCCCCTGTGGCTCAGTGGTAAAGAATTCACCTGCCAATGCAGGAGACCCAGGTTTGATTCCTGGGTTGGAAAGATCCCCTGGAGGAGGAAATGGTACCCAGCTCCAGTATTCTTGCCAGAAGAATCTCATGGACAGAGGAGCCTGGTGGGCTATAGTCTGTGGAGTCAAGCACCCACCACTCACCCTAGGAGCCAGGCCCATCTAAAATTTAGAAAGCTCCCACAAAACCAGAAGCTCAGAGGCCTGGTAGGCAAGACCTAGACTTGGATTTTGAATGTTTTGTCACCTCAGTTTTGTGGTTGTTAAGCTGTCATGCCCTGAACCCAAAATATGCGCTTTGTAAAGTTCCTGTGAGTATTCAGGGGTCAAGTGTGAGCCAAATCAGCCGGCCCTCAGGAGGACTACCAGGACAACTGGGGTGAACCATCGCATCTCACTGGGTTCCTTGGTAACTCAGATGGTAAAGAATCTGCCTGCAATGCAGGAGCCTTGGGTTCAATATCTGGGTTGGGAAGATCCCCTGGAGGAGAGCATAGCAACCCACTCCAGTATTCTTGCCTGGAGAATTCCAAGGACAGAGGAGCCATGTCCCTGGGGTACCAAAGAGTCGGACATGGCTAAGCTACTAACACACACACACACACACACACACACACACACACATCTCATCTCACATTACAGATGAGGAGCCAGAAGTCGAGGACAAGGGAGCTGCCACACCAGGACCCCTGAAGACAGCCCCGCCTTAACTCGCAGACGGGGCTCTTCCTCTGTGATTTCTGGCTTTATGCTCAGGACTACAGAGCTGGGCTGTGTTCAGAGAGAGAAGCGGGACCCAATAGGGACCCCTAAGATAGCAGAAAGTGCTGCAGGATTCCCGTGGCACACCTGGAGGCCAGGGCACGGTGCCCCCTCTGCAGGGGACTGGTGGGAAAAAGCCCCAGCCTTTGCACCCCACACAGCAAGGATGCAGGGGCAGGAAGTGGCGACAGTCTGACCCCAAAATATGTCCCCCCCGAACCACCAAGGCCTCCCATCCACAGGCTGGTAGGAAAGTCCCCTGAGGAGCCCTCTCCCCTGGGGCAGTGGCTGGACAGCCCGGGCCTCACCTCAGCCACTGCCCTTTTCCCACTGCATCTTGGGACCACAGCCCTGGGAGCCCAGGGGAGCCCAGGCAGGGACACTTTTCCATCAGCACCCTTGAGGCCTGGCTCCCAGGCTCAGCTGAGAGCTGGCCACCCAAAGAGACACCCCTGTTGCCTGGTCTGGCCTCCTGGTGTCTGGAGTGAACTGATTTGGTCACAGACAGTGTATTCAGCTCAGAGGTGGAGCTGGGCCTGGGATGTTCTGGCCTGAAGAGTCTGGACATCTGGGTCCCCTGGCCTTCCCCTCTGTCCTCTGGAGTAGTGGGGAAAGCACTGGACTTGGGGTCCAGACACCTGCATTTTAATCCAGGTCACCACTTACTAGCGTAACTGAGCAGGAGCCTATGGGGCCTTCCCCCTTGTCCTCTGCTTTAGCTCCTTTCTGACGTACTTTGATAATAGTATTTGATGCAGATTTCCTGAGTTGTTTTGCAGATGTGAACTCTCTCCCACCGCTTCACCTAATGGAAGATGTTAATTACGTGCTGACCAGGAGCACATAGGCCCAGGCCTCCTGGAGCCTATTTGCCCTCAGCGACCCCATGGACTGCAGCCCAAGGACTGACAAAGTTAACCCCTGACTCCGCCCTGTTTCCTCATCATCAGCCAATCCGAGAATTGTGCACAAGCTGTGCACAAGTTGTAAGCTGCACCCCTCCGCCACCTCACCTGCTTTTTATTTTTTTTAAACATTATTCACACTTAGGCATAATAATCACTTTATTCATTTAAAAGGTGGAATGTGGAATAAGTAAATTAGGGGATTTTTCTTTAAAATGTGTACAGCATTTTGAATCTGACACAGAAATTCTACCTCATACTCCAGAGTATCTTGAGAAGCTGAGCTAATAAAAGGAACAATCAGAAAGACCACAGCTTAAGGAGAGTTCAGTGATTTAACAAGCAATATAGATGGCATTTTGTTAAGTGAAGAAAATACACTTTCTAAAACAGGTATCCTCATCTGCTTTTAAAAGTGCTTTGCCAAAACCTTTCGGGGAGCTCCAGGCTTTTTTTTTTTTTTTTAATGTGTTTATTTTTAATTGAAGGATAATCGCTTAACAACACTGTTAGATTCTGCCAAACATCAACATGAATCAGCCATAAGTATACATACATCCCCTCCCTCTGAACCTCCCTCCCACCACCTACCTGGCTTTTGAGGGTACAAGCCACCTTGTCTCCTAGCAAGGCCTTGCAATAAACCTTTTTCTGCTCAAAACTCCAAAGTTTCAGTTTATTTGGCCTCACTATGCGTTGGGCACATGAACTTGTGTTAACACTAGAACCGTTGGTTCTGATCATCTTCCTGAACCTCTGGGCTATTATCCTTAAAACTGGGTTCCCAATGCCTCTGTGCTAGGATCTTTTTAACATGGAAATGCTAGAGAAAGCTTGCAGCACAGAGCCCCATTCATTGTCTATGGTTTCTGAGAGTATTCCGTGTTTCCTCCCTCCCTGCTTGGTTTGTCTAATACATCTTACAACTGCTCTTTGCAATGCTCTGATTGCAAATTGGCAAAGTCCTCTCTCTTAACTCTGGCTGGCTGGCTCAACTTTTTCAGGGGTGGGTGAGTTTCAAGAGCCAAGTTCACATGGGAGCATCTGAAGTCAGGGCTTGACTGCTAGCCCTAGAAAAAGTCTGTAGCCCATGTGTTCCACCAAGCCTGCATCCCTGACCAGGATGTTCACATAATCTGCAGGGTCCAGTGCAAAATAAAATGAGGGAATCCCTTGTTTAAAAACTAAACATTTCAAGTATGCAGTAGCAGAGACTGCACAAGTTATAGGCCTTGAAGGCTGCCCTGCCCCTCTCAGCCCTCCTGCGATATTTTGGCCTCATATTGGATGGCCATCCATTGGTTTGTTCCCTGGAACCTCCCACTGCCCTCTTTGGGTCTCCTCTGCCCTGGTTTGGAACATGATTTTCCAAAATCCCATTGTTACGGTTTCCTCGTTCCAAAGTCTTTGACTTAAAGGCATTGTCCAAACAAATCAGAAGGATGCATTTTCTTCCCACAATCATTGTTGTTCTAAGTGACTCATCAGGCTCCTGCTGCTGCTGCTAAGTTGCTTCAGTTGTGTCCGACTCTGTGCGACCCCATAGACGGCAGCCCACCAGGCTCCGCTGCCCCTGGGATTCTCCAGGCAAGAACACTGGAGTGGGTTGCCATTTCCTTCTCCAATGCATGAAAGTGAAAAGAGAAAGTGAAGTCGCTCAGTCGTGTCTGACTCTAGCGACCCCATGGACTGCAGCCTACCAGGCTCCTCCACCCATGGGATTTTCCAGGCAAGAGTACTGGAGTGGGGTGCCATTGCCATCTCCGACTTACTAGTCTAACTACTACTAAGTAAGAAAGTGAGAGTCGTTCAGTTCTGTCTGACTCTTTGTGACCCCATGGACCATGGAATTCTCTAGGCCAGAACAATGGAGTGGGTAGCCTTTCCCTTCCCCAGGGGAACTTCCCAACCCAGGGATCGAACCCAGGTCTCCCACATTGCAGGTGGATTCTTTACCAACTGAGCCACAAAGGAAGCCCCCAAATACTACTACTATATAAAAGAAAAAAAAAGAAAAGAAAATATTTCCATTTTTGGAGACTGTCTTCCTTTTTGGTTTATTAGCCTCAAACACTGTCTTTTATGTCCTCCACATCACCAAAGCCTGGTGCTAACAATATAATACATTATTTTCTGACTAAACTATGTTTTCATTGACCTTGGCTCTCTATTCAATTTCATGAAAAAAAAAATACAATTGTCAAAATCTTAGTAAAAAAAAATAAGCTATACACTTTACACTTTAACAATAAATTTCATTGGTTATGGTACTAACTTGCATAAATAAATAAAACATGTCATGGACTAATCAAAAGCCTTTTAAAAAGCTTTCATTATAAAACGCTCTTGGAATATTGTAATAAGCTTGTAAAATTTTCCGAGATGTCTTAGTGAAAATGTTACTGCTTAAACTACTCTCAAAGTTAGCATCTAAAATATTTATCAGAAAAAAAATAATTTAATAGACCCTAGGAGTTTAATGTGCCTTTCCTGGAATAAAGTCAATAGGAACATAAAAAGAAAAGAGCAGAGTCAAAAATTAAAGATCACTAGCATGTCTGCACAACTATATAGAATTGTATTGTAAAGGAAAGTCTTGACTAAATGATTTATAACTCCCTACCACACTTGTCACACTGTTCTGAGTAGTGTTGACACTTTTGAAAATAAATTAAGAAAACGAAATAAAACATGGACTTATTCTTCATGCTAATGAGGAGAACACAATTGGTTGCACCATAAACAAATTTCTCTGACCCACGTCAACAGGAAAAAAACTATAGTATGATGTAAGATATTAAAGGAAAACAGTTCCCAATTAAGCATGTAAGCATGATCTAGCCCTCATTATTCACTGTCATAGGGTCCTGAAAATAAGATCTTCACCCTACCAGAAGAGCCAACTGACTTGGCTCTTGTCCCCAAACAGCTGGTTAAAAAGAGAAACCTGTCATGGTAAGTAGACGGCATCTCTTTCACCAAAGGGCCCCACTCAGCCCCAACTCCCCAGCTGCAGAGTCAAAGAAAACCTAGATTTATCTAAAATGGCCCAAGAATTGATTGTGGAGAAGGGGCAGGTGTGGAGAATAGACACTGTTCCCCCTCTGCTGATCTGGGATCCATCCTGCCCCCACTGTTCCCAGCTGGAACCGATCTCAACCAGAGATTTCTCCCACCACCCCCAAACAGGTGATTCAGTAGGATGCGACACGTTTAACCAGCCTGTGTTAGGTTAAAGGACTCTGTCATCAATCTCTTCTGCCTCCATCCACCTTCAACAGATGGATCCTTTAGATCCGGATGTGATACAGCAGGTAGATGGTGCTGAGCATCCTGCCTCCTCTTGCCCAGTCCTCCCTTGCCCACAATGACATCATGAAAAGAGAGGAAATGGGTAACCTGGACTTTATCCCAGCTCTGTCACTCTTTAAAAAAAAATTTTTAATGTTATTTATTTATTTATTGAGATCATTTTACCCTAGGCTGTGCTGGGTCTTCATTGCTGCTCACAGGCGTTTTCTCTAATTGCTCTGAGTAGGGGCTGCTCTCTAGTTACCGTGTGATAAATGGGCTTATCATTGCAGGGGCTCCTCTTGTTGTGGAGCATGGGCTCTAGGGCACGCAGGCTTCCGTAGTTGCAGCCCTTGGGCTTAGTTGCCCCGCGGCATGCAGGATCTTCCCAGACCAGGGATTGAACCCATGTCCCCTGCATTGGCAGACAGATTCCTAACCACTGGACCGCCAGGGAAGTCCCAGCTCTGCCCCCTCTTGATCTCTGTCTACCAGAAGTGTCCTCATCTATGAGTTATTGATTCTGATCTTTCTCCTGGCTAACCGACCAGAGGTTGTGAGCCACACAGGAGACAATGGTGGGATGTAATGGGCATTTGGCAAAGCACATGGTGACCAACCTTACTGTCTCTCTACCTCTGCTGTCTCTCACCTGTGCCCATCCTCAGGCAAACAACTGGAAGTGCTGGCCCCACTCTCCCCACTTCTTCCCTGCCTATGCTTTCAATACACTGCAAACTGGCTTCAGTCTCTACCATGCCACCAAAAACTGCAATGGCTCAAGTCACCAGTGACCTCATCGCTGCTAAATGCATGGCCACCTCGGCTTTCATCTTGCCTGGCATCTTAGCACCCTTGATCCTGTTGACCCTTCTTTCTGGAAACATCCCCTTGCCGTGGCTTCTATGACAGGTGGCCCTCATGGTTTTCCTCCCACATCTATGTTGTTACTTCTGAGACTTGGTTCGAGGCTTCTCAGTTAAGTTCAGTTCAGTCGCTCAGTTGTGTCCAACTCTCTGCAACCCCATGAATCGCAGCACGCCAGGCCTCCCTGTCCATCACCAACTCCCAGAGTTCACTCAGACTCACGTCCATCAAGTCAGTGATGCCATCCAGCCATCTCATCCTCTGTCGTCCCCTTCTCCTCCTACCCCCAATTCCTCCCAGCATCAGAGTCTTTTCCAATGAGTCAACTCTTCGCATGAGTGGCCAAAGTACTGGAGTTTCAGCTTCAGCATCATTCCTTCCAAAGAAATCCCAGGGCTGATCTCCTTCAGAATGGACTGGTTGGATCTCCCTGCAGTCCAAGGAACTCTCAAGAGTCTTCTCCAACACCACAGTTCAAAAGCATCAATTCTTCAGCGCTCAGCCTTCTTCACAGTCCAACTCTCACATCCATACATGACCACTGGAAAAACCATAGCCTTGATTAGACGAACCTTTGTTGGCAAAGTAATGTCTCTGCTTTTGAATATGCTATCTAGGTTGGTCATAACTTTCCTTCCAAGGAGTAAGTGTCTTTTAATGTCCATCATTAAATGCATTAAATTGCATAAATGCAATCACCGTCTGCAGTGATTTTGGAGCCCAAAAAAATAAAGTCTGACACTGTTTCTACTGTTTCCCCATCTATTTCCCATGAAGTGATGGGACCGGATGCCATGATCTTCGTTTTCTGAATGTTGAGCTTTAAGCCAACTTTTTCACTCTCCTCTTTCACTTTCATCAAGAGGCTTTTTAGTTCCTCTTCACTTTCTGCCATAAGGGTGGTGTCATCTGCATATCTGAGGTTATTGATATTTCTCCCGGCAATCTTGATTCCAGCTTGTGTTTCTTCCAGTCCAGCGTTCCTCATGATGTACTCTGCATATAAGTTAAATAAGCAGGGTGACAATATACAGCCTTGACGTAATCCTTTTCCTATTTGGAACCAGTCTGTTGTTCCATGTCCAGTTCTAACTGTTGCTTCCTGACCTGCATACAAATTTCTCAAGAGGTAGATCAGGTGGTCTGGTATTCCCATCTCTTTCAGAATTTTCCACAGTTTCTTGTGATCCACTCCATAGAAAAACAGCAGTTGTGAGCTAACATCACTCTGTGTACTTCACATGTGCTACGCTACTCTAAGCACTTCATGTGTTTTAAGCTGTCTTTTCCTCCTCATAGCCCTGGGAGTAGTTATTGCTCTTAGCACCCATTGCATAGATGAGGAGACCAAGCTGCAGAAAAGTTGTCCGAGATTACTCAACTGGGAAGGTGGGATTCAAAAGCAGACAGTCTGGCTCCAGTTCTGAACCAGCACTCTGCACCGCCTCTCGGCAGACTCACTCCCAGATGCTGCCTGAGCATCTTAGCTTATCCTGCAATCGGCCTCCTAATGTGGCCACAACCTATACCACCTGTAACCCCATGTTTACACTCAGTGCCCCTACACTGGATTCCACACCCTCCTGCCAGATACACTCTGGTCTTTGCACATGCTCCTTTCTTTAAGGAGAACTGTTTTTTTCATGCGGTAAGTTCCACTCTTGTTCAAAATCACCTCCTCAGTGAAGCCTTCTCCCCTTTCTCCCAACCCTCCTTGATTCCTGGATCCCAGGCATCATGATTTCCCTTCTGGGCTTGCACAGACTGCCTTCTGATATAATTTGTCTATTCCTGAGCCTGCTTTCCTGTCCAGACTCTGAGCTCCTGGCTTAACACAGGCATGTGATCCTACTGATGAATGTTTAGGTGAACTAAAGATCTGGCCCATGTCTCAGTGGAACCTGATGTTACCAAAACAAACTTGGGTCTATTTGCCCAAGCTCAGTAAGGCCAGTTTACTGACAAGGTGGTGGTGAAACAAAGTGCAGCATTTATTGAAAGGCAAGCAAAGTGTATGAGGGGAGCTAATGTTCTAAAGGCCTCAGATCTCATTTGGGGAAAATGTTTTTAAAGATCCCTTATCCTTAAGGAAGAGGCTTGTGAGGTTTGATTAGTTTGTGGACATTCTTCTGATCGGTCGGTGGTGGTTAATCAGGAGTTAATATCATCAACTTGCCAATTCCAACCAATCTTGGGGCTCTGTGTTCATTGTTATCATGAAGTTATCTCCTTCCATCTAGTGGGGGTTTTAGTATCTGTAAGACAAATCAGGAATATGAGTCAGACACTGTTACCTAAGTCCATCAGGGAGGAAATAAAGATTATGTAATTCTACTATATAGTTGATCTGTTGTTTAAATTATTACCTGTTCTCTTGGCCCAATTACTGTCTTTCGTTACTACATGTTCATATTCTTCCAGTCAGTAATTCCTGAGCCAGCCTTTGGTACTCAGTGGAGGCCGGGGAGACTAAAGCTTTTCTATAAACAAGAGATAAGCGGGGACATGCTTCACAGACAGAACCGTCTCCAAATAGGAATCAGTGGCTGCCAATTACAACAATAGGTCTTCATGTGTTCACAGCTATTTATAGCTTCGTTGGTCCTTTACACTCTGTTAATTTGAGCCTCACAATAAGGTATGAAGTGGTTGCTATAAATCAATTTTACAAATGAGGAAATAAAAACATAGAGATTATTATTAATACCACATACACACACTGGTCTGCACCCAAATGCCCCCAGCAAAGGGTTGGGCCCTATGAATCCAAATGGCTGCTTGCCTTGTGTTCATGCCAGGCGAGCATGAGATGGACCAAGGCCACATAAGAATTGAGTTTTCTCCGAAGGACTGCACATGGAGTTTCTTTCTGGCCTCCACATCTCTCTCCCCTAGGGCAAGCCTCTGCCAAGATCTCCCCTGCATAAATAAGCAAGCAGGTAAACGTAGTCTAGTTTCACTTATCCAGGTACATCAATGGAAAGGCAAGTTGAGTTTAAGACCGTTACTAAATAAATATGGCTCTCTGACTGCCAACCATATATAATTCCTTCTAACAGTATTATTGTGTTGAAGGTACTTAGAAGATAGACTTTAATGGAGAGTTTATCAGGATTTGTAATTAGCACAGCAATTGCAAACACTTTAGAGTAGTTGGAAGCAGATTAAACCCACTAAAGAGAATCAACCACTCAAACACAATAGCAGTATCCATTTACACGCCAACCATTTGCTTGCCAATTAGAAATGCATAAGCTCAAACAGCTACTGTAAATCTTACCCTTGATGCTGTATTTGACATCCCTCCTGGCAAAAACTACTCATTAACTAAGTCAACAAATATTTCAAGGGAGCCTACTATGTGCCAGACCCTCCCCCTGTGCTGGGAACCAAGATACTCAAGACATATGCCTTGTAGAGCTAATCCCCTGGGAGAGACATAATTTTTCAGCTAATTATGTAAACAAGATAATTTCAAATAGGATAAGTCAGTGAAGACACATAACAAAGAGATATGACAAGAGGGGGAATTAAAGAGTTGGCATTTGAGCTGAGACTTGGAGGGGTAGAATATTCGAGGCAGAGAGAATGGGGAGTGCAAAGATCTAACGTGGTATCTTAACATGACCCTTGAATAGGACCTAAGACAGAGATTTGAAGAAAGTAACGTATTTGGGAAGTGCAGGAAAGATGAATAAGGGAACCAGAGAGCAAAACAAGGACTTAATAAAGAGCATGTTATCAGGCAAGCTACTTTGAGTGGTGGGGCTGACTCCCCAGGGCTCTTGGAGATGCAGTGTAGGGCACACAGCTGAATTATCTCCCGTAAGAGCAGGGGACTCGGGGTATTTATCCTCCGGTTGCCGTCTGTCACTGATGAGACCTGCTCCCTGCCACTGCTGTCCTTGGCTGCTCATGGACAGAGCTGTCTTCCATGGCTGAAGTCAGCTTGTGTGCACTAAGATGGAAAAGCCTAGCTGAAGGATGTAAGCTGGATACTGGCAGCACCTGTAACATGCAGAGACCCATCTAGAATGTTCCGGAAGGAAGGTCAGTGAGAGTGGTACATAAAACTTGGGTGGGGGTGGAATGATAGGAAGTGAAGCCTGAGAGGAAGGCAGAGACCAGTTCGGGTGAAGCTGGGAAGCTGTGATGAATTTGAATTTTATTCTAGGTGTTTTGGGAAGACAGTTGAGAAAGTCAGTTAGAGATAAGAACTGACTTTTTTTTTTTTTTTAACAAAAGAAGATCCTTCTCTCAGTTGCACCGGAAATAGGTTATTTGGAGAGCAAGAGAGAATGTAGGAAGACCAGACAGGAGGCACTAGCAGAAGTCTAGGGGGAGAGATAATGGAGGCTTTGGGTGGCAGGAGGGGCTGTGCAAGGGGGATGGACCCAGGAGTGTCATAGCAGAGCAGAACAGAACAATGGCTGGGTTAGACGTGGGGGAGAGTGAGAAAAGAAAAAGCCTCGGCTTGAGCATGAGCCCTGAAGTAGGAGGATTACAAGAGGAGCAGGCTGGGTTGTGCCATGCAAGAATTGTGTAACTTGGAACAGTCACTCCTCCGATCTGGTCCTTGGTTTCTTCATTTGGGAAATATAGAACTGCTTCTTTCTAAGGGTGCTTTTAACTCTAATAGTCTATGATTTTAGAACAAACAATCATATATACGTATATATTTATAACTGAATCACTTTTCTGTACACTTGAAACTAACACAACATTGTAAATCAACCGTACGTCAATTAAACACAAAACAGGGGCTTCCCCAGTGGCTCAGCGGTAGAGAATCCACCTGCCAATGCAGGAGACATGGGTGCTATCCTTGATCAGGGAAGATCCCACATGGCGCAGAGCAACTAAGCCTCTACACCACAACTATTGAGGCCTGTGCTCTAGAGCCCGGGAGCTGCAACTCCTGAAGCCCCCTCGTGTAGACCCTGCGCCCTGTGACAACAGAAGCCACTGCAGTGAGAAGCCTGGACACCGCATCTAGACAGCAGCCTCCATCCTCCACAATGAGAGAAAAGCCTGCACAGCAGCAAAGACCCATCATAGCTAAACATAAAAAGTAGATAAAATACTATAAAGAAGGCAAAAAAATAAAATATTTTTGAAAAGTATTCAAAACAATCTCTTTTTTAAGTTGCAGTTCTTTCTGATAATACAATGAAGTGAAGTCACTCAGTCGTGTCCGACACTTTGAGACCCCATGGACTACAGCCCGCCAGGCTCCTCCGTCCATGGGATTTTCCAGGCAAGAGTACTGGAGTGGGGTGCCATTTCCTTCTCCATATGAATCACTACTCAGAACAAAAGCTAGCACCTTGACAATAACCTGCTTCTAACCATATTTTCCTCTATACAATTTTCCCTGACTCCTTCAGTCCAAGGTAACCAACATCCTAAACTCTCGTTTATTTTTCATCGATATGTGTGTCTAAGTTATGTATATTTGTGCTTTACAAAAAAAGTGTACCATACTATTTATACTATTTATAGGTGTAGGGACTTACTTTTTGGCCAAAAATGTTTTGATAATATACATCCATTTTATAGAGTGTGCACCGCAGTTCATTTTAACTGCTGTTAAAATGATTGGTTAAATGTTAAATACATTGTTAAATGTATTGGTTAAACGCATTATTTATTCATTCACTCTCTCTTAAGGGCATTTGAGGGTTTTCCCAGATCTTTGCTGTTGTAAACAGTGCAGCTATGAACATCTTTGTATAGACAAGACTTTTACTCCATATATATATAAAAATGGAATTGCTGCTTTAGGATAGTCACTGTTATGAGATAGCTTCAATCATTTTCTAAAGTAGCTGCATGAAAATAGCCATGTGTAAGAGATCATGTAGATCCACGTTCTCTCCAGCGCTAGGTATCCACTGAGTTTCCCATTTGGGCCAGCCAAATTGTTTTGAACTGAGATCTCTTTGTGCTTTGGGTTTGCATTGCCCTGACCTAATGAAGCTAAACTGTCTTTGCTTGTCCATCAGTCGTAAGTGTTTCCTTTTTTGGTGTAATATCTGTTCCTGTTTGTCACTATTTTTCTTCTGGGTATCTTTGTTTTTCTTATCAGTGCCATCAGTGTGCTTCCTGCCTGTAAAGGCCAGAGTTCAAGACCGTTTTATGTCCTAAAGAGTCAGTCTTATTTAATTCAGACCAGCAGCACTTCTGGCGATGGAACAATCAAAAACTTTCTGTGAAGTGTATGAAGCCACAATGTGCTTTGAGACACACCTCTCTGTTTTTCTCTAGATATAACTCTAAGTATTTGAACGCTATCAGGACTCATGAGATTCAGTCTCTTTTCCAAGAAATGAGGTTGTCCATTTCCTGTGTGTGTGTGTGCTCAGTCGCTCTGTTGTGTCTGACTCTTTGGGACCCCGTGGACTGTAGCCTACCAGGTTCCTCTGTCCATGCAATTTTCCAGGAAAGCATACCAGAGTGGGCTGCCATTTCCTGCTTCAGGGGATTTTCCTGACCCAGGGATCGAACCCACATCTCTTGCGTCTCCTGCATTGGCAGGTGGATCCTTTACCACTGTGCCATCTTGTCCATTCCCTGGGACTATCTAAATCCTCTCAGAGGTGTTAACAGATGGAATAACAGTCATGCATTTGATTTGGTCTTGACCCCAGGTCATACTTTTGTTTTGAAATTTGCCCCTAAAGCTGGTTTCTATTTTGAGGATATTTTGCAGGCTGCAGAAGTTGAAATGACAGATGTTTGCACCTGTCCACTCTGAAAACTCTAGAATTTCAAGACTTACTATGTTCTCTCTCAATTCTGCTTGCAAAGAGCCAGTCTTATCTGCTGTCACCTCTAGTATCTGATGAAATGTAGTTAGGAACAAGTAACTCACACAAACAACATTCTGTCTCAAAATTTCTTCTCCAAAAGCCATGAATTCAGCAGGTATATTTCCTGCATTCCAAATGATCACATGTGACCATTTTCCCAAATGTCTCACTACTGCATTACATAGCTTGATAGTTTTCCAGCCCCCTATAATAATTACCTCATTGTCTGCCATTCAGCCCCCAAACCAAAATTACACATTCCATTCTTTAGTTAGCACAGCATCCCACTTCTAGGTACTAAGTTTCTATATCAATCAGCTTTCGCTACAGTAACAAACAATCCCCCAACTCCCTCAAACAGTGGCTTATAACAAGGAGTATTTTCTTTTGTTCTTAAGTCTGCAGGTCAATTGCATCTCTGCTCCAAACTGTGGGTCAGCTCCTTGCTCCATGTCTTCCCACTTCTAGGCCCAGGCTAAAGGAATAGTTGTAGTTTAGGATATGTTGGGAAGAAGTCTCATGCCTGGGAAATTCCATGGATGGAGGAGCCTGGTAGGCTACAGTCCATGGGGTCGCAAAGAGTCTGACACGACTGAGTTACTTCACTTTCACTTTTCACTTTCCTGCACTGGAGAAGGAAATGGCAACCCACTCCAGTATGCTTGCCTGGAGAATCCCAGGGACAGGAGCCTGGTGGGCCGCTGTCTATGGGGTCACACAGAGTCGGACACGACTGACGTGACTTAGCAGCAGCAGCAGCAGGATATGTTGGAAGATGCAGGAAAAAGAGACATGCAATGCTTTTAAACCTTCCCCTAAGCTATGACACATGTCCTAACTACTTACACTCTGTTGACTCAAGGAAGTTATATGGCCAAGACCAAAGCCAATGATGTAAGCCAATATATTCTGAATCATTCTGAATGAGAATATAATCTCTCACAGATGTGAAAGAGCGTTTGATACATTCTTATATAATCTTTTGTTAGGGTGTTTACTGAAATACAGTCTCCGATTTGTAGCTTATTTTCAAGTTGTCTAAGAAATAAAACTCAATTTTAACACAGAAAAATATATCACTCTTTTCTCTGAGAGTCAACATTTTTGTATCTTATGTTTAAGAAATCTTTCCCTTCTCCAAAGTTCAAAAGACATTTCTACTAAGGCTTTCTATTAAAATTTTCAAGGACTTATTTTTAACATGTAATCATCTGGAGTTGATTTCTGTATATGGTATAATGTGAGGATCTGATTTAATATTTTCTTCTTTATCGACTGCCAATTTTCCAGGCCTAATTCTTGAACTGAGGTGACACGTGAACCTCACATCACATACCATTGAATCAGACCTACATGGTTCTGTTTCTAGGCTTTCTCTTCATAGCTTATTTGGTTAAGTAAAGTCCCCCCTCTGTGTGTGTATGTGTGTGTGTGTTTCAGCCAGAAGTGTTCTGGCTATGCTCACCCTTTTACTCTTATTTGTCAAATTTGGAGCCATTTCATCAAGTTCCAGGAAGCTCTCTGGTGGGTACCAGGCTGTGCTCTTTACACGTGCTCAATGAACCCTCACCATTACCTGATGAAGGTCGGTGTTGTTTTCCCCATACACAGCTGAGATGCACAGAGATGGATGGCTGGTCCATAGCTACAAAGCAGCAGCTTCTGCAGCTGCCAGCACCCAGCTTACCCAGGAAGCATGGAGGATACATTGATAAGCCTGAGACCACAAACCCTGGGTCTGCAAAGTCACAGGCAGTGCATGCTATCACTTTGCTGAGGATTCCTGGTCACAGCAGAAACTGTGCAGCTTCTAAGTCCAAGTTGACCATGTGAGTCAATTCATTCTCATCAAATTAAAAAAAAAGAAAACACCCAAAACAGGCAGAACCCTGACACCTGGAGATGGTTCATATTTAAAGAAGAAAGCACTCTGGCAATGAGTCTCCATAATAGAGGAGAGGTGTGTGTGTGTGTGTGTGTGTGTGTGTGTGTGTGTGTTGGTATTCACATCCCAGCAAATGACCAATACCTTGATTGTCACATTCATTCTATATTTTAGTTCTTGAAGGAGGTAATCTTATTATACCAAGAAGGCTAAATGACTTTTCAAGTCATCCAACTTTTCTGTGCTCTTTGTTTGTGGAGGTAATATTTAAGGTACTTCATTTGCAAGGATATTTTGAGCAGAATATGCACAGAGCAGTGGCCCTCCATACTAGATCAGCGGCCTCAGCATCACTAGGGAACTTGGAAATGCAAATTGTTTGGCCTCACTCCAGTCTTATGAGTCTTTTTCTTAATCCATTGTTTATCTATTTTGATGCGTGGAGCCTGTTACTGCACACGGGCTCTCTCTAGTTGCAGTGAGTGAGGGCTACAGTCCAGTCGCCTGTGTGAGCTACTCATTGCAGTGACTTCTCTTGCTGCAGAGCACAGACTCTAGAGCATGGGCTCAATAGTTGCGGCACACAGGCTTAGTTGTCCTGTGGCATGTGGGACATTCCCAGACCAGGGATCTAATCTGTGTCCTCTGCTTTGGCAGGCAGGTTGTTAAACACTGGACCACGCAGGCAAGTCCCTCACTGAGTCTTATCACGGGAGGTGAGGCCCAGTAATCTCTGTATCAACAAGAAACCCCCTCGAGGTGATTCTGGTGCCCCTGAGGTTTGAGAATCACTGATGTAGGGCACCCAACTTGGTCAATTCTCAGTGGACTCTAGCAAGTTTGGCCAAAGGTCACAGAACTAGTTCATGGAAAGGCCTGGCATTTCTTGGTCTCTGGCCCTGCTGGATAACTTTTTCCACCAACTGAGTTTTATCTCCAAGGATCAAGAGCTTCCAAGCTGGGAAGATTAGCTGCAAAGTCAGATATTGGTATTAAATATATTACCTGAAAATAATCAATCCGGGGCTTAGAAGAATAACAGAGTGGAACTTGGGCCTGTGAAGCACCATGGACACTCTTAAATGACACTTTGAGGCTGGGAGGATTACCAGTTCCAATGTACACGTGACAATCTGAGAGATACATACGTCGTGTATACAGCCCCTCATAGATGAATTGCTGAAGGTCCATTATCTGCAAATAGGTTAAATCTCTACTGCAGGTATCAGGCTGGCTTACCTTAGGTTTATCTTTTACATTCCAGATAGCTTTGGGAACCAAAATCTTTATCATAGCAACTTTAAACAAAAATAAAAAACCAAGTCAATAACAGTCATATCTTCCTCAAAGTACTGTTCATATTTCACTTTTGTTAATTTTTTATAGACAAATCTTCATCCCATCCCAGTCACAGAGATTCCCAATTTTGTGTTCTTTTTTCTTTTTTTCACTGGCTTTATCATAACTATTTTCTGTGATGCCCCCTCGTCCTCATAATTGCCATTATGATGGGTAGAAAATATTCCCTGAAACTGACATATGATTTGATTGAAGGTATTTATCTGGCTACCAGTGTTTCCTAAATAATAATGTTGTGACTACTTTTCTATAAGCGCATTTTCTTTTTGTTGATGTTTTTCTTTAGAGTAACTCCCTAGAAGTGGAGTTACAGGAAAAGAGTCTCAACGCATCTGACTACTGGAGCAATAGGAAAGATGTTTCTAAAAAGAAGTAGTAATTTCTTTGTTGGTGGTAATGTATAAAGACGCTTGTTTTATAAAAGGTAGTCCTCAGCATTGGGTATCATTATCCCACGTCCCTTCTGCCTTTTTTTTTTTTTTTTTGCCAATTTATTGAGAATGTAAGTTTACCCTATTATTGTTGCCATTTTCCTTACTTGTAAATCCTACATCCCTTCTTCTTTCCAAAGACATCTTGTCAAACTGGCTTTGAAAGAGAATTCATTTCAATTGGTGTGTCCGTGTGGGCTTCCCTGTTGGCTCAGTGATAAAAGAATCCATCTGCAATGCAGGAGATGCAGGTTCGATTCCCGGGTCAGGAAGATCCCCTGGAGAAGGAAATAGCAACCCACTCTAATATTCTTGCCTGGGAAATCCCATGGACAGAGGGCTACAGTGGCTACAGTCCGTAGAGTTGCAGAGTCAGACACGACTGAGCACACACACGGGGTGTCTGTGTATATGTGTGCACGATGTGCGGATATGGTTTTTGTGTCTGGATACATGTATGTGTCTGAGTATCTGACCATCTCTGTGCATCTTCTTCCATGTTTATAATTCAAAGAACACGTGTGTTGTGGAGTGTATATGTCTTGGGGTCTGCTGCAAACATTGAGTTTCTGAGCACACATTCCTTGGAATACACTCAAGTGTGTAAACTGTAGTGTAGGATCATGGACATGAATGTAAGGATCAAAATCAAACATAGACCAATCATGACTTAACACACATTTTTCATCTATGCCTTCTTGCATAGCTTTGCTAACATAGGGAACAAATTAGCAAATTCCAAATAGCAATAAAATGTTTAGGAGAGTTGGGACCATTTGGGAAAAGAGTAGATGGATCCTACAAGGCTCTAATTTTCATACAGAAAACAGATAAAGCTTCAGTGGGCTGGGGCTTTGAAAAATGTTTATCAAATGAGCAATACTGGGCAGACCACACACCACCACCACCAATACCCACCCATGCCTCTGTTCTCTGAATCTAAAATGGAGATCAGAATAAAGGATGCTTGTGAAAGTTAAATAAGATGATGCTCACTGAAAGCGCTCACAAGACACGGTCCCCTGTAGGAAAAGGAGTGAAGGGGATGGATCCAGGTCCCAGATCCAGGGACCCAGTCTCTTCTCAGTCCCTGAAACAGACAGTGAAGGTTCTGAACTGTAAGTTTGCCAAAGGTCTTTCTAAAATTTTGACTTGACCAGAGCTAAAAAACCTCACACTGAATCTCACATTGCTGAATACATGCAGTTTGGAGGTAGACCAAACTCTTCAAACCACGGGGCCTATGATGAAAAGATAGCCAAAGTTCTCATGTGGTGGAGGGAGCTAGAAATCACTGGGACAAATCTGCAGATTTCAGACTTCTAAAAAACCAATAGTACTTCCCCACTGCCACCCGCCAACCCCAGCAACACACGTACACACACACACATGCACACTTTTATCCAAACTATTTTCACAGGGAACCCCAAACTATGAAATAGATTGGGGCAGAGGTTGAAGATGGGTGGGTTGCCCACTCCCCGTCTCTGACTCTGACAAGGAGCTCCTGGAACACGTCCACATACCCTGGAGCCCCCTGGGTGAAAACCATGCATCTAGATGACTCCAGAGTCTGGCTAACACTGCTACACTCTAAGGCGCAGTTTCCAAGTAGTCACAAACCAGCTAATGTTTATTGAGAGCTTCCCTTACTCCAGGTTCTGTGCTTAAATCCTGACACATCTTATTTCATTTTGTCCTCATGTGTTCTCCATGGGGAAGACCCTAATAGTACTAGTTGGAATCCCTGCTCTACAGATGAGGAATACAAGACTCAATGAAAGGATGTGCTTGTGTGCTTAGAGGCTCAGTCATATCCAACCCTTCGTGGCCCCGTGGACTGTAGCCCATCAGGCTCCCCTGTCCATAATATTTTCCAAGTAAGAATACTGGAGTGGGGTGCCATTTCCTACTCCAAGGGATCTTCTCAAACCAGGGATTGAACCTGCGTCACCAGTATTGGCAGGCGGATACTTTACCACTGAGCCACCTGGGAAGCACCCATAAAAGGATATTGGACTTTACGAAGCACGCTTAATTTCATTCAGCTTGAACATCATGGAGCTAAGAAGCAAACCTGGGTAGTCTGCTCTAGAATCTGTGTTCTGAATCCACCCTGTAAGCCTCCCAGTTGAGGGTTAAGTGGTATCGTTTGGATTTAATGTTTCTGAATCTCCATCAGCAGACCTTGCATCGCTCACCTCTTTGGGGTTTGGGGTTTTTTGTTTTCTTTCACTTTGTTTTCAAAAAGAGGTGTGTGAGTGGCCCCCAGTCCTCAGTCTCTTATCTAAAACCCTCTGATCAGGACAAAAGAACAGAGCCCAGGGCTACTGTCTAACCTGAGGGTCAAGGCATTGACTTTGACAGCAACCCTGGCTGCTGGAAAGGTCGTTCCTGCAGGTGTTAGTTTGATGACAGGACAAGGTGGGGATGGAAAGAGGGAGTAGCCTCTGATACCTCTCGGTGCTTTAAAACCCACCTTATTTAACACTCACCACACCCCAGTGAAATAGATGGGATTAGCCCCATTTCATGATGGCAAAACCAAGGCTCAGAGAAATTTGCTGGAGGTCCCCCAGATCAGAAGCAGTAGAGCCCAGATATGAACCAAGCATTCTTTCACCCTCCATCACACTACACTAGGCCTGGGGGAGTGTGGGTCCCTGCCCTTCTCCAGAGCCTTCCTCCGCCAGCCCTGCTGATGCTTGCTGCCATGTGTATCTCCTGTGATACCCAGAAGGCCCTGATGGCAGAGTGCGAGTTTGGGCAGGGCCCTCTGTGAAGGCCTGCTAGGGAATGAAGAGCCCAGTCCAGGAAACCCAGACCTCAGATGAGCTGAGAACTCTCCCCACCCTGCCCCAAACCACTGAGAACTCCAGGCATTGAGAACCCTGCTGGCCCCTGGAGATTCACAGCTTCTCCCACCCACACATGGTGGCCTCTCTGGTCTTTGGGAAACCCCAGGGCAATTTCTGGCCTCTAAGTGGGTGTCCAGGAGTCAAAGTTTCCCCCCAAGTTGAGTGAGCAAGGAGGCGTTCAAATTCTCCCAGGCAGAAGGATTCCTATCTGTCTTTCCCTCTGCTTCGGAACCAAATATCACACAGGACAGTGTGTTTTGTGTTTTTAAAAATACTTATTTATTGATTGATTTATTTGGCTGCACTGGGGCTTAGTTGAGGTAGGACAGTGTGTTTAAGAACCTGGGTTCAGGAGTCAGCCAGACATGGGTTTGTGTAGTGGCTCTACCTGGTTATGTGATTTGGGGTAAATTCCTTAACCTCCCTGAACCTCTAAGAGGAAACAGTCCCTAACTGATGGTGACCACAGAGTGAGGTTTTGAGAGTCAAATAAGATGATGTAAGGAAAATGCTTAGCACAAAGCCTGGCTCAGGGCAGATGCTCAGGAGGACTGGGGTCTTGAAACTGAGCCCCGCCTTCTCTCAGAGGCGTCTGGTGAAGGAGTCCATGGTCAGAGCAGAGCAGGGAGCAGGTTGCCTTGGTAGGGGATGGGGACAGGAAGGGAAGGCAATGCTGAGTCAGTGGGCCCTGGGGAGGGGACAGTGACTCAGACAAATGTTCCCATCAGAGAAGCTGCCCCGATATTAACCACAGGAAGCAGATAGGAGTTTAGGCAGAAAGGCCTTTCCATGGTGGAAACTCACAGGTAGTGTGCTAGGGAGGTTCAAAGAGGATGCCAGGGTGGCCAAGGAGGCGAGAAGATTATAATTCAGGCTGGATAAGAGAGAGGGAGACCCAGGGCACAGGGTCTCCCATTGCCCCCTGGGAGCGAGGTCCAGGAAGATGAAAAGAGCAAGCTGCCTGGCACTGGGGAGAAACCAGCTCCAACATCAGTAGAACATCCTCTTCACTTTCACTCAAGATCCTTCTTCCGTGGTCTGAGGCCAATGAGCCCTCGCTGAGGCCTAGAAAGAGAAGAAAGGAACTCGAGTTGGCTAAACCCCTAGCCCGTGCCCAGGGCCAGAACTTTGTCATGAGTTTTATCTCTGGATGCCTCTCGTGTCAACACAACCCCACACTGCAGGGTGGCACCCCTGTTGCCTATCTAGCAGGCCCGGGAAGAGAAATGGCACCAGCTAGACGTGGCAGAGCTAGGCTTCAGACTCAGACCTACAGCTCTCTCAGACTCATGCATTTCTTTCTAGGCAGGGCTTCCTAGGTGACTCAGATGGTAAAGAATCTGCCTGCGATGCAGGAGACCTGGGTTCAATCCCTGGGTCAGGAGGATCCCCTGGAGAAGATAACAGCTACCCACTCTAGTATTCTTGCCTGGAGAATTCTATCAACAGAGGAGCCCGCTGGGCTGCAGTCCATGGGGTCACAAAGAGCTGGACACAGCTGAGCGACCGATGTCAGTCTCAGCACCCCGCTTAAGGACTGGGGCTGTCAGGCCTGGGTTCGAGTTCACACGTCTGCCAACTACTAGTTATGTTAATTTGGACCATTTGCCCATCTCTCTGAGCCTCAGTTTCCCCGGCTGTAAACCACAGAGATTATGGTACCCACCACATAGGGGGTCATGAGGAATGAAGGAGGTCAAGCCAAGCCTAGTGCAGGGCCAGCGCTCCACTGCTCCAGTGTTTGTGTTCTTCTCCAGAAAAGCCACTCCTCGGGGGAGTTGGAGAAAGCCCGGCTGCCCCCCACTCGGTGTCAGCTGCAGTGGAGAGAGCCCCGGGCTTGGGGGCTAAAGACCTGAGTTCAGAGCCAGGCTGTCTACCTTACCCATGGTGTGACCTTGGGCAAGTTACTAGACGTCTCCGAACATCAGCACCTTCATTCTAGAACGAGGATGGTGATGCTGCCGTTGGTGCAGGTAATGGTGGCCCATTATATGAAGAGTACATCATGAGAAACGCTGGGCTGGAAGAAGCACAAGCTGGAATCAAGATTGCCGGGAGAAATATCAATGACCTCAGATACGCAGATGACACCACCCTTATGGCAGAAAGTGAAGAGGAACTCAAAAGCCTCTTGATGAAAGTGAAAGTGGAGAGTGAAAAAGTTGGCTTAAAGCTCAACATTCAGAAAACGAAGATCATGGCATCTGGTCCCATCACTTCATGGCAAATAGATGGGGAAACAGTGGAAACAGAGGAAACAGTGTCAGACTTTATTTTGGGGGGCTCCAAAATTGATTGCAGCCATGAAATTAAAAGACACTCCTTGGAAGGAAAGTTATGACCAACCTAGATAGCATATTGAAAAGCAGAGATATTACTTTGCCAACAAAGGTCCGTCTAGTCAAGGCTATGGTTTTTCCAGTGGTCATGTGTGGATGTGAGAATTGCACTGTGAAGAAAGCTGAGTGCTGAAGAATTGATGCTTTTAAACTGTGGTGTTGGAGAAGACTCTTGAGAGTCCCTTGGACTGCAAGGAGATCCAACCAGTCCATCCTAAAGGAGATCAGTCCTGGGTGTTCATTGGAAGGACTGATGCTGAAGCTGAAACTCCAATACTTTGGCCACCTCATGCGAAGAGTTGACTTATTAGAAAAGACTCTGATGCTGGGACGGATTGTAGGCAGGAGGAGAAGGGGACGACAGAGGATGAGATGGCTGGATGGCATCACCGACTCAATGGACATGAGTTTGAGTGAACTCCGGGAGATGGTGATGGACAGGGAGGCCTGGTGTCCTGTGATTCATGGGGTTGCAAAGAGTCGGACACAACTGAGCGACTGAACTGAACCGAACTGAGCATGGTTAAGAGAGGGCCAGAGACCAGGAGGCAGGGCCTGGAATTTCCCTGTGGTGGACTAGACTGATGATCTGTGGGCCTTGAGGAGGAGAGGGGAAGGGGCGTGGAAGAAAGTGTAGATGCCCAGAAAGATCCAAACCCTCCTGCCAGACCAAAGTGGGCATTTCCCCAGCCACAGAGAGAGCTTCTCATAGGCACAGAGCAAAGATGAGTGGGCGCGGGATCAGGGGTCTTTATCCCATTCTGTCACCTTCTGCGTGAGGCAGCCTGCTTCCCACTGTGTAAACCCGGGGGAAGCTGCTCGCCGACTCTGCTCCTTCTCTTTCTGGTCTCCCCACTAGGAGAAAGGGATGGCCATAAAGCTCTTAAGTGGGAGGGATGACGATAAGAAGGAATAAACCACTGGAAAGGAAAGAGAGAAGGCCTCAGCAAAGAACCCCCACTCCAGGGGGGGGAATTCAATGGTATCTCCCTCCTTTGGCCCTGGCTAGGAGGTGGGGCCGGAGGAGGACTTCACAGGAAGGTGAAGCGGGGGAGGGCCAAGCCGCAGAGACAAATCAGCAACAAGTTGGAGCGGGGATGCCGCTGAAATTAGCAACAGGGTGGAGTAGGGATGCCGCTGAAACTAGCACCAGGGTGGAGCCGGGAATCCCTGCGTGGGTGCAGCTCGGAGGGAAGCAGGGCTGGGGCAGGGGAAGGTGGGGTAGACCGCGGCTCCTGGGCCCCTGCTCGCTGCCAGTTTCCGCCGGAACAAAGTGAAACCACAATGGATTGGGATGGGGGGGATGGGGCATGAAAGATCTGGGATAATGTTCCAGCTGTGTGGCTGTAGGCAAGACACATTTCCTGAGCCTTTCTTTTTTTTTGGAACTTTTTTTTTTCTTTTTGTATTGGGGTATAGTCGATTAACACGGACAGAGGAGCATGGTGGGGTACAGTCCACGGGGGCGCAAAGAGTCGAACTCGACTGCCCGACTTCACTTTCACTTTCATAGTCGATTAATAATGTTGGTGTAGTTTCTGGTGAACAATGAAGGAAGTCAGCCATACATACACACCTGTGTCCATTCTCCCCCAAACACCCTCCCCCACCCACGCTGCCACATATCATTCAGCAGAGTTCCATGTGCTTACAGTACTGAGCCTTTTTCTCATCTCTGAAATGGAATGATAAAAGCTATCTCACTGAGCAGCTGGAAGGAGAGAATGCAGCTGTAAGGATAGTACCTGCTGGGACACGCCAGGGTGCGTGTTATTTCATTCATCTTTACAACAACCCTGCCACATGACTGCTTTCATCCCCATTTGCAGAGAAGGGAACAGCGCAGAGAGGTTATGGGACTTGGCCACACCACACAGCTGGTAAATAGCTAGATATCAGACCCTAGCTGTGTGGGGCTCTACTGATACTTCAGAGCCATACAGTAACTGAGAAATAGTCATTCATTCTCCCCTTGGAAGTCCCCCCCGACCCCCGGTCCCCACCCCATCCCCAGTGGTGGCTGGTCTCACTCCCCAGCCTTGGTCAAGGACCCAGGATTCCTGGTGCAGACCCCTGCCCCAGGGGCTGTCAGTGGAGGAGCCAGGTATGTGACCTCCTGGCCCTGGATGCTACTTGCTCCTGGCTCCTGCATCTGGCTGGGTCCACACTCGCCCACGCCGGTGACAGAAAGGCAGGTAATCTAACAGGAGGAAGTAGATGACCCAGAATGAACTTCATATCTGTGATCTAGCAGCCAGATCATCTTAAATGCAATTTCTTCTGTCTGCTGGTGTGTTGAAGCATGAGATCATGGTATGAGAGGGAACTGCAAAAGGTCCAGTTGAGGTGCAAACCAAAGGTGAATCAGGAAGGTTCCTTCTAGGGATTACTCATGACCCTAACCCTCCCCTCAGAGAAGGCAATGGCATCCCACTCCAGTACTCTTGCCTGGAAGATCCCATGGACGGAGGAGCCTGGTAGGCTGCAGTCCTCGGGGTCGCTAAGAGTTGGACATGACTGAGCGACTTCACTTTCACTTTTCACTTTCATGCATTGGAGAAGGAAATGGCAACCCACTCCAGTGTTCTTGCCTGGAGAATCCCAAGGATGGGGGAGCCTGGTGGGCTGCCGTCTATGGGGTCGCACAGAGTCGGACATGACTGAAGCGACTTAGCAGTAGTAGTAGTAACCCTCCCCTTCCCTGGTGGTTCAGACTGTAAAGAATCCACCTGCAATGCGGGAGACCTGGGCTCGATCCCTGGGTTGGGAAGATCCCTTGGAGGAGGGCATGGCAACCCACTCCAGTATTCTTGCCTGGAGGATCACCGTGAACAGAGGAGCCTGGCGGGCTACAGTCCTTGGGGTTGCAGAGATGGACACGACTGAGCACAGCCCTCCCCTGGAGAAAGCAAGCAGCTCTGGTCTTTGCCTCTGGGTCCTTTTTCTCCCCCAACAAGATGTTGCAAGGATGCTTTGGGATATAGGAAGAAAGGGAATGGACTTTCCCCAAGGCCCTGTCATGTGCCAGAGGCTGCAATAAAAGCTTGACATCAGCCTCTTCATCAAGGCAGCAACCTGGAGAGCAGGTATTGACATTCTCCCAGGAGAAGGTTCCTTGCACTAATGTGTAAAGAAGTTCATCAAAGGCCACCAGCTGGCACAGGGACAGAGTGGCCCATCTGATTTGAATACCATACACTCTTTCTTTTCTCTAAGAAAAAAAAAATTTAATTGTGGTGCTAGTGGTAATGAATCTACCTGCCAAGGCAGGAGATGCAAGAGACACAGGTTTGATCCCTGGGTTGGGAAGATCCCCTGAAGGAGAGCATGGAAACTTGCCCCAGTATTCTTGCCTAGAGAATCCCAGGAAGAGAGGAGCCAGGTGGGCTATGGTCCTACGGTTGCAAAGAGTTGGACGGGACTGAAGTGACTTATGCACACACAGGCATAGTTGACTTACAATGCTGTGTTAATTTCAGGTGTACAACAAAATGATTCAGTTATATACATATATTCTTTTTCAGATTCTTTTAATAATAATAATAACAAAGGTCTGTCTAGTCAAGGCTATGGTTTTTCCAGTGGTCATGTATGGATGTGAGACTTAGACTGTGAAGAAGGCTGAGCGCCAAAGAATTGATGGTTTTGAACTGTGGTGTTGGAGAAGACTCTTGAGAGTCCCTTGGACTGCAAGGAGATCCAACCAGTCCATTCTGAAGGAGATCAGCCCTGGGATTTCTTTGGAAGGAATGATGCTAAAGCTGAAACTCCAGTACTTTGGCCACCTCATGCGAAGAGTTGACTCATTGGAAAAGACTCTGATGCTGGGAGGGATTGGGGGCAGAGGAGAAGGGGACGACAGAGGATGAGATGGCTGGGTGGCATCACTGACTCGATGGACGTGAGTCTGAGTGAACTCTGGGAGTTGGTGATGGACAGGGAGGCCTGGCATGCTGCAGTCCATGAGGTTGCAAAGAGTCAAACATGACTGAGTGACTGGACTGAACTGAGTGTGTATCTATTAATACCAAACTCTTCAGTTCAGTTCAGTTCAGTTCAGTCGCTCAGTCCTGTCTTTGTGACCCCATGAACCACAGCACGCCAGGCCTTCCTGTCCATCACCAACTCCCGGAGTCCACCCAAACCCATGTCCATTGAGTCGGTGGTGCTATCCAACCATCTCATCCTCTGTCGTCCCCTTCTCCTCCTGTCCTCAATCTTTCCCAGCATCAGAGTGTTTTCCAATGAGTCAGCTCTTACACCAGGTGGCCAAAGTATTGGAGTTTCAGCTTCAACATCAGTCCTTCCAATGAACACCCAGGACTGATCTCCTTTAGAATGGACTGGTTGGGTCTCCTTGTGGTCCAAGGGACTCTCAAGATTCTTCTCTAACATCACAGTTCAAAAGCATCAATTCTTCTGTGCTAGGCTTTCTTTATAGTCCAACTCTCACATCCATACATGACCACTGGAAAAACCATAGCCTTGACTAGACGGACCTTTGTTGGCAAAGTAATGTCTCTGCTTTTTAATATGCTGTCTAGGTTGGTTATAACTTTCCTTCCAAGGAGTAAGCATCTTTTAATTTCATGGCTGCAGTCACCATCTGCAGTGATTTTGGAGCCCAGAAAAATAAAGTCAGCCACCAAACTCCTAAATCTCCCCAAACACTTCCCTTTACACAAGGACCCCCATGAACCCATATGTCATTGGAGGCAGTGCTGTCAGACCAACCACATGAGAGTCCCACAGTGTTTCTTTCATGGTCAGACCTTTGTCTACACTTTGGTCTCCATTCTATCTTGAACCAGAACATGTCTGTACCCACAAGTCATCTATTTGACAAGGTATATGAGCACGCATCATACCCAAGGTGCTATTCTAGAAGCTAGACAAGGGGATGACAGGAAAAAGCCCGAGAGTCTGACCTCAGAGGACTTCAAGAGGAAGAGAGACGAAGGTTGAAATCTGACCGTGGTTTAGGGGTGAGACCACTAAAATGCCGTGGGGAGTTCAGAAGAGAGAGCTGGGAAGAGAGGGAGATCCCGTCAAACATCTGGGTCAGAGCTCTGAGCATCACAGCTGGAAGGGACTTTTAGAAATTTTCTGATTCAAACTTCTCATTTTCTGGATATAAGGAAACTGAGACCCGGGGAAAGGGAATTCTTTGCATAAATCCACCTAACGTATTGGCAACCGCAGAGACAGCTGAGGACTGGGGCTCCTGACTCCTTGGGCCCGCCCACAGCACTCTCATGGCTCCATTTACACTCTGACCAAGGCATCTAGCAAACGGAGCTCAGGTAGCCCAGGACAAATCCATTGTCAGAATCATAAAGACTCAACACACTCAACCATGCCCGCCTTCGGCATCAGGTAAGTTTCAATTCAGCTGCACAAAGAAACCTAAAACGTCCCCAGCTTTTGCACACTAGTTGTTTTCTTTTTTTAATTGGAGCATATTTGATTTACAATCTTGTGTAGTTTCTGCTGCACAATGAAGTGAGTCAGCTATATGTTTAGATGTGTCTCCTCCCTTTTAGACACCCCCCCTCCATCCCAGTCCTCTAGATGGGGTTCTCACAGAGCACCAAGCTGAGCTCCCTGTGCTACAAAGCAGCTTCCCATTAACTATCTATTTTACACGTGCTGGGAAAGATTGAAGGCAAAGGAAGTGGGTGGCAAAGGATGAGATGGTTAGATAGCATCACCGACTCGATGGACATGAATTTGAGCAAACACCGGGAGCTAGTGGAGGACAGAGAAGCCTGGTTTGCTGCGGTTCATGAGGTTGCAAAGAGTTGGACATGACTTAGTCGCTGAACAATAACAGCAAATCTCGCAATTCATCCCACCCTCCCCTTCCTCCCATGTCTATAAACCCAGTTAAAAGTTCTGCTAAAATAGAAAAAGAGAAAAATGGATAGTTGCCTTTGGTTTTCACTTCTAAGTTCCTTTTCTGGGCCCTGCAGCTTCAGCCTTTCCTTCCCCAGGTCCTAAACACCCTGGATAAAGTCCTCCCTTGGTGCCGTCTTATCAATAGCTTGAAGTGTAATCACCCTCCACCCCAGCCCCACTCCCACACCTTCCCCAGCTCAGCAACTGTTACCTGCTTCGCTGGAGAGCCAGTGATGGGGGTGGGCATGTGGAGGTGGGCAGGGCCATGCTGGGTGGACGAGGAGATCCAGTGTCTGAGTTCTAATTCTGACTTTGTGTGCGTGCTGCGTGCTTCAGTCATGTCTGATCTTTGCAAACCCACAGACTGGAGCCCACCAGGCTCCTCCATCCGTGGAATTCTCCAGGCAAGAATACTGGAGTGGGTTGCCATTCCCTTCTCCAGGGGATCTTTCTAACCCAGGGGTCCAACCCCCATCTCTTGGATCTCCCGAATTGGCAGGCAGGTTCTTTACCTCTAGTGCCACCTGGGAAGCCCCAGTTCTGACTTTGCCCATATTTTGTTCTATGATCTGCTTCTAATTACACCCTCTCTCTGGACTAAGAGAGTGTATTGCAGATCCAGAAAAGGACAAAATGAAAATTAAAGGGAAAACGTCCTCCATTTACTCTACAGAGAGCCTGGCACACAGACTGAAAGATATGTGTATCACCTTTTGCACACTCAGGAAAACGTTGGTAATGGAAATAATCCATTAATTGGGAAGATGGTTAGGCACATCTACCTCTACCCAATGGAATGTTCTGGGACTTATGAGAAGAATGAGGCAGCTTTACTGCACACTTATATGAAACAATATCCAATATACAGTAAGTACTAAGAGTTAGAGACAGAAGAGTGTGCATAGCAGGAAGCTGTGTGGAACCAGAGGCACTCAGATTTATGTAGTCACTTGTCTGTGTAAAATCCCTCTGCAAGGATTCATGAGAAACTGTCTCCAAGGAGGGGAACTGATGACCTGAGGAGACAAAGAAAGACTTGGTTTTTACCCTAGAGCTTCTCACATTTTATACCAGGAAGGGTTTACAGTAAGAGATAAGAAAGAAAAAGGAAACATTTTGTGATAAGTATTTTTTTTTTTTGGAAAATACAAGACAAAATATTCTTGTTTCAAATACTTGCATATTTTTAAAAAGTGACTTCTCTAATATTAATTGTTGGCTTTTAGACTTCTCTCCATTTCCTGCTGTAGATGGCATCCAGAATATTCATGTTGTTTTCAGATCCTTTCAGTTCAGTTCAGTTCAGTCACTCAGTCGTGTCTGACTCTTTGCGACCCCATGAATCGCAGCACACCAGGCCTCCCTGTCCATCACCAACTCCCGGAGTTCACTCAGACTCACGTCCATTGAGTCAGTGATGCCATCCAGCCATCTCATCCTCTGTCGTCCCCTTCTCCTCCTGCCCCCAATCCCTCCCAGCATCAGAGTCTTTTCCAATGAGTCAACTCTTCACATGAGGTGGCCAAAGTACTGGAGTTTCAGCTTTAGCATCATTCCTTCCAAAGAAATCCCAGGGCTGATCTCCTTCAAAATGGACTGGTTGGATCTCCTTGCAGTCCAAGGGACTCTCAAGAGTCTTCTCCAACACCACAGTTCAAAAGCATCAATTCTTTGGTGCTCAGCCTTCTTCACAGTCCAACTCTCACATCCATACATGACCACTGGAAAAACCATAGCCTTGACTAGATGGACCTTAGTTGGCAAAGTAATGTCTCTGCTTTTGAATATGCTATCTAGGTTGGAGTAAGCGTCCAAGGAGTAAGTGTCTTTTAATTTCATGGCTGCAGTCACCATCTGCAGTGAGTTTGGAGCCCAAAAAAAATAAAGCCTGCCACTGTTTCCACTGTTTCCCCATCTATTTCTCATGAAGTGATGGGACCAGATGCCATGATCTTCGTTTTCTGAATGTTGAGTTTTAAGCCAACTTTTTCACTCTCCACTTTCACTTTCATCAAGAGGCTTTTTAGTTCCTCTTCACTTTCTGCCATAAGGGTGGTGTCATCTGCATATCTGAGGTTATTGGTATTTCTCCCGGCAATCTTGATTCCAGCTTCTGCTACTTCCAGCCCAGTGTTTCTTTAGCTTCTGCTAAAATTGACTGGCTCGGTTCTCCTTTCTACTTTTGAAATTCAGCTCCATTTTAAAAGGAAGTTAATCTGTACATTGCAATTCCACCCCTAATTTTTTAAAATGGATTATTTGGAAAGACTTCTCCATTATCTTGGTTTCCTCTAATGTCTTTCCATGTCTAGTGAAACATGGGACATTTTTGTAATTAGGTTCTCCCCCACCCAGAGGAAATCTAGAGTGAAATTCAGATGTGGGAGTTATTTAACCTTTTCCCACCAGAGTGTAGGCAATGGATGGTTTGTTGAAGGCGGGTTGAAGGGCCCACTGTGGGCTTGAGGCCAGGCTATAGGCTCGGGGAGGTTCATTTGTTCACTGCGGGTTGGTACCCACAGATGATGTGATAAGTATTTAATCTTGGGCTCAGAGAGTTTTTTTCTCTAGACCTTAACTGCCCCTTTTAGAAAAGGTAAGAACTCTTGAAAAAGCAACTGAGGCCTAGCCTGGTTCAGCTCTGTCCATGTTCATTGTGAGGGCCTTCCTCAAATCCCCCAGAAGCCAGACCTTCCTCCCTCCTGGCCCAGCCCTGGTGAGGAAGAGACCCCAGATGCCGAGGAGGAGGAGAGGACCTGAAGGAGGCCCCAGATCTTGTCAAGCTGGGATCTTCCTCCCAGAGTCTCGCCCCTCTGTTCCTCTTAGGGAGAGAAAAGGATTTGTCAGGATGCCTACATCCCAAGGGACAGAAACTCCTAAACTGAACTTGCTAAAAATGCCCCACTAACTTTAGTTCAGTTCACTCAGTCGTGTCTGACTCTTGTCGACCCCATGGACTGCAACACGCCAGGCCTCCCTGTCCATCACCAACTCCCAGAGTTTGCCCAAACTCACGTCCATCGAGTTGGGGATGCCGTCCAACCATCTCATCTTCTGTTGTCCCCTTCTCCTGCTGCCCCACTAGCTTAATGTCCCCTATAACCCAGGGAGAGAGCTGTATTTGGGGACACTGGACCAGCAGCCTCCCCAGCTGTCAGAGCTCTCCATCCAGCCCATCTAAGTTATTTCGAATGTGGTCTTGATTCTTTCTACCAGCAGGAAAGGAATCATCTTTCCCACCACAAAGATGTAGCCACCAGCAGCTCTGGGTCACAGCCAAAGGCTCAGCTTCCTATCAGAAAAGGGATCACTTTCTCCCACATCCTGTTAGAAAACCCCCGGGGCATGGAGGCCTGGCAACAGTCATTGGCCCAGCAAGAGTCACATGCCCATATCTGCACCAATCAACACACCAAGAGAACCATGTGTCTCCATCTTTCCTGCTCAGGTATCACCTCCTCTGAGAAGTCTTACGTGAAGCTCTCATTGCAGGAGTATCTCTCTTTTACAGCACTCATCTGAACTCCACTTATGCATGCTTGTGTGATTATTTGGTTAGTATCTGTCTCCCCCATTAAGCAAAAGCTCCACAAGGGTAGGAACTGTATAGTTTTTCTGTCACTGTATCCGTAGCACTTGGCACACAGACAGACACATAGCAGTAGGTAGTGGAAATATCTCTATTTCCATATAGTGAACCATATAGCTATCCAGGGAAGAAGCATTCCAGGCAGAAAAACTAACCAGTGCAAAGGTCCTAAGGCAGAAGCTTGTCCAGGAGAACAAGGAACCAGTGTGCCTGGAAAGGGTGAGAGGGAGAGGTTCAAGGTTAAGTCCAGGGAGAAAACAGCAGCTAGGTCTCTACAGAGACTGGGAAGCCATTGCAAGGACTTTGACTCTAAGTCAGAGGTTTTGAGCAAAGAATTGACATGATCAAAATTGTGTTTTAACAAGAGTTCCCATGCTTCTATAGCAGGCAAGGAAAGGGCAAGGATACCACTTAGAAAACATAGCATGAGCCAGGTGAGAGATTGTAACAGCCTGAGCCAGCTTGTGGAGGGGACGACAGATGTTGTCAGCGTTGGATATATTTTGAAGTTCGATCAAAAGGATTTGCAGGTGGATTCGTTGTTGGTTGTCAGAGGAACAAAGGACTCAAGGATTTTTAGCTGAACAACTCAAAACAGTGGAATTGTCATTAACAGAAATAAGCAAGAGTGTTATGCTTATAATGTATCTTGGACATTTACAGAAACTATCAAGCCCCATACACAGATAGGTAAAGATATCTGGAGTTCATGGGTGGTGATGGGAGTTATTAGGTTTAATGATACGGAAGTATCAATATTCAACCACTTGGACCTATAAAATGGTGATTTATTTTATTGAACTATAGATTTATTATTATTTTTAAACAGTTTTTTGCTACTTTTATTTATTTGCTACTATTTGGCTGCATGACATGTGGGATCTTGGTTCCCTGACCAGGTATTGAACCCGCATCCCTTACATTGGAAGCACTGAGTCTTAACCACTGGACCACCAGGTAAGGCCTAAAACAGTGATTTCTTATGCATCAACCTAGAGATGGTTATTAAAACCATTACATCGGATTCAATCACCAAGGACTGGATGTAGGCAAAGCAGAGACAAGGTCTATTGGCTGAGCCCTGGCATTCTCCGCAGTTTAAATGTCAAGAAGGTTAAAAGAAACCAGGAAAGCACACTAAGGAGGAATGGGGGAAGCGGGTGGGGTGGGGGAGCAATAGAAAAACCAGGAGACTGTGGTCCCTGGAAGCTAAGCGGAGAAAGTATTTCAGGAAGGAAGGGGGTGATCTACCAAGTCAATGCTTTTGAAAGTTCAGAGAGCATGAGACTTGGCCACTGGATTTATCACTGATTCCTGGGGGCTTTGAAAGTTTATTAGAATGGGTTCAAGAGAGGATGGAAGAAAGGAATGGAAGACGGTAGGGACAACTATTTACAGAGCTTACCTTTCTCTTAATACCTGAAAGGGTTGCTGTATTTGAGGATTGGCAAAGGACTGAGAATAGAATTGTAATCATACCATACAGAGCAAAATTCAGATACTTAAGTTCCAGTCCTCCTAACCAGCAGCTTGTGAACCCCTTAGCTAGGAAAAGGATTTCTGTGTGTAAATTTGTAGGATCTGCTGAACTTGGCACAAAGTGGTCTGATTCTACACCGGTCTGAGTTGGGAAGGTCACTTCCATATATAAACATATTTAATATTAATTATAGAGATTAATCAGTCTCTGAGTATGCAATTTTTTTTTAATATTTGTTTGATTTTTGGTTGTGTAGGATGCTGGTTGCGGCACGTGGGATCTTTCATTGTGGGCACTGGTTCCGGGGGGCATGGGCTCGGTAGTTGTGGCATGTCGGCTGAATTACTTTGCAGAATGTGGGCTCTTAGTTCCCTGACCAGGGATTGAACTTGAGTTCACCGCATGGCAAGTTGGATTCTTAACCACTGGACCACGAGGGAAGTCCCTGCAACTGTCCAAAGTTCTTATTTTAAGCAGCGTTCTTACTACTTGTTTTCTCAAGCGGGTTACTATCTCCAGTAGCCTTGAAAAGATCTGCAATTACCTGAAAGACTTCTCTGTCTGGCCACTCTGTAGCTCCCTCTGGGAGCTTATTAGTGATGCCAAAGCAAGCCAGGCCTTCAGATTTTCAAGTACCATGCCTTTTTATCTTTTTTTTCACAGCAAAACACTGCCTTTTGAGCCATTTTTTGAGATCTTTGGGGAAGTGACACCTGCAATGTAATTAATATATTTTCCTATGGCTTACTCTGGACTCCAAACCTGCCTCCCCCTAGAGTCTTCAGATAAATCACAATAGCTAGAAGGGCAGGATGGAATTTTTACAACCAGAGGGAAAGACAATTATTTAAATCATCTTATCTTGAAAGAACCAGGAACTCAATTACTCCAGACAGATGTAGTTCACAAGAATCTGTTAGATCCCATGATCTACCACCCCGAACACTGCCCATTTAGGTTGATGAAATTCATCCTGTCAACAGCAGAATGTCCAGGCTGAAAAAGAACACACGTCATCAGAATCAGGGCTGTTTGTTTGCTTGGGGTTTTTGAAAGGTCATTGTTTAAAGGGTAGCCCCCTGTGGGAAAGAATTCATGAGAATTCTGTTGAATTTTTTAAGCCTGTGACATTTAGGCGTTAAATGATATTTGAAAGCTTTCTCTCTCCCTGCTTTGGTCTCTATCTTTGCCTCTTTCTCTCTCTCCTCCTCTCTCTCTCTCTCATTCTCTCTCTCCTAGATACTTTAAAAGGAAAATGGTCGGCATTTAAATATTAATAATCTATGGTTTTATTGTACATGATATTAAACTTTTAAAATTATATAATAACCTTGAGATTTAAAAAATTCCCTTTGTAGCCATCTTTAAAGGGTTTGTGGCATTGTGGTCCAGGCTGAGGGACAGTTCTCATTCACAGCCCCCTTACAGACATCCAATGATTTGTCTGTCCTGGGATCTCCTAGGGATTGACCTCCAGGCTTGGGTTTTGCCTCACTCCTCAGGTGGGGACTCCCTCCTGGTACTCCCATCCTCGGTACCATGAAGTGGCACCAAAGAAGATGAGAAGTTGACTTACCATTATTGTGGCAATTTTATTCAATAATAGCAACTGCATGGCAGACAAGACCTATGCACTGGATTCACTTCCAAAATGAACCCACTGGGCTGGGAGATTCTACTGTTGGATGAAAGAAACATACTTTGGTGAGACTGTAGGAGTCTGACTGGGGTCTCTGCCTCATCTACAGCACCACTAATTCTGACTCTGCTGAGCTGCAGAGGGTCTTTGAAATCTTTTCTGCAAAGTCACTCTGGATGCTCTCCAAAGCTTGATCACCCTAGTGGGTTGGAGCTCCCCAGAGGTCTTTACCATGAATGATAGCAGAGGCAAACTTACATGGACAACATGAAGACACTCAGGACCAGCAGCTCCCACCCCACAGCACACATCAATACCGTCTTCTTCATGGCCCTAATATCTAGCTGCCAGGAAACTAGACAGGCTACTTGTTGAATAGAATTGCTTAATATTAATCACTTGGAGGCCACAGTGCATCTGCCAAGATGAATAACTTGGCGTTGGTCATGGTCATCAACATCACATCACCATCATCATCTTAAAAACGGTCCTCACCAAGTACTTACTCCAAGATGGACTCAGAAGACTCCAAGATGACACAGTAGAAGGCACAGATGTGCACTCATCTTCTGCGAGAACTCCAAAATTACAACTCACCGCTGAACAATCGACAGGAGAATGTAGGATCCCACCAAAAAAGATACCCCATGTCCAGGGGCAAAGGACATGCCCCAGCAAGATGGTAGGTGGGGCAAAATCGCATTCAGAAACAAAGCCCACACCTACCAGAGACATTCGGAAGGCTCAAACAAAATTTTTGTGCACCAGGACCCAGAGACCCCACAGTTCAGTTCAGTTCAGTCGCTCAGTCGTGTCTGACTCTTTGCGACCCCATGGACTATAGCATGCCAGGCTTCCTTGTCCATCACCAACTCCCAGAATTTACCCAAACTCATGTCCACTGAGTCAGTGATGCCATCCAACCATCTCATCCTCTGTTGTCCCCTTCTCCTCCCGACTTCAATCTTCCCCAGCATCAGAGTCCTTTCAAATGAGTCAGCTCCTTGCATCAGTATTGGACCAAAGTATTGGAGTCACAGCTTCAACATCAGTCCTTCCAATGAACACTCAGGACTGATGTCCTTTAGGATGGACTGGTTGGATCTTGCAGTCCAAGGGACTCTCAAGAGTCTTCTCCAACACCACAGTTCAAAAGCATCGATTCTTCGGCGCTCAGCTTTCTTCACAGTCCAACTCTCACATCCATACACGACCACTGGAAAAACCATAGCCTTGACTAGATGGACCTTTGTTGGCAAAGTAATATCTCTGCTTTTTAATATGCTGTCTAGGTTGGTCATAACTTTTCTCCCAAGGAGTAAGCATCTTTTAATTTCATGGTTGCAGTCACCATCTTCAGTGAGTTTGGAGCCCCTAAAAATAAAGTCTGCCACTGTTTCCATTGTTTCCCCATCTATTTGCCATGAAGTGATGGGACCAGATGCCATGATCTTAGTTTTCTGAATGTTGAGCTTTAAGCCAACTTTTTCACTCTCCTCAAGAGGCTCTTTAGTTCTTTTTCACTTTCTGCCATAAGAGTGGTGTCATCTGCATATCTGAGGTTATTGATATTTCTCCCAGCAATCTTAATTCTAGCTTGTGGTTCTTCCAGCCCAGTGTTTCTCATGATGTACTCTGCATAGAAGTGAAATAAGCAGGGTGACAATATACAGCCTTGATGTACTCCTTTTCCTATTTGGAACCAGTCTGTTGTTCCATGCCCAGTTCTAACTGTTGCTTCCTGACCTGCATACAGATTTCTCAAGAGGCAGGTCAGGTGGTCTGGTATTCCCATCTCTTTCAGAATTTTCCATAGTTTGTTGTGATCCACACAGTCAAAGGCTTTGGCATAGTCAGTAAAGCAGAAATAGATGTTTTTCTGGAACTCTTTTGCTTTCTCGATGAGCCACTGGATGTTGGCAATTTGATCTCTGGTTCCTCTGCCTTTTCTAAATCCAGCTTGAACATCTGGAACTTCACGGTTCACATACTGTTGAAGCCTGGCTTGAAGAATTTTGAGCATTACTTTACCAGCATGTGAGATGAGTGCAATTGTGCGGTAGTTTGAGCATTCTTTAGCATTGCCTTTCTTTGGGATTGGAATGCAAACTGACCTTTTCCAGTCCTGTGGCCACTGCTGAGTTTTCCAAATTTGCTGGAATATTGAGTGCAGCACTTTCACAGCATCATCTTTCAGGATTTGAAAGAGCTCAACTGGAATTCCATCACCTCCACTAGCTTTGTTCATAGTGATGCTTTCTAAGGCCCACTTGACTTCACATTCCAGGATGTCTGGCTCTAAGTCAGTGATCACACCATCATGATTATCTGGGTCATGAAGATCTTTTTTGTACAGTTCTTCTGTGTATTCTTGCCACCTCTTCTTAATATCTTCTGCTTCTTTTAGGTCTATACCATTTCTATCCTTTATCGATCCCATCTTTGCATGAAATGCAACCTTGGTATCTCTAATTTTCTTGACACGATCTCTAGTCTTTCCCATTCTACTGTTTTCCTTTATTTCTTTGCACTGATCCCTGAGGAAGGCTTTCTTATCTCTCCTTGCTATTCTCTGGAACTCTGCATTCAAATCGGTATATCTTTCCTTTTCTCCTTTGCTTTTCACATCTCTTCTTTTCACAGCTATTTGTAAGGCCTCCTCAAACAGCCATTTTGCTTTTTGCATTTCATTTTCTTTGGGCTGGTCTTGCTCCCTGTCTCTGTGCAATGTCACGAACCTCCATCCATAATTCATCATGCACTCTGTCTATCAGATCTAGTCCCTTAAATCTATTTCTCCCTTCCACTGTATAATCATAAGGGATTTGATTTAGGTCATACCTGAATGGTCTAGTGGTTTTCCCTACTTTCTTCAATTTAAGTCTGAATTTGGCAATAAGGAATTAACGATCTGAGCCACAGTCAGCTCCTGATCTTCTTTTTGCTGACAGTTTAGGACTTCTCCATCTTTGGCTGCAAAGAATATAATCAATCAGATTTCAGTATGCTACGGAGTTCGGTGGAGAAATAATTCCAGAAAGAATGAAGAGACAGAGCCAAAGCAAAAACAACATCCAGGTGTGGATATGACTGGTGATAGAAGCAAGGTCTGATTCTGTAAGGGCAATATTGCATAGAAACCTGAAATGTTAGGTCCATGAATCAAGGCAAATTGGAAGTGGTCAAGCAGGAGATAGCAAGAGTGAACATTGACATTTTAGGAATCAGCGAACTAAAATGGACTGGAATGGGTGAATTTAACTCAGATGACCATTATATCTATTATTGTCGGCAAGAATCCCTTAGAAGAAATGGAGTAGCCATCATAGTCAACAAAACAGTCCGAAATGCAGTACTTGGATGCAATCTCAAAATGACAGAATGATCTCTGTTTGTTTCCAAGGCAAATCATTCAGTATCACAGTAATCCAAGCCTATGCACTGACCAGTAATGCTAAAGAAGGTGAAGTTGAACAGTTCTATGAAGACCTACAATATCTTCTAGAACTAACACCCAAAAAAGGTGTCCTTTTCATTATAGGGGACTGGAATGCAAAAGTATGAAGTCAAGAAACACCTGGAGTAACAGGCAAATTTGGCCTTGGAGTACAAAATGAAGCAGGGCAAAGGCTAATAGAGTTTTGCCAAGAGAATGAACTGGCCATAGCAAACACCCTCTTCCAACAACACTAGAGAAGACTCTATACATGGACATCACCAGATGGTCAATACCAAAATCAGATTGATTATATTCTCTGCAGCCAAAGATGGAGAAGCTCTATACAGTTGGCAAAAACAAGATCAGGAGCTGACTGTGGCTCAAATCATGAATTCCTATTGCCAAATTCAGACTTAAGTTGAAGAAAGTAGGGAAAACCTAGGTCAATCAGGTATGACCTAAGTCAAATCCCTTATGATTATACAGTAGAAATGACAAATAGATTCAAGGGATTAGACCTGATAGAGTGCCTGAAGAACTATGGACAGAGTTTCGTGACATTGTACAGGAGGCAGTGATCGAGACCATCCCCAAGGAAATGAAATGCAAAAAGGCAAAATGGTTGTTTGAGGAGGCTTTACAAATAGCTGGGAAAAGAAAAGATGCAAAAGCCAAAGGAGAAAAGGAAATTTATACTCATTTAAACGCAGAGTTCCAGAGAATAGCAAGGAGAGACAAGAAAGCCTTCTTCAGTGGTCAGTTTAAAGAAACAGAGGAAAACAATAGAATAGGAAAGACTAGAGATCTCTTCAAGAAAATCAGAGATACCAAGGGAACATTTCATGCAAAGATGAGCTCAATAAAGGACAGAAATGGTATGGACCTAACAGAAGCAGAAAATATTAAGAAGATTTTCTGCTTCTTACAGAAAGAAAATACAAAAAAGATTTTCATGACCCATATAATCATGATGGTGTGATCACTCACCTAGAGCCAGACATCCTGGAATGCAAAGTCAAGTGAGCCTTAGAAAGCATCACTATGAACAAAGCTAGTGGAGGTGATGGAATTCCAGTTGAGCTTTTCCCAATTTGGAAAGAAGTCAAGGCTATATATTGTCACTCTGCTTATTTAATTTATATTCAGAGTACATCATGAGAAATGCCAGGCTGGATGAAGCACATACTAGAATCAAGATTGCTGAGAGAAATATCAATAACCTCAGATATGCAGATGACACCACTCTTATGGCAGAAAGTGAAGAACTAAAGAGCCTCTTGATGAAAGTGAAAGAGGAGAGTGAAAAAGTTGGCTTAAAACTCAACATTCAGAAAACTAAGATCATGGCATCTGGTCCCATCACTTAATGGCAAATAGATGGGGAAACAATGGACACAGTGGCAGACTTTATTTTCTTGGGCTCCAAACTCACTGAAGATGGTGACTAAAACCATGAAATTAAAAGATGCTTGCTCCTTGAAAGAAAAGCTGTGACCAACCTAAAGTGCATACTAAAAAGCAGAGATGTTACTTTGCCTACAAAGGTCTGTCTAATCAAAGCTATGGTTTTTCCAGTAGCCATGTATGGATGTGAGACTTGGACTATAAAGAAAGCTGAGCACCAAAGAATTGATACTTTTGAACTGTGGTGTTGGAGAGGACTCTTGAGAGTCCCCTGGACTCCAAGGAGATCCAACCAGCCCATCCTAAAGGAGATCAGCCCTGGGATTTCTTTGGAAGGAATGATGCTAAAGCTGAAACTCCAGGACTTTGGCCACCTCATGTGAAGAGTTGACTCATTGGAAAAGACTGATGCTGGGAGGGATTAGGGGCAGGAGGAGCAGGGGAAGGCAGAGGATGAGATGGCTGGGTGGCATCACTGACTCAATTGACGTGAGTCGAGTGAACTCCGGGAGTTGGTGATGGACAGGGAGGCCTGGCGTGCTGTGATTCATGGGGTTGCAAAGAGTCGGACACGACTGAGCGACTGAACTGAACTGAACTGAGGTTGGGAGAAGAAGGGGAGAACAGAGGATGAGATGGTTGGATGGCATCACTGACTCTATGGACATGAGTTTGAGTAAGCTCCAGGAGTAGGTGATGGACAGGGAAGCCTGGAGTGCTGTAGCCCATGGGGTGCTAAAGAGTCAGACACGACTGAACAACTGAACTGAAGTGCTTCCTCTATGCCAGGCATGTAGCGCTCAGTGTTCACATGCACTGTTATCTCAGTAAAGCTTCATGACAAACACAATTGTTATAATTCTAATGATTCCCGCTTTACAGAGAAGGATACTGAGACTCAGAAAGATAATTAATCAAGGTCATCTATCCAGGAAGTGGTAAAGCGAGGATTTGAACCATTTGTTAGTTCCCAAAATTCATGTTTATAATTATCATGTTGTACTGCTGTAACAGTTAAGGATATCATCAAATGCCTCAACATTACCCAGGAGGTTGATAACCTCCCCCTTGGGATATAATACACTGTAGCACATTCACCTTCTGTTCTTAGAAGAATGCAGAGAAAGTTTGACAATTAACTCCCCAAGGCAGAAGTGCAGTGGAAAGAGCCCAGACAAGGGTATATTTACTAGGTCCACCCTTCATGGCTATGATTCTTAGTTTAGGTTCACTTTATGTCCCCTTGTCCCCTACATTTGTACCTGTAGAATAAACCTTAATTATACCTGGGTGTCTTAGCTAAGGCACTGTTGATTGTAAGCGATGGAAATAAAGCCAATTCAACTTTTCACTCAGCACAGTCCTTGGCAAATAGTGGAAGCTCCATAAATATGTGTTAAATGCATAAGTGAGTATCTTAAGAAAATAGGGGACTTCCCTGGTGGCCCAGTGGTTAAGAATTTGCTTCACAATGCAGGGGACATGAATTTGATCCCTGGGCGGGAAACTAAGATCCCACATGCCACAGAGCAACTAAGCCCACACTGCATCTATTGACCTGTGCATTGTGGATCCTGCATGCCACAACTAGAGAGTCCATGCGCTACAAGGAAAGAGTCCATGTGCTGCAACTAAGACTCAGTACAGCCAAATAAATAAATAATTTAAAAAAAAAGAAAATAGGAAAGGTATCAGAAGGATACTGGGACATCTCGTAACATCAAAGAGAAATCTGAACATCAGAGCCCCAAAAGATCAGGTCATAGGCAAGTCTGCTGATGCTATTAAGTCGCTTCAGTCGTGTCCGACTCTGTGTGACCCCATAGATGGCAGCCCACCAGGCTCCTCTGTCCCTAGGATTCTCCAGGCAAGAACACTGGAGTGGGTTGCCATTTCCTTCTCCAATGCATGGAAGTGAAAAGTGAAAGTGAAGTCGCTCAGTCGTGTTCTACTCTTAGCGACCCCATGGACTGCAGCCCACCAGGCTCCTCCATCCATGGGATTTTCCAGGCAAGAAAAAGGAGGAGACCATGGCAGAGGGTGGGCAAAAACTGTGTCTGCCAGCTTCTCCTAACACACCTCTCCCTGAGCCTGGCAATGCCTGGAGAGTGATCTGCTACGTATGTGTGTATGTGTGTGTATCTGTGTGTCTGTGTGTATGTGTGTGTGTCTGTGTGTCTGTGTGTATTTGAAGGTTAAGACCTCATGAAATGGGCTATAGATATGTAATGCTAAAACGGATGGAAAACAGAGGTTTCATTTAGGTTCTAGTTCTAATCATGATTCAGAACAAGCACAGCTGCTCATCTCCTACCCAAGAACTTCTCCAAAGGAACCCAAAGGAATTAGAAAGGAAAGACTAAAAAGCCAGGAGAAACTTCTGAAGGTGAGGTGCTGTTTTGAACTGGAGAGGAGGGTGGAAAGTCAAGGCGGCTTTAGTCTGCACAGGAGGCAGCCCAGCACAGTAGCGAAAAATATAAAAGAAAAGGGGAAATATTAAGAATGCTGGTTTTACTTTTTCCCAGTCATAGCTTCGAGAAAAACCTATGGAGACTCAACCCTCTGGTCTAGGTATCCTCAGGAGTAAAATCACAGCATGCAGGAGTCCTGTGCTTAGAGGAGGCTGAGGCAAGCAGATGGAGTCACTGACTGTTGAGAGTCACCTCCTCTCCTGCCCTGTCTGAACCTCCAGGGCTTTACAGTATAAGGAATGTGCCCTCCAAAAGCTGTCCCTCCCAACCAGCAAAGGGTTAAAACCTGACCTGAGCATTGTCTTGGGGAAATGTTCTCTGATGCCTGGGGCTCCCACCCTAAGGCTCACCTTCCCCTGCTCCCTGAATTCATTGAAATTGGAAAGCAGGGATCTGGCCTCTTACTGCAAGCATTGCCCAAAGGAGTTGCCAATATTCCCAAGATAAAAATGAGCTCACAAGCCAAAATAAGGAGACAATTGAGAACCACAAACGTTTCCATTGTAAACAGAGTTATCTTTCTGGGACCAGAGGTGAAAGCTGGGCAGAGGACTGAGATTCCAGCACTGGGGGGAGGTGAGCAAAGGGGGCTGGTGTCGTTATCAAGCACATATCTCATGGTAGGTACTGGATAAACTGCTATGTAAATCCTCCTAAAGAAGGTCATCTTGCTTAATGCTAACCTGTATCCTTTGAAATGGGACTTGCAGCTCCCACTTGACAATGAGAAGTTAAGGATCAGAGCGGCCAACTGGTTTATTGAAGGACATCCAGTTTACCAATAGCACCACTGGGATTTTAAGCTAGACCTGTGGTCTTGGAAATCCACTTCCTGATTGTGTGAACTTGACCATGTCAGTTGACTTCTCTGATTTAACTCTGTTTTTGGCAGAACAGGGATGAGAAGTATATCTAACTCATCAGGTTGTGGTAAGAGTGCACTGAACTTAGACCAGCTCCTGACACTTACTTAGTACTCAGTAAAGATAGCTTGTTATTTCTATTATCCTCACCTATATGTTCCCCTACCTGGAGAAGGGGATGGCCTGGCGGGCTACAGTCCATGGGGTCACAAAGAGTTGGACATGAGTGAGCGACTAGCACATGCACATGTGGTCCCCTTAACAGTCTGTCCCTTGGGCAAAAGGTCATAAATCACTTCTCTTACCTTTTCAATTTAATTTTAATGTTATATTGGATATAAAATTTTATATATAATATTTTAATATCTATAATATATAAAATATATATTATTTTATATATAATATTTTATATTGTATATATAAATATATGTTATATTGATTTACAATGTTGGGTTAGTTTCAGATATTCATCAAAATGATTTAGTTATCCATATGTATATCAGTTCTTTTTCAGATGCTCTCCCCATATAGGTTATAAAAATATTGAGTAGAGTTCCCTGCACCACTGTAGGTCTTTGTTGATTATATATTCTATATATTTTATTATATATTTTAGTGTGTTATGTTCATCTCAGTCTCCTAATTTATCCCTTCCCCCTAATCATCTCTCTTCTTGTTTAAATAAGAACCAGTTGGTATTGTTACTTTTGCTTCTTAAATAGGATGTCTACCCACATGGTCTAGAAGAGAAGAAGCAGACTTGAGTTCTGAAATCAGAAAAGATTCCATCCCCAGATCATATCTTATTTTATTCAGAAATGGTCACAGGCCAACACTGAAATATAAACCATTGAGAAGTGCCTTCTTAACTAATTGACTATCCATGCAACGGAATATTATGAAACTCTCACAACTTACCAATTCAAAGGTGTTAAAGCAGAATACACACACACACACACAAGCACTTTTGAAAATGCTCAATGCAAAAAATACAAAACAAGGGTCAGACCATGATGTAACTACAGGAAAATATAGCTATCCATGAGTACAGACAAAGATAAGATTCAGTAAGGTATGTTAATGTCCAGGAATATAGGTAACACTTAGAAACTTCTTTGCAGTTATACTACTTTCAACAGAAATGTAAAACGTTGAGGAATAGAACCATGTTGTATATTTATATTAGAAAATCATGGGGATTGCCTGGTGATCCAGTGGTTAAGACACCACACTTGCACTGCCAAGGGTCCAGGTTCGATCCCTGGTTAGGAAGCTAAGATCCCACAAGCCGTGGGGCCCCAAAAAATGAAAAAAAAAACACATATTACACCAATGTAAACCAAATGCAGTCTTCTTTTGCAGGAGATAAAAACATATGTAATCTAATATAGATTTACCATATCCATACAAAACACATCACCTACATACATACCTATAGAAACTTATAGAAGAGCAAGTGAATTCATAACTATAACTGAAATAGGATGCTGTTGCTAGTCAAGAACCCCTCGATGATTGACAGGAAGAGAGGACCTACTATGTGCCAAGTACTTTGCAGAGTTTGCTGTGGAATCCCCATGCTATCCCGACAACGTAGCTGTCATATTCACATACAGATGGGAAGTGAGACTCAGAGAAACAAAGCAACCTGCCCAGCATCACACAGCCTGTGGGTGTGGCTGCACCTCACCACACCGTGATACTCATCAGTTTCAGGCACAATCAGAAGCAAGATCAGTGGGTTTGCAGGTTTGTCTTAATCAACCTCAACCTCCCCTCACAGTGTCTTTGCAAGGCAACCCATCTCCTCCCCTTATCAGAGGGTGATTCCTTCCCCACCGCAGGCTGAGCTCCAGAAGTCCTGGCACCTCACCTTCCTCATCTCTGGCACTGGGCCAGGCAGGAGAAGACCCTTAAGAAATGATGGCCCAAAGAGACAAGAATTTCCAAGTCTTCCCTGATGGCTCCCCTGTCACATGAAGACCTCGAGTTAGCACAAAGGTGCCTGCCACACAATGGCAGTCATGTACCTGTGGCTATGAGTGGTGGAAATGTCACCTAACCACAGATGCTGTCATATGATTGATATGCCTGATATGAGTGGAAATTTTGAAGAAAATAACAAGATAATACCAGAGAAGATACCAGAAATAAACACGGTGAGGGACTTCCCTGGTGGTCCAGTGGCTAAGTGTCCACCTTCCCATACAGGGGGCCTGGGTTCAATCCCTGGTCAGAAAACGAGATCCCACAAGTCACAACTAAGACCTGGTGAAGTCAAATGAATAAATAAATAAATATTTTTTTAAATAAAAGATTGTTTAAAAGGAAATAGACATGGTAAAGCAGGCTTTAGTCTGGAAATTATGCTGGGCCGCCTGGCCAATGCATGATCAGGATCTGGTATATAACACTGTCAAATTAAACACTGAATAAATGTTTCTTAAATGGATGGATGAATTCTGATTATTTCTTGAATCCATGCAATTCGGCTTCAAAATCCCACAGGCATACTAAAACCAACATGCCCCAAACTTAATTCATTACCTCCCACTTTGTCCCCAAACCTTCCCCTCATCCTGTATTCCCATCCACAGGTGAAGGAGGCTTGGTCCATTGGTTATCCAACCAGAATCTAAGCTGTCACCCTTGACTCCTTCCTCTCCCTCACCGGCCCCATCTCACCAGTCACTGAGTCATGGCAGTTCTCTGTCTTAAATATCATTAAACCCTTCTGTCTCTTCTCCAAGCCAAAATAAAGTAACCATTTTGGTTAATATGCAGTATCATGACTAAGATCTTTAGGCTTAGCATCCAGACTACCTGGGCCACCATATGCCAGCTTGTGCCCATCAGTAGACCACTCAACTTTGAGAGCCATCACTTTTCTCACCTGTAAGATGAGGAGGATCATAGAGGATCATGGGGTAATGATCACATGGTAAAGAATCTGCCTGCAATGTGGGAGACCCGGGTTCAATCTCTGAGTCAGGAAGATGCCCTGAAGAAGGGAAAGGCTATCCACTGCAATATTCTTGCCTGGAGAATTCCATGGAAAGGGGAGCCTGGCAGGCTACAGTCCATGGAGTCACAAAGAGTCGGACATGACTGAACTACTAACACTCACTTTTCAAGAGGACCACTGTGAGAATTAAATGGGGGCAAGCAGGTCACCTCCTTCTTCCTTAGTACAAGATCCTATTGACTATTCCCTTGCTTCAAGTCCTGACCTTTTCTTCCCCAAATAGCCAGAGGAACCAATCTGAAATGCAAGTCTGCTCTGTCACTCACAGCCCCTAGTAGAAAAAGCCTGCCTTGGGGAGTCATAAAATCCTGAATTCCAACTCATGGATCCCCGTAAAAGCCAGTTACTTTGATTCTCTCACATCCTCAATATCTTCATTCCAAAACATCACTAGACATCACTGTATGCTGAGGGTTAAATGTGATAACACATTGAGAGTCCTTAGCCCTGGATTGTACTGGGCACTCAGTGAATCAGAGCTCTTCTTCCTTCCCTCTTCCCTTGTCAGAGGCAAGGAAAAGGGCAGGGAATGTGGGATGAAATCAGTCTCTGGGAAGAGAGACTGTGATCAGTGCAGAAAATAAAGATGACCACTGGTGAGTCAGCAACCCATCTTAGGAGCCCACCCTGCTTCATCCAGACCCCATGTAAAGCAGGGGTTCCCAGTGCCAGCCATTCATCAGAAGCCTTGGCAGAGCTGGTAAAGTAACAGCTTCCATTGCCCATCACACACTATTCTTGAAATCCCCATGTGGGAGGCCTGGGAATAAGCATTTAAATGTGCATCCTAGGTGATCCCATGGAGCACTGCTTAGTTTTTGGCTTTGCTTAATAAGGGCTTCGGGTCTTCCCAGGTGGCACTAATGGTAAAGAATCTGCCTGCCAATGCAGGAGACATATAAGATGTGATCCCTGGGTCTGGGTCCAAGAAGATCCTCTGGAGAAGGAAATGGCAACCCACTCTGGTACTCTTGCCTAGAGAATCCCATGGACAGAGGAGCCTGGTGGGCTATAATCCATGGGGTCACACAGTTGGACATGACTGAGTGACTGAGCACATTCATGACTCCAGGAGTTCCCCAAAAGTGTCTTACCAAACCCAAAGTTTTGAGAGTCCCTTGGACCGCAAGGAGAACCAACCAGTCCATCCTAAAGGCAATCAGTCCTGAAAATTCATTGGAAGTACTGGTGCTGAAACTGAAACTGCAATACTTTGGCCACCTGATGCGAAGAACTGACTCATTGGTAAAGACCCTGATGCTGGGAAAGATCGAAGGCGGGAGGAGAAGGGGACGACAGAGGATGAGAGGGTTGGATGGCATCACCGACTCCATGGACATGAGTTTGAGCAAGCTCCAGGAGTTGGTGATAGACAGGGAAGCCTGGCATGCTGCAGTTCATGGGGTCGCAAAGAGTCAGACATGACTGAGTGACTGAACTGACTAACTGAAACCCAAAGGTGGGGGAGTGAGGAGGCAGGGAGCTCTGGGCATTACCAGGTAGCCCAGGTATGCCAGGCCACGAGGCCAGGGAGCCAGTGCCCAGTGAGCTACTTGACCACCTCAAACCCCTGGTTCCCAACACTTGTCTGTCTGCCATGTGTTAGGGCTACCTAATCTATAACAGAACATTTAGACTCCCACGCAAGGGCTCAGGAAAAAGTGTTTGCACTTAAGAATATGGGGCAATAATTCCCTTTTGGTTTCTATTGAAACTTTGCACGCTACAAATTGCCTCTTTGCAGACTTTAAATAATGCATGACTCTCCAGTGATTATTGAATGGAGATTTATTTCTTCCCTTACAATCTCCTGTTGGTCTATTACTGGTCTCTGGGATTTTCATAATCTTAGTCATCTTCCGTTTAACATCTCTGGCCTGCTGTGCACACAGCAAGGTGGCTTATTCAATAATCGAGCTGCTTGCAACATGTGGCAGGTGGGTGGTTTCCGGCTAAACAGGTGAGGAAACCACATTCTTGACTGGGTACCCCAGTGGATGGTAACTTCCATGTAGGCAGAGTCCGGTGTTTGAAGGGCTTAAAGGCACGGGGCCGGACCCTTAGCATGGTACTTGGCACAAGGTAGGCACTTCATATTGATTGAATGAAAAACAAATGGAAGAATGAGTGTTGGGAGGTTATATTGTAACTATCCAAAGTGGAGTCTGACCTCAGGTCTGCAACTCTGCGGTCCGTAATTCTTTCTGCTATATTTTGCCATCTTGCCATTATATTTTGTTTTCTGTTGTCCTTTTTCTTCAATCACATTTTCCAAAATTTGTCTGTGCCATTTATTTTTTAGCTGAGAAGAGATTTACACTTTCATAGTTCATGTGTTAGTTTTCATGAGTGTCATTTCTCAGGGCTTTCACTTTTCCCTTTTGATCGTCATATCCAGAATTTCACACTTCTCCAGGCATTAACTGAGGGGTTGGGTGAGAAGGGCAGTCAACAGTACTGCTTCCGTGGGCAATGGCCTGTTTATGGGCTGCTGGTCTGAGGGGCCCTAGGCCTCCATGTCCTTCATTGGCATGGGTAGCAGGCCCAGCACCCAGACCTTCTCTGCCAGCATCCTACCATACCCCACCCCCCCCACTTGGGGGATGGATGACGAGTCAGCTCTATTCATCAGGACAGGCTAAGATATTCCATGGTGCCCAGAGATCCCCAGTCTCATTGGCTTATAATGAGCAGTGGTCTGTTGCTTTTTCATGTTACGTACCCAGCGTGGGGCTTCCAAGGGTTCTGCTCCACCCGGAGGCAGGTGGAGAGGCTGCCGTCTGGAACGCTGACAGTTACCATGGTGGAGGGAAAAAGAACTTGACGGGGTCTTACACCAGCAATTAGACACTTGACCCAGAAATGACATATGTCACTTCCACTTTTGTCTTGATGGCCGGAGCCATTCATATGATCCCATCCAACGACAGAGAGACCAGGAGATGCAGTGCCACCAGGGACCCAGAAAGGAAAGCCAGAAATAATTGATCAACTACACAAATGATGGCACATCCGCCAAGACCATACTCTGCTTAAAACCCTTTCCAGCTCTTTCTCCCCACCAAGTTCAAGTACGAGCTCCAGAGCAGAGCACATGAGATGCTCCAAGTGTGGCCCCCACCTGCTCTACCAGCCCTATCTCCACTGCTCCCTCACAGTACCTCCAGTCTCCCAAGACCCACAGGGTGTCCATGCTTGTGCCTTGAACCCAGGCTCTTCCCATCCCCTGATCTGTCTATGAACTCACTTAAGAAGACTTGGGGCGGATGGCTCCTCTTCGGAAATCCCCATTTAGAGATGAATGCCCACTTCTGCCCTCCTTAATGCATTATTCATTGTTATCTTGCCCCTCCTGTGTCTTCATGTGTACACGCCCTCCACCACTCAGACCCCATGCGACAGTGGCTATGTGCTACTCTTTTCAGAATGTGCGTGTGAGCTAAGTCGCTTCAGTCATGTCTGACTCTTTGTGACCCCATGGACTGTAGCCCCCCCAGACTCCTCTGTCTATTGGGATTCTCCAGGCAAAAATCCTAGAGTGGGCTGCTGTGCCCTCCTCCAAGGGACCTTCCCAACCCAGGGATCGAACTCGCGACTCTTATGTCTGCTGCATTAGCAGGTGGGTTCTTTGCCACTAACTGCCACCGGAAAGCCCCATTTCAGAATATTCAGACCTAAAACCATCCTCAGTTTAAAGGAGATATTCAGCATGTATTTCTTGAATATTTGGTGATGATTAGTTTGCTTGGAGAATCCCAGGGACGGCAGAGCCTGGCGGACTGCCATCTATGTGGTCTCACAGAGTCGGACACGACTGAAGCGACTTAGCAGCAGCAGCAGCAGCAGTTTGACAGCACCTACTATTGTGTGTTTTATAAAACTTTAATAATATTATGAGTCATTATGGTTTATGACTTCTATACTTTTCCAAAGAATGGGCCACCTTGGTCATGCTGCTTTATCTTGAGAACTTCTCCATGGCTATTTGCACAATGAGATTTGACCTTGAGATTAAGGAAGGTATGTCACAGAGAAGAAAGTAGACTCTGATTTACAAGAGCCTTATCATACCTGGACTTGGAAAGCCTCATTGTCACCAAGACACTCATGGCATGACTCCCGTAACCTAATACTCTTCTAGAAGAATGGGTGTGGAGGGGGGTGATACTGGGAACCTGTGCCTGGAGAGAAAGGAACTACGTGACCTTGAGGATTAGCTATGCCTCCTCTGATGGATTAGGTACATCATACTGACACATGAAGAGAAAATTATTTACATGCACGGGAGCATCTCTTGGAAACCAACTGAACTTAGGGACAAAAGGAAGCAGGACTTGAGTGATGCTTGGATTTCACCTTCACTCTGGCATATCTCTTTTTCTCTCTAGGTTGCCTTGAACCCTCTCTCTCTACAGACCAGCTTCCTCCTCTTTCCACTCCACAGGGTGGAAAACCAGATGTCAGCAAGCTAATGGCTCTGTACATAATGATCCAGACCATGAGGGAGACTGTGTAGCTCTCTTGGATCCAAATCTAAAAGTCTCAGAAAAAGGATACCTTGGCTGAGCCAGGGCCGAGGGTCCACTCCTGGACCAATCAACTGTGTCCAGAAACTGGTATCCCATTGTGACTGAGCTGCTCCCACCATGTGGAGGAGGGAAAGGTCCAGGTTACCAAAAGCCATCTTGACCCAGAACCCCTTAAGCCATTGGAAAGAATCAGCATTGATGAACAGCTCTCGACATCAGAGGATAGAAACCATAGCAGTTCTGAGAGCATAGCCATCATGAGGGGCACTTATCAAAAATACAGATTCCAAGGTCCTGTCCCTGGTAAGTCTGGACTCAAGCCAGAGCATCCAAGGTTTAGACAAGTGTCTCAGGTAATTCTGATGCATTGCTGGATTTAGGAGAAGCTGGCTTAGCTTGTGTTTCAAATTCAATTTTATGTCTCTGTTTTATTCATTTCTGGTTTTGGGTTTATTATTCTTTCCACTTGCCTTTCACTTGGTAATTTGTACCCTTTCTGGGTTATTTAGGTAGAGACTTAATTCCCAGTTTTTCTTCGTTCTCACTGTTAGAGACCATCACGCGCAATATTTTTTTCCTCTAAGTACCAGCATGGCAGCATCCCATAAATTTATATGATATGCTGTGTTTATATCTTTGTTCTTTAAATACTCTGTTCTGAATTGCCTCCCTTTCCGTGGTTTTATTTAGGAGCACCAACTTCTGTGTGACTGGCTAACCCCTTCTGGCTTGTGAGATTTATTTCTGATTTCATTGAAGTGCAGTCTTAGGATACGGAAGGCGAAATGTTTCTGTCTTTTCTTATTGAATAAATATCTTTGTTTCCTGAGAAGCGGTGCATTCCATGAAGAATCTATTCAGGAAGGCTAACCAGTCAAGTCCAAGATTTGGGTGTTGCTACCATATACCCCATCCCCATCGAACAGCCATCCTTAATGTCACTCCTTGGTACACACACGTTTAAAATGTTGCAAGCAGCAGGTGAGAAGAGCTCCTTGGTGTTGACTCCCGGCTGGGCTTCTAATTAGCTCCTTGCAAACTTGGACTGAAGGCAGGCATGCCCTGGACCTTGGTAGCATCAGTTATGCGGAGCTTGCCCTGCAGGATCAGCCGGGTTTCTTTAGATGAGTGAAGACATAGCAGGGGTTTCCAGAAGGCGTGCCATGCTCTATCCAGAGGTACATCACAGTCTTTCAAGGAAACAGAGCTGATGGGAAGTGCAAACTTTGTTAGTGGAGATAGACTTAGGGGTTGTGTCTGCCTAGCTGTTATTTAGCAATGGCGCTCCACTCCAGTACTCTTGCCTGGAAAATCCCATGGACAGAGGAGCCTAGTGGGCTGCAGTCCATGGGGTTGCTACGAGTTGGACACAACTGAGCGACTGAACAACTTCACTTTTCACTTTCATGCTTTGGAGAAGGAAATGGCAACCCACTCCAGTGTTCTGCCTGGAGAATCCCAGGGACGGGGGAGCCTGGTGGGCTGCCGTCTATGGGGTCGCACAGAGTCGGACACGACTGAAGTGACTAAGCTGCAGCAGCTGTCATTTGGCCAATAGAAGAATATAAGCACCATTCACCTCCTTCATCCCCCAGTCTACTTCTTCCTTATATTTAAGAATTCAGCTCAAGAGTCAATTTCTTCAGGAAGTAGTCCCACCCCCACCCCACCCCCACTGCCTCTATCCCACACCATTGATTCCTGTACACACGGATCACCTCGGGTCATCCCCCTGGTCATTCCCTGCTGCCTTGTACATCTCTATCTCTGCACTCTGAGCTTCCTAATGGCATGGACTGGGAATAATTTCAAGGACAGAAATACACTCAATATCCAGTTCCCGGTGCTGAATGGAATGATGTATTGAAGCGGATGGATAGAGCATGCGTATCGTCATGAGGATGTGAAATGAGATATTTACTCAGCAAATATTTATGGAGCACTTACTATGTGCCAAGCACCAGACAAACGAGAGTGAACAAGAATGTAATCATTCTTCTAGTGGGGAATGTGGCTTCTAAACAGGCTTGTGTTGCAGGGGCCGGGGCGGGGGGCGGTCCATGGATGGGTAGAATAGAGGGTGCTGTGGGAGCATACAGAACCAGGCATCTCTTGCCACACTGGGAGGTCTGGGAAGCTGCCTGGAGAAGATAGCTTTTAATATGAGGCTCTAGAGATGGGGAGTCAGCGATGCCCAAAAAGGAAACAGGGGAAGACTGTTCCTGGAAGAGGAAACAGTGGGTGAAAATCTAAGAGGATGTAGCGAGTGTAAAAAAGTAATCACACTGATAGTGGTTGAATGTTAGGAGGAGGAGAGGAGGTTCTGGAAAGAGAAATGAGAACCACTGGACCATATAGGAACCTGTGAGCCATGCTAAGGGAGTTGGTCTTCAAGAGCAAAGGGGCCCCGTGGAGATCTCACGTTCACTTAGGCAAACCCAAGTGAGAGATGGTGGTGACTAGAGCAAGTGTGGGGGCAGGGCCTGTGGGTAGGAAGGGGAGAAGAGAAATGTTTAGGAGATAGATACATGGACTCCATGACTGACTGGCCACAGGGGTGAAGATAGCAGGGCAGTCCAGGATGTTTGGGGACTTCAGTGGTATCATCCATCAAAAGGAAAAGAACACCTGGGGAGGTGAAGGTTTCAGAGGACACGTGGAGAAGATGGTGAGTCAGATTTGGGCAGGTCACATTCGCTATGTCTTTGGGTCACCTGAAGAAGACGATGTCCAACAGGCAGTTGACTGTCCATAATAACAATGACAACACTCAATGTAGCCCCCATGACAACCTCAGGATGAAGGAAAACGAGGCACACAGATGTCAAGCAACTTGTTCAAAGTCACACAGCCACTGGGAGGCAGAGGTGATTTCCCATGAAGTCATTTGGGTTCCAGAGCTCACAGGAAGGAAGTAAAGCTCAGGAGAGAGGTGTCCTGAGCCTAGTGATGTAACTGGAAACTCATCTACACATGAACAGACGGCCATCAAACCCACAGGGATGGGTGTGGTTACAAAGGGCATAAACAGCCCCCGGAGGAACACTGAAGAAGAGGAACCAAAAGATGAAACTGAGCGGTTGGCCAGAGAAGTGGGAGGGAAGCCAAGAGGGAAGGCTATTTCCAAGCCAGAGGGGGGGAAAAAATGTGGTACAAGAAAGAGATATTGAATGGCATCGCCATACGCTGCTCACCTAGAAGAGGAGAATGCAGCAATGACTGTGGGAGTGAGATATAACAAGAAGTCTATTGTTACATTGGGAAAAAACAGTCTCTGTAGAGTTCTGGGGGCAAAATCCCTAAGCTAGTGAGTTGAGAAGCTAGTTGTAAGGGAAGGGATGTGACAGCAAGTGTAGACCAGCTCTTGATGTGCTGTTGAAGCGGGGGCTGGAGGAAGGCCATGGCCAGAGAGAGTTTCAGGCTTTGCTGAGGAGTACCTTCCCAGAGGTGTTGATAGTGGTGAAGAATCCACCTTCCAACCCAGGAGACACCAGAGACGCAAGTTCGACCCCTGGGTCAGGAAGATCTCCTGGAGAAGACAATGGCAACCCACTCCAGTATTCTTGCCTGGAGAATCCCATGGACAGAGGAGCCTGGCGGGGTGCAGTCTATAGAGTTCCAGAGTCAGACATGACTGAAGTGACTTAGCATGACACCTTGCCAGAGCATTTATCCATCGTCACTATTTTATGTTGAATATCTGAAGAACATCCAAATCCCAAAATATCTTACAGAAAGAAAGAATTTTTCAATAGCAGGAACTCTCAAGCCTATTTAAGTGTGGATGGAAGGGAGTTAATAGAGAAGATGAGTTTGGGGATACAGGACAGAGAGTATCATCCAGTAAGTGAGGTCCCTGACAGGACAAAAAGGCATGGACTCCAGGAGGAACAGATCCAAATAGGAGCAAGGATGCTGCTCCCGGGAAGACAGGCTGGGAGAGTGAAGACCCTGGGGGCAGAGGAGGACCACCGGCATCCCTGGGCTTGGAGACGGTAGCATTGGTCTTCCTCAGGAGTACCCAGCAGCCCAGGCGTAATGGAGGAGGTGGATGGATAGACTGAGTCTATTTGGCAGCTTTACCAGGAGAATGTAACCCAAAGACAAAGGAGAAAAGGAAAATGTTGACACTAAAGTGGTAGGAGACACACTCCGTGGACTCCAGCCGGATTAAAGGTGCTATGCATCTGCTATTGCCATCTCCACTCCTACCCACCACCTGCCCACTACACCCTCACCACGGGACTCATAGGGGCCAGTCAGGATTCCTTCTTGGTCCTCTCTCTCTCTGATATCCAGAGCATCCTCTGGGAGTGAGGAGGGGGAGGCTACAGACAAGTGGCATTACTCAAAACCATCAGCCTCGGGGCTACATGACCCTTGGGGACTGTCCCCAGGCTAGGTCCATTGGAAGGAAAAGTGAGTCTTCCTTTTGTCTAAAGCTCTGAGTCCTTTGGGGAACTTGCCAGCTCGGGTCTAACTGTAATCCCTAAGTACATATGCTACGTCCCAGAGTCAATATATAGAGTTAATGCAGTAACGATGTAAATCCCCCTAAGCCCTCTAATAGAAATTGACAGCTTGGAGTGTGGGACGTTCATTCTTCCAAGTGAAGACCCATCAAAGGATTCATCTTTCGATGGTCACAACAGACCATCCCTCTGGAGCAATTACGATATGCGATGCCAGTCAGTGGAACCATCCTAAGCTAAGTTAAAAGCAGCAAAGGGCATCAGAAGAGAGATCCCTGAGATGAACTTGAACCCCAGTAAAGCTAACGATAGGCTGACAAAGGAAAGAGATGGTTATTTAATAAACGTCACCGGGACAGTTGGCTAAGGGGCATGGGAGACTTCATTTAAATTCATACAGCAGGCCTGTCAGCTTCAGACATATCACACCGTTAATCTGTGACAAACCCGGAAACAAGGGACAAACATCCCTGTGGCCGATGAGGAGATAAATTCCCAGCTCCTGAAGAAACAGATAACATCAGGGCTCTGATGGATGGGTTCAGACACATAAGAATGGAAATTTTTGCACCACCATGTAATAAAAATAAATATCAAAAGGACAACAGTGGCATCCATTATGTTTGTCATATCCCCTTCCCAAGCCTGCTTACTGCCCCAAAAAATAATGGACGGGCCACGACGTGACTCCCCCTGATAAGCGGTCAAAGGAGATGAACAGAATTGCACCAAGAAATGGAGACAGTAAATCACCATGTGGAAACAGGCACCATCCCGCCAGCTAGGAAATAAAATTTAGAACCGAGCACCTTTCAGGTCCCATTACTTGACTATTAAAGTCGCAAAAAAAAAAAATGTGATGAAACCCAAGATGGGCAGCCCGTGAAAACACATCTTTCAGCATCGCTTTCGAGAAAGACTGGACCAATTTACATAAGCAATCAGGCAATCAGAGTGAGAGCTGTTTATATTCTCCAACACGGCAATCCTTTCTCTGGTAACAGAGTTCGTGGTATTAGCCCCAAAGAAACAAAAACACATCTGCAGTGGTATTGCCTGTGATAAAGTCAAAGAAGAGGGGCCTGACCAAACAAAGCAAAATGGGTTACCAGTGGGAGAAGATGATGCCACCATGAATGATGGATGTGGGGGCACGGTAGGTTCTGGAAATGTTTCTATGAAATATCCATGGTCGTCATGAGCTTGCACCTCAAATATCTTCCTGGATATTGCCAAAGAGTAGACTATGGACTGGATAGCGTTCCCTTCGAGTTTAATGCTTGCTGAGATTTTATGATAAGTTGGATACCAATTTAGTCATTCATTCACAAGTCGATGGGTATTGACCCCATGCCAGACACTAAAGATATTAAGATGAGGAAGAAATGCTTCTTAACCCTAACAGCCCGTGGTCAAAAGGGAAGATAGGGACACAGACAGACCTGCATGCAAATATACATACACACACACACATATGCTACAGCTGAGTGTGTGGCAGATGGAACGAGAGGTGTAGATATGGCGTCAGGCACAGCAGGCCGGGGGTGTGGGCAGCATGACAGAACATCACAGGCAGAGACAGTTTACTCAGAGGTTGGGCAGACGTGGCGGAAGGCGGTGCTCCAGGCGGAAGGAATGAAACTGCACAGGCAGTGGCCACAGAAACTCAGCGTGGGTGTGTCTGTGTGTCTGTCTGTGTGTGTGTCTGTGTGTGTGTCTCTGTGTGTCTCTGTGTCTGTGTGTCTCTGTGTCTGTGTCTCTGTGTGTCTCTATGTGTCTCTGTGTGTCTCTGTTTGTGTCTGTGTGTCTCTGTGTGTGTCTGTGTGTATGTGTCTCTGTATGTGTGTGTGTCTGCGTGTTCTCTATCACAATAGACTGGGATGCTTCTCTCCTGGGGCCCAGCGTGGTCTTCCCAGGGTCACGTCAGCCCTGCTGTTTCTCATCGCTACCTTCCACTCCTAAACCACCCCTGTTCCCCATGCACCCCCACCACACACACACATGCCTTCCTGAAACAATTCAGGGCCATCTGCCCCGGGTAAAAATGACCTGGTTGTGTTGTATGCTGTGTGAATAGGATTATTCTAAAGGCCAGTCCAAACAGGAAAGAATTCTGGTAGAGTCCACGTCTTACTCACGGGGAGTGTTCTTTCTTAAAGAAATGCTTTGGAAGGATCCAAGCATATTAAAAGGACATGTGGAACCTCAGGTGAAATTACCCCATTAGCAGTTTCCTGAATGGGCTGGCTATAGAAACTGCTGTTAATAAATCAAGTAAAGTGGGAAAAGTCAATCAGGAATGCCAGCCCCCGGCTCAGATAAATATTAACAGATGTGTGGCGTGTAGAACGTCATAAAGCGCTATCAGGAGAGTAAATAGCCACAGGTTGGCATTTGAGTGTCAATGTTTTGAAAGCTGTGGGTGTTATGATAATTCAACATACAGTTTCATTTGACCAGGTACAGCCTGGCATTTAGAAACTTGTCTGTCTGTGAGAGGAAATGCTGAGAGCTTTGAAAAGGAAAGGAGGACATAAATCAAGAGGTTCTTATATGAAAGTAATAAAAGAAGGGGTTTGATGACATGGTATGATCATCAATACATCAGCATCAACCCATGACTTTAAAAATACAATCCTTTCTCAGTTGAGATGACCCAATGGCCAATGGAGACGCCTTGCCTGTTACCAAGAAGCACGGAAGTGATATCAACACAGTCACAAGTGCAAATGCAACCACTCCTGACAGTTACTCTCAGATGACTGGGATCCCCTGAAGGATGGACCATTCCGGAGATAGATTCAGCAAAGAAAGCTGAATCAGGAGCACCTAGCGACCAGAGAGCAATAATGTTCTGGTTGGGTGTGGGGAGCGCCTATCGGACCACCCTGGGGGTAAGCAGTTAGAAGGATCCCTCTTGTGGAAGTTGTCAAGTGAAAAAAAAAAAAAAAACAAGTAGAACTTGAACTTGGGCATCAAGACAATAATTACAGCTCCTGAGCCGGCTGAGAGTCTGTAAAAGATTCTTGAGTCGGGTTGGTCCTTTGAAAGGGAGTGAACGTTAATATAAAGTGAGCTGACAAGATGGAAAAGGAGTAGCTGAAGGGCTGTTCTGGCAAGTCAGGAAAGGCTGCACGTCGATCAAGCCGCGTTATCGGCAACCCATCCCCGAGTTTCTGTGTGTCTCCAAGTTACAAATCACAGTTCCTCTTGCCCGACAAGCCTTCAGACATCCCCAGCGATTTAGCTGAAGTTGCAGAATGTGTGCAGATGATTCTATCAGGATGTCTTTAAATCATGTCTGATGTGTGTTTGAGAAGAAAAGAGGGGAGTGGAGAGATGGGAGAATCCCCTCGAGGGTTTATGTGCCTGCCTCTGCCCTGAGAATGGGTGACGTAACCAGCCAAGGGTGCTGGGACCTGGGCTTGAAAAAGAGTTGGAGGGGAGTCTTGTAGGACTGGCCACAAGGACTGGCTGACTGCCTGGCCGCCCTGCAGCCTCGTCCTTCCAACCCTGCATGCGTGCAGGCTAAGTTGCTTCAGTTGTGTCCAACTCTGTGACCCTATGGACTGTAGCACATCAGGCTCCTCTGTTCATGGGATTCTCCAGGCAAGAATTCTGGAGTGGGTTGATGCGCCCTGCTCCGGGAGATCTTCCTGACCCAGGGATTGAACCTGCGTCTCCTGAGGCTCTTGCATTGCAGGCAGATTCTTGACCCCTGAGCCCTTGGAATAGGCCAAGCTTGTCATTTGAATTAGGATCGTGTGGCAAAGACTTCTCTCTGATCACCAACGTTTATGTCCTTCTCTTGGCCCACAGCTAGACTGTCTTTCCCAGGGTCTGGCAGTCACATGATAAAGTCTGCCCTGGCCAATGGGCGATCTCCAGGGACATGTGTCACTTCCAGGTCCACCTCCCAACCCCCGCAACTCCTGGTGAGCCTTCTCTTTGCTGGAGCCCCTCTCCGGCTGGCTGAATGGAGGCGGCCCTTGGACTGTCTGCTGGAAGCCTTTAGTTGAAGGTGGCCGAGCTTCCAGCAGCCTAGGGTGGGTCCAGAGACAGCACGAAGGACAGCCTCCTGCTGACCTGATCGCACTCCAGGCCTGTGGCGGAGGGAGGAAATACATGGCTTGCATCGAGACCCTGTTAAACAGAGGGAGCTAAGTCAGGAAAAGAGAAACAAATATCCTACATTAACGTATATATATAGAATCTAGAAAAATGGTACTGATAAACCTATTTGCAGAACAGGAATAAAGACATAGATGTAGAGAACTGGCTTCTGGACATAGAGGGGGAGGGAGAGGGTGGGACAAACCGAGAGTAACATTGACATATACATATTACCTAATGTGTAAAACAGACAGCTGGGAAGCTGCTGTATAACCCAGGGAGCTCAGCCTGGTGCTCTGCGATGACCTGGAGGGGAGGGATGGGAGTTGGGAGGGAGGCTCAGGAGGGAGGGGATATATGCATACTTATGGCTGATTCATGTTGTTGTATGACAGAAACCAACACAACATTGTGAAGCATTGTAAAACAATGTAAAGCATTTTGTTGTTCAGTTGCTAAGTCCTGTCTGGCTTTTTGCGATCCCATGGACTGCAGCACGGGAGGCTCCTCTGTCCTTCACTCTCTTCTGGAGTCTGCTCAAATTCACGTCCATGGAGGTGGTGATGCTGTCTAACCATCTCATCCTCTGCCGCCCCCTTCTCCTTTAGCCTTCACTCCTTTCCTTCACTCTTTCCCAGCATCAGAGTCTTTTCCCGTGAGTCGGCTCTTCACATCAGGTGACCAAAGTATTGGATCTTCAGCTTTAGCAATCATCTGCTGATTAAAAATAAATTTTAAAAAGTATAATATATTATATATAAATATATATAATATATTATATATACATATATAGCTCCTGTTGCATCTGAGCCACTATACGGTTGAGGGTTTATCTGTTACAGCAGCAAGAATCACCCTAACCCACAGGGACGGCAGAGAGTTAAAATGAGCCACCCAGCTCTGACTCTGACTGAACCACTGGATGGATATTTCCCAGACCCCTTGCTTGCTTATTTTTTTGCAATTGGAGGGATGATGGCAGCATACACTGAAGGCTGGCCAACAAGGGGGCATTGGTGGCTATCTTGAATGGCAGCCCCCTAGGGCCGCAGAAGGAAAATCAGAGTCGACAAGATGCTGTAGGGTCACCAAATCACAGTGATCCACCCCTGTGCTGCGTGGATATTATCTGCTGGGCCTGTGAGGAGCTGGATATTGACAAGGGCTCCAAGCAGCAGTGCAGCAGCGGCAGGAAAGGGGGCTCATGGGGAGGACCACGCAGCCAGCCACACGGTGGGCACGTTGCACGCACCTGGAGCTCTCTTCCTGAAAAGGATCACATCCATTAAATGCAATAAATCTCCTTTTAAGTAACACATGGTTGAGCTTGTGACTTTGGCTTTCAGGGCCCTGAAATTGGTTAAAAGAGCAATTCACGTGAACCACAAGGGAAGGAATGACTCGGGTACCTGGGCTGGAACCAACTCTCTCTACAGCTGGGCAGCTCTTTAAAGAGGAGGCCTGAGTCACTTACTAAAGACTTCTCAAAAAGTCAGAATCTGTGCACTTGCCTCAGACCCCAGCCTCATGGTCAGTTCTTGACTTTATACTGACTAATGGGAGCCCATGGGAGCAAGCCTACTAATGGCAAGGATGGGAAACTGAGCCCCACACAACAAAGTCCAGGGGCTGTTGATTCAAGAAGACCTCAGGATGGCTCTGATTCCAGTGGTCACATGTCTGATGGCCCCCAGATGGGTCCGATGTGGGTACTGTTAGATAGATGGGCGGGTCTGACTGAACATTCAGTGTAGAGGAGAATTCACCCTATTGTGATTACAGCTATCCCAGAGGCAGGGTGAGTTGGTCTGGACAGTGGTGGTGAGCTCCCTGTCATTGGAGGCATACAAGCAAAATCAGAAGGGCTCCTTCTCAGAGACTGTGACACAGGCTCCTCTTTCTCTGGAAGGGCAGAGGCATGTGTTCCCAGGAGCTTTCAGTTCCCAAATGCTACACTTCTGAGTCTTTCCCCAAATACAGCAGCATCTATTGTATTGTGTTTCCCCCATCCAGGTTCCACTGCCTTTTCTTGGGATAATAAATCTCCCAAGCATACTTTGCAGGGACCACCTCTCCTAATCTATACGCCCTGGGGATAAGGAGAGTCAACCCCAGCCCTAGGCGTAAAGCATGGTTTCCATGTTCTCTAAGTTTAAGTTCAGTTCAATTCAGTCACTCAGTCATGTCCAACTCTGCGACCCCATGGACTGCAGCACGCTAGGCTTCCCTGTCCATCACCAGCTCCTGGAGCTTGCTCAAACTCATGTCCATTGAATTAGTGAGGCCATCCAACCATCTCATCCTCTGTCATCCCCTTCTCCTCCTGCCCTCAATCTTTCCCAGCATCAGGGTCTTTTCAAATAAGTCAGCTCTTTGCATCAGACAGCCGAAGTATCGGAGTTTCAGCCCTTCCAAAGAACATCCAGGACTGATCTCCTTTAGGATGGACTGGTTGGATCTCCTTGCAGTCCAAGGGACTCTCAAGAGTCTTTTCCAACACCACAGTTCAAAAGCATCAATTCTTCGGTGCTCAGCTTTCTTCACAGTCCAACTCTCACATCCATACATGACTACTGGAAAAACCATAGCCTTGACTAGATGGACCTTTGTTGGCAAAGTAATATCTCTGCTTTTGAATATGCTATCTAGGTTGGTCATAACTTTCCTTCCAAGGAGTAAGCGGCTTTTAATTTTATGGCTGCAATCACCATCTGCAGTGATTTTGGAGCCCCAAAAATAAAGTCTGACACTGTTTCCACTGTTTCCCCATCTACTTCCCATGAAGCGATGGGACCAGATGCCATGACCTTTGTTTTCTGAATGTTGAGCTTTAAGCCAACTTTTTCACTCTCTTCTTTCACTTTCATCAAGAGGCTTTTTGGTTCCTCTTCACTTTCTGCCATAAGGGTGGTGTCATCTGCATATCTGAGGTTATTGATATTTCTCCTGGCAATCTTGATTCCAGCTTGTGCTTCTTCAAGCCCAGCGTTTCTCATGATGTACTCTGCATATAAGTTAAATAAACAGGGTGACAATATACAGCCTTGACGAACTCCTTTTCCTATTTGGAACCAGTCTGTTGTTCCATGTCCAGTTCTAACTGTTGCTTCCTGACCTGCATATAGGTTTCTCAAGAGACAGATCAGGTGGTCTGGTATTCCCATTCCACAGTTTATTGTGATCCACACGGTCAAAGGCTTTGGCATAGTCAATAAAGCAGAAATAGATACTTTTCTGGAACTCTCTTGCTTTTTCCATGATCCAACGGATATTGGCGATTTGATCTCTGGTTCCTCTGCTTTTTCTAAAACCAGCTTGAACATCTGGAAGTTCATGGTTCACGTACTGTTGAAGCCTGGCTTGGAGAATTTTGAGCATTACGTTACTAGCATGTGAGATGAGTGCAATTGTGCAGTAGTTTGAACATTCCTTAACATTGCCTTTCTTTGGGATTGGAATGAAAACTGACCTTTTCCAGTCCTGTGGCCACTGCTGAGTTTTCCAGATTTGCTGGCATATTGAGTGCAGCACTTTCACAGTATCATCTTCCAGGATTTGAAATAGCTCAACTGGAATTCCATCACTTCCACTAGCTTTGTTCATAGTGATGCTTTTTAAGGTCCACTTGATTTCACATTCCAGGATGTCTGGCTCAAGGTGAGTGATCACACCATCATGATTATATGGGTCCTGAAGATGTTTTTTTGTATAGTTCTTCTGTGTATTCTTGCCACCTCTTCTTAATATCTTATGTTTCTGTTAGGTCCATACCATTTCTGTCCTTTATTGAGCCCATCTTTGCATGAAATGTTCCCTTGGTACCTCTAATTTTCTTGAAGAGATCTCTAGTCTTTCCCATTCTGTTGTTTTCCTCTATTTCTTTGCATTGATCACTGAGGAAGGCTTTCTTATCTCTCCTTGCTATTCTTTGGAACTCTGCATTCGGATACTTATATCTTTCCTTTTCTCCTTTGCTTTTCGCTTCTCTTCTTTTCACAGCTATTTGTAAGGCCTCCCCACACAGCCATTTTGCTTTTTTGCATTTCTTTTCCATGGGGATGGCTTTGATCCCTGTCTCCTGTACAATGTCACGAACCTCCATGCATAGTTCATCAGGCACTCTATCTATCAGATCTAGGCCCTTAAATCTATTTCTCACTTCCACTGTATAATCATAAGGAATTTGATTTAGGTCATACCTGAATGGTTTAGTGGTTTTCCCTACTTTGTTCAATTTAAGTCTGAATTTGGCAATAAGGAGTTCATGATCTGAGCCACAGTCAGCTCCTGGTCTTGTTTTTGCTGACTGTATAGAGCTTCTCCATCTTTGGCTGCAGAGAATATAAGCAATCTGATTTCAGTATTGACCATCTGGTGATGTCCATGTGTAGAGTCTTCTCCTGCGTTGTTGGAAGAGAGTGTTTGCTATGACCAGTGCTTTCTCTTGGCAGAACTCTATTAGCCTTTGCCCTGCTTCATTCCGTATTCCAAGGCCAAATTTGCCTGTTGCCCCAGGTGTTTCTTGACTTCCTACTTTTGCATTCCAGTCCCCTATAATGAAAAGGACATCTTTTTTGGGTGTTAGTTCTAGAAGGTCTTGTAGGTCTTCATAGAAACGTTCAACTTCAGCTTCTTCAGCATTACTGGTTGGGGCATAGACTTGGATTACCGAGATATTGAATGGTTTGCCTTGGAAACGAACAGAGATCATTCTATCGTTTTGAGATTGCATCCAAGTGCTGCATTTTGGACTCTTTTGTTGACCATGATGGCTAGTCCATTTCTTCTAAGGGATTTCTGGCCACAGTAGTAGATATAATGGTCATCTGAGATATAATGGTCACCCTGCTATTTACCTGGGCCCAAACTGTGGTGGAGGTAATGACGATAACGGTGACCTCCTTCAAAAGGTCCCATGCATGCACTGCTACACTCAGTGCCCCCAGCCTTGCAGCAGGCCACCACGGACCCACGCCTCTGCCCGAGGCTCCTGGACACCCACAGGCAAGTCCAGGGCAGTCTCCTGGGGGGTCACTGCTCCTTTCTTCTGGGTCCTGGTGCACAAGTTTCTATTGTACCCTCCGAAAGTCTATTTCCCAGTCCTGTGTAAGTTCTGGCGGCTCTGTGGTGGGGTTAATGGTTACCTCCTCCAAGAGGGCTTATGCCATACCCAAGTCTGATGCACCCAGAGCCCCTGTCCCCGCGGCAGGCCACCACCAACCCGTGCCTCCACAGGAGACTAAGTTTCATGTAGGATCACTTTGACTGTTTGAGATGATTTTCTTGGGCTGGAATTTTAGGGAGAATTCTGCACACAGGTGCTCCCATGGTTTGCTCTCCCATGGGTGACCCAGCTTTGGGGGTCCCAGACAGAAGGCTAACAGGTCTCCTCTCCTCTCTGTACAGTCTTTCTGAAGCCTGCATTGATTTCTTTTTCTCATTTTCTCACTCAGGACCTATAACTTCTTTCCTGTTTAAGTTTAAGGTCAGGCCATATGACAGTGATTAGTTCAGGAGTGAGTGAGCAACTAAGCCCAATCAGAGTGGATTCTAGGGTTTCTGTAGGAGCTACCAGGGAGAAACTTTCTCTCTCCTGCAGGTGTGGAAACAGGCAGGCTGAAACTAGTCTTCTAACGACTTCCTGACAGTGTGTGGGACCTCAAGATAGAGCCACCAGCAGAACTGGGCTTAGAGTCAGTGAAAAATCAGGCTCTGATCATATTACCTCAGTGCCTGGATCCAGCTATTCCTGAAGCCAGAACTTTTCAGTTTATTGAAACAATATGTTCTATTTTTGATGATATTGTTTAGGGTGTGATTTTTTTTTCCCCCCTTCACTTCAACAGAGAGAGAGAATCCTGGTGAATGTGATGGGTTTTAATGGAGGGGTCTCAGGAAAGAAGTTATAGGTCCTGAGTGAGAAAATGAGAAAAAGAAATCAATGCAGGCTTCAGAAAGACTGTACAGAGAGGAGAGGAGACCTGTTAGCCTTCTGTCTGAGACCCCCAAGGCTGGGTCACCCATGGGAGAGCAAACCATGGGAGCACCTGTGTGCAGAATTCTCCCTAAAATTCCAGCCCAAGAAAATCATCCCAAACATTCAAAGTGATCCTACATGAAGCTGCTCTTTGAGGCACTGTGCGTAACAGTGAAAGATTGGAAACAGTTTAAACATCCAGCAATCAGAAGTCGGTCCAGTGAGCTTGCTACCTTCAAAATGACATTTATGAAGTGTATGTAATACCATGGAAAATCCTTATAATAGTGTGAATGAAATCAGGGCATGAAATGGTCTAGTCAATAGGAACTCAACTATGTGAAAAGGAAAAAAAAAAAAAAAGAATCACATACAGGTAAAACAATGGAAGCGAATGTACCCAAAAATTAATGCTTAGGTGGTCGGACGCTTTTTCTTCCTACTTTGCTCTATTGTTTAGATTCTCTTGGTCTCTTTTATAATGGAAGAGACTTGTGTGTGATGTCATTTGTTGCTGTATGTAGGGAGAGGGAAGCACAGAGGCAGCTAGTTTCTGAAATAAGAGAGACGGACGACACCACTTGTCATTTACCCTGTTACGTACAGAAGACCCTGGTGAAGTGGTCACATCTGGTCCCCAGGGTGTCACTGAGCAGCTAGATGACCTGTGGGTCTGTTTATCAAAGAAAAGGCATCAGAACTGATGTTCCGGAAACAGCATAAAACAGGAGCGCCTAGGTTCTCCACCCACGTGCTTAGCCATACACTGAAAGAGCTCCCCTTTGAACCTCAGCTCTATGGATGGAGATGATCCACCCACACCCCCTCCCCGGGAGCTATGAGTCACTGGCATACCGAAGGTTGTCTTGTTAGAAAGCCCTCTCCCACTGCCTCGGCCCCATCTGCTGTCACCTCTGCCCACGCAAATTAAACCCTCTGTAAATAGCAAGACAGCATTCTCTCTGATGGCTTTTTGGGCTGTGCCCTTTCTGGTTTTCCTGTTGCAAAGCCTGATTACCTGCTCTCCAGAAACACGACTGGGCTCGCTCCATCAGACACAGGTCCTGGGGGGAGGGGGGGCAGAGAGTCTTGGGAATTCACAGCCATAGATTCCAAGCATGAGACTCTTGGGGTGCCCCAGGGGAGCACTTGATAATACATGTCCCACAGGACTGTCTTCTCCAAGTGAATAGAATTGTCCCAGTTTTGTTCAAGACCCAAGTCCTGGAGCTGGGAAGAGGTCCCACCCACTGGCTGATCAGAAGCTAAAACTCCAGAATGGGGGCTGGGGGGCTGCAGGACCCACCTCTCAGAGGGGCTCAGGAGTGCAAGGACAGAGGAGGTGGAGACTGGAAAGGTTCTTAAGGATGATTTGGTCCACTTGATTCTGGGACAAATGGAAAAAGACAAAGCCAGAAAGAGCTGAAACCCACCCCAGATCACAAGGCTTGTCCACAGCAGTTGTTTAGTCACCAAGTCACGGCCGACTCTTTTGTGGCCGCATGGACTGTAGCCCTGCCAGGCTCCTCTGTCCATGAGATTTCCAAGGCAAGAATACTGGAACGGGTCGTCATTTGCTTTCTCCAGGGGACTTTCCCGACCCAGGGATCGAACCCGTGTCCGCCTGCCTTGACAGGCAGATTCTTTACCACTGAGCCACCTAGGAGGCAGCAGCAAAGCTGAAGTTAAATCCTGACCCTCGGCTTCTGCTCTCACCTCATCATCACCTCCTCCTGGGGACAGGAAACAAGGGAGGGCCTGCAAGGGCAGAGGGGGACCAGACGATGCCCCCTGGGTCCTGTGCTCTGGGCTGGGGGGCTTCCATCTGTCCTCATTCCTGTGGGGTGCCCTTGGCATGTTCTTGCCAACCCTCACCCAGGCCTGGCCTTCCCAGAGATGCTCAGAGGGGATGGTTGGATGGCATCACTGACACGATGGACATGAGTTTGAGCAAGCTCCAGGAGTTGGTGATGGACAGCGAAGCCTGCCATGGTGCAGTCCATGGGGTCATAAAGAGTAGGACACGACTGAGCCACTGAACTGAACTGATGCTGGAATACCTTGTGTGCATGGGCCTGTCCCCCCTGCACCTGGCCTGTGGTCAACCTAGCTAAGCCAGGTTCTTTAGGGACATGATTGGAACACGCCCCCACCCTCTCTTCAAATCTCTCTCCTTTCTACTTGGCAAAGCCCTACTCATTCTTCAAGGGAAGTGACAGCCACACATCCTCTGTGAAGAGAAGCCTTCTTTGCCTCCCAAAGACAGGTCTGATTACTCTCTCCTCTGCACCCAAATGGTTTGGTGACCACCTCTATTAGAGCTCCCCTGGTGGCTCAGATGGTAAGCAATCTGCCCGCAAGGCGGGAGATCCAGTTTCAATCCTTGGGTCGGGAAGATCCCCTGGAGAAGGGAATGGAAACCCACTCCAGTATTCTTGCCTGGAGAATCCCACAGACAGAGGAGCCTGACAGACTACAGTCCATGGGGTCAGAAAGGGTCAGACATGTCTGAGTGACTAACATTTTTTTTTTCCTTTTATAACACCTGATGTGTTGTCTTGGAGCAATACTTTTCAGCCTCAAAACACTTCTTGACATTTGGGCCAGATAATTCTTTGCCATAGAAGGATGTCCTGTACACGATAGAATCTTTTGCAGCATCTCTGACCCCTACCCACTAGATACCAGTAGCAACCCACTCACTCCCCACCCACTTATGACAACTGAAAAATTATTTCCAGACACTGCTATAACTACCTCCAGCTGACAACCACAGTCTGACAATTGGGTTTGTGTCTTTTCTTCCATGCTGAATTCTAGGAAATGATTCTATTCTCTTCTGCATCGGTCAGTGCCCAGAACATGTGTGCCTGTGTGTATTACTCAGTTGCATCCAACTCTTTGTGACCTCCATGGACCGTAGCCCATCAGGCTCCTCTGTCCATGGGATTCTCCGGGCAAGAATACAGGAATGGGTAGCTTTCCCTTGTCCAGAGGATCTTCTGACCCAGGGATAGAACCCGGGTCTCCTGCATGGCAGGCAGATTCTTTACCATCTGAGCCACCAGGGAAGCCCAGAGCATAGCAGTCACTTAGAGATTGTCTACTGATTGAACAGGCTTCACAGGTAAATAACGCGCCTGACAATTAAAGAGACGTAAGAGACTTGGGTTCAATTCCTGGGTCGGGAAGATCCCCTGGAGAAGGGCATGGCATCCCACTCCAGTATTCTTGCCCTGGAGAATCCTATGGACAGAGGAGCCTGGTGGGCTATGGGCCATAGCGTCGCAAAGAGTCGGATACGACTGTAGCGACTTAGCGCATAAGCACGCACTTAATGAACAAGTGAAGTGACTCAGAAGACCCCAGGAAATGGAGTCTGGCTCTCAAGAGCCACTGGCTGCAATCCCAACTGTGACCACTAGAGAGCGGGAAAGGCCTGCTGAAAGCGCAGCGCTGGCGCTGGGAAAGGCCGAGAACCCAGCGCCTGGAACTGATCCGCCTCACTCTGAAGGCTGCGGTGACATGCGCTGGTTCCTTCTCTGCTCCCTGCCCTGTAGATAGCCCTGCTCGCAGGGCTCCGTCCTCAGACCTGTGCTCTTTCCTATCTATTCTCCTCCTCCCTGGGCCTTCTCCTCCAGTGTCACCATTTAAAACAGCTGATAACTCTCAAATTTACATCTCTAGTCCCGACATCTCCTTAAATTCAGGCTGCATTCCAGTTTCCTCCTTGAACCTATAGTTAGAGATCAAACCTATAGTCAGAAACCAAATATTCCCCCCCTCCACACACACACACTAACCCCCAGTCTTCCTGCATCTCAATCAATGGTAACTACATCCTTCTCATTGCTCTGGCCAAAACCCTTTGAGTCACTTTATCCTCCACATTTGACACTCAGCCTGACAGCAAATACTGTTGCTTCTACCTTCAAAATACCACCCGTCACCGTCCGAGCCCTCCTGGCCATCTCAGACGTAACACCTGCCACGGCCACCACCGTCATCTGTCACCTGGCCCTCCTGGCGGGTCCCTGACCCACCCGGGCCCTACAAGCTCTTCTCTATGGCAGCCAGGGCAGCCCATCCAAACCCTGAGGAGTCAGGTCGTGTCCATCCATATTCTGCATCTCCACTGCCCCCTCCGTAGCCACCCCGGTCTCCTGGCTTTGTTCCTGGCGTCTGGTTGCCTGGCACCCTCTCCACATCTCCCGCCCACGTGGCTCCCTCAGGTCACACCTCCCATAGAGCCCGGGGAAACCTTGTAGTTTGGAGCAGAGAAAGGTTTATTGCAAGGCCATGCAAGGAGATGGGTGGGTTCGTGCCCTACAAAGCCCCGAGCTCCCCCAGGGGTTTAGGCAAAGCACTTTTAAAAGCCAAGTGAGACTGGAGGTCACGGGGTCTGTGATCAGCTTGAGCACAGTTCTGATTGGCAGACAGTGGGGTAGCAGGGCGTGTCCCAGGAGTTAGCGTTATCAGTCCTTTGGCACCAAGAGGCCTGGGGCTATGTGCTCTCTCAACTGCAAGTGGTTGACATTTTCCTTTTGTTGGAGGGGCTTCCCTTGTGGCTCAGCTGGTAAAGAATCTGTCTGCAATGCGGGATACTTGGGTTCGATCCCTGGATTGAAGAGCTCCTGGAGAAGGGAAAGGCTACACATTCCAGTGTTCTGACCTGGAGAATTCCATGGACTGTGTAGTCCATGGGATCACAAAGAGTCAGACGTGACTGAGCAAGTTTCACTTTCGTTGGAGTGGGGGAGGTTTTTTTACATCTGCAAAACAACTCGGGAAATGTGCATCAGTTACTACCATCTAGATACTTCCCGGAGGAGCTAAAGCAGAGGACGGGGAGAAGGCCCGTCCCCAGAAGGCCCCACGGGGTCCTGCTCCGTTTGGTGGCTGCACCCTCACACGCTGTACGGTTTACTTAGTTTCTTGTTATTTGCCTTTTTGTTGTGGTTGTTCCCCGATTGTGTCCCCCCTGGAGTCATAGTCAGGGTCCACACTGTGTCCCCAGGACGGGTGTATGACTAGGGCTCCTGTGCAATGACGAGTGGGTGGGGTGTGAGTGGGTGAGTCTCCCATAAAAGAGCCTCAGCTTGATCTCAGGGGGCCTCAGCCTGCAGCAGCTTGAAGCAGGGCTTCGGTTCCCCAGCCAGTGATCAAGGCTGGGTCACGGCGGTGAGAGCACCAAATCCTAGCCACGAGGCCAGGGGTCAGTGACAAGGGCCCGGCTTTTCAGCTTTGCAGAAAGGAATTCCACAAAGATGCAAAGTACTGAAGCAAATAAAGTATTTATTAGGAGAAAAAAAGGGAACAGTATGTGTGGATAGACAGATGGGCAGGCTCAGAGAGAGAGAGTCAGAGTCACACCCGCATGGCAGTTTGAATTACGTTTATGGGGCGTTTCATCTGGTTTTCCTTTGGCTCATCATTTGATTTGCCTGGTTCCCGGTCTATATTTGATGCATCTGAGGATCCTCCCATGTCTGCACACGCATCTCTTAGCCAAGATGGATCCTACCACAAAGGCCTATGGGTAGATCGTCCCTTGACATCACTACCCTTTGACCTCCAAGGAACTTTTTTTGTGTGTGTGTGGTCAGGGAGGTCTCCTCACAACAAGAATGAGAGCGATGTGGCCTGGGCAGGGCCCAGCTTCCTGCCTTAACTGTCTTGCTATTCTGGTCTTGGAGTTTCAGTTCACAGGGAATGAATCTCCAATTGTTTTACCCTGGCAGGGTGGTGGAGGGGGCATCTATCTACCTCCTGCCTCAAGCCGACCAAGGAGATATCCATTCTCAGCTCAGGGGGTTTCCTGAGAGGATGATCATCCACTGAAAAGGGGCCTTGTTCATAACAGAGCGTAGAATTTTCCAGAAGTTTTGGCAAAGCAGAGGTCGAGAGACTATTATTTTTGGACGCCTCTGGGTGTTAAGAGAACAACTCTGGAGTCTGAGAAGCAAGACTCAATCCTCAGCTTTTCCTCTGACCACCTGCAGGCTGCAGGCTAGTGCGTGAACATCTCCACGCCCCAGTCTCACAACAGTCATGATAGCAGCCTGGCAGGGCTGTCGTGAGGATTAAAGGAGTCAATGCATGTAAAGCGCACGGAACAGTGATTGACACATAGGAAGTAACTCCTGGGTGGCTTAGTGGTAAAGAATCTACCTGCCAAAGGCGGGTTCAATCCCTGGGTTGGGAAGATGCCCTGGAGAAGGATATAACCCACCTCCGTCTTCTTGCCTGGGACAGCCCATGGACAGCGGAGCCTGGCGAGCGGCAGTCCATGGGGCCGCAAAGAGCTGGACTTGACTCAGTGATTAAACAGTAACGACAACAAAGCACTGTGTAAGAGGCCTCCGTTGCTGGTGTTCTGTGCGTCACACATCTGTCTGAAGCTTATAGCGGCCCTGCAGGGTAAGGGAAACAAACCATCAGCCCATTCTGCAGATCAGAATCTTGAGCCTTGGAGGCCATCAGTTGCTTTCTCAAGACCTCAAAGCCAGTATCCCAACACATTTCTGACTCCATCGCTCTCAGGAGGGGGTGGCTGGCCAAACACTGTGCCCCGAATTCAGCCCTGAGCCCTTCCTTCCGCTTGGCCTGCCTCCCTCCCTGGTTTCTGCGGCCACCGCTGTGGGGCATCCCAGCATCTTACAGTCTCTGCTTTGTAGCTCTGGCCCAAGGGAAACATTAACTCTTTTGGGCTCCATTAGCAGCTCCAAGTCAGGCTGGCATCTTAAAGAGCACTTTGCTAAACATCAGAGCAGTTGGGGTCGTCAGGTGGGGGTTCCTGTTCCCAGGCTGATTCCCTACCCGCTCCGTCCCTGGGGGAGGAGACGACCAGACCACTGGTGCCAGCACAGCGAACAGAGGACCCACCTGCCAGCTGAACCCACTTCCTAGCCCTCCCTGAGGATTCGGATTCAGTGGGACCAAAATGGGCCTGGAATCTGCATTTTAATAAGCTCTTGAGGGAAGGCTGGCATGCTGCAATCCATGGGGTCTCAAAGAGTCGGACACGACTGAGCAACAAAAGGGGATTTTTGCCTGAGGGTACTTTGAAAACCACTAGCACTGATCTGAAGACGGGGACTCTGGAGTCAGACTGCCTGGGTTCAGAGGCCAGCTGTGGCCCTGGACAGGTTTCTCAGCCTCTCTTTGCCTCGATTTCCTTGTCTGTGAAATGTGGGCCATAGAAGTTTCTAGCCGGCGGGGTCCCACGAGATAATGCATGTGAAGTGTTGATACAATGGCACTCAGTGCACAAGTTATAATTGCTACTGTCCGAATTGTTGCCTCGGGTTTCTCTAACAAAGGGAACATTCCAGATTCTCAGATTCCCTTGGACCCAAAACTCAATGCAGTGGGATTCACAAGTCCTTGGGGCCAGGCAGACTCGGGGACCCAGCACAGTAAGGGTACAGCCTCTCCCTCTAGAGGGAGAGATGACACGGGTTATCACCCTGGTGGTGTCTCCCCGAACCACGTGGATGCCCCTTCCCCTCCTCCTTCCCCAACCTCCACCCCCCTCTCCTCCGTCCCCAACCCCAACCAGAACTGCACACCTGGGAGGAAGGTGGCCGTCTTGGACACCCTGGCCCTGCATTGAGTTTCGAAGCCACACAGAGGTGCCCAAGGCCAGCAATAGACCCACAGCCCAGAGGGAAGGGGGCAGGTGGACGGTCCTGGGGTCTTCTCGGGGCCTCGGGGAGCCATCTGCCTATGGCCTGTGGCTGCAAGCTGACTGACCTCCACGTGTGCCTTGCAGTCCGACCTCCTTTCCCGGGAGATGAGCCCCTTTCAGGAAACCAAGTTCTTAGGCCTAAGAAAATGCAGGGCCCCACTTCAAGCCTGGGTGGCTCTGTGGTACAAAGCATCAGTGGAATTACACCCAGTGTCTTGTAATAACCTCTAATGGAAAATAATCTGCAAAAATCCTGAATCACTAGGCCGTGCACCTGAACCTAACCCAATCAACTATAATTTTAAAAAATAAAGAAAACCCAGCAATGAACCAACTTTCCAACCAGCCAGGGAGAAGTACCCCCCCAGGACTTCCTGCTTTCTGACCTCAGCCCTCCTGACCCTTCCCTTCCCATCCGTCCTCCCCTACAGGAAGCGGACGTGAAATGAAAGTCGCTCAGTGTCTAACTCTTTATGACCCCATGGACTCTAGCCCCCCAGGCAGCTCAGTCCATGGGATTCTCCAGGCAAGAATACTGGAGTGGGTGGCCATGCCCTCCTTCAGGGGATCTTCCCGACCCAGGGATCAAATCCGCATCTCCTGCATTGCCTGCAGATTCTTTACCATCTGAGCCACCAGGGAAGAGAAAGGGGAGGTAACCAGGTATTTGGGGAGCGAGGCGCTGGGGCGGGCTGAGCTTAGAGGATGAGACAAGAAGGAAGCACAGTCCTTGATCGTGGGCGGGGCAGGACCCCCCACCCCTCCACACCCCCCTGTCTGCACCCAGCCTCCAGAACGCCTCCATGCCCACTCACAGGGCTCCTCTCTCTCGCACTTGCCCGGGCCCTCACTGTCTGTGCCCTTCCCCTGATGGGAGACCTTCCACAATAACCCTCTCCTCCCAGCCGGTCTGGTTCCCGCTTGTCTCCCAGGATTCTGCCTGCGGTCTCAGCCTTCAAAGCCTGCCCTGACCTCCCCCTCCCCAGTCTGACTGGCGTCTCCTGAGACTCCTCAGCTCCACGACACTCTCCCTGGGGATCACAACCACCCTTTGCAGGACCACGCCACTCAGTCTGACCTCCCGCAGGGATCCGAAAGGCTGTCCTTGGCCACCGCTCTCCCCAGCACACCCCAGAACCAGAGCTGCCAGCAAGAGTCAATGGAAGGAAGGACTTCCAGGAGTCCCCACTGGAGGACAGACCACCTGGCCTCTCAGCGACCCCTGGGTTCCACCCCTTCCCTGTCCACACACACACACCCCAGGCCAGAGTCCTTCTGTGGCACGGGACAAGCCCCCAGGGCCAAAGCTGCCGGCACCACCTCCCACAGGAGCAGGCTCATGGGCGTGTCTGTGTGGGGTCTGAGCCATCCCTAGCAGGTGGGGTCGCCCGGAGAAGCTGGGAACAGCTGAAGAGGGGCGGTCAGGAGCGCAAAGTGCCCAGTCAAAATGGCCCGTCAGCGGAGCTGCAGCCAGCAGGGCCTGGAGACATCAAACCTGCCAGCTAAAACGCCCCATGAATATTTAACAGCCGTCAATATTTAATTAGTGCAGACAGATTAACTCGGAAATCACACACACTTGGGCTGGAGGGAGGGGGAGCATTGGAAGCAGGGGATGGGCTCGAGGGAGAGGCCGTGTTTATTGCATGGGGTCCGAAAGGCTGCCCACCTTCCCTCCCCGCCAACCCCAGCCACCTCCCGCCCCGGCAGGAAGCAAGCGCCACTGAGAAAAATCCTAGGGAAAGGGACACCGGGAGAAGCCCAGGGGAAAGGCAAGCTTTGGGTAAGGTGGGGTGAGGGCAGTGCTGGGCACCCCCGTGTCAGCAGCCGCCTGGACCCCAGCCCGACTTCCCAGGAGCAGGTGTCAGCGTGTAATTACCTCTGCGCCGCTGGCTTTCCTAGATTATGCTGTTGTTTATTGCATCCGCAACGCTACCCTGAGTCTTTTATCCCCTTTGAGTTTCTTTGAGTTTTATCATCTCTTGTGCCACTTTTTTATTTAATAGAGTTTCCCTGAACTTCATCATCTGGTAATAAATTGCTGTCATTGATGTCTTTTTTTTTTTTTTTTTTTCGTATAAACATTTGGTCAGGGACTTGTAAAATGCCACAATCAAACCTGCACTCAGGCTGCCTGTCTATGCTAAGGGTAACAGCCCCAGCACAAAGAGGGCTTGTGTTCCACCAACGAACAAGCTTGCTTCGCTCCTTTCTGCATTGAGCATCCTTCCCTTCTTTTTCCTCCCCCAAGACTTCACTCAGAGATCATTACTCCCTGCCCAAAGGAAGCGTTCCTTGACATCATATTTTGTGATCATCTTTTTACCTCCCCCATGCCGAGCTCCTCAAAAACAGTAACCCAAACTTATAAACACATCACACCAAATTTGAGAATGGACATGTTGTGAGTGCTTAATGATTTTTAGTTTTAATAAATTGAGGGGAAAAAGAGATTTTTAAATAGGAACTAGAGTTGTCCAAGCACATGGTGTTGATACCTTGTCTATCAGTTAGTTATGAGGTATAACAAACAACCACAAAAATCTCAGTGGTATATGATAATGAATATCTATTCTCAAAGATATTCAGGTCAGTGGAAACTTAGCTGGACTCAGTTCAGCCAGGAAATTCTGCTTCAAACCATGGTGGACTTCCCTGGTAGCTCAGCTGCTAAAGAATCCGCCTGCAATGCAGGAGACCCTGGTTCAACTCCTGGGTCAGGAAGATCCCCTGGAGAAGGGATAGGCAACTGCCTCCAGTATTCTTGCCTGGAGAATTCCATGGACAGAGGAGCCTGGCACGGTACAGTCCAGGTGGTCGTAAAGAGTTGTGCAAAACTGAGTGAATTTCAGTTTCACTTTCGTGGTGGCCAGGATAGCTCTGCTTCTTCATGACGGGCTGGAGCTGGCTGGGGAGGCTCTACTTTAGCTGTGTCTCATCCACCCTCGGTGAGCAGGATGGGTGTGGCATGGTCATCTCATGGCAGAGCAGATGTACAAGGGAAGATGCCCACCCACACAGCACATTCCAAGTCCCTGCTTTTTCCATGTTGCTAACATTTTACTGACCAGAGCAAGGCACATGGGCAAGCCCAATGCCCAGAGGAAGGAAAGTCAACTCCACATGGGAGGAAACTGTGGCAAGGGTTAGATGAAGCAGGTAAGGACTTTGAGCCAGGGTTTGAATCGATCACAGGTGGGTTCCCACCACACCATGCACAAGACCCCTCAGCGACAGGCCCCCAGTGGGACAAGAGGGGTCATATGGGCTACTCCCTTTTGTCCCTCATCCCTACCCTTTACCCCCTGCCCCCGGGGCAACAGGGTTAACAAAACAGCAACAGATGTTAGATTAAAGAAACCACTGACATGAGCCGCCAAAAGCTGAGAGAAGGGGACAGAGCTGAAGCTGAGAATCAAAGTTCAAGGTCAGTCCCGTAGGACAAAGCAAAGAAGTCAATGGTGAGGCCAAATTATGGACTTGGGCCAAGAAGAGCAGAAAACACTTAAGCCTTGGACTTCAAGTCAGCTCCAGCTCCTGGCTCCACCTCGAGCAAATCCTTGCCGGCTCTCTGGCCTCAGTTCCCTGGGTGTTACAAGGCCTTTGGACGCTGGGATCCCACACACCGCTGAGGACACTGACATCCTGTGGCCTCAGGCCCATCATTCCTCAAACTCTGCCCCACTTCTTTCTCTTCAACACGCGAGGTCTGAGATCCTCCCTAAACATCTCAAAGTTACAACCAGACAGTCCCCTGTCTATGTTGTCAGAATCCCCAGGCTTCAGGACAAAGAACAGGCACTCGAAGTAGGTCACTGGCAGGTGGGTGCCTTTCTGTCTGATGCGTAGAATCCAATCTTGAAAGTTAGACTAAGCAGCTGGTAGAACAGAAAGGAACCCTCTTGGGAGTCAGAGAAACATGGGCTTGAAGTCTACCACCTATGTGTGTAGCTGAGTAATCTTGGAGGGACACATAAGCTCTCTGAGCCTCAGTTTCCCCAGCCTGTGAAATGGGCTGGTCATAGAAGCACTCAGGGCCACTGAAGGAATTCCATGATAGGATGTGTGCAATGTACCCAGCACTGGGCCAAGCCCCATGGAGGAACTCGACATACAATGGTAATATAGTACGTCCTCCTCTTCTATCTCTAGCTCTTGAATCCTCACTGTCTCTCCTTTAAAAAAAAGGTGTGTGTGCATATATATATATGAAAATTAACTATGTATATAATTAAAACAACTGCCAACAGTTTCATCCCTTCATCACCTAATTCCCTTCAGACCCCAAGTTCTGTATCTGGATGTGGTGATCTGAACTGGGCAGGCATCAGCCAATTTTTCTCAGTATTCCCTTTCCTATCTTTCATCAGCTCAATTGCCAGGGCCTCTGTCCCTTTCTAATTGCCCATCTCTTGGATTTCTTTTCTTCTTTTCGTTGTTAAAGACCAATTTTACAAAGCACTTCAGCAGCTCAGCCATTTTTATCATCATCATTAATTTTATTTCCCTTCTCATTTATTAATGGCCTGGGCGGCTCTCAAGGATTCCCTTTCCCCTGATATATTTGTAAAACGCCCTTCTTATTCCCTTTGGCGGCCCCAAGACTCTCCATGGGTTTATTTCCTCCCTTGGCTGCCCTTCTGTTTCCCTGAAGCCGTTATTGACTTCAGACCTCCCTGTCTGCACCCTTTCCCCGCCTGCCAACTGTGGGGGGCTCCTCTGTTCCCGCCCTCCCTCCTCAGACATCCTGGCCTCTGAGGCTTTCTCATCTTGAGGCTCCATCAGTAGAAAGGGTTTGTTAGGCTCCTACCCGTCCCTGTTCCACACCCACCAGGCCCCTTTCATCCATGCTGGTAATCAGCTGGAAGGGGCCAGAAAGGTCTAGATTCTGCCCTGGTCCCCACCACCAGCTCCCCACCTCTCCAAGATCCCTGACTAAGGCAGTTATGCCCAGGAAGCATCCATTCATTCATTTTTCAAAAGCAGGATTGAGGTATAATTTACATACCATGCAACTCACCCATTTTATGTTTAATCATTAAACTCAACGATTTTTCAGTACCTCTTCAAGATGTACAACCATTACCAACAATCCAGTTTGAAACATTCTCATCACCCCGGTAAGAGCCTTCACAGCCATTTATGGTTAATGTCACTCCTCAACCCCACCCTCAGGAAAAGACAGGAAGAAGGAAGTAGGTTGTTCACTCTGCATTATCAATAGTAGTGGTTGCGACCATGCAAAACACACTGATGTGCTGCCACCTCGAATTTTGTCTGGCACAGCAGTGATGCTAACCCACAGGCCCTAACACGCACGCAGTGTCTACACCCAGCTTCTAACCTTGCACCACCCACTGGGAATACATGGAGCTCCAGCCCTAAATGCTGCCTGCCTGCGCATGGTCAAGAACGCCTGGCACTTCTCATTCTCCGCTGCATTCTGTAATAGATCCTTATAGCCTCTAAAATGACTGATCTCTCTAACACACTCTCCCCCATCTTGCCATTTGAATTTCTTGGCATTGACCTTCCCAGGCCAAGGAACTTAGCAGTCTCTTGCCTACGATCGGAGTTTTGCTCTATCTAAATTGTCACAGGATACCTTGGGGACTCATCGCCTTCCGCCCCTCTCCTTCATCCCCCTCCCAACCTCAGTCCAGCCTAGGGTGTCATAGATGGAGCCTTCTTAAAGGACTGAACACTCTTCAAAGCAAGTCATAGTAACAGATCTAGAAAAGCAAAAGATACAATCTTATAAAAGAATATATCCTGTGCCCAAATCATGCCATATGTGGAATATAATACCTGTTACCCTGTAGACAAAAAAAAAAAAAGTTATTAAATTTAAGCCCAGGGTTGAAGTATTTGAATTTCAAAAGACTATCTGTACTAGGCAGAAAAAAATTGCCTCAAGATTGGGAAGAGAGTTGATACAAATGATAACCGACAGTGTACAATCCAGTGGTCCTCAGACTTCAGGATTTTGTAGTTCAGCAAAAATTTTCAAGAGAAAAATTGAAGGATTCAACATAAGGTTGTCAGCTTTATCCTGCCAAGCACAGATGCTTAAGAAGTCAAGTCTGGTCTACCAACACCATTGTTTCATACATAAAAGGATGTTTTAGCACCAAGAAAATAGGAAAGAGAGAATACTGTGGCGGGGGCGGGGGGGAGAGAATCCTGTTGAAAATGAATACTTAGCTTTGTGAAAAACTCACTCCCGTATTTCTCACTTTCCCACAAGTGGATGAGAGCTATGGTGCGGGGCACTGGAACAGCTAAGTTAAACACAGATTAATTATAAAGTGTGCAGAATCCCATAAGGGTTCAACCCTCACCCAGATGCTGCCTTTTACACAAGTTGTAGGGTCCCAGTGATGACGGATGAGGGGTGAGGGACAGGGGTCCTGCCTTCCCTGGGGTCCTCCTTCCTTTGAAAACTGCTTCTCTTTGTCCTTTTTTAAGCAGTTGACTTCCAGTGCAGCAGCATCATTCCCAGTCTTCCCAAGCTTCTCAATGTTATTTTCCTATCGCCAATTTTCCCCAGTAAGTGTTTCTTGCTCAGTCATGTCTGATTCTTTGCAATCCCATGGACTGTAGCCCACCAGGCTCTTCAGTCCATGGGATTCTCCAGGCAAGAATACTGGAGTGGGTAGCCATTCCCTTCTCCAGGGGATCTTCCCAACCCAGGGATTGAACCTGGGTCTCCTGTATTGCAGGCGGATTCTTTACCATCTGAGCCACCAGGGAAGCCCCAGAAATTCCTGGTAAAATTTGGCAACACTTTCCAAGCAACTGGTTGCTGGGTTTCCAAGAGGAGCCACTTCTCCGTAAACATCAGTCAAATTTGGGTTTAAGGGTAAGCTTGCTTCCTGCTGGGCTCCACAGCACCTCTTGGCCAAGCATACATAGACCCAGACCCCTAACCTTCCATCCGCATCTCATTTCCTATTGGTCTGTTCTGTTTTCCACCATTATCTGGATTACTATTAATATGTATGGTCAGTGTACCTTCCATGGGGGTGGAACACAGTGGGAGTAAATGGTATGAGGAAGGAAGTTGCTTTAGAGGCTGCAGAAGTCTAGATGTCATAGAATTATGTGGTTTCTGAGTCAGAAGAGATGGAAGAGTCTACAGCTACCACCGGGGCAGTGAATGCTTGTGAGCTAAGAGACCGAGGGAGGAGCCAGCGTGATAAAGAGGTGCTCAGATGCCTGTGGGTTCCAACCCGAGTTCCACCAGCCACGTAACACTGGGCAGGTCACCTAACTTCACTAAACCTCAATGTTTTCACTCCCAACAAAGAGAAGATGACCAGCTTCAAAGGACTGTGGTGAGGATTAGAGGAATAAGGTAAACAGAGGTGCTGGCCCAGAGCAGCGGCTCCTCCCTCTCTCTCTCTGTTTTCTTAACTCTAAGGGAGGGTGTCCAGCAGAACAGACTTGGAGAAGAGAGATGTGAAAAAGGGCAAGAGCAGAATTTAGGTGAATGTGGGACAGATTCAATAATATCCCCCCAAAAAACCATCCCTGGGTCCAACTGGCTGATGTAACCAGGCTCTGTAGCACTGAACTGGTTTCACGTCCCTGCCTCAGACACGAATGCAGTGAGATCCCCGAACCAAATGTGTGAACATGCGTCAGGCTGGAGGATGTGCAGCAGCTCCGGCATCTTGTAAAGATGGAACTTTTACATCTTGGGTGCCATGCTGGGCACCCTGTAAAGAGGAACTCCTGCACGGTAGAGAGCGTCAGCTCTGCATAGAGAGAGGAGCACAGGGGGTTGTGAACTGCCTCACGCCTCCAGCGAGTACTTGAGAAACTCCTCATTCAAACTCCATGTACCCTTGTTCCGGATACCCCGTGTTGCCCCCACCTGGGAGAGGGGAAACTACCGGAGAGATCCATGCAGGAGAGCCTTCTCCAAGGCTTCAGTTCAGGTGAGAAACTCCTGGACCATGTGATGTGTCCTCTCCAAGTTAAACACAGATGAGGGGCTGCGGGCGGCGGGGCGGGGGCATGATTTAGGGACGGTGTTATTCAGATGCAGAATCAAATTTAGGAGGAGAGAACTTCCCTGGTGGTCCAGTGGTTAAGAATCCACCTGCCAGTGCAGGGGACAAGTGTTTGATCCCTGGTCTGGGAAGATGCCGCAGGCCATGGGGCAACTAAGCCCGTGTGCCACAGCGACTGAAGCCCACATGCCTAGAGCCCGCGAGCTGCAACTAATAAGTCCATGTGCTTAGAGCCCGTGCTCCGAAACAAGAGAAGCCACTGCAGGGATAAGCCCGAGCGCTGCGACTAGAGAGTAGCCCCCTCTCACTGCAACTAGAGAAAGCCCACACGCAGTGATGAAGACCCAGCACAGACAGAAGTAAAATAAATAAAAATAAAAAAAAAAAAAACAACTTAGCATGATAATTAGCATATCAAAAAATAAATAAGAGGAGAGGGTGAGATGCAATGGAAATCAGGAAGGCTGGAAAGGGAAGTCAGAGGTTTTCTCACCACCTCCTCCCATCCCCACTCCCTCCTTCTCTAGCTTCCTCCTCTCCCTTCTCCCATAAGAGCAGCAAGGATCCCAGCCCGCTCCGCCACAGCACCTGCCGCCCCCTACCCTGGCCCTGGTTCCCCCTACACGCCCCCCACTCCCACTTGACCCAAGAGAGCGTTCTGCCACCTTCCATGTCCTCATTCAATAATTGTGCATTTCCCTGAGACTCAAGGCCAAGGAGAGAGACGACTTCTCCATCAATAAGCCTTCAAGCAAGCTTCTCAAAGGGATGCTTTCCCAACAAACTTGCAGGCCTTGTTTTTTCCCCGATCTCAAATGAGAGCGATGCCACTCATCCTCCACTGATAGAGCTCCACCAACCAGTCATATCATCGCTGAGGGCCAGCGACATGCTTGAGGCCAGCAGGACACTTTCACCCTCCAAATAATCCAGGGAGCCCTCCCCTCCACCTGACTCATTATACAGAAGAAGAAACTGAGGCTCAGAGAGGCGATCGGCTTTGCCCAAGATCCGAAAACAAACAAATCCTGGAGTCAAATATAGAAGACATTTCAAAGAAAGTTCTCAGTGCTGTCCTGAAGTACGTATACAGCCTAGGGGTATAGCAGTCAGGTTCTTGAAAGATAAGCTCACAGAAGCAAAGGGAAGTTTTCTGGAAACATATCTGAGGCTCAAAGGATCGGCAGGAAGGCTGGGGAGTCAGGTTTGGGTGTAGATGGGCCCCAGGACCACTTGAAGGGCCAGGCATGAAAGGAGGCCAGCTGTGCCCTCCACTGTGGCCCCTGCCCTGCGGGTACATGAGCTTCCCTCTGTTTTCTGAGGTTTGGTTTTTCTACTCCAGAAGATGCTTTCAGAGTTCAGGCCACACTTATTCATGTGCTGTCCTTTTGGGGACAGGCTCACAAGTCCCAGATTACCATCCCACCAGATTGCAGCTATTGGGGAAGTAATAAACCCCCAGCAAGTTCCACCGGGAGGAGACAATTGGCATTTGTAGGGGACACAGATGGAACCTGCCAATCCTAAAGGAAATCAACCCTGAATATTCACTGGAAGGACTGATGCTGAAGCTGAAGCTTCAGTACTTTGGCCTCCTGATGCAAAGAGCCAACTCACTGGAAAAGACCCTGATGCTGGGAAAGATGGAGGGCAGGAGGAAAAGGGGGTGACAGAGGATGAGATGGTTGGATGGCATCACCAACTCAATGGACATGAGTCTGAGCAAGCTCTGGAAGATAGTGAAGGACAGGGAAGCCTGGCATGCTGCAGTCTGTGGAGGCCCAAGGATTCGGACATGACTTAGTGACTGAACAAAAAACAAGAAGGGAACACAGATCACAGTGGGCTTCACTGAATAGGTGAAGCTCAGACGAGGCTTGAAGGGAGAGCAGTAGCAAACTAAAAATGGCTCACCGGGGCTGCATTCTGGGGACACAGAGCAGCAGGTGCATTCACTTCTTTGCTCCTCCCAACAGCCCTGAAGTAGGGGCTAATCTCACCCAGAGCACAGGTGGGGAAACTGAGGCTCCAGAAGCTTAGGTTTTCTTGCCCAAGGCCTCACAGTTATAAGTGGCAGTCAGAACTCAGTCCTGGGGCTTCCCTGGTGGTCCAGTGGTCAAGAAGCCACCGGCCAATGCAAGGGACATAGGTTCAATACCCGGCCCAGGAAGATCCCATGTGCCACGGGGCAGCTATGGGCCACAATTATTGAGCCTGTGCTCTAGAGCCCGGGAGCCACAAGTACTGAAGCCACCACGATGTGAAGCCCACGCACCGTGATGAAAAGCAGTCCCCATTCGCCGTTAACGAGAGAAAGACCGTGCACAGCAATGAAGACCCAGCACAGCCATAAATAAATAAAAAAATTTTTAAAGAGGAATTCAGCCCCGGCCTCACTGACTCCAGAATCCAAGCTCTTAACCGCTCCGCTGGCAAATAATGCCTCCCTATTAGAGAGGCTTCCACATGTCAAAGTGCTTCCCAGATCCATTATCTCAGCAAACGCTCACAGCAACCCTGCAAAGTAGATAGGGCAGGTGTGACTAGGCTCATTTCCCCATCAGGCAGATGGGGCCCAGAGATGCTAAGCGACCCACCCAAGGTCACACAGCTGATTAACATAAGGGTCAGGCCCGCTGCCCCGCTGTCAGCCCCCTCCTCGCGGCAGCTTGTGCCCCGAGGGTCCTGAGTGCCTGGCCAGGGAGAGGGATCAGAGTCCAGTCAGGAGAGAACAAGGCAGACATTTCACTGCCAGGCAGGCGCCTGACCCATCGCCCCATGTGCGCACCCGAGGGCCGTCCAGTGCCCGGCACCCTGCCGTCTGGGGAGGTCTGGGCACAATTAAGCCCAAACGAGGAATCGGTGCCCAACAAATTAGCAACAGGTAAAAGCAATCAGGCCATCTGTTGCCTCCCACCCACGGCCACCGCCTAATCCCCTTTCTCGGTGGCATCCGGGCTCAGTGCTTAAACACAAATTAACATACTGGCCTTTGCATATGTATTTATGGCTTCAGGTGGGGAGAGAGCCACAGGAGCAGGTGGCGAGGAGGCAGTCGCTGGAGATGCTTTGCTCATGCAAATGTCCTTCGTTAGGGAGGGAAGTCCGCTGAAGGACATGGGATGGGCAAGCTGGAAGGCAGACCAAGGGCTTGACTAGCCTGTTATGGGGGTGCGGAAGCGTGTAGAGGGACAGCTCTTGGTCCCTCATGGGAAGCATCTCCACACCTCACTCATTCTCTCCGAGGTCCTGCATCCTGTATCCCATCAGTCATATTTGACACGATGAGGAAAGAGGAGGCACACGGGGACTTCCCTGGTGGTCCAGTGGTTAAGAATCCACCTCCCAGTGCAGGGCACGTGGGTTTGATCCCTGGTCAGGGAACTAGGATCCCACATGCTGCAGGACAACTAAGACCGCATACCTCAACTACTGAGCCCATGTGCTGCAACAAAAACCCCGCGTGGAACAACTAAGACCCAACACAGCCAAATAAATAAATATTTTTTAAAAAGAGGAGGCCACGTGATCATCCACATGGTCAGCAGGAGGCATGGACAGGGCAGGAAAGAGCCCCAGGCACCCAGGTGGCCGGCCTGCCTATGAACCAGTCTTGAGCTGCCTCTATGAATGAATCTTGGTTTCCTCTTTGCCAGTTTCCAAGATGCACATGTGTGCCAGCCACACTGAACAGGCTCTATTTGAGAATGAATATTAATATGAGTAGAAGATGGTATTTCCTGGTCCTTCAGGCCCAGCCCTTTACTTGATCTTGCCCTTGCAGCAACCTTATGGGGTAGGTGTTCTTATACTCATTTTGCAAAAAAAGAAATGGAGGGAGTGGCCAGGTTAAAGTCAATGATTTGTTAATAGGTACCCATGGACAAGGGCTTTCCAGATAGTGCTAGGGGTAAAGAACCCACCTGCCAGTGCAGGAGATGGCAAGAGATGTGGGTTCAGTCCCTGAGTTGGGAAGATCCCCTGGAGGAAGGCATGGAAACCCACTCCAGTATTCTTGCCTGGAGAATCCCATGGACAGAGAAGCCTGGTGGGCTACAGTCTGTGGGGTCATAAAGAGTTGGACACAACTGCTGAGACTTAGCACACACACATGGTGAGTCTAGGCTGCAGCAGGCTCCAGGGGAGCCTTGGAATGGAAAGATATACAAACTGGGGGTGATGCTTAGCCTTATGGCAGAGTCAGAATCGGCCACAAGTGCTGCTGAGGAAATGATGGTGGCAGATGGACAGGTCTCCCTGCAGCCCAGTTGCAAAGAGGAACCATCCAGAAGTGAAGGAAGAGGGGACAGTATATGCAAGGGCCCTGAGGAGGGCAAGAGGGCCCTGAGGGTGTCTGGGGCTGGTGTGGCTGGGACCTGTGCAAAGACAGATAGCTGGTGGATAGCATGAACCAGGCAGGACTTCACTGGCTCTGTAGGAAGTTCTGGATTTTCTCTTAGGTGTGATGGGAGGCTGCTGTCAAACGTTATCAGGATCAGTGAGCCTCTAAAGCCAGGTTCCCACCACCATCCTGTGCTGTCCTTTCCCACCTCATGCTTCTCCTGCAGAAGGGACCGGAGCCCACCTTAGAAAGGCGGTCACCTCCTTAGAAAGTCTGCCCATAGTCACAGAGTGGGCAGAGTGAGGACCCTGGGGGTTCCCAGGCTAGGGTTTTCTTCTCCTAGACACAAAGAGGGGCTGAAAACAGAGCTAGGCTAATGTCCTTACGCCATTATAGTCCCAAGTTACCCAGTGGGACAGCCAAGGAAGGAAGGAGCCTGCTTCAGTAAGTCCTCTTGGTTGACCAGAAAAATGGACTCTTGCGAAGCACATCTCTAAATGTCCAGGAATCTGTCTGGGGCAGAGAAGGCAAAGAAAGATTTGAGCCCCTTTGCTTTTGATCTCATGGGGAATGGGGTCCACGGAGGGTCCCAGTAATCTTCAGCGTCCCAGCCTCAGGAGTGGGTACGGCTAGATTCCACCCCTTACCCACAGTGTGACCTGGAGCGAAACATTCTTTCTTCAGCTGGAAAATGAATTAAATCTCCCTCCTAGGAGCATGGGGAGGACAGGATGGGTGTCAAGCACCCAGCCTGATGTGTGCGCTTGGGTGCTCAGTCAATGCTACGGGACAGGACTGTGAGTCAGTCCTGCTTCTGGGCCACTCCTCTCTCCAGCCAATCAGCATCAACCTTCCATCTCCCGTGTCCCACTCCTCTCTCCAGCCAATCAGCGTCAACCTTCCATCTCCCGTTGTCCCAGAGCTTTGCCGCATCTGAAGTTTCAAATCCCTTGTTAAAAATAATCTTCAAAAAAAAGTCAGAAGAGGAGGCGGGGAAGGAAAAAGGGGAAAGAGAGAGAGAGAGGAGAAATAAGCTTTTTTTTTCCACCCGAAGCCAGATCTCTAAATCTGTTGGTGGCCAGGGACAGCCCTGCCGCCTGCTTCTCTTGCAAATCAAAGGGCCTGCCGAGTAAGTAAGCCGCTGCAAATAGAGGGCTGGGCTCTTTGAGGGTGGGAAGCCAGAAAAGAGCTCTTACTATCCTCCTGAGTTCAGAGAAATGCCTCAGGCCGGCCCAGGCTGTGGGCTGTAACTGTCCAGGTGGGCATGTAACTGGCGGGGAGGGGAGGGCTGTCAGTGCCAGCTCAGGCTCGAGGAAGGGAGGGGAGAGACCAGCGTTTGTGGTGCTGTCCGACCCTCACCCTGCAATACCAGCCAACCACACACATCCTTAGCCTTCATTGTTTCATCTGTGAAATGGGATGATATAGCCACAGGCCTCCATGCATAGCACACAGCAGGCGCTTCTCAAGTGGTGCTTCTGATCCCTCTAGACAAAGGGGAAGGATGGGACGGGCTCAGGTGTCCCATCACCAAGCCTGCCATCCTTCCCACCCCTCCAAGCTGCCTTTCCTCTCTGGCTCCCTAGAAGTATCTTCCCCGTGACTCAGGGACAAGCCACACATCCAGGCTGTCGTGCCATCATCCTTTCTTTCTCTCTCCATTCTGACCCCTCTGGCCAACCTCTCCACTGTCCCCCTGATCTGTCCCAGCCACCTCCCTCCAGGCCTCCCTGCCTCCGGCCTCCCCCAGGCCCACCAAGCACACAGCTGCACATTCATTTCCCAGAAGCCCATGCGTGGCTGCTTGTATCCTCTGCTCCAGGCCCAGCTTTGTTGCCCATCACCAACTGCTCCACCTGGCGGTCAAAGCTAGCTGCAGTCACAATGCCCCAGCCGGATGGAACAACCATCACAGCACCTGGTGTGTATGCCTGACCATAGCTATCATGCCAGGCTCCAGGCTCCCCTTGCTCCACACCACTGTCATCCCTAAAACTCAGCCTACCCTAGCCAGTCTCTTTGTTTTTGCTCCTGCTCTCTCTTCCACCTGGAAGGTCCATCACCCTAAAATGAGTTCTCCCTCCAGAATCCTACCAGCCAGAATATTTTCTCTCCAACCCTGCAGGATTTGGACCCCTCATCCCAGGGTTCAGCATCATCTCTTTATGATAGAGGAATTAGCACTGGCACCTAATCCTCCAAATCCACAATTAAGTTGGTTCATGGACCAGGAAGTGAGATCTGACTGGGCCAATGAGAGAATCCTGGGGACGTAGTGAGTGAGTGGGAGCCAGGGCTGCTCCAGGGAACTCATGGGGCGCACAGAGTAAAATTGTCAAGCGTGTGGTCGTGCTAGGGGACAGAAGGGGATGTGCATATATGGACCACAGGCAACGAGTGTGCATGTGGGACCCTCAATGCAAGGGTTTCTTGAGACAAGCCAGCACTCACACATCCTCCCCACTTCTCTCTGTCTCTGTCACACATGCACACACAAACAAAGCACACAGAATCCTGATAAATCTTCACATTCTTAAGCCCTATACTTGGTGCAAAGGAATCGACAAATATTAAAGTGCAATATGACTGTGCTCTCCAAGCCTCCATCCTGCTGGGGATATCAGAACACTTCCAGCTGAACAATAAAATGACAGGGAATGACAGCGTGGCTCTCCTTTGACAGGGCGCTATTCACAACCACCACCTCAGGTCCTTACAACCTGGCCTCATCTTTCAAGCACAGAGACCAGAAGGCATGGTCTGTTTGAGGCAGAGCTGCAGTTCAGATCCCATCTTTAGATTCTGACTCCCCAGCCCCTGCGGGCAGAAGCTGTGGAAGGCTCTTCATCCTTGGGAACTGCGGCTGGTTGGGGATTTAGTTGGAAGCAGAGCTCCTGAAGCCTGTGGATCTGCACCTCCTTCTTCTGTAAGTCGAGAATCTGGAATGTTCCATTTGGGTTAAGTAATGGGTGAGTATGAACATCACGTGTTCCCCACCCCGAGCCTCTGCTCAGAACAACTTCCTCCAGGAAATGTTTTCTGAAAATCTCCCCTCACCTCGGGCTCCGAGACATTCCTGTAGCTCCAAACCATGGCGAGTGGCGGAAGGGCCTGTTTGCACTTCTGTCATCTGTCACCGACAGCAGCCTTTGAGCCTTAATGACAGGGACAGGGTCTCATTCACCCCTGCATCCCAGTGCCTGGCACATCTCAGACATTTCAGGAAGCTTTACAGAACGTGTGAGTGAGTGAATGAAGTGAATGAATGAGTGGAGGACTAGCCCAGGACACAAATCAACTCTACGCACAGGTGCATTCCCAGTAACAGGGCCCCCCACCTGTGAGTGTCGGGGGAGGAGAGGTGGAGGAATGTGCTAGAAAGAGGATGCAGGCGCCTGACTCCATCCTCATCTCTTTGACCTGGCAGTTTCCCCAAGGGGGGATGGGTCAGTCTTCTGAGGATGAGAGGGAGACCGAACAGGGAAAGGAGCCCTTCTGCCCTCAGTGGGGTTCACAGAGGGGGATCAGTCCTCAGGTCCCAAGAAGAGATCAGCCTCGAGCCACAATGCCAGCAATCTCCATCACTGTGCTAGCCAGGAAAGAGAGGTCCCTCCCGTACCATCCCCGGTGCTGCCTGCACACTACCAGCTCCCATGGCTGAAAAGCTGGAGGGTTTTTTTTTTCCCCGAAGTACTTCTAGCTATAGGAATCTGGGAAATGACCACAGAGACACTCCCTCCCTGACCCCTCAACTAGCCTGACAGAAAGCCTGGAAAAGTTCGTCTTCCCCAGGCTCCCCACGTTCCATCATCTGTGGCCAGTGGCCAACTGTGAGCAAGTTCATTAATATTAATGTTAATAATCTCCTACATTTGCTTCATGCTTTCCCGCTTACAAAGCACTTTCCGATCCATCATCTCATCCGACGCTCACCACCAGCCTAGGAGGTCAGCGGGGCTGTGATTATCATCCCCACTTTACCGAGGAGAGAACTAAGGTCCAGGGAGAGAAGGGATGGGCCTGAGGGTGTGCTTGGCAGCCAGCTGTCCCGACCCCCAGTGGCCCCTCGACCTCTTCGTCTCACGGCTGCCAACCCCTTCCCCCAGCTACCGCGCCAATGTCAACATCAGCATCACCTCCTGGTTCAGATGATCTGTTCTCAGCCATTAGAAAGACAGGCTTAAAATAAATAAGAAAGACAGGCTTTAGCCATCTGCTAAAATGGGTAAAACGATCTGCCGGGAGTTTGCTGAGTGACCTTGGGCTAGACATTTCCCTCTCTGGGCCCCCAGTCCATTTCTTTGTATGTCAGGTGAAAAAGCAGGGCTCTTCTATCCCTTCGGCCCTCCCTTCCCGAGGTGGGAGACCGGGGAAAGCTGAAGGATCTTCCCTTGGTCCCAGGCTCAGGCTGGTAGTAATCACACCTCCTGAGGTCCCCTCCTGGAGTATGAGGGGTCAACCTATCATGAGCCTAGGACCACCACGGAATGGAGCTATGAAGCAACAGAAGACTCCCAGGACCCCTCCTGAAGATGGGGCCAGAGCTAACCAGAAACTGCTCCTCTGTGACAAGTGCTTTCCACACATTATCAACATACCTCAAAATAGCCCCACCAGATGGCAATCATTTCCATTCTTTATGTGAGAGACCTGAAGGATGAAAACTACATTAGAGAGAAGCTTGAAGCTCAGAGAGGTCACTTGACTTGCCCAAAGTCACACCACAAAGAGCAGACTCAGGTTTCAAACCCAGATCTGGTCTGTTGGCTCAGTCCTAAATGCTTAACGATCCAGAGGTGAAGCAAGAGGGAGAGGGGCACAGGGGAGTTCGTCCTTCCTCCATTCCCTTCCTTCCAGCCTGTCTCGCCTCCCCTCTCTCTCCCTCCTTCTCTTCCCTTGTGGTTTCAGCCCTGCACGGGGCCTCCTCTGCTGTGCCAGCTCACCCATCTCAGCCTGGGCTGAGATTTATGGATCTCACTTCAAGGATTTTTCTTTAATAATAACATTTATAATCATTTTAGAAATTAAGAGCTGAGGATGCAAAGCTTTTTAATTAAAATAATCCGCAGTTGATAATTATAGGACTCTCTTAGCTGGAACCATCTTCATTCAATCTGTCACACTCCCCAAAGTAGGCATGAGATAGCTGTGAGCAACTGGGCGAGCCTGGTACCTATGTGTGTAAAACCACGTGGCCGAGGGCTCACCCTCAGGGTTTCTGCTGGGCAGGTGAGCTCCAGGGTGAAGTGGGCTGTCCCTCGCTTTGAGGTCTGTCCCTGTGCAGCATGCAGGGCTGGCTTGCCACGTGATGATGGCCCTTCTGGAGATCTGCCCACTTGGCACACATCTTCTGTGGGTTTCCCTGTGGGCTCAGAGGGGTCAAAGCCCAAGATGCAGAAGGATGTGTAAAGGCTGTGTGTGCGCATGTGTGTTTAGTCATGTTCGACTCTTTGTGACCCCATGTTCTGTAGCCCACAAGGTTCCTCTGTCCGTGATATTTCCCAGGCAAGAATACTGGAGTGGGTTGCCATTTTGTCCTCTAGGGGATCTTTCCAACCCAGGGATCAAACCCATGTCTCTTGCATTGGCAGGCAATTTCTTTACCACTGGGCCACCCGGGAAGCCCAAGTAGTCTCCTGCTGCTGCTGCTAAGTCACTTCAGTCGTGTCCGACTCTGTGGGACCCCATAGACGGCAGCCCAACAAGCTCCCCCGTCCCTGGGATTCTCCAGGCAAGAACACTGGAGTAGGTTGCCATTTCCTTCTCCAATGCATGAAAGTGAAAAGTGAAAGTGAAGTCGTTCAGTCGTGTCCGACTCTTAGCGACCCCATGGACTGCAGCCTACCAGGCTCCTCTGTCCATGGGATTCTCCAGGCAAGAGTACTGGAGTGGGGTGCCATGGCCTTCTCCAAAAGGCAGTCTAGGAAGAAGCAAAACTCACTCAGCCTCTGCCTCTCTGCCCCAATGCCACCCTCACCCCCTCCCAAGGCACTGCCCTGCCCTCTGCGGTCAGGAGAGGGCAGCGAAGGCCACCAAATACAGACCTGAATAGCATCAAAGAGGGGACATAAATAAGGACAGGAGAGGAGTTGGCTTGCAAGGTTGGGTACCAACAAGTCAAAACAGCACCATGCCATGCCCATCACTGATAAGCCATCTGCTCAACCGCCCCACCACAGCTGACAGGGGGACGATGGGAGAGCGAGACACACCTCTTCCCCTTGGGAACTCTCATCCCTGCACAGACAGTCCATGTGTCAACCAGCCATAGGAGAAAGCGATGTTTGCCCAGGATGAAGCTAGAGGGGTGAGGGGTCAGTTATCAAGCATATGTGTGGAGCCACCTTGGAGGGCTTCATGGGGGAGGGGACGTCTGGGCAGGGTTGTGAAGGATGAATAGGAGCCCACTGGCTCCAAGACAATCATATACAACTACTAGGATTCCTAGAGTGTTTGCCATGCTCTAGGCACTGTGTTGGATGTTTGCAGCATCTTATTCCAACTTCACAACAAGCCTTGAAGATAGACATGATGATTAACACAATGTGTTTTGTTTTTTTTTTAATTTCCAGGTAAAGAAACAGGCTTGGAGCAGCTGTGTTATGTGCTTGAGGTCACAGAGGCAGGCCCTGAACCTCAGACCATTGATGCCAGCCTTTATGCTTAGCCAGTGGGATATTAGGTGCTCAGGATAACAGCTTCCTGGGAGGAGAACGCCCCCTGCAGAGGAAACATGTAGAAGGGGTTCAGTGTAGGGGACAGGAGTGATGGGCCAGCGTTATTCTGCCAGATTGATTTTGAGAAACCCGAACTGAGTGACTTCCCGGGATGGCCCTTAGTTTTCCCATCCATGAGTCTAGGGTGGGGGCTCTCTCTAGAGACCCTTTTGGTTCGGGGAGTCTTCAGCTTTCCCAGGCTTTCTGCTGTATCTCTAGTTCAGCTCGGGCAGGGTTCTTCTCCTCACTCAACCCCTCACTCAACCCTCAGCATTAAGGAGGAGAAGGAGGGACTTCCCTGGTGGTTCAGGAATTAAGACTCTGCCTTGAAGTGGAGGGGACGTGGGTTCAATCCCTGGTAGGGGGACTGAGATCCCACACGCTGTGGGGCAACTAAGCCAATGCATTGCAACTAGAGAGAAGCCCACTAACTTTTCTCTAAGTTAAGCTCTCTAATTTCTCTCTAAACTAAGACCCGACTCAGCCAAATAAGTAATTGAATAAATGTTTAAAAAAAAAGGAGAAGGAGGAGCAGGGAAGGTCTTCCTACCAGGACTCCACCCCAAATCTACTTAAAGCAAAAATGTGATGGGACTTCAGCCCTGCTGGTGGGCTCCTGCTGACCTCTCGGCCGCCAAGGTGGTTTCAGTAAGAGTTTTATTGCGGCTAAAAATAATGGAGCAACTCACATCTCATTCATGCCTCCCTTCCCTCCTGGAGGAAATGAGGGTCGCTGGTGGGTCCACCAGGGGAGGGCTCCAGCAGGAGAGGTGGCTGTCCTGGCAGCTGGTGCCGTGTCCACGGGCTCCCTCTGCAGCCCAGAAGTGGCTCAGGCCTCCCAGCCCGGGCTGCATCCTGCCCTGCCCAGGCCGTGGACGGCGACCAGAAGAGGATTACGCAGTCTCACTCATGGATAAAATTGGGTCTCGGCCTGAAGAGCAGCAAGGGAAGAGTCCAGGAGGAACCCTGGTCCAGCGTGAGCATGGACTGGGGTTCGTGTTGGGGGAAGGTGGCCTGGGGTGGGGTCGACGCTGTGACCCGTCCAGGACTGGACACTAGGGTTGCCCTCCCATCTCAATAATCACATCTCAGAAGCATCCCCAGGTCAGCGCCTGCACTGGGTCCTCCAGAGGAACAGATGCCGGCTGGAATCATTGAGAATAAACTAGGCCCACCTAGACCCAGGGCTTCTGCAGAGCCGCTTGGCTGGGGCTGGGCAGCCACAGCCTGGGGTGGCGGAGTGCAGAAGAGATGCCAATTTTACAAGGCTTTCAGCTTCGGACAAAGATGGGTTAATTGAAGCCTTGGAAGGAGGGGGATTACTTAGAAAGCCCACCCTTCAGAACTCTGCTCAGCAAAGCACATCTTTCACGCCCCTTCCTTACATAGTGGCTGCTCTGGAAGGAGAATTTCCCTCCCGCTTTGTCCCCTCCCCCCAGAGAACACTGGCCGCCAAGGTGGTTTCAGTAAGAGTTTTATTGCGGCTAAAAATAATGGAGCAACTCACATCTCATTTCCTGTATTCTGTAAGTACCCTAAGGAGAGGGAGGGGGAGGTATCAGCAAAGAGGCTGGAAAACATTTAGATACAATAAAACAAGTATGTTAAAAAAGAAAGCAAATCAATGGCAGATAGAGGATTCATAATGATGCTTACTTTGGGGGGAGGAAGGCAGGAGATGGGAGGGACAGGAGGAAGCCACACAATTAGGTAGAGATCATTGTCAAGGTTTTAGCTTTTATGCTGGGTGGTGGATTTAAAGGTACTTATTTTTAACACAAAAGAATGAGTGAATGAATGAAAAATAGCTCCAAACATGGACCAGTGAGGAGAGTGTGGCAAAAATTATATGGAATAATTATTCAAATTCTATGTATCTGAGCTTCAAAGGGCTGGGGAAAATATCAAAGGAAAACATAAATTCTAAGATCAGCTGCACTGTCCGGCTTCTTAGACACCTGGATCCGTGAGCCCTCCTTGCTGTCCAGGTAGAGTCTTGAGGCTCAGATTATCCAGAAAATTTCCTCTCTTACAGCAGGTTGCAGCCTGACTTCCTTGGTATCCTGGACAAGGAAAAAATATTGTGAATTGAAAACAAATTATCCTACAGCACTATAGGCTAAATGGTGTCTGCTCTGCCAGGACTCAAGGGGTCATGACTCCAGGGTATTTAATGTGATTGAAAGGGTGGGTGAGGGGCAATGGAGCCCAAGGCCCTGCTCTCCTGGCCTGTCCTCCACGTTAGGGCTTCCGCCCTGAGAATCTTGTCCTGACTTGGGCCTGAGATGGGCTGGGTTTTGATACCACTGTCACCCACTCTGCAGGACCAGGGCAAGGGCACTGACCCCTCGCCCACCTCCCATTCATCTTCCCTTCGCACCTCTCCACTCCCATCCGGGACAGCTCTGTAGAAGAGTCCCTGAAGGTTCCGGGCTGCCCAGTTCACTTTACTCTCCATCTCACCTGTCCGGCTGTGAATGGGTGCTCCTGAAAGTTTCCTCTCCTTCCCACAGCAGCAGGAGGGCTGGGTTCCCACCGTCTCAGTCCCACAGAGGCCCTGGTCCCTTGCTTCCAAGCCCCCAGGGAAGCAGAGAACGGAGGGATCCTTAGCTCACTCTCCTTGTTCAAACAGCTCATCTCTGAATCAGCTCGTACATGCATGCAAGTTGCCTCAGTCGAGTCTGATTCTTTGCAACTCTGTGGACTATAGCCCACCAGGCTCCTCCGTCCATGAGATTCCCCAGGCCAGAATACTGGAGTGGGTTGCTATGCCCTCCTCCTGGGGATCTTCCTGACCCAGGGATTGAACCCACATCTCTTACATCTCCTGCATTGGCAGGCAGGTCGTTTACCACCAACACCGCCTGGGAAGGCTAAGTAAGCTCGTACGTCTAAATAAATATCGTGGAGCCTGCCAGTGAGACCTCCCACGCTATGTCCAGGCTCCCATGCGCAAGGTGAGCAACGTTGATGATATTGGAGAAGGTGGGAAGGCAAAGTCAGAGGCCAAGCTCAGGAGGATGTGGGGCCCACGCCTGGGTGGAGCCTCTTCCGAAAATCTTAGGACACTTGCACACAGCCCTTTAGGGTCACACAACCCTTCACTATGTGTAATACCCTTGACCTTGTCTCGAAAGCTTTTGTCCCCACTTTCTGTCTCAGGACAGAGAAGTCTCCAGTTTGTCAGGATGAGTCTAGGAAAACAGAGGACAGGCCCAGGTCCATGAAACATGGCTGGCACAGACAGGCCTAGAGTCCAGCTCTGATTTCCAGTCTGGAGCTCCCTTGGGCCACCATGTCAGCCTCCCTGCCTTGCTCCATGAAGTTGGGAGAACCAGGGCTGCCTCCATTGTGGACGGCTCTTGGAAGACCACTGCCACCCTCTTTGGGAAGGCTATTCCCCAGAGGGGAGCATAAAGGGCAAGGATCAGGGCCAGTGGCTGCAAGACTGATGGCCACAGAGAAGGCTCTGATTTAGCCCGAAGGAGCCCCTGGTAATGAGACTCATGCGAAAAAAAAAATTCAAGTTGGCCACAGGGTAGGATCTTGGCTTTGCCTATTTCTAGCCGTGGCGCCCAGGTCTGACCACTTTTACATACAGTTCTAGGGCTTCAGGGTCCCCACCCCTATGCAAAAATGGGACGTTTATTTCTCATCTTCCTGTCTCATAGAAACACACTGAGAATTAAATGCGATGTGACATGTTACAGAAGAGCCTCCTAAGTGACCCTATTCAACTCCAAGCGCTAACCCTTCCTTCTCCATGCTGCCCCACAGAGGGAGGGGGTGGTGGCTGGGCAGAGAGGGATGTCCCAGCAGAGGGAGTGCCCCAGGTCAGGAGAGTCCATGAATACACTGTGCCAGACCCTGCGCTGGGTACTGGGAATGGAGGGGTGAAAGCGATCAACGTGGCCCCTGGTTTTCTGGAATTTAAATCTAATCCAGTGACTCTCAGCCATGGATGGACCTTAGGATCCCCTGGAAGGAGTGGAAAAACACACACACATACACACACACCAGGACCCAGACCTCTTTCAGACCAAGTGAATCTGAATCAGTACTTTTTTAAAGCACCCGGGCGACTCTAATGTGCAGCCAGATGAGACAATAAAATCAGCAGTTACAGATCGTTCTCATCCTTGCTCTGCTCAGGCAAGTACTTGGAAGGATGCCTGTTGGATTTTGGTGGTGGTGGTAAGGGGAAGGTCAGGGAGGACTTCCTGGAAGAAATGGCAAATGACCCTTTGCATGGGGATGATGAGTTGGAAGAACAGCAGGCAGTCCTTCTGGACAGAGTTCAGAGCGTGAGGGGAAAGTGCATGAGATAAAGCTGGAGAAGGCAACAATAATGAGGGTCCAGATTACAGAGGAGACACTTGCCCTGTGACTGAGTCTGCAGACCCCACAAGTGATGGGGGACATTGGAAGATTTTAAGCAAGGAAATGACATAACCATAACTGTCTGTCTGGAGCTGTCTACGGGGTTCATCCGGGTGGCAGGGTCCTCAGCAGGTTGGATCAGGACCTCCTCCTCTATTCCCCTGACCCCACCCCCAGCATATGGGGTGGGCAGAAGCTCTCCCCAGGGCCGCTGGGGTCTCCCAGTTTAATCTCAGTTCCATGATGCATTAGCGAGGGGCTCCCGGGCCGGCCAAGTCCCTGATACTAATTGGCCACCGAGGTGGAATCAATGACAACTGCATTGATCTTGCCTCTCTTTGGCTCCTTAAAGAGCTTATTGACCGGAGAGCCTCAGGGGGCTGGCTTCGTGCAGCAGAAACCTGAGTCTCATTCAAATGTGGGACAAAGACATGGAAGAATACATGAGGAGGGGGCCCTCGCAGGCCCCTGCCGCCTCCTGCAGTTTCAGGCTCCTTCTGCGCGGGCATCTTCACCCCTGCACCCGAGCTGGTTGTCTCGGTGTCAAAACCTGTGGCCTCTCCTCTCCTGTCTCTCCCCCTCCCCAGGTCTAGCCCCACAGAAAGAAATGCTTTGTTTTCCCCGCTCTGTGCCTCCAGATATGCTGTCCTCTCTGTCAAGGGTGCTTCTCTAGTCTGACCTATTCCTTCTTCCAGGTCCGGCTCAAATATTGCCTCCTCTTAGAAGCCTTCCCTGGTCTCACCTCAACAGGAATCGACTCTTCTGTGCGTCAATAGCATTTGATACTTACCTGTATGTGCAACACTCATCACACTTTTTACAACCATTTACTCTATCTCTTCCTCCAGAGTGTCAGCTCCATAAGGACAGTGAACCTGGTCATTCATCTACGTGTCCCCAGCACAGAGCCTAGTGTAGCAGAGTAGCTGCTCAATAAAGGAATGCATGCTGAATGAATGAATAGATTTTTTTTTTTAATTTTAGCTGGAAGATAATTGCTTTACAATGTTGGGTTGGTTTTTGCCATACAAGAGTGCTAATCAGTCATAATTTTATATATATATATATATATACATGAAGGCAATGGCACCCCACTCCAGTACTCTTGCCTGGAAAATCCCATGGATGGAGGAGCCTGGTAGGCTGCAGTCCATGGGGTTGCTAAGAGTCGGGCACAACTGAGCAACTTCACTTTCACTTTTCACTTTCATGCATTGGAGAAGGAAATGGCAACCCACTCCAGGGTTCTTGCCTGGAGAATCCCAGGGATGGGGGAGCCTGGTGGGCTGCCGTCTATGGTGTCACACAGAGTTGGACACGACTGAAGCGACTTAGCAGCAGTAGCAGCATATATATATATATATATAAATCATATATATATATCCCTTCCCTCTGGCGCCTCCCTCCCCCCTCCATCCTAGCCCTCTAGGTCATCGCTGAGCACCAGGCTGGGCTCCCTGGGCTATATAACACCTTCCTACTGGTTATCTGTTTTACACATGATAGCGTACATCTGTCAATGCTACTTTCTCAATTCATCCCACCCTCTCCTTCCCCCACTGTGTCCACAAGTCCATTCTCCATGTCTGTGTCTCTATTTCTCCCTTGTGGATAGATTCATCTGTACTGTTTTTCTAGATTCCAAGAGTATATGTGTTAATATCAGATAGTTGTTTTTCTCTTTCTGACTTACTTCACTCTGTATTAATAGGCTCTGGGTTCATGCATTGCATGACAACTCAGATTTGTTCCTTTTTATGGCTGAGTAATATTCCATCATATGTATGTACCACATCTTCTTTATCCAAGAATGAATGGTTTGTAAGAGTCCTGAGGACTCCCTTCTCTAACCCTGACCCAGCCCAGCCTATGAGGGTACAGAGCAGTACAGACTGTGCTTAATCAGACTTGGACAACTGCAGTTCAGATCTAGATCTTGAAATGCTAGAACTGGAAGGACACTTAAGCCTTGCTGTCATCAAGTTAGATGTCTAATTTTACAGTTCAGGTCGCAGCTCTAGGGAGAGGAGCTGGCTGTCTCAAATCTCACAGAAGCAGATAGCAGGCCCAGGGCCCTCCAGATGCTGCTTTACACAGACCTGGCAGTGTGAGCAGGGCTCCAGAGCCCTCTGAACACCTCCAGCCATTCCCAACCATCATTCTAACTTCCTGAGACACCCTTTGTCTCTTCAGGAGGATCAGGCTGAGCAGGGATCTGTTACTTGGGCCACAGAAAGGAGGTTCCCTAAAGACCAAAGTCCTTTCTTTCCTTGACTCACTATGTGACAAGAAGAAAAGTTACTTCCCATCTACAGGCTTCAGTTTCCCCATCACTGAAACGGGAGGTAAGAGGCTCTGTCTTTTCTCTCCTGGTCTTAGAAGAAGTGACTCCTAGAGGAGAAAACCACCACCAAAGGGTCAGGTCACCTGATATCAATGAGAAAGAGCAAGAGAGCATGGGGTTCTAGGAAGTCAAGTTGGGGAACATACCCTGTTTTTCTTCATTAACTTTTCTGTTGAAATCCAAAATACTCACAGAAAAAAATGCATTTATCGTAAAAGTGCAGCCCAATAACACGTTCAAAAGCTGAACCATCCATGTAACCAATATCCAGATCAAGAAACAGAACCTTCTCAGTCCCTGAGAAGCACCCCCTGTGCTTCTTCCACTCATGGCCATTCAGGTCCACCATGCTGACTTCAAAAGTTGTAGATGAGTTTTGCCTCTTTTTGTCCTTTACATAAATGGAATCCTAGAATAGGTCCTCTTTGGTGCTTATCTTCTTTTGTACCACACTGTGCTTCTGAGATTCATCTGATTCATCCATACTGTTTTGTGTCATGCTAGAGTTCCCCTTCTCATTGTTATGTGGTATTCCATTGTGTGAGCATATCCTAATTTATTTATTCATTCCACTGTTGATGGGCATTTGGGTAGTTTCCAGTTTGGAGCTATTACAGAGAGTGTTAAAATAGACTTAATATTTTAAATAAATCATTTTTTCAAAACAGATGCTTAAAAATAGAAACATAAGGATTGTGCACACATTTCCCTCAATTAAGAAATGTCTATTAAGTACCTACTGTGTCTTAGAATGATCTTTTCCTTTCCTCCCCTGAGCCTAGCCTTTATAGACCAGGTGACATCCCATCTCTTCTAGAAAGCCTTTTATGATTTCTGTCAACTCACAGTGCCATTCAAAGTCCTCTTAAGTTTCAAGGTAGATTTTTCACAAACACGCAGCAAAGATTGAGTCCACATGGCTGGCCTTCTTCCGCTCCTTCTTTGTGCTCATTCTCAAGGGGGTGTTCCCAAAGAGCAGGCACTGGGTCCCATTTTCTCTGCCTTCCTAGATACTCTGCAGAGCATTAGGCACCTCACTAAACTCACCAAATAAGAATCAGATTGAAGTAGATCTATAGGAAGGTGATGTGAATACATGAAGACCCCCCCTCCCATCTATCTACTGACACCTCTGAGGAAAAATATTATGCAAAATATGGAAAAAGATAACACAGAACACGAGCAAAACCCACAGACAGCAATGGATAGGGCCATGCATGGCATTAGACTTGAAAAACAAAATGGATAGATTCCGGATCGTGAAAGGCTATGGCTTAGCTTCACTCCTTTTCCCACTCATTCGTGCAAATAATCAAAAGAGTTTTGGGTGGCGGGCACATTTCAGCACCATGGATAGAGAATCCCATTGGCTGCTCTCCGAGAACCACAGCAAAACCTTAGAACAACATCCCTTGGTCTCGCTGAGCTTCAGGGAAGGTCACATGCACTTCCATTTACCCACAGACTCCTACTAATCTCTAAATCCCTCCTAGTGAGTTGCGAAAATAAAGTCCTTAGAGCCAAACAGACTAAATCAAATTCTAAATCTATCACTTGTCAGCATAACTTTAGGAAAATTACTCTCTCTGAATCTGAATTTCTTATATTTATAAATGGCAATTATAATACTTTTTTTCCCCCCAGATATATTTTTCAGGTCTTAAATTTATGTTTGGTTCTCTTTTGTAGTTTTGCTTGTTTGTTTGTTTTTGGGGTGAGATTAATTCTATCTTCACATTCATTGTGAGCATGGTTTCATTACATCCTCCAGCAAGTTATAAAAGTGAAGTGAAGTGAAAGTCACTGAGTCGCGTCCAACTCTTTGTGACCCCATGGACCATACAGTCCATGGAATTCTCCAGATCAGATTACTGGAGTGGTTAGCCTTTCCCTTCTCCATGGGATCTTCCCAACCCAGGGATCGAACCCAGGTCTCCTGTATTGCAGACGGATTCTTTACCAGCTGAGCCACAAGGGAAGCCCCAACAAGTTATAAGGGCTACTCTAAATCGTTGCCTGCTAATAGCAAACTCTGAGTCATTTTAGCACCAGGTTCCATGGGTTGTCTTTAATCAAAAACTCTGGGCCACTTTAGGGCCAGGCTCCATGGGTTGCCTCCTATGGATTGTATTTTCCTGTTTTATTCTATGTCAATAATTTGGGATTGTATCCTGGATATGGTACATGATAAAGTTGTAGGGACTTTGGGTTCCCTGTGTTGCTATGAAGACTATTGGGGAAGTTTTGTTTGTTTCTTTAATGAAGTAGGTAACTCTCATTGCAAACCTGTCACTCTTTCAGTGGGTTGCAGCCGAAATTTCCATTCAGTTTCTTTAGGTTTTGCTGAGCATCTATCTTACACAGGCATTGGTTCAAAGGTCAACCAGGCATTTGGGCAGAGTTTATGCCCTGTATCTAGGGTTCCCCTCTCTGGTTCACTCTTTCCTGAGTTTTCTTCTTCGTTTTCTTTGAACGTGCCTTGAAATCTATCCCCTTATTCTTCAAACCAGTTTGACTGCAGCTTTCCATCCAGGTTTTAGCCAACTGGCCTGGGAGGACAAGGGTTTGTCCTCAGGCGAAACTTGTAAAAGCTAAGAAATTCGCCCAGTGCCCTTCCCATCTTCCAAGTGTCAATAACCTCCCCCACTCTCCAGCTCTGAAATCTGCCTGCTGTGTGTCGCTCTCCTTCTGATAACTATTTTTTAATATGTTCATAGTTGTTATCTTCAGGATGGTTGATGTGTAAAGAGCTATTCAGCCAGAATCAAAAGCTGAAAATCCTATAATACTCTCTGAAGAGCCGTGTTGAGGGCCGTATGAGATAGTATCTATAAAATGCTCACAGTAGATGCTCAATAAATGTTTCCTCCCACACTACAACCCCCAGCTGCCATTTTGATACCTGATATCATCAGTGCATAAATATACAACACGTTGTTCTTCTTGAAACCCTTTCATTTCTATTGTATTAATTTACCCAACATCCGCTGGATCATGGGAAAAGGAAGAGAGTTCCAGAAAAACATCTATTTCTGCTTTATTGTCTATGCCAAAGCTTTTGACTGTGTGGATCACAGTAAACTGTGGAAAATTCTGAAAGAAATGGGAATACCAGACCACCTGACCTGCCTCTTGAGAAACCTATATGCAGGTCAGGAAGCAACAGTTAGAACTGGACATGGAACAACAGACTGGTTCCAAATAAGAAAAGGAGTACGTCAAGGCTGTATATTGTCACCCTGCTTATTTAACTTCTTTGCAGGGTACATCATGAGAAACGCTGGGCTGGAAGAAGCACAAGCTGGAATCAAGATTGCCAGAGAAATATCATTCTATCTTCTAATTCACTAATCCTATCTTCTGCCTCTGTTATTCTACTATTTGTTGGCTCCAGAGTGTTTTTAATTTCATTTATTGCATTATTCATTATATATTGACTCTTTTTTATTTCTTCTAGGTCCTTGTTAAACCTTTCTTGCATCTTCTCAATCCTTGTCTCCAGGCTATTTATCTGTGATTCCATTTTAATTTCAAGATTTTGGATCAATTTCACTATCATTATTTGGAATTCTTTATCAGGTAGATTCCCTATCTCTTTCTCTTTTGTTTGGTTTGGTGGGCATTTATCCTGTTCCTTTATCTGCTGGGTATTCCTCTGTCTCTTCATCTTGTTTAAATTGCTGAGTTTGGGAGTCCTTTCTGTATTCTGGCAGTTTGTGGAGTTCTCTTTATTGTGGCGTTTCCTCGCTGTGTGTGGGTATGTAGAGGTGGCTTGTCAAGGTTTCCTGGTTAGGGAAGCTTGTGTCGGTGTTCTGGTGGGTGGAGCTGTATTTCTTCTCTTTGTTCTATATCAATAACCTCAGATATGCAGATGACACCACCCTTATGGCAGAAAGTGAAGAGGAACTAAAGAGCTTCTTGATGAAAATGAAAGAGGAGAGTGAAAAAGTTGTCTTAAAGCTCAACATTCAGAAAACGAAGATCATGGCGTCTGGTCCCATCACCTCATGGGAAGTAGATGGGGAAACAGTGGAAACAGTGTCAGACTTTATGTTTTGGGGGGCTCCAAAATCACTGCAGATGGTGATTGCAGCCATGAAATTAAAAGCCGCTTACTCCTTGGAAAGAAAGTTATGACCAACCTGGATAGCATATTAAAAAGTAGAGACATTACTTTGTCAACTAAAGTCCATCTAGTCAAGGCTATGGTTTTTCCAGTGGTCATGTATGGATGTGAGAGTTGGACTGTAAAGAAAGCTGAGCGCCAAAGAATTGATGCTTTTGAACTGTGGTGTTGGAGAAGACTCTTGCGAGTCCCTTGAACTGCAAGGAGATCCAACCAGTCCATTCTAAAGGAGATCAGTCCTGGGTGTTCTTTGGAAGGACTGCTGCTGAAGCTGAAACTCCAATACTTTGGCCACCTCATGCGAAGAGCTGACTCATTGGAAAAGACCCTGATGCTGAGAGGGATTAGGGGCAGGAGAAGGGGACGACAGAGGATGAGATGGCTGGATGGCATCACTGACTCGGTGGACGTGAGTCTGAGTGAACTCTGGGAGTTGGTGATAGACAGGGAGGCCTGGTGTGCTGTGATTCATGGGGTCACAAAGAGTCAGACACAACTGAGTGACTGAACTGAACTGAAGAGTAGGGTAGACACTATTCCCATGTTTTATAGATGAGAAAGCTAAGGTTTAGGGGAATTATGGGACTAACCCAAGGCCACAAAATTATAGTTGCAAAGGCTGGACCAGTCCCCATGTTAACCACGGGGTCTCTCTCCCTCCACAAACATCTTCTAGCTAACAGATGTTGCAAACCCAGGCAGGATAGGGGAAGGAAACTCCACAACCACCCCCTTTTCTATAGAAGAATCCTGGAGGTGTGTTGGGATGTGTCTTCCTGGGCCTGCCCTCATCCAGATGTGAGAGTCCTGTGGGCTGGCACGGTCAAGCATGATGTGTCTGAACACCCTGGCTAGTGTCTGCTGAATGCTGCCGAGGGTCCTCGCATTCATCATGAGCCCAGTTGGGGAGTGATGTGTTATCATGGCATCAATACCACCACCCAGGTTCCAAAAATTATGTGCTCTGGGGTATTAAACCCAGTTTCCTAACCTGTGAAATGGGGGAAATAGCCATTCTGCCAGATTTAGGAGTTTATGTAGGCACTGAGATAAAGTGACGAATGTAAGAGTACTTCGTAAACCAAAGGGTCTGTACTGACAGTGAGCTGGTAAGACGGTGTAGCCATGGCCCTTGGATACTCAGCCACTCAGAGAGACACAGGGCTTCTCTCTTGTTGCAGCACAGACATGAGTCTGAGTATCTGAGCTGAACCCACTCAAGAGGACATGTAGCCGAGCAGGGCTCAGAGCTGAGCAGTCCTGAGTTCAAATCTTTGTGGTGCTACTTCCTAGCTGTGTGCCTGGGGCAAGTTATATCACTTCTCTGAGTCTCAGTTTCTCATCTGAAAAATGAGAATAATAATGATAATGGGAAGACTAGTAAATAAATCATGAGGCTATTATGAGGATTAAATGTGATTACGTATGTTAAGTGCTTGATGTCAGGCAGATGGTGAGTATTCAATAAATAAGGGCTAATAATAAACCTGGCAAGACCTGAGGGTGCAGTTCTCCACAGAGGCGCTGAGCAGACTGCCCAGCGCAACGGAAAACACAAATAGCAGGGTGGACTCCTGCGTCCAGTGTTGTCCATGACCTCCCTCCTAACCAGTGATCCTGGGAAACTTTCTCCTCTTCTGGCCCTCTGTGCCTCATCTGAAACATCGAGGGGGTTGGATTAGATCCTGTTCTCTGGGTTCCACATTCTGTAGCTGAGCAGATCCTAGCCCTCTTAGGCAAGGCGAGAGATGAAGGGAAGAAAGAGGAATTGGGAGACTCAAGCCATGTCCCAGGCTGATATCTGCAGGGACAGGAAGGCGTCCAGACTCTGCTGAGCCCAGGAAATGCGGCCTGGGGGTTGTGCGGCTGCAGGAAAGCTCTGGGGAGGGATAGATTTCACACCCGGAAGGGGAGAGGGCACCACCAAAGATACACAGAGCAAACCCCAGCTGGGCTGAGGGAATCAGAAGTCCCCGGAGTGGAAGCTGGGATTTCAGCCACAAATCAAGCCTGCTCAGGCCTTCTCCCCCCAAGTCCCTCCCTCGCCTCCTCTTCTGATAGGAACAGGTTTCAATTCCATCCTGAAGTGAGCTCATTCCTGGGCCTGGCCCAGCAAGCCCTCCCATGCCTAGCCCTTCTCCACCTTCTCCCTCTCTCTCCTCCAGCCAGAAGTAGGCAGGCTGAAGTTGGAACCCCAGCTTTGCCGTTTGCTGCTCTGTGACCTTGAGCCAGTGTCCTAGTCAGCCTGGGCTGCCATAACAGAAGGCCACAGATAAGAGTGGCTGAAACAACAAACATCTATTTCCCACAGTTCTGGAGGCTGGGGAATCCAAGGTCAAGGTCCCAGCACATTCAGCGTCTGGTGAGGGCTCTCCTCCTGGTTTGCAGATGGCTGTCTTCTCCTTGTATCCTCAGATGGCGGAGCGCAGAGAGCAAGGAAGCTTGCTCTGGGGTCTCTTCTTACAAAGGCGCTTAATCCATTCATGTGGGCTCAACTCTCACCTCCATCTCCACCCACCTAAAGGTCCTGCCTCCTAATACCATTACCTGAGGGGTTAGGCTTCCCACATATGGATTTATGGGGACAGAAAGATCTGATCCATAGCAACAAGTCACTTTGCCCTTTATTTCCCAAATCTACCAGTGAGGGATAAAGATACAACCTTCATAAAGTCTCAGCAGAACAATGTCTTCAAAAGTGTGTGAGGAACTTCCCCGGTGGTCCAGTGGCTAAGACTCTGTGTTCCCAATGCAGGGGGCTGGGGTTCAATCCTGGCAGGGGAACTAAGTTTCACCTGCCTCAAGTGAGAGTTCACAAGCCATAGCTAAAAGATCCTGCATGCCACCACTAAGACCCAGTGCAGCCAAATAAGCAAATAAATAAAAATAAATACTTTTTAAAAATGTGTGCACTGGGCACGTGGAGTCTGTGTCCTGTAGCTGACTTCTTCACTCCACCCCTCTTCACTCCTTCCCACTCCAGGGTCCACCACGTGGTCACAGGTAGAAGCCTGAGGCTGTCATGGCTCTCAGTGCAGACCCCATGCCTTTCTTCATTGACTCAAAGTAGCGAATGGGTATCTACTCTGGGCCGAATCTTGGCTGGATCAGAGATTTTCAAAGTTTAACGTGCACACAAAGTACTTGGGTCTTGTTTAAAGGCAGAGGGGCTTGGCAGGTAGCTCAGTGGTAAAGAATGTGCCTGCCAATCCTGGAGACTCAGGAAGATCCTCTGGAGGAGGAAATGGCACTCCAGTATTCTTACCGGGATAATCCCATGGAGAGAGGAACCTGGTGGGCTACAGTCCATGAGGTCACAAAGAGTTGGACACAACTGAGCAACTGAAAAATACTAACAAATTGATTCAGTAGGTCCGGGAAAGGGCCTGAGGTTACGCATTTCTAACGAGGTCTCGGGTGACACTGATGCTGCCGATCTGTGGATCACACTTTTGAGTAGCAAGAGGCGAGGAGTCGGGGGACTACCTCCCTGAGCAGATACACCCCTGCCCCCTTGGGCTGCAGAGTCTAGTGGGAGGACACGAAGCAACCACCACTCAGAGGATGGGAGTGTGACGATCACAGAGGAGGACAGGCCCCTCTGGGACCTTCAGAAGTCTTGGAAGTCTTCCCAGAAGAGATGACACGTGGAGTCCTGAAAGATTATTAAGCAGTAGTCAGGCCAAGGAGAGAAGGAAAGAGGGGAGAGATGATGTTGTAGAGAGAGGAGCCTGTGTTGGCTGGGCTGATCGAGTTTACATACCCGACAGAGAGGCAATGGAGGGAGTAGGGAGAGAGGAGCCCCAGGGCTGGGGCCAGACCATGGGGGTCTTGAAGCCATACACCTGGGCTCCATCCAGTGGGTGACAAGGAGGCTTTGGAGGATTTTGAGCAAAGCAGTGACACAGTCAGATTGAGGATTTAGAACCTCCCTATAACTGCTGCGAAGAGAATGGTCCTTGGTCACACCCCAGACTGAGCCCTGCAAAGGGAACAGAAAAGGGAACGCCCCACCTTTCAAGGCATCTCACCCCCTCTTTCCCCCTTCCTTTTTCCACCACCACCATTTCCACACCCCATACTGCTCACACCAGCCCAGGATCTTGAAGTGGGTGACCAAACAGAACACAAGAGTCTTAGACACCACCCCCACCCCACCCAAACCCTCAGGGCATCAGAACCCCAGTCAAGGTCTTAGAAAGAAAAGGAGGTACCCATCCCTTCATCCATGTGCTCCTGCCCTGGGCATTCCAGGCCCAGTGAAGCAAATACACGCACAAAACAAAGAGAAGACTCTCACCTAAGATCCTGAGCTCAAAGGGCTTGCCATCCACTGAGAGAAGACATCTCAGATTTGCTGCTGGCACAGCAGAAGGGGCAGAGTTTAGAGCAGGGTGACAATGGTTCTATCCAGGCTAGCAAGACATCCAGAACTTGGACAACCAAGGGATATGTGCGGTCTGGAAGGCCTAAGCTGCTGCTCTGGCCACTCTCTACCTTGGGTACCTAGAGCATATTAACTGAAAGAGGAGAAGCAGCACCCCCCCCCCCCTTGGGACAGATCGATCTCTGAAGCATCCCACTTCCTAGGGTTGCTCTGAGTGTGAGGGTGGTTGCTGGGGGAGGCTGGGTTCCAGTCATGTCTCTGCTTGTAATTTGTCGTCACCTGTATTGCTAGGAGGGCTTCCCAGGTGACTCAGTGGTAAAGAATCTGACTGTTAATGCAGGGGACGAGGGTTCGATGCCTGGATCAGGAAGATCCCCTGGAGAAGAAAAGGCGACCCACTCCAGTATTCTTGCCTGGAGAATCTCATGGACAAAGGAGCCTGGCAGGCTACAGTCCGTGGCCTCACAAAGTGTTGCACATGTCTGAGGGACTGAACACACACACGCATAGTTAGGAGGCTGAGCTAAATGATGCTGACACCGATGCATCTATCTCTGAAGCTCTGCCAAAACTCTAGCCCCTTGACCCTGTGTGCCCCATTCCACGGTAAAAACACATCTCTTGTCCTTCCACATGGAATATCCTGGTCTTGACCTCTGGCCTGGGCCTGTGAGTCTGGGGCCCCACCTGTGGGTCTATGGTCTCTGGCTTGCTATCAGAGATGGCAGTCCCCCCACTTTGAGGGCAGCTGCAAGAACCTTGGGTTTGAGGTTAAATGATTTGTTGACTCCTGGTGTTGCCATTTACTTCTCTCACCGTGTAGAATAAGTTCTCAGATGCTCGAGCCTCAGTTTCCACATCTGCAAAAGGGAGCTAAGACTTCTGGAGCTGCTTGTGAGCATTAATTGAGAACATGTAAAACTCTGGACAGAGCTGTGAGTTGCTTGTGTCCCTTGCCAGGATGCTGGAGCATGGGAGGGCCCGAGCCCTGCCGGTAGCCCACAGGAAGGCATTGACAGTGCCTTTGTCTCAAGGTCACCTCCCCCGATCCCTGAATCTCCAGGTTGTTTCCCAAAACTCTATTCAGTGGTGGGAAAACAGTGACTCTGGGGTCCAAGAGCCCTCTGCTCAAATCCAGATCTTGTACAAACTAGGAGACCATAGACTAGTCACTTACCTTCAGTTTTCTCATTTGTAAATGAAACTCCCACTTATGGGATAGTTGTGAGAATAAATGATGTAATGTCTACAAAGCACCTGACCACAGGAGACACGCAGCAGCCTTCTGCCCATTCCCCAGGGCAAGAGTTAGAAAATTACAAAGGCTTGTCTCTTTCAGAAATCTAACTGAACAGGAATCTAACTTAACCTAGAATGGGACAAACTCTTACTCTCCCATTCGACCCCCATCATCCCTCACTAAAGGACATTGTGCCTCACGTCCACCCACGTCCCCTGGTTGTCTAATCAGGTTGTCTAATCAATTAGCATGAGGTTTACCTTGAGTGGTGCAGAAGGCAGAGATGTAAGACAGACAATGAAGTCAGGGAACTGAAACTTATGTGGGTGACTCAGTCATACAGAGCATCCCAGGTCCCTGGGCCTCTGTAGGCTGCCAGGGGTGTGACAGAGGCAGGGAAGTCTCGGGTATCAGAGAGGGCCCCCTGGGGCCTGGAGAGCATCACCCTTGGGCTCCTAAGAACACCAGTGGGAGTAGGGAGAAGTGCTAGAAGTTTCCTCCCAGGTTAAGGGTAATGAGGCTGGAGGGGGAGGAGGACCCAGGGGTGGGGAGACATGACTTCAGGCCCAGCCACTCTCAGCAGAGCCACGAGTTGGCTCTCCTTATCTGCAGTCTCAGGCCTGAAGGACAACCTGGTAACAAGTACGAAGAGAAGTTTAGGGAGAAGCAGGCAGACCTGGGGCCAAGCTGCATCTCTGACACATCACCTCTGAGGTTTTGGACAAGTAGAGTCACCTGTCTGAACCCCACTTTCCTCCTGGGCCTCCTAGGAAAGGAATACCTCTGCGCCAACTCTCAGGACTCCTGGGAGGCCCACATTCACGTAGAACATGAACCTTAGTGTCTGGTGCGGAGACGCTGCTGCGGTTGTCCTGGAAGAGGCTACATAGACTGCCCCCACCCCCAGGAGACCAGAGGAAGGTGGAGACCCAGACATCAGGAAGCAGGAGGTGGTGGAGGGGGGCCATGAGGCCAGTGTCCTTTCCAGGCTGGGACAAAGGCAACCTCAAGGAGTTTCCAGCAGACAGAGTCTGCAGACTTGACTCACTGCTCTGTGGGCCCCAGTGCTGATGGAGACCACCAGCCTGGGGTGAGCCAGCTCTGTATGCCTGCCTGTCTCCATTTACCTCTCTACCTTCCACGCTTATCCCCTTTGCCCTTCCCAACACTGAGCTCCACTTCTGGTCCTGATGACCCGGGCTCCGCGGTTGGGCCAGCCCCTGGGAAGCCCCAGCAATGGTTATGGAGCTGCCAGGAGTTGGCGGGGGGCACTGAGCCTCCTTCCCCCACTTCCTCCCCTCGCCCACCTTCCTGAAACCTGTCCTGGGGACTACACTCTGTGTTTCCTCCTCACTCCTTCACTGAATAATTAAGCATCCTTGTCCTCAGTCCCCTTCCTAATCTGTTCATTGTGAGTCATTAGTGGATAATTGAACAGAACTGAAGAACCTTGACAGTTCCAAGCTGGACTCCAAGACCCCCTCCCCAGGGGCCCAAGAGCCTCCTGCACCGTTGCTCCCAGCCAAGGAGGCAGCCCATCTCATTCTCCTGCTGCCGTGTCTCCTGTTTCTCTGGGTCATTGTTTAGAGCTGGATGCTCCCCTCCATGCTCTCTCTGTTTCATGGCAGGGCTCTGAGTCGTCACCTTGCATTGCACAGCTCAGCATCCCAGAGTCCTAGCCCGTTCCCCAGGCAGACACTAGGTGCTCAAGAAACATTTGCTGAATGAGTGAGTAATGGCATTTCACAGCTGAGCACTTCCCATTTCATCCAAAGGTTTCAATCAAAGTGTTTGCTGGCATCTACGACCAGGGAAAGTGTTAGTCATTCAGTCGCATCTGACTCTTTTTGACCCCATGGACTGCGGCCTGCCAGCCTCCTCTGTTCATGGAATTTTCCAGGCAAGACCACTGGAGTGGGTAGCCATTCCCTTCTCCAGGGGACCTTCCCTACCTGAAGATCAAACCTGGGTCTCCCACATTGCGGTCAGATTCTTTACTCTCTGGTGACCAGCGGGAACTAGTCAAAATATTTAAGAATCGGTACTGGGGCAAGGGTCCTGGGGTCCCGGTGGGCCAGGCATGAACCTTTTAGTTTCTGGATGCTGGCAGGATACTGGAGACCCTAAAAGAGGGTCCTTGGCACCTGTGATGCTACAGAGCTCTGGAAGGAAATGACTTAGCAGCGAGTGGAAGAATTTTAGCATCTTCACAAATTACTGGTGCATCTGGGCTGAAAGTCAGATATGAATGCAAGAACAAGTGAATGAATCACTCTGTCTCTAGGTGGCTCTCCATCTTGTCTCTGTTTGCTTTGACTCCCTTCTTCTGTTCTGCCTCTCTCCCCTTCTGTAATGGGGGTGGGAGGGTTATTTCCCTGAGCAGAACCCCAAGGAGCTGCTCCTGGAGTCAGGAGAACAGGGCAGGACCAGCAGCACGGCTGGGGCGCCCCCATGGAGCACAGGCAGCCTCATTACCACACATCTTGTGCCAACATCAGGATACAGAGGGGCTGGCGGGCTGGCAGCAGCAGGCATGACCTGAACCCTCTACCTGGGAGTCAGGACTCTGACAGCCTGTCCCACCCCGACCCTGGCCTGCTGTGTGGCCTTGAACCAGCATTCACCCTCCGGGCATCAGTTTTGCCAAAAGGTAAATGGATTCTCTGCTCCAACTCTGAAATATCAGTCAAGATCAACAAGCCAGAAGTCAAGGAGGCTGATCCTACATATGGCTGCCCAGGATAGTCAAGGAGTCTCCCTTCCCAATCAGGAGGGACAATCTGATGTCCACCCCTGTGGTCCAGGGTCTCCACCACTCCCATTCTTAGGCCGGTTGGCCAGCAGAGCTTTGGTTTTCTCAATGTTTCCCTTGCTTCTTTAATGAGAACAGGTCACCTAGGGGAAGAAAGGTCTTTGTAGACATTATCTTATTGTGATTATTCTCCATAGGCAGATGAGGCAACCATCAGCACCCCCACTTTACAGATGGAGAAACAAAGGTTCAGGAGGGCTCTAGATTTCACATGCATCAGCGATGACCTCAGGTCTGCCTGACTCTGCCCGTGATGCAGAAGCCAGCACAAAAGAGAAGAGAATTGGCTGTCTACGTGTCTCTTCCTTTGCTCCCCTCCCCACCCCCCGGCCCCTGGCCCATCCCCGCCTACAAGAGAGCTTCAGTGGGTCCCTCTCCTGGGCTCGGGGATCTAGGGGCATGTATGGTGCTGACTTCCTGGGGACAGAAGAGCTATTGAAGCAGCCCCCTAGGCCTGAGGGCTCCAGTTGGGGGGATGAACCAACTAGTGGAGGCTTGAGACCAGTGGACAAGCGCTGGGAAAGCACCAGTGGGAAGAGCAGAAGCACGGTTCTCAGAATAGAAATGCAGGCACACTCGGATCCCTGTGGAGGCTCTCTTAGCTTCCGTGGACCAGGATTTAGGAGCAGGAGGTGTCAAATGACAGGGGTTAGGAGAGCTTTGAGCAGGCAGAAAGCAGCTGGACCAGCCGTGGGCAGAATGTCCATCCTTGACTGACAAGTACCCATTGGGGGTGCAGGTATGGGAGAACCACACCTCTCCCGAACTCTGAGGTGATGGGCAGGAGGCGCAGGAGGTCTGAATTGAGCAGGACTCCAACTCCTCTATCTAGCCTCAATCTCCTCTGGGTGTGCCTGGTTTGAGACGAGACTGCTCTGGAGTGAGACCGAGTTGACCCCCAGTTAGAAGGGTTGGGAAGCTGGCAAGTCATGGCGAGCGTATAAAGATGGCTAGGTCACATCAGAAAGGATAAGCACGTCCTCACCTGGCTTCCCAGGCGGTGCTAGTGGTAAAGAACCCACCTGCTAATGCAAGAGAATTGGGTTCAATCCCTGGGTTGGGAAGATCCCTTGGAGGAGGGCATGGCAACCCACTCCAGTATCTTGCTTGGAAAATCCCATGGACATAGAAGCCTACAGCCCCTAGGGTCCCAGAGAATCAGACACAACTGAAGTAGCTACACATGCATGCACCTGGACCACACAAATTGTGACTGGAGGAACACCCCAGAGACTTTTCAACTCAGACCGCCACCCTGCTGCTCTGTCACCCTGCCTGGAATCATACCTAGTCTATGCACTTCTTGGGAAGACTTTTCCCCATTCCCTCTTAGGGAGAGTCCACATCTTAAACCCTAGTTATGATCAGATTAGCTGAACTGCAAACTTTAGGACAAAGCCTTGCAAACACTAGATGGGGGAACACAGTCATGGCCAAAAGATGAGAATCATGGAGAAGTAAACAAAAAATAGGAACAGCGCTACACGTGGCTTCATCTGTTTCCTGTAAGAACTCTTCACGGGGGAGTTATTTAACTTATTTTATTTATTGGCCACCCTTCATGACTTGTGGAATCTTAGTTCCCTGACCAGGGGTCAAACCCAGGCCTCCTGCAGTGGAAACAAGGAGTCCAAACCACAGGATCACCAGGAAATTCCCTACTTAACATTTTTTTAAAATATTTATTTATTTGGCTGCCTTGGGTCTTAGTCGCAGCATGTGGGATCTAGTTAACTGGTGAGGGATCAAACTCAGGACCACCTGCATTAGGAGCACAGAGTCTTAACCACTGGACCACCAGGGAAGTCCCCTTAACTTATTTTAAAGCCAAGAAAAACAAGTTCAGAAAGGTGACTTGGCTTCCCAGGATCACGTGTAATGGAGACCATGTAAATATCACCTAAGAGATTTCTGGTTTTGATTGCCAGCAAGGATAGTCAAGGTACACAGACCTCCTTGTATGGGGTTGATATGTCTTCAAATCTTGTAGAGTCTTGGCCACACCTAACACAACAGCATTTTTTTTAGTTAATAACATTCTTCCCAAGGCATTAAATTACTTGCCATAAAAGCATAACTCCTTTCTCCACTTGTACTTAATTGACTTGGGTTACAGCTGATTCAATTATCTGCTCTTGGTGACAAGCGCAACTGACATAAACAAGTTTGGGAACACGCGTAACACAGGCAAACAAGAAAGGAGTTGTCTGACAACCAGGCATTCCAAGTGCTGCCCGCTGTAGTCAGCAGCTTTTACGGAGGGAATAGTAGTAGTTCCCCCAGACAGCAGTTAAGTAGGGTTAGTTAGGCGAGGTTCCTCGTGGCAGGATTTGAACCCCTGTCTGTTTAGCTCCAAAGTTCAGTTTCTCTTCACTACATCACGCAGACCCACACTGGCAGCTTTATGCTTTTGTTCAGGGCCTGTCCTCTGTGGATCAAACTCTTTCTTGGGAGTTGGTTTGGTCGGTTACATGTCGGGGTTTTACCCTAGTCCTTGGCTTTCCTTGTCTTAACCCCCGCGTGCGTGCTAAGTCACTTAAGCGGTGTCTGACTCTTCGCGACCCTATGGACTGTAGCCTGCCAAATTTCTCTGTCATGGGGATTTTCCAGACAAAAATACTGGAGTGGGTTGCCATGCCTTCCTCCAGGGGATCTTCCAGACCATGGAGCTGATGGAGGCTGGAGAGAGTCTGAGACTGCCCGGAACGAGCCTTGACCTCCAGGTCACATCAAGCAGGATTTTCTGACCTTCCTGCATGCAGTAAGCTCAAGGAAGCCTCCCTCTTCGCCCTGGAGTCAGTTCAGGCCTCTCTGCCCTGATCTGAGGGGGGAAAACTCACACCCACACCATGGGGTGATGTAGCTAGGGGGCGGGGAGGTGAGAAGGCGGGTGACTTGACGCAGAACTGGGCACATGGGAAGAGCTTTCAAATGTCATTTCCTCTCTCCTCCCCAGCCCTCCCACTTGCTTTAGAGAAGCAAACAGACTTTTAGAACTGGAGGGGCTCTTGCAAAGGAGCATTTATTCCACTGTTTTCTAAACTACGTTACATGTCCTTCCTTGGGATGAAAATGGGCATTTTGAGAAAACAAAGCCTGTATGGGAAACACTGGGTCAGACAAAGTTGAACAGGTTTCTACACTTAATCTTACCAAAAGGCTGAGAAGCGATTGCTGAACAGATTTCTGTGCTATGGAGCGTTTCCGAGTCTGTCATGCATACTGGAGGATGAAAAGTACGCTCTCCCAAACTGCTTTTCCCCTCGACACCTTACAGGATCAGGCTTCTAAGGGACCCTCTTTGTAAACCCTCGCTCTGGTCCATTCCTCTCATTTTACAGAAGAGTTGAATGAGGCTATGAAGATACAAGGCTTCTTCCCCAAGGTCCCCAGATGGAACCTCATCCTTGGGGCCCTCATTTCATCACAGCTCCCCTCCTCCCGAGTCCCCAGGCTTGTCAGATCCTGATGATGAGCAAAGAGGAGGACCAGGAGGGGCAAACAGGATGGATGGCTCTCCTGCCCGAGGAGCCTCTGCGAATGCTCAGGACCCAACAGCTGAGGGGTCCCCAGGAACCTACAGGATTGGGGCAGTGCTGGAGGGGAGTTTGCTCCTACTGGTTTAGCACAACCACACGGTAAACCCCTCCGACTCCCAGGTAGATGCCCTGGAGCCTCAGAGCTTTGTCAGTCTTGCCCAAAGCTGTCCACCCCCGGGCTCTTCTCTGCCCAGCCAAAGGCTATGGGAAGACAGATAGAGTCAGCACCTGCGGCTCCTCTCTGTTGCAGGAGAGTTTTGCTCTCTTGCTGGTGGTGTGGAGGGGAGCTGTCTGTTTTCCATTAGTATTCGCGACATTCTGGTTGGGGAGAAGAGGGAAGGGTGAGGGTTAAGGTCATGCTTGTCCAGTCCTGTCTGTCTGACTCCCTGACCCGGGGCTCCCCATTGGTGGTGGCAACAGGTGACCCAGGGTCAGCACGGGATGTCACGTTGGCAAAACCAGCATCACTGCCTGCTTGTCTCTGCACTCCAAAGCCGCTCCTTCCTCAGCCGGGATCCCTCTGTTTCTGTCCCCGAGCCCCAAGCATCTCCGGTGGTCCCTCTGCATGGGGTGGTGCCTCCTAGCACCCTGGTTCCACTTCCCGCCCCTCTCTGCCTGTGACGGACGGTGTCAAGTCCAAATCGGCGCTCACTGATGGGCTGCCCATGCACCTCCCTGCCCACGGGCCAGCACTTTGTCCCTCAGGCATTATCTACTGGGGTTCCTTTTACCCTCTTCCCACTGGTCCGTGTCACACCCTCCCTTTCCGGAGGCTGTCACCACTGCTAACACTGGCGTTATGGCTCATGTCAAAGACGTTACTATCATGGTGACATTCCAGCCATCATTGACCTGTGACAGAAGGAACTCAGTGGTCTGCCCTCTGAGTGTCCTTCAGAAGGCCCCCCACTCTGCCCTTGCCCCTCCACCTCCCTCTCCCCACTCCCCAGCTCAGAGGCCCCTCCTCAGTGCTCCCAGAGCACCACACCCCACCCACCCCCCAACCCCCATATCAAAGCACTTGCCACATGACTGGAATTGTTGACTCTCATCTGCCTCTCCCGTGTGGCCAGCATCTCAAGATAGAGGGACTAAGCCTTTCTCCCACTCTCGTCTCAGCACTTCGAGAGGAGAGCTGGCGCCCTGTGAGCCGTCTCTCTTGGAACATCTTGATCAAACCAGGGAGTGTGTCTTTTTTTCAAATAACCTTACGGACAGCTGGAGAGGGTAGAACTAAGTCTCCTGAAAGGGCACAGAGGATAAGACATGTTCACAGGAAGGGCCTGGAAGGCCTGGGAGGGGGCAACACTGGGCGGACAAAGCTGATTGGAGACTCTGAAACTCAATGTTCCAATGCACTTTGGCAACCAAGGGCTGCCTGTCGTGCCAAGGAAGTTATTGACATTGAAATTGAAATTGAAATTGAGTTAGAAGAAGGGAGGGAGGCCTGTGGGAGCCATGCAAATCAGGGTGAGGGCGATGGAGACACTCCTATTCTGGGAAGCCCTGTATTATTCCAGGTTCCCAGCCCCTGGATACCCATAACTTGTTGCCACTAACTGGCCTTTTGTCTTTCTCCAGCTCAGTGGCTGTGGGGTCTGGCCTTGAGGTCACTCAGTCCAACCTCCATCCTAATCACAGTTCTGGTTTTAAGGACCTGCTACAAGCCAGGCGCCGGTGTAATGTGCTTGCTTGCCTTGGATTCGTGATGGAAGTGGTCTTAGAAGTCGACCCATCTTCATCACCCCAGCCTGACTCCCCTCACTTCTTACTCAGGAATCTCCATCATAGCAGGCTTGACAGGTGAGGGGGGGCCAGCCCATAACCGAACTGCAGCCTGTTTTCCTAATTAACAGCCAATTTTCTTTGCTCAACAGCTCCATTGTGACAAAGGTTCTTCTTGAGCTGAAAAGGGCCTCTCCATTGGTTGCCATGGGGACTGTCCTTCCTCCTCCTCCTCCTCCTCCTCCTCCTCCTCCTCCTGGAGCCTGTGGGTGGGGGGTCCCTCCTGTTTGCGATCAGGGAGGCCGACAGACGGTGCTTCGACATGGGGTGGATGGTGTCCCGGGCTCCCCTCCAGGGCTGGGGAGACCTTGAGTGACCCTGGCTCAAGGAGGACACCCCAACTGTCAGTCCTCTGCGTGTGCACGTGTTCCATCCCCTTTATGTGTGCTCCCGTCTGTCACTCTCTCTTACTCTCATTTATCACCTCTCTGTCACTCAGACATCATAAAAAGGAGCCCAGGTGCAAACGAGTCAGCCGCAATCAGAGCCACCGGGAGGCGGAGCGCAGACTGACAGATGGACAGATGCAGGCCGGCTTCTGCAGAAACGCGTGTGGCCGACAGTCATCCCCCCTCCCATCCCCCGGCCTGATGAACAGACAGTGGGGACAGAAAGACGGAGAGCCAGGCGTCAAGCAGGAAGGGCATCAGGCAGACATGGGGACCGGTGATGGAAGGGCAGGTCCCTCGGCTTGGGAGGCGGGCCTTGTGCTGTTGAGCTCCCAAGATGCCCTCCTGGCCTCTGAGCCCTGCTTGCCCCAAAGTTCCGAAGGAAGAGTCTAAGCTCTGCAGGGAGAGAGCTTTCTCTGCTCACACCCCAGGTCCCCCACCCAGGAGAACCAACTCCACCCTGCCATAGGCAGCCCACTCCCACGTCCTGTGAGCCTCGCAAAGTCAAGGAAGGGGTTAGAAATGGAGTCTACCTCTTCTTCTGGAAGCTTCCACGGATTGCCCACTGTTCTCTAAAATGACCACTGTCCTCTAAAGGCCTGTTCTCTAAAGTGAGCAAAACAGCACAAAAAGGGAATGCGTGAGAGTTGGTGTTGCAGTGAGCATGCCCTGGGCTGGCCCCTCCCACTTCCCGTCTCACTTAGTCACCCTTCCAGCGATCCCAGGTATTTTTAGCCCATTCGAGGGAACGGAGTGTCAGAGAAGACAAATGAGTCACCCAAAGCCTTTCAGCTAACAAGGGGCAGAGGCGAGATTTGAACCCACGTCAGCGTGACGTCAGGACGGCCGCACTCTCTTCTCCGCACCCAGCACCCTCTCCAGGGATGCCCGTGTGCGTGGATTCCCTCCGTCTTCTTGGGGAAATGAGGCAGTCATGAGAAGACCACGGTGATTTATGTGCTGAAGGAAGTTCCCACTGAAGTAAGCTGTGAATCGGTCCAGGAATAGCAGATGATGTCAGCCGGGGCATCCCTCCTCCCTGGGCCCTTGCCATCACCCTTCGGGGACCGTCATCAGAATTGATGTGCCAACAATTACGGAATTGGATTTGCCCTTTCCCGCCTGGCCTGCTCAGACGTCATCCCTGGAGCTCAGGAAACACCTGCCCATTTTCTCAGCTCCCTCATCCTCACTTACACCCTGCTCCCTCTCCTGGGCCTCAGAAAGGCAGGTGGCAATATTCTATTCTGGCCATGTTGGGCTGGCCATGCTCACTTAGCACAATGCAGTTTCCCTCCTGAACCACTTTCCCTGGCACCTCCCTGCCCATCACCCTTTCCAACCTGTTTTTCATCCTCTTGGAGTCAAACTTCCTAATTCTTTACAACCTCACCTCTCACTCAAACTCAGTGCTTGGCACTCCAACCAGACATGTGTTTTTTTTTTTTTTTTAAGATTTATTTATTTCCTTACTTGGCTGTGCTGAGTCTTCGTTGAGGCAATGAGGGATCGTGAATCTTCAACATAGCACGCAGCATCCTTTACTTGTGGCTTGCGACCTCTTACTTTCAGCATATGGGATCTAGATCCCCCCCGGGGACTGAACTGTAAGTGTGGAGTCTTAGCTACTGAACCACCAGGGAAGTCCGTAGCTGGACTTTTTTCTTCTGGACTTTTGCTTCCTGCCTACCCTTGATTTCAATACTCCCTCATGCTGGGCTGACACTGGCTGTTTAGGATAAAGGCAGGGGTATGCTGGACCAACTCACAAGAGCCAACTGAGCACATCTCTTCTTGTCTCCTTGTTCAGTGGCTCCATGTTAGTGGATAGAAATCAGTCATGGTGGCAATATTTACACCAGAGAAACTGGCAAACACTGCAGATTGGGTTTTTCTTGTTTGTTTTTTCTTTCAGGGAACTAGTAGCTAAACTTACCATCACACGTCTGGATAAAGGATTTGCATAGGACTCTACATGGCTGCATCATGGATGAAAACTCCATGACAAGGATTCCAATGAGATGCCCTGGGCCCATTCTACACAGGGAAAAACTGAGGCTAAAAGAAGGTCCAGCCCCAGGTCATCTTGTGAATCAAGAGGACCTACTAGGTGGATTGGGGTCTTGCAGCCTAGGTGAGGCCTCTTAGCCCCTGTAACGGCTGCCTGCAGAGTAAGCCCGGAGAAGGCGATGGCACCCAACTCCAGTACTCTTGCTGGCAAATCCCATGGACGGAGGAGCCTGGTAGGCTGCAGTCCATGGGGTCGCTAGGAGTCGGACGCGACTGAGACTTCACTTTCATTTTCACTTTCCTGCATTGGAGAAGGAAATGGCAACCCACTCCAGTGTTCTTGCCTGGAGAATCCCAGGGATGGGGGAGCCTGGTGGGCTGCCGTCTCTGGGGTCGCACAGAGTCGGACACGACTGAAGCGCCTTAGCAGCAGCAGCAGCAGCAGAGTGAGCCATGCCTCTTGGCTCAGGTCTCAGGAAAGGCAGGATCAATGTGGTCTTGACCCAGGTGAGAACACTCAGGAGATCCTGGCTGCAATGTGGGGTGATGGTGGGGGAGGGGACCCCACCTGTCCTTCAACCAAGAACTTTACCCACAGCGCCCACCCCTCTGCTAAAGAAAGTATTAGGGGACTTCCTGGTGGTTCTGTGGTTAAGAGTCCACCTGCTAATGCAGGGGACACGGGTTCAATCCCTGGTCAGGGATGGTCCGGCCTGCCTCAGACCAACTAAGCCCGTGAGCCACAGTTACTGAAGCCCACACCCTCTAGAGCCCACGCACCGTAACACAGAATCCACCATGAGAAGCCCATGCACCACAATTAGAGAAAGCCCAAGTGCAGCAACAAAAACCCAGGGCAACAAGAAAGAAAGAAACAGCAGAAAAGGATTGGCGTTGTCCCTCTGGGCCAAAGCAGTTACTGCGTCATCCCAGGGCCCACGGGCAGGAGTGAGGGATGGTAAAGTGGTCCAGTGTGGGGGGTGGGGACGCCCTCATGAAACGGGTGCACCCCGTCCACCGGTCCTCCATGGAGGGTCCATGCTGCTCTGAGGGCTGGTGGCAGGAGATCAGAGAGGGGATGCAGGTGGAAGGAGCCTGGTCGCGGGGCTGTGGCAAGGTTCCAAAGACTGAAAGCAGGGTTTATTGGCACTGCCTCTCCTCCTGGGCAAGATGTGCATGTGACGACATACACACACACACACACACACACACACACACACACACACAAAAATACACGCAGAATCAAACCCTCTGGATTCTTGCAACAGGCATGCACACCCCTCCACAGCAAGACAAAACTCACATACCCTTAGCCTCACTGGCCAACAGACACACAATAAACGTATTCCCACCTGAATGTGTGCAAAGAAATCGATATTCATTTGGAGGTGTGCTCACACATGTATGGAACCTTCTGCTCTTAACCAGCGCCTCTCAGCCTAACCCGCCTGGGGCTGCCGATATCCCTGGATCCTGCAGTGACTCCCTCCCTGGCCTCCCACTCCATTCAGCCTCCATGTGGCAGCCACACTGTTCTCACCTTGATCCTTCCCCATGTAGAAAGTTTCGGTGGCCCCTCGCTGCCTCCAGCATCAAGAACAGAGCTTGGCATTCAAAGCCCTACGAAATTTGGCCCCTTCTGGCTTCCTGGTTCTCTCCCCATCTCCCCATCCCTCACTTTTCCCCATTCATGCACTGTCTTTCCTCCACCTCCCTCCAGGCAAATTCTCTTCATGTCACATAACCTGAGATTCATAAACAGAGATACCCCAGAATGCATGGTGTCCTGTGGTTCTGAGTAAACCCATCTCCTTGCCTGCTCCCTTTTTGGGGTATCCTGGCTCCGTCCAGCTTATGTGAGAGAGGAGGATGACCATGTCTCATTTTGCCTACTGCACTCCAGCTTCCCACGGCTCATTACTGTCTCTCTGGGGCTCTGGCACTCACTAGGACTTCAGGAAATGTTTGTAGGCAGGTGGCTTGGGCCATTGTCCCATCTCAATCACCTCTTCCCTTACCTTGGCTCTTTTCTCTTATTTTCAATATGCATATTAAAATATTAAATGGCTGCTCCAGGTCTTAGTTGTGGCCTGCACGTGGGGTTTAGTTCCCTACCAAGAATCGAACCTGCGTCCTCTGCATTGGGAGCTCAAAGACTTAGCCACTGGACCACGGGGGAAGTCTCTCTCTCCTCTCTTATTTTTGATGGGCTGGTTCTCACTGCTAGAAAAGGTTCTCTGGAAGTTCCTGTCCCCCCTCACCCTATCTATGCTGGGAGGATTTGGGAAGGCCCGTCAGTCACCTCGCTGCCCAGAAGTGGTCCTCAGACTAGAGGGTGTCTCCAGGGGTCACTAAGTGCCTCCCCTCCATGTTCAGGCGCATGGTCGGTCACTTGCAGACCTCAGAGACAATTACAGACTCTCCCATTCCACTGCCAGATTTCTGCAGGAATCTCTGGAGAGTTTTGCTGTTGGAATAGTCTTCCTCAAGCTTGACTTTGAAGACAGAGAATTGTAGTGCTGGGAAGGGCTTTAGCCAATCAAAAGGTTGATCTTACCCAGAGTCAGACTCTCCTGCCAAGTTATGTCAGCTCCTGGAATGTCTCCAGTGACAGGGAGCTCTCCCTACAGGGTTGGGTAACCCCCATCCTTACAAAGCTCTCCTGGCTTTTTTGTGGGACACTGGTGATCCAGCCCAACCCACTGAGACCACAGCAGTCACCAGCATCCCCCAGAATAGGCTTGTGAATATTTTGAGCAAGGGACAGAGCACTTAATTATTTCCCATCTGACCCAGATTCCATGCCCTTTCATTTCTCTGAACACACGTCTATTCATCACATCTTTCTAAAAGCAGAAATTGCAATCAGCTCTGCTCCTGGGGGCCAGCCTCCCCGCCTATTCTGGACTCAGCCCTCCTGCCTGACTCCAGCTTTTGTCTCCCATCCGACTGGTTTCTCATGTGCCTTTGCTCCATTCCAAAGTTACCCCAGAGGGAGGTCTTCATTTACCCCTGGGGCAAGAGCCCTGGGTTTGGACTCAGGCAGATGGAGATTTGGCCTTGAGCTTTGCCACTGACTCTGTGGGCTGAGACGAGGCCCGTCACCCTTCTGAGCCCATCTTTCCAGCTGAAATGAGGAAGGTCATCTTTCCTTGAGTGTTGTGGAGATTGAATGGGTCAGTGGACCTAAAGCCCCCAAGACAGCACCCTGCCCAGATGTTCATGACATCAATCCCACCCATCCCTCCCACTGGGGATCCAGGGGTGCCAGCTTTGCCTTTAACCCCGGATGGAAGGAATTTAGCAAGCATCTGCACAACCCTCTATCAAGGGCTCCGCTAACAGCAAGATTCATAACGCCTAATGTGTTTCCTTCATCTGCTAATTTAATAATTCTGCTAAAAAAATGAGCTCGTTTGGCCCACAATTTGCTTCCCAGAGGCCTAACGCCTCCCACTGCTCATGACTTCATTAACTACCAGACACACACATTTCCCATTCCCCCTCCTAATCCACCCTTTGTTTTTAAGGAAGCAAGGCTGGTGGATTTGATGGATTGCAATGGTCCTGTCTCCTCTTCTCTGTGCCCTTTCCCAAAGTCCTCTGGGAAGATCAAGATGGGCGGCCTCTTCTTGGTCTTCTGGTTTCTTCTAGTCTCACCTCATCAGCTGAAAAAATGAGCTTATGCACACTGGGCCATAGCCTTCACAGCCCAGAGGACCAGTGGGCTCCTGTTATAACAGCTCAGTTGAGTGTGAAGACACGCTTCCTTACAAACTGGGCATTTCTGTGATAGCATCATCGGATGCCCAGCAGTAAGTTTCTTGAGGCTGAAGATACAGTACACAAGGTGGCCAGCTATATGTCAGAGATGCTTCAGGGCAAGGCAGTCTCTCTCTTTCTTAAGGTTTGATTTTTTAAGAGCTATGACTTTTAAGACCCCCAGCCACCTTGCACCACATTCTCCATCACTTTCTCATCTCCAGTCTCACTAGCCTTGGGCAACTGAATTTTTAATCTGGTGTCACTGGATCTCTCAGGGATTGATGGATGGGATTCAAGGAATCATTGGTTCCCATGAAATTGAATGCAAAGTGTCCTGTGTATGTACATATATTCAATCTCAAAGCTCTTTATCAAGGTCTCAAACATGTCTCTAGCCCAAAAATGATTGAGTCAATGCTAAAGAACAGAGGTAAGTAAACTTCTTTCTAAAGAGTCCGACAGGCTTTGAGAATCATATGGTTCCAGCTACTCAACTCTGTTGCTATGTTACAAAAGTAGCCATGAGCAATAAGTAAATAGATGTGGCTGTGTTCCAATAAAACTTTATTCACACAAATAGGCATCAGACCAGATTCAGTCCATGGACCATAGTTTGATGAGTCCTGCCATAGAAGGAATCCTGGTTTTGAGTGGTCGCTTACATCAAGTTCCCCTTAAGAATCTCTCCAATTCATTCATTCATTTACTCATTCATTCATTCCATGTATTGTATAAATGTCCACCCAGCCCCTGCGAGGTGCTAGGTCTTACACTCAGTGCAACAGATTAAAAAAAAGAAATAAGACACTATTACTGCCCTCAAGGATTCTGCAGCCTAGTTGGAGAGATATGCCTGGAAACGATTGTCAGTCAGTGGGATAATGACTGTAGTGGAAATTTGTACAAGGGACAGCAGAGACCCCACAGGGAATGGGTGGTGGGGGTGCCTAAGGAGATGCTGACAGAGTAGAGGCACTCAAGCCAGACTTACAAGGAGGAGGAGGGATTTTCCAGGTAGGTGATGGAAAGGTATCCCAGGCCTAGGGAACAGCAGAAGAGGTGCTGAGGCATGAGCCACGTTGGGGTAAGGATTAGATGCAGCCTAGAGCTAGAGTTTGGAGTAGGGGGGACGTCAAAGGAAAGGGGAAGCTGGGGGAAACATGGGGTGTAAACACACCAGGAAGTGTCTTTAGATCCAAGCAAAGGACTTTGGGCTTGATTCTGAAGGGAAGAGGGGGCATAAAAGGATCTGACTTTTAGCAACTATGATTCTTGAATGAAGTTACTGCTCACAAGTGAGCACACATATGTGAGTTCTTCTGACACTATTATATTTGATACTCACTCCAAGTATTACTCTAAGCTTTCTGATTTTCCTAATTCAAGATAAATTGCGCAAAGTCAAACTTTGTTGAGAGAGGGGATTTTCCTCCAGGTGTTTGAAAAGCAAATCCATCTTGCCAAAATGAAGGGGTCCAGTCTTCCCCAGTCTTTCTCCCCTTTCTCTCTCTCTCTCATTCTAGTCTGTTTATTGATTGGATCAGGGAGCACAAGGGTAGCTCAATGTCCCCAGGAAAATGTCTGTAAAACTGTAATCAAAAGGAAATATTCCATTAACAAGACAGTATAACTTACTGAGACAACTTCAGTGTCCTTTTGAGACTTCAGGTGAGTCTTTGGTTTTCTCCAAGGAATGTCTTCATTTACAGAGGCTTCTAGTCTTGGAGGGCACTGGTGAATGTAGAGGCAGGAATCAGACACCACATAATCTCACAGGACTGTGACTTCATTTGGGTGGCACCAGCCTTATGGCAACAGAAGAAAATGCAGCAACTATTAAGGGCAATTCTAGACTATACTGCTTCCTCTTTCCTTGGCTGGTCACTTTTCACCTTGGATCTAGGATATAAAATCTTTGTGCTATTTCATGCTTTACTGTTTCTTATATAATTGTTGTCTCCATCAGGGTAGGAGCTGTGCTCATCATATATTCTCAGACCTCAGCACAGCTAGGCACAGAGCTGTTCAGTTCAATTCAGTTCAGTCGCTCAGTCGTGTCCGACTCTTTGCAACCCCATGAATCGCAGCACGCCAGGCCTTCCTGTCCATCACCAACTCCCGGAGTTCAACCAGACTCACTCCATCGAGTCAGTGATGCCGTCCAGCCATCTCATCCTCTGTCAGCCCCTTCTCCTCCTGCCCCCAATCCCTCCCAACATCAGAGTCTTTTCCAATGAGTCAACTCTTCGCATGAGATGGCCAAAGTACTGGAGTTTCAGCTTTAGCATCATTCCTTCCAAAGAAATCCCAGGGCTGATCTCCTTCAGAATGGACTGGTTGGATCTCCTTGCAGTCCAAGAGACTCTCAAGAGTCTTCTCCAACACCACAGTTCAAAAGCATCAATTCTTTGGCGCTCAGCTTTCTTCACAGTCCAACTCTCATATCCATACATGACCACTGGAAAAACCATAGTCTTGACTAGACGGACCTTTGTGGGCAAAGTAATGTCTCTACTTTTGAATATGTTATCTAGGTTGGTCATAACTTTTCTCCCAAGGAGTAAGCGTCTTTTAATTTTATGGCTGCAGTCACCATCTGCAGTGATTTTGGAGCCCAAAAAATAAAGTCTGACACTGTTTCCACTGTTTCCCCATCTATTTACCATGAAGTGATGGGACCAGATGCCATGATCTTCGTTTTCTGAATGTTGAGCTTTAAGCCAACTTTTTCACTCTCTACTTTCACTTTGATCAAGAGCCTTTTTAGTTCCTCTTCACTTTCTGCCCTAAGCGTGGTGTCATCTGCATATCTGAGGTTATTGATATTTCTCCTGGCAATCTTGATTCCAGCTTGTGTTTCTTCCAGCCCAGCGTTTCTCATGAAGTACTCTGCATATAAGTTAAATAAGCAGGGTGACAATATACAGTCCTGATGTACTCCTTTTCCTATTTGGAACCAGTCTGTTGTTCCATGTCCAGTTCTAACTGTTGCTTCCTGACCTGCATACAGATTTCTCAAGAGGCAGGTCAGGTGGTCTGGTAGTCCCATCTCTTTCAGAATTTTCCACAGTTTATTGTGATCCACACAGTTAAAGGCTTTGGCATAGTCAATAAAGCAGAAGTAGATGTTTTTCTGGAACTCTCTTGCTTTTTTGATGATCCAGCAGATGTTGGCAATTTGATCTCTGGTTCCTCTGCCTTTTCTAAAACCAGCTTGAACATCAGGAAGTTCATGGTTCACATATTGCTGAAGCCTGGCTGGGAGAATTTTGAGCATTACTTTACTAGCGTGTGAGATGAGTGCAATTGTGCGGTAGTTTGAGCATTCTTTGGCATTGCCTTTCTTTGGGATTGGAATGAAAACTGACCTTTTCCAGTCCTGTAGCCAGTGCTGAGTTTTCCAAATTTGCTGGCATATTGAGTGCAGCACTTTCACAGCATCATCTTTCAGGATTTGAAATAGCTCAACTGGAATTCCAGCTGTTACTCAGTTTAATTTATATGCAATCTGTCGTCTCCCTTTCTCTTCCAGGGGTCAGTTTATGACTTTATGATCTCAAATGAGTGCTATCCACAGGTTTAGAGCTCTGGGATGTGGGTCGGTAAAGATCTACAATGTCAGTTGCTCCCCTCCCCTTCTGGTTCTCCATAACTAATTCTTTAATGACCCTCATTAGGGATATTCATTAAGTATCTCCATCTCTCTATCTCTCAGGCACATGGTAGAATTGTATTTCCTGGTCCCCTGCTATTGGAGGTATTACATGACTAGTTCTGGCCAATGGGGTATGAGCAAAAGTAACCATGTGACTAGTTCAGGCCAATGAAGTATAAATAAAAGTTTCACTTTTCAGGCTATTTAATTGCTAGTGAGCGACCTCTGCATTCTCTTCTCTCAGCACAGGTACTGGTGATATCCAAGATAACGGCTGCTCCATCATCCTAGGTGCTTGAGTGACTACAGTGAGAAAAGTCTATACAGGAACTGCCAGTCTATATAGACATGTGGTGTGAATGAGAAATAAACCTTTGATTTTCAAGCCACTGAGATTCAGGGCTTGTTTGTCATCTCAACCTAACTTAGTCTTATCCTAACTTATCATTTTCCCCTTAACTCTTCTCCTTCCTTGCACTTGACCTAGCAACCCAAGATCTCTTTGGTTGGCTAGCTAACCACCTTTACCTTCTGTTCAGTTATTCATTTCTTTAACAAACATTCACCAAGCATCAGTTCTGAGAAGACATCTGGAGAGATAAAGATGAATCAGACATGCCCTCAGGGGCTTACAGTCCGATTGGCCCTGCCCTGGCCTGGGCAGTCTCCTCATTCCTGAGAGGTTGTCTCAGTCACTCCAGTGTTCCCACTCCTGCCATCTGGCTTGTCTTTAGAGATGGAGGGCAAGTTTGAGAAGCCATCTCCTCCTCCCAGCATGGTTCCTGTCACCACCAGGGCCTCTGCTTACCCCTGAGCCTCCCTTGGAAGAAGTTCCACTACTGTGAGGTTGGATAGTCTAGGGGGCCTGAGTATCTGCAGAGGAAAACCCCAGAACTAGAGTTCAGACCATGTCCCTTGAAAGAAAGAATTCTCGCCTCGGGTCTCAGTTCACTCAGATGGTAAAGAATCTGCCTGTAATGTGGGAGTCCTGGGTTTGACTCCTGGGTTGGGATGATCCCCTGGAGAAGGGAATGGCAGCCCACTTCCAGTATTTTTGCCTGGAAATCCTATGGACAGAGAAGCCTGTTGGGCTACAGGTCGGACACTACTGAGCGACTAACACTTTTCACCCCCCAAACCTCTGCCTTCCAGGCTCAATAAGAGAATTGCCAGAGATACTGGCAAAAGCCCTTTTTATCCTCGGATAACAGGCCTGAAGATGCCAGCAACAGGGATGTGAGTAGATTGGGGAGAGTTTGAGGACAGAATATCATCTCATTCGAGAGAGGTGACATACAGCCTTGATGTCCTTATTGAGAGATAACTCCAGGAAGACCTTGTCCCACCATTCCCCTGCCTCCAGGCAGGTGAGTCTATGCCCCTCTAGGGCACACATCCTCCAACCTTCCCATTGCATGCTGTCTTCTGGAAAAGACCTCTCCTCTGATCTGAAACAGGCTTGGCACATCCCCTGCAAGTCCAGGGCATACTGGGAGTCATTTCTTTTGAAGGACCTTCACATTCTGAGATGAGTCCTCTGTGCTTACAGACACAGGAGAGGAAGAAGGCAGGGGGAGGTGGAGGCCGGATTTGTGTGTTCAGCCCTCCTTACCTAATTACTGTCTTCCTGAGGTGGCCACATTCCTGGTCGAGGCCCGCCCCCCAATCGGCTCTCCACTCCTGGAGGCCCCTCCCACCTCTCCCTGGAGTAAAGTTTCCTGGCAAGGTGACCCTGCGGTGGATGGGGAGGCTGGAGACTAAGCAATTAACACGCGGTCGGGAGTAAAGGTGCCCAGGGAAATTTCCCACCGAGGCCGAGCCTGGCAGAAGGGAAGGCTCAGCAGGCGCAGGGCAGGGAAGGGGGGCGGGGGGGGCTGGGGAGCCGCAGGCAGCCTCCTGTGCACATCGGTGCTTCCCCGGAAAGACGTCCCGGTGAGTGGGCGGGGAGAGTGGGGCCGGGGAGCGAGAAGGTGCTGGACAGACAGGGGTCGCCGCCGCCGCCTTCGAGGCACTGGAGCCCAGGCCACCCTTCTCGCCCCCTCCCCCAGGAGAAGACACTCCCCTCTGTGCGCTTTTTGGGGAGGGGCAGTCACTGAGTCTCTGAACTTTGCGGGTGGGTGGCGGGACTCTTGATGGTGGGGGAGCAGGCTTTGAGGCGCTCGAGAGCCCTCCAGAGTCACAGCTCACGGTGCACTGCACACTACAGACACGTGTGCCCAGCCACATGCAGCACACATAGGGTGGGGTGGGGGGTGCACAGCACAGTCACAGGCACGGAGTGGTACACACACACACATACATAAACATACACACACATGCGTACACATATACATAGACGCACATAGAGATACATGTGTACACATATAAACATGTATACATACACACACATAGACACACATAGACACATATACATACACACCCACATAGACACACACATACACACGTACACGCACATATAGAAGTTCCACCACTGCTGACGCTTCCCCAAGGGCTCCTCCCACAAGTCCCCAAGAAGGACCACGGTCCTGAAACCCACTTCTCAGAGAGGTGCCCACTCCTCGACCTGCTCCCCTACACGACTCACTCCCAGAAGGCAGCGAGGGTGACTCAGAGCCTCACTCCAACAACGCTGACCATGCAGGACCGGATGTCAGGAGACACAAGGTCCAGGGCCTGGTTTTTGCAGCTCTCTGACAGGGTGTCCCTGAGTAGGAGGTCACACCATCTCTGGGCCACAGTTTCCTCATTTGTCCCTGGGATCACTAGGAAGGGGAAGGACGCACCCACTCACGGGGCAGCAATGAGATCTAGTGAAAGCTCTTTGTGAGGCCCTCATAAGTGTGACCCTAGACCTGGGCACAGAGCCCCACCGACAGGCAAACACAGGCTTCCAGGCTGTTGCCCCTACCAGCCCACCAGGTCTGATCTCCATGAACCTCAGTGCAAAATCCACATCTACAAAGACTCTCTCGTTCTGACTTGGACTTTGCTTCTCAACACACGTACATTCATTCAGCCAGCCGTGGAAACCTGGATGCAAGGTGCCCGCTATAATGTCATGATTCTGCACCCAGTTCCCAGCAATTCTCCAGCTCAACTTCCGACACTGTCTACCTGGCGAGAAAATCAGATCCCTCAGCCTGTTGCTGGCCAAAATCTTGGCTTTCTCTGCCCACCGAAGCCAAATAAAACATATGGAGACAGAGTTTGGAGAAATAGATTTAACTTTTTTTTTCTCAGCCGGCGGAGAAGGGAACATAGTAGATTCACGCCTCGGGAACTGTGCCTCCCCTCCGCGGGGCTTATATAAAAACGAGGGCGGGCAGTCAGGAGTCCGTGATGAGGAATGAAGGTGTGAGGATCTTGATTTCTTCCTTTTGCACATTGTTTCAGAGACAGGCATAGACTGGCATCAGTAACCCGGTAATTGAGTCTGGCAGTTCTGTGGTCTGTGGGCTTCTTTGTGATAGACAACTACAAGGGGAAGGATTTATAAGGGTAAACACCAGAGACAGGATGTATTTACAGTCAAAGGAAAGATAGTGGTGAAGTGTAGCTCCTGCAGAGCTAGGGTGCAGAAAAGCAAACTTAGTTACAGACATTCAGAGTTAGGAGCAGTTAAAGTAAAAAAAAAAAAAAAAAAAACTAAGAGGGTTCAGGCCTGCTGCCTGTTCCCTTTATCTTCTTTGTTCTCAGAAAAGGGAAAGAGAAAAACTCATTCTTCTTTTTTCCTTTTCACTGCAACAAGGGGAAGGGTTAGTCTTACAGGACTATCTCCCCCCAACACCCTGTTGGTCGTCACCTGTGCTTCTGATTGACCAGCTATCAATTAGACGTTCCAAACACCCCACTCTTTGGGTTTAATTGGCAAGAGTGGCTCACCGAGCTCAGAGAAACGTTTTCCTTGCTTGCTTACTGGTTTATTATAAATGGGTATAACTCAGGAACAGATGGAAGAGATGCATAGGGCAGGGTACAGGGAAAGGGCATGGAGCTTCCATGCTCTCTGAACAAGCCGTTCTCTGTAAATCTCCACCTGCTCCCCAACCCAGAAGCTCTCTGAACCCTGTCCTTTTCAGCTGAAGCTTCATTACACGAGCACGATTAATGAAATCATTGGTGATTGAACTCAGTCTCCGGCCCCTCTCTCCTCTCTGGAGGGCTGGGATGGGCCTGACAGTTGTGACCCTCTAAGAATATGATTGACTGCTCAGTGACCGGCCCCCTTCCTCAGCTGACTTACTGGTAGTAGAGCTGTAGTGCTAAGTCGCTCAGTCATGTCCGACTCTTTGTGACCCCATGGACTATAACCCTCCAGGCTCCTCTGTCCATGGGATTCTCCAGGCAAGAATACTGGAATCGGTAGCCATTCCCTTCTCTAGGGGAATCTTCCCTAACCAGCGATCGAACCAGGATCTCCTACATTGCAGGCAGATTCTTTAGCATCTGAGCCACCAGGAAAGCCCCTAGGTCAACTAGGGGCTTTCCATAAACCACCTCATTAGCATAACTGAAGACAACTTTGTGCTCTCAACATTTAGGAAATGCCAAGAGTTTTAGGAGCTCTGTGTCAGAAATGGGACAAAGACCAAATATATATATTTCTTATTATAAATCACAGTATCACAGATTAAAAAAAAAGAGTGAACAGTGCCTAGTCTTTGCTCTCAGGCAGCTCATGGGCCAACTCTGCATTCTCAGCAGTGGTTATCTGATAGAATCTGTGGCCTGGGAGGCTTTGAAAAAACCACCTCCTGGGCTCATCCCCAAAGATTCACAGTCAATTGATCTGAAGTGGGGCCCAGACAGCCCTGTTTTTTCAAAAGCCCCCCAGCTGATTCTAATGCGCCTTTAGAGCGGAGATCTACCCGTCTAGTGGAGACATTAGACATACACCAGAAGACAGAATGGGACATTTTTACAACAGGTGCACACATGGTAATTACTAACATTTACTGAGCCTCCTTTTGTGTGAGGCCGGCACCATGCCAAGTCTATGTCAACATATTTAATCGTCCCCAAAACCCTGGTGGTTCTGATGGTAAAAATCTGCCTGCAATGCAGGAGACCCAGATTCGATCCCTGGGTCAGGAACATTCCCCTGAAGAAGGAAATGGCTACCCACTCCAGTATTCTTGCCTGGAGAATTCCATGGACAGAGGAGCCTGGCGGGCTACAGTCCATAGTCTCAAAGAGTTGGACACGACTCAGTGACTAACACCTTCACACCTTCAAATCCCAGGAAGGCAGGCTCCACACCACCCATTCTACAGCTGAATAAATGCAGTTCAAGAAGAGCTTCAAGAAGAGATCAAGTAACTTACTCAAAGCAAGACTTCTCTGAAAAGGGGGCGTTTGTGCCAAACATCGAAAGAAGACAGAATTTGACCCTGGAGAGATACTATCCTGGTGCTCCAGTGGTTAAACCTCCAGGCTTCCAATATAGGGGCCATGGGTTTGATCCCTAGTAAGGGGAACTAAGATCCCACATGCCGTGCAGCATGGCCAAAAAATTAAAATATAAAATAAAGCTAAAAAAATTTTCAAAATGAATTTTGACCTGGAGAGACAGAAATGAAAGGATGCTAGTGTTCTCCACCCTGGTTGGTTGTTCGAATACAATCCATGACGTGGGGGGTCTGTTTAAAGCGTGTTTGGGGAAGGTGCAGGTTAGGGGAGCAGAGCCTTGCTGCCTGGGACAGGGGTTTCTGAAAGGGAAGAAAGGGAGCTCAGATCACAGAGGGTGGCAGCGGCCAAATTATGGGAAGATAATATTTTAGGACACACCCCAGGTAGAGCTACTTTTCCCAGCAGATAGCAATTATGTGCCTCTTGTCATTATCCCCAGAGGTGGTGGGGATGAAAATAGAATATCAAGATAGAGTCAGAGAAGCTAGACGCAGAAGAGTCTGTGGGGGGAGGAAGTTGAGACTTTAACTTTTTAAAAAGAGGTAAATGGATGTCAACCACTATGCCTTCTGTGTGTGGGGGGGTGTGTGTTAGTCCCTCAGTCTGACTGACTTTGTGAGACCCCATGGACTGTAGCCCACCAGCCTGCTCTGTCCATGGGATTCTCCAGGCAAGAACACTGGAGTGGGTTGCCATGCCCTACTCTAGGGGATCTTCCCAACCTAGAGATGGAAGCCGGGTGTCCTGCATTGTAGGGGGACTCTTTACCATCTGAGCCATCAGGGAAGCCTCCACTATGCCTTCTGTTTGGAGACAAAAAGGATGGAAGACCATTGAACCTGGGGTCGGAGGCCAAGTTCTGGCCAGTTTCCTCTCTTAGGCTGGGACTGGTCATTTGTGAAAGGCAGGGATGGTTGCATCTCAAGGTTTTCAAACTGAGTGCTGGAGAATCAACATCTCAGAGGGAGGCTGGTGGGGGCAGTAAGTGGGGAGCCTCACCCCACCCCAACCAGAGCAGTTTTGCTTCCCTGGGCTGTGCACATTGGCTTCCATGGAAAGTTTGAAAGAGACTCTTTGCAGCTCAAGCAGCTTGCAGGTGCAGCTCTGACTTCTAGATAAAGATGGCATTGTAACCTTTGTCTCCTAGAAGCCCTTTTGATAGCAAACCCTGAGCTCAGGCACCAGCCACACAAGGATGAGTGATGAGTGAAGCCTGGGCTGGGAAACTCAGGGAAGAAGTGGAAGTCTAAACAGAAATCACTGGGAGCCCCAGGCTTCTTGTCCCCCAAAGTCATAAGATTCCTCCCTGCCATCTTTACTGGAAGAATGCACGGAGTTAGAAAAAAAAAAAGCCTACAACGCCAGTATGATCTCCAATTGTAAGAGCAAGCGCCCCACCCCTTCACTTTGTGATAAAACCCACATTTCCTCAAGCTTTGTCACTAACCACACACTTTGTTGAGGTGTCAACCTGAGAAACTTACAACAAGGCCTTGCTACGTGTGCTAGGGATGTGCGAGGTGCTTTGCCTGTGGTAACTTCTTTTCATCCTCCCCAAAAAGTTTATATGATAGGTTACTACATCTGTTCCCATTTTGCTGATGATGACTCTGAGGAAGAAAGAGGTCGAGTTCAAACACCGTTATCTGATTAGTAAACCATGGAATTGAGGCATGCCCCTAGGCAGTCTGCTTCCAACTCCATACCCAAGACCCGTGCCATGCGATGTTACCACCAGGATGGCAGAAAGCAAACACAACAAAAATAGGTAAACAGCCCCCTGGGAGAAAAGAGATAATGTAAAGGATTAAAAAAAAAAATCTTACAGAAAAACTATAATAAGTTTGTAATAGAGATAGAAAATACATTGCATTCATAAAATGGGAATTAGATACCTTGAAAAGAATTAGAGAAAAATAAAGAGCTTTAGAAAATTAAAAATGTGAAATAAAATCCACAACACATAGTGTAAACCAGCAGTAACAAAACCTTCTGAGATATGGACCAATGTGGCAAATGTGGAAAAATAAGAAGAAACATTTAAAAGATGGTAGTAGGTTCCACTGGAGAAGGCAATGGCACCCCACTCCAGTACTCTTGCCTGGAAAATCTCATGGACGGAGGAGCCTGGTGGGCTGCAGTCCATGGGGTCACAAAGAGTCAGACACTTACTGAGAGACTTCACTTTCACTTTTCACTTTCATGCATTGGAGAAGGAAATGGCAACCCACTCCAGTGTTCTTCTGGTTGCCCTAATTCTTTGTTGTTTAGTTGTTAAATCCTGTCCAATTCTTTTGCAACCCCATGGACTGGAGCCCGCCAGGCTCCTCTGTCCATGGAATTCTCCAGGCAAGAATATTGGAGTGGGTTGCCATTTCCTTCTACAGGGGATCTTCCCAACCAAGAGATCGAACCCATGTCTCCTGCATTGGCAGGGGGATTCTTTACCACTGAGCCACCTATCAAACCTTCTCTCAAGTGATTTTGCTGCTTTCCCTCTAAAGAGCCTTCTTGACTTTGAGTTCTGCTGTGTTGGTTGCTTTGGGCCCCTGGATGTTAGTTGGGAGGATGTGACCAAAGGCTTGAAAGCTCTTACATGATCAGGCTCTGCTTTCTCTTTCACCTCCCTGAGAAGAACATGCTTGTGCTAACCTACTGGTCCCACAGTGAATATAAGAGCCATCTAGAACCAAGCTAAGCTCCTCCACCCAATCCCATCCCAGGTTAACCATCCCCTACCCTACTTCTAGCTCTATGGGTAAGCCCAGTCAACATAAGCCACTTAGTCAATTTCAGCCTAAATCAGTGGCTCTCAGCCACTGATCCATGAGAATAAGTAACTGCATTTTAAGCCACCAAGTTTTAGGGTGGTTCATTATGTAGCAATTTTGTAGCCATGGTTCATTCAAGTATCAACCCAGGAGCTGGGAGCCAATTAAAAGAGGAAATAAATGGAACAGAGTGATCAAAGCAATACTTCAAGAACATCTCCTAGCACTGAAAGACATGAGCCTCCAGATCAAAGAGCTACCAGGTGCCCAGAACAACAGACAGATTCACTCCCAGGATATATTATTGTAAAATGTCCAAACACATAAAGGGATAATCCTAAAAGCTTCCAGCAAGAAAAAACTGGTTTCCTACAAAGGAGCAAGAATCAGGATGGTTATAAGACTTCTTAAGAGCAATGCTGGATATTGGGTAACTAGCGAAGCAGTGCCTTTTAAATTCCTGGGAGGAATTGTTTTCAAAATAGAATTCTACACCTGTACACCCAATTAAAATATAAGTTGAGAATACAATATGTTTTTAGATGTGTAAGGATTCAGAAAATTCATTTCAAATGCTCTTTTACTTAGTAAGCTGTCAGAGGATTGCTCCAGCAAAAGTGGGAAGGGAACTAAGAAAAGGGGCTTCCCAAGTGGCACCAGTGTTAAAGAACCTGCCTGCCAGTGCAGGAGATGAAGAGATTCAGGGTCAATCCCTGGGTCAAGAAGATCCCCTGGAGAAAGGGAAAGGCAACCCATTCCAGTATTCTTGCCTGGAGAATCCTATGGACAGAGGAGCCTAGTGAGCTACAGTCCAAGGGATTGCAAAGAGTTGAACATGACTGAAGTGACTTAGCATGCAAACCAAGAAAATAGAATCCAGGAAATAGGAGATTCAACATGTTTAACAATAGGGACGGCTAGAGGAAATTCCCAGAATAAACCTTTGCAGCAGCCCTAGAGAGCAATAGGCCAGATTGAAATAAGAAATTCGGGGCTCCTGGAAGGAAGAATCCAGAGAAACAAGAATTGATAGATAAGCTGATGTGAGATAACGCCTGTGAACAAAATACTAATAATAATGACTCAATGGACATGAGTCTGAGTGAACTCTGGGAGTTGGTGATGGACAGGGAGACCTCAAGTGCTGTGATTCATGGGTCGCAAAGAATCGGATACGACGGAGCGACTGAACTGAACTGAATGGTGCAGCAAAGTGACACACCATTTGGAAAAATTTAAGAAAATGATGTGATTCCCCATGTTCACAGCGGCACTATTTACAATAGCTAAGACATTAAGGCAACCTAAATATCCATCAACAGATGGATGGATAAAGAAGACAGGTACATATCCACAATGGAGTATCGCTCAGCTATAAAAAATAATGAAATGATGCCACTTGCAACAGCATGGATGGACCTAGAGATTATCATACTAAGTGAAGTAAGTCAAACAGAGACAAGTATCATACGATATCACTTATATGTGGAATCTAAGAAATGATACAGAGGAACATATTTACAAAACAGGAACAGACACACAAACAGAGAAAATAAACTTCAAGTTACCAAAGGAGATGGGAGGGTAGGAGGGATAAATTAGGATATTTGGGGTTCAGTTCAGTTCAGTTCAGTCGCTCAGTCATGTCCAACTCTTTGCAACCCCATGAATTGCAGCACGCCAGGCCTCCCTGTCACCAACTCCCGGAGTTCACCCAAATTCATGTCCATTGAGTCGGTAATGCCATCCAGCCATCTCATCCTCTGTCGGCCCCTTCTCCTCCTGCCCCCAATCCCTCCCAGCATCAGAGTCTTTTCCAATGAGTCAACTCTTCACATGAGGTGGCCAAAGTACTGGAGTTTCAGCTTCAGCCTCAGTCCTTCCAAAGAACACCCAGGACTGATCTCCTTTAGAATGGACTTGTTGGATGTCCTTGCAGTCCACGGGACTCTCAAGAGTCTTCTCCAACACCACAGTTCAAAAGCATCAATTCTTTGGCGCTCAGCTTTCTTCACAGTCCAACTCTCACATCCATACATGACCACAGGAAAAACCATAGCCTTGACTAGACGGACCTTTGTTGGCATATTTGAGGTTAGCAGATGCAAACTACTGTATGTAAGATAAAAAACAAGATCCCACTGTATAGCACAAGGAATATTGTTGGTATCTTGTAATAAACTATAATGGAAAAGAATCCAGGGAATTCCCTGATGGTCCAAAGGTTAGAGTTCAGTGCTTTCATTGCCATGAGCCTGGGATTCAGTTTTGGTTGGGGAACTAAGATCCCACAAGCCATGTGGTATGGAAAAAAAAATTTGAAAAAAAAAATATAACGGAATCACTTTGCTATACACCAGAAATTAATACAACATTGTAAATCAACTATACTTCAGTTTAAAAAATGAAAATTATGCAGTTAAAAGTGTTGGGTGATTGTTATCATTTCTGTGTATATTTTCCCAGAGAGATGTCATGACAGACAGTAAGACTTTATTTCCCACTCACATCACATTGCCATACTGGCCAAGCAGTCTTTCTCTTGATATTTGCAGACATGGAACCCACTGCTTGCAGTCTCCTCACTGGGAAAGAGGGAGATGGAAGAGACATACAGGCTCTTGACTGCCTTAGCCCAAGGGGGTATCTCAAGTAACATGTTTCCTCCCTAACTGGAAGGGATGTTGAGAAATACAGAGGAACAGATGGATAGCTGAAGAGTCCTTATTGCCTTGACCACACCAGAAAAAAAAGTACAGGAGAGAAAATAAAATCACAGTCCATACCCGGACTCTGAAATGAGCCACATTTACAACCTCATAATAATGTTTTCCAAGGAGTAAGCATCTTTTAATTTCATGGCTGCAGTCACCATCTGCAGTGATTTTGGAGCCCAAAAATATAAAGTCTGACACTGTTTCCACTATTTCCCCATCTATTTCCCATGAAGTGATGGGACCGGATGCCATGATCTTCATTTTCTGAATGTTGAGCTTTAAGCCAACTTTTTCACTCTCCACTTTCACATTCATCAAGAGGCTTTTTAGTTCCTCTTCACTTTCTGCCATAAGTGTGGTGCCATCTGCATATCTGAGGTTATTGATATTTCTCCCGGCAATCTTGATTCCAGCTTGTGTTTCTTCCAGCCCAGCATTTCCCATAATGTACTCTGCATATAAGTTATATAAGCAGGGTGACAATATACAGCCTTGATGTACTCCTTTTCCTATTTGGAACCAGTCTGTTGTTCCATGTCCAGTTCTAACTGTTGCTTCCTGACCTGCATACAGATTTCTCAAGAGGCAGATCAGGTGGTCTGGTATTCCCATCTCTTTCAGAATTTTCTACAGTTGATTGTGATCCACACAGTCAAAAGCTTTGGCATAGTCAATAAAGCAGAAATAGATGTTTTTCTGGAACTCTCTTGCTTTTTTGATGATCCAGCAGATGTTGGCAAGTGGAAACAGTGTCAGACTTTATTTTTGGGGCTCCAAAATCACTGCAGATGGTGACTGCAGCCATAAAATTAAAAGACGCTTACTCCTTGGAAAGTTATGACCAACCTAGATAGCATATTCAAAAGCAGAGACATTACTTTGCCAACAAAGGTCTGTCTAGTCAAGGCTATGGTTTTTCCAGTGGTCATGTATGGGTGTGAGAGTTGGACTGTGAAGAAGGTTGAGTGAAAAAGAACTGATGCTTTTGAACTGTGGTGTTGGAGAAGACTCTTGAGAGTCCCTTGGACTGCAAGGAGATCCAACCAGTCCATTCTGAAGGAGATCAGCCCTGGGATCTCTTTGGAAGGACTGATGCTAAAGCTGAAACTCCAGTACTTTGGCCATCTCATGCGAAGAGTTGACTCATTGGAAAAGACTCTGATGCTGGGAGGGATTGGGGGCAGGAGGAGAAGGGGACAACAGAGGATGAGATGGCTGGATGGCATTGCTGACTCGATGGACGCTGAGTTTGAGTGAACTCCGGGAGTTGGTGATGGACAGGGAGGCCTGGCGTGCTGCGATTCAGGGGATCGCTAAGAGTCGGGCACGACTGAGCGACTGAAGTGAACTGAACTGAGTAATGTTTTAGGGTCTCCCAGGTGGCTCAGAAGTAAAGAATCTACCTGGCAATGCACAAGACTTGGGTTTAATCCCCAGTCAGGAAGGTCCCCTGGAGAAAGAAACGACAACCCACTGCAGTATTCTTGCCTGGGAAGTCCCACGGACAGAGGAGCCTGGCAGGCTACAGTCCATGGGGTCACAGAAGAGTGGGCACATTTAGCAACTAAACAACAACAACAATGTTCTAGATTTGACTAAAAAGTACAACATAGCCCCATAAGGAAGAGGGGACAGAAGTAACATAGGTAACAGAAAGAAACCTTTGTCTACCACAACAGGAAGTCAGTAGGTGATGTCTGAAACTGATAAACCAAGACACAATACACATATTATTAGAAGCATGAAGGCAAACAGCAAAAATAGCAGCTGAAAGAGTTAAAAAATGCATCGTCCCTGAAAAGCTAGAGTGGAGGTAAGAAGGGTGGGGAAAGTGTGCTTCCGTATTAGAAGCCTTTTGGTATTTTCTTTGTTTTCAATTTGCATGTATCTGATTTGGCCAACTGTTAAGGCAAATCAAAAACTAACACTAAAAAAGAGAAGCAAACCCTGCATTTACTATTCGCTTCTGACCTTCTAAGGTCCTTGAATTCTGAGCGTCCAAGGGAGAAAGCTTGTGCCACAGTTGAGATTTGTCTGAACACAAACTGGATGGGCAAGTTAAAACAAAGAAAGATCGCCACATTGTTTTGAGTGTGAGAGGTCCTTGTGAGATCTTTTACTCCATCTGCAGCCACCGGGATCCGGAATGGACAAGACCTGATTCTGACACCACTGAAGCCTCCGGAGTCCCCAGGGACCCCGCCAGACCAGGCACCAACCTCCCCGGGGGCTCTGGGAGGGAACGTGGCCAGTTATGCCCCATGGTGCCCTGGCAGGTACCAGGCACATCAGCTGTAATGAGAAGTGACAGGTACAATTGCTAGGAGAACATCCTGGCTTAGAGCTCGAGCTGCCCAGAGTGACTGGGGGTGCTTCTCAAGCTGTCAGGAGGGTCCCTAAACACTTTGATGCTGCGGCCAATCTGGTCTTCAGTATTAGCATCTCATTAGCATGGACCAAGACCAACCTGGGGCCTGGCCACCAGCCCAGCTTTGGGTGGAGGGGAACCTGGGAACCCTGATGGACAGAGCCGGGAGTGGGGGCGGCCAGCAAGCCACCCCACTCTGATCTGTAGCGCCTTCTCAGCTGGATACAGACACACAAAGGCTGCCTCTAGCATCTTCCGGAGTGCTTTTCCTAGTAAGCTAGGAAAATTAGCTGAAGCCCCCAGAGGCAAAAGGTCTCACCTAAGCAGTTTAATCACTCCTGGCATGGGCTGAAGATGACGTCAATAGTGGTCTTCCAGAGCCTGGCCTCTGCCTCCTGCTCCAGCCTCATGGCTCCCTCTTCTATGCCCTGGAGTTTTAAGTCTAGAACATTCTTAGCCCCCAGTCCTAGCTCTGCTGTCTCTTCCAGGTCAGTTGAGTCTAAGTTACGCCCACTTCTGGACACCAGGATGCGGGTATCACCCGGCAGAGAGGAAGGTCATGACGCTGCAGAGAGACGGTTTCGTATTCAGGTAGGAGGGATTCCCAACCACGCCCACCAATCCCCTTTTTTTTTCCAGCTTTTTCCCAACTCTACCCCACTGGCTGGAGAGGCAGTTAGAGTGGTCTGGTCTCCAACCCTCAGGGGAGGAAGGGGCTTGAGTGTTCATCCTCTGTCTCCATCAAGATGCACTTGGAGCACTCACCACCAAGTACCCAGGAAAGAGGCATGAAGGTTGAGTGAGCTGGTGTGGAGGAGGAGTGTAGGGAAGGGCTGAGCCAGGGACGGGCAGATTCAGGTTCTAGAATGGGGTCTGTGACTGATGCATAACCCGAAGTCAATCCCTGCCTGTCTCTAGCCTCAGTTTCCCTCACTGGGGAGGGCAAGTTCTGACATTTCCTCTGGGCCCTTCCTGCCATGACAAGCTGATCCCAGGCTTCCCCTGATATCCATTTCCAAGGAAACTGAGATGAAGGGCCACTGGCTCCATCCTCTGTTCCCAGGCAAACAGTCCTTGAGAGATGCCAGAAAGCCAGTGCACCCCACCGGTTTGGGAGACTTCCCATGGAGGGAGTCTCCTGGCCCCTCTCCCCTCGGGAAAATTCTCCCAGCAACACATTCCCATACACAGCGGGGGAGATGCTCCGTGCTGGGCACCAGACACCGGATGGATGAGATCATTATAAATTCACAAATTGCAGCAAGATAAAATTATCATTATATGAAGTTAAATTATTAATTAGCACTTCCAAAAAAAGACCAGCACCACCTGGCCTTGAATCTTGGAAGCTGTCTTTCTGAAAACAACAGAAATATCCAAATAGTTCATCAGCGGTCCCTGGTGTGGCTGTGGTACCCCCATGTCTGTGGTTGCCAGAATCCTGGTGGCAGGGGTCCGCCCTGGCAGGTCTGGTGTGGCCAGGACTAGCCAGTCTGGATGAGGTTACTGGAGGGAAAGGAAAGTGAGCTGCGTGACCTATTTTTATGTCTGGATAAACTGAGACAAAGGACAAGGCGGAAGGGCCACAGGAGCTGGCTTGAGGCAGATTGAGGAGTTGATACACTGGATTGGAAAGAGATGATTCCTAAGGCTGTCTGACTGTCTTAGGACTAAGGACATCTATTCATTCATTCAGTCAGTCAATTTCTCTTGCTTGTTTACTGAACACCGGGCTCTAGAAATACTGAAAGTGAAGTCAGTCAGTCATGTTACGACCCTTTGCGACCCCATGGACCGTAGCCTACCAGGTTCCTCCGTCCACGGGATTTTCCAGGCAAGAATACTGGAGTGGGTTGCTATTTCTTTCTCCAGGATATCTTTCCGACCCAGCGATTGAACCTGGGTCTCCCTCATTGTAGGCAGACGCTTTATCATCTAAGCCACAAAGGAGTACTGAGAAGTCCCATAATTCCTTGACCTTTCGAAGCACAGTGTGTGATAGGCTGGACCAGCGGCTCTGCTGTTTCTTCTGTCCACCTCATCCCACCTCCCATCATAACATTTATCTCCCTCATCACCATCATCATCATCCACCACCCACCAACTCCTACAACCCATACGTATTCATTGAATCCTAGAAACACAGAAGCTTAATGAGAGGGGAGGAGCTTTAAAGAGCATCTTTCTAACCAGGGCATCAATCCTCACTCTGGAATGCCTGCTAAATTGTGACCCAGTGGGACACTCCCAGAAATAAGGAGCTTACTCACTGCCTCATAAATCAGCCCATTGCATCTCTGGAGAGCCATTTTTCACTCATTCATTTATTCATTCATTCAACAAGTATTTACCATGCATCTACAAGGAGCCACCCCAGGACTAGTTCTTCTTATAAGGTCGCTTCTAAAAAGCGACCCAGTACCTCCTTATAAGGCTCTCAGGACAACAGAAGAGGCAAATAAACCAGCAGGGACACCAGAATACAGGGCAGCGTGCAGGTAGAACATGGAATACTTTCTGGCACGTTAGGGGGATGACTTTGTCCACTCTGCACAAGGAGGGAAACACAGCTATCCCCATTTTACAGATGGAAAATTACTGAGTGTAGAGAGGTTGAGTGACTGGTCCAAGCCTACTTAGCTGCAGAGAAGAAGGGTTGGGATTTACACCCAGGCCTGTCTGATTCCCGAGTCACATTGTTGGCCCTGCTGATAGGATATATCTTGTCCCCTTTCTGAAGGCTGTAAGCCTGGTGAGTGACCTGCAGCCCTGAGTGCTGATGGTGAGCTGTGTGCGGGTCTCTGTGTTTTAAGTCTGGGGAGCTCTCACCCTGCTCCCTGGGGCCCACAACTGGCGGGTGACTCTGGATCCATCAGGACGTGGGTTTCAGCTCAAATGCAGGTGGAGACACCTCTGTCCCTGCCATGCTGCTTCCACAGGCCCCAAATGGGACAGACACCACAGCCCAGACTCTCCTCCAGCCTCCCTATCCACCTGGTTCCAGCCAAACAGGGCCTGAATAATTCATGGCCAATGCACACAGCCCAGGCCTGGAGCTGCTTTCTGGTGGCCAAACTGGAGAGGGAGTGGAGGCCAGGGCAGCTGGACCTGGGAGGAGGTTTTGAGAGCCACTAACAGCAGGAAGAGTAAACAAGTTCTGATGAATTATTCAGCCAGGCAGCTGCTGATGCAGCCTGGGGGTGGCGATGGCATGACAATGGACTCGGTCTGACGTCACCACTCACCAGGGGCAACCTGAGTGCCCGGCGTGGCCGAAGCCCGAGGGCAAAGAGGAACCTGGAATGAGGCTCAGCCCAGCCTCCACCCAGGAGTGTGAGGGGGCCACCTGCCTGAACTTGCACAGGGCAAGTCACCAGGTCCACGGAGAAGGGTGTGGACTCTGAAAGCCAGGAGAGTTGTGTTCAAAGCAGAATCAAAGCAGTGCAGCCTGGGAAAGCCATGTAACCTCACCAAGCCTCGGTTTTTTTAATTCGGAAAATAGTAACCATGACCCACAATCTGAATACCCCGACTCATGGCTTGTCCCTGAGCCCAATCCTGGGCACCTGATTGAACAGCAGGGCCTCCATCCCTGGGGCAGCAAGGCCCCACTCCCCATCTCCCCATCCCACGTCATGGGGTATCTCTGGAGAGGGAACTCTGCCTCTGACCCATGATGCAAAGGTTAGCTCAAGGAGAAAGCTGAGGTGTCTGCAGGCCCCCCGCTTAGCCAGGCCCCGCACCCCGACTGCCAGCAGCACAGGACGGGGGGCGTGGAGCCAGCAGACTGAGACCACACCTTGCTCCACTGATCGCTGTGTGTCCTGGGGCCAGCCGCATTTCCTCTCCAAAGCTCAGGGGCTAGACAAGAAGGTCCCTCAGGCTCCTGTGGCTCTGACCTCAATGATAATCGGCACAGAGTAGGAGAGAGGGGCTGGTTGCCTGTCCTCTCTAGCTGGACTTCCTGGTTAGAGGTGTTAAGGGCTGAGTTTTTCTAGAATTTCTTGTTGGAGGAGGCAGGTCTCCCTTCAGAAAGTTCCAGCTCTTGAGTTTCTTCCCCGGAGAGCACCATACTTTAACTCATGATCAGGGTAAGGCAGTAACCACTGGCTCTAAGGGCTCCCTGACCCATCATTGCATGAGGCTCATGGCCTCGCAAGGCAGGATGGCCCCCTGTGTGAGGATTCCCAATTATGACCCCAGGTGTGAAGACGGGCAGCGGCAGCTCAGAGAAGCCAGTGCTTGGTCCAAGGCCACACAGCCACCATCTACATCAGGAAGCCAGGAGCAGACTTGCACCTCCATCATCTATGAGCGAAGCTGGCTTCTAAAGCCAAATCATCGATTAAGTCACTGACCTTGGCAAAACAGGGCTTCCCTGGTGCCTCAGTGGTAAAGAATCTGCCTGCAATGCAAGAGACCTAGGTTTGATCCCTGGGTCAGGAAGATACCCCGGCAGAGGGCATGGCAACCCGCTCCAATATTCTTGCCTGGAGCATTCCATGGACATAGGAGTCTAGCAGGCTACAGACCGTAGGGTCACACAGAGTCGGACACGACTGAAGCAGTTGAGCAGCAGCAGCTTGGCAAAACCAGATTCCTCCTGGCTGCTCCCAGGGCAGCTCCAAGCCGGCTGGGAGGCTGCATAAGAACTCAGCAGGTCATTCGACGAACTTGACTGAGGTCCAGTCCTGGTGTTGTCACTTATCAACTGTCTGCCTTTAAGTGAGGCTCTGACTCTCGGAGAGGCAGTTTCCTTACCTGGAATGCTGGCGTCATAATGACAAGACTCATCCCACATGGTACTGTGTGGCTGTGTTTGATCCCAGGCAGCATGGGCAGTTCAGGACAGAATGGAAGCAGAGAAGAGGCAGTCTGGGTAAAGAGAGGGACCTGCACGATGGGAAGAGGGAGGAGGGTGCTCTGGGCAGAAGCCCAGAACAGCTGCCTAAGTGCTTGGTAATAAATGATATTGGCCACCACCTAAGGTTTCCATGGCGCTGGCCAGCCCGGGGCGGGAGGTGGACCTTTATTGCAGACCCGGCCGCCTCTTGGTCTCACTCACAGACTGAAACTCATGCATCTTTAATGAGCTAAGGGCACAGGGCCTCCCTCCAGAGCTGGTGGGTGAAGGTCTTCAGGGCGGCTGTTCCCGTTGGTCCCTGGCAATGTTGACCCTGGGGAGGCTGCTGGGAACAAATAGCACAGGATCAGCAGGGGCTGGGCCACCCATCTGTACACGGTCACGATGAGGAGGAAGCCTGGATTGCCTGGGTTCTCACCTGCCCTCCCTGCAGTGCTCCTGTTCCCAGAGACTTGGTGTGCACGTTTCGTACACTCAGTTGCTCAGTCATGTCTGGCTCTTTTCAACCCCATGGACTGTAGCCTGCCAGGCTCCTGTGTCCATGAACTTTTCCAGGCAAGAACACTGGAGTGGGTTGCCATTTCCTACTCCAGGGGATCTTCCTGACCCAGGGATCAATCCTGAGTCTCCTGCATCAGCAGGCAGATTCTTTACCACTGTGCCACCTGGGAAGCTCCAACGCCTTGGTTTACTCACCTGTAAAACAAAGAGAATCTGTGGAACTTGGGGAGCCATGGTCCAAATGAAGGGATGCTGGTTGTCTCCACCAGAGGGTGCTGGTCAGCACACCCCAGAGCCCGGCTTCCTTGGATGGGCAAGAGCAAAGCTGCTAGGGACCAAGAGGCCATCTGCCCCATCACCCACTGTATAAGAGGGTAAACTGAGGCTCACAAGGAGAGAATGACTCGTGTGGAGCCACACATAGGTCTGGGGTCTCTGTGTTGTGCTCTTTCCTCAGCAGCCAACAGCATCTTTGTCAGCCTGTGGGGGCTTTGGATATCCAAACGGGAGGCTCTGTCTTCTGAACTAAAGCTCAGAAGGGGAAGGGCCCCTGGAGCCCTGAGGAGCAGAAGGCACTGGGTGGAGATGTTGCTGCTTGTCTGCTGAGGCAGCTGCGTGACTTCAGGACCCCTTGCCTCTCTGGGTTCTGGTCTCCCCATCAACAGATCAGCATGCCTTTGCGGGGTGCTCCCACAGCCATCTTTAGAGGCACAAGAGGCATGCAATGAGAACCCCAAATCCCATGCTCTAGTCTTTACTGGGCCACCAGCTCACGTGAGAGGCAGAAGGAAGGTCCTTGCCAGGGTGCCCATTTCCCTGTCCGTAAGCAGGCATGTGTGAATTCTGAAGTTCCTCCTACATCTAAGACTCTATGGTCAGAAACAGTATCAGTTCAGTTCTGTTCAGTCGCTCAGTCGTGTCCGACTCTTTGCGACCCCATGAAACACAGCACACCAGGCCTCCCTGTCCATCACCAACTCCTGAAGTCCACCCAAACCCATGTCCATTGAGTTGGTGATGCCATCCAACTACCTCATCCTCTGTGTCGCCCCCTTCTCCTCCTGCCCTCAATCTTTCCCAGCGTCAGGGTCTTTTCAAATGAGTCAGCTCTTTGCATCAGGTGGCCAAAGTATTGGAGTTTCAGCTTCAACGTCAGTCCTTCCAAAGAACACCCAGGACTGATCTCCTTTAGAATGGACTGGTTGGATCTCCTTGCAGTCCAAGGGACTCTCAAGAGTCTTCTCCAACACCACAGTTCAAAAGCATCAATTCTTCTTCGCTCAGCTTTCTTTATAGTCCAACTTTCACATCCATACATGACTACTGGAAAAAACATATTCTTGACTAGAAGGGCCTTTGTTGACAAAGTAATATCTCTGCTTTTTAATATGCTATCTAGTTGCTGTTCCTTAAAAAATCAAATACAGAATTACCATTGGACCTAGCCCTTTCTGAGTGTATACCTGACAGGCTGGCAAAGCATAAATGCAAACAGGTATTTGTACACCCGTGTTCATAGCAGTGTTATTCACAATAGTTCAGATATAGAAGCAATTCAGGTATCCGTCAACAGATGAATGGATAAAGAAAATGTACTGTAGTCAGATAATAGAATATTATATTCTTAACATAATATTCTATCTTAACACAGAGAAGGAAAATACCTACAGAAAATAAACCCAAACTATTAGGAAAACACGGAGAAGGTAATGGCACCCCACTCCAGTACTCTTGCCTGGAAAATTCCATGGACAGAGGAGCCTGATAGGCTGCAGTCCATGGGGTCGCTAAGAGTCAGACACGACTGAGAGACTTCACTTTCACTTTCATGCATTGGAGAAGGAAATGGCAACCCACTCCAGTGTTCTTGCCTGGAGAATCCCAGGGACAGGGGAGCCTGGTGGGCTGCCGTCTACGGAGTTGCACAGAGTCGGACGTGACTGAAGTGACTTAGCAGAAGCAGCAGCATTAGGAAAACAGGAACAGGATCATACATATCAATAATTACCATAAATGCAAGTGGATTAAATGCACCAACAAAAAGACATAGACTGGCTAGGTGATGAAAGCATGAGCATATATGCACTTCCACTCACCACATCACCCTGCTTGGCTCCCTGAATTAAATGCAATTATTTTATATTGTTAGGTCATGTTCCCATTATGACTTGCAGTTTTAAGCATCGTTTATCTTTTGTCTGGCTATTGATTGTGAAAACTGATGAAAGTCTTTTACTACGCAAAGGCAAGGAAATTCTGACACGTGCTACAACATGTATGAACCTTGAAAACATCTTGCTAAATGAAATGAGCCAATCACACACACACACACACAAACGAAATTTTGCCTGATTCCACTTTTATGAGGACTCAGAGGAGACAAATTAATGGAGACAAAAAGTAGCCATGGTGGTTGCCAGGGGATGGGAGGAGGAGAGGGAAAGGGGGCCTTCTTTCTTTAATGGATACAGTTTCGGTTTACGAGGTAAAAAAAGTTCTGGAGATGCACTGCACAATAATGTGAATGTACTTAACTCTCTGTATATACTCTTGAAGGTGGTGAAGACAGTAAATTTTATGTTATGTGTATTTGATCACAATTTTTAAAGTTATTTTTTAAAGAAAGAAGGAAACCATGGCTGTAGCTCAAGGTAGAGGTCTGCCACATCTCGCATACCAAGTATATTTCCTTTACAAAAAAGAAAAGAAAAAGGCACCAAGGAGATTTGTTATTTAAAGGAAATTGTAGTGCAGTCTTTAGTGGCAGGGAGAGTCCTGTCTGAGGATAGAAAGCTGCCTGTTCCAGCAGCTCTGTGTCAGCTCTAGGCTATCAAGTTTCGCAAAACCAGGCACATTTTCTTCTCCTAATGCACTGTGCTTGGAGCCAGCTCCTACCTGCTGGTATGAGGCTGGAGCATCAGACATCCTTTACCTGCTACTGGGATAATAACAGCCAGGGTCCTAGGTTCGGCATTCAAGGCCCTCCGTGGTCCATCACCAGGAAAGCTGCAGACTTCAGGCCCTCTAAACTCCAGGATCACTCCCCGCCACTTTGGGCTTCTCCTCACCCCATCCCCTGGCTGCCTGTCACCCCTCAGAAGCTGCCATAGACCATCAGAGCCGGATTCTTCTTCACTCTGCCCTTCCATGCCCTGCTCCCTTGTTTTCTTGGTTATTCCTCAGGGTTCCACACCGCCCACCAACCAAGGGTCGGGGAAGAGCTCCCTGAGGAAGGGGCTTCTGTCCTGGTCAAATCATCTCAACCTGGTTTCAATGCCAGCCTTCAGCCTGGCACATAGCAGGTGCTCAGAAACATTTGTGAACACGAAGTGAGAACAATCTTCTAACCCGTCTCTGTATTATCCACCCAGATGGAAAAATGAAGTCCCACAGAATCTGGAACATCCAACCTGGACCACTTTGGACATGGGAATTTCATCTATAAACACTATTTCTTTTTAAATTGGAGTATAGTTGCTTTACAATGTTGTGTTATTAATAGTCTCTGCTGTGCAACAAAGTGAGTCAGCTATATGTATACAGATATCAGGGCTTCCCCGGTGGCTCAGTGGTAAAGAATCCGCCTGCAATGCAGGAGCCACAGAAGATGTGGGTTAGATCCCTGGATTCAAAAGATCCTCTGGAGGAGGGCATGGCAACCCACTCCAGTATTCTTGCCTGGAGAATCCCATGGACGGAGGAGCCTGGCAGGCTACAGTCCATGGGGTCACAAAGAGTCAGACACCACTGAGCAACTAACACTTTCATTTTTTCATAGTTGCTTTATAAAGTTGTGTTAGTTTCCGCTGTACAACAAAGTGAATCAGCTACGTGTATACACATTCCCCTCCCTCTGGGCCTCCCTCACACACCCCCGTCCCCACTCTGGGTCATCCCAGAGCACTGAGCTGAGCTCCCTCTGCTACACAGCGGCTTCCCACTAGCTATCCGTTTTACACATGGTAGCGTATATATGCTAATGCAACTCTCCCAGTTCATACTAACCTCCCCTTCTCCCCCTGTGTCCATATGTCCATCCTCAACATCTGTGTCTCTATTCTTGCTCTGCAAATATGTTCATTGGTACCATTTTTCTAGATTCCACATATATGCGTTAATAAACGATATTTGTTTGTCTCTTAATCATAATTACAGGCATGGGGAGGATTCTCCGTGACCCTCACACTGACTAGGTGCTTTCCAGCTGATCTACAGTCCTTCCAGGAGCCTGATAAAGCAGGCACCGTTACTGTGCCCATGATACCAACAAAGACGCTGAGGCTCAGAGAGGTTAAGGAGCTCATCGTGGGTCTCCCAGCTAGTGGATGTCAGCTGGGATGTGAAGCCACGTGTGTCCAGCAGCACCAGGTGCCGTGTGAATGTGGTGGCCTCCTGTCTGGCTCCTCAGGGTGCCCGACTGGCTGGGCCACCAGGAGCTAGTGGGGGAGCCAGGCATGGGGTGAGGATGGTGGCGGCAGCCTCGCTTAGTGGGGCCACCTTCCACTGTCCCCGGCGAGGAGCGGGTGGCACTGCCGGTCCTGGTTAGCGCCCTGATGGCTGACTGATCAGCTGGGCCCAGGGCACAGCTGCTGCTGCTGCCTCGGCAATTCTCTGAATTAACTCGGCAGCGCACTGACCTGTTGGAAAAGTAAATGCAAACTGCAGAAGAGGGGAAAACCCTCTCTCCCTTGCCTGCCACTGGTCCTGCTGATTCAGCAAAGGGCCTGCCACAACGCCCCCCACCTGCCCCCGGCCAGGTGTCCCCAGCAGAGCCCCAGGCTGGAGGGGGTGGAATACAGGGGCATCTCTGGAACTTCCAAAGGCTGGATTCCTGGAAAGTCAGAGCAGGAAGGTTTAGGAGTTCTGCCTCCTGCCTCCCTCCAGGCAGGCCTCGCCCCTGCAGTGGGCTCACCCCTGCGGTGGACCCTGGGTCAGAATGGCGCACTGCGGGCATCGGCAGAGATGCTGACTGGGGCTCTGCAGGAAGTGCTGACCGGGAGCCCCAAGCAGCAGGCTGGGCCCATGCCAGGTGGCTGGCCGATCAGCTCCCAGTGTGGCTGCAGCTGGGGTCCTCGGGGAAACTGAGGCAGGGCTGCTTGCTCAAGCAGGGTCCCTGAATCCCATGTACAGAACATGGGGCTTAAGGCAGAGCCTCTGGAGGGACCCAGATGGTGGGGCTTGATCCCTGCCCCTTGAGGGGAACGAGGCCAGACACAAATGGCCCAGGTCCAAGGCAGAAGGAGAACAATCGATACTGCGTGCAGGTCCAGAGCTTGGAAATTTACAAAGTACTTTCACAGTCTCCATTAATCCCCAAGCAAGCCTCAGAAGTTACAGCAACCGAGGCTTACTGTGCTCTTATTAAGTGCTGGGCACAGTTCTAAATGTCCCCAGGCATTATCTCATTTAATCCTCACAACAGCGTGATGCGGTAGGTATCATTACAGCATCTCCATGCCACAGATGGAAAAACTGAGGCATTGAAAGGTTAAGTAACTTTGCCAAGTTCGCGTGGATACCGAGTGACCAGGCTGGGCTTTGAGCCCAAGCACTCTGGCGCTGGAATCCCGGCGCCACTTGTCCTAGTGCTGAGCACAGGCTATCTCCACTCATAACAACAGAAAGAAATAGAGACTCACTCAAACCACCCAGGGCCACACAGCCAAGGCAAAGGTGAGGGCAGCGTTTGAACCAGTGACCCATGGTCACTCCCTGCAGTTAAGCAGCAGACGTAGGGTTTGAGCCCAAATCCTTGCATTTATTGTTTGAATTATGTATTTGTTTGTTTATACACTTGTCCGGGTCAGGCCTTCGTTGTGGCATGCAGCGTTTTTGTTGTGGCCTGCAGGATCCTTCATTACGGTGCACGGACTCTAGTTAGGCACTTGGGCTTAGTGGCTTTGTGGCCAATGGGATCTTAGTTCCCCACATGCACGCGTGCGTCGTAGCCGCTCAGTCGTGTCTGCCTCTTTGCGACCCCATGGACTGTAGCCCGCCAGGCTCCTCTGTCCATGGAATTCTTCAGGCAGGAATACTGGAGTGGGTTGCCATTCCCTTCTCCAGGGGATCTTCCCAACCCGCAGATCGAACACGCATTGTGGGCAGATTCTTCACCATCTGAGCCACCAGAGAAGCCTCCTAGTTCCCCAACTAGGGATCAAACCCACGTGCCCTGCATTTCAAGGCAGGTTCTTAACCACTGGACCACAAGGGAAGTCCCAATCTTTACATTTAAAATCCAAGAAAGACACAGGCTCAGCGCAGGGAGAGAAATTCCGTTCTAGTCACAAATCAGGAAAGGTTTTGTGAAGCGGGCAGCTGTGGAGACAGACCTCAGAGTGCGGACCATATAGGCAAAGACAGAGCTGCTGGAGATGGAAGCCGCCAGCAGCGTAGTCTGAACGAGGGCAGCGTGTGCGCGGAAGGACACCCCACCTAGAAGGAGAGAGTGGTGCACAGTGGCGCCAGGGCTGTTCAACCTCTGCTACTTGGCCTTAGACAAGTAACTTCACTCAGTGCCTCAGTTTCCTCCTCTGAAGAGGGGCGGCGTGATAACACTCCCTACCTCACAGGGGCTTGGGGAGGATGATAGAAAACACAGAGAGGGACATCCCTGGCAGGACTTCCCGTTGTACGTCCAATGCAGAGGGCATGCGTTCGATCCCTGGCCGGGGAACTAAGAGTTCACAAGATGTGCGGCATGGCCAAAATAAATAAATACATAAATAAAAGTCATCTTCCAAAAAAAAAAAAAGTGGACAAAGTGCTTAAGCACCTATTGTATGCCGACCTGAGGTTAGAGATTTAGAGAAATCATTTGTATCATATTAATTCTGAAAGGTATCATTAACCACACACATTTTACAGATGAAATTGAAGTTCTATAAAGTTAAGTATCTTTTTTTTGGTTGCACCGGGCCTTTGTTGCTGCCCTTGGGCTTTCTCTACTTGCAGTGAGCAGGAGCTACTCTTTATTGCAGTGCGCAGGCTTCTCATTGCGGGGACTTCTCTTGTTTCGCAGCACGGGCTCTAGAGCGTCTGGGTTTTAATAGCTGCAGCATGCGGGCTCAGCAGTTGTGGCGCAGGGGCTTAGTTACTCCACGGCATGTGGGATCTTAGTTCCCTGCCCAGGAATCAAACCCATGTCTCCTGCACTGGCAGGCTGATTTTTAACCGCTGGACCACCAAGGGAGTCCCCAGATTAAGTATCTTAACCCAGGTATCAGAACCACTAAATCATGGAGGTGGTTGAAATCAAGGAGAAGCTTGATGGAACCTCGGGGAATGTGGACCTTCCTGGCCAGTACAGGTAGGCAGTGGAGCATCCCTGAAAGTTTCAGGGTTGTGGGCTGTCAGTGGCCAAGGCTCTCCCTGGCTCAAAGAGCGAGAGTTTGCAAGCATGGGCCCCACCCCTTCACCTGCCACTCCTCATTCCTTCACTGGAGATCCTTCTTCCCAGGCTGGTGCTAAGTAAATAAAAGCAAAAATGAGGCTTAATTAAGACCGTGGAAAGCAGGTGCTGTCTCCTGCCAGTAGGGAGAAGATGAGAGTAATCAGATCAAAATGGAGGCAGATGTTCAGAACTGGGTACAAATGTTTCCCCAGACCAAGCTCCCAACTGCCGCCCCTCACCTGTCTACCTGAGAGGGTAGGTGAGAGGTGATGCGTGGTCCAGACAGGGAGGAGGTCCGCCTGCTGAGGAAAACCCTGGGCCTGGGGCAGCCAAGACCCTTTGGAGGCTCTCACTGCTCTCCTTGCGGTCTTGGAAGACAGGCTGTGAAGCTCAACAAACTGGATTTGAATCCTTGTCACTTTCAGCTGTGTAACCTCAGGCAAGTAACTTCTCCATGCCTCCGTTTTCTCATCTGGAAAATGAGAATGCTGATAGAGAATACCTCATAGGGATTGACGGAGGATAAAACAGAACATGTACTGAAGCCTCTGAAATAGAATGAATGCTGTGTGTTGGCTATTATTATTATTACCATTAGTGATAACAGATACATGGTTTATTAAAAAAGAAAAAAAAAAAGTCCTCCTTAATCTGGTCCAGCTCCTCTTTTCTGGCTCATTGATAATTCAGCTTTTCACACTCCGTCTTGCTGGACACAACCTACCCTCCAACCATGTAGAACCACCTTCCCTAAATGTACTGCCCATCCTTAGACTTCCCTGCTTTGATGGTCATCATCACGTCCAGAAGGCCTTCGTGGTTCCATGTCTGCAGGGAGTGTCTTGAGCACCCTTCAAGATCCAGTTGCGTTGTCTCTTCCGTAAAGAGTCCCAGTGGCCTCCGCAGGTCTCCCTCATCTCCCTCCAGACCTCTCACTTCCTCCATGGCCTCCCATCTCTCCAGTTTACCTCCTGCCTCTGGATCTGCGCCGTGTCTGCATCACACGGAGCCTTCCCAGCATTAGCGCCTCTGCAGAGAGAACTGTGTCTACCTCCATACTCAGCCCACACTCCCAGGGCCTAACTCAGTGCCTTCCATGCAGATGCTCACAGACATGAGAGGATGGGAAAGGAGGAAAGGGGAGGGAGGGCAAAGGGTAATGCTTTGATTCTGCAGAGAGGGATCTTGGGATCCAGGAGGAGGAATGGGTCTGTGGGCAGTGGGGAACCAGGCATCCCTACCATGGCCACAGCCTGAGGCCCCTGAGAAGTGCAGAGACAGATGAATTGAGCTGAGAGTCCATCGGGAATCATCAAGCCCTGCTAACCCATTTCTTTGATGCTGAAATGGAGTCCCAGAGAGTGACTCCTCCTGGGTCATCCAGGGAATTCATGTCAGAGATGGGACCAGAACCTGGTCTCCACTGGGAGCTTTTCCCACTGTTTAGTATGGCTACTCATGATCTCCAGGCCCTGTGCCTTGCTGTCTCCACCCAGACGTCTGATGGCTTTGTTGAGTATGCTTTGGTGAATGTCAGTCGGTTACAGAGTTTGCAGGAAATACTGAATTATGAGGCTGGAGGCTTTGGGGGTGGTGAGGCCTGGGACAAAATAGGAAGAGAGGACATTGAAGGAGTCAGGCCATAGATCACCGGGCTGTAGGACCCATGGGTGCCACTCCTGGGATCTCAGAGGTCTTCCGGTCCTGTCTGTCCATCTCTGGGAACAGGGAAGCGGAGACAATGCTACCAGCCGTCCAGGTCCCGGACCTCAGAGTGGGCCAGCCAGCCCTGCCCGTGGCCTCTTCTCCTTTACCAGCCCCTGCGCCTGGACCTTTTCCTGGGCAGGACTTGACTGGTCTTCTAAGCGCATCTATACTGGTTTCTCCTTGGCCGTCCTCCTTCCCCTTCCTCGGGACTCAGAGGCAGACAGTCCTTCTGGTCTTGCCCCAGGAGATGGGGTTGGCAGAGATCAAAGTGTGAAGTGGGTGAAATCCAATGATGGTTGGAAAGTGAGACAGAGAAGAATCAGAGGCCTGGCTGCTTCTTCCCAGAGAACAGAAGTGGGTCTGGTGACCTATTTGTCTGCCTCTTCCAGGGCTGCCTCTGTCCTGCTCCCTGATGGAGACAATAGTAATGGTGAGAAAGAAGGGGAAGAAGGTCAGCGGGCTGAAGAAACATCAGCCCAGGCTCTTCTGAGCACTCGCCCCACACCAGGCCTGCGATCGGGCACTTTCTGTGATTATAAACATTATCTCATTTAATCCTCACGACAACCCATAAGGAGGGTATTACTTTACGGATGAGGAAATTGAGGCTTAAAGAGGTTAATAACTTGCCTGACGTCACAGAGCCAGAAAGTGGTGGAGCCAGGACTCACAAATCCTGCGTGATTGACTCTGCCTGGTCGTGGGGAGAGGAAAAGAAATTCAGATCCAAAGCAAAAGGCAGGGAAAGACCTAGGAAGCTGCTGGGTCCTTCCCTGAACCCCCATCACTTCACAGAATCAGAAATCTGTAAAGTGTACAGCCAGAATCTGGCTCCAGAAGTGAGTGAGGCTTGTCTAAAATCACACAGCAAGACAGCCAGACAGGATGGCAGCCAGGGCTTCAGGTGAGTAGACCCAGAGCCCTGGGATCCTCACCACACTTCAGAGCCTCCACCAAGCCCTCTCCTGCTTCTCCATGCCAGTCAACTTAGCCCCCTCAGGAGATGGATGTGGCATCAAAAACGACACCATGGCACAATCACAGAAGTGCAAGATTGGAATGAGGGGCGCTGAAGATGAAGAATGGACTCTAGAGGGCTCCCAAGAAGAACTAGGGAAATGATGGGACTCAGGCTTTTGCAGGCAGTGGGAGCTTTTCTGGGGACATTGTATGTTGCATCCCCCATGTTGGAGGCTTAAATGTCCTGCTTTGACAAAAGTCCAGACTGCCTGAGATAATGTACCTGAGATAATGAGACAATGTACTACCTAGGAATGGATGGATATGCCTAACAAAGAGGAGATGCTCCATAAACACTCATTCGTTTCCTTTCATGCAAGAAGAATGATAAATCTTCGAGAGGGAGCCCATTTGTTCTTTTTTATAAATATTTATTTGTTTGTCTGTGCCAGGTCTTAGTCACAGCATGCAGGATCTTCATTTTGGCGCATGCGATCTAATTCCCTAACCAGGGATCGAACCCTGGCCCCCCTGCATTGAGAGCCTAGAGTCTTAGCCACTGGACCACTAGGGAAGTCCCAGAGAACATTTGTTCTTGATCCAAGTATTAATTGAGCACCTATTATACACAAGGGCTTCCCAGATGACTCAGATGGTAAGGAATCTGCCTGCCAGTACAGCAGACTCAGGAGACAGAGGTTTGACCCCTGGGTCAGGAAGATCCCCTGGAGGAGGAAATGGCAACCCACTCCAGTATTCTTGCCTCAGCAATCCCACGGACAGAGGAGCCTGGAGAGCCACAGTCCATGAGGTCACAAAGAGTTGGAGACATGACTGAGCGTCGGAACAGCGGCATTATATGCAAAGATCTTTCAAGCGGCCACTCTGGCCCATGCCAAGTAGCAAGCTATGCTGAGCTGGTCCCTGGCTCCCTACAGAACTGCACTGCTCCGTTCCTCTTCCAGGCTCCAGCTGGCTTTGGAATTTCCATTGGCCACTTCCAAGGCCATGTCCAATCTCATCTCACCTCACCCGTTCAACAAAAGGCTTGTCACTGGGTCTTCCCAGAGTTGGTTTTCATGAGCCCAACACAGGCGATCAACCATGCAAGGTTAGAATCAGTCACACAATGTATGCAGTGTGACCATGCACATGTGTGTGCCTATTCAGTCATGTCCAGCCCTTTGCAATCCTATGGACTGTAGCCCGTCAGGCTCTTCTGTCCATGGGATTTCCCAGACAAGAATACTGGAGTGGGTTGCCATTTCCTCCTCCAGGGGATCTTCCAGATCAGGGGTTGAACCTTTGTTTCCTGTACTGGCAGGCAGATTCTTCACCACCTGAGCCATCGGGGAAACCCATAGTGTGACCATAGTAAAAGGCAAGAGTGACTTTAATGACAATTCAAAAGATAGGACACACATTCCTGAGTTCCTGTGTAAGGCCGGGGTGCACCTTCAACCAGGACCTAACGGTCTCTCGGGCTCCCTTGGAAAACCCCTCTCTCACCACCTCCACCCCCGCCTGTTTTTCTTCCCTTCCAAGGTGGAATCAGGTATCCAGCCCTGTGCAACAGGAGTTACACACCTCTGTACCCTCTTGGAACCCTCCCGCATCCCCAGGAAAGAACTTCAGAGTCAAGCAGTCCCAGTTCAGGTTCCAGCTGCCACCCTCTAGCTGTGTGACTCAAGGCAAGTACTTCACCTCTCTGAGTATCAGTTGCCACAGAGGAAGAGCGTTAACAATTCCGACCTTGTCTCCCGGGATTGAGGATTAAATGAGATAATGCAACTAGAACGACTTGTGTTTTGCCCGACTCACAGGAGGCGCTCAGTAAATGGAAGTTGGAATGATTACGCTCAAGTCTCCACCTCCCAATCGACTGCTCTGTTTCTCCACGCTCCCTGCCTGATGTCAGCTCTGTGCCCCACAGGAAACGAACCCAGCACAGCCCTTTTCTCCCCAGCTGGTCTCCACCCTCAGTCTCCAAGGGTCAGGGCAGCCACACATGGCTGAGGACAGCTGCTGGTTCCATTAGCAGCCAGGGAAAGGAGCCGAGACACACACTCCCCTAAGAGCTGGGTTATTTTCCACTTCACCCGCCAGCAGGGCCAGCAAGGGGCAGAGGGGGAGGGAGGCGGGGAAGGACCAGGAATGCCTGCTACCCTTTGCCCATGTCCCCAGAACGAGCAGCTCAGAGACTCCAGCCTGACTCCAGACCCCAAGACACTGCCCATTTCCCCCACCCCCTCCCAGGGAGGGATCAAGCCATCAGACGATGTGTGTGACTGCTCACCGGGATGACCACACCCTGGGCCTCAGCTCACAGGAAGGAAAGGATTCCCTGGACTCCTGAAACATCAGTTCATGTCTTCCTGCTGCCTCACCCTGGGACTTAGAAGTTCAGACATTCATGAAGTTTCCTGGGGATTTGGCTTTGCTGCACTGGCTCTGGGTCAGAATCTTGTAGGCCAGGCCATAGATGGCTGTGATGAGAGAGCAAGCATCATCACAGCCTCTGTGGGAGGAGGAGCCCAAGCAGACCAGAAGGAGCAAGAACAACGAGATGAGGAGTCCTAGGCAGGTAAGGATCGAGCTCCACAGCAGCAAGGAGGGGGACAGCTATGGGAACAAGAAACCTCCCCAGAGGAACCTTTATCCCAGAGGAAGTGGCTTCCCAAATGGGGATACCAGGCAGGCCCTTGATCACGAGTGAATAAGAGCCAGGGTCAGTGGTCAGAGCCTGGCCAGCAGCTCGGCTGAGTCCCCTCAGTCCCCTCTCCCTGGAGACAGAGTTCAACCTGTTCTGTGCACAGCAGAGGACATAGGAAGTACAAGGGCTCCAGACGATCCAGGGACAGCCAGGGAACCCGGCCAGGGACCCCCTCCTGGCATCACTAGGTGGTGGGGAAGTGGGGCGTGCACACACTTTCTACTCAGTTAGGGGAAAGGGCCTGGGCTCTGTGTATGGCACTGGGACAGGCCAGATAAGAAGTGCTGCCCATGAAGGCACAGCAGTAGGCCTCCCGGTTGATGAGAGAGACAGTACCATCATCCAGAGGGCTGGTGGGATCTTCTAAGGGCAAGGCCCGGGAGGCAGAGCCAAGGTGGGGGACCAGGAGCAGCCAACCTGGACTAGAGCCCAGACCATTGGCCTCTTTCCTGCAAGGACTCCATCTAGTCAACTTCCTGCGCCCGGCATAGAGATAGTGCTACTTAAATATTCACGGAGAGAATGAATGAATGAACCAAGGAACAAATGAAGGAACAGACAAACCATGAAAGATCGAAGGCTATCAACGCTGGGGTTGTGCCTTCCTTTTCTGCATCCTCAGAGCACTTCCTGTTGGACTCAAGTACCCATCTATGTCGGTCCAGCTTGGTCCCACCCTCACGTGTCTTGGGTCCAGGACTCAACTCTTTGGCAACCTACTGTTACCAAGAGAGTGCCAGGCTGGGAGTCATGCACGCTGAATTTGCCTCCTAAGTCTGTTTCAGATGCATATGAGGCCCTGAACTAGCCACCTGTGGGCTTTGGGCACTTAATTGGTAAACAGAGGGATCAGACAAGATGATTCTCTAAGGGCCCTTAGAGGGTGAGTGCCCTGGGCTTCTGGAAGACTCGAGAAAGGTGCTCATCCATGCATGGCCCTGGCACTCTCATGTGTTACTTCACTTCCTTCTCACTGCAGCCTTGTGAGGTGAGCACCAGAGACAGAGCTGGTGCCTGAAACACCCTCTGCTCCCAGGGGAGCCTAGCATGGGCGCCAGGCATGCTGGGGGTGCATGACAGCATTTATCAGACCCCTAACCCATAGGGCTGGAAAGGACCTTGAGTGATCTGGTCCAGCCTCATGCCAACCATAGATAATTCAGTTCAGAACCACAAACACTTATTAAGTGCCTGCTGTGTGCCAAGCACCATGCCGGGCACCTGGGGGCCCAGGAAAGGATCCGCAAAGAAAGTCCTAGGTGCCCTTCCTTCCTCTTCCTCCTGCTGGGCTGATGCTGAGAGCTGACCCTTCACCCCAGTGGGCAAGGCACCCCCAAGGCTGGATAAGAATGCCCGGGACCAGGATGGATGCTGAGCCCTCCCCAGCAGAAGGGAGCTGGGCGTCCTCTCGGCAGGAGAAGGCAGCTGACACCAGCCATGCCGTGCATCACCGGGCAGACAGGCTCGGAGGGAAAGACAACAGCTTCCTAACAACAAGTATTAGGAGATAAGCTATTAGAGGCATCCTATTGGGCTCTCTCTCTCCGTGGGCATCGCCAAGGAGCCCGCCAGCCACCAGCATGCCTCCACAGCCAATTATGCGTCCTCATATATTCTGTTCCCCCAGCCCGAGCTGGCTTGTGACTGCCAGCAGCACTGGGCTCTGGCAGTTAGGTAAGGACCCAATGACAGCAGAGTAGGGGATGGCAAAAAAAATCCCCCTTCTGCAGGGAGCAAAGAGGCAGGGGAGGTGTGTCCTTCTCCCTCCTCGGAGAAAGCACTTTGCCAAATCCGCTCTCAGAATAACAAGGAAAGAGACGATGGGGAAGAGAGAGGGGTGTGAGGGCTGGCTCCCTCTTGGAGATGAAATCGTCCTTGGTCTCCTCTCCAGACTCCATTAAGCATTCTGGAAGAGATGGGAAGTGATTATGGAGAGAGAGAGAAGGGGAGAGACTGCGCCTGTGGGAGAGAAAGAGGGAAGGAAAAAGGGGGGAGGAGATCTGAGTGAGCCCGGGCACTCGTGCGCATGTGCGCTTGCACACACACACGCACACATACACACACACAAACACATGCACAGATCCCCTTATCTGATTAAGGATCCAAGGGAAGTCGGAAAGCTTCTGGAAAATTAAAATGACCCACGGGGTTAACCAGGCAAGATCTGCAGGCAGATTACGGAAACCAAGTCGAGTGGGGATTTCCTTTGCTTAGGGCAAGCTCCCCAGGTTCTGTTCCTTCGGCCAGAAAGACGGCAAGTCAGCCAGAGAAGGAGCGCTTAGGGCAGTATCTGCCTTCACCAGGCTTCCCATTTTCATCCTGGCTGGCCCTGTGGCTGGGACTGGGACCCGTACCCTTTGCTCTGGAAGGCAGGATGCCAGGTGGAGAATGGAAACAAGCATGGGGGTGCTTTGTTCCACCGAGAGTCATGAGAGATGGATGCTGGCTCCTCCTTCATTCCCTGCTGGCTGCTCTGAGAATGCTGGTTTCTCAGTCATGACTGCCTGTAGCCCGCCAGGCCCCTCTGTCCATGGGGATTCTCCAGGCAAGAAGACTGGAGTGGGTTGCCATTTCCTTCTCCAGGGGATCTTCCTGACCCAGGGATCGAACCTGGGTCTCCTGCGTTGCAGGCAGATTCTTAGCTGTCTGAGCCACAAGGGACGTCGGATTGCTGCTCTGGCCTCTGTCAAAAAATGCAACAGTTCTGAAGACACATCCAGCCTCTCTCTAAACTCTAGGCACCAAGCAAAATGTCCAGGAATGCTGTGGATGGCCTAGATCCAGTCTTCCTACTGTTATCATCTTGCACCATTGCCTTCAGTCAAGGGCCTTTCTTATCTGGACCTCAATTTTCTCTGCTGTACAATGGGCGCTAGGACTTGAAGCTTCATTTTTATTTTTTTAAAGTTTTTTTATATATAGACCATTTGTTAAAAGTCTTAATTGAATTTGTTACAATATTGCTTCTGTAGTTTGTGTTTTGGTTTCTTTGGCTGTGAGGTGTGTAGAATCCTAGATCCCTGACCAGGGAGTGAATCCTCACCCCTTGCACTGGAAGGGGAAGTCTTAACCTTTGTACAGCCGGGAAAGTCCTAGGACTAGAAGCTTTAGAAAGGCCCCTTTAGCCCTGGCACTCCGGGGTTTTAGGCCAGCCGAGGGGTAGGGCTGCAACCCTCCATAGCAAGCTGAGTTGGTGTATCCACTGATTTTCTGTATCAAAAGAATGGAAAGGATGGCAATGAGATGAGCTTCTCCAGGGGCCACCAACCCAGGCCTGGGTTAACTGGGGCAGGAGAGAGTTTAAAAGCCACAGATGACATGGGCTTAAATTAAGAGCAGCCTCTCCATGGTGCCTGTGGAGCTGTTTGCCAAGCTCTGTAGCATATTTGCAAACACTCCAGAATACACATATTAGGAAGCTAACAAGTTGCCTGGCATTGAAACCATATTACACACAGTGTCAGATATACTTAATATGCATTTGCAATGGTTCTTTTTTTCTCCCCCGACTTGCAGCAGCAAATTTTGCTTACTTTTTTGAAGAGTTTATTTCCCATGATGCTACAATCAGCCGGTGGTTATGAACTCGGCAACTTGGCCAGGTTTGGAGCAGTACCGTGTACACCAATAGCAGGCAATGGATGCTTCTGGGGGCAAATCACACTCTCAGCAGGGCTGGCCTTGGGCTCTCTGGTCACCTAGAGCCGCCAAGGACTACAGCTGCACTTTAAATTTCTCTCCCTTGGAGAATGCGGTAAGAACCTTGGCTTTATTAGCTCTGGAAACATGACTTCATCCACTCAGAGAACTTCTTGTTTCTTGGCAAGTCACTCCTGGAACCGTCCTAGCCCAGCCTGAAGCCCTAAGTGTTGGATTTCTCAAATCCAGAGAAATAGGAACGCTGCAGCTCTGGCTTTCCCCCTTATTAGCTGCAGGAATGTCTTTCATGCTTCTAAACCCCAGATTTCTGGGTTGTGAAAGGAAGGTGTTATCGGCCATTTTTGGAGTTGCTGTGAGGATTTCATGGGCTTGTAGGCAGGGAAGGCATTCGTATTCCCTTATTTAGACATGCACACATTCCTGTGACACACACTAAGTGGATGACCCTTATATGCCAAGCGCTGTGCTTGAATGTAGTGCACAGACACTGCAGATAAGGTGGCTGTGGGGGCCCACGGAAGTGATGGGATGAGGTAGTGGTTGGGGGCAGGGGGGAGAGGGAGGAACCGGCTTGGGAGATAGGTCTCAGGAAGAGGGGAAGTAGGGGGACATATAAGATAAAGACCAGGAGTCCAGCATGCACACCGGGGAATACTAGGGACCACACAGAGCCTGGGAATACATGGAAAGGAGCAGAGTGGGAGTGGGGGAGAGAATATTCAGTGAAGGATATTCTGTGGTCCAAAGGGGCTTGAGGCAAGATACCCAGGTGGAAGAGTCAAGAGGCAGCTGGATAAATACATCTGCAGCACAAAATCAATGCCTAGGTTGGGTCTTTGGATTCAAGAGTCCTTCAAATTCAGGCAGCTGAAGCCAGGGAGTAGATGAGGTCTTTCTAGAGTGAATGAGGGGATATCAAGACCAAGGACAGAGCTGGTGGGCGGATCAGCCTCCACAGGTGAGAAAAAGAGGGGGGCAGGGAGTGCTCTCAGATAGGGCCAAGAAGACTTGGCCTGGGAGACACATAATCGAGACACAGAGAGAGAGAAATGCAAGAGCTGCTGTACTGTTTTATTAATATCATCTGTCACCCCAAACCACTGGAATGTAAGCTCCAGGATGGCAAGGATTTGTTTTGTTTTGTTTTTTTCTTTCATTCATTGCTTTAGTATCTAGAATTATGCCTGTCACAGAGTAGGGACTCAACAAAATTTATTGAATGAATGAATGAAGTTGAAGATGAAACTAGATGATTCCTGTTGAAATCGGTGACCAGGTCATTACTAGCTTTCGCTGGACAAGGCTTGATGGGGACAGAAGGCTGGCAGTGGTAGGTGAGAAGATGGAGTAGGGTAAGAAAGACTGGTGATCGGTAGAGAAAGCAAGGTAGAGCAGACGCATGATTCAAGGACTCAGGAGACTTACACACATTCTTATGTAGAAGAGAGGGAGCCAAGGAAGAGAGCAAGTTTGGAGATGCAGGAGAGAGAGTAAGAAGAGTAACTGATGGACCCAAGTCCCAGAAGATGCAGGAAAGAAATATAAATTGCCGAGCCAGTAAAACAGAGTATGGTCTCCTTCTGTTAATCCTGGTATTATGGGAAGAGACAAGGCTATACAGGCAGGACTGGGTTTGAGTGGTCCCTCATCTACGCCATCCTTTACTGGCTGGATATTGTGTGGGCTATTTAACCTTTCAAAGTTGCAGTTTCCTCACCTGAATAATAGGGGTAAAAATTCCCACCTCCTCTATCGCTGGGAAATTAAATGAGAGAATTCATTTAAGCACCTAGCTCATGGAGCTCTCGTGACAAATGCCAGCTCCCCTTTCCTTTACTGTCTGTTTGATTAAGAAGGAAATTTGGCAATACTTCTTTTGACCTCATCAGCCAACACCAGGGTATCCTTTTCCTGAATACTGCTCTTGAATGGAATTGATGGTTCAGGCCCTCTAAGACTGTCCATGCAGTGGGAGGAAGAAGGATGCAAACTGCTTCCCTTCTGCTAGCATCTGAGCAATGAGTGCAAGGTACCAAAGCCAGTATTCTTGCCTGGAGAATCCCATGGACAGAGGAGCCTGGCAGGCTGCAGTCCACGCAGTTGCAAAGAGTCCGGACATGACTGAGCGACTAAGCACAGCACACCAAAGCAAATCTGGCCAGGAGGAGCCTGTGAGGCTGAAGAGGGTCGTTGAGTCCACTAATGTGGCCCTCTGTTGCCACTTATCCCAGAGTGGCCACACCCTAGGGCACCAGATGCTAGGAGGTTGGGTTTTGGCTCAAATATTTCTGGTGTTGCCTCCCAGTCCTGCCCCTTAACCAGCTGCACAAACTTAGGTAAGCCCTTTATCTTCCCTGATCCTCGCAACAATCCTGCAGGGCAGAATTTATAGCCTCACTTTACCTATGGAGGAATTGAGATTTGAAGAGGTAAAACAAAACTTACTCAGGATCACATAGTATATTAGTCTAGGCCCCAGCAGGAAACTGATGGCCAACTGAAACTGAAATAACGTGAGGAAAGTTTAATGAAAGGGTTATTTTAAAAGGCATGGTCAGGGCATAGGAAAACCATAAGGGATATGGAAGTACCTTGGGGCAGGTAAATAGTGGTGCTCTTACCTGAAAGGCAGAGTCCCACAACCCAAAGATGGGAAGGGTTGTGTGGCGAGGGCCACATAGTAAGACCCATGAGCTTGAGCTGAGGGACCCCAGACGGAGGAAAAGACTCCGGGTTTGGTCTCCTCCCTCCCTCTCATTTCCTGCTCATCCTTTCCATGAAACGAGCCCACACAGAAGTCAGGAGGCAGGGAGGCTCCTGACGCCATCTGCACAGGTCTATGCAGTGACTCTGGGGGGCCAATGGAAGACATCCAGCACACAGAATAACTCTGAAATGGCAGAGCAAGGATTTGAATCGGGGTTATCCCATCCTTTCCACTACAATGCCATTTCCTATAGATCCTCAATAAATGGTCATTGAATGATTGAAAGGGGATAAATAGATACATGGGTGGATAGATAAATGGATGGATGGATGGACAGATGGACAAAATGATGGATATTTGAGTGGATAGGTGGGTAGGTGGATGAGTGGATGGTTGGGTAGATGGAAAGATGGATGGATGGATGGATGGATAGATGGATGGACAGCCTGATGGATACTTGAGTGGATAGGTGGGTAGGTGGATGAGTGAATAGCTGGGTGGTTGAATGGATGGTTGGATGGATGGATGGAAGGAAGGATGGATGATTGGATGAGTGGTTGAATGGATGGATGGGTGAATGGATAGATGACTCCAACAGCCTTCATTCATGTGACTCTGACTTATCTTGTCATCTGACTAGCAATAAAAGGCTTGACAGAAGGTTTATTTCTAAGCCATAAATGGATTCTAAGAATAAAAGCCCTCTTACCAGTTTCTAAGTCGCTGTAGGAGTTGCTTGTCTCTCTCTCTGGCCTCTGGCTCATTTTTCCTGCTGCTGCTGCCATCTCTGAGGCTGCTGCTCTTGCTGGAGTTGTTCCTTTCTCTAAGATCTGAGCCTCGAGTCGGGCCAAGCAGCTTGTAAACAAAGTGAAGAGAAGGCAGAGGTCAGAGGGGCTGCCGCCCTTGCTCTCCTGGGGCTGGAGCACAAAGCCGAGCGAGCCAGCTCCTCACTTAGTCCAAGGGAGCTGTGGGGATGGAAGAAGGAGGGAAGGGGGAAGGCAGGATGTTTGCTATAATTATTTTCATTGATTTGTCTACCTGGATCCCAAATGCTGTGAAGCTGTTGTGACATCTAATAAAAATAATTCAAGGTAAAAATACCTCTTCCTCTGTGGTCCCTCCTCCTTTATCAACACCACCTCAGCTTTCATTTCCCCCTTCACTCAGGCCACTGCCTCCCACCTCAGGTGGTCTGGGTTGCCTAAAACAAGAAGCAAGTGAAGGTAGGACCCTACCTTAGGCAAAAGGCCTGATGTCCTGGAGCCTGCAGCCCTGGATCTGCGACTCCACTGCTCCCAGCTGGCTGGCTGGTGACCCCAGGCAGGTCACTGACCCTGACAGAGTTTTAGTTGCCCTATCTGGAAAATTAAACTGAACATGGAACGTCCTAATTTGGAGCCAGCAGTCCTAGACTGGATTCTTCTAAGGGAAAGGGGCGTGCCTTCCACACCATTTCCTGAAGACCTGGTTCCTGAGTTCATTTCTGATCTCTGGCATTTGAGCACAAAAGGAACCCCCATACTACTGTTTCCTGTTGCTTTCATCCTTCCTCTTCTTAATTCATTGTGAAACAACATTCAACCCATTATACAGAGAGCAAAAACTGAGGTGCTAAATGGTAATTATTGCTTCCTTGCCTTTCCCACCAAGTATCAGCCTGACACTTTAAATCCAGAGGTTTGTGTCCTGACAATGATTTTTCCCTAGAGGATTCTTGAGGAAATTTAAGCTCAGAGAGGTTAAAGCTGCTGCCTAAAGATGTTCAAGTAGAAAGTGGTCAAGTTGGATGCTCTCTCAGGTGACAATGACTTTGGAGCCCTGGGCTCTCACCACAGGCTCTTGTGGCCTGTCCATGGTGGGTTGCTGTTGTTGTTTAATCACTCAATCATGTCCAACTCTTTTGCAGTCCCGTAGACTGCAGCCTGCCTGGTTTCTCTGCCCACAGCACTTCCAACAAGTTGCCATTTCCTTCTCCAGGGGATCTTCCTGACCCAGGGATTGAACCCAAGTCTCTAGGCAGATTCTTTACTGCGGAGCCACCAGAGATACCCCCATGGTGGGTTAAGCTGAGCCTAAACCCAGGCCCCCTGACTTCCAGGGAGAAAAGCTCTAAGACATACCCTGACTCAGCAGAGCAAAGGGAGGGAGCTGGGTTGGGAAAGCCTCCTCATTCAGGAAGTCTTCTGAGTGCTGCTGCTGAGCCATCCCGGGCTGTCAGGGGAAGATGTAATCAGGGTGACCTCATATGTTTCACAGATTCATTAAAGCCCATGTTCTGGGGTAAATGATTGCTTTCCCCCAGTTTTGCTGAAAAGAAAATCAATCGCCTCCTTGTAGATTTAGGATGGGACAACCGGCAAGTAGAAAACACTTCCCCAAGCAGGCACTGGGGAAAGGGGTCTCCTCCCATTCATTCTATCAATGACACCCTGGCTGAGCCTCCCGGCATGCAGGAGGCCGGGAATGTCCTGGGCTGGATCCAGGGACGTGGCTGAGTTCTCATTGGGTGCCCCGGGCTCTCAGTCCCATCTCTGCTGCTGAGGCTGCATCTGGGGGCCTCCACTCTCTTTCTCCCCACATCCCCACCACCCCCATCCCTGCCCCATCAGCTAATGGATTTTTCTCTGTACAGAGAGATTTACTAAACAACGGAACTAGGACGCATTAAGTCTGTGGGTTTGGAGGTTTGTTTTAGAGCAATTCTCGCCCGGAGAGCTGGCCGCTGAAATTAAGATGCATTCTTCTCAGCAAATATTGATTTCAACTAGAAGCAAATCCGAGAACTCACTGCTCATTGGATTTAAGTGCTGGCAGCTGCAGTTTGGACTGTGGGAGGGGTCACCAGGGAAGGGCTCCCCACCTGAGACCTCAGAGATGAGGGTGATGAAGAACATTCAGAGTTAAGCAAGACCCAAAAATCCACCCTCAAATATACCAAACAGAAGCTAACTTTGAGCTTCACAGTTACTCATGTTTATTAACAAATGAGGAAAATGATTATCATCCCATATATACTGTGAGCATACCCAATACACACAATTCTATAAAAGATGAAACTCATACATACAGGCACAGTGACAGATACAAGACTTTATGCTTTCATCCCAAACTGGGACCCAAAGCTCCCTTTCTCCAGGAAGCTTGGCTCAGCTAACTCCATCTTTCCTCTCCTTTTCCACCAGAATTTTCAGCAACCAAGAAATGCATGTCCACATATTTCTTCTCTTCCTAGCATTGTTCTGCATTGCTTCCGTTCCTCCAAAAAACTTCCCAGGATCTGGGGCCATTTATGTATCTTCAGCATCTCACGCAGCACCTAAGGTCTACAGTGGAAGGAGTTTGGGGCTTTATTAGAAATGAAGTTAGTCAAGCTAAGATCTTGATCCAGCTTAGGAACCTTCTCTCTGTGGGATGTGGGCAAAAGCCTTTCCTCTCTGGGTCTCGATCTTCTTATTTCTGAAAAGCAGAGAAATAGGATTAGGCTAGACAGCCTTGGAGAATTTTCTCAGCTACCAAAAATAGAATGTAGCTACTGTGGCTCTTAGTTCTAGAAAAATATATGCACCACCACTACCCCAACCAACCTTCTCAATATTTGGCAGAGGTTCTTGGATGGAGTAACCTTAAAACAACCATTTCCCCTCAGTCCCTCAGACAGGGGAGCAAAGTTCTTAGGATGCATGCACATTTTTTTTTTTTTTGAGAGTTATGTTTTATTCGGTGGGAAGTTTTAGGAATTCAAACCCAGGAGGCAGCATTGTAAGCAACCCCTGAGAGGACCACTCCAAGGAAGCAAGAGGGGAATAAAAACAAAAGAGGCAACAATTTTGATATAAAGACATTTGAACTCTTCACCAAAGAAAATAGAGGGATGGCAATGTCTGAGAGGAAAAAAAAATTTCCCTCGACCCTTCACTGTTCATTTGGTTGGTCTAAGAATTAAACTGACATAAGACAGATTAATAGGAGAAAATCAAATTTAATGATGTACATACAGGGAATTCACACATGAGGGATTCTAAAGATAGTCAGGTCAAATGGAGTATTTATGTCATTCTAACCCACTCCAGTGTTCTTGCCTGGAGAATCCCAGGGAAGGGGAGCCTGGTGGGCTGACGTCTATGGGGTCGCACAGAGTCGGACATGACTGAAGCAACTTAGCAGCAGCAGCAGCAGCAGACTAAGGGAGAGGGCCAAGGGGTCTGAGACCTCAAAGGGAGGATTCATAGGTGATTCATAGGAAGGTGAAAAAAAAGTAAGTATTGGTAAATAGATGTCTGCCATGCCAAGCAGAGATAATGTGACACGGAGAGGACTTTGATCAAACAGACCTTGCTAAGTTTGCCCTGGTCTACCTAGCTCATATTTTTTCTACTGAGTTGACCAAATATTCATTTGGGTTTTCCATAAGATGTTAGATGTGATGGAAAAAAGAACCTGAATGAACTTTTTGGCCAGCCTAATAGCTGTCTCTGGCAGTAGCTTACTTCCTGAGCCAGGCTGTTTAACTAGAGTTTTTTTTAGGCAGTTGAGAAGGGAAAAGTAAGTAAAAAGAAAGACTTCCTTTGTCTTCTGTTTCTTTAAAGCAGTCAGCCTGAAATAATCCTTATACGAAAAAGACACATTTTGGGGTGGCCAGTTTTACTCCTCTAGAGCCAATAAACACATACAAAGATGTCTTCTGTATCATTAGTCTTATGTCGCCATATACCTGCTAGCATGGCTGCAGAATCTTTTTTAAACTGACGATATGAAGTGGTGGTGGCGAGCATGCACCACAACTTTTGAACCTGCGCTCTAGAGCTGAGAGCCTCGACTACGGAAGCCCGCACGCCCTAAAGCGCGTGCTCTGCAGCAAGACACCACTGCAAGGCGAAGCCACCGCCACGCGAAGCCTGTACACTGTGACTAGAGAAGAGCCCACGTGGTAGCAAAGACCCAACAGAGCCATAAACAAGTAAATAAAATTATCTTTTTCTTAAAAAGAAATACTGGTGAGGAACGGAACTTTCATATACTGCTGATAGGAAAACAAAACGTTCAGCCACTGTGAAAAACAGTTGGGCGGTTTCTTATAAAGTTAGGGGCTTCCCTGGTAGCTCAGCTGGTAAAGAATCCGCCTGCAGTGCAGGAGACCCTGGTTCGATTCCTGGGTCGGGAAGATCCGCTGGAGAAGGGAACAGCTACCCATTCCAGTATTCGGGCCAGGAGAACCCCATGAACTGTATAGTCCATGGGGTCACAAGGGCTTATCACATGATCTAGTAGTCCTAGGTATTTACCCAAGAAAAATGAGAATTCATATTCACACAAAAACCTGCACTGAGCATGTGGCATAGTCAAAACTTGGGAACAGTCTGAACATCCTTCAGTGGTGAATGGGTAATATAAATGTGGTATATTCATACAATGGAATATTACTTGACAATAGAAAAGAATCCGCAATCGACACATGCAACAATATCATGGGTGCATCCCAGATTTGTTAAGTGAAAGAATCCTAGAATCCTAACTCAAAGGGCTATACAGTGTATGTGTCCACTGATATGACTTTCTAGAAAAGGGAAAACTACAAGGATGGATAGCATACCGATGATGGCGAAGGGGAGGGAGTGTTTGTGGGAAGAGGACAGAAAAGAAGAGAATTCGGTAGTGACAGAACTGTTCTGTGTCGGGATCATGGTGGTGCCTGCATGACTCTATGAATTTGTCAAAGTCCATAGCACTGTATGCTACAAAGGGAAAAGTTCTCTGAGTGCAAACTTAATAATTTTTTCCTGTTGATGTATGGCAAAACCAATACAATATTGTAAAGTAATTGGCCTCCAATTAAAATAAATAAATTTCAATAAAAAATAAATAAAAACCCAAAGTGAATTGCTAACATGGCTCTTTTGACATAGCTCCGTTAAAGTGATGACATCGAATTGACACCAGCAGACAGATGAATGGATAAAGAAGGTTTGTGTATATATATATATATATATATATACACACACAGTGGAATACTACTCAGCCATAAAAAGAATAAAATAATGCCATTTGCAGCAACATGGATACAACCAGAGATCATTTACTAAATAGAGTAAGTCAGAAAGAGAAAGACAAATACCATATGATGTCGCTCTATGTGGAATCTAAAATAGGACAGGGATGAACCTATCTATGAAACAGAAGCAGAATCACAATGTAGAGAACAGACAGGTGATTGCCAAGGGGGTGGGGGGAGATGGGAGGGAGAAGGAGCAGGAAGTGGGGATTAACAGATGCAAGCTTTTATATAGAGAACAGATAAACAACCAGGTCCTCCTCTACAGCACAGGTAGCTGTATTCAATATCCTATGATAAACCAGAATGGAAGAGAATATTCAAAAAAAGAATGTGTGTACATGGAAGGGCTTCCCTGGTGGCTCAGACAGTAAAGAACCTGCCTGCAGTGCAGGAGATCCAGGTTAGATCCCTGGGTTGGGAAGATCCCCTGGAGAAGGAAATGGCAACCCATTCCAGTACTCTTGCCTGGAGAATTCCATGGATAGGAGCCCAGCAGGCTATACAGTTCATAGAGTTGCAGAGAGTCAGACACAACTGAGCCACTAACACTTTTAACATACACATGTATGACTGAATCATTTTGTTGTACAGCAGAAATGAAGCAACACTATATTTCAATTAAAAAATAAAACAAAAATTTTAAAAATGGGTCCCATCAAACCATCAAGCTTCAGACCACCTTTCCCCTCCATCCTTGTGTATCTGGGATAGAGATGGGAAATTTTTCAGGGGAGCAAAGAAATGAACAAGTTGCCTCCTCTCCCCTGCAGCTTCTCTCAGCCCCCCCCTTTATGTAATCTCTGATGGTCAGACAGAAGCAGGTGCATCCGCAGGTATGGAGAATCCTTCTGCTGGGGTAGCCTAGGCACCCTTGGGGCAGCCAGGGAGGCAGCATATAAGGAACTGGCCAAGCAGACCGGGAGGGCAAGGGGACCTCTGGGTTCCCTTATACTTTGTCCAGCCTGAAATTCAGGGCAGACAGGCAGACAGGGGGCCAGGGCAGAAGCTCAGGTGGGTAGAGAGGAAAAAGAAATCCCCTATAAATTCCCATAGTGAAAGAGGAAGAAAAGAAAGAGGCAAAGGAGATTCTGGGCAATGGTCTCCATTTGCCATCCTGATCAGCCAGTTCCATCTTTCCACTAACTTGTTACGAGATGTTAAGCAAATAGCTGGTTGCCAGTTAAAGTGGCAGCTTAATAGTTTTGCCTCAGCTTCTTCACCTATAAAGATGGAAAAATAATTGTACCTAGCACAGAAGATTATTGAGTTAATATGCGATCATTCACTCAATGGATATTTATTGCTCATCTATTATGTACCTGTCACTGTCTTAGGTGCATAGGATAGAGATGAAAAATTCCTGTTTTCATGGGCTTTGCACTGTAGGGAGCAGAGACAGTCACAAAGAGTGAATGTGTAATACAGTAGGTGGTAGAAGTGCTATGAAGAAATGAGGCTAGAAACTGACAAGAAGAGAGGGCTGGTTTATGCAGAACCATCAGGGAAGGGAGGACCTGCTGAGGAGATCCTATTTGTGCAGGAATCTGGAAGAAGCGAAAGGGTGGAGGGGTGGGAAGGGGAACCTTCCATGCAGAAGGAACAGCATGGGCGAAGACTCTGGGGCAGGGCTGTGCTTATCAAAAGCCAGGGTGGCTACAGCGAGGGGAGAAGGGTAATGAGATCTGAGAGGCAGTGAGAGACCAGGGAATGAGGGGCTTGATGACCACCGTGCATGCTTTATCTTTTATTCATAGTGAGATGAAAGGACATTGACAGCCTTTGAGGAGTAACATGATCTGACCTGTGTTTTAAAAGGATCTCTCTGGACAGCCTGTGAAAAATAGATGGAGGGCAGCAGGAGTGAAGGTCAGTTGGGAAGTTATTGCATAACCTAGAGGAGAGACGATGGTAGCTTGAACAAATGGAAACACACCTATAATACCTCAAACAGAACCCAGAACAAAGAAAGTGCTCGGTCAGTGTTACCTAAAATTATTAATATTACTTCTGGTACCATCAATTTCACCATCATCATCATGGGTAGGGAGTCAGTAGCGACTCCAGTGGTCCAGTGGTTAATGTTCCCACTCCCAACGCAGTGGGCTAGGTTCAAGCCCTGGTCAGAGAGCTAGGTCCTGCATGCTGCAACTGAGTTCACATGCTACAGCAAGGACCTCACATGCTGCAATGAATACCGAAGACCCCACATGCCGCAACTAAGACTTGGCTGCTGTTGTTGCTCTTCTCACTCAGTCAAGTCCAACTCTTTGCAAACCCATGGACTGCGTGGTTCCCTGTCCTTCACTATCTCCCGGAGTTTGCGTAAACTCACGTCCGTTGAGTTGATGATACCATCCAACCCTCTCTTCTCTGTCACCCCCTTCTCCTCCTGCCCTCAATCTTTCCCAGCATCAGGGCCTTTTCCAACAGTTGACTGACTCTTCACATCAGATGGTCAAAGCATTGGAGTATTGGCACATAGACTTGGCACAATCAAATAAATAAATTAAAATAATTACTTAAAAAGCAGGGAGTCAGGGAGACCCTGAAACTGCCCATGGCCTCAGAGAGAATCAATACCAGGCCCCTCTGGACCCCACATGGGGCTGTGTGAACCCGGTGGGCCCAGGGCCTCTGGGCAATGGTCTTCCGCTGCCTCTGTGGTTCCCTCTCAATCTGTCCCCTAAGAGACATGACAGAGCTTTTTGACACTGCATTAGTTTGGAGAATGAACCAAATGGAGAAAGCCTAGGGGCGTGGATCTCTGGAAGAAGGGGAAAGAAAATGAGATGAGCTCAAGTCAAGAAGGGCAAGTTGGTCCTATCTCCATCTGATCATCTCATTTCATCCTCAAAGTGTGTCCAGGAGGGGTGAGTTTATCTTCAGTTCTCAGATGAGAAAAACAGGCCTTAGAAAAGCTAACTGCCCAGGATCAGTAATAGAAGAGGCATCTGACATACAGGTGGTTGGTCTCCTGGGCACCCCTGCTCCTCCGGGTACAGCTCAGCCTCCGCAGGTTGGTTGCGTCCGCGCTCTGATGTAGGTCTAAGAGCCCTGTTCAAGACTCAGACCACAGGTCATATTTCCATGTGCTTCTCCATCTTCAGACTCCAATCCATGGAATCAACCAGCTCTGAGATGACTCTTCCTTTTGCACCTTTGTTTACAAAGCTAAGATTTCTTCTTCTTCATTGACGGAAACCAGTAGATCACCAAGAAGTGTCATCCGTCTTGAGACTGTTGCTTTTGCAAACCTAAGAATGATATGCTCTTACCTGGTAGAGTTTTCCAAACTTATCTCAGGGAAAGCCAGCTATCTGTGCCAATCAATCTGACCTCCTTGAAGATTTCTGGCCTTTCTGTTCTCACCAAAAAAAAAAAAAAAAGTGGGTGGGGGGAAGCTCATCAAAGCTTTTTCTCCCTGTGAAACATCATGTATAACTATGTCAAAAAAATTGAGTATCCTTGGAGGAAAGGCTAATGCTCAGCCCAAGACAGGAAGAAGTACAAGATAAACCAGAACATCTTCATACCAGAAACAAGTGATCTATCAAACATTATCAACGATTATGGGATTTGTGTCAAAATGACTCAGGAGCCAATTTGAATAGGCTCCCACTGGTCAAAGCTGGTACAATTTCAGCATCAATAAGGACAATTCCTTGCATTAAAAACACATCAAAATGTTTAAATTCATGAGTTTATAATGATACTCCAAAAATAAACTTTGTCGGTCACCTCCAGAGGATGCTAAGGAACAAGCTTATTCTTTTGAAAATTGGCAAATAAAGAATCAAACTCTTATCCTGCCTTTGCTATACATGTGGTGGCATTGGTAACCAAATACTTTATAAAAAGAAATTTATATTAATAGAACTGTTATGGTGGACAAATGAAGAGTGAATAACTGCCATATCATTTTGTTAAAACTAATGGATTAGTCAATCTAAGAAAGGGCAGCCACGTGACTGAAAAGTAACTGGATATTGATACCTCCTGTTGGAAGAACACAGCACCAAAATAAACCAAACCTTGACCCCAACAAGCCTCCAGACCTAACTGACTGCCAGTTTACAGGTAACCTGGGGACAAAGAAACACACCAAATGGCACCATGAAGTGTTGGTCACTCAGTCGTGTCTGATGCTCTGTGACCCCATGGACTGTATGTAGCCCACCAGGCTCCTCTGTCCATGAAGTTATCCAGGCAAGAATACTAGAGTGGGTAGCTATTCCCATCTCTGGATCTTCCCAACTGAGAGATTGAACCCAGGTCTCCTGCATTGCAGGCAGATTCTTTACCATCTGAACCACCAGGAAAGCCCCAAAAGGCACCATAACATTCAGCAAAATCAGATTATGGAAAAGTCTACAGGATAAAGGACACAGGATCTTTGAAAAATAAATTCCAGGAAAAAAAAATTGGAAGTGTAAACTCTAGATTAAAGGATACATAAAAGACTTATCCATCAATCAAAATACACACACCTTAGTGGAACCCGATAAAAACAAGCAAAGTGTAGAAAAAACATTTATGAGATAATCAACAAAATTTTGATACTAATTAGTTGTTTAATGAAATTAAGGGCTTAATACTCACTTTGGGGTATGCACCAATTAGCTATTGCCGAGTAACAAAGCACTCCAAAATGCAGCGACTTGAATCAACAGCTGTTTTGTATGCTCATGATTTTGTGAGTCACCAGTTTGGGCAGGTATCATCTGCAATGGCTCAGACCTATCCTGCCCAGTGTAATCAGATCACTCATAGGCATGCACTCAACTATGCCTCTGCCTCTCTCCCAGGAGGCCCGTCACTTTCAAGAGGGTCAGCCTGGGCTTTAGGTGTCTTCATATGCTGGCAGAAGAATTTGCAGCAACAACAAGTAAGGTAAGACCATTCTCTAATCGCACAACTGGCCTTCAAGATGGCGCCAAAGAAAGACGAGAAGCTTAAGACGTCAACCTGGAAGTTCAATTTAGACCTTACTCATCCAGTAGAAGATGGAATTTTTGATTCTGGAAATTTTGAACAGTTTCTACAGGAGAAACTTACAATGAATGGAAAAACTGGGAATCCTGGCAAGGCTGTCCCCATTTCAACACTTCAAGAGTAAAATCACAGCTGTTTCTGATAAACAGTTGTCTAAAAGGCATTTGAAATACTTTACCAAGAAATAAATTCCATGAAAAGGACAATCTTTGTGATCGGTTTGGTGTGGCTGCCTCTGACAAGGAGACTTCCAAACTTCATTACTTACAAATTAGTAAAGATAAAGACGGTTCCGAGTCTGAGGACTATATGAAGCCATCCCATATAGGGATGCTAATGAGATGCTTTATTTACTAATAAAACAAATAAAACATACAAGAGGAACTTCTTGAAGTGGACCTTTACTTTATCAGTTTTTTAATGAATAAAAAAAATTACTCTGTTAAAAAAAAGAGCATTTATCATCTAGCAATAAATATTCAATATATTTATATGTGTATAAATATATCTTCAATATGGCATATTATAATGTTGGATACAAATGATATGCTTCAAAGTAATCGAGAGTGGGTGGGCATGGAGATGAAAGAAGATTGTGAGTTTATTGAGATTGATGGATGAGTGTATGATGGGTGATTATATGATTGTCTCTACTTTTGCATGTGGCTGAAGTTCTTAATGATATCAAGTTCTCTTTTTAATGACTTCCAAATTCCACTGGGTCCAATGACAGGACCCAAGGGAAACAAGGGCACCCTCATCATTGTAGCTGCTTCTAAATATCGTGTCCTGCTTCCGAAGGTAAGAAGGACTGAGGCAACATCAGGGGAGCTTTTCCACGCCCTCTGCTTCCTTCCCCTCTCTGGAGAGTCACGTGAAACTGAACAGCTTGCATAAGCCACGTGGCGGGTGAATAACTCGGTCAGCCCGGGCATACCCCATACCTATGATTTTATTTATTAGCGTTCACTTTTCTTCCCAGGTTATTTTGAAACTTGGGACACGGACCTCTTCTGGATGATAAATTGCAAACTATTGTAATTATTAACATAAAGAAGAATGAGAAAATGGGGACTCGGGAGCCGTAAAGAGGGTGGGGGAAGGAGGCAGGGGCCTCCATGAACAGGAAGTTAATAGAGAAGGAGGAAGAGTAAAGGAGATGAATCACATCCAACTGGGGTCAATCAACATTCACCGCATGCATAATATGTATTGAACATTTGTCTGGATAGAAAAGGGGAAAATGTTAAAGTAAACGGGACGTTATTCGTCCTCTTAAAGTGCCTACTGCCATTTATTCACTCAAAACATGTATCGGAGTGCCTACTGTATGCCAGGCCCTGTTAGTGACTAGATGATAATGAAAAGATGATTTAACACACGTTTCCAATTGGCATTAATGAGGGCTGTTCCAGTTGTAATAATACATTACAATTCAAATCAGCTTTAAGCAGAAACGAGAGCTCACTGGCTCGTCTAAGTGGAAAGTCTAGGGGTGGCTTCAGGCGCATCTGGATCCAGGTGCTCCGGTGACGTTGCCAGGAACCTGTCTCTCTCCATCTCTTGGATCAGCTTCCTTCTGTGTGGGCATCATTCCCAGACAGACTTTCCCACTGGCAGCAACAAGTTTACATCCTACCATGTTGGCAGCAAATGTCCCGGGATTGGGGCTCCCTGGAACAGCGTGGCCCAGTGCCCGTTCCTGGTCAGGGAGAAGAAATGCTCGGATGGGCCAAGCCTAGATGGCGGGCCTGGCTTTGTGACTGGGGAAGAGGCTGGACCTACTCAACCTCAGCACAGAGAGAGGAGAAGGTTCCCCAAAGGATACTCACAGCACGGTCTCTGGAGGGAGAGACGAGGGAGATTGGCTGAGCAAAGCAATCAACGCTCTCCCAGGGCCTCAGAGTCATTCATTCATCCTCTGCTTTCACTCAATAAATTTTCACTGAGTGTGTGTTGTGTTTCAGACTCTATTCTAGGTGCTGGAGATACCAACAAGACAAAGGCACTGGGATCGTATTCCAGAAGTAAGGACAGAAAACAAAGATATCAGCAACATGTTTGTATTTAAGTTGCAGATCATGGTGTCCCATGAAGCAAATAACACTGGGGACCCTTCAGAAGATGGGCTGGTGGGGAAAGCTCACTGCAACGGCTTGTGCAAGCTGAGACGGGGAGGCCGAAAGGAGCCTTGAGCATCCCATGTGCGTAGCAGGTGGGTAGACAGACACCCTGCCCAGCAGGACAGCAAGTGTTCTATAAAATGGACAGGATCCCTCCCTTGGGACATCAGGGAGGAAGCAATGAAGTCCTCTGGAGGGGCTGAGGGAGGGCAAGCACAGGGCGGGGTCAGAAGGCTTTGCACAAACTCTTCTGTTGCTGTTGTTATTTAGAGCTGGACACGACTTAGCAACTGAACAAAACAACAACAATCCTTTTTTTTTTTTTTGGCCTCCCCGTAAGGCATGGGGCATCCTAGTTCCCCGACCAGGGACTGAAGCTGCACCAACTGCAGTGGAAGGATGGAGTCTTAACCACTGGGCAGCCAGGGAAGTCCCCGCACAGTCATTTAAACTAAGTCTTCAAAGAAGAGTAGATACCAGGTAGGTCATGAATGAGAGAATTACAGGCAAAGGGATCTTCCTCACATCTGAGCAAGAGTGAAGCTCAGCCTAGTGGACACCTGGGGTTACAACAAGGGAGAGGCTGGGCTCCCCGGCTAGGGGGTTTAACAAGGCCTTGATTGCTTTTTTAACCACCCCCCTCTCGTTTGAATGAATGAGTCGCTCTCCTTTTTATCCCCCAACAACTAACACATCTTGATGAAGCCAGATAGAGGGCGAGGAGACTCACCAAACAGAGTGAAGCACGACCTCTGACCTCAGCTTGCTGGCTTGTGGAGTCCGCTAATGGACCGTGAGTGAGATTCACCTTGGCTCTGCACTGGAAAAAGGCTTGAATACAATCTAGGGCACCTTGCAATTTTCTAACTGGGGCACTGAGGTTCAGAGAGGGCAGGCACCTCGAACAAGGTCACACAGAACAGAGACCAGAATCAGCCACTCCCCCAGCTTCTGGGCAAATGAGGGCTTTACACCTGGGACCCTCCACCCTGGGGTCCTGTTTCTACCCTCAGGACTCCTGGTGCAAGTCCAGGTTGTTAACATGTGAAGAAGAGGTGGAAACTCCTCAGCCTTTACTTCCCCAAGTCCAGTTCCTCCAGCTTGACTCCAGTGTCTCAGGGTCAGACTCTCCCCCCGACCCCACCTCGAGTTGGTCGGTCAGCCTCACAGTGCAGTGCTGGGGGCTGGACCCCAGCTTCCCACAGAGAGAATCATTGCCTCCTTTACTCCGAGCAACCTAACCTCTCCGCCAGGGTGCTGTTCAGAGAAGCAGGAGTTGAACTCAGCTCCTCCAGGGTCATTTTCAGCAACTGAAGATTCTTCCAAGAAGCCCTCCAGGAAGGTTGTTTGTGGACTGCACAGGGTTTGCACCCGGCAGGGGACTTAAGAGTGGGCTAGCTGGAGGCGGGAAGCTGCCACGGCCAGAAACGTGAGCCTGGGTCCTTCCCTTTCTCTCAGCCCTGACCATCGTGCCCACCTCTGCTCTTCCTGAAGTGGCTGCTTCGAGTGATACGTGGGGTGAGCAGAGCACTTTGCCAAAAGCCTGGAGGCCTTTTTGCCCTGCTCTGCCTTGGGTCACTTGGTCTGCCTCTCCAGGCCTTCCTTCCATCATCTCTAAAAGTGTGCTTACATGTTTACACGGGTGCCTTTCTCTTAGGCACTGCTGACAACAATCACTGATTGCTGGAGGCCACCCCGAAGCTTCCCAAAGGCCATCAGTCATCACGGTCTCTGTGCAATTATGAAACGGGGCCCTTGTCTTTAATTAAAAATGGTTTTGGTTAAGAGTTGGGACTGTGCCCTCCCAGCCAGGGAGATGCTCCCAGACCATCCCAGAAGCAGTAGGAAGGAGCCATCAAGACTAGCTTGGCCAGATCAAACGCAGACCCCCCTGTTAATTTAGATTTTGGAAAAACAATAAATACATTTTTTAGAGTAAGTACATCTCAAATCTTCCATGGGGCATTCTTATACCAAAAACAGTTATTTACTATTGATCTGAAATTTAAATTAACTGACCATCCTGTGCTGTATTTTAAATGGATAACCTACAACGGCCAACTGTATACATATACATGTATACATACTACATGGACCTCCGCTCAATGTTACGAGGCCGTCTGGATGGGAGATTTGGGGGAGGATGGATACACGGACATGGGTGGCTGAGTTCCTTCGCTGCTCACCTGACACTACCACAACATTGTTAATCGGCTACGTGTGCTGTGCTTAGTTGCTCAGTCGTGTCTGACTCTTTGCAACCTCACGGACTGTAGCCCCACCAGGCTCCTCTGTCCATGGGGATTCTGCAGGCAAGAATACTGGAGTGGGTTGCCATGCCCTCCTCAATGGTAACCAGCTATACCCCAATAAAAATGTAAAAATTAACTAATTAGCTGACCATCCTGTGTTTTTATCTGCTCAGTCAGAACCAGGCCCAGGTGTTGGAGGAGGGGTTGCAGGACACTAGCTTTAGGGGTCTTCCCTGGCGGCCCAGTGATTAAGACTCCGCACTTCTGCTGCAGGGTATGCGGGTTCAATCCCTGGTCCGAGCACTAAGATCCCACATGCCAGGTCACAAAACCAAAAAAATAAGGGAAAAAAAAGCACCCGACTGCATTCCCACCCCTCCCCTCCCAGCCCTTGTCCTGCCCCTGTGTGGTCCTCCCTGCCACGGTGCTGGGAGAAGGGAGCAGGGAAGGAGACGTGGGGAATCCCTGCCTCCCCCCATCACCGCCAAGAGCAACAGCAGGGGTGAGAACGTGTTGGAAAATAAGGCAGAGAGACAGGGCCTGCCTGGAGGCTGCCTGCCGCTGCAGGAGTGGGCCGGCAGGGGTGGATGGAGGGGCCACTGAGCCCCAAGTTCAGACCGTGGGCCCTGTGTGCTGGCCCCTGAGATGGCAAAGCTTCTTAGAGGTAAATTATCTCCCTGCGAAGCAGCGCGAACCCCAGCAGAGACAGAGCAGAACAAAAGCCGATTACTGCTGACAAGCTGGGGTTTTTTTTTTAAGCCCTTCTAGTTCTCACTCTCTTAAAGACCCATCCCTGCCGTCAGTCGGTGCGGCCTCCGAGGGGGTGCTCAGGATGCCGGAACACCCATGATAATCGCCTTGTTTTTATTCCGTCTGAGAATGAGTGCCACGGCTGAGAGGGCAGCAGACGCCAGACTGAGCCCTGGACCCGGAGAGATGGTGCTGGGCAGATGCGCCTCCCGCTCCCCCTCCCCCACCCGCAGAGCTCATTCTGTCTCCTTTCAGGATCCCTGCACCCTCAGCCACACTCCTGCCCTAGCCCCTGCCATTCCCCACACAGGCCCAATCCTCACTGACCTCGCCCTCCTCAGCAACCAGCTCCCCAGGCCTGGCGGGGAGCTGTTTAATCCAGCCCCATCCAGGTGCTGTCTTCTCAAACAAGCCCCTTCGGGTTTCCCAGGGGCCTTCCCTGCACAGAGCCTTGCATGACTGTTAAGGGCTGGGAGGGTCCTCAACCATGAGCCTGCACCCAAGGCAGGGATCCCTGGCATGCTCATAACCTGAGGGAAGAATGACAAGGGGCATGGCCCACCCTACTCCTACAGCCTGGAAAGGACATCATGGAGAGCCAGGAAAGGGGGGAATCAAGGGAACTTGAGCTGAAGTGTGTAAGCGGTATTGGGGGATGGTAGGGGCCAGAAACTATTTCGAACTGGCAGCAGAAATTAACAAGTTCTCTCCCTGTTGCACTTAAATTTTTCCCTGCTACCTTGATCCATCACTCCTGTTTCTGCCCCCTGGGGCCTCCTAGAGCAAGTCCAGATTCTTTCTCATAGGTGAAGACTCTGCTGAGACTTCTGAGTCTTTTCTTCCTTAAGTCTGTTTCCTTCAACTTTGTCCCAGAGAGCTCAGGGTTCACCCACCTCCAGTTTGTCAGAGTCCATCTCAAAGTGCTGTACCTAGGACTAGATGTGGGGTTCCCACACAGAAGGGATTTTTCACCTCCTTGACTCTGAGCACCATACCTCTATTAATGCAGCCCAAGATTTTACTAAGTTTTAGCTAAAGCTTAGACTGAGTCCCAGACACTAACTCAGTCACAGTGTGGGAAGAAAACTCCCCCCAGGAGTCATATATTTGAGGAAACACAAACAGGAGGAGAAACTTCAAAGCTCTGAGTTTGACAAGTATTCTTTTTATTTTTGCACTTATTTTTCATTATTTTTTTAATTGGAGTATAATTGCTTTACAATGGTGTACCAGTTTCTGCTATAGAACAAAGAGAATCAGCTCTATGCATACATATCCCCTCCCTCTTGAGCCTCCTTCCCATCCCATCCTCTTCCCACCCTCTAGGTCACTGCAGAGCACCCAGCTGAGCTCCCTGTGCTATTCAGCAGCTTCCCAGGAGCTGTCTGTTTCACACATGGTGGTATGCATATGTCATGCTGTTCTCTCAACTCATCCTCCCCTCCCATCCCTTACTGCAAAATTTCTACTTCATCTTTCTACTTTCTGACACCTAGAGCTCTTCACCGCCACCCTTCCCCCCTCTTCCTTTCCTTTTCAGCTTCTTTTTCACCTCTTCTCATCCCAACATCAAATACTTATATGACCTTGGGCAAGTCACTTTGCCTCTCTGAAGCTCTCATTCCCCATCTGAAAATGGCAATAATAATCGCTGGGTGGCTTACTTCCCAGAGCCTGCGTGATGACTCCATTGAGATCATTAATGGATGAGAAAGTACTTTGTGAACTATTCAACACTGTGAAAATGAAAGGCATTATATATTTATTTATCCATTTATTTATTAGTCTTGCACATGACCTGTGCTGAGCATTCCACAAAGGGAGAGAAATAAGCAGAGCTGAAGACTGCCCAGACAAAGCTTGAACCCTGCAATGTCAGAGCCAGAGAGGGATCTCTTAGGGAGCAGAGAACACACCCTCTGTATTTTACAGATGGGGAAACAGAGGCTTCTCTAGTATAAATACTTGATGTGTGGCAAATTGCTTCTAAGCACTTGTGGGCATTCAGTTATTCAGTCCTCCAAAATCCTATGAAGTAGGTACTATCATGACTCCATTTTAAAAGATGGGTAAACGGAGGCACAGAGAAGTGGCATAACTTGTCCCGGGTCACGTAGCTAAGGAGAGCAAAATGAGAGTTCTGGTCTGGACCGGCTTGCTCCAGAACATGTGCCCTTCAGCACCATGCAGGGTCAGCTGGTGTGTTGGGAGCAGAGGCTGCAGGCCAAGGTGTTTGCATTCCAGGCTGTCCCCATGGAACTGGGATTGGCCACAGAATGTAGATGGGGCCGGAGGCAGCTTAGGCTAGCCTCATCCCACGATACCCATCATTACCTTGACTTTCTAGGTATCTAGGATTTACGGCTCTGAGTCAGAAAGGAGAGGCTTGCCGAGAGGATAAGGGGCTTCTAAAAACCGAGAAGCAAGAGAGCAAAAAACAGTCTCCCCAGAAGATGGAGGCAGAGGAGGGGCACCCACAAGGATGTTGGCAGGTGGGTGACAAGGACAGGTATGGAGATATGTAGCGTTTATTCAATATCATCCCCATTTTACAGATGAGAAGATGGTGGCCAATAAAAGTCAAGTGTCTTGCCCAGTATCAGGCTCAGAGCCAAGGCCACAACCCAAGGCTCTTGACTTCTAGTCCATAGTTTCTTGTGGCTCAGCTGGTAAAGAATCTGCCTGCAGTGCTGGAGACCTGGGTTCAATCCAGGTTCAATCCAGGTTGGGAAGATCTCCTGGAGAAGGGAAAGGCTTACCCACTCCAGTTTTCTGGCCTCGAGAATTCCATGGACTGTATAGTCCATGGAGTTGCAAAGAGCTGGACACAATTGAGCAACTTTCACTTTCCTTCCACTTTAAAACCCTTAAAGCTATTTCTGGTCTCTTTTGGGAACTTTCCAGAATATGAGATGCTGAGGCCAGGATATGTGACTGGTGACACCTTGGGCATTCATATTCTAGAAAGTTCCCCAAAGCAGATTAAAAATAGTGTTCAGGGTTTTAAAGAGGGAGGGTCTGTGGACTCAAGGGGCTTCCCTGGTGGCTCAGACCGTAAAGCGTCTGCCTGCAATGCGGGAGACCCGGGTTCGATCCCTGGGTCAGGAAGATCCCCTGCAGAAGGCAATGGCAACCCACTCCAGTACTTTTGCCTGGAGCATCCCATGGACAGAGGAGCCTGGTGGACTACAGTCCATGGGGTCGCAAAGAGTCGGATACGACTGAGCGACTTCACTTCACTACGGACTCAAAGTCAACAGTCTTGGGTTGTGGCGTTGGTTCTGAGCCTGTGATACTGGGCAAGTCACTTGACTTTTATTGGCCACCATCTTCCTATCTGTAAAATAGGGATGATAAATCTTACCTGTCTCATCAGGTTTTCCTAGGAGCACATGAGTTTCTGGTTCTGTAAGTTTGGCAATGTAGGAAGTGCCATCAGCACTGACTAGCATAGCGAGGGGAGCAGGGATGGGACAGTTAGGAAAAGGGGAGGCGTGGGGAGTGGTTGTGTGTCTGAGCTGACCCAAGGGACAAGCACCTTAGACTTGGAAACCAGCTACTGCTTCCACTGCACTCACAGCCCTGCTCCCTGCCCTGAGCTCACTGTCAAAAATGCTATAATGGGTTGCATGAGATAAACAGCTCCGGGACACAGGGAGGCAGAATCCCTGGTCCTTGTCCATTCGGAGCCCGGGCTGTGAGCAGAGCAGTGACACACAGGAGCAGGAGGTGGCTCAAGCTGGCACAGGAGCAGAAGCCCTCAAGACCCAGATGAAGGAAGTGCAGGTGTTTCTGCTGGAGAGGAGACGACACGGGGCACATGAATCCTCCTCTCCATCCAGGGCTCCTCCCACTGCTCCCACCCCCGACTCCCTGTGGTCCAAGCCCCCAGCAACCTGCCCATCTGACCCTCAGCTCCACACTGGGCTGGATAATTCAGACCAGCAGCCAGTTATGAGGTCAGATGTGTAGCCAGAGTCCTCAACGAAGGGTCAAGAACACATCTCAGCCACAAGGACCCCCAGTGCCTTTAGACAGACCTGGGAGCATCGTGCAATGCAGGGCCTATTGGGAAGATGGACAGATGGAGTGACCATGCTCTACTCCTAGGTGTTTAGTAGTTCTCCATCACCTGCTGAAAAGAGTCAAAGCCTCTTTCCAAATAACTCTAATATTCTTCCTAAACTCACCCTCACCATCTTACATCTCCACCTTCCAGTCGCTTCTTCTCAATGCCCCTTCTCTCCATCTTCTCCTGTTGAAACCCTACCCATCCTCCAACATCCTTTGGTATTAGAAGGACCAGAGTCTGAGTCCCAGCCCTATATCTTAATAACAGCATCACCCGGACTAGCCATGCACCCTTCCCAGACTTCAGGGTCTGCATCTGTGAAGCGGGGATGAGTGAAGGTTAAAAATATGGTTTAAAATAGCACTTCTCAGGACTTCTCTGGCAGTCCAGTGGTTAGGAATCCACCTTCCAATGCAGGGGACGCAGGTTCGATCCCTGGTCAGGGAACTAAGATCCCTCATGCCACAAGGAAGATCCGCAACTAAAAGACCCGGAGCAGCCAAAATTAAATAATAAAAGCTAAACCAAAATAAAGTAGCCCTGCTCAAACTCTGATGTGTGTGCACTCAGCAGGGGATCAGGTTACCCATTTGCATTTCTAGCAAGTTCTTCGTGATGCTGGTGCCACTGGCATACTTCGAGTGACTTGGATTTGAACGCCTCACCTAAAGCCTAGCAAATAGCATTGGCTCCCTGGTGATGGGGTATGGAGGAGCACAGTCAGATGGATGGAGGACCCAGGAAATTTCTGGGGGTTTCAAGGTGTCACCTCAGTTCCACCAACCCTGGCAGTTTTTATACACCATTTCAGTTAAGTCAGTCAGTTGTGTCCGACTCTTTTCAACCCCATTGACAGCAGCACACCAGCCATCCTGTCCGTCACCAACTCCTGGAGCTAACTCAAAATCATGTCCATTGAGTTGGTAATGCCATCCAACCATCTCATCCTCTGTCATCCCCTTCTCCTCCCGCCTTCAGTCTTTCCCAGCATAAGGGCCTTTTCCAATGATTCAGTTCTTTGCATTAGGTGGCCAAAGTATTGGAGCTTCAGCTTCATCATCAGTCCTTCCAATGAATATTCAGGACTGATTTCCTTTAGGATTGACTGGTTTAATCTCCTTGCAGTCCAAGGGACTCTCAAGAGTCTTCTCCAACACCACAAGTCAAAAGCATCAATTCTTTGGCACTCAGCTTTCTTTATGGTTCAACTCTCACATCCATACGTGACTCCTGGAAAAACCATAGCTTTGACTAGATGGACTTTTGTCAGCAAAGTAATGTCTCTGCTTTTTAATATGCTGGCTAGGTTGGTCATACCTTTTCTTCCAAGGAGCAAGCATCTTTTAATTTCATGGCTGCAGTCACCATCTGCAGTGATTTTGGAGCCCAAGAAAATAAAATCTGTCACTGTTTCCTTTGTTTCCCCATCTATTTCCCATGAAGTGATGGGACTGGATGCCGTGATCTTAGTTTTTTGAATGTTGAGTTTTAAGCCAACTTTTTCACTCTCCTCTTTCACTTTCATCAAGAGGCTCTTTAGTTCCTCTTCACTTTCTGCCATAAGAGTGGTGTCCTCTGCATATCTGAGGTTATTGATATTTCTCCTGGCAATCTTGATTCCAGTTTGTGCTTCATCCAGCCCGGCATTTTGCACGATGTACTCTGCATATTTGAAGAAGGAAATGTCAACCCACTCCAGTATTCTTGCCTGGAGAATTCCATGGACAGAGGAGCCTGGCAGGCTGCAGTCCATGAGGTCACAGAGAGTTGGACACGACTGAGTGACTAACACACACACACACACACACACACTGCATATAAGTTAAATAAGCGGGGTGACAATATACAGCCTTGACACACCCCTTTCCCAATCTGTACCCAATTTCAAACATACTGGTACTTTATTAAGAGAGCAGTTCCACATGCTCAGCCTTTTTATACAAATCAAGTTACAAGAACCTCAGTAATGGCCTTCAAGGGACCTCCTCCCCAGTAAATACTAGCTTCGGGGATAAAGGAGACAAGATGATGGGTCCTGAAAGGGCAGACTGAGAGGCAGGGTGGGGGAGCACCCCCACTTTGGTGTTAAGGAAGAGGAGTTGGGGGCAGCTCTGAGAACACTGTCCCCAAACTTGCCCATCTGTGCATCCCATAGGCAGCCCTGTGGTCCGTGTAAGAGGGATCCTGGAATCTAGCCCTGCCATGGGACCTGGGTGCTGGCATCGCACCTCTCGGGGCCCTAGTTTCCTCGAAGTGACAACCTGAGGGCACTCAATGGTTTCCGTGTCCTTTTCTGTGTTGTAATCAAGTGCTGACGGAGGAGACAGGGGGCAGGGGAACTAAAACTCAACGAGAAAAACTCCCACGGTAAACTAGATAGAGACAGGATACACAGCACCATAAAAATCAGAGTAATTTACTATGAAGCAACATTCTGGTGTATTTTGTGTTTTTCTCCCACCAGAGCCACAGAATCAGCCTAAGTCAACAGCGTGGGCAAGAGCCGGGGAACAAAGGAGATTGTGTCCCTCCCTCAGCACCAACACGGGGCAAGTCAACCCCACCTGTCTCCAGGGAAACAGGCAGGACCAGGGGGGCCACATGGCGGCCAGAGACCCAGGGCACTGCCTGCCTCTGGCGAGGGAGGCTGGACTCGGCTGAGCCCAGGAGGGAGCCTGAAAGATGGGGGCCTCATCCAGGCCAGGCTAGAGGGGGTCCAGCCTCTTAGGAGGAGCTAAACAGAGTAGGCTGCGCATCTCATGCCCTGAAAACACAGGCACCCCTGGAGAGTGAGGCTGGTCTCAGGGGCCGCTGGCAAACTGGAAAAAAAAAAAAAAAAAACAGAGACCAGGGTTCTAGTCCTGCCCTATCCCACCAACTGGGTAATGGGATCAAGTTGCTTGAATTGCTTGGGCTTCCCTGATGGCTCAGATGGTAAAGAATCTGCCTGCAATGCAGGAGACCTGGGTTCAATCCCTGGGTTGGGAAGACCCTCTGGAGAAGGAAATGGCTACCCAACTCCAATATTCTTGCCTGGAGAATCCCATGGACAGAGGAGCCTGGCGGGCTACAGTCCGTGGGGTTGCAAAGCGTTGAACACGACTGAGCAACTAACACTTTCACTTTCTGAACCTTAGTGTTCTCATTTCATCTGTAAAATGGGGATAGTTCCACTCAGCTCATAGGGTAGTGGGGGAATTAAATGAGATTATCTATGTCAAGGGTCTGATCACCAAGAAGCCCAGGTCACTAACTCAGTCCCCTCACTCAGGGAGGAAGCTGTGTGCCCTTCCACACTGCCTCCACGCCCTGCCCTCCACCTGCTCCATTCCTCCTCCTCTGTCTGCTCGGCTTGATCACGAAGCCCAACAACAAGGACAGCGATGATTACGGTAGGCAGGGCTGGCCTTTCCTTAGGCACGTGTCTCATTTGAGCCTCACAGCCATCCTCACCCAGGTGTATTCGGTGAAGAAGCAGAGATGTTGAGACACCTGCCTCAGATCACACAGCAGCGAGGCTGGAGCTGGGCTCACCCATGGACCAAGGCCTGCCTGATCCAAAGTCTGGGCTCTTACCTGCTTCCCCCCACTTCCTCTGCTGTCGTAGAAAGAATATGGCCCAGAGTTCCAGATCCTAGCTTCAGCCCTGCCCCTAGCAAACCTATGACTTGGGCAGTCACTCTCCTCCCAAGCCGCAGTTTTTCGATCCCTAACAAGGTGGGGAGAGATCTTTTTTTTTTTTTTAATTTTTTTTTAATTTTTTATTTTTAATAATTTTAAAAAAGAATCCACCACAGGTATACATGTGTTCCCCATCCTGAACCCTCCTCCCTCCTCCCTCCCCATACCATCCCTCTGGGTCGTCCCAGTGCACCAGCCCCAAGCATCCAGCATCGTGCATTGAACCTGGACTGGCATCTCGTTTCATACATGACATTTCACATGTTTCAATGCCATTCTCCCAAATCTTCCCACCCTCTCCCTCTCCCACAGAGTCCATAAGCCTGTTCTATACATCAGTGTCTCTTTTGCTGTCTCGTATACAGGGTTATCGTTACCATCTTTCTAAATTCCATATATATGCATTAGTATACTGTATTGGTGTTTTTCGTTCTGGCTTACTTCACTCTGTATAATAGGCTCCAGTTTCATCCACCTCATTAGAACTGATTCAAATGTATTCTTTTTAATGGCTGAGTAATACTCCATTGTGTATATGTACCACAGCTTTCTTATCCATTCATCTGCTGATGGACACCTAGGTTGCTTCCATGTCCTGGCTATTATAAACAGTGCTGTGATGAACATTGGGGTACACGTTTCTCTTTCCCTTCTGGTTTCCTCAGTGTGTATGCCCAGCAGTGGGATTGCTGGATCATAAGGCAGTTCTATTTCCAGTTTTTTAAGGAATCTCCACACTCTTCTCCATAGTGGCTGTACTAGTTTGCATTCCCACCAACAGTGTAAGAGGGTTCCCTTTTCTCCACACCCTCTCCAGCATTTATTATTTGTAGACTTTTGGATCACAGCCATTCTGACTGGTGTGAAATGGTATCTCATAGTGTGGGGAGAGATCTTTAAGGGCTGTCTGGCTCTGATGTTCTTTGACTCTAATGAGTTGGGGAGTAAAGGGGAGGTTTGGTTCTCCACCCCAAAGGTGATGACTCTGTCAGAGAAATGACAGCCAGGCCAGGGGACACCCTCCCGGCAGCCTCATTACCTCTTCCAAGTACAGGCTGGCGCCTCACCGCTCTGGTCCTTAGCTGCTTGGCCACGGCCCTGTGACAGAAACCAGTCCCCACGTAACTGCGGCGGGACGGGACTCTCTGATCTGGCTTTGGATGTAAATGTCTCACACACGCTCGCGCTCTCTTTCCCACTCACTTCTGCTCCCCAGAGTTTTTGTGATCAAAGTGCCTTTACCGTAAGTCTCCCAGGGCTGGCACTGCCTGGAAGGAGGAGAGAGACAGTCTGACAGTCTCCAGCTGTGGAGAGAGAACCCAGAGAGATTTCCCAGACTCTGCCCACTGCTCAGGCTGACTGGGGAAGGCTGGGGAGACCGGGGACCCTCAAGAAGGAGCTGCCAGTAGGTGGGAACAACAACAGGTGAGAACTAGGGGTTCAGGGTCCCTTTAAAATGAAGACCATGCCCCGCCAGCTGATCTCTGATGTTGAACCAGAAAGTGATTCTGGTGTGGTCCCAAAGAAGCATCTCAGCCTGGCCAAGTGATGCAGAAAGAGGAAGGACCTCGGCTCTTATCCCGCTCCTACTATTACCAACCTCCCTGACCCCCGTTTTTCATTAATCCAATTGGGACAGTAGAACCTAGCTACTTCCTTGACTGGCTGTGATGACGACAAAGCACACGCAAAGAATTTAAGGTGTGGGCAGAGCAAGGGTGTAACCAGTAGCCATCCCCATCCTTACTGTCCCCTTGTCGAGGTTTAAGCTCCTAATGTCTGCTGCTGCTGCTGCTGCTAAGTCGCTTCAGTCGTGTCTGACTCTGTGCGACCCCATAGATGGCAGCCCACCAGGCTCCCCCATCCCTGGGATTCTCCAGGCAAGAACACTGGAGTGGGTTGCCATTTCCTTCTCCAATGCATGAAAGTGAAAAGTGAAAGTGAAGTCGCTCAGTCGTGTCCGACTCTTAGCGACCCCATGGACTGCAGCCTACCAGGCTCCTCTGTCCATGGGATTTTCCAGGCAAGAGTACTGGAGTGGGGTGCCATTGCCTTGTCCGCCTAATGTCTAAAAAAGGGTAAAAAGGTCCATCTGTTAAGATGGAAAAAAAATGTTAAATAGCAAGGGTAATGCGCATGGTGCTTCATAAGTGTAGCACCCTCCTGCCCCTCCCAGTCTTGGTTTCTTTTTTTTTTTTTTTTTTCATTTTTATTTACTTTTGGCTACTCTGGGTCTTCACTGCTGTGCAGGGGCTTTCTCTAGTTGCAGTGAGCGGGTGCTGCCCTTCGTTGCGGGCTCAGTAGTTGTGGCTCATGGGCTTCGTTTCCCCTCGGGCATGTGGAATCTCCCTCGGCCAGGGATCAAATCAGTGTCCCCTGCACTGGCAGGTGGATTCCCAACCACTGGACCACCACGGAAGTCCCTGAGTCTCAGCTGTTGCATCTGAGAAAGAGCTGATGACTCTGATGCCCCAGACAGCCAAGGGCAGAGGTGGCAGGTAGTATATATGGCAAATGCCTGGCACTTAGGAAGCGCCCTCAATACACACGAGCCTCCTGTCCCACCCTCCCCCACGTCCCTCCTTCCTGGACTTCGACATCTGGGCCATCATAGAATTTACTGTTGGTGGTGTCCAGCCACTCAGGGCCACTGCGGAGAGCAGCGGGCATGGGGGAACTGGGTAGCGCCATCCTTCTCAGCCACCAAGCGTTACGACTGCACAGGGACCAAGCTCGTCAGGGCCTTTCTCTCCTGGCTACGTGGCTGTTGGCCCATCGGCTGCAGAGTGGAGGAATTCCAGCCAGGAGAAAGAGCCATAGATCTCCTGCTGCACATGCTGGCTGCAACAGTAGCTGCTCAGTTTCATGCGTGGGGCCCACTCCCGGCAGATAAGCAGGCCCATATATCTCTGGCAGAGACTCCCACTCAAGGGCAGCACCATAAATCCCGGGGTGGGAGCCAGCAAACAAGCGGGCCTACCCCTCCTCGGAGAGCATCCCTCCTCCCGGGGCCTGGCTGCTCTGCACGTGGCGGGCCCAGGGACCGGCATGGAGCATAATCTGCAGTACTACATCTGACCCAACAGGAACCCCAGGACAGGGGCCGCTCTCCCTCTCCCGCTGACTCAGACAACTGACAACTGCCTCTTTCTCACCTGCCCCTGAAGCAGGGCGTTTAATTCTCCCCCTGCACCAGGATCTCTCTCGCTTCTTGGAATGGTTCTGTGGTTGCCTGCCTGCCTTCTCCAGCTCGTCAACCCTTCCCAGCCCTGGAGAGGAGGGAGGCAGGGGTGGGGGAAGGCGGGGGTGGGAAGAAGGAGAATCCCAAGGGAGAGGGGAGCAGGGCTGGAAGCCCAGAGTTACAGACTCCTGCCTAGATTCTCCTATCTGTACAATGGGTCTCCATTGTTTGCATTTTGATTTATTTATTTTGGCTGTGTTGGGTCTTTGTTCCCATATGCAGGTCTTCTCCAGTCGTGGTGTGCAGTCTTCTCATTGTCACAGCTTCTCTTGTTATGGAGCACAGGCTCTGGGAGCACAGGCTCAGTAGTTGTAGTGCAGAGGCTTAGTTGCTCTGAGGCACGTGGGATCCTCCTGTACCAGCCGGGGATGGAACCCATGTCCCCTGTACTGAAAGGCAGATTCTTAACCATTGGACCACAAGAGAAGCCCCTCTCCATTCATTTTTTTCAACAGGTATTTACATGTAAGGCCTTGCTCTGAATGCTCTGCCTAGCCATCATGAAGACAAGACTGTGTGCTGAGCAAGCTTGCCTTCTGGTGAACGTTCCTGGTAAACGTTGCTCACCAGAAACGTTGAGGTAAACATGTGGAAAAGCTAGATTATTTCAGATAACAATGGCTCTGAAGCACATGGAAAGGGTGGGACTGGGATGAGAACACCACTTCAGGGAAAGGTTTCAGGGAAGTCTTGGGGCTGAGGTCTCAGTGACAGTCTTAGGGCTGAGGTCTTAGTGACAGGAGGAGAAGCCCAGACAGGACATAAAGGGAAAGCATGGCAGGCAGCGGGAACAGCAATGGAGGTCCTGAGACGGGAAGGAGCTTAGCACGTCAGGCAAAAAGGAAGCCAGTCTGCTGTGTCTGGGATGTGGGGGTGGTGTGGTGTGAAATGCAGAGAAGGAAGCAGAGGACGGTCCACACAGGGCTTTGCAGGCTATAGATGGCGGGGTTAGGAGTGTGGGTTTTACCTGTCATAGGAGCCATGGGGAGAGTCTGAGTTGGGGAGGGCCATGATCTGATTACCTCTGGTACAGATCTGCTGAGGGGAACAGGAGTGGAAGAGCTTGGTGTGGAAGGAGGCCCCATAATAGGTATGAAGACTTGATCCAAATGAGTTTAGCGAGGAGGCAGAGAGAATGTAGCTTTGAAAAGGCAGACTCAGCAAAGATGAGCCAAGAACCACCGCCACTCCCACCAGGGAGTGGCTAGACCAACCTTTTCATGGTCTGTTTACAATTAAACAAACATTTGTTGAGCACCTTCTCTGTACCAGGCAGTGAGGAATCAGACAAGAATAAGATGTTATTTAGGGACAAATTATTTCAGGCAAAGAAGCCTCTGGGCAGCCCTACCCAGAGAAATCAGGGAGGGCTTCCCAGGAGAGGTGGCGTTCTGCCAGCATTTAGGGGGGGCGGGGGTGGGGTGCGGGGGAGGGTAAGAACTCACAGTAGGGAAACCCCAGACAGTTAGACCCGAGGCCTGGACTGGAGTCCACTCTGCCAGGCACTTTCAAGCATCAGCCCATGCGCAAAGGCCCATGTGGAGAAGAACTGAGGTTTCTCTGGTGACAACCAGCTTCACCCAACAGGCAGATTCCAGTCTCCAGCCTTGGAGTTTCCAGCTGAGGCCCTAGATGTCTCGGAGCAGAGAAAAGTCATCCCCGCTGGGTCGTGACCCAACTCCTGATCTGCAGAATCCATGACATAATAAATGGGTGTTTTACACTACTACACTTTGGCATAATTCGTTACATAGGCAAGAGTAACTGGAACAGCTCCCCACTGTCTGCCCTTGTTACGGGGCCCAAGTTCTTGACGGCACTTGCTGAGATCTCCAGGACTGGCCCCACCTACTTCCAGGCTCAGGTCCCCCCTTCTACTCCTTTGCGTCTGAAACACCTTGAGTTCTGGAACAGGGCACCCTGCGCTCCGCTCCCTGACCCCCTCCCCATCTCACACGGGCTCTCCCTCTGACCAGTGCCCACGTTCCTCCTCAAGTACGTAGGCTAACTCCACCTCCAAGTCCCACCTGGACCCCACTTCCTGCGGAAGTCCTTCTTGTTGCCGGAAATCCCTGGGATACCCTCCACCCCCGGCCGGGCGATATCACTCACTGCTCGGTCAGTACCTGCCCACGTTCCCTCCCTCAACCAGGGGCTGTGGGAGGTGACAGCTTTGTCTCTTTCAGTGGTGTATCCCGAGCATAACGCCTGGTTCATATTCATTAAAGAAATGCACCACTGAGTATGAGAGTGAGTTCATCCTCCCTGGGCCTGACCAAGTACCCACCAGGCATTTCCTGAGCCCCTCCTATGTGCCCATCTGGGTGCAGAGAACACCCATCGGCTTCTAGGACACGCTAAGTCTGGAGAGGGCTGCAAAGAATGGAAGAAGCCCATAGGAGGAAAATCAGGACAGCTGCCACCCAGGGAGACTTCCTGGAGGAAGTGGTACTGTAGCTGGGTCCTGATGATGGAGAGGGAAAGGGGGCAGTTAGGGAGACAAAAGGAACTGCCTAAGTAAAGTCTAAGGCAGCTGCCCAACAGGCTGGTGCAGGGACCACACGCTGAGTAGCACCAATTTCAGAGGCAAGACTGGGACCGGGAAATGACTCAGCACCAGGACATCTAGATGAGGAAAAGTTGACTTCACAGGGGAGAAGCCAACCTGTATGCCAGCATATAGTCCCTGAGAAAGTGCAGAGGGCGGCTGTTGGGAGCAGAGAATGAAGAGATGCATGCGGGCTGGAGCTAGAGTCTAAGAGACAGAATAACCAGACAGAGAGGCCTTCCCAGAGGCCACAGCGCCCCAGACAAGGCAGAGCTACCCTCCGTCTGCAAAGGCCCATCGTAGCCGGGTTTCTAGTGGGCCGGGTGACCTCCGTGGCTCCCAGGCTGGTGCTATGGCTCCCATTCCTTTGAGGTGTTGATAGAGCTGTGGACCCTCCCTCTGAAATGTCCCTGTGCATATGCCTTGACACACTGACCTGTCCAAAGATCCCAGAATCATACCCCAGTTAAGTACTAAAGTACTAAGCAGCCCCTTAGGCAATGCGTGCGATACCCAGAATCCAGGGCCACTAAGTCAGGTAGGGCGGAGGAAGAGGCATCCGAAGAAAGGTCTGCAGGTGCGTGGGGCAGGGGAGCTTTTTCAGAGCTTGCCTGAAGGCAGAGCAGAAGCCTGGTGGGAGGAGTTAAGGATTCCTGGGGATTCAAGCTTCGGGAGAAGGGAAGAGGGGCCAGTAAGGCTGATGCAGGCCCAGGGAGGGCAGAGGACATGGGGGTCCCAAGGAGAGTGTTGGGTGCTTATCAGAGGAGGAGAACTCAGGTGCCTCTTGCCTCAGTTTCCCTGATTGTGAAATGGGAAGATGCTCCTCCCGTCCTTGCTTTCTCCCCTGTGGGACCCAACGAGGAGGACTGAGATAAACCCCACTATGTGCCCCAGGCCCTCGGAGAGGAGCACTGGATTGATGCTCATATACATACGGAGTCAGCGGAACTGCAAGGGAAGCGGGTCTCGGTGAGGCATCCAGCCTTTCAGGGAGAGAGATAACGGGCGAGAGCGATAACGCTGGCAAAGGAGGCTAGAGAGCATCTGGAGGGCTTTATGGAGATAGGAAGGGAGAAAAGGCTGCTAATATGGGTGGGGGCGGTGGAGCAGAGCTGCTCCTGAAGCCTCGGTAGGGCCTTTGAGCTCGAAATCAGGCCTTCCTCAGGGAGAGGCCTATAGGGATGTGAAAAGCAGAGCGAAGAAGCTGAGACAAGGCGATAACTGACAAGTTGGGCATCTCTAACTGGTTCCCGCCCTCTGAAGACTTCGGAAGCAGGGGTGTGGGGCAGGTGAGAGCCACAGTTGGGTATCAGACAGACCCAGCCTCACCCCCCTCTTGCTTACTTCATGACCCCGCTCAGCCCCTCGTCCCCTCTGAAGCTCAGAGAAAAGAAGCCCCCCCTGCAATGGGGGTGTTCGGGACATGCTGGCACCCATCTATTCCCGGCCAGCGTGGCTCTGTGCCTCCTACAGATGAGAGCAGAGATCAGAGGCCGTGTGCAACCCCACCAGGGTACAGAGGAGGAAACCAAGGCATTGAGAAATCAGAAAGACCATCTGACTCCAGAGCTCGTGTTACTGCTCCCAGCTGCTAGTTATTCCAGGGTCCAGAGTGGATCACTGGGGTTGGAAGAGCAAAACTGGATGGTCGAGACATGAGGAGGGGGGTCCCTCCTCACAGGCAGATCAGGGCTCTTGGAGTACGCAGCCATTGTGGGGGTGCAGAGGGCATCATAGATATCAAATGGAGGGATGCTAAGAGTACATAAGAGGCTCTCACCCGTTTATAACAGGAGTAATCTATGAGGAACCCACTGGGTGCCAGGCCTTTGACTGATGAGAGGTAGCTCATTGAACCCACACAACTCTATGAAAAGGACTCATTATCCCTTGGGGCAGGCACTCAGTGAGGTTAAGTAAGTTGCCTCTGGTCACCCAGCTAGGAACTGGCAAGTCAGAGTTTGAACAAAGTGTGTCTACCTCCCCGCACCTGCTTTCCCTTGGCCTGCACTGCCTGTAGACAGCGTGGTCTTCAGCACTTAGGCAGGATCCTGCCCAGATCTAGAGTGGATGAGGTTTAGATCCAGGGCAGGGGGAGACCACAGGAGGAGTATTGCCCTGAGGAACTGATCTCCAGAACCAGAGGAAGAGAGCAGGAGTCAGCACCTCTCTGGTCTCAAGGAACAAACCCTTCTTGCACCTTAGGAAGGGCTCTCCCAGCAAGGGGCTGGCCTCTGGCCCTGGAGGACTGTCTGCCTGGCCTGCCAGTTAACCATCAAGCATCGCTGGGTCTCTGGCTTCGCTCTGCCCAGGAGCGCCTGGCAACACTGGCTTTGCTTCACATATTAATTTTTCAATCTGATAAAAGCTGTTTGTCTCTCTGCTTCTCTGCCCTGCTGGAGAGAGGCATATCCTGAATCCTGACCCTTGGGGGAACAAATGCTGTTTAAAAACTCATCAGCCTTCAAATGAGGCCCAGGGTCCAGGGCAGGAGCTTGTCACCTGGCTCTGAGCCCCAGGCTGTGTGTCAGCAGCCCCAGCCTTCACGAGCAGAGGGCCCAGATCAGTATCAGGTAGCTGACATCACTCACTTGTCTCTTGGCGTCCCCCACCGCCCCGTGGCTTAGCAGTCCCAGAGATCTGCCCATTCTCAGCCTGGTCCCCTACCCCTTCTAGGGATGCTGGTATCTCTGAGATGCAAACCTGCCACCTGCCTCCATGACCATGGAGCTTCACTCACACATACATTTGTTCCTTGGCTCACTCAACACCTACTGTGTGCTAGGATCTACTGTGTGACAGTGCCCATCCTAGACGATGCATACGAGTGTGAAAGATGTAGTTTCTGTTTTTGATGGGCTCACAGTGTAGTGGGCACACTGTGGGAGTCAGCAGACTTGTAACTGAACCATTTCAAAAAGATGGGAAGGTTAGGACACAGTCAGCCCAGTGGCCTAGGGAGTGTCGGAAGGCGTGCCTGAGCAGGGAGCTATGAGCTCAGTCTCAAAGGATGGATAAAAAAGAGTCACTTGAATTTCACCCTCTCTATTTTCCACTTGTTGAAATTCTACTTAACCAGCAAAGCCCAGCTTCAGAATCCCTCTCTGATCCCTTTAACCCAAACCAGTCCCAGTTTGACCCGTACGTTCCCCACTCCCTCACAACACACGCTTCTACTCTTTATAGAGCTCAGGAGAGGATGCTTGCAAGGCCCTTGCCTATAGCCATACTCACTGTGCATCACACTGCTCAGGGCTGCCATTCCCAGAAAGGTAGGTGAAAATAGCAACCCCAGGAGTTGTGCAGTGCACAGCCTGCACAACAGGACATGGGAGCCCTGCGGCTGTGAGTGATTTTTCTTCTCAGCATCAGCTCCACCATCCTCTCCACAGCAGAATATCAGATGAGCCCTCATTTTTGCCACTCTGTTGCCCACCCACCTCTCTGTTCCTTCCACACTACCCAACGGGCTCCTCTACTTCCTTCCTTTTTACCTTACCTCAGCTTCCAGCGGTTTGTGCTGGTATGGCTAACTATGTTTAAACTGATGACTGCGATAGTTCTGCCCAATCCCTGTTTTCAGGATTCTCCTCCAAGCGTGATTTCAAGAAATATATTGATTCTTGAAATCAGGGAGTATCAGCATGTGTGTGCGGACTCTCAGTGGAGAAGAGGAGCAACACCATTGATAATCCATTGCGTGCCAGTCACCATGCTATCTGCTTCACATAATCAGACACAGGTTCTTTTAAGGGAAGAAAGAACACGATTTCTGCTTCAGTGTTGAAGATTGAATGAGAGGGAGCAAGGCAGGAGGCATTCATGAATGCACATGTTGACCACATATATGTATTAATATCTGTGCCTATTAAACACATCACACTCTATCTTCTCCCTCCAGCAAACTCCCTCTTGGAGTGTCCTTTGGTCTATCGTAGTGATGGATGCATGTGTGGACTGAACAAGACAAATGTGGGTTTGAGCCAGTCAGTTAACCTCTCTTGACCTCAGTGTGGATGCTATAACTGGAAGCCCTTGAAGGCTGCCTGTGCCACATGCTTTATAGGGTGCCTGTCACACCTTAAGCAACACATCTTAGCAACTCACATCATTATCATTTAGATTCCAGCTTCTCTCCTGGTTGGACTTTCCACATCAGCTCGGTGTACACGTGAGCAGGAGAGTGTGTGTGATGGCAGGAGCTACAGCAGCCCTGATGGCACACCCATCATCTTGGATCCCAGCAACCTGGCCGGCAGGAGTCAGCCCAGTGCCAACTATCCTGGAAGGTCCTAGCTGGGACTCTGGTTCTGCCAAGTCCACTTTTCACAGAGCCGCTCCAGCACCAAGGGAGGAGAAATAAGCCAGAAGCATTTACACAGCTCCCACTAGGTGCCAAGAGGGTGAACGGACTAATGTTTTCCAAATAGTTCAAGGCGATCAGGTGAAATTCCCTAAATAAATACAATTCCCTAATGGATTCACAGCTGCAAGGGAGATGTCATTCAACTGACTATTTAACAAAGCTGTTTAAAGAGGGAGACTGCGAGGATCATGTTTTATGTATTAGCTGTGAAAAATTTTCTTTAAAATTTGTCTCAGTCATCTGAATGCGGGAGTTCCGATAAAACGCCAAGTTTTATGATGTATGTTTTACAAGCATTTGCCCACACTCACATCCTTCTCTGCTTTTCCCCTCCCCCACCCCCAGCCCTGGCCAAACCCTCCAGAGATACATTTAATCCTCTTCCATCCCCAAAATGTTCTAAAGCAAATATGCAGTATCATTTTTCATGTGTGCGTTAATAATTCAAGCTTCACACCAAGTTTTCAAACTGAATTGGCTTCCTAGGCCGATGTGGAAATGTCTGGGTCAAATATACTTTAAAGAAAAATTCCTTTAATTAGTTTCTTTTGAACACAACACAAAGGCCTAGCTTGATAGCAAGGCAATTTATTGCCAACTTGACACAGCATCCATGTTTATCAGTTAAATGATTCTGTTGCGTTAGAAATAGGACATCTCAGCTTCGAAGGACCTTGCGGTCTTGCATATTTGCTATTCTTCTCTCACCTGCTTCCTAGGAGGCTCTGGGCTTTGTTCTCTCTGGTTTGAAGGCAGAGAGCAGCCTAGCCAGGAGACCCAAGTATTTTGGCCAAAGTCGAAGTAGAGTCAGAACTCAGATCTTCCTGTGTCATCTGGGTCAGTTGTGTTGTCCCTCCAGCCTGAGTTTTCTCATCTCTTAGATGGGAATAAGGATGACAGATCCTTGGTTGGATCAATGTAGAGACATAACGAGATCATGAATGTCAAGTGTAGTGTTCTGCATGTAGTCAAGGCTCAATAAACTGGTGAAGATGATGACATGATGACAATCATCACTTTTAGTCTCCTCCCAAGGCATCCTCTCTCCATTCCAGAAGGTCTTGCATTAAAACCCCTCCAAGGCCTTTCCCATGATACAAAAGGAATCTGACTATCTTCTTAAAGGAATAGACAAGCCTCCTACAGCTCTGTCCTCTGGCCCAGTGCTTCTCAACAGTTAATATGCACACCAGTCTCCTGAAGATCTTGCTAAATGCAAATTCTCATTTTCAGTAGATATGGGCTAGGGCCTGAGATTCTGCTTTTCTAACAGGCTCCCAGGCAATGCTGATGCTGCTGGTCCATGGACCATGCTTTAAATAGCAAAGGGTAGTCCACAGGGTAACCATTTATTTGCAGAAAATGTACATGGAGAAGAGAACAGAGGAATGAGAGGTAGCTGGTATTTTCTCTCTTCTTTCTCCCTTCCTGTATACTCTCTCTCTTTCTTTTTGCCCATTAGGGTTGCTTTGAGATCAGGCCTTCACAGACTGGGCCTCTGTGGTTCAAAGACCCGAGACATGAGAAATGCCCGAGCCAGGGCAATCGGTCACTCTGTCCAGGCCTCCTTCCTTCGTCTTCAACAAGAGCTGAGGACATGCCCTGTGCCAAATGCTGTACACAGAGAGAAGGCCAAAGAAACAAAAACCTGTCCTCTAACCCCGAGCATTTTTCCACTGAAAGGGGTCTTGATGGCTGAAAGGCTCTGGGTCATGTCTTTACGTTGCCATCTTTCAGAAACTTGGGACCAATAAAGAGGTAAAAACCACTGCCGAGGTCATAGCGATTGTTGTTTCCATAGCCACTGTGTTCACCTGATCAGCGGGTCAGGGGGTTGCAGCCTGTTTCCAGGAACTGTGACAGGCCGGGGAAGAGAAGAGTCATGACGACACTGACCCAGACAGTACTGTCTGGGGGCTAAGCACACACTGGGGACAGGCAGGCCGAGGGCTCCAACCCAGTTCCCCAATTGGTGAGCCTGGACCTCCCAGAGCCCATTTCCTCATCTGTGACATGATCGTAAGAGTACTTCCCTCCCTCCCGGGAATGTGGGGAAAGGTGAGAGAGACCAGCGGTGCCCAGCACAGGATGTCCTTGTCTCCCCATGTCTGTGCATCCCCAACCCCATCCATTTGAGGGGGCTGGGGATTTAGTCTGCAAGTGACAGGTTGAACGGCATTGAATCATAAGGGCTTGGTTCTTTTGTTTGTTTATTTCCCATCGCAAGCTTGTCTGCTCAATAATTCAATTCAACAAGCCCTGGTTAAGCCTTCCCTCATTCCAAGGGCTGTACTGGACCGGAGGGGATAGAAAAATAAATATAAATAAGACTCTGTTCCTGCTCTCAAGGAACTTCCTGTCTTGGCAGTGAGGACGCCAGACACCCACACAGAGCCCTACTCCCAGGGGGACGATACCAGCCATCAGAAACACACACACACACACACACACACACAACTGTCATGAGTGCAAGGAATCGACTGTGGGTCTTGTGAAGCCTAAAACTCAATTCTATTTGCTTTAGAAAACAGTTACGTTTTCTCCCATTTTTATTAAGGAAGAAAGCAAAAGCAAAGATTCTGAGTGGTATCTGATTAAAAGACAGAGCATTTAAAGATACATGCGCATTTACTCATCACATATGTATGAATAACTTAGATGTCAGGTAAAATTGAGATAGATGCTGTAGTCAAGTCACCCAAATTACCCAGATTTTCGGTGACCATTTTAATTTCAAATATTCCATATTCTGTTGTCTCTTTTAGATACATGACTTCTTGCCAGGTATCCTGATTTGGAGTTGGGAAAATATGGTGTATTAACAATAATGCATAGTCAAGGGTTTCCCGGGTGGCGCTAGTGGTAAAGAACCTACCTGCCAGTGCAGGAGACATGAGACACGGGTTCAACCCCTGGATTGGGAAGATCCCATGGAGGAGGGCACAGTAACCCACTCCAATATTCTTGCCTGGAGAATCCCAGGGAGAGGAGCCTGGGGGGGCTACAGTCCATAGCGTCACAATGAGTCGGACACGACTGAAATGACTTAGCACACATACATGCAATACGTAGACCAGCTCCCCAGCCACCTCGGTTTGGAGCACTTAGCGCAGTGTTGTAAAACCAACTGCTTACCAGTCCCTTCCTGGTCTTGGCTCCTGGAAGGCGGAGCCTGAGTTTTATAGGGACTGAGATACAGTGGTTGCTTTTTAAATTGAGAAACGATTAAATAATCAAAAGTGCCTTGCATCTTGCAATGTGAATGACTGACTTAAAGGAGACAGGTAAGAAAGTGGGCAGGTGAGAAGGGGTTAAAAAGAATGCAAGAGAAATAGATCCCTTCCACCTGGAAGGAACTGCTCCTTGGAAGAGGTGGGAGTTGTGTCAGTTTATTATGATGATAATAAAGCCTGACTTATTCTGGCAAGTTCCCAAACCTCTGCCTTTCTCTTCCACCCCAATGCCTCCCCCGGTTAATGATTAACATGATCATGATAGCAAAGCTGTGCTGTGAGAGTCCAGGTCAGCCAGCACTGCTAGAGACAAAAAGACATTTAGAAACTGGCAGATCTCAAACTGTGCTCAGAGTTTGGGATGCTGGGAGATTTTTATAGCAAGGGGGCCGGCCCTGGGCTCTGGAAACCCAGTTGCAAACTCAACATTGTGCCCTCCATGACTCTGAGCAAGTCACAACCCACTCTTCCTTTCTGAGCCTTAGTTTTACCATCTGTGAAAGGCTGAGACATGTTCAGTGAGTTTCAAACTCTGCTTCCTGCAGTTGTAAGGGTTCCTCCAGAAAGACTGAAGCAGGGAGAAGGCCAGCTCTACCCTCACTGTGGTCAGAACAGCTCAGCTTTCATCTATAGATAGACTAGACCTCTGCATAAGCCTTCCCTTTGAAGAAAGGGTTTTGAGGTTAGAAATAAACTGAGAACTACCAGATTGGACATCCCCTGAGGTTTCTTTCAGTTTTGACGTTCTAATTCCCGTCCTTGATCTGTTTCTTAAGGATCTCCTGCAAGGTAGGCGCAATATTGGCCAGTAAGGATGGACAGGTGAGCAAGCCCACTTTGTACCTGAGGACTCCAGTCTCAGAGTGGGAAAGTGCAGCCTGCCTGGCAGCCCCGTGAAAAGCAGCAGTCCTGATGGCCATCACATGACCCAGGCAAGATGGTATCCAAACCTGGGAGGTGATACACCGGAATGACTCTTCCAAAAGTGAGGCTAAATGTGTGACAAGAAGCTTAGGAGCCAAAATGTGGAAATGCCTTGACCTCCACCTCTTATCCCCCTGGGTCCAGCCCTGCAGGCTTAAGGACACAGGGACATCAGGTGCCCACAGCCACACTTTACCTGAGTTCTTTATTAAGTCCTTATGATCCTGTAATCTGAGCCTTCTTACTCCCCTCGTTTAGATGAGAAAACTGAGGCTCAGAACCGTGAAGGGATAAGCTCAAGTTCAAAGCTAAGTCTACTGCCTCTTCACTACTGCTTTCCACCCTCTAGAGTCCAGGCCTTCCACAGCCTTGACTAAAGACCATCCAGGACTCCTCTGGTGGTCCAGTGGTTCGACCCCTAGTCCAGGAAGATTCCACGTCCTTTAGAACCACTAAGCCTAACGCACCGCAGCTACTGAGCCCGCGTGCCCTAGAGCCTGCGCTCTGCAACAAGAGAAGTCACTGCAGTGAGAAGCCCGTGAACCGCAACCAGAGACTAACCCCGACTCACAACTAGAGGAAGCCCACGTGCAGCAACAAGGACCCAGTGCAACCAAAAATAAGTAAATAATTAAATAATTTTAAATAATCATCTGTCTCTCCTTGGTTCTGCTATGGGGTGCAAAGGGAAGGGCCATGTGTTCAGGGTGGGGCCAGAGTGTCACCAAAGTCTCAGCATCCTCCCCTGAGGCCAGGAGGGTGGCAGTGAGAGGAATCAGAAAGGAAGCCTTTGAAACGAAGGTCGCTCCAGGCCTGCTTCCCTGTTAGCCCATCTTTCCTACGTCAACCCTGGAAGCAAAGCATGGAGCCTTTCATCCATACAGGTGCCACTTCTTCTATTACATGGATTGGCGAGTTGGGGCGAGGCCAACCTCATCCACCCATGGTCCACGCAGAATCCTCCAAAGAGGATGCTTTCCAACAGCAGCGAGCTGGTCTTCTTTACTACAGCCCCTGGTCTCCCGCATTGCAGGCATATTCTTTACCGTCTGAGCTACCACGGAAGCCCAACGGTATACAGTAGGAATCAAACTGACAATGCATTCCAAACTTGCCCTCCGCTCACTAGCAATTGGATCATGAGTAAAAAATTTATCCCCCTCTGCATCTCAGCTTCTCCCTCTGTAAAACAGAAGCAGGAATACACTACAGGGTTTTTCTTTTGTTAGGGTTAGTGCATAATTTTTTGTTTAATTTTTCCTTTATTCTAAGTTATATGTGCTCATAGGCTAAGCATCAAACCATTACGTGACTGTTATGAAAAACAGCAGCTCCTGCCCATTTCTACCTCTGGTTGCCTATTTTCCTAAGAAAAACACTTTCAATTTTTTAACAGTTCTATTGAGAGGTAATCCACATCCCATAAATTTTACCCTTTTAAAGTGTACAATGAATAGCTTTTAGTACATTCACAGAGTTGTACAGCTGTCCCCACCACTGATTTGATTTGATTTTCATTTATTTTTGGCTGCATCAGGTCTTAATTGAGACGTGCAAGATCTTTCATTTCAGTATGCTGGCTTCTTTCTAGAGGCACGCAGGCTGAGCTTCCCCCTGGCCTGTGAGTTCTTAGTTCCTTGACCAAGGATTGAACCCACGTTCCCTGCATCAAAAGGCAGATTCTTAACACCTGGACCACTAGGGAAGTGCTCACCTATCACAGATTGTAGGACATTCTGATCACCACCTCTCTCCCCAGCCTCCACATCCCTTAGTCATCAACTCTGTCTCCCCATCCCCAGTTTTCATTGCTGCTGTTGTCATTAAGTCGTGTCCAGCTCTTTTGCAACCCCATGGACTGTGGCTTGCCAGGCTCCTCTGTCCATGGGATTTCCCAGGCAAGAATACTGGAGGCGATTGCCATTTCCTTCTCCAGGGTATGTTCCCGACCCAGGGATTGAACCCGAGTCTCCTGCATTGCAGGCAGATTCTTTACTGCTGAGCTACCGAGGAAGCCACCCATAATCCTAGGCAACCGCTAATTTACTTTCTGTCTCTATTGATTTGCCTGTTCTAGACAGTTCATATAAACGTAATCATACAATATATGGTCTTTTGTGACTGTCCTCTTTCATGTAGCAGATGTTTTCAAGGTTCATCCATGTCGTAGCATCTGTCAATACTTCATTTCATTTTTTGCCTGATAATATTCACTGTATGTATATATGGGGCTTCCAAGGTGATACAGCTGGTAAAGAATTCACCTGTCAAGGCAGGAGATGCAAGAGACATGGGCTCGATCCCTGGGTGGGGGAAGATCCCCTGGAGAAAAAATGGCAACCCACTCTAGTATTCTTGCCTGGAAATTTTCATGGACAGGGGTGCCTAGCGGGTTATAGTCCATGGGGTCACAGAGTTGAACACAACTAAGTAAGTGAGAACACACACACATATGTGTATACACTATTGTACACAATACATTTTCCTTATCCATTCATCAGGGCTGGTGAACATTTGGGCTGTCTCCACTTCTGGGCTATCATGAATAATGCAGTATGAACACTGGTATACACGTCTTCGCGTGGACATATGTTTTCATTTCCCTTGGGTGTATACTTAGGAGCAGGATTGCTGGGTCCTATGGTAACTCTCTTTTTAACCATTTGTGGAGTCAGAGACAGCTCTCCAAAGCGTGGCAAGGTTTTACGATCTCACCCGCACTGTATGAGGCCCAGGGTTGTCCTCGCAGGTTGAACTGAGATGATGTTTATAAAGTATCTAGTGTGGTGTCTGGTAGCTCTCTTCTCCCTTTTAGTAATATGTCAGGGTCCTGAACACCTCTAACTTCTCCTAACACTTCGCCTCAATCCCCACTATGGATCTCAACCTGAATTCAAAGCCAGGGTCCCTGCTTCAATTTATACCTCATTTACATAATCGTGGTTTCTCCACCCAAGGTCACCCCAGGCAGCCATGGGGTTTTCTAGGAGTCCCACATAGCACTTTGCTCATCCTTGGGACATGACTGGGGGCAGCTCCTGGCTTTACCGCACTTCGAGACCATTTTTGGCTTACACTCCATCATCTAGTGCAGGCACACTGCCCAGGAGTGCTCGGAAACCCACATCCAAATCACAACTCCTCTGATTTCTCAGCACCGCAGTTACAACTCAGACCGTGTGTATCCTGCTGGACACCCAGGATCTGTAGATAAGGCCACTAAACAAGGCCCGTCTCAGGGCAGCATGCCAGCCCTGACTTACCTATGGCTATTTCAAACATGGTAGGAGGCTGCAACATGCTGTAAGATAAGGAGACATGCAGGATGCAAGAAATCAATGCAAGCAAAGGAACCATAGAATGGGAAATTTATCCTCCACATTTTCTGACTTTGGACTCCCACAGCTTTTGCTGGACGTCCACTTCAGGTCATCCCAAGTCCCTGAGAGTACCTCATGTATAGTGGCCGGGCTTCTTAGGGCTAAAAGTTATAAAGACTCAACTCCTGAGACCTGAAGCCAAAATGACACTTCTATAGGCTCACTGAAAGAAGTCTGGACCAGGTGATGAGAAGCAAGGAAAATGAGGCCATCTGGTCAGCATTCTCTCTCCTACATAAATCTGTGCAGCTCTGTGTGACGTTTTCCTGCTGGGGATGGGTTTCTTCTTGGGGCTAGGTCAGTGGGACAGAGAAGGAGGTGCCATGCTTCAAATATTCCTAGGTTTCAATAAATCCAGTTTAATAATCTCAGAAGGAGGACTTCCATGGTGGCCCACTGGTTAAGAATCTGCCTTGCAACTCAGGGGACGAGAGTTCAATTCCCGATCTGTAAACTAAGATCGCACATGCCCTATGGAGCAACTAAGCTTGTGTGCCACCAGCTACTGAGCCCGTGACCTCTGGAGCCCCTGTGCCACATCCAGAGAAGCCCTCTTGCCGCAACGGAAGATCCCACATGCCACAATTAAGATCCCACACAGTCAAATAAATAGTCTTTTTTAAAAATAAAATAAGTAATAAAGCTTTTAAAAATAATAATAATCTCAGAGGTCGGGGAAAGAGTCTCCTCCCCTGAGGTCTGTATGTAAAATCCCAGGCATGGACACTGATAGGCCTGGCTTGGGCCTATGCCCACCTCTTGGCCACTGTCTGTAGCCAAGCACGTGCTGGAATTGGCAGTCCCACCAACATTACGTGGAATGGGAGAAGGGAGATCCCCTGAAGGAAAGCTGGGGTGCTCTTTCCCCAAGAAGGGATCGCGAATGGACAAACACAAGAGGGCTCCATGACATGACTTTTCAACCTTCTCAAGAAGAGCGCAAACCTCCCAGTGCCCAGCTCATGGGACCTCTATAGTCTCTGTTCCCTTATAATAACAGGTTCTTCTTATTCAATGCCCAGGACCTCTCCAGCACTTCCCACGGGTTTTCTCTAATCATCACAACAGTGTTTCAGTTGGGTGTTAGGATCCCCTATTGTACAGATAAAGAACCCAGGGCTCAGAGAGGTCAAGTCAGTTGCCCAAAGGCTTACAGCTAGACAGTGGCTGAGCTGGGATTCAAGCCCTACATGAAAATCAAGCCCTCTTTCGCCTGTCCCCTCTCCCTAGCAGAAGCCCCACAGCCAGCTGGCATCCGTGCTCTCTCGGCTGGCACAGGTGTGCTCTACTTGCTTTCTGACAATGACTGAAGGCTTTTAAAGGAGGCTCCCTTGCCTCTCTCCATTCTGCATCGCCCTTGTGCAGGCTGGCTCCCACCAGAGGAGGCTGGGACATTCATTATAAGGCTAACAAGCTTGTACACCTGTCATGCAGTCACAGTACCTGGGTAAGCCTTGCAGACTGGCACAGAGGGGCTGTCTCCCACCAGGCTGGCATGGCAGGAGGTGCGCCAATGGGGTTAAGCCTTGTTGGGCATAGCTGCAGCCACATCGGCAGAGGGGCCTCATCACAGGTGTCTCTGGCGACTGGTGATGGTCTCCTCAGACTCCATGAGGACCCATGATAACCTGGGAGGCAGGGACCTCAGGTTCTATTTCCAAGTCATAACAGGCAATAAAGCATATAGGGTTTGGAGCCAGACTGCCTGGTTTGAACCCTATAGTGGTAGTCACTCAGTCCTGTCCGACTGTGTGACCCCATGGTCTATAGCCCATCAGGCTCCTCTGTCCGTGGAATTCTCCAGGCAAGAATACTGGAGTGGGTCTCCATTCCCTTTTCCAGGGGATCTTCTCGGCCCAGGGATTGAACCCAGGTCTCCTGCACTGCAGGCAGATTCTTTACCAGCTCAGCCACAAGGGAAGTCCCAGGTTGAACACTAACTCTACCATTTATGAGCTCTAGATGATGCTATTTTACTCTCTGTGCCTCAGTTTCTTCATCTATGTTATCCTCAAGGTGTCATCATGAGGAAATAGTAGAATAATATTTGTAAAATGCTTTGAATGGTTCTCTTCAATGCCAGACACTACTACTCCATTGACTCCTGACCCAGGGAACAGGAGGAAAGGGAAGAGATGGCAAACTCAACCTCCAAGGGAGAATGACTAGATCTATGCTCTCCCTGGGGCAGCTATGACATCTCAGCTAGCCTCCCAGCTCTGGGTCCATGATGTCCTATGACCCTGGACAGTTCTCTTCACTGCACAGAGCTTCAGCTTTCTTATCTGCAGAGCAAAGTTAGCAACACCTGCCCTTCTATATCAGAGAAGGCAATGGCACCCCACTCCAGTACTCTTGCCTGGAAAATCCCATAGATGGAGGAGCCTGGTAGGCTGCAGTCCATGGGGTCGCTAAGAGTCAGACACGACTGAGCGACTTTACCTTCACTTTTCACTTTCATGCATTGGAGAAGGAAATGGCAACCCACTCCAGTGTTCTTGCCTGGAGAATCCCAGGGACGGGGGAGCCTGGTGGGCTGCCGTCTGTGGGGTCGCACAGAGTCGGACACGACTGAAGCGACTTAGCAGCAGCAGCACTGACAGCATCGTGCGTACTCTGAGTGATGGTTAGCCTTCACAAAGATGCCTTGGTAGGAATATCAGGAGAGTAGGAGCATGAGGACGGTAAGCAGGAGCTTTGGGCCCCTAAGGAGGTGGAAAGGCAATAAACCAGGCTCTGGCCATAAGAATCTGTAGGTGCTTTCATCACCATCACCACCATCTTCATCACCATCACTGTCACCATCATCACCATCATCAGAGCATTGATACTAGATGCCTGGTTGCATATGGCAATTGATGGAACTGTTTCTAGATTATTATGTGGACTCTGCAGTTGCCCGTGGATCAGTCTCTACCTCAGTGGTTCTCAACTGGACTGGCTCCCCCTACCCAGAACCATTTTTCAAGGTCTAGAGATACCTTGACTTGTCACAAAGAGTGAGTAAAAGGTGAGGGGTGCTGTTAAATATCTTACAATGCACAGGACAGGCATAACAGAATGAGCTGGCTCAAAATGTCAGTAGTACCAAGGTTGCAACCCTGCTCGATATCTATACCCTTGATAATTAAGAGTGTGACTAAGATCACCTGGGAGCTTGTTTCTCAGGCCTACTGAATGAAAATCTGTCTACATATTAAAGTTTGGAGTACACGGTCTGAAAAAAACATGCAGAGAGAATATATAGCCAGCAAATCAAACTATTTGAGTGAGAAACTAGACATGAGTTTCCATGTCAGTGGACATGCGTTTGAGCAAGCTCCAGGAGATGGTGAAGGACAGGGAGGCCTGGCGTGCTGCAGTCCATGGGGTCACAGAGAGTCAGACATGACTGAGTGACTGAACAACAAAACCAAACTACTAACCATATAGACCAAATTTAGGGCATTTGGGGTTGGGGAGAACAGAAGACAAACAGTGGTTGATGGAAGGATGGATAGATTGGTAGAATTAAGATTTGCTGAGCACCTAACATTCTCCAAGCTTCACGGTAGATACTTTACATGGGTTATGTCATTTATCTCCCAAACAATGTGGTAGGTTACCGATGCCTCTATGGGCAAAGCCTGGAGAGACCACACCATACCATGGCCTCCATATCACATATCTTGAAGTTTTTCAACATCTTCCTACTCCCATCAAAACTGAATTATATAAAGAATGTGGTTTCACACATATACTTACATATAAAATCTTATTTATAGTCAACATCTAAATGTTAATTTCTAGTTTCTTACTCAAATAGAGGCACACCACTTTTAAAATTTATTTATTTCTTAACTGAAGGATAATCGCTTTACAGAATTTTGTTGTTTTCTGTCAAACCTTAAGATGAATCAGCCATAGGTATACATATGTCCCCTCCCTCTTGAACCTCTCTCCCATCTCCTTCTCTAGCCCACCTTTCTAGGTTGATACAGAGCCCCTGTTTGAGTTCCCTGAGACACACAGCAAGTTCCCATTCAGTTCAGTCGTTCAGTTGTGTCTGACTCTTTGCGATCCCATGGATTGCAGCACACCAGGCTTCCCTGAACATCACCAAATCCTGGAGCTTGCTCAAACTCACGTCCATTGAGTCAGTGATGCCATCCAACCATCTCATCCTCTGGCGTCCCCTTCTCCTCCTGCCTTCAATCTTTCTAAGCATCAGGGTCTTTTCTAAGGAGTCAGTTCATCACAGCAGGTGGCCAAAGTATTGGAGTTTCAGCTTCAGCATCAGCCCTTCCAATGAATATTCAGGACTGATTTCCTTTAGGATTGACTGGTTTGATCTCCTTGCAGTTCAAGGAACTCTCAAGAGTCTTCTCCAATACTACAGTTCCCATTGGCTATCTATTTTACATATTGTAAGTTTCCATGTTACTCTCTCCATACATCTCACCCTCTCCTTCCCTCTCCCCATGTCCTTAAGTCTGTTCTCTATATCTGTTTCTCCATTGCTGCCCTACAAATAAATTCTTCAGTACCACCTTTCTAGATTCCATATATATGTGTTAGTATACGATATTTATCTTTCTCTTTCTGACTTACTTCACTCTGTATAATAGGCTCTAGGTTCATGCACCTCATTAGAACCGACTCAAATGTGTTCCTTTTTATGCCTGAGTAATACTCCATTGTGTATATGTACCACAACTTCTTTATCCGTTCATCTGTCAGTGGACATCTAGATTGCTTCCAAGTTCTAGCTATTGTAAATAGTGCTGCAATGAACATTAGGGTACATGTATCTTTTTCAATTTTGGTTTCCTCAGGGTATAGGCCTAGCAGTGGGATTGCTGGGTCATATGACGATTTTATTCCTAGTTTTTTAAGGAATCTCCATACCGTCTTCCACAGTAGCTGTATCAATGTACATTCCCACCAACAGGAGGCACTACATTTTTATACATGCAAAGAATTCAGTTTCCTCCTTGGTTTTCACTTGAAAGATCAATACATATTTTGTTTTGCCTTCAACAAACATGTGTGAATTCTCAAAATCTGCATTATTTCCTTCCATTAAAAGGATACACCTAAGATTAACATTAAAACTTAGTGACACTGAGTCTTTTTTGTCCAAAAGCTCAATGATTGCAGCACAAGAGTATAATAACAGTGTCTCTGCCATTTATTAAACACCAACTCTGTGTGATACACAAGCTTTATGTCAGTACCTCTAATCGGCCACATAAGCTTATTCCCAACTTTCAGAGGAAGAAATGAAGGATAGATTGGGCCATGGCACCAAGGGATGGGTTTAGATTCAGACATGAGACCTGCCTGGCTCCAAAGCTCAAGTTCTTAGCCTGCTCCACCCAGCCTCTTGGTCAGTGTAGTCCTTGGATCACCCTGGAATGTCAGCCAAATACAGCACAGGCTTTCAACTCAACATTTTCGTTCTAGCCAACTGCCCTCATTCAATCTCTGAGACCTTGTTTGCCCACGGCTCCTGCTTCCCTCCATCAACAGGCCCACTTTCCCTCCAAGCCCAGGTTAGCCTCGGGCTTGGAAGGGACCGCACACCTCACAAGGGCCTTAGCACTAATGATGGGTGGCTATTGACCTGCATTGATGGTCAGCAGATTTCTTCCATAAAAGGAAAAGATATTCAATAGCTTAGGCTCTTTGAGATATAGTTTCCTTCGCATTTCCTCAACTCTGCTCTCACGGCACCAGGACACCCATAAACAATATGAAAACAAATGGATGTGACTACATTCCAATAAAACTTTACTGATAAAAAACTCAGGTGGCAAGCCAGATTTGGCCCTAGGATACAGTTTGCCAACTCCTAACCTATGCAATCTCTAGTGTTTCTTCACACCCTAGTATTCTGTGGCTTACAAAGAAGAGAAAGTCCTAGATGAGAAGTTGAACGTGGTGGTCTAAGCCACATACAGCCCACCCCAACACAGGTTGTGCCCAACCCAAACAGAGTGTTTCTATTTTAAGGACATTTAAAGCACATGTAACCCAAAGCAATGGCACCCCACTCCAGTACTCTTGCCTGGAAAATCTCACGGACTGAGGAGCCTGGTGGGCTGCAGTCCATGGGGTTGCTAAGAGTCCGACACGACTGAGTGACTTCACTTTCACTTTTCACTTTCATGCATTGGAGAAGGAAATGGCAACCCACTCCAGTGTTCTTGCCTGGAGAATCCCAGGGACGGGGGAGCCTGGTGGGCTGCCATCTATGGGGTCGCACAGAGTCGGACATGACTGAAGTGACTTAGCAGCAGTAGCAGCAAAACACACCCAGAAGCAGCAACTAGTACAATGAACTCACATGAACCCATCATCCAGTTTCAGCAACTATCACCCTTTACCAATCCATGTCATCTGTTTCTGCCCCCCTCCCCTGATATGTTTTTTGAGGGGATATATTTTAAAGCAAATCCAGACATCACATTATTTCACCATAAATACTTCAGTACCTCTTTCTAGCAAGATAAGTTCTTAAAAAAAAAAAACACAACCATTGCCATCTTAACAAAATGAAGAATAATTTCCTTATTAGCATTCAGTACCTCTTACATATTTCAATTTCCCTAATTATCTTGAAAATGTCTTTATACAGGTGTTTTGTTCAGATCCAAATAAGTTCTACTCATTGTATTCACACAGAGCTTTAAAATTTTTGATTTGGTTGTCAACATGTGAAAATGTGGATTTCACATAAACATCAAATTTTCAACTTTTCCTGGGAGAAGAAAAGTTGAAATATTTGCAACTTGGCAGCTTCATCCTTGTGACGGCAGCAGCACGGAGCAGGCAGCACACAGGGGTGAGGACTTGCATTCCTTGCCCACCCCCACCCCACACCCCCCAGGGTCCCTGCAGGCATTAGAGTTTTCCGTGCCTACTCTGCGTTTTCTAGTCTCTCTCTCTCATCGCACACAGGAAGTTCCTGGGCCATCTCCAGCCCACTTTTTCCTCCACTCAATCCCAAACTGCCCCTTTATCATTATTTTTCCTCCATTAGAGTCTACAGGATTCCTCCTGAAATTGGGGGTGGGGCAGAGAGGAGGGGTTTACCCAGAAAGACTGACCAGCCCTCTGGCTTCGTGGGTGGCTGCCTCCAGAGCACTGGGAAAGCTCCCCTGCCTCTTAAAATGCTCCCAGCCGGCTCAGCTTCTACCTGATGCTCAAAAAGAACAGAGCTCCCACCAGCCCCTCTCCCAAGTAGAGAACAGGTCTGCCTTGAGTTCACTGTGTGCCCTTGAAGGAATCATTCTCCTTTTCTGAGCTGCAGGTGTACCTTCCATACAATGAGGGGGTTTGTGGGAGTGAAGTTAGGTTAGAGAACAATCTCAGTTGGGTTTCTGGGTGAGACATGAGCAGTTCTGAGCCAACAACCTGTGATCCTGTGAGGCTATTGGTCATGCATGGCCTCTCCATCCCATCTCTGGGGATGGTTGGCAGGGACAGGAGAGGTGCCTCCCAGGGGTGGTAGAGCAGGAGGAAACAGTCTGCACCCTGCTTTCCCTTCCATCTTCTGAGGCCACCGTCTTCTAACTGTGGGTTCATGCTGGTTCTTGATTCTCTCCTGCTCTGGATATTGACCAGCTGTGTCTGCCTGCACCTCTCATTGGCACATACAGGATATCCACGAGGGCAGGACAGACACCCAGAAACGCTAACACCACTTCTGAGCATGTGCAAGGGTGGGATATCTGTGTATGTGCAAGGGATGGGATGGCAGAGGTCAGCTCAGGGTCTGAAAAATGGAATTCAGGCTACAGCCCATCCTGGGGTGCTCCGTCATGCACAGGACTCCAGCTGCAGGGAAGCCCGGTGGCAGTCGCAGCCCAGTAGGGGAGTCAAACACATAAACAAACAATTATAATAAAAAAGTGATAAATGTGAGAATAGAAGCCTGCATCAAGCATCTTGGGAACACAGAGGAAACGGTCTCTCTGTTTATGGAGTTATATATGCCTCCACCTCATTCCAAAAATGACTTGAAGAGGCCAGCAAAGCTCAGTGCAGAAAACCAAGTGAAAATGAAGTAAACGAGGAAAGAAAAATCATGTAGGAAGATGGAGGTGAAAACAAGGGTAAAGTTAACATCCAAACTATCTGCCAAGAGGTCTACACTCTGGCTAGAATCGAGGCATGAATTTGCCCGTGAGCTTCCTAGTAGTCAATGCAAAGGCGGAAACCCTCAAATTTGTACAGTTCACAGTGTTCCTTAGAATAAAGGAGGGGACTAACTCCAGAGATGCATCAGCAATCCCAGTGCCAGGACCTGAGAGAAATGCCTCTCCTAGTGGTTCTCAAGAAGAGACCTTAAAACTAGGTAAGGAACTACTTAGTTTTGGGGAACTCTCTGGGTTATATTTGAAAGCTTCCTATAAATCTAAAAGTATTCCAAAACCAAAGGTTTATTTATAAAAAAAAAAAAAAGTCATCCACAGATAGAGCCCCACCCTTGCTCCAAGAATTGCCTCCACGTTGCATGAGAGACACAAGTTGGCTGCATTCCTACTTGCAACCTCAAGGGGCGCCAGTCACATCCACAGAGTCCCTGACACCTATCAGGTGTTTCGTGGTTCTGTTTGTTTTTAAACTTGATTAACAATGTTGTGATAGTTTCAGGAGGGCAATGAAGGGACTCAGCCATACATATACATGTATCCATGGTTCCCCAAACTTCCCACCCACCCTTTACCACATAATATGGAGAAGAGTTCCCAGGCTGCTGTGTTTAAAAGGGGTAACCCACAAGATCCTACTGAATAGGCTTTTTAATAAATATCTGCTGAAATAATTCTTGAGTGGTCAAAATGGACATTCAAGGGACATTTAGAAGTGACTGTACATAATATAGAAAGGATATGGACTCTGAAGCCCCAAGTGCTTTAGGGGTATTTTGGTGGGAAGCTGGAGGGGGTTGTTAATGTATCATATTGAAGTATAGTTAATTTACATATATGTATTCTTTTTCATATTCTTTTCTATTATGGTTTATCACAGGATATTGAACATAGTTTCCTGTCCTATACAGGAGGACCTTGTGATGTATCCATTCTGTATATAATAGTTTGCATCTGCTCATTGGAAACTCCCACTCTCTCTCTCCCTCCCCTCCCCTCCCCCATGGCAACCACAGGTTTGTTCTGTCTGTCTGTGAGTCTTTTTGTGGTTTGTGAGTAAGTTCATCTGAGTCCTATTTTCAGTTCTACATATAAATGATATCATATGGCATTTGTCTTTCTCTGACTTCACTTAGTGTGATAATCTCTAGGCTCATCCAAGTTGCTAAAAATGGCATTATTTCATTCTTCTTTATGGCTGGATAATATTCCACTGTATACATGTACCACATCTTCTTTATCCATTCATCTGTCAGTGGACATTTAGGTTACTTCCGTGTCTTGGCTATCACAGAGTGCTGTTATGAACATAGGGGTGTGTGTGACTTTTTGAATGATTGTTTTGTTCTGATATATGCCCAGGAGTGGGATTGCTAGATCATAGGGAAGCTCTGTTTCTAGGTTTTTGAGGAACCTCCATCCTGTTTTCCTCTGTGGCTGTATCAGTTTACATTCTTTAGCGGCATTTTAAGCAACATCAACAGGAATCAATCTTTTGATTTTTTTTTTTTTCTCTACTAGTTTCCGCCAATGTCATGCCCCTGGGCAGTGACAAAGTCATAGAAGAGAATTTGGAGTGGGATTTACAGAACATTACAAGATTTAGGAGAATCACCATTTTGAATAAGCAAGTGGACTTTGACTCCTCTTTTTTCTTTTTCACAACTATTAACTTGAAAGTGACACAATAAATTTTTTTCAGTAAGAATATAGCTGCTCATGGCCAGAACATTATTCAGGACATCTGACCTTAAGGCTACAAGGAAAACAAGACAGTGGGAAGGAAATTATGGAAGGCATTATGCTGAATTCTGCATTTTGTGACATCTGCCTTATCTTAGTCACTCAAGATCTTATTCCATTTGAAATTTCTAGGGGATCTCTAGACCAGTGCGACAAACTACAGCATAAATCTTGGATGTGCCTTGCAATAAATCACAAGATTCTTAATCAGAACATGATTCTTAGATTGAAAAAATGCAATCATTTTATAAAAATGCTGCAGTGTACTGTTTAGCTATATTTTTATAATATGAATAAATCTATCTGAGGTTTCCAGCCTCCTCCCCCCTCAAAAAAGACCCTGGGTGATGGAATGAAAAGCAAAGGTCTCAATCACAGCCTTGTGGTTGATACAATAATAAAACAGCCAGCTTCCCAGGGCAGGAGTATCCAGCTCTGCCTGCAGAGATCAGGGAAGCCTTCCCAGAGGAGGTGACTTTGGACTGAGTCCCGAAGGGTCAATAGGAGATTGGAAGCCCACCAAGGGAGAGAGAGTGACAGGACTTCCAGGCAGATGGAAAGACAGAACCCAGTGCACCAGATGCCTTCTATTTGCCCCTTAGAAATACTCTTTTTGCTCTGCTCTGGGTCCCCTGGCTGGACTGAGTTTAGCTAAGGGGATGCTGAAGATGCCAATGTGTTACCCACATCAGCTAGGATTGACCTTCTGCCTGAACTTATGTGGAATCCTTATATGGCTGACAGAGAGAGAAAGGGAGAGAAAGAGAGAGGTCATCTGCCATGTGTCTCTTTTTTAAGGGCACTAACCCCATCTTTAGGGCCCCACTCCCATGACCTGATTATCTCTCCAAGGCCCCACCTCCTAATATCATTACATTGGGGATTAGGGCTTCAATGTGTGAATGTGGGATTGATGGGGGCACAAACATTCAGCCTATAGCAGCAGGTTATAAACAAAGAGCCCCATCCAGCCTGCTCATCAGAGCTCTTAATTATTCCAGCCTTGAGCCAAAAACCCCATCCTGACCCACCGGGAAAGCAGAGGTGAGAGGGACACAGCTGTCTGCCTGAGTTTCAATCACAGGTCCAAATAGGTCATTTCAGGCATTTCCCCAGAAAGGACTGGAATGCTTGTCCAACACAGGAAGGTCAGGACAGGGTCAATCACAAAGCCAGAGCCTGTGGTCTCAGAGAAGCTGCTCAGAAACTCTAGGGCTCGCATTCCTCTGCCCTCGCATCCTCTTGACCTTGGTTTTATGGCATCTTTCCAGATATCACTAGGGAAAGATTCAAAGATCAGAATAATAGCACTCAGGATTTAGTGCACATCAGAACTTGGGGAGCTTGTTAGCTTGTTGAGAATACAGACACTGAGATGGTTACCAAGCTGCGCTGGCGGCTTTGAGACACACCAGAATTTGAGCCCAATGAACCAGAGAAATCCTGGCATGAATTTTTTAAAAAGTCTTCTCTATTTGGTGAGTATTTCTTATTGTCATGACTATTACTAAATCACTGAAGAACTGAATTTTATAGCAAGTGTTTATCACAGTCAAGTAGAGTAATGACAAAGGCGTCCGAGGTGACTTTAGTGGTAAAGAATTCACCTGCCAATGCAGGAGACATAGAGACACAAATTTGATCCCTGGGTCGGGAAGAGCCCCTGGAGGAAGGCATGGAAACCCACTCCAGTATTCTTGCCTAGAGAATCCTATGGACAGAGGAGCCTGGCGGGCTACAGTCCATGGGGACACAAAGAGTCAGACATGATTGAAGCAACTTAGCATTCAGAACGGAGAAGGCAATGGCACCCCACTCCGGTACTCTTGCCTGGAAAATCCCATGGATGGAGGAGCCTGGTGGGCTGCAGTCCATGGGATTGCTAGGAGTCGGACATGACTGAGCAACTTCACTTTCACTTTTCACTTTCATGCATTGGAGAAGGAAATGGCAACCCAATCCAGTGTTCTTGCCTGGAGAATCCCAGGGACGGAGGAGCCTGGTGGGCTGCTGTCTCTGGGGCTGCACAGAGTCGGACACGACTGAGGCGACTTAGCAGCAGCAGCAGCAGCACTCAGAATAATGACAATGGCAATATCTCAGGTCTTGTACCTCACATGTACTAGGTGCATTACACACGGTAAAAATGCACCCTTATATAAACAAAATGTGGCATATGCAGGCCGTGGAATAATATTCAGCCTCAGTAGTTGGATACAACATGGATAAACCCTGAGGACACTATACTAAGTGCAACAAGCCAGCCCCAAAAGGATAAATACTGTGTGTTTCCATTTAGTTGAGATTCTGCGAGTAGTCAAATTCATAGAGACAGAAGGTAAGAACGGTGGTTGCCAGGGGCTGAACGAAGATGGGAGCAGAAAGTGATTGTTCGATGGGTGTGAATTTTCAGTCTGATGGTGACGGTTGCACAGCAATGTGAATGTACTTGACACCACTTAAAATAGTTAAAATGGTAAATTTTATGTTATGTACAGTTTTGCACACACAAAATGCTTACGATAAAGCTAGGCTGCGAGATGAACCATGAACTTCAGAGTCAGGGAAGTGTGAGCATGAAGCCCAACTGTCTGAGTGATTTTGGGCAAATACGTCTTGACCTCTCGGAGCATCTACTTTCTCTTCTGTGATACAGGCAGGAATGGAGGCCAGGACAGGAATTAACATCTCAGGGTGCTGAAAACAGCAGTCATTCCACACACATCATCTCAAGTCGCTGTTCCCCAGCACTGTGAGATGGATGGGTATTATTAACCTCGCTCTGCTGAAGAGGAAGTTGAGACTCAGAGAGGTTTGTGACACGTCCACGGTCACACAGCTGGGGTAGAAGAGGTAGGCTTCCAAATATAAATAAGAGTATAAAACCAGGCTCTGTGTTTCATGGGGCTTCCCAGGTGGTACTAGAGGTAAATAACCAGCCTGCCAGTGCAGGAGACACAAGAGAGACAGGTTCAATCCCTGGTCGGGACGATCCCCTGGAGGAGAAAATGGCAGCCCACTCCATTATTCTTGCCTGGAGAGTCCCATGGACAGAGGAGCCTGGCGGGCTATGGTCCATAGGGTTGCAAAGAGTCGGACACGACGGAAGCAACTTAGCATGCATGCATGCATCTGGGTTTCATGCACTGTGATCCCCCTGCTGCCCCCTTGATGCACATGTAGAATCTTGTTTTGGGTTTGAAGACTTGCAGGATGCAAACCCAGGTGCTCAATTTAGGGGTTTATTCTTCAGGTTCTGATACAAAACATATTGTTTTTGAAGCCAATACCCAGCATCTCTCGGATTACAGGCCTCCTTTATATTTACAAGTCCTGCGAATGTGCAATTGAAATAGACCCCCCAAAAATGTGTCTCTAGAATCTTACGTGCTTGGAAATCAAATCAGGACACATCGGTGAAGGGAGAAGCTGTTCTGAAAGCTGAAGTCTAAATTATGGGAATCAAGTTGAAATCTCAGTTCTGGGAGTAAAGTTCAAAATTCACAGCGAGCCAGACAAGATAACAGGTATCACTGCCAAGAGAAGGGAATGGAACTTCAGCAGGAGAAAAATAAACCCATAGAGTTCTCCATCTGAGAACTCAAGGATATAGATTTTCCATCCTTGCCTCACTGCCAAGGGCACCGTCTCACAGAGTCACAGAGATTGTGCACACCTCCAGGGGGTGCCATTTTCATGTTCAATAATACAAATGGCAACCCCTCTCCCCAAAGCTGTGCAGCATGGCAACCCTCTCTGCCTTCAGGTTAGGGAGATTCCTAAGGACATCAAGCAGGGTGGGCATCCAAGGAGGATGGGGAAGAAAGATGTGGGAAATGTCCTGACTTCCTTAGGGCTTGGAGATCAGATTTTAGAAGGTGAAAGGAAGATCACCAATATGTGCAGAACCCAGGGGGTGCCTCTACCATGCTAGGATTTCAGCTGTTTTGTCTCATTTAATCCTCAGGAAGAATTGCTCAGTTTCAGTAACCTATCTACAGTCACACAGCTAGGGAGTGGTAGAGCCAGAACTGGAACCCAGAGCAGTGACTCCATGCCAGCACCTATCTAGCTGCTAACTGGAAAGACTGAACCTGTCTGGATGTGGATCCATCTAGGCAAGAACGGGCCACTGAGCCACCAGAAAGAGATGCAAAGAGGAAATTATGCCACAGAAAGGTGACCTGAAGGATTCAGGGATGAACAGAGCAGGGGGACAGACTCAGTTCCTCCAAGCCTTAAGGACTGAAGGGACAAGAGTTGGTTTGATCGGTTATCAGCAGCAGGGGTGATATTCCCTCTTCTCTAAGTCTCTGCCTTCCAGCTCTCACTGATGAATGACCAAGCTGTCTCCTGGATCTCAAACATCCTGAAGATGGCTGTGCTGGGACAGGAAGGATTGAAATGCAAAACTCTGAATGGGGATCACGAAAGCCTGTCTCAGGCACTTGGGTCCAGAGGTATCCCGTGGGCTCAGCACTGGGAGACAGGGTTCTGAGTTCCAGGCCTGCCTTGACCACTTTAGGCTTGTACCACTCTTCTCTGAGACTCCATTTCCTCCCTCCATTCAGTGCAGGCAGCTGGAGTCAGTTGGTTATTTGTGAGCTTTTTCTCATCTCTAACATCCTTCGGTTCTAAAATTTACCTCTGCTTCAACCAGAAAGGCCGAGGGAAGCCTTCTCCAGGGTGCTGGCCTTGTTTTGCCGGCTCTCTTGGTCTGGGTGGCTTGGCTGTGTCCTGCCCTCCCCCGGGCCACACACTCCCAGGCTTGGGGCTCGTTAGCCGATCGACAAGGGGAGAAGGACAGGAGGGGAGCAGATTCATCTTGCCTTCCCGCGTCCCAACACCTCCCTACCTTTCTAAATTTTTAAAAATGCCTTTACTCAGAATTCATCAAAGATTCATCAGGCTTGGGATTGGCCCAAGCATTTGCCTGCGGAGCCAAGTCGAGGTGAAATGTGAAAGGAGGGCAGGGGCCGGCAGGCTGGGCGGGCGCCTGGGTCCTCGGAGCTGCTCTGGAGCTCAGCCGGCCCTGGCTCACTGACTCGGTGGAGCGGGACTGAGACAGGGGAGGCGCCCTGGCCCCCCAAGGGTATTCCACCCGGGCTCTGGGCGCCCTCCCTCCAGCATGTGGACACTCCTGTCCTTAGAGTGGAAGCCCCTGTGTCTGCCCTCTGGTTTACAGCAGGTGGTGAGGATCCACAGGGCAGGGGCAAGACCCAACTCTGCAGAAGACAAGTGGGTAGCGTCCCAGTTGACTCTGCGTGTATGTGTTTAGTCGCTCAGTCGTGTTCAACTCTTTGCAACCCCAGGGACTGTAGCCCGCCAGGCTCCTCTGTCCACGGGATTCTCCAGGCAAGAATACTGGAGTGGGTTGCCATTTTTCTTCTCCAGGGGATCTTCCCAACACAGGGATCGAACCCCTTTCTCCTGCATTGGCAGGCAGAATTTTTACTGTCTGAGCCACCAGGGAAGCCCTCCTAGTGGACTATAAAGGAAGGCATTTGAGAGTCATTGGCAAAGAGCAGATGTCCGGGTAAGAGAGAAGCCGTGGGTCAGGCTCTCTGCCACTGGTTTCCAAGCTCCCTCTTTCCTCTCCCTTCAATCTTTAGTTGCTACAGAAGATTCTCTTTAGAAAACAAGACCACCTTTAGTATTTTAAAGCTTGCAAATCATTGCAAATGTTGCAAATCCTTAAACAATCTATCCCTTCATTTTACAGATGATGGAACTGAGACTAAGTGGACAAATGAGTTGCCCAAGGCCACTGACCAGTCAGGGGCAGAGTTGAGACTAGATGAGCCCAGGGTCCTGGCTCAGGCTGGGAGCCTTCTCCTTCTCCACTGGCCTCACCTTGATGACACTTTCACAAGGCTGTGCCCCTCCCAAACCAGAGGTGACCTTGCAGCGAGCAGACAGCCTGCCTGACATGGGAGGACCATTTCCTGGGTCTGCCTAACTAGGTTGGGTGGATCTTCATCCATTTCCCATGATGGAATATTCTGGATTGTGTGTGCCTTGTCAGTGCCCTGGTTTGAGTTTTTCTGCGGAACAAAGTGAAGTTCCTCCAGCCGCAGTGGATACTTGGACTTCAGCCCTCGGAGCACTGGGTCACCTGGTTCAATTCTCCAGTTTACAGAAGATGCTGAAGCCCAAAGAAGCCGCGGGTCAAACTGGCCCAAGGCCTCCCAGGCACCAGGTTAATGCTCTTTCCACCACATCACCGCCCCTCCCCAGGTCTCTGTCCTCCTTCAGAAGTATTCCTCTGTCCCCACAGCCCCCTCCTCCCCTAGGAGGTGTGACAAGTCCAGAAATCAGAGCAGACCCTCTCTGGGGGTCTTCATTCCTATCAGAGAGTCTTGGCCGGCTCTCAGCCCCGAACACCCACCTCGGACCTAGCGAGACAATAAACCATGATAATCATGTTTTTAATAATTGCCTGCAGTTTGTTTAACATACAGTCTCGGCCAGCAATAAATCCAAATTAAAAGCCCAACTGGGAGGCCTAAGTTAAGCTGCCTGGTTGGAAGAAGGAGGGAGAAGAGGGGTTGGAAAAAGAAGGGTGGGCCCAGGAGAAGGGGTGCAGCCTCCCCTCATGGACAGGATGCCCTCAGCGGGGAAAGGAAGGTACATCAAGAAAAGCGGCAGGTCCACGTCTGGCTGCGGCATCAACCCCAGACCTAACCTGTGTGTGGCTTTCTTACCCGAAAGCATTTCTTCAATGGTCCAGGCAGAGATAATAGCTAAGTTCCCAAACCTCAGAGCTGTAAAAGAGACAATATTCATCTCCCTGCCTGCAGGCACACCAGCTCCCTACGGCAGGACCTTGCTTGTCATACACAGTTCTGCTTCCCCAGGCCCCTGGCTTCTAACAGGCAATCAGCAAATATTTGCAGAATAAACAAATGGATGGGTGAAGGCGAGCGAAAGCTTCCCATCCTTTTATTAATTGCCTTGGGTTTTCCCCCTGCAAATATCTATTGCGTCTACAGCACCATTGGGATGCAGAGAAGCAAGATCTCTGCTGTCTAGGAGCTCACTGCCAAGGGGAATGGAAAACTGACAGATTATTTTGGTCTGTTTGATGTGCACTAGAGAGAGCGCCCAAAAGGATAAAGGGCAGGATCAAAAAGGGCTTCCAGGAGGAAGGGGCTTCCCAGGTGGCACTGGTGGTAAAGAATCTGCCTGCCAATGCAGGAGTCGCAAGAGGTGTGGGTTTGATCCTGGGGTCTGGAAGATCCCCTGGAGGAGGAAATGACAACCTTCTCCAGTACTCTTGCCTGGAAAATCCCACTGACAGAGGAGCCTGGTGGGATACAGTCCATGGGGTCACAAAGAACCGGACACGACTGAGCGACTGAGCGTGTGCACACCACGCACCAGGAGTAAGCTGAGTCCTGAGATCAATTCAGTGCTAAGTTTGAGGGAGAGAGGGCAGGGTTGGAAGGTGACACTGACCTGAGCCTGGGATTCCAGACGAAAGAAACAAGCGTGTGCAGGGGCAGGGGAGTGAGAGAGGATGTCAAGTTTAGAGAACTGAGGAAAGTTCTGTGAGCTGGAGAACAGAATTAGGGCTGGAAGATGAGCAGGGAGGGAGGCAGGTGGGTGGACGTGGGCAGGGGCCAGATAGCAAGGCGATACATGAGCATGCTAAAGAGTTTGGACTTTATCCTGAGGGCAAAGGGAAGTTATTGAAGGGTTTTAAGCCCGGCAAGGACATGACCAGAATTGCAGTTTGGAAAGCTCACTCTGGCTGCAGTGTGGAAAATGGATTCGAGGTGAGGGAGCCTGGGGCCAGGCAGAGCAGTTAGAGGAGGCTGCAGCACTGAGATCCTGGCAGGGAACTCGATGGCCTGGACCAGACAGCCGTGAGGAGATGGAGGGACCGGGACATGTCCACTGGGAAGGGTCAAAGACAGGGGCCGAAGAGCCACAGCAACTGAATGTGGGAGGAAGGCGAGGAGGCAGGGGGACATGCAGGACATGCAGGGGGACATGCGTCTTGGGTGGCTGGGCGGATGGACACACTGCTGGGGATGGAAGCAGGACATGCCTAGCAGAGGCACTAGGTCTGTTGCAAACACCTTGTGGGGAGAAAATAGCCACTCGTCCCAGCGTCCACAACTCTACAGGGAAGATGGGCAGAACATTCCAGAGCCACCCAGGCCGAGAAAGCCCACCACCCAAGGCCACCACCCCGGGCGGGAAAGACTTACACTGACCTTCATGACTGAAACAGAGGCCAAGTCCAGAACCCTAGGGGCCACTTGCCACCGAGCCTGCCATTTCTAAAGGAGATGTCTGTCCTTCCGTAGTCTGCCTTCAATCCAGTTTGCTGCAGTGACAGGCCCAGGGCCTCCCCTGGAAGTTCAGGCTGTGAATGCTACAGTGTCTAAGCTGGAGCGGGCCTCTGAGAAACATCTCCATCAACCCTTTCATTTGACAGCCTCGGAAACCAAGCCTGGGAGGGCAGGGATTTGCCTGAGGTCACCCAGGGAGTTGGTGGCAGGACTGGGAACAGAGTCCAGGCATCCTGACTCCAGGCAGAGATGGGCTACAGAGATTGTTCTGGGTGCTGAGCATCTGGCTGGCACTCTCTGAGCCTCAGTTTCCTCAGCTGTGAAAAGAGAACCAGATGGGCTGGAGATAAGAGTTGAATAAGAAGATGGACCTGAAAGGCCTTTGGGGATTGAAAGCACCACAGTTAGGTACCGGCTTTCTGCTTCCATCGTTATTTTTGAAACAAAGACTTGGCCTCGTCCAGTCCAGAGGTGCCTCTGAACGCCATGGAGGGTGCAGAGGTGACTGGCTCTGGGGCTGCCAGTGGGAATGGCCCCTCCTCCCCTGGCTCTGCACCCTGGAGACCGGTGCATTTCAGCAGGTGGTTCCTTCCTGCCAGGGTCCCCCTCGCTGCCTCTGACCTCCCTCCAGCCCCCGAGACCCCACCCAGACCCATCAGCCCAGGGAGGGGACTATTGGCAAGCCATCCAGTATTCATTCAACAACCCTTTATTGTATGCTGAGCTCTCTGCCCCCAGAGAACAGACGATCTGATTGCCCTGAGGTGCAGAGCTGTCTTACTTGGAAACACATCAAAAGCCGAAGCCTTCCCGGGGGTCTCAGGGGTTGGGGGTGGTCTACCACACTGACCTCGTGAGCCAGGACTGTCTCTCCTTCCAGTCACTTCTGCCACATGTACCCCGCCCCCCCACACACACACTTTCCTTCAAACAGCCCAAGAACAGTAAAACCACAAGGCCTTAGCATTCGCTATACCCTCTGTCTGAAGTGCTCCCCCACAAATACCCACACGGTTCCCTCCCTCCCTCCATTCAAGTCCTTACATAAATGTCCCCTACCTCGACAGGGCTTCCCTGATCACCCTAGCTAAAAGCCACCCCCTATCCCTTTCCCTCCCCCATCCTGCCTTGTGTGTGCGTGTGTGCTCAGTCGTGTCCACTCCATCCTGCCTTGTGTATACGTGTGTGCTCAGCCGTGTCCGACTCTTTGAGACACTCTGGACTGTAGCCCGCCAGACTCCTCTGTCCGTGGGATTTCCCAGGCAAGAACACTGGAGCAGATTGCCATTTCCTCTGCCAGGGGATCTTCCCAACTCAGGGATCGAACCCAAGTCTCATGCGTCTCCTGAATCTCAGACAGATTCTTTACCACTGAGCTAGTGAGGATTCTTGCCTAGAAAATCCCATGGACAGAGGAACCTGGCAGTCTACAGTTCATGGGGTTGCAAAGAGTTGGACACGATGGAGCGACTTCACAATTTTTGTTGTTGTTGTTGAGGAAGCCCCACCCTGCCTTACATGTCATCAAAACTCTGACTACGACCTTCATCTCCAGTGACTTAGATTAGGTTTTTATTAGGTTGTTTGTTTACATTTTGTTTCTCCCAATGGAATACAAGCCACATGAGATTTTGTTTTTGTTCATTGCTTCATCTCAGTGGCTAGAACAGATTCCATAAATCTTGATGGATGGATTGAATGAGTAAATGAATAAAGTCAATCCTTGTGGTCCTCAGGCCATGAGACAAGCACCTACCGCATGGCCCTGTTTCTAAAAGGCAAGTCTTAAAAACATCTGCCCAATTCTGAAATGTAGATATGCGTACTTAAAGCAGGGTTTCTTCCCCCCACCCCTACAAAGCTATTATGAAATCAATGGTGCATCTCACAATCAATGGCCTCTTCCAGTTGAGGAAATGCACAGGAACCCAGAGAGGCAGGGACTCCTCCTCCCCAGGGAGACTTGCTGGAAACTTCCCCAGGCAGAGCACATTTAGCAGAGCGAGGGATGAGTGAGCATTTTCTGTAATGAGGTCGTGGAAAGGGCATTCCAGTCAGGAGAAACAGCAGACACGAGGGCACAGGTGTTGCCTTCTCTTCTTGGGAGGTGAATAACATTATGATTCCCATTTCACAGATGAGAAAACTGAGGCTACTATCTCAGCACCTGCCCATGCCTGGTCCATGGGTGTATGTGTGTATCACTCAGTTGTGTCCAACTCTTTGCGACCCCATGGACTGTAGCCCACCCTGCTCCTCTGTCCATAGGATTTTCCCTGGCAAGAACAGTGGAGTGGGTTGCCATTTCCTCCTGCAGGGAATCTTCCCCATCCAGGGATCGAATTCGTGTTTCTTGGGTCTCCTGCATTGCAGGCTGATTCTTTGCTGCTGAAGCACCAAATGCCTAGTCCATAATAGACACTTAATAAACACTTTATTTTCCCATAAACATTAACTGAGCATCTATTGTGTACAGGCGCTCTGGCAGCTTCTACTTCTAAGTAAACTCTGTACCTCTCATGCTCATTCTGGTCCCTCTGCATAGAGGCCTTTACCACCTAAAAAACTCCCTCGATACTTGAAGATGCTGCTCAGATACCATTTTGTCTGTGGCCTCCCCAAGCAGGACCTGTCACTTCTACTCAGCTTCCTACTACTTCACAGGGCCCTCTGCACAGCACGAAGGGGTTCACTTCTGCTTCCCCTTCTTTTAGGGCAGAGACTGGGCCCCACACACCGTCTGGCATGCATGCATACACGCTCAGTTGCTTCAGTCATGTCCGACTCTTTGCGACCCCATGGACTGTAACCCCACCAGGCTCCTCTGTCCATGTGATTCTCCAGGCAAGAATACTGGAGTGGGTTACCATGTCCTCCTCCAGGGGATCTTCCCAACCCAGATATCTAACCCATGTCTCCTTCATCTTCTGCATTGCAGGTGGATTCTTTACCCAGTGAACCACCTGGAAAGTCCCTGGCACTCAGTAGGTTCTTCAGAACACACTGACCACTTGTGACAACCAAGTGATCCACAAAAAGGTGCTGCCCTAATGGAGACCAGAATCAAAAGGGAAAACCAAACAGAGCTGAAATATGTGTCAGAGAAAGCCAGCCTCACCTTCCTCTGTTCAGTCAAGCCCTGGAACACTCCGAGCAAGGAGAGAGGGTTTCTGGACTTCCTCCAGCCAGGGGCGGAGGATGAGGAAGGTGTTCATGGAGGAGAAGCTTTGCACAGGGCTTTGGATGGGGACAGGAAGCCCTTTCCTAGGAAGAGAAAGGGGGGTTGAGGACAGCCAGGCACGCTTGTCCTGACAGCAGCCACGCCTGGGGAAACCAGGGGCTAGAGTGCCCATTTAACAAATGGAGCTGGCATTCCACAGCCCTTCACCAGCAGAACAAAAGTAATCTTTGGATTTGCAGTTAATTTGTTCTTTTAATGGACCCATCTTGTTATCAGCTATTAAAATGGGCTTTCCCCATTAGCAATTGGAGTCCAGGGAGGCAGCTGGTTTTCCAGCACCTCTGCCTCAACAAAGAGCAAATGGGCTGGCACCTGTGTGTCCAGCACCCAGGGTCAGGGGGAGCTGTTTACTTGGCAATACACACACTAGCTCAGGCGCATTTGCCCCCTGTAGATATGCACAGTGAAACTTACACAGGGTATGTTGAACACAAAGAGTTGTGAATTTCACAAATGTCTGCGCACATGTGTGGAAAAGACTTAGTGACTCCTATTTATATAAAAAGGCAGAGCTGAAAAGGGCCTTAGGGACAACTGAGCTTACAGCCTTGTGATAAATAAAGGGAAAAGCCCAGAGAAGGAAAATAACTTTCTTGAGGCTGCACAGCACCTTGATGCCAGAACCAGATCTGGAAGCCAGGTCTTCCAGTGTCCAGCTGCTCTGACCTCCTAAAATATCAGCTACAAAGACTGGTCCAGCTCCCTCAGAACTGGGGTTCCTAACAGTTCCCTAGGTTCCCCCTTCTAGTTCATTTTCTACTGCACCAACCTGTCTCTCAAACCTAAATCTGATTATGGCATCACAGCTCAGCTCCCAATAGTTATAATAGCTACACTCGCAGGCCTGTGTGCAGCACTTTACAGTTTACAAACCACTCTATCTCATTAACTCTCTGTCTCAAAGGTAGGCAGAGCTGGTATTATTTTAATCCCCATTTTCCAGATAAGGAAGCCAAGGCTCAGAGCCGGTAAGGGATTTGCCCAGGCTCACAGCTATTGGAAAGATAAGGCCTGGATTCAAAGTTTCAGGCCTCCCAAATCCAAATGCCAGTACCCCCAGGGCAGCATTGTGACTGCTGGGTGCAGAAACCAAGGCTCCTTCACCTATAAACCATCCTCAGAAACATGAGCTTGCAGGCACACACGCATGCACCCATCACCCCAAGACATGTGTCTGCACAAATGAGCAGGGCAGAAGTGTGTGCACAAATAGCCTCCCTCCACTCACATACTCCTCCCCCCAGCCAAGGCTGGCCCCAATCTGCCGACACTCTGGGCACTTAATAAGCAAAAACATCAAGTCACTCAATCAATAAGCTCAGCTGTTGACAACAAGCGAGGGCCGCGTGCTCCTAAGAGCTAATAATGCTTTGAGCTATAAACATGGCCATTAGCCGGGCTTCCGCCCTGCCAAGCGGGCTCTGCTGCGGTGGGCAGGGGCACCCGCGCCTGCAGCCGGCGGCCATGGCATTTTGAGGTTGGTTGAACCCACTCAGCCTGCCCAGCTTGCGTTGCTGCTGCCATCTCCCTCTCCTGACTTGAATCCCCCTGGAGACCCCTGCTCAGGACCCAAGAAGGAGCTGCCAGACTGAGGAGGCCCCAGCTGGGTGGTGCCAGAACATGCGGGAACCCCAGAACACGTGGGAACCCCGAGGGCCACCTCTAAGATTGCTGACTTTGGAATTCACAACCAGCAGTGCCACCCTTGGGGAGTTGCCAGGGGAAGATGTTACACACCAGACCTCAAGGGGGCGCATTTTCAAAGAGGCTGTCTGACTCTTGGCTGAGCCATTTACCAGCTCTAAGACTTTGAACAAATTACTTTTCTGTACCTCAGTTGCCTCATCTGTAAAATGGGGATAACCATGATCTCCCAAGGTGATTGGGAGACTTGAGTATGATCCCTATGCCTGGCAGAGTGCCCAAACAAAACAGCTGCCTGATAATTAAGGAAGGAGGAAAGTGACCCCAGAAACCGCCTGCAAGGCTGGGAAAGCCAGCACAGTTGGAAAGGGGAAGGGAACAGGAGCCAAGTGACATCCCTTGATGTCAACCCAGTCAGGCAGCCAGCAGGAAGTCTGCCTGTTTCCCCGGCTGTTTCTTCCAGATGATGCCTGACCTTAAAGACCTGACCCGGCCAGGGCAGGTGGGGTATTAGCCGACCTGGATGGCACGGGAAGACAATGACCAGCCAGAATGCCAGCCCTGGATTAAGGAGGGCACTGGGGGTCCCATCACCGATCTAAATGCAGGCAGGAGATTTCACCAGCCTCTCCTTTGAAATGAATCAGCCCCGGCAGGATGTGGCAACATCTAAGGGTTACCCTTAATTAGTTATTGTTTCAGCAGATAGAATCAAGGGGCATGTACTCCCCCAACTTCCCAGAGGAAAATAATATGCCTTCTTAGTAAGTAGGATTATTTGAAAGTGATGTCAAAACAAATGCCATTTTTTTCCCCCTCTCTGGAAATCTCAGCATTTCTGAATTTCCAGTGGCCTCTCCCATCTACCTCTCTCTCTTTCTCTTTCTATGTGTGTGTATGTGTGTCTTCTCTGTGTTCTTTTCTGTCTCTCTTTCCCTATGTGTCTCTATTTTGTCTCTCCTTTATCTCTGAGAATGTCTGTGTGTACACATGAATGTATACTCAGTCTTATTTCTCCTACGACTGACTCTTCACTAAGTTCAGAATTTCTGGAAACTTCTGGATAAGAGTTCCCACCAATGACCCAAGATTGATAAAGGAGAATTGCCTTCTGTTGGGGGCGGGGTAGGGGTGGGGGTGATGGTTCAGGACCATGGACAGAGTTTCATGTTGTCCACACAGGCCCAGAGGAAGAGGTTCTGGGTCAGGGTGGGTTGGGTATAGAGAGGCTGGGAAAGATGATGCGAAGTAGCTCCTGGAACTGATGAAGGCAGAATAGGAGGGGCCTGAAGTGATGGGAATAGGATGGGTTGGGGACATAGTGAGGATAAAAGTAGAGTGAGGGTGGAGAGCCTCACTCTATACAGTGAGTATAGAGGCTATGAGTTAGGGGTCCTGGAGCAAGAGTCAGGCAAGCAGAACTGTGTACACCTGTGAGTGTGTGCAAGAGCACGTCTATTTATTTGAGTGGATGTGAAGGCAGATATGAGGGATGCACAGATGGGTTAGAGTCAACTCAGACTTAGAACTGGGTTGCTCTCAGTCTTTCTATTCCCTCCTCCTTACCTCCTGGGGGGTAGTGGGGGCCACTCACAGGGCTCAGCCCCAGGGCAGGGGCGAGAGGCGGGAGAGCTGAGCTCACACACTGGGTTCCGCTTGTGGAGGGGAGGCAGCAAAGGGAAGCAGGCCATTCCACCAGGCTGGTGGGTAAATATTTAGAGGGCTGTTTCCATGAGTATAAAAACTCAGCCCGTCTGCTAGGCTATGTTTGCAGAGGCTGGGAGGGGAGAGCTGGATCTAGGCCAGCCGGGAAGCCTGTTTAAACCCTGGAACACACAGCTCCCCCAGCCCACGCTGCACCGGCCTTCTGGCTCTCAGAGACACACACAGGGCACTCAGCCCACTGACACACATACCTGCACTCACCAGCACCCTGCACACAGGGATGTGATTATACACACACACACACACACCAGCCCCACTATATCACACACAACCAAACTGCATAGTTTCCATATCATTACAAACACACCCATGGTGGCCCACACAGTTCATACAATAATACATACACACACTCGGTTCATGAGGCATCATGCCCACAAATGTACCTGTGACTTAAACACACAGAGATCAGTCATCATGCGTGCATGATAAGTTACTTCAATCATGTTCTGCTCTTTGCAACCCCATGGACTGTAGACCTCCAGGACCCTCTGTCCATAGGATTCTCCAGGCAAAATACTGGAGTGGGTTACCATCCCCTTCTCCAGGGGATCTTCCAAAGCCAGCAATCAAACCCAGGTCTCTTACATCTCTTGCATTGGCAGGGAGGTTCTTTACCACTAGCGCCAGCTGGGAAGCCCCTTAGTCATCATAGATGAAACAATATCACAGAAGGACAACCATGTACACAGAACGTATACATGATCCCTCCCAGGGATCAAAGTAGACTTTACATAGCATGTCACTTATACATATAAGTGCAAGCACACACACAGAGGCATTGAACACTTAAGGGCTCACATACCTTTGACATAACCACAAGCACAGTTTGTTTATCAAAGGCCCTAGATATGTCCTGCAGCATCACATGCTGTCTTGCCAGGTGACTCACCGCTCTCTGGAAGGCTTTATACTGCAAGTGTGTTTATTTGGTGAGAGTGAAAGTGTTAGCTTTCACTTTTTGTGATCCCATGGACTGTAGCCTGCCAGGCTCCTCTGAACATGAAATTCCCCAGGCAAGAATACTGGACTGGGTAGTCATTCCCTTCTCCAGGGGATATTCCCAACCCAGGGATTGAACCTGTATCTCCTGCATTGGAGGTGGTTTCTTTACCATTTGAGCCACCAGGGAAGTCCCATAATGTTTATAGGATAATGGTTAAAAGACTCACTCTGGAATCAGTCAGCAAGGGTTAGAATCCCACCTGTGCCATTTATGAGCTGGTCTTCGGGAGGTGGGGCCATGTAATAATTCAACAAATTCATGAACCTAGAATGGTACCCAACATGTGGTGAGCACTCAGAAAACTCTATCTATAATTATCACAGAGTCTGCATATATAATTACTGCCCCTATGTCATAAATAAGGAAGTTAAGGCCCAGAGAGTGGAAATGACTTGTCTCAAGTCATAAGAATGATGACAAAGACGGTGGTAGGGATGTTGCTGCTGATGGTAATATAACAGTAGATACTTATTCTGCGTTTATGAAAGCCAGGTATTATTCTAATTACTTTCATTATATACTATCGCATTCAATCCTCATAACAAGCATAGGAGAGAGGCCCTGTTATTATCTCCACTTTGCAGTTGTGGAAGCTGAGGCATAAAATTGTTGAGTAACTTGCCCCAAGCTACACAGTAAGGGTTAAGCAGGAGGCCGCTTCAGAGTCCTTGCAGAGCTGAGTAGACCCTGCCTGCCGTCTTGGTCCACTTGCTCCCCAGCCACCCTCCACATGCACTGCAGGCCCCTTAAGTGACCCTGTGCTTTCTCTCTGTGACTCCTACTCGCTCCATCTGCAGAGGCCTTGCTCACTGGCTGTTAAGACCTCTTTTCTGGTTTGCATTCTTTTCTAGGAGTCTCAGCCTCGCCCTTGGTCCAAGACATGAGAAACCCAACAGGACTGGAACCAAGAGCCTAGATTCCACTCCCAGGTCTGTGACTCAAAAAACCCAAGGCCTGGCCAAGTTCCCACACCTCTCTGGCACCCAGTTGGCCATCTGTGAAATGCGAATGACTGTGTCTCCCTCGGATAGAACGAGCACATTCATGAGCACAAATGGCCTTTGTAAACCGTAGAACCATCTATAGATATTGATGGCAGCATCAGGGAGCTAGCTAGCTCCCAGAAACCTTGGCTTTCAGGTTCAGGGTCTCAAGTTAACTCTGGTGGGAATGTCCACATACACTGGGGTCCTTCTTAAGAAGTGTTTATGGACCAATGTCCTGGGTCCAACAGGTGCCTTAGAAGCAAACTGGCCTACATGCTTTTTTACAGCAATGAGGGAAAGATATGTCTCAGGCAGGATGGGTCACTTACACTGGAGCAACAAATAGCCCAAAATCTCAGCGGTTGAAACCAGAGTATTTCTTGCTCACACTAATATCCATCAGTAGGTAGCAGGGAGTTCTGCTCCTGGTCATCACTGGATCCAGGCTAATGGAGTAGCTACCATCTCTCCTGTCGCCACTCACTACTTGAAGGACAAGAGAGCTCTGGGTCTCACTTTGGCAATTAAGTGCTTGGCCTGGAAGTGACAGATGTCAATTCCGCTCACAAGTCGGGAGTCAGAATGAATGTAGAGCCCCATGCGAGGAGACTGGGCAATGCGATCCTACCGTGTAGGTGGAGACAGATGGAAATAACTGGATCGCAGTCCTGATGGTGACCACAGGAGGAAGGCGGAGCAGCTGTGATGACACAGGGTGCCCGGCACCCCGCAGCCGCAGCTCCCAGGGAGACCCAACCTGCGTGGCAAGCACGCCCAGTCCTGTGAATCATCCCCTCCCAGTGACTTTCCAGCAGGCCATGGACTGTGGCGACCCAGAGGCCTGGGTTTGTACGCTGGCTCTGTGACTCCATGCTATGCTATCACAGGAAGTTCTGTACTCTCTGAGCACGTTTCCTTCTTTAAAACAGAGTAAACTCCCTGCCAGAAACATGTCACAAAGATTGCGCCTGTCTCGTGCCTGCTGCACTTGGTCCATAGAAGGTGCTGGATTAATGGTGGCTTCTCCTCCCAAGGGCTCAGGTACCAAAGAGACCCATCCTCTAACCCGGCTCCAGCCTTGCCCCCTGGGTCTCCCCTACCCTATGAGCCCCCTGCTGGTATGGGTTTCCACAGCTCCATCACGCTTTGCAGTGAGGCTGACCCATCTTCTGCTGGTGGTACCCACCCCCATGGAAGGAGAGACAGGGATGCTGGCTACCTGGCAGAGGGTGATCCGAAGGAAACCTCAGTGGCTGGTGTGCATGCTCATTAATGAGGAAAACAGTCATCTCTGAAACCTAGGGACTGGAGAGGGAGAAAGATGTTCCAAACAGCACAGATACCCTGATCTTGAGCATCCTAACCTCCACAGAAGGGCCAGTGGGAAACTCCCAGCTCAGGTGCCCGGTGAAGGGGGAGTTTGTCCTCTACAAGTCCATCCCTGCCCAGCTTCCTTATCTTCTCTCTCTATTCCTTCTCCCAAGCTCCAGGCCCAGATGCCCTTTTTGTCCTGGGCACCCCTGTGTCTGAGTCCACAGACAACCCCAATTCAACCTGCCAACCCCACTCATTGTCTGTCCCCAGCCTGCCCCAAACCTGGTCTTCCCCTCACAATCCCTATGTCTGTGCAGGAACTTTTGAAGCTATTCATTTGTTCAACATGGTTGTAAGACTGTCTGCCTGCCAGGAGCTGGGGATGCTGAGATGAAAGACATGGTCTCGGCCCCCAGCAAGGTCTCTGTCTAAAGGGGAAGACAGACCGGGAGCAAGAACTCCAGGGCAATTGCAGGGGCTCGTGGGGCAGGCAAAGGAGGGACCGACTTTGCAGATGAGGCAGGGGGTGGTCAGGAAACTCCCAGCAGAAGCCATCTGAGGGATGTGTCCCGGGAACAGCTGGGAGGGGGCGTTCCAGGCAAAGGGAATAGCACAATGCTAAACAGCATGGTGTGTTCAAAGAACACAGTCCTCCATGGCGAAAGCATTAGGGCCAAACTGGATGAAAGGATGGCTTCCCGGGCGGCACTAGTGGTATAGAACCTGCCTGCCCATGAGGGAGACTAAAGAGACGCAGTTCCATCCCTGGGTCAGGGAGATCCCCTGGAGGAGGGCATGGCAACCCACTCCAGTATTCTTGACCAGAAAATCCCATGAACACAGGAACCCGGCGGGCTACAGTTCATAGGGTCACAGAGAGTCGGACACAACTGAAGCGACTTCAGATGCACGCCTGCACGAAAGGAGTGAGTGGGGGAAAGAAGGGTGCAAACAAGTGGGGTCGCGTATTTCAGTGTTGCCTTGTTGGGTTCTCCCTCCACTGATGGGGGCGTCATTGGTAAGAA